>NC_139025.1:21513869-22734937 GCF_964662115.1 Mustela nivalis
GGGATCACTGCTTTATCAAATGGTCCCCTGTGTGGGTCACAGTATGCTTCAGTACTCCGCGTCAGATGCCCAGCCCCACCCCCCGTCCCCCACCACCCCCCAGCTCTGGGTAGCCACCTGCACACTTGATACTCATGCACATGACAGGAAGGATCTAAAACCTACCTCGTATCACAGGTTGTTATGAGGATCAAGAACAATGAGGACAATGACACCCCAGCCACACCCCAGGTGTTCCAGGCACTCTCCTTAATGTCATCTATGTATTACACTAAACCTTGCTCTTTGCAGCCCTGTGAAGTAGGCGTTACTATTAGCGCACAGACTGAAGGAGCCATCTCGCCGCGTGTACCTAGCACACAAGCTCACCCCAAGTGCGTGACACTCTATCAATAAAGTGACGTCGTGTCAGCAAACCTGATCGGTGCCACAATAATATTTCTCAAATGCGCACTATAAAGTGGATCCCATGTTCCCCTTAAGAATAATGTTGTAATTAAGGGTTCTGTTCCAAAACTTCCCGTTGCCTTACTATACATTCTAGACATAAGAAAATCTTGTAAAAACAGAGCCATAACAAAGCTCATCATCATTCGAAATAACAAAATAAGGTTCCATGGCTCAGAGATTCTGAGAGATTGGCTCCTACAACCCCTCCTTTTTTACTGATCAAGGAAATCAAACCCAGAAAATACGCGGGTCTTCTCTAAGGGTATATACCCTGTTACAACGGTCTCAGCCATGAAATAATTTTTAAATATACATACATTTCAACCCCATATGATTGCTTAAGGGACTCCAACATATTCTATATGTAAATACAAAATATACTGCATCACAAATCTGATGTAATATTAATATACAAGTTAGAGTAAGCATTAAACATTTAATTAGAAGTAGCTTTTCCTGCCTTAGAATTTAAAAAGTCATTTGAGGAATGGTTTGACTGACTCATTTCTCTTATAAAAAAACTCTCTAGGCATAACATGAATCAATATCACCTTATTCTCTCAATTTATTTTTCTATAAAAACCACAGGCCTTCAAAATGAGTCCACTGGGTACTTTTCCCCATTAACATGGTAGCAGAAGCCTCTCTAGAGTTTGAGACATCACTCCAGACCTTAGCTTTGGTTCAGGATGCTCAAGCTTTGACCTGATCCTCTTGCCAATCTCTATTTCTTTTTCCTTCCTCCCCACCCACCTGAAAGAAGGGAGGAGGGAGAGAGACTCAACATTCCTTTAGTGTGGATACAGCTGAGTGGACACTATGCATTTTACTCTAAAGATGAAAAAAAAAAAAAAAAGACAGGGACCTAACTCTTCCCTTCCTCCAACTCTGACTCTCATCCATCTCATCACCATCTCACCCGACCTTTGGCTCAGGTCATGATCCTGGTGTTCTGGGATGGAGCCTCGCGTCAGTCAGTTGGGCTCCCAACTCAGCAGGGAGCCTGCTTCCTCTCCCTCTGCCTGCCATTCCCCCTGCTTATTCTTTCTCTGTGTGTCAAATAAATAAGTAAAACTTAAAAAAAAAAAAAAAAAGACACGATAACTGCTTGCTTTGACTTCTCTGCAAACAGGAGTTGGGAAGAAACACATCTACCTCATCAGGCTGTGACTCAAGTTTAACCATCAGACATTTCGTGAATGGCACAGCACCACACAAGTATCAGATAATGATCATCACTGCTTCTGGCTCTCTAAATATGTTGGAGGAATGGGGCGCCTGGGTGGCTCAGTGGGTTAAAGCCTCTGCCTTCCGCTCAGGTCATGATTCCAAGGTCCTGGGATGGAGGCCCACATTGGGCTCTCTGCTCAGCAGGGAGTCAGCTTCCTCCTCTCTCTCTGCCTGCCTCTCTGCCTGCTTGTGATCTCTCTGTCAAATAAATAAATAAAATCTTTAAACATAAATAAATAAATAAGTTGGAGGGAGATCGTGATAGTTGCTTTGAAAGTGGAACCAAGTTGTTTCTGTTGTTGGTGATCTCCCAGCCCATGGCCTCTGGTTCCCAAGGTAGGTCCATCAGGATAGTAACTAGAAGGTGGGCACAATTCTAGTAGAAAACAGACCTGCTTATTTTCATGTGAACACAGACCTTTTTCTCCACTCTTCTTGCTTTATCAGACTTTCTGAACTCCTTCCTTTTTGCATAATTATAAAACTATTTTTAAACCTTCTATGATAAAAAATTTCAAATGTATATCAAGGTGGAGACAAGAGTGTAACAAACCTCCCACACATCCCCCAGCACCTTCACGATTACTGGTTCACCCAAATCTTGTTTCACCTATTTCCCTACCATTATTTTGAAGCAAATTCCCAGCATCACATCATTTTATCCATAAACATCTTTGCATGTATCTCTAAAAGATATGGATTCTGTATGCAAACACAACCAAAGTATTATTACATCCAAAAAAGGAAACTATAATTACTTAATATCTAATATCCTATCGGTATTTAAATTTCTCCAAATCTATTAAAAGATTTTTTTTGGTACTTTCCCCAAATGAATTAATTGATAAATGTTGTCTTTTCAGATCTAAAACTTCTTTTCCATCTTCATTTTTTCCTTGCAATTTACTTGTTAAAGCAGCTGGTTCTTTTGTCATAGAGATTGTCCTGCAATCAGATTTTGATTTGATGCTGTGACTCATAACATGTCCCTCGGTCCCTATTATTTCCTGTGAATTCAGAGTTAGATCTAGGGACTTGATCAAACTCATATTTGATTTTTGGATAGAAGAGTCGATTACTCCAGTTTTATGCACAGAGCAGCCACTGAGAATCAGTGTTTAGGCATTACTTCATGGGAACTGGAAAATGGTGATTTTCTCCCATTCTTTCTTCATTTGCTAATTGGGATGCTATTATTATTAAAAGTTTATATCTGACTGAAATGAAAGCATGTAGTTCCCACTTCCATTTTGCCAATAAGGTGTTGGGCAATATATTAGTTCCTTTCTATCTACATATCTCAATACTGAAAAGATAATTTTAGACTTCAATTAAAAAAAAAAAGACGACTCTATTAGATTTCTGGGGGAAACAACTGGGAAACATTTTTTAGAAACCTACAATCAAAGGGCAGAGAAGGACTGGTCCACAGTGTATCATTCAGATTCAAATGTGATTCTTTCTATTGTGAGCTCTAGGACTCTGCTCAAGGTTTTTGGCATTTTTACCTTTAGTTTTCTTACCTATAAAGTAGGGATAGTAACTCCTACCTTATGACTTCTGTGAGGATGCATGAAAAAGCATTCAAAGAGCCTGTTCCAGCATCTGAAAAATCACAGATGCTCAATAAATTATAGTTACCACTGGTTGCACCATTGTCTCCCCCATAAGTAGCACAGTGCCTGGCAAACAGTAGTAGCTCAATAAATGCTGAGTGAATTAATAAAGTGTTGATTGACTTTACTTTGGACCAAGCTAATGGTGCTTTAATATTTTAAGATGCTGGGGATATAAAAGTGAACAAAAAGTTCTGCTCATGAATTTATGCAGGAATGGAGAAGGGGATTTATTTGCTCTCAGGGTATTTATTCTAGTTGGCTCTTTTGAAAATAAGCACTATTAGTAACCCACAGGGTCAGGGTAAGAGAGGGGAGCATGACCTCAACTACATAGGAAGACATGAGAAGACATCAATTTTCACCAAAAGAAAAATATACCAGTACTATTATCATATTAGATTTGACCTGAGGTGCATTAAGGGCTCACTAGGTATAGTGAGTTCACCTGTGTCCCACAAAAATGCAGGCTGAAGTCCGAAGCCCTAAATCTGTGGATGTAACCGTATCTGGAAATAGTCTTTGAGAATGTAGTCAAGTGAAGATGAGGCTTTACTGCATTAGGGTGGGCTCTAAATCCAGTGACCGTTGCCCTTATAGGAAAGGACCAGCATCATTGAGATACACAGGGAAAAAGACAGGGTGAAAACAGAATCAGAGATTATAGAGTTATGCTGCCATAAGAAAGGGCAAGGACTGCCAGCCATCACTTCAAGCTAGAAGAGGCAGGATGGACACTTTGCTATAGCTGTCTGAGGGAACATGGCCCTCCTGACACACTGGTTAAGATTTCTAGTCCCCAGAACTACGAGAGAATAAATTTCTCTTATTTTAGGCCACCCAGTTGGCAGTGACTATGGCACCCCTAGGAAACTAATATGTCCAGTGAACCGAGACCAAAGGTATGGACCAATCAGCCTAGCTTTGGCTTCAAGTGTCTAGTGAGAAAGAGAGCAAAGGAGGGGAGAGACCTTAAACAAGAGAACCTGATCGGTTTTAATTCATCTTATTTCAAGCGGGTCTATGATTGACGCTTCAAAGCTATGCAAGTACCAACAGGCAAGCTTGCTTTACCTGAAAGGCAGGTAGGCAGAAGTCATGGAACTTGCTGGCAAGGATACTTTGGGAAAAGGCACGCTGTCTGTGGAGTCTGGCAGGGGGAAAGGGAAACAATGCTGTCCGGGCAGGCATGGTGGTGGAAGCACGCTAGCCTAGGCACCCACCTTCCTATCTTTACTGTAACTCAGGAAGGCTCTATGGTCTAAGGGCGATGTTCCTGAGAGCACTGCCCTCACCTAACCACACTGAGCCTCAACATACCATCCCATGCACTGTGAGATGTCAGTGCAACAGTGTGGTAGAGAACCTGGCTTGGTCCCTTTACAAGACCATTGTTTGGATATTTGTAATACAAAACAGTGCTGGGAGGGGTGCATTCACAAACATTCCCTGAGCCCCCTCTGTGTGCCAGGCACTGGGCTGGACACTGGAGAAACTAAGAATGAAAATAAGAACTAACAAAGAAACGAAGTCTTTGATAAATTAATTGTATTAGGGATGCAGGATTAGGGATGACTTCCTTCTTTTTTCCTTAAAATGTCTTTTAATGTTAAAATGTTTTACAATGAAATCCTTAAAATTAAAACTCAGAGCTAATTTTTTTTTAAAAGATGTGGGAAAAGCTGTCACAGGCAGCTGTTTTGTTATTACCTACTTAATAAATATATGTGTATATATTTACAACATTGTGCAATTCTTCAACAAGGCAAAGCCCTAGGTACCTAGGGAGACAATGCTGCCCTCTAAGTTACCCCCACTCACACTGCACACTAACACGGGGTCAGTAACACATGATTTCACACTTAATTGGTAGCTAATTATTTCAGATGTGCTAAACTTTATTTTCCCAGATTAGCTCCCCCAGGGCAGGAATTACCTCCTTTCACACCATCTGTTAGCACCTACTCGAAAGCCCACCATGCCCCAGGATGAGCTGGCCTTGTAGATGGAACTATGTATGCAACGGACTTCTCTCTACTGTTCTGGGAAACGAGCCACGACAAGTTGCTCAGTGGTTATGTTAGGGCAAGGAAAGAGGCAGAAGAAACTGTGACTAAGCACCCCACTCACTGCAAGGGTCTGCTTAATCATTTCCTATTGGTTTGCCCTGAAATGGCACCACTGGAGACCACAGAGCGAAACATGCATGTGCGACCAAGGGAACCACCTACAAGTGCCCAGTGCCCGGGAGACAGACGGGAACATGTGTATGTCCATGTGCATGTGTGTGTACTCCGCCTGATGCCTAAAGCAAATAAAAACTTTCTCGGTGAATTCAGACTTTTATTGTTCCACTGTGATGGCCACAGATGCCTGGGATACTTGCTGGAAGCAACCAGGAGGATTTTGCCCCACACATCTTTGGAAATGTGGGTAGGAGTATTATGTGCCTGACACCGTGCTAAGCTCTTTACATCTACTCTCATTTATTCCATTCAGAGGCCCTGCCAGCTCACCCCAAACCTGTTTCCTTGGTTGGGAACCTGGCCACAAAGGGCTGAGCTGGGACTGGATCCCAGTCACTCCTTTGGTGAGTCCAGCACAGACCTCTGCATGATCAGCTCAACAGCATGGCTGGCTGCACTGACAGAACCAGGAGCAAACAAAACCATTAGTCCCAAGCCCTTTGTCTTCCATACCCGAAGCCATCGCTCACCAGTGAAGCAATGAATTTTGCCTGGAGACTCAAATAACCCCACAAACTTGGCCTCTATGCATTCCTCCAGCGTTGGACAGAGGAGAGAAAGGGAACCCCGCTGTAGCCACCAGAGTGAGTTGAGAAGCTGCATCCCCCCTCCTCTGCATGCACTGCAGCTAATTGAGGTTAGAGCCATAGAAACCAAACAAAGGCTCCCAGGAGCCCACACAGCCTGGGCTCACAGCTGCCAGCCACTGTGGAAGGGAAAAGGGAGCCCCTCCCTCCTTCATTCCTCAATGGCTTAATGAAGATTTGGCCTGTCATCTTCCCAGGAAACAAACTCCACGCTGTCTGAGACTGATTTGTATTCTCGAACAACACAGCAGATCCGCCTTTGAAACCAAAAGTCAGCAATAAAATGGGTCATAAACATGAGAGGTTATGAGCCCTCAGAGAAGGTGACTGGATTCCTCCCAGCCCTTGGGCCTGTCAAAACCAAACTCGTGAGGAAGTTCCTCAATGTCCCCACTGGGGCAAGGGGGAAGGAGGTGGAGGTCACGGCTCTCACTGCACTACTAACACAGACAGTGTGCTTTGTAGGCAGGACCTCCTTGCGCTCCAAGCTATAGTCTCAGCTGCCCGATGCCATCCACCAACAAATGAGAATTATCCACCTGGCCTTGCAGATCTGGAATGATTCTGAAAAAAGTCACACTCATATTCGAAAACGTCCAAGATTCTAGCACATAAATGACAGACTGACTGAATGAATGAATAAGGACTTTATATATAGCATAAGCAAGTACTATCTTTGAATCCAGCAAAGAAAACCCAATCATTTTCCTACTAAAGTTATTTATTTTTTTAAAGTATTCTTTAAATCCCTCTTTTGGGGATAGAAATTCCAAGGAAGACATCATCATTATTCAGATATTATAACATTTTTTTTATTAAGGTCTCCGAATGGGTCTGAATATATTAAACTGACCTCAGTGCCTTGAACTTCTTTGTCATCTTCGTAGAACGAGGCTGACAAGTAGACGGTTTCTGGGACTGAGCGTGTCTGGCTCTTTTCCAAAAGGGAAGAAGTTGTCATAGGGAAAAAAGATACATCTGTCCTTTATGGATCCAAGACATGTGGATAATAGTAGCTATAGTAAAATTATTATGATTTTATTGGAAGAGCTGACATTAATTAAACACATCTATATCAAGCATTTTTCTATAAGCATTAAAGACAGTCTTTTCGTTCACCTTCACAACAGCTCTCAAAACTGTTACTAGATTCTAATTTTGTATACAAAGAAACTGAAGCTCAGAAAACTAAAGTGTATTATCCAAGGCCAAACCGCTAATAAGTAGGGAAGCCAGTGTTCAAATTAGGCAGTTAGCTGCCAAAGGACTACTAGGTAGATGGCAGTGTTCTACCTTGTTCACGTCATGACATGGGATGGAGAGTGAGTGTGTCCTTGGTAACACAAGGTGTCAGGCAGTGGCCACCATCGTGAGAACTTCCCCTTCGTGGGGACCCTGGCAAACGCCCCTCTCAGGTCCCCAGTGAGGCTCAGTTCCTCACATCCCACAGGGTCGCACTACTGAGTAGCCACATGATTTTACTTTCTAGCTTTGGATAGATTCTTTTGTTCGATTTCTCCTTTCTGGCAGAAAGTATGTCATTTAGAAAGCAGAGGAGCGCTCTGTCACCACAGGTGATAATTCAGATTTCTATCTGGAGAAAAGATTCAGGTTTGCATACCTGTTCCGAAACTGCCTCTTTTTCTTCACCTTGGAAGCAGACAGTAAATGGGTGTTTTTCCCAGTGGCTGTTCTATTATTGTTTCATTTTTCTTTTCTTTTCAGTGTTCCAGCATTCATTGTCTATGCAGCACACCCAGTGCTCCATGCAATACGCACCCTCCTTAATACCCACCACCAGGCTCACCCAACCCCCCACCCCCTTCCCCTCCAAAGCCCTCAGTGTACTTCTCAGAGTCCACAGCCTCTCATGAATTGTTCTAAAGCCAGTCTCTGCAGCGAGGAAGATGCTACCCGGCCCCTGTGAGCTCTAGCCAGAACGGATGCAGAGGTTCAAGCACGGCAATGAGGCTAAAGACAATCCTGATCATTAAAGTCTGTGTAAGAGTTCGTTAAACCAGCCTTCCATAAGCCGCCCTGCCACCTCTAAGGCACTTGGAACTGTCAAACCAACGCCCACTTCCTCTCTGTTGGAGGAGCTGACTCTAAGAAATACCTATAAGACAGGAGTGAAATATTAGATCAGCTAAGACTGCTCGTTGTCTCCCTTTTTTTTTTTCCTTCTCTTCATTTACTTAAATATTAAGACACCATTGAAGTCCCACCACACCCTATATAGAGATTTCAAAAAAAAAGGAATTCGATAACATATTAAGTTAATCATCCGTCCCTGAATTCATTAAGATGAGAATCTTCACCAAGTTTCCAGAACCTCTAAAACAGGGACAACCACCATGTATTATTCTAAGGGTCAACAACCAGGACTCTGGGCCTTCAGCGAGCTCTTCCTAGCTTCCGAATCTCTTTCTGCCTCCAGTTCTTTGCCAACTGCCTCCAAAATGCCTTTCATGGGCATCTGAAAGGAGAGAGGGACGTATCGGAAGCACCAGTGAGGCTGGTGCAAGGAAGCCCCGACAGGCAGAAGGCAGAGAGAGTGCCGAGGGAAGACAGGGGAGGAGCAAGCAAAACAGGAGTTTGGAAACACCGGACAGCCCGACAGCCGCTGGTGTGCCTCCACGGGGGGCCGGGGCTGCTCTTCTGAATAAAGACGTGCTGCCACTGCCAAGCAGCCTCCCTTGTAAAACAAATAAGTCCCAGGGATGGAATGTACAACACGATGAGGACAGCTAACACCACTGCAGGACATACAGGGAGGGACGTTACTAAGAGAGCAGATCCCACGAGTTCTCAACACAAAGACAAAGTTTTCTTTTCTTCTTCCTTTTCTTTTATATGAGAAGATGGATCCTTTTTGAACTAATTGTAGTAAGCATTTCACAACTTACGCATCTCAAACCGTCATGCGTTCCCCTTAAACTTACATAGTGATGTATGCCAACTGTTTGTCGATTAAACTGGAAAAAAAAGAATGCCTCCTTACTCCCCAAAAGACTTGCTGCCAATTTTAACTACAAGAGTCAGCCCTAAAAATGGTGGATCCTTTCCCTGTGGCCACACTGACGGGAGACACTCTCCAAGACACTTTCCAAGAACCAACTCTCTGTGGTAATGGAAAGGCAAGGGAAAAGGAAGAGAGAACAAACTGGAAGGAGGAAAAAAAAGATGGTAGGGGGCATGAGCTGTCAGTCTTAGTCCTAAAAACTGACCAAGTATGCCTCTTCCTACCCCCCCACTTCCTGTTGTTTCCATCTAGCAAGATCTGCAGGGATGGTCTGAAGAGACGGAGGTCACAGGGGAGGAAGAGGCTGGGTGAAGAACACAGTGTTTCACTTCTTAAGAGCTGTTCTTTCTCTTAGTTCTGCAGACATAGCTGGACTGTTAGTCCCGCTGCCACATGAAAAATCCTACATCTACAAGGAAGATACGGGACAGACTATAGGGAGGGAAAAAGAGCTAAACTGGAGGAAGACCCGGATTTCAGACCACACCTATGTGTTCCATGAGCTTCATAAATAATATTCTTGGGTTTACTATGGAGTCAGTCCAGCCAAAATTTACACTAGCACTTGAAACTTAAATGAGGAAGTTCTTTCAAAAATGTCAATATGAGCAAAGGCAAGATTGAAAAAAGCTTCTGCCAAGAGTAAGAATTAACAAATCATATTTAGGGGAGAGAGAATTTAGGGATGGGAGAGAGAGATACACAAGGGGGGTTGGTATTTGAAGGAGCAAGGTTCTTGATGAGGCAAAAGGATCAGTTTAAGACTCTGGTTTTTTTTTTTTTTAATATTATTTATTTATTTATTTGACAGACAGAGATGACAAGTAGGCAGAGAGGCAGGCAGAGAGAGAGAGAGGAGGAAGCAGGCTCCCTGCTGAACAGAGAGCCCGATGCGGGGCTTTATCCCAGGACCCTGAGATCATGACCTGAGCCGAAGGCAGAGGCTTTAACCCACTGAGCCACCCAGGCACCCCTAAGACTCTGGCTTTTAGCCGAGCTCAGCGGCACAGGGACTCTGAGTATCTGGTAGGGGCTACCCAGGACTGACAACTGTCCAAGGAGTATGGTGGAAGGTCAAGGAGCCAAAGAATTCTAAGGCTACTGGTAGAGTATTAAAGAAAAAACTGTCCTTGAGGTCCAGCCTGGATTGGAAAGAACATGAAGCCAGAAAAATCACCCAGAGACTTTTCAGCTGCGAATGAGATCCAACGTTGGCAAGCTGCAGAATAGCTAAGAGGGTAACTGTCCATGATGCTCATGGCTTCTAAGGTAACTTGATATTGCATACTTCACTTTATTCCTTGATAAATCCTGTGAGGTAGTCAGGCAGAGGGAGTATCACTATTGCCGTGTTCCAGATGAAGGCACAGAAGCTCACAGGGGCAAGATGATTTGACAAAATCTTATTACTACTAAACTGGAGAGCGATGCCTCCAGATCAGCTCTTCTGACTCTTCTCCATCCAGTGCTCATTTCACTGCACCGTGACTCCAGCGTACTGGATATATCCAAAGTCAGCAGTGTGACATACATGGCTCAGACAGACTCCGGTAGGTAGGCACTGGCAGTTCGTCTAAAAGTATGGAATGATGGCAAATGGAAGGCAATGGAAGTAACACAGAGGAATGGGGATTATGTCAGTTCTCCCACAGTTCAGGAAATTAGGGCTACAGAGAGAGTGGGGGAAGCCAGAATCCCCCAGGACAAGGAATTAGAAGGAACATAATGTATAGGCAGAGAAAGCAAGCGTATTTCCTCACCAGCAACAAGAGTTGAAAGCTAGAAGATGGCTCAGGGTAGAGTGAAGGAATCCATTCGTGAGTGAATGAATGAAAGCCAAAGGAGCAGGGCAGAGGGCTCTGGCCCCCAGTGGATGATCAGCAATGGCTGAGCAAAACCTCTAAGCCAAGAAGTGGTGAGGCCCCATCTGTGACGGAAAGGGAGGCAACAATTGAAGAAATCGTGGAACCTTCCCAAGGTTCTAATTAGGATGTTAGTATGAAGAGGTGAGAACCGCTATGAGCTTCAGATGAGACAATGTATGTAAAAGTATCCAATGGTGCCTGGTACACAGTAGATGCTCAGTAAGCTTTGGCTGAACCCGAACTTGAGTCATGTGAGCCTTGGGGAAATTTTCTCCTCCGTGTTGACCTTTGTCTTTCAAATATTTACTGATGTTCTTTTTTTTTTTTTTTTAAAGATTTTATTTATTTACTTGAGAGAGAGACAGTGAGAGAGAGCATGAACGAGGAGAAGGTCAGAGAGAGAAGCAGACTCCCCATGGAGCTGGGAGTCCGATGCGGGACTCGATCCCGGGACTCCAGGATCATGACCTGAGCCGAAGGCAGTCGTCCAACCAACTGGGCCACCCAGGCGTCCCTTTACTGATGTTCTTATAGACAATGTGTTTGAGGTGATCTAATAATGAACCAGACACTGATAACTGCTCTTATCCCCAAGGCATACCTGAGAGCAACTAGAGTGTCATCTTCTGGGCAATATTCACTTGCTCAGCAAATATTAAGCACCTGCTACGTGGTGGGCACTAGTGATACACCAGTGACATGACAAAGTCCCTGCACACACGGAGTTCCTGTGGGCACGACCATCAGAAACAAGCAACTAACATCAGGTGGGGTCACATGCCATGGAGAAACACAAGCAGGGTAAGGAGAATGGAAGTCGGCAGCAGGAGGCCGTGCGTGAGATGGAGTGATCTGCGGAGGTGGCAGACGAGCCGAGACCTGAATGCAGGGAGAAAGATGTGTGCAATTCTTGCAGAGCATTCTTGCAAACAAGGAACAGCAAGAGAAAGAGCCCTGAGGTGCAGAACAGCAAGTGGGTCAGTTTGGGATGAATATGATAAAGATAAGAGTTGTCGGGGACACAGTGGAGCTGCTGTGGCAGAGAAGTGACTCCCTGTTTGGGGTGTTGGTCTATCTGTGGGGAGCATAACAAGGAATCGAAGGTGGTTTCCAGAGGTGCAGGGCTGGACCCTGACAGAGCAACATCATTTGTGCCCACGGCAAAGGAACCCCATAAACCAAGGTCCAAAGGGAGGAAAGCAAAGGGTATATCCCTGGGGAACAATAAAAAGTTTGGTTTGGATGGACAGTACATTTGACAGAGGAAGTGGTTAAAAATCAGACTGGAAAGGTAAGATAATGCCAGAAGAGCGTTTGAGGGGCTGTGGGAGAGAAAGGTCAGAAGGAACGGAAACGTAAGTTTTTATGTGAACGATCCACTAGGCATGAGAATAAGTACTTTATAAGATTTCATTAATTCCTATTTCAATAATTCATTTCATTCAGGGAAAGGAATATTTCATTCAGTAAACAGTTCCTGATACACATGGTCCGCTTCACGCTATCGGTGAGACACTGAGGCTGAGAAAGGTTCAACCTTAGTGTGAGCTGTGGGTGTTGGGGTAAGGAGGTCAAAGGTTGGGCAGGGGAAAGCACAGAAAGTATGTGGACACCGCAGGGCCACGGGCAGCCCCGTGCCATGCTGGCATGAACCAGGCACATAGCATGGACAGCGGCTCCAGGACCAGAGAACAGGTAGGGAGATGATGGTGCCAAGCTTGGACTATCGAATTCTGGGATTAGCCATCTGGTTTCTGTTGTGTTCCCCAAGCCATAGGGCACAGCGCTCCATCTACATTAGGTGGTCAGTACTTGATTCATAGTCCACCCAATCTGAGTTCAAAAGCAAGAGAAGCACCGCGCCTGTCCCATCTAGTCCTTCTCTTCTTGTGACTAGGGTTATGTGTGAGACACTCGGGGCTGTTCCTTCTGACCTGCCCAAAGAAGGCTGGGCATGTTAGCCTTTTCAGACTGTCAGGCGAAGTGTCAAGAAAGGAATGACCTATAGGTCCTTTAATACTGAAAAGTTGCATTTGCTTGTTTGTTTGTTTGAAATAAAACAGACTGTAGTATACCCATGTAATGGAATGCTACTCGATAGAAAAGAATGAATTACTGATACATGCCACAGACCTGAGTCCCAAAATAATTAGGCTGGGTGAAAGAAGCCAAATGAAAGAGCCTATTGTATGATTCCATTTCTACAAAATTCTTAAAAATACAAAGAAATGTGCAGAAGCAGAGAGTGGGTGCCTGAGGTGGGAGGTGGGGAGACAGCGAGAAACAGAGGGTTACAAATGGACACCAGGAACAACTGGGCACCACAAATATGCTTGTTATCCTGATTACAGTGATGACGTCATAGATATGTATGTGTGTCAAAGTGCATCACACTGTATGTTACAAATATTGTTAGTGCAGTCTATGTCCATCATTCCTCAGTAAAGCTGGGGAAAAAAGGTAATGGTATATAGATCCTAAGCAGGGGTCCTAAAATCATATGCATTTCTATAACTTTTGTGGCAGAGCTTTCTTATATCCATGAATATTGCTGTTCTCTGCCTTCAGGCCACAGAATTAGGCCACAATTTCCAGCCTCTGGCTGGAAAACATGGTCAGGACTGGAGTTCTGCCAGCTGACTGTGCACCTTCCCCCCCACACACACACCTGACTCTAAACACACAGAGTAGCTGGGGTCCTGGAACTCTGGAGTAGAGCCCCTATTCCCACCCTGTGTTCACAGTGCTGTGAATGAGAAATAAACTTAGAACTATGGAGAGCCACTGAAATTTGGGGCTCGCTCTATTTTATTTCCTAAGGCCAATTTCATGGTTTTACTTGTCTAGGGAGGTCCAGGTGATTTTTCTTTGTTCTGAGTCAGAAAGACCTTATTCTGAACTCTAGTAAGTACCTTGTACTTTATAGAATCTGAGCGGATATCATCTGGAAACCATTCACTGGAATCATTCTTTTTGGTACAAGGCGGGAGACAGGTAGGTATATTCGAATGTAAATTCATAGATAATGGATACATTTTTAAAAAAATAAAAATACTATCCACTATTCTTCATGCTGGGGGCTTCATTTGTATTTTCTCATTTTAAGTTTTTTTTTTTTTTTTTTTTTTCCCCAAGGTCTGACTCTGAATTCGGTATCTGGAGGGTCACAAGGGAAATGAGGCAAGCAGATGTATTGATAACACAAACCATCACTACTAGAAAGAAGGCCCTCAAATTCCACTGAATGCTAGTGACTCAGTCGTAAGAGTAATCGGGCAAGTACGGGGCCTGTATGTACCCACTCAGAGAACTCCAGTCAACCCCTGGGATTTCTTCCAGACTCTCCTGGGTAGCACTACCATGCATATAGCAACAAAAAGTTGTGCCAATATCTTTTTAAAATGGGTCAAGTTTGATACCTTCAGTGAACGTCACCTCTTTATCCTGGAATTAATGACCTTAATCTAAATTGTGCCGCGGTGAACAGATAACCCCAGAATCTCACTGGCTTACAATTACAAGGATTTATCTCTCCAATTACATCCGTTAAGAATTAGCCCCAGCCAAACGAGCAGGCCCTGTCTAGAACATCAGACTCATCCCGAGCATTGGCGGGCACTGCCCTAAGAATTCAGACTCTGGCTAACATGTCTCAGTATTTAAAAGTACAGACCAAGTTAAAAACTGTTAAATAGGGGCGCCTGGGTGGCTGAGCTGCTTAAGCATTTGCCTTCGGCTCAGGTCATGATCCCAGGGTCCTGGGATCAAGCCCCCCATTAGGTTCCCTGCTCAAGGGAGTCTGCTTCTCTCTTTCCTACCACCCCAGCTCATGCTCTCTCTCTGTCAAATAAATAAATACAATCTTTAAAAAAAAAAACTATTAAATAAAGTATGTCCTATCTTCCTCGATGAATATATGTTCATAACAACCCAGAAAGGCTGAGATGGAACGGCAGCTTGTTAGACTCCTCGGGGCTCCGCACAGAAACCTCACAATGTAGCAGGAAGGAGTCCTACCTGAGGCCTGCTCCCTCCCTTCTCCTCCTGCTCAGCCCACCCAGCCTGGACCGTGAAGGCTACCCCTATCAGCACACTCAAGCTCTCTTCCCGGCCCCTGGAGCACTGGAGTTGCCTATACCAGCAGCACGGGCTGCACGTGGGTATACAAGTCCAGGAAGAAGCTGGAACGCAGGCCTGGGGCTGTTTAAGAAAAGGGTTCTGGAGTCCTGGGTATAGGGACTGTATTGTAGAAGATGGGGACTGGGGACAAGAGAAGCCAGAGGAGAACCAAAACAGGGCCCAATCCAGGGTCTGAGGGTGGCATGCGGGTGAGTATGACAGAAAAGGAATGGCGGTGGAAGCCTCTAGAATTTGATGCCAGAAGCCTCACTTCCACCTGCATTTCACTGGCCAAGCCTGAGGTCAACAGGGCAGAACACACTGCTGGGGGTGGGGGTAGGGGCTCCAGCATAGAGGGACAGTGAATACTTTGATCAATAATATAATCTTTCCTTAGACACCAGTACTGAGGTGTTTAAGGAAGGAGGAAAAAAATCCAAGAGTTGAAAATAAATATGAATAGCTCATGACTGGTTGCTTTCTGAATGCAGTGAAATGACATGGTGCCTTCCAAATTGCACTCAGTGAAAGGAACTCAGTGGATCGGAATATGCCAAAGTGGAAAATGCCCCCACAATCCCAGCATCCTCTGCAGGGAAAAGGACAATTATTTGGCAAAGGGAAAGCAGGAAGTCTCCCGGGATACATTCTGGCTCAAACTAATAACGTGTTGCTTGAGGCAACCAATTTGTACAAACAAGCCAATCCTGAAGGGGCAGGGGGAGCAAGTCCCGGTGGTTGCTCCCTGGCCCCCCTCCCCACCTTCCCTCCCACCTCCCCTCAGGAAAGATTTTCTTTCTGATTTCCATGCAAAAAAAAAAAAAAAAGAAGAAGAAGAAGAAGAAGCCAAAGACACAAGTGGTTTCACAAATCATGTTGAGTGAGCCCACCGTTCTGAGTCAACGGGATCTGAGAGAATAAAAGAAACTGCCTTCTCTAAAGGTGGTTTATAAAAACCAGCCGAGGACATAAAATAGAACTTATTTGGGGTTTGATTTCAGCTGTTTTTCCACAACTTTAAGAAATTTTCTTCCCACAGACTGAATCCTAGCTCTTAAATATGGGGAATTCTGAAAACGACATCATATGGCTATCATCGTAATGACGATTCCTTATTATAGACCAGGAACTTTATGTACCTGGTCTCATTTAACCCTCAGAACAAACTTGCAAGCTCAGTATTACCATTATTATTTCCGTTCTACATTCAAAAAACTAAAAGTCAATATAATTAAATAATTTGCTGAACATCACAGAGCAGGAGAGTAGGAGAGATGGTGTTTGACTCTATCAAACCCAGGGAACTGTAGCTCTCCATTACACCATATCTACCTCCTGCCAGGAATATGCAACTAACATTATGTTGGTGAAAAGCAAAACACAAGTGTATGACAGCAATATCTGAAACACCAGCCCCCTACCCCAAAGCAAAGAGACCAGCATTCGACAGCCCACCCCCAACAAATAAACCTGCCCCTAGACGCATAAAAAAATTTAAAAATAGCGCCAGTAACACATTTCATTTTCAAAATGGAAATATTTTCATTCCTATTTTTTCTGATTTTTTAGAGTGATCTATATTATATATAATATACATCCCATAGAACTATATACAGTAAGGAAAGTCCCTGAGATAACCAATATTAGCAGCTTAGGAAATATCTTTTTTTTTTTTTTTAAAGATTTTATTTATTTATTTGACAGACAGAGATCACAAGCAGGTAGAGAGGCAGGCAGAGAGAGAGAGGAGGAAGCAGGCTCCCTGCTGAGCAGAGAGCCTAATGTGGGACTCGATCCCAGGACCCTGAGATCATGACCTGAACGGAAGGCAGAGGCTTAATCCTCTGAGCCACCCAGGCGCCCAGCTTAGGAAATATCTTATTAAACTTTTTTGTATATAGTTAGAAACACAAATACATCCATATATACATAGATTATATATGTATATATACACACACACATACACTTATACATACACATATATACATATGTATACACATACACTAATATAGCAAAACTATATATAGGCCAATGTAGCAGAATGATTATACATTCTATTCTATAACTTACCTTTTTTAATTAAAAATATAATTAATTGAGACACTTTCTATGACTGCATAGCATTCCATTTATTTGATTATCTGGTTGGCTATTTGAGTTTTGTTTGCCTTTACTAATGTAAGCAGTGCCAGAAGGTACATCCACACACATGTCTAGCTATTTCCTGGGGACAGACTAAGAGTTACAGAGTGTGACATTTAAACTGACACCAAGGGCTAGGAATGGCTTCCCACACTCCTAGTGTGCAAAGTCCCAACTCTCCACTCCCCATACAAGATGGTTTCAATCATTTAAACTCTGCCAAGGTGCCAGACATTCTTGTTTAATCTGTATGACCAAATGGGGACTAATCATCTCTTCATAGCACTTCTTTGCATTTCCTCTTTAGTGAACGAACATATTTATGTTTGAACTGGCACAGAAGCCAACCAGTCGAGCAGGATAAATTGCTCCTTGCTGACCCACCAAGCCATTCTGTAGATAAGCAGGTGAAAAGGCTAGGTGAGGGATTTTTTAAAAATATATTTTATTTATTTAACTTATGAGAGAGATAGTGAGTCTCAAGCAGACTGCGCTGAGCTCAATCCCATGACCCTGAGATGATGACTTGAGCCAAAATCAAGAGTCTGACGTTTAACCGACTGAGCCACCCAGGTGCCCCTGCAAGGGATTTATGAGTCATAACCAGCTCCTTTCTCCTTACTCCCACTGAGGAAGGTAGTGAAGCATCAGATGCACTCCGGTTTCTATAGCAAGTGGCACTGCTAAGTATGGCTCCACAAAGACTACAGAGGATGGGATTATAGTGTCTTGGGCAGGGAAGGGAGAAGACTTCTAACGTGTGTTTGTATAGTGTTAGGGGTTGAACTGTGTGTCCCCAAATTTATGTTGACATCTTAATCCCTAGGACTTCAGTATGTGACTGTATTTGGAGATAGGGTCTTTAAAGAGGCAGTTAAATTAAAGTGAGGTCTTAAGAGTGGGCCCTAGTCCTGTATGGCCACCCTTATAAGAAGAAGAGACCAGGATGCAGACACACCCAGAGGCAATACCAGGTGAAGAAACAGGACAGAGGTTTCAGAAGAACCAATTCTGCTGATGCCTTAATCTTAAAATTTGGGCCTCCAGAATTATGAGGAAATGAATTTCTGTTGGTTAAGCCATCTGGTCTATGGTACCTTGTTACGGCAGCCCTGGTAAACTAATACACATAACATTCCAGATAAAACTAAAACAAACAAACAAACAAACAAACAAAACAAAACAAAAAAAACAATTGTCCATTTCACAGAAGAAGAAGAACCGATGAGCAACCCTTGGTGCTACCACTGGGGAGGGCTGACATCTTTTTTTTAAGTTAGTTGCAGAAGTAGAATTTAGTGACTCATCAGTTGGATATAATACCCCGTGCTCAGGACATCATGTGCCCTCCTTAATGCCCCTCACCCTGACCCCCCCATCCCCCTTCCCACCTCCCCTTCCCCAGCCCTGTTTGTTCCCAGGAGTTCAACATCTCTTATGGCTCCACTCACTTTCTTAATTTTCATCTTATTTTATTTTTCAGGAAAGGCTGACATCTCGTTGATGTTTATAACCTTGTGTTTAGTGCTTCTCTCCGTTTCTAGATGAACCACGAGGTGGTGACATGAATTTGTTCTTGAGGCTCATGGCAGATGTGAATTCTACCAAAGACAGCTTCCTTTTTATAGGAAGTAGCACGATCTGTTTCCTCACTTGACCCATATTCTGTTTCATCATTTAAACTGAGAATTCATTCTCTCCCTTGAAACAAGTATGAAAAGTTAACTCCCATTTTTCAAGAAAGCCTATGTTACTAAAACATTAATAAGGAGCTGTTCTAAGCTAAGAAGAATTTGCAAATGGAAGGATGAGATGCCCCTGAGCTTAAGTCAGGTGGCTGAGAACCGATCTGGAAGGAAAGAAGCTCTTCAGTGCACGTCACTAAGATCGCCTGCAGCGCCCTGAGAAGGAGCCTCCGGAGAGAATGAAAAAGACTAGACCTTGCCCCACCCAGATTTCAGGACCAGGAAGAGTTGTGTGATCTAAGACACATTAGCTTGGGAGTCCAGAGACTTTGCATGGTCACGCCTCATGTCAAAATTAGAAAAACAAAAACAAAAAACTGTTCCTTAGATCTGAGGGGTTTCCATCTCCACCGGCTCCACTGCTCTTAACTTTTTCACAAGTGAACTGAACCCTCATGAAAAAAGGATCCATTGTGTAACTCAGGAAAAATAAAAAATAAAAGAAGAAAAAGATGAAACATTCAGAGAAGAATGAAATGAAAAATAGCCAGTTGTGCCTTGACAATCTCTTTTTAAATAATCTGGAGTGGGGGCACCTGGGTGGCTCAGTCAGTTAAGCGTCTGACCTGGTTTTGGCTCAGGTCATGATCTCAGGGTCATGAGATCAAGCCCTGCACTGCGCCCCACACTCAGAGCAGAGTTGGCTTCAGGTTCTCTCTCCCTCCCCCTCTGCAACACCCCCACGGCTTGCTCACTGGCTAAAATAAAGGAATATCTTTTAAAGTAATAATAATAACAACAATTCAAATGGTGGGTGTGGGACAAGGAATTATAAGCCCAGGCTCTGCTTCTAATACTTAGGCCTTGGCTTTTTCCACCATAAAATAAAGACATTTTACTTAGTAATCTCTTAAATTTCTTCTAACTGTAAAGGTCTGTGATAGTTAAAGAATCCAAACCAATCATTATGAGCCTAGACCAAATACAAAAGCATCTATTTCCAGAAAGCTTCAGGAATAATGACAATGAACACTTGAAAGGGCACAGCACACCAGCCTTTGTGGTCGGGGCACTTAATGTTCTCTAGTATTTTGTTGTGCTCGAATTAACATTTCATTACCTGAAAAAAGCAAAGCTCATAATTCTTTCTGAAGCTTGACCTCGCTGGGTGTCAGTGATTTGCACAAGAGCTTTAGTGAGCAATTTCTAATTCCTTTCAATCAGTGATGTTTATCACTCACCAGGGAAGCTACTTAAAGTGAGAGATAACATCCTTCACGGGTAGAATTTAATGACATGTGTTTATTTTATTTTATTTTTAAAGATTTTATTTATTTATTTGACAGAGACCACAAGTAGGCAGAGAGGCAGGCAGAGAGAGAGGAAGGAAAGCAGGCTCCCTGCTGAGCAGAGAGCCCGATGAGGGGCAATGACATATGTTTAAAATATTCCATAAAACAACTCAAAAGTAACACCTGATAAACTCATTTCTATTTTTCTAAGTTCTCTTTCTAAACAGGTATACCTGGGACCAAGGTGTCTGGAGGCAAGCTTTTCTTCTTTTCGGAGATCAGAAGCCAGAGTATTGTGCAGATGCAACAGGACAAAGGGAGATGGACCTAAGAACATCCACTGGACACCTCCTTAGTTCCAGACATTTGTGCTGGAGACCAGACTGCTGGACAATCCAAGAATGAAAATATTACTGTTGCCCTCAAGGACCTGACTTTGGTCAGGATATGAAAGAACCATGCAACCAAAATATTAGAGGTGGGACAGGGACCACGACCTTCAATAAAGCTCCAGGAAGAACTCCCTCCTTACAGCTCACTGGGGAATGCCCAGTCTTTAGGACCACAGGAGGCACAAAGTAAGGACTTGGCATGAGAAAACCTCACTTGAATTTCATCTTAAACAATAGGTAGGGCTTCATCACAAAAGGAGTTATTCAGGGTAAAAAGCAAGAGTAAGTAGAGACTTAGAAATGGAACATTTTGAAGCGTGATGGAAGAAACAGTATAACTGGGATTCCATCCATTCTAAATACTAAATGTCTTTAGAATCTGTTCAGTTTCCTATAACCTAACCCAGTCCCCTAGTCCAGGCCACCATATATGTTGTCTGGATTATGGCAGTATGTTAACCCTACCAGTAATACAACCAATAACTACCATGCTTTCCAAGGAGCAATGAAATAAGTGATCCTTTGTGATAGGTGTCCCAACCCTAACATACTGTGGAAACACCTGTGATTTCTGTGACATGGCCAGTATTGCTAATACCTCTGGGGTTTGTTGCCTGCATCCACGATTGGTGGAAATGCTTGTGTCACTAACCTCCTTAGAGGAGAGAGACAATAAAGACCTATCATCCAAACTCATGGACCCTCTGTATTCTACATGGCTGCAAATACCCAGTTTTGATCGCCAGTTTGGAACTGAAAGGACACATCTTAAACTCTGCCCTATAGGACTGGGTGAGTTACAGAAAGCTGACAAGCCTGGGTGTCAATCCCAATTTTGTCACTTAACTAATGTGTGGTCTGGACATTGCTGTCCTCATCATAAGACCAAAAAGAACGCCACAGGTAATCAATAAAAAGCATTTCAGCTGTCATCTCCTCTTTAGGACTAGTACTTCAGCAATTCTACAAGGAACCTGCAGAATCTCTGGCTGGAGGCCACAGGTTTTTAATTAAGTGGTCCCATGATATTTAGTTTAGATTCTATTTAGAACATAGCAACTTTTTTTTTTAAGAGCAAGTAGGAGTGGGGGTGAGGGGCAGAGGGACACGGAAAAGCATACTCCCCACTAAGCCAAGAGCCTGGACCCCGGGATCATGCCCTGAGCTCAAGGCAGACACTTAACTGACTGAACCACCCAGGCACCCCTAGAACACAACATCTAATTTTTTTTTCTAAGATTTTATTTATTTATTTGACAGAGAGAGACACAGCAAGAGAGAACACAAGCAGGGGGAGTAGGAGAGGGAGAAGCAGGCTTTCCGCTGAGCAGGGAGCCTGATGCGGACCCTATCCCAGGACCCTGGGATTGTCACTTGAGCCGAAGGCAAATGCTTAACTGACTTATCCACCCAGGTACCCCTAGAACACAACATCCTAAACACTGCCTCTCTTTCTCAGATTTTGCTTCTCACAGCAAGAGCCACAAGAAACCATTTCGCTACCACAGAAAAGCCTTCCCCATCTCACCATCTTTCCAGTGTCCGAGGAAAGGGACATGCAGAAAGTATAAGGTAGGTGAGGATCTGAGACTCCCAACTTAGGGAGCAGCCCCCCCGATACCCACACACATCCATATATATCAGTTTTTTTTTTTAAAAACGCTCAAAAGGTTATAATAATCCTCCAAAACAGAGCAGAAAAAACTAAATGAATGGAGACTACTGGAGAGTTGCCTAACATTTGTGAAGATGGGAAAAGAGGTGTCCTTCCACACTTGACGCTCCTGTTTGTTCGCTTTTAATTCCTTCCCATCAGGAAGCCACATTTCAATCGGCAGACACACTTAGGCCTCAGTAACTGCAGAACAGGTTTGGAAAGAAGGGTCTCGCAGCCCTATAGCAGAGTAGTTCCTTTCTTCCACTAAGGTCCACTCTATCACTTCAATGTGCCAGCAGCATGCTGGGAGTATGAAATGAACATGAGGTGCTTCCTGCTTCCAAGAAGGTCTCGGTCGAGTGGGACCCCTAAACAAGTCATGGCTGTCCAAAGGGATGAGCGCATAAGGCAGGTTTGTACTTAGCTCCCCGGGAACGCGCAGGAGGCGGCAGCAGGAGCGCTTCCCACGGCTCACTGAGTCATCAACAGTGCCTTTCACGGTACCAGGCACCAGGCAGGTGAGCCAGGAAGAGAGAGCTGGGCTGAAGCCCAACACTCGTTGTATGGCTTTAGCCAAACCATTTAATCTCCTAAGCTATTGTTTCTGCATCCATAAAGTAGGGCAGCAATATCTACTTTTTTTAAATTGTGAAGATTAAATGAGATGAAGTGTGTGTATGTGTGTAGCACATTCCTGCCACATAATAGTTATTCTATAAATAGAAACTCTTTTTAAAATTATGTATGATAGGGACCTGGGTGGCTCAGTCAGTTAATCATCTGCCTCCGGGTCAGGTAATGATCCCAGAGTCCTGGGATGGAGCCCCGTGTTGGGCTCCCACCTCCGCGGGGAATCTGCTTCTCCCTCTGCCTCTGCTCCTCCCCTCTGTCCTTGCTCTCCCTCTCTCAAAATAAATAAATAAAATCTTTTTAAAAAATTACGTATGAAAATCTTTTTTATTTTAAATTATCTTAGAGAGAGAGAGATGAGCATAAGCAGGAGGCAGGTACAGAGGGAGAAGGATAGGCAAAGACTCTCAAAGCAGACCCCAGGCTGAGTGTGGAGCCCGACTCAGGGGCTTGATCTCATGACCTTGAGATCACAACCAGAGACAAAAGAGTCCAACATTTCGCCAACTGAACTACCCAGGTGCCCCTGTATGAAAACCCTTTTAATGGCAAAAAGTCTGCTTGCAGATTATCGGTTTCTTGTAGGAGTCCTGAGATACCACATAACTTACTCATTTTTGTATCTCTAACAACTGGTAAAATACCAGTTTCACTCAATAAATATTTGTGTTTCTGAGAAAACTCTGAAACTCTCTGGAGAAACTTTCAAAGAAACCAGTCATTAGAGGGGTTTCTTTTTGTTTTTCTTCACCGATTAAAATCCAAAATGCACAACTTAATGGAGACAAGAAAGCTAGGATCCTGGGGCACTCTAAGTACAGAAATGAGGCCAAATTTATATATAAATGAGAGAGAAAAAAGATCTAATTTTTAAAAAAAAAATTCTACTCTTCTTTGATTTTGAGGAGGAGACCTATTCAGGAAGACTCTGAATATTGCTGAAATTTGTAGCTAGGCAAAAGAATTTTAAAAACAAATTAACTGGGGCGCCTGGGTGGCTCAGTGGGTTGGGCCACTGCCTTCGGCTCAGGTCATGATCTCAGGGTCCTGGGATCGAGTCCCGCATCGGGCTCTCTGCTCAGCAGGGAGCCTGCTTCCTCCTCTCTCTCTCTGCCTGCCTCTCTTCCTACTTGTGATCTCTCTCTGTCAAATAAATAAATAAAATCTTAAAAAAATAATAATAAAAATAAATTTAAAAAAAAAACAAATTAACTTTATTTTTGTCTTCCAAGAAAATATATTCAAGGTAAAAAAAAAAAAGTCATGAAATACGAATGTGTCTTGAGAACTGGAACCCCCCTAGGACCCCATCATGCACAATGATAATTACTGTTTACTGGGAATTCCTGTCTAGTGCTCCACCAACTGCAGTGGGACTAGAAAAAACCGACAACAGAGGAAAATGTCACATCTTATAAGGAGTTACACAGCCCTGATGAGGTTCTCCCACCAACCTTAACTAACAATGACCAGAGAAACTTCCTGAGCATCTAAAAAGTTCTTGTCACAAAAAACAGAGGTCTCAAGTTCTTAGTTTTCTACCTAGTATAAACACTTGTTTCTGAGTGAAAAAAAGAGTCCAAAACCCCTGGGGATATCCTACTGCTCTGGGAGAATTCCACTGTGATCAGATCAGTGTAAATGAAACAAGAACATATGATCCACATTTATTTTAAAACCCACCCGCATTAAGTACAAAGAAAGTCTGGCAAAATGTAGTCTTGGGTCTGCTGAAACTAGAATTTTTTAAAAAGGCCAAGAGGTATAACAGAGCCTGAGACACAGCAGGGCTAACTTTGTAAATGTGGACCAATTCATTTAAATATTTTTTTTCTGGTTTCTCAACATTTTAGCAGTGGCAAGAATCTCCAAGTCAAGATTAGCCAATGTATGTTTGGGCTTTGGAACACTGAGATCTGACCAGGGACTCAGTCTGGGCTCGTGGAAAGCTAAATGGATTTTCTTTTTTTTCTTTTTTTAAGAATTTTATTTATTTATTTGACAGAGAGAGATCACAAGTAGGCAGAGAGGCAGGCAGAGAGAGAGGAAGGGAAGCAGGCCCCTGCTGAGCAGAGAGCCCGATGTGGGACTCGATCCTAGGACCCTGAGATCATGACCTGAGCCGAAGGCAGTGGCTTAACCCACTGAGCCACCCAGGTGCCTTAAATGGATTTTCGTAGGTACATAAATATATGTGTGTACCGGTACACATAGAAATTATGGGCCTATATGGATACATAGAAATTACACATATACACACCTACATACAATTTCAGAACTTTTGAAAGTCTTTAATAATCGAACACTCGCTATGAATCTCCAACAGAGGGGGCCCAGCATGACCTGACATACGGGCCCCTGGCATCTTGGTTTTTCTTGAGCTGCCACATGGGATACTTTGGCGGGGAATGCTGGACTCTTAAACTCAAACAGGACGCGGATGTCTGGGATGCTGATGACTCCCCACCTGCAGTCTCACTCCCTTCATTCAAGATCCATTCAACGGACAATTATTAAACACCTGCTATGAGCTTTATCCAGGTCTGATGCAAACTGAGTGTTCTCATCCTATCCTTGAACTCTCCCCTTCTCTTGTGTGTAAAAGAAAACCAAAATGGAAGCCCACCACTTAACAGGAGAATGTGCTCCTGCAGACATTTCTGTGTTTTCTCTTTCCTGCTTGCCATGGACTTCCAAAGGCTTATTTTTATCCCCCGACACTCTTCCTGTTTATGCCCCATGTGAAACTATCGGTGTTTCAGAGGGAGGCTGCCTGGTGAAGATGACAGGGTGTGCCTGTCATCCAGGGCAAGGGGGAACCCCCGGGGAGGCAGGGGGAGAGAGAGGAAACAAGTGTTAGTAAAGTTCTTGCCTGTTCCCAGTTCTCCCGCAATGTGCTCTGAAGAGCTAAATCCCAGGGCAAATATCCACATGCTCTCCAGCTCTGCCCCGTATCCTTCGATGTAACCAAGGTGAGGGGATTTGTTTGCCTTCCTCCTCCTAATTACCCCCCCTCCCACCCCTTGGTGAGAAAACGAGAAGAGAGTGCAGGCTGATCACAGAGTCTTGCCCTCCCACAAGTATGCCTGGGATCGGGATTGCCAACCCCCTGCAGAAACCCTGAGGCCGACGACAGGGAGGAGTCCTAGGCTTGGGTCAGCCCAGCACGGAGCAGTGGGGCCAAGGTAAACAGGCTGGGCCTGGGCCCCCAGAACCCTCTGCACACAGGAGATGAATCACAGAGCTTCTGGCCCAGCTGCAGGCTCGCACGGCGGGCTGCCAGGGAAAGCCCAGGCCAGCTGGGCCCAGGCCGCTCCTGGTGGAGGCTGCAGGTCTTCCCGCTCTGTGCCTCCCGCTGCCATGTTAAAAGCACGGGGCAGGGGGCAAGCACCAAAAGTCTCCCCAAGACAGCTGCTCCCCAGGACCCCCAAGCCCTCGGTTCGGAAAGCAACTTCCCACAGCCTCTCTCTACACGTCCCCCTGGCTCACTTCTGAAGACTTCTCAGGGGTCATCCCACCACACGTATGGTTTGCTGGCCTCCTTGGGGCAGTAATTATCCTTATTTCCCATGTCAAAGGGAAATGAGGCTCAGAGCTGTGAAATTAAGATTTTTTAAAAATCCCTGCTGCCCTCTGCACTGCGTGAAGCAGCTGCACACACGGCCTGTTGCCCAGCCTGGCCGGGGACCTCGGCCCCACTTCCCAGGTGAGGAAGGGCAGCTCCGGGGAGAGGACGGGCCCAGAGACACACAGAGAGCACAATCTGCTCCCTACCCTCCTGAGGATTTAGTTTACCTTCACTGGACCATCCAGCCTCCCAGGAGACCCTTCCACGAGGTTGGCCACTGGCACAGGCCTGGTGCCCGGGGGTGGACAGGTAGTCCCATGACTGGAGGGCTTTCCAGAGCTTTCAATATCTCAGATGAAAGCATTTATAAATTCCCTGCTACTAAAGTAGAAAGATAAATGCCACAGGGTTAGAAGTATCTGGTCATTCTCCTAAACCTTGTTCTTCCTTATCCAGGATGAGTTAAAGGCTTTTCAAAGCCGAAGTCCACCCTGACTACACAGGTCCGGGCATTCAGAAAGGATCCAGGGGTTTCTCTACCTGGGGCTGCATCCAGACACTCTCCACACAGCCTGGGCCACTCACCTCACTGCCTCTCATTTTCCCAGGGCCCCAAGGCATGCTGCTTGCCCCCTCCGGGCCTGGAAGAGCAGGTAGAGGTGAGGAGATGGAGGCGTTCCCCTGGGCCTGGCCCTGGGCTGATCACTAAATAATGAGATTTGTTTTCCAGCACCCAGAAGCTTGTTTACATAACACAATACTATGGACACACAGCAGTTATCTAGAAGCACTCATATCTGTTAAGGAAACATGAACTTCCTCCTCAGACTACACCTATTATACATCTTATTTAAAAACCTTTTGATTCTATTTATGTCAAAAAGAGACCCCATGGTTGGGGCGCCTGAGTAGCTCAGTCAGTTAAGCGTCTGCCACTTGGTTTTGGCTCAGGTCATGATCTCATGGGTTATGAGATCAAGCCCCGCATGGGGCTCCAGGCTCAGCAAGGGGTCTGCTTGAAGATTCTCTCCCTCTGCCCCTCCCCCGACTCATGTGTGCACACGCGCTCTCTCAAATAAATAAATCTTCAAAAAAATTTTTTTTTCTTAAATAAACTTCATGGCAAAATAAGTGTATCTGTTCAGAAGGTCTGGAAGGTAACAAGGCAAAATGATAAACATGATGACTCCCGGGTACTGCCAGGCTTGGGAATCACGGTAAAAGACTTTGGAACTTTGGTTGAAATCCAGGTTCATCCATTTCTTATTGGTATTATCTCAGATAAGCTTCTTACCTTCTAGACTCAGGATCAACTAGGAAATGGGGAGAGAGCTCTCCACCTTGCAGGACTGCTGTCCAGGCCTGAGATGGCACACGTCATATTCCAGCACACAGCACAGACTCAGGAAGGGCTGGCTATGATCTATCATTACATCTGCAAAAAAAGGAAGGTTGCCAAAAGGCCATACCACTAGCCTTCCGTAGCTATAGAAACTGTCTCCTGCTGAAGGAGAGAGCTAACAGTATCACTCCTCATTCTATAGTCCAACTTTTGCCTTTGCTTCTCCAGGGTGACCCTAGATTACCCTAGACTACCTTGAGCTCCTGTTGGAGACTAAAGTGTGTTGGCTTTTCTGCATTTGCTTCACGCATGCCCTCATCCTAAATCCATTCTCCCCCTCTTCTCCAGCAGCTCTAGGGCCTGTGGGCTGACCTCTGAGGGCTTGCCTCAGCAGGGCCCTGTGCCCTCTGACTTCCAGCTGGGACCTGCCAGGGGGAAGCACCAGCACAAGATCTGGGCATTTATTCCTCCCTCCCTCCCCACTCCACCAAATATGGGGCAGTGGCTCCGTCTTTCCTATAGTCCCTCCTCCGTGATTCTAGCTCTGGCTGCCTCTGTAAGCAGTCCTCTCATTAAACCCTTGTCAGATAAAACTTGTTTGAAGATGCCATCTGTCTCCTGCCAGGACCTCGACCAAAACAATGAGGGAAGAGGTTCTCTCGGGGGAACTGTAATACTGTTAAATTGACATCAGAAAAGGGAGATTCTGAAAATAATTATAAGCTTTGGAGACAGATTAACCATGTCCAGGTCAGAGAAGGACTCTGATTTCCATCACTAGAACCTCTAGGAATTGAAGCCATTTTCATCTAAGTAGATAGGTCACTGGGAAAAAAACAGCCTGAGCCTAGAGATCCTGACTTTTCTACAGTGGAGAGCTTACCTCCCCCTTTCTGAAGCAGTAAGAATCCCAGGGCAGGAGAGAGAAGAAACCAGCTACATAGACTGTCTCATTTGGATCTGACAACAACAACTTGGTAAGCATGACTATTATCTCCACTTTTCAGGGGAGGAATGGAGTCATAAAGATATTAATGATCTTGCCCAAGGTCACACTGCTGGTAAATGGAAGGAGGAGGATCTGAGCTGTCTAACCCCAGTCTGCATGCTGCTAACCCGTGTGTTATACGCGCCCCCCAAGGGAAGGCCGGGAAAGGCAGCTGAGAGCGAGAAGCGAAGGCAGGCGGGGGACCGGGGATGGGGGTGTACAGCCTCTTCCTAACTGCCTCAGCTTCTGATGGTACCTTCCCATCATGCAAGGTCCCCCACAGTCAAGATGGGGTTGTAGGGACATATATCAGGCCCTGACTGAGATCATCAGCCGCAGAGATTAACCAGAATGGAGAGTGTATGTAAACAAAATGCTCCAAGGGACTGTGGCTTGTGAAAAGAGACTGTGATAAACTAGGATTCTTCGCAGTATTATCAAATACCAACCCAAATCCTGCCTGAACCTTTAGTCTGCAAGAAATCTCTCTCTCTATGCGTAGACCCCTGTAATAACACACAGCCTAAGGACAAATGTTGCCCAAATTTGAAAAACGATCCAGAGACAAATGCCTAAACAACATTTTTGAGAGAGAAAAACAAATACTGTTGGACACACCTGGCAAATTCATCCACAGAGAAATTATCGGCAACTCTATCACTTTTAAAGGAAAATAATCCCTTGGGCCAAATAATACACCAAGAACACGCTACACCTATCCAACGCCATCGTCCTAAATCTAACCCAAGTACCGTGCTTGTTAACAGGCTCTTATTCCACCTGCAAAGCAAGGCGGCGTCCTTCCCACATTTACCAGAAATCTAATAAATGAGACCACGGTATATGACAGACTCACGGACAACAGAATAATTATCACCGTAACATGATTCGTAGTCTGCACACAGTGGCCGAGTCCTGACTCTCATTCTGCTTCCCATAACATTTGCTTTTTCTCTGCGCTAATCTATCTCCCTCTTGCTGAAAAGGGAAGGTGTACAGGTGAGTGGATGAAAGATTCAGCCTCGGGCCTATTACCTATCGTTCAGTCATCCAAGGAGAAAATCAGTCGACAAGGAACAGTATTTGTACTGAATAGGAGAAAACAGCACGTTAAGATGTAATGTCAAATGGTTTCCTAGTATTAACATCTTGCCAACCAATCAGCCAGTCTGTGTACGTGTTTTTTCCTAATGCAATCTTGAACCACTCTGTATTCTAGCTTTTTAACGGGATGACAGCTGCATGGAACTCATTATGCAAACAAAGCTGGCTGCAGAGATTTTAAGAGCAGCAAAAGGTCACCAAAAGTGATCTGCACCCCTGGGGATAAAAATATATTATATGTTTATAAAAAATTAAAAATTAAAAAAAAAAAAAGCGATCTGCAAAGCCCTCGGGGCTCCATCTTACCAGTTGAGCCAGCCTGAGAAGCCTTGCCGCTCATCTGCTCCTCAGCACTGATGAGCTGCAGGTCTGTGTATGAGGGATCAAAACTGGGGCTACTGGTGTCTTCAGAATGTGTGGTCCAGCTGCTCTCAGAGGTCAGAGGGCATCTCCTCAGGGAGTCGAAGGAAGGGCACGTCCAGCAGGGCATGGTCAGTGGCAGGGCTGGGGACAGACCAAATGCAAAAGCAAGCAGTATAAATAGGTGTGCTCTGTTGATCTTTCATGCTTGTCTTACCTTGATGGTGCGTGGATCCTGTGAAATCTTAACAGCCATACAAGGCAAGGAAATGATAGAAACATCACTTATGATAGACAGGGGAAAATGACTGACTGAGAGCTCACCGTCAGTCAGTATCAAAACCAATACCATGAAGAAGGGAGTCTCCTGACTCTCAGATCGAAGAAAATCTTGCTAATGAAAAACAGTGATTTCCAGCTCTAAATCTATTTCTAAACTGCGATTTCCGCTTCATCCAAACCAAAGCTTCACGAGTCCTACTGTTTCCCCCTTACCCTGCCTCCATTTTTTAGGGGCATGGCAACAATCTCAGGAAAACTCACCCAATTACACTGCAAAATCAGAGCTAGGTTACGTTACGGGATAAGAGAAGATAGGTGAATATGGATGTATTTGCCTCGGAATGGGATACGGCCCTGCTTGAGGCTGACTGTAACCGGACAGTCTGCAGACTGTACAGATACCACGTGAGCTCTCCCGGGGCTGCTGATCGGTAATAGAACAGACAAGAACTTCCAGGATGCACAGGGCTTGACTTTCTCTCCTGAACGCCGAGCACCAAACCGAGACTTTCAAAACCGCTTTGGAAAGTTTCTTTTTTTAAAATGAAATTTTCGAATGTTCTTCATTTGTCTTCAGTACATAACCTACCACATGGTTTCTCCAAGGTGTTCCATGAGGATCTTCTCGCAAATTTATTAATAAGTACTACAAACAAGGGCCAAAAGGAGTGTGGACAGGGGAGAAAAAACAAAAGAGAAGGAAATCGCATTTCTTGGGTCCTCACGAAATGTCAGGCACTTTTACAAATATTACCTCATTTCATTACCAGTTCTGAGAGACAGGCAGTGGTGTTATTTGACACAAGGGAAAACTGACTCGAGAGGTTAAACGACTTGTTCAACAAGGGTCAGTTCTCTGGGGTGCCTGCTTAGTTCAGTCAGTTGAGTGTCCAATTTCTGCTCAGGTTATGATCTCAGGGTCATGATATCAAGCCCTGTGCTGGGCTCTGTGCTCAGCACAGAGTCTGCTTTCCTCCTCCCTCTACTTCTCCCCCTTCTCTCAAAAATAAATAAAATAGAATCTTAAAAAAAAAGTGTGTGGGGGGGGTAGTTCTCCTAGCTGGAGAATCAAAATCATAGTGTTGGCTTCAGAGAAATACGGGTTAAGATAAAATGGAGAAAAATGAATAAACAGCAATTTATGGGACATGTGGAACAAATATGAAACCACAGAGAATTTTCATTTAGTATTCTCTTACACATTTGTAAGACATGTAGGTCTTCTCTGTCTGGAGTAGTCATGGCTCACTTTGCTTTTACTTTAAAAACATTACCCTCTCAGGCCCCTGGGTGGCTCAGTCAATTAAGCATCTGCCTTCAACTCAGGTCACGATCCCGGGGGTCCTGGAACGAAGTCCTGCATTGATTGGGCTCCCTGCTTAGCAGGAAGTCTGCTTTTCCCTCTGCCCCTTCCCTCTGCTTGTGATCTCTAATAAATAAAATCTTCTAAAAATAAATAAATATGGACCACATCTTCCTTATCCATTTGTCCATTGAAGGGCATCTTGGTTCTTTCCACAGTTTGGCGACCGTGGCCATTGCTGCTATAAACATTGGGATACAGATGGCCCTTCTTTTCACTCCATCCGTATCTTTGGGGTAAATACCCTGCAATGGCAGGGTCATAGGGAAGCTCTATTTTTAATTTCTTGAGGAATCTCCACACAGTATTCCAAAGTGGCTGCACCAACTTGCATTCCCACCAACAGTGTAAGAGGGTTCCCCTTTCTCCACATCCTCTCCAACACATGTTGTTTCCTGTCTTGCTGATTTTGGCCATTCTAACTGGTGTAAGGTGGTATCTCAATGTGGTTTTAATTTGAATCTCCCTGATGGCTAGTGATGATGAACATTTTTTCATGTGTCTGATAGCCATTTGTATGTCTTCATTGGAGAAGTGTCTGTTCATATCTTCTGCCCATTTTTTAATATGATTGTCTGTTCTATGTGTGTTGAGTTTGAGAAGTTCTTTATAGATACTGATAAGGAAGATGTGGTCCATATACACTATGGAGTATTATGCCTCCATCAGAAAGGATGAATACCCAACTTTTGCAGCAACGTGGACAGGACTGGAAGAGATTATGCTGAGTGAAATAAGTCAAGCAGAAAGAGTCAATTATCATATGGTTTCACTTATTTGTGGAGCATAACAAATAGCATGGAGGACAAGGGGAGATGGAGAGAAGAAGGGAGTTGAGGGAAATTGGAAGGGGAGGTGAACCATGAGAGACTATGGACTCTGAAAAACAACCTGAGGGTTTTGAAGGGGCTGGGGGTGGGAGGTTGGGGTACCAGGTGGTGGGTATTAGAGAGGGCACGGATTGCATGGAGCACTGGGTGTGGTGCAAAAACAATGAATACTGTTACGCTGAAAAGAAATTTAAAAAAATAAAAATAAATAAATAAATAAATAAATAAAATTAAAATGTTGCCCTCTCAGTAAGGTATTCCTGAGCTGTTCTCTCCAAAGACACAAAGTCCCTTCTCTCCTTCATCTCTCCTTAGCATGATCACCATCTAATGTACTACATATCCAGTGTCTTCCCCACTAGCGTTTAAGCTCCTTGGTGGGAAGCCAGGAATTTTGGTCCATTTTGTTTACTTCTGTACCCCCATTCCTAGAATAATGTCTGGTGTGAATAGGTACTCAATGAATATTTGTTGGTTATGTCAACAGAAGCACCAGAAATCACTCCTAACAGTCTATGGTAAGTACAGACTCTTAAAACTAAACTTGTACCTATAAAACTCGAAAGGCTAAGGAAGTAAAAATAAACCACCAAAAAGCCAAAAGCAAAACTGAACTTGTAAAGACTTTTTATAGAACTTCTATTTCCTACAGTATAATGGATTAGACACTTTAAGCTATTGGGGAAACAAAATTAAAATATTAGGAAAATGTAGTAACATTATTTGAAATACATTATAGCATGAGCAAGAAAGCAAAGAATTGTCAGAGGCCAAGTTCAAGTTAGAACCCAGAATGGTAAACAGCACACAACCTGATTTTCATACCCTGAGGCTTGTAAACAAACCAGAGAAACTCTTGAGGTTTTTTTTTTTTTTTCTTTTCTTTTTTTTAAATGTCTTGTGAGAAAGCAAAAGGAGGAAAAACTTAGGGCTAACTCAAGATGGGAAATCTAACAAAAGATGTGATGCATGAAGCTTGAATTCCCAAAGGGATCTGTTCAAGGGTAAATTAGGAATAAGTTCCACCCCCAAGCTAAGGATAGCAAACACAACGGTCTGTCTTAAGACTGGGTACAAGGTAGAGAAAAGAAACCTCCTGAGAATTTATAACTATAAACTGTCCCACAAAGGGGCTTGTAGCTAAAACTACTTGTGTGGTCTGAAAACCTTCCAGTTTGAGAACACAGTTGAAGTATTTGCAGGTTGGTAGTGGCCTCAGGCACCTGGGAAAAGCAAATACTAATCCTTTCTGGAGGAAGATATTTCAAAGCCAGTCTTCCCAGACAGACTGTTCCTCAGTTTCACATGGAAAAATCAAATAATAAATAAATCAAATAAATAAATAAATAAATAATAAAAATAAGTAAATCACAAAATATATAAGAAATCAAGTTACCATAAACACAAACCAGAGAGCCTGTAATGTGTGGGGGCGGGGTGGGAGTGGGGCGGGGGTGTGGGGGAATAGCAAACAGAATCAGACCTGTGAAGAATTCAGATCTAGAATTATTAAGCAAGAAATGTAAGTATATTTACTACATTTAAGGAAACAAGAAAAGAAGAAATGAAAATGAAAATATTAGAAAAGAACACACAGAACTGAAAATGAGCTTCTGGAGAAGAAAAATACTACTGTAAATACAAAATTGTCTAGACAGCATAGAAAGGCAGAGAGGGAAACATGAAAGACAGATTAAAACACACGGGAGCAGTGCCTCACTGGTTCCGTCCATGGAGTGTGAGACTCTTGATCTCAGAGTTTGAGATCCCATGTTTGAGTGTAGAACTTAGTTAAAATTAAAATATTTAAAACACATGGGAGAGAAAATGGGAAGGTCTTGTAGTTATCTGTAGAACCTGAGCTCCTAAGAAGAGTGAGAGAATGAGAGGCAATATTTAAAAAAACAAAAAAACAAAAAAAACAAAAAAAACATTACTGAGAATTTCCCAGAACTTATGAAAGATTTTATTTGTCATATTAGAAATTCCATGGTATCTCAAGATATGTAACCAAAAACAAGTGTACAAGTGGACATCAAAACCATACAAGACCAAAGACAAAGAGAGATCTTAAATAAGATTACTTTCAGAGGAATTATGATTAGGCTGACTACCACCTTTACACCAAGGCAAGCTAAAGCACACTTCAATGAGCTGACAGAAAATAAGTGTCAAGTAGAATTATATACTCAGTGAGGAGATATTCAGAGGTCAAGGGAATAATAACAATAATCTAAACAAACAAAAACCACAATTAATCTAAAAGAAGGAAAGATGAGAAAAAGAAGCATGATACCACAAAAATAAACTATATCAGTGCTTGATAATAAACATAAAAGGACTAAAATTGCCAGCTAAAAAAAAAAAAAGACTATCAAGTTGAAAAAAAAAACAAATGAAATCCAATGTGCTGCTCACAAAGGACACATCTAAAATACAAAGATTTGTCAATGATGAAAGTAAAGGGATGAGGAAATCAAACAGGACAATATATTAAAATATTATATATGCTACATATATAATACATATGAACATATAAGATAATATATTAATGGAAAGAACCTGATACATTGTAGCCTATAGACTTTAAAGTAAAAAGCAATACTAGAAAGGGTCACAATAAAATTATATGTTTTAACTCATCAGAAATATAGTAATTCTAAATTGGTATATATTTAATAACTGAGTCTCAAAATTATTAATACAAAACTGACAGAACTGCAGAAAGCAAGAAATGTCCATCATCATAATGGGAGATTTTTAAATACACCTCTCTCAGTAACTGATAGACCAAGCAGGCAGAAAAATCAGCAAGGAAACAGAAGATATAAACAACAAAATGAGCAAACTGATCTAATGGTCATACAAAGATCAACAGATGAAGAATATATAATCCTCATAACCCACATCTAGAACTCTTATAGCAAGTGACCACGTGCTATGACATAAAGCAGATTTTAACACATAACAAAAATGGGTATCAGACCATGAACACTGATCACAATACAATTTAGTCTCTAGTTATCCAAACCACTTATCTAGATACAACTAGCATCTATTTATCTAAACTAGATAGAAGACAATTTGAAAAATTCAGAAACTAAGAAACATACTTTCAAATGATTTGTTGGTCAAAGAAGAAATATTAATGAATATTAGCAAACACTCAGAACCAAACAATAATGAGAACAGTATGTGTTAAAACTTTAAGAATGAGGGGCGCCTGGGTGGCTCAGTGGGTTAAGCCGCTGCCTTCGGCTCAGGTCATGATCTCGGGGTCCTGGGATCGAGTCCCGCATCGGGCTCTCTGCTCAGCGGGGAGCCTGCTTCCTCCTCTCTCTCTCTCTGCCTGCCTCTCTGCCTACTTGTGATCTCTCTCTGTCAAATAAATAAATAAAATCTTTAAAAAAAAAAAAAACTTTAAGAATGCAAGTAAGCAGTACTATCAGGAACAGTTGTATTGCTTATATTTAAAAGAACTGAAATGTAATACAATAAGCTTCCAACTTATCTAGTTACAAAAGGAACGGGGGGCGCCTGGGTGGCTCAGTCATTAAGGGTCTGCCTTCGGCTCAGGTCATGATCTCAGGATCCTTGGATTAAGCTCCGCGTCGGGCTCCCTGCTCAGCAAAGAGCCTGCTTCTCCCTTTCCTCCTCCCCCTGCTTGTGTTCCCTTTCTCACTGCCTCTGTCAGATAAATAAATAAAATCTTTAAAAACAACAACAAAAACAAAAAGGAGCTGCAAAATAAAATAAAGATTTCTAAGAAAGATTTTATTTCCAGGAAATGAAAAATTATTTCTTAGAAAGGAAATAATAAACATAAAAGCATAAGTTATTGAAACTAAAAAATACATAGATTAAAAAGTTCTTTAAGAAGATTATGTAAAAAGAATTGAAAAACTGTCAAGAAAAATCTAAAAAAAAGAGGGCCCAAATAACCTTAAGAATGAAAAAAGACACCTGATTACAAATGCTATATACATTTAGAAGGCAATGAGGAGAAATAATGAATGTGTTTACACCAATACATTTGGAAAAAAGATAACACTGTAGAAGTTCCAGGAATTTATAACTTCAAAACTGATTCAAAAAGAAAGTTAGAAACCTGACTTGTCCAATAATCATCAAATAAAGTTAAGCAATCCTTAAACTTTCATAAGAAAATGTCAGGCAGATGGTTTTACTGAAAAGTTATGTCAAAGTTTTTTATTTTTATATTTTAAATTTTTTTATTTTTTATTATTTATGTTAGTCACCATACAGTACATCATTAGTTTTTGATGAAGTGTTCCATGATTCATTGTCTACGTATAACACCCAGTGCTCCAGGCAATATGTGCCCTCCTCAATACCCATCACTGGGCTCACTCATTTCCCCCCACAAAACCGTCAGTTTGATTCCCGGAGCCCATAGTCTCTCATGGTTCATCTCCTCCTCTGATTTATCTCCCTCCCTTCATTTTCCCCTTTCTTCTCCTAATATTCTCCATGCAAATAAGTGAAACCATATGATAATTGCCTTTCCCTGCTTGACTTATTTCAAACTTTAAAGAAAAAAATTTCAATCTTTCAGAGTACAAAAAAGAGAGACCACTCATCAACTCATATTATGAGGTTAGCATTTCCTGACATCAAAACCTGACAATGTGTATCTGATTAATACTTATATTCTCTAAAATGAGAATGACAGGCCAACCTCAATCAGGACATAGATACAAGAATCCCAAATAAATTATTATCAAAGAGAATTCAGAGATTGAGGAAAAGGAGAACTACATCATGACTAAATTGGATTTATCCAATGAATGCAAGGTTGGTTTAACACTTTCTCAATTTTTTTTTCATTACTGCCCCACTGACACATTTTTTCCCCAACCATCCTCTCCCTTGAAGTCCCTCTTCCCCAGTAGAATATTATGACCAGGAAATTGATATTAATACAATCTACCAATCTCACTCACATTTCCCCAGTTTTACATGTACTCAGGTATGTATTTACTTCTACGTCATGTTATCGGTGTGTGGGTTGTATGTCTACAATCACAATCCAGATGCAAAACAGTGCCATCACCACAAGAATACTGACCTTTTATTCATTTCTACTTCTTCCCCTCATGCCCTGTTCCTAACCTAGGGCAACCACTAATTTGTTTTTCATTTCTATAATTTTGTCATTTCAAGAATGCTATATAAATGGAATCATGCAGTATGTGACCTTTTAGGATTGGCTGTTATTACTCATCAAAAATCTCGGAAATTCACTCAAGGTGTTGAATGTCTCCATACTTCATTCCTTTTGATTGCTGAATAGTGTTCCACAGTATGGACTAACCACAGTTTAACCATTCACCTCTGATAGAACACAGAGTTTCTGGCTCTTGGGTATTATGAATAAAGGTGCTTTGAATATTCATGTATGGTTTTTGTATGAACCTAGGTTCCCATTTCTCTGGGATAAATGCCGCAGAGTACAACTGCTAGGTCATACAATGGATCATTCATGTATTGCTGATGAGAATACAAACCATAAAAATGCCTTTGGAAAAGAGTTTGACAGTTCCTTATAAAACTAAACATGCAATTCATTTCTCTGCTTCTTTACTAGCATTTAGCATTACCACTGTTTTTATTTTAAGTCATCTAATATATGTGTGATAACTCATTCTATTTGCATTTCCATATTGATAATGATATTGAACATATTTCCAGGTGCTGATTTGCCATTGTATATCCTTGTCAGTGAAACATATGTTTATGTCTGTTGCCCATTTTCTAATTAGATTGCTTAGTTTTTTTCATTGTTGAGTTTTGAGGCTTCTTTATACATTCTAGACACTAGTACTTCATCAGATATGTGATTTTCAAGTATCTTCTCCCAGTGGATAGCTTCCTTCTTTATCCTCTCAACAGGGTCTTTTATAAAGCAGTTTTAATTTTGATGAGCTCCAGTTTATCAATTCCCTTTTAAATTTTAATAAGACAGATATATTGTATATCTATCATGTACTATATATGTAACTATGCTGTACACATAAAAAGAATAAGATTTCTTTGCCTCAGGGGCACCTGGGTGGCTCAGTGGGTTGAGCCTCTGCCTTCAGCTCAGCTCACAATCTCAGGGTCCTGGGATGGAGCCCCGCATTGGGCTCTCTGCTTGGCGGGAAGTCTGCTTCTCCTCCCTCTCACCTGCCTCTCTGTCTACTTGTGATCGCTGTCAAATAAATAAGTAAAATCTTTAAAAAAAATGAAATATTTCTTTGCCTCCCCAAACTATTTTTAGCCCCATTAGAGGTAATATTACCTGTTGGTAACATGTGAATTAACATTACTAAATCAATTAACATAATTCACTATAGTAATACATTAAAAGAGTAAAAAACCCATATTGTCATTATAATACACACAGAGAAGGCACTGAATAAATTTTAGTATTATTTATGGTAGTAATTTTTGGCAGACTAGAAAGAGACGAAGTTCCCTAAACCTAGCAGAGCTAACCCCAAAACCCTATCCAAACAACGTGCACTGCTGGAGAGTGTTCCCTTGGAGATCTTGATCAAGATGATGGGTGGCCGCTTCTCCCACTTCTATTCAACAACCTATTTGTGGTCAGAACCTACACAATAAGGCAGGAAATAAAAAGGAATGAAAAAAAACCAAGCCTATTCTTTGCAGATGATATTTTTGGATATAGAAAATAACCAGGAAGCCCTAATAAATTACCAAATTAACAATTTTAGCACAGTACTTGTGCTTTTTAAAATAAATATATAAAATAATTGCATTTCTGAAAATAAGAAATATATAGAAAATTAAACTTGAAACAAGACAGCATTTATAATAGTAACAAAAATATCAAGTATATATAGTAATAAATCTAATAAAAGATGCTCAAGTTCTCAGAGGAGATACTTCTAAAGTCTATTAACAGATTGTACAGAAGATCTGAATAAGTGGAGATATATAATTAGGGTTTAAGAAAATGTTTGGGAAAATTGGACGGCCACGTGCAAAAGAATGAAACTGCACCATTTCCTTATACCACACACAAAAATAGACTCAAATGGATGAAAGACCTAAATAGGAGACAGGAATCCAACAAAATACTTGAGGAGAAGACGGGGAGCAACCTCTTAGACCTCAGCCGCAGCACCTTCTTCCTAGAAACATCGCCAAAGTGAGGGAAGCAAGAGCAAAACTGAACTATTGGGACTTTATCAAGATACAAAGCTTTAGCACAGGAAAGTCAATAAAACCAAAAGACAACTGACAGAATGGGAAAAGATATTTGCAAATGACATGTCAGATAAAGGCTGGTATCCAAAATCCATAAAAAACTTCTCACACTCAACATCCAAAGAACAAATAATCCAATCAAGAAATGGGCAGAAGACATGAACTAACATTTCTGCAAAAAAGGCATCCAAATGGCCAACAGACATATGAAAAAGTGCTCAACATCACTCGGTGTCAGGGAAATACAAATCAAAACCACAGTGAGATACCACGGAAATACAAATCAAAACCACAATGAGAGGGGCGCCTGGGTGGCTCAGTGGGTTAAGCTGCTGCCTTCAGCTCAGGTCATGATCTCAGGGTCCTGGGATCGAGTCCCGCATCGGGCTCTCTGCTCGGCAGGGAACCTGCTTCCCTCTCTCTCTCTCTTTCTGCCTGCCTCTCCATCTACTTGTGATTTCTCTCTGTCAAATAAATAAAATCTTTAAAAAAAAGAAAACCACAATGAGATACCACCTCAGACCAGTCAGAATGGCTAAAATTAACAAGCCAGGAAACAACAGATGTTGGCGAGGATGCAGAGAAAGGGAAATCCTCCTACGTTGTTGGTGGGAATGCAAGCTGGTGCGGCCACTCCAGAAAACAGTATGAAGGTTCTTCAAAAAGTTGAAAATAGAGCTAACCTATGACCCAGCAATTGCACTACTGGGTATTTACCCTAAAGATACAAATGTAGTTACCCAAAGCGGCATGTGCACCCCAGTGTTTATAGCAGCAATTTCCATAATAGCTAAACTATGGAAAGAGCCTAGATGTCCATCAACAGATGAATGGATAAAGAAAATGTGGTATATACATATATACAATGGAATATTATGAAGTCATCAAAAATGAAATCTTGCCATTTGCAACAACATGGATGGAACCCGAGGGTATTATTCTAAGCAAAATAAGTCAATCAGAGAAAGATAAATATCATATTATCTCACTGATATGAGGAATTTGAGAAACAAGACTGAAGATCATAGGGAAAGGGAGGGAAAGATGAAACAAGATGAAACCGGAGAGGGAGACAAACCCTAAGAGACTCTAAATCTCAGGAAATGAACTAAGGGTTGCTGGAGTGGAGGGGGGTAGGAGGGTGACAGACCCTGGGGAGGGAATATGTTGTGGTGAGTGCTGTGAACTGTGTAAGACTGATGAATCACAGACCTGTACCCCTGAAACAAATAATACACTATATGTTAGTAAAAAATAAAAATTTAAAAAAAAATTAGGGTTTAAGAAAGTTAATATTGTAAAGATGTTCATTCTCCCCAAATTAATCAATAGATTTACTGCATTCTCAATAAAAATTTTTGCATATTTTTCCTATTGGTAAGCAGAATCACACTGTTTAGATATAAACGAGGTAGAATTTTAATAGTATATATTAAAAATGAACAAAATAACAGAAATAATAGTAAAATACTATATAGAAAAAAATTAAATTAGACTCTTACTTCACATCAAATGGAAAAATCAATTCTAGGTGGATTGAATATCAAAGCATAAAAGGCTCCATAAGATAAATTTTAGGGGCACCTGGCTGGCACAGCTGGTTGAGGTCCAACTCTTGATTTCGGCTCAGGTCATGATCCCAAGATCATGAAATCAAGCCCTGTGTTGGCTCCAAGTTTGGTGCAGAGTTTGCTTGAGACTCTCTCTCCCTCTCCCCCATGTTCATGTATATTCTCTCTCTCTCTCTCAAATAAACACATAAATCTTTTTAGTCATTAGAGAGAGAGAAAGAGAGAGAGACAGAGAGAGCACAAGCAGGGGGAGCAGTAGGCAGAGGGAGAGGGAGAAGCAGACTCCCTGCTGAGCTGAGAGCCCGACGTGGGGCTCAATCCCAGGATCCTGACATCATGATCTAAGCAGAAGGCAGATGCTTAACTCAGGCAGATGCCTGAGTCAGCCAGGTGCTCCAAAATACATAAATCAAGAAAGAAAGAAAGAAAGAAAGAAAGAAAGAAAGAAAGAAAGAAAGAAAGAAAGAAAGAAAGAAAGAAAGAGAGATAGAGAGAGAGGAAGGAAGGAAGGAAGGAAGGAAAGAATATTTTAGAAGACATATACCTAAATATGCTCATGACTTCAGGGTAGGGAAAGATTTCCTTTACCAAGACACAGAAAACACTAAGCATAAAAAGAAACAAATTTCATATTATTAAAATTAAAAATTTCTTTTTATAAAAGGAACCAGATCTTAAAAAAAAAAAGGGGGGGGGGTGCCTGGGTGGCTCAGTGGTTAAATCCTCTGCCTTCAGCTCAGGTCATGATCTCAAGGTCCTGGGATCAAGCCCCACATCAGGCTCTCTGCTCAGCGGGGAACCTGCTTCCTCCTCTCTCTCTGCCTGCATCTCTGCCTACTTGTGATCTCTGCCTGTCAAATAAATAAATAAAATCTTAAAAAAAAAAAAAAAAGGAACCAGAAAGAGAGTAAAAAGACCATCCACTTTATCCTACACCCATGTGTAGGAGATACTGTCATATATCACATCCACAAGGAACTCTTAGAAATCAGAAAGAAAAAGGGAAAGACCCCAGCAAGAATACACCTGAATAGGACTTTTATGAAAGAAAAAAAAAAATTCAAATGGCAAAAGGGGGGGGGGCAGCTCAATCTCATCAATAATCTAGAAAATGCAAATTAAAACCACACAAAACACCATTACTCTTCCCCTTCCCTTTCCCCATGCCTCAGCATGACTAAATAGAAAAATATAAAGAAAAGAAAGAAAAATATGACAATCTTAAGTGTAGACAAAGAAGTAGTGACACAACATCTTTTATACATGGGTGACAGGTAAACTGAAACTGCCTGAGAAAATGGGCTGGTGTGATCTGATAAAGCTGAGGATAAACTCTCTATGGCCCAACAGGTCCCCTCTGACTCTTAGGCGAGAGAACAGCTTACACTTGGTCACCAGGCTGTGTGTTTAGATGCTCACAGGGGAAAAAGAAAAAAAAAAAGAATGCTCATAGAAACACATTCCTAAATGCCAAAAAGTAGAAACAAGACAAATACCCAACAGTAATACAATAGATAACTGAATCGTGCTGTATTAGTTTGATGGAATCCACAGCAAGAAAAACTAAAGGATCGTTTATAGCTGCAGGTGACATGGAAAAATGTCATAAATACTGTGTTAAAGGACCAAGGTACAAAATAATGCATTCAGTATTATTCCATTCACAGACTTCAAAAAGAAGCGAAATTAAATTATATCATTCTTGATGCCTGTGTCGGCAGGGAAGATGTTAAGAAAAATAATATAGTTTATATCACAAACCCCAGGAAGGCGGTGATACAGGAGGGAGGGGTGGGATATCTGATGCGATCCGTAGGGAAGCTCAGGGACTTCTGGGTGATGACAATTTTCTATTTAGTAAACTGGGTGATGGGGTTGTACTGTTGTTCTTTATAATTTAATAAACACTTTAAATATATTCCTTTATATTTATTCAGTAGTTAAATAAAGCTTATTAAAACCACATATCAAATGACTCTACTACTGAGAAAGAATGCTATTTGAATTATTAGTATTTTCACACTGGTGTTTTACATTTGTTAGATAAAATTTCAGGATTTCCCTGAAAAAGCAACCAGAAATAATGCAGCTGGGAGAGTCGAAGTCCCAACATCCCGAAACACTGCTCTCATTTACCTATCAGCTTAGAAACCTTAGATGAGGGACGCCTGGGTGGCTCAGTCTGTTAAGCAATTGCCTTTGGCTCAGGTCATGATCCTGGGGTCCTGGGATGGAGGTCTCCCCTCTGCTTATGTGCTCTAATAAACAAAAATTTTAAAAAGATCTTTAAAAGGAAAGGAAAGGAATCTTAGCTGAATCACTTTATTTAGGTTCTAAAGTGAACGTGCTCAGGCCACAAGATGAGTTGAATTGAGAGCTGGAGCCTACTTTTCTCCCAGGGGCCAGGCCTTTGACCCCTGGGCCAGAGGACAGCAGACTGCTGTCGTCACAGCTCTTCACACACCAGGGCTCATCCAGCCAGCAAAAAATAAAGTGAGGGGCACCTGGGTGGCTCAGTGGGTTAAAGCCTCTGCCTTGGGCTCGGGTCATGATTTCAGGGTCCTGGGATGGAGCCCTGCATCGGGCTCTCTGCTCAGCAGGGAGCCTGCTTCCCCCGCGCTCTCTCTCTCTGCCTGCCTGCCTACTTGTGATCTGTCTGTCAAATTTAAAAAAAAAAAAAAAAAAAAAAAGAATAAAGTGAAACAAGATAGAAATCTGCTACTCCTCCTTTCCTAAGAGCTTAGGTATAAGGACCCAGGACCCAGACTGCCTGTCTAGTTCTACGCCCGGTCTCGCAGCCTGAGGCAAGTTAATCTATCTGTTCTGCTGTAAAGTTCTCACCTGCAAATACAGGGCTGAAAACTGTATCCACTTCACAGGGCAATTAGGTGAATACTGGCAAAGCACTTGGAAAAGTGCTTGCACAAAAGAGCCACTGAAAAAGGGTCTGGAGGTTATTACCTCCAGACCTAACCTTGTGTCCAAATCTACTTGAAATCTCCACTTAGGTCTCCAGCCTTACCCATCTGAAACGAAGCCCCCGTTCGCCCCCCACACCAGCTCCTTTACCCTGCCAGGTGCTCAGAACAAACCCGCCGAGCCACCCTTGTTTCTTCTCACATTCAGCCCGTCACAACTTCTGTTAGTCCTCCCTTCAAAATACATCTGGAATCCAATCACTTCCCACCATCTCCAAGCTCCACCCTGACCCAAGACAATGCTGTGTGACCCCAACTAACGTCATCCTCCACAAATCTGTGGACAAATCTGCATACAAATGTGTGTGAATATGTAACGTCTTCTCTAGCACAGCTCCATCCTCCAACATTCTTTCTCATCTAACCTCACCCTTAAGTACTCCCTTGGGCCTAAGGTCCTCAGTCGGCACAGGAGAAATGACTGTGACACACCACTACTGTCAAACATTCCCCACCCAGCCCCCCTGCCCCGTGGTCCACCCACACTACTTCCCAGCCTCTAGGGCTACAAAAGCAGATCTTATGGGAGGTGGGGTCACAAAGATCGACTGGGTTTGCAGCTGCCCAAGACATGCAAGTCCCTAAGTCCCTTTAATAAATCATATCTTGTCAAGGTGACCTCTTGGCCTTTCTCTCTGGCCTTAGGAGGTCATTTCTGTGTATCCCCCTTTCATGGAACCACCATCCCATCTGGATGGTAATAGGGGCCTCCCAACTGGGTCACCCATTTCCCCAAGTGTCCTCCTCCACTTAATCTGTTCTCAACAGAGTGGCCATACAGGCTTCACGGAATCACCTGCTCCAGTCAAAGTCAGACCTTACCACATCACTGCTCAAAACCCTCTGATGGCTTCCCACCTCATCCACAGCAAAAGCCAAGGTCCTCCCTCTACCCTTGAAGCACCTCATGGTTCAAGTCCTCATGACCTCTCTGCTTCATCGCCCACCCTTCTCCCCATGTCCTTCCACTCCAGTCACTTACCACCAGCTCCTTCCCTAACTTCTGTAAGCTTCACGCCTCGCTTGCCCCATGTCTTCACCCAAAAGTTACTGCTCAGAGACTCGCTCCCTGATCTTACGTAAAACTTCACATCCCCCCTCACTCTGTTCTCTTTCTTTCCTTCATGTTTCTCTTTTTCCTGCGAACTGCACTAACACACTTACACCGTATCTACACCTTTACTGTGTTTCTGGTATGGCGTCGCCAGCAGAAAGTATGCTCCATGGGGTCAGAATATTCTACTATATCACCAGGGCCCTGAACGGTGACTGGCACATAGTGAGAATTCGAAGCACCATTGATTGAATGAATAATAAAATAACAAGCTGACCACTGAAACAGTTACTACAGGGGCGCCTGGGTGGCTCAGTGGGTTAAAGCCTCTGTCTTCAGCTCAGGTCATGATCTCAGGGTCCTGGGATCGAGCCTCACATCGGGCTCTCTGCTCAGCGGGGAGCCTGCTTCCTCCTCTCTCTGTCTGCCTCTCTGCCTACTTGTGATCTCTCTCTCTGTCAAATAAATAAATAAAATCTTTAAAACAATTACTACAGCAAATACAATATATTCTTTTGATCCTTTGGGATCCTAGACTAAAATTTAAATACTTACATACATTTTGATGCCATATCCTATATTTATACTTCGATGTCTACTCACTAGGGCAATATGATTTCTCCAATGCTGTAAACAAGCCCACAAATTAATACAAAATAGATCTAATTCCATTCTTCATTTGTGACTCCCCTGCTAGCTCACAGTTGGCAATACCAAGCAGCTGTCCCAGGACTGGTTCAGATAAGCTCCTGTTTACCCCAGAGGCCTTCACTGGTGACAGACTGCCCAACCATTAGGTAACTTCCGTGTGGGAGAGCAGGGACTATGGCCAGTTTTCTCATAATTGCATTCCCAGTACCTAAATATTTTTTGCATGAATGAACTGGTTAATTAATGCATGCTTGGCAGTTTATTGTGTTTTGTGTCCCACACTGAGGGTGAGATAGGCCACAAGGACCCCCTGCGTAAGCTAGCACATTTTGGAAGAGAAGAATATTGGGAGTTTTTGTAAAATACTTTAAAGTAGATAATCAGAAGAAGTCATTTTCAAGAGATTCTCCCCCCTGTCCAAATGGTATGATGGTGGCTTCCAATACAACAAAAATATAATGGATAGTTTGAAATGTGCTTTTTAAGGCAGCTCCTGGGGGGAACAATTTAGGTATTTGTTTATGTATCATGAGTCTATGTTATACATATATTATATATACGTGTGTATGTAGGCGTATGTTATGCACATATACTCTGTGTATATACATATGTTTGTGTACCTGTGTGCTATGTGTATGCATGTGTGTGTGCTCATTGTGTGTATAATAACAGGAAATCAAAGCCGATGATAGCTGATAAGCAAAGGGCATGACGGGGAAGTTTCTTTGCCTATTTTGTTAAAAATAATAATAACAATACACTTCACTGAGGACACCATGCCTCAAGTTCTGTCTAACAGCTCATTTGCCCCATAAATGACAGTCCGTCATTCTGCAGGATGTTTCATATACAACTTCCATCTTTCATTCATTAATCCAACAAATTCTAAGCGAGGACCTACTAAGTTCCATTCTCCATATTCTGGGATAGAACATAAATGTGACAAACAACATCTCTCTCCTCTAGTGGGAAGAGAGACAACAAACAAACATAACCAAATTCCAGGTAGAAACACGGGCCGTAAAGACATTTAATGCAGGAAAACATTACGGAGTTGGGGCAGGGGGAAATGATGCTTGAGCAGAGCTCTGAGTGAGATTGTAGGGGAAGAGTTCTAGGGGCTGAGGAAACAGTAAGAGCAGAAATGGGCTTGTCAGAACAGCAGGAGAGGTTGTGGTTAGAGCAGAGTGGTGCCCACTGGAAAGGGGCAGAGGGCAGCAGGCCCCAAGGAAGAAGGGCTTTGTTAGAATCCATTCCTCAGTACATTACTGTCTCAGACGGATTCCGGAGAGGTCATTCATTACTCTTAGAAGCAGAGAACAATTCAAGGTATTAAACGACAATAAAACGTCCTCTGTTGAAGAGGGAAATACATATGCATACCAAATGCAATGGGCCCTGGATACATACTCACCAAATGGTTGGGATCTTATTCCACTCCCACCACCAATTCGCCGTCAGTCGCCAGAATAAAAAGAAGAAAAGAAATTAACCGCTGGGCTAGTCTTCTTCAGGACTGTCTCTCAGCTGCCACCCTGCCTCCCTCTTAAATGGCTGACATCATTTTTGGTCTTCCCCCAAACAAGGGGCTCTTTCTCTGGTCCCAGATAATTAGCTTCCCCAGACACAATGGGAAGGCCTCAGCCCAGGCTTTTGGGGAAGACATTTGAAGCACAAGGGAATATTAGTGTTTAGCTTGCGTGGAACAAATGTTCCGGAAATGAAAATTTTTTTACGTTTGTAATTATGCATATCCTGCAGCATCTGCATAATGGGTCCAATTCAGCCTTGACCTTGCCACAACATTGCCATGTCTGTGGAGGAAGGTCAATGCATAACACGATGAGTGAACAGGAAGCTTCAGGCTGAAAATAGTGCCACAATTTTTTTCCTTCAATTTTGGGAACGAAGTTTGCTTTTTCAAGTCAGTTTGTCTGCCTATGTTTGCAAACATCTTCTAAGCACACACATACACTTGTAAAAGGCGTATATATGGAATCAGCCTTTGCTCTAAGAGGATCTCTGTATAGATTTTGGGTGATATATAAGCTGACTGCTATATTCTTTCTGGTATATGGTGGGATTTTAAAACAGAAGAGACAAAATACTAAATTAGGAAAGCTTTTTGCTAGCAGGGTCCCTGCTAAGGGACCCAGTGAATAAAATACCACCTGGGGTTAGGTTCATTTTCAAAAATATTTCTCTAGAGAACAGTGTAGGGATTTAATTTTGATTTGAACCAGAAATTTGGTATTTTGTTTGTTTGTTTGTTTCCTTATTTGCTGTAACACTTTGGATCTGCTGGGCTCTACTGCTGTTTTAAGGCTTCGCAGAATATCCATGCACTGAGATTCAAGGTTCAGCAAAAAAGTTTGCAGTTAAATTTCTTGATATTCTTCAGTGGATAACCCAGTTCAATCACATGGCATTCAGACTAAGATGTGAACAGTATTCTTGCAGCTACTTTAAGTTTTAAGTATTTGGCAGTTATTCTTTTTTTTTTTTTAATAATTATTTTTTTTAAAGATTTTATTTATTTATTTGACAGACAGAGATCACAAGTAGTCAGAGAGGCAGGCAGAGAGAGAGGAGGAAGCAGGCTCCCTACAGAGCAGAGAGCCCGATGCAGGGCTCAATCCAAGGACCCTGATATCATGACCTGAGCAGAAGGCAGAAGCTTTAACCCACTGAGCCACCCAGGTGCCCCAAGCTGAAGTGTTCTTATTAAGTCAAAGAGGTAGGATTCTGCATTTGGCCTCTATCAAATTTCAGAGGTTTTAATGGAGGATCCCATATTTACAAGAGGGGCATGATTTTACATGCTCCTCATTCCTAGCATCCTCATGTCCAAAGAACTGATGAGAGCAATCTGTCATATGTGTTTACCAAAAGGCTTTGTCACTCAACTGACTGATTTTATTTGTATTTTTCTGAGAGAGATGATGTGTCTCCTTTTTTCCAGACCAACCACGATGGCAGTTAATCATTTCAAATCTTGCACTAGTTCAAATCCAAAACAAAGTTTTCCCCCTGATGGACTTAAAGTATTTCTGCAGTTGTCTTCCCAACCAGCTGTTGCTCCTCGTTGTCCAATCACCCTTGGTATATGCTTCAGTACAAGATAAAATCAGTAGCCAGGTCACGAGGTAGGGGTAGCAACTCCCTGGCTAATTTAAACTCCCCAGTGCAGCGTCCAACAATTTATGGCACAAAAATAAGAGATTTACCACTAATGACAGTCTCTTTGTCTCTTGCTCCACTGTGCCTTTGGCCTCCTTGCATTTTAATTTGGGCAAGTAGTACAGTCCCATTCCAGGCTGAAATCCAACGCTCCCTTGGTTTTATCTGTAGGGGGCACAGCTTAAAGGATAAATTCTTTTGTTTTTTGCTCTTCATCTGCCAGAAAAACTGTGAACAGTGTAGGAATGTGAACTTGGGGGGATGGAAGAGGAGGATCCGCGTCACATTCCTCCACCTGACGACTCCGTGTGCACACACGTGGGCTATCTTCCCCGACTTCTTGCCAGCCTGGATGCGAGGGCATGGACCAGCTGGTTGAGGAAGGCTCCACTGTTTGTTTCCCAAAATCCAGAGGAGGAATAGCCCTAATCCATTCCATTTAGCCTCCTTTCTCATCCTCCTTCTTTTAGGTCAAGATCACGATCACCTCATAAAAAATATTCACAAAGAGGGGCGCCTGGGTGGCTCAGCGCATTAAAGCCTCTGCCTTCGGCTCGGGTCATGATCCCAGGGTCCTGGGATCGAGCCCCACAGCAGCCTCTCTGCTCAGCAGGGAGCTTACTTCCCTTCCTCTCTCTCTGCCTGCCTCTCTGCTTACTTGTGATCTCTGTCTGTCAAATAAATAAATAAAATCTTAAAAAAATATATTCACAAAGAGGCTGCATAGGACGGGGCAGAAGGGGATCAAAACAGGTCTCCTCAAAATGTGTCACTGTGGCAGGTGGACTATTCTGAGCTGAAGGCAAATGAGACCCTGTGGGCTGGAAAGAAAATTCTTCCCTTCCTTTAACTACCTAGAAGAATCTAACTGGAGTATCTTTCCCAGACTAAGCATTACTACCAGAGATAAATTTTATCGGAGTGACCCATCTGCATGGCCAGAGATAAATTTTATCGGAGTGACCCATCTGCATGGCAGGGCAAACATCCATTTCTCAAACACCTGCTCTTACTCTCCTGTGCATCAGCACCCTCCCCTTTGAAGCATCTGGCCCATCCCCCATTCATTAGGCCTCTATTTTTCCTGCCTGTGAACCACTTGTGTATGTGTGGTTCCCATCGTACAAAATTGTATTTTATTTTCCCCTATGACTCTGTCTCGTGTCAATTTAAGTCTTGAACCAGCCAGAAGAAACTTTGAAAGGCAGAGGAAACTCTCCTTCCCCCAAGTCCAAAACACACATTTTCCCCTTTCTTCTGACACAGAGATGTCTGACCAGAAAGTGTTAGGCGTGTAACAGAAGCAAATGGGACATGGCAATAAAATGGGAATAAACAAAGAAACTACAACTACTTAAAGGGATGAGAACTGGTTTGGTCTGGTGATACTGATGCCAGCGGAAAGATTGCTGAGGCCATAAACAGTTTCCACAGATTTTCCTTGTTTCTGGTTGAACTTCACCACCTACATGCATTGGAACGCACCAATATATTCCAGAGTTCATCAACAGATTCCCAATTTTTGCATGTTTAAATCGAGTACATCAACTCTCTCTCTCACCCCAATTCTATTTTGTTCATGGGCTGTCCACACTAAAAAAAAGTTTACTTGATATACACAGGGTGAAGCTTAGCAAAAAACAGGTCTCAGGTCTGCTTGCTGGAAATTAATACACTAAGAGAAGCATATTTTTTAGAGTGGATAAATGAGACACTGATAGACAAATCATTTCTATATTGTCAGATTAGACTACAAAGAACCAGATGGCCACTCAATTCGTAGAAGTTGGCCATCTACCCAACACATTGTTTTCTCCAAGTGGGCACCATTGATCCGAGGCAAAACTGAACAAGAACTCTGGGAAAGATCCACAATCAAATGATAAATAATAGGAAAAATGTTTTAAATTCCAACTTTGATCCTTCCCAAGAAGAGATGATAGATGGGCCTGGCTATAAAATGAAACTTCTAGGCAAGCAATTCTCCCCCAATCTACTTCTTCCTTTGCTTCCTCAAAGTACCTTCAAATTTTCAGCTACTATGAAATGGAAAAAAAAATTTATAAGACGTGCTGTAACTGAAAGATGGTCTACGGGAGGCAGATGCGGGAATCGTGGGAGCACAGGTTGGCTCTGGATTCCTACAAGAAGACCTAGTGAGAAGCTCAATGGACTTCTGTTAAATTCTGAGCACTATGTTACCCAGTTTTGTATCTGAACATCTGCACCTAAGACAACTATGGGGAGGAGGTGCTTAATAAGTATTGGGTGACTCAATGAATAAATTATAAAAGGCTATAAACTTTGGAAATAAAACATACTGTCTAACACATCTACTTAAAAGATGGCCTGCACTATTACGGATGCTCCCCTAGCCCAGATTGACTCATTTTTAGTCTTGCGCTAATGGTTCTGTTCTAGGATTTTGGAAATTTGGTACATTAGTTTACTGGGGCTCCTGTAATGCATTGACACAAACTTCACGGCTTCAAACAACAGAACTCAGTTCCCTCCCAGTTCTGGAAGCCAGAAGTCTGAAGTCAGGATCACTAGGCTGAAATCAAGATGTCTGCCTGGCAGCACTCCCTCCAGAGGCTCTGGGGAGAGCGGATTCCCTGCCTCTCCAGGCCTCTGCAGGCTGCCAGCATTCCTCGGCTGTGGACTCATCACCCCAATCTTCAAGGCCACATCTTCAAATCCCTTTCTGTTCTGTGTTCGCTTTGCCTTCTTTGTGTGGGCAAAATATCCCTCTGCCTTCCTTTTATAAGAATATAGGTGTCTGTACTTAGGGGCCCCCACTTCAGATTATCCAGGAATATCAATCTAAAAATCCGTAACTTGGGACTTCTGGGTGGCTCAGTTGGGTAAGCATCTGCCTTTGGCTCAGGTCATGATCCCAAGGTGCTGGGAGGGAGTCCAGCATCAGCCTGCTTCTCCCTCTGCCTGCTGCTCCCCCTGCTTTTGTTCCCTCTCTCCCTCTCTCTGACAAATGAATAAATACAATCTTCTAAAAATAAAAATTAAAAATAAAAATAAAAATCCTTAATCACATCTGCAAAGACCCTATCTTCAAATAAGATAACATGTACAGGTTCCAAGGAGTAGGACCTGATATCTTTGGGGGCCATTATTTTGCTGATCACACCAGGAAGTCTTAGCGTTATCAAAAGAACAGAACAGGCAGCAGTGACTGCAAGAAGCCTCAGACCGTCTCTGTCATGATAAACATACCTGCTGCACACACCTGTGTTATTTTGCTGTCATGCCCACAGTTACATATATGATGTTTTTGACGATGCACAGTACCCCAACCTTTGGGATTTAAATTAAAATCTGAGCTGCCCAGTATCCGTCAGAACAGAACTATCTTGGGGGAATGTCTGCATTATCCATGTTGACAGGGTCAAAGATTCCTTTCTCCTTATCACATGGCCTTAGCTCTGTCAACCACTCTTCCTTGTTGTCAAACCCATCTACGTGAGGAAACGCAGGAGGGAATTAGTCTACATGGGTGGGGCTGGTTTGGGTAATGGGGAAATTGATGGGTCCGGCTGGATGTTGGCAGGAGAGGTGGAATTGGAGCCTTGCATTTATTACCATTTCTTTTACCACTCTGATGCTCTGAGATGGCTCTTGGGTCCTGGAACACTACCTGAGGTGGGGCTGGCCCTGCACATGGTTTATTCCTGCTTCTTGTCCACACATCAAGCCTCAAGTCTGCTGGAAAACCAGCCTACAAAGTTCCTCCTGAAGGAGACAGCTCCAATTCTAGAAGGATGAGTTAAACTTACATATGGTAACATAGAATTATTGTTTGAGCAGTTTTCAAGCCATGACAATGCTTTCAACACATTTGAAACTGTCATTTCTTGATTGTTCTCTAGTAATATCAACACATTCCATAACCCCATCATAATGCAGAGCTAGAACTAGGGTAAGGCAAGTGAGGCACATTCCCCTTGGGTGCAAAATTCGGGGAACCAAAAATCTCAGGAATCAAACAACATTTTAAGTACAGTATTTTACTATAGTTTTTTTCTTTTCCTTTTCCTTTTATTTTTCTTTCTTTTCTTTTTTTTTTAAAGTAAGCTCTAGGCTCTACCTGGGGCTTGAACTCATGACCTCAAGATCAGGAGTTGCTCCACTGACAGAGCCAGCCACGCTCCCCTTAAATACAGTATTTAAAAAATATAAAATGAGTAAACTACGGCCAAAAGACTAACTGCCTACTTTTTAAGTAAACTCTTACTAGAACTAAGGCCAGGATGAGGGGAAGGCCAGTGAGTCAATCACACAAGTATTAGCTAACTCTTGTTTTTAAAATACTGATATTTTGTTCATCAAGGAGTTTGAGGGTTTTTTGCATTGTTTTCATTTTTAAAAAATAATTTAAAAATAATTTTGATTTTCTAAATGAATTCTTTTTTATTACAGAATTTTAGGGGCACTGGGGTAGCTCAGTTGGTTAAGTGTTCAACATTTGATTTTGCCTCAGGTCATCTCAGGGTCATGAGATGGAGCCATATCCAGCTCCACACTCAGCACAGAGTCTGCTTGACCCTCCCCAGCTCACTCCCTCTCTCTTTCTCTCTCTCTCTCAAATAAATAAATAACATCTTTAAAAAACATTTTTTAAACCCATTGTTTCCCCAAGACAACCATTATATTTTAGTATGGCACAAAATGTTTTATGCCAATTTATCAAAGAGAATATTAAAAAGATGTACTTGAAGTAAGTTGGGGGAAGCCGGAGGGGAAGACGAACCATGAGAGACTGTGAACTCTGAGAACAAACTGAGGGTTTTGGAGGGGAGGGATGTGGGGGGTTGGGTGAGCCTGGTGGTGGGTATTAAGGAGGGCACATATTGCATGGAGCACTGGGTGCATAGACAATGAATGCTGGAACACACACACACAAAAAAGAAATTAAGCTAAATTAAATCAATTTTTTTTAATTAAATAAATAAACAAAATAGAAAGATGTACTTGGGAACCAAGATTTAATAAAATTAATAATTTTTATGACTACATTAAGGGTATTATGTGAAATTGACTCTTTTTTTAGTATGAGTACATGGTAGCCAGAAGTTTTACTCACCATTACTTTTGAACCATCAATGCAGATTCCAATGCAGTGAAAAAGGCAACCTTAGAATTATTATGAAAATAATTTTGACCCCGCAGGCCTCTTCAGAGACTTTTGGGCAATTCCAGGGATCTACAGAACTGCCACATTAAAGGAAAAGGTTTTAACTATATGTCAAGAGCACTATCAATGACAAGCTAAGGTTCTCAGTCAGAGGGAGGCAACAAAATTAAGACTACCCCCAGAATTGGTTTTGCAAAACTAAGTGGTCAGGAGCTGAAGCAAAGTGACCACGTTTGCCACCAACCCACACATAGTTCTGAGTCATCAGGAAACCTCTGAAGCTAATGGTAAGACATGAACAAGATGTGAACAAACCTGAATGCCATAAATATGTGGCATTTAGTGAACTGAAAGCATGGCCATTTGGGGGCAGGTAGAGAAACACCCTGCACCAATCCCTCGTCTCCCCTGCCTTCTGGGAATCAGGGAGCGGAGGAAACCATAGGAGGAACAGCAGGAAGATGGAGGCAAACAGACCATGGTGCATCCCTAGACTGTTCCAAATCCGGGGGCCAGCCTGCCAGTCTGTGAAGCTCTCCTCTGACACTTTCCAGCATACAACCTTGGACAAATTCCCAAACCACTATCTTCTCAGTTTCCTCATGTACAGTATCAGTATAATATTAATGCTTTCCTCATATGACTGTAAGAGGTACATGAGATGATATAGTCAAAGCGTTGAGCATGGTGCATGGGACAGTGCTTGGTAAATACATCTCATGAAAAATAAGACACTTCTGTACTGCTTCAGTCCCCTGTGTTGGAAAACTCTTCCCCTGTCTATAAATGCTTCACCGGCCCACTGTTCTGCCAGTGTTGGATGTTCAGTAAAGGTTACTTCCTCCCTCCAGCGAGACTGGGAAGCTTGTCTGGACCTGTCATTTCATCCCTGCTGCTCTGAGTGTCACAGCTCTCTCACCAACAATTCACTAACAAATCTGATGTTTAAATATGAATAAGTCGAGGGCCACCTGGGTGGCTCACCAACAACAACAACAAAAAAAATCTTTCAACCTTAATTTTCTCAAGTAGGTCTCTGTGGTAGACAAAATAATGCCCCCCAAAGATGTCTATGTCCTCATCCCCAGAACCTGGGAATATGTCACCTTACATGGAAAAAGGGACTTTGCAGATGTGATGAATTAAGGATCTTAAAAGTGGGAGAGGTGGGCAGAAATCAGAGGCAGATGAGATTCCAGAAGAAAGGCACAGAGAGATGCAGCATTGCTGGCTTTGGCGGCAGAAGAAGGGGACACGTGCCACAAATGTGGGCAGCATCCAAAAGCTAGAAAGGCAAGGAAACAGATTCTTCCTTAGAATCTCCTGGAAGGAATGCAGCCTTCCCAACACTTTGAATGAGCACAGTGACACCACGTCCAACACTCGGACTTCTGAACTACAGAACTGGAAGAAAATAAAGTTATGTTGTTTAAACCGCTAAGTCTGTGGTAATTTGTTACACAGCAGTGAGAGAGCTAAGAGAGTCCCAAAGGCTATCTGGTCAGCATTGACATGCTTTGGTACACAATAAACTATGCAGCCAGGTCACCAGGGCGGGGACCAACAATGCCTCCTCTTCACTAAGTTCCCCTGCGTAGCTTCTGGCTACTGAAATGCCACAAAATAAGAGAATTATCCTTAATGACAGGCCCCACCCCTGAAGATTTAGCTCTGACAGGTCTGGGACACAAGCATACGCATGTTTAATAGTGACTCTATTAGTAATTGATCATGGTCCATGCTCAGAGAGACATTCATGTCTGCTTGTAAGGAGCTTATAATTTAGGTGCTGAGTAAACATAACTCCAGTATCTAATAGACAAATAAATATGCATACTTCCAAAGACAGATCAGCAGCCAGGACAAGTATAGAAGGCTAGAAGGGGCCCAGAGCCCATAAATCTTTCCATAGGTTTTGATGACAAAGCCCAGTTGTAGAACCAAGCCAGACAAGGTCTCTGCTGGCTCTCCTGTATGGCCTGTGCTGGAGGGCTCTGGCAAAGTGGATTCCCCTCAGTCCTGACACACCTCTGATGGCCACGGACCTGGTGAGCACGGACCTACACCTGAACTCTTCTCAGCCTCCCACCCGGCTCACCTGTTTCCTTCTGAGGTGATGATGTGCTGGCCCAGGGGGGGTCATCTTCAAACTGAACCCAGTTGCTGATAGCCGAGGCCAGGTCAGGTGAGGGCTGGTCGGGGCTCCCAGGAGGGGAGGTCGCTTCAGAGATGAGACCCAGCTTCTCAGAGGAGTCATCCTGCTCTGAGTGGGAAAGATCTTGACAGCCTCCGTCCACCACATGGTTCTCCCCGGAGGAGCTCTCAGACTGGTCTGAGTAAGACGACGGTGCTGGGACGTGCTCTTCCGTGCCCCCTGAAATACATACCAGACACCACCATCAATCACATGAGGAACGTCACCCTTCAAAACTGTCTCATGGAGGAAAACCCCAAGGGTAGGTAAGGGGTGATCACAAGACTCATGATACGGGTGGGTGCGGGTGAAGGAAGAGCCATGCCCGCCTGTCTCCATGCTAAAGGGGAGTTTTCCTCACAATGGGGACGAAGGAAAACTCATCATGCCCACAGTCAGTGCCCCGGCAGCCTGAGAATGGAAATCTTGTTCATAATTCTCATCCTAGCATCTATTCCAGTGCCTGGCAGTCACAAACAACAATGCTCTAGAGACCAAAGAAAAAGATAACTGAGTCGAAGGAGAAAAGCAAAAGGCAACTGGGACAGACAGAGACTTTGGCTGAACAGGAAAGCTTCTGTCTGGACTAAACACATTCAAATTCACACTTCAAACTCAACGCAGTCCAAACTACGTGTGTCCGCAGGCTGCCAGGTGTGAACTCTGTACCAACAGCCGGCTGAATGAGGTCCAGCTAAATGAGGATCCTACCTTTCCAGCACTTTTTTGGTCCTAGAACACGCAACGTCCTTCAAAAAAAAATGTTTTTTTAAAGAACTATATCCTAATCATCGGGGTGGCTACACAGATCTAGACATGTGTTGAAGTTTCTCAACTGCATAGCAAAAGTGGTCGATTTTACTATATGAATACTTTTTAAAAACCAAAGTACTTACATAAAATTTTTTCCTGCCATCATTAGCCACACAAACTAGTCTACCTGCATGTAACCAAAGCCTTTAGATGAGCACTGCCCAACAGAAGTAAAAGCTGAACCACATATGTAATTTTAATTTTTAAATAGCCACATTAAAAAAAAAGTAAAAAGAGCTGAACTACTTCTAGTAATATAAATTTCAACTCCATATGTTGAAAATTTATAATTCTAACATGTAATTAATATAAAAGTTATTAATGAAATATCTTACTTTCACTAGGTCTTTGAAATTCAGTGTGGGCATTTTATACTTAAGACACACTTCAATTCCGACTAGCCGCATTTTAAGGACTCAGTAGCCCCATGGCCAGAATACTGGATGGCTCACCTGTCAACTCACACTTTCCAGGTGCTATCAGTGAAGCTGGGTTGATAGCAGCTGACAAGGGTAGCTGCAGTAGGACAGAACCAGCCAACCAGACTCTGCAAATACCTCCTGTCCCCTACCTTGACCTTCATCCCTGAGCACCAGGTCCCTAGAAGTCAATTTAGCCATCTTCATGATTGTGGATGACAATTAACTGAGATCTTTCCACATGCTAGGCACTATATGTATATTAATTCATTTTGTCTTCACAGCCCCCCTGAGGAAGGTACTGTGATTACCCCTACTGGATAGAGAAACGACAGCATAGAGAGGTAAAAGAGACCAACTACCCAAGGGCACATCCCTTAGCTGTGACAGAGCCAGGATCCGAGCCTAAGCAATCTGTCTCTAGTGCCTGTCACTCTTCACAGCTATGCTTTGAAAACTAGGAAATCCAAACTGCTGTTGGGAGTAACACCCTAAAAGGCCAAGTATAAAGGAGTTATTTATAATTACAAAGTTTACATTCCTTGGAAGAAAGCACCCAATACTTTTGGTGTTTCCAGGCCCTTCTGTTTGGGACTCGAAGTTTCCTAAAAATGCTTCCCCCAGGCTTCTCAGTGGACAAATCTGCACCTTAGGAAAGTGACAAACTGGCTTTTTCCCATTAAGATCCTACCCAAAGAATGATCGAGGAGAAGTCATTATAAAGAGTTGTGGTTCTTTGCTAATCTTTTCACTTAAGAAATGAGAGTGCTCCTTACCCTCAGAAGGGACAGGAAAGAGTGGCTCCTCACTGAAGGAGACCCACTCTGACTGGTGGGTGGCGATCACATGGTCCAAGGTCGTCATGCTAAGAAGGCACTGGTCATCTTCACATCAATGGCCTCAGGCAGACCCCAGAGTAACGTCTGGGGAGGAAGAATGGGAGCACAGTGAACTTGGGCCTCGGCTCTGTTAAGAGGGTCTTGTAGAGGGTGGCGCTCAGAACATAGATAGATTGGTCCCTCTTTCCTTTGGCTAATCTGCCGGGCAGAAATCTGTTTAAAAAAATAATAAAAATTAAGAAGGACAATGATCACATTATATCCAACCCACACAGATCCAGGGTTTTCAACGCTGCCCACGAGGAGGTCTGGGTGGTTTCCAACTTGTATTACTCCTCTCTGCCCTGTCTTGTCCCCATGCCTTGTACAGAAATATCTGCCTTTAGCATCAAGATCTCTGCATAGGTCTTCCCATCAGACTTGCAAATAATTATGCAAATTTAAGCAATCGGATTCCCAAATCTCTCCAATTTTTATATTTTGGGAATACTTTTATTTATAATATCATACTATTGTAAAACAAAAATTAAAACTTTTCAAAGTATTTTCACTTTCTTTTAATAGATGGTAAAATAAAAGCATGTTCTTTCGTAGTAACTCATAACACTTTCTTGCCTTAGGCAGGTAGCTCTTTGCAAGCTTGATTTAAATCCTTGGCAGAAACCCAACCATCTCCAGATGGTACCTCCAAGCACAGCTTACCAACCAAGAGAAATAGAAATGGAGTCATCTTGTTCATTTGGAGTAAATGGGAAGGGAATATTTGCTTTAGTAAAAAATGTGAGTTAAAGAAACACATTTCCAATTTAGGCCAATTTGAATTAGTACATGAAAGTCCAGCCTTTCTTTACTCACAATTATGTTCTTTGTATATAGAAAGAGACTTAACAGACTCATAATTCTGTTTGTACTATTAATGTCCATTTACAATTTGAACCTAGATCTTGCTCTTATAAATTAATAAAATCTGAATTAATGCAAAATTAATGTGTTTCCACAAAAGAGCTACTATTTGCCCTGAACAATATCGGTTCTTATTAATGGAATACTTAACAATATTCATTTTAGTCTAGAAAAATTTAACTCATAGCCTTCCGACTGGGGCAAAACAAAAAAAATGCTAAGAAATTTTAGTATAGATTATTACCTGCTATAAATAATCTATGCTGGGGTTAATCAGAATAGAAATATGTAATAATTTTTGTCATTTTTGGTAGCGAACAGTTTTGCTGTATTATACAGCCTAAAAATAACTGCTTGTACATATTTATAATTTTCATTAAGTTTTTTAAAATATATTTTTGGAAGTTTTTATTTCTTTATTTGAGAGGGAGAGGGCGAAAGAATCTGAAGCAGACTCCACAATGAGCACAGCAACGTGGGGCCTGATCCCACAACTGGGAGATCATGACCTCAGCCAAAACCAAGAGTTGGATGCTTAAGCGACTTAGCCACCCAGGAGCCCCAAAAAACACATATTTTCATACCATACGTCATTTGATTCTATAGCCATTTTGCCTGAGTAAGGCAGATATAACTAAAATTCCTTTACAGATGAAGAAATTTGGGGTGAGAGGAGTGATTTATCCAACATTTTCATTGTTTCCAGGCCCTTGTTTGGTGTCCTAAGATGTTTCCTCCAGGCTTCTAACTAGAAGAATTCACACATTCCAAAAAAGTGACGAATGGACTCTTTTTTCTCCATGATTAGATCTTATCCACAGAATCATGAACTAGACGCCATAATAAGCAGGTGTGTTAGATGCACCAAGCTAAGAAGTGATCAATGCAACCCTGAAACGTAGGTCTTCTAATGCCAAAACTCTCTGATCTTTGGATCACAGCCACAAACAACAAAAAAAGTACCAGAATATATGCAACACCACCCAACTAAAGTACTTTGCAAACATCAATTATAACAGAACCATAATGAAATGATCTGTGAAAACTCTCCGTATGGAAATCTGCCAGGATACCCCAGCTGCGCAGAGAATGGAAAGCCTGGAACTCTCTCTTCCAAGTCCCTCTCCAAAGATTCTTACCAACCACGGGACCAGACATGTGCAAACAGCCTGGAGACTACAGTGCTCCAACACCAGATCTCACCAGAGAACTACACAGAGCCCAAAGACCCTAAAACTGACTCTGGCTGGCTTGTCCCTGCAAGCCATTCTCAAGCCCCATCAAACATGAGTGCCGCTGTGTTCCTGGCTCCAGGCCAAGATAAGACAGCAAAATAGAAGAGTCAGACTTCTCCTCTCCCTACAACAGCAGCATGTAAGCCAGGTCCAACAACAACAAAAAAGCCACAATACAAGTCCATGTGCTGACACATGCAGCGTCATAGCTCAATGGGGAAAACATCCTCCTGACCCCGTGATGATGAATCCAGCAAAATTCACAGATGAGTGTGGGTATGGGAGGGGACATGGTAAGAGGTGAAGGAAAAGGGTGAAAGTAATGGGACAAATACTGAGAAATTTTAGAGCTCAAAGGTTTTAAAGACCAACAGTCTACCTCTCAAGTTCACAGATGAGTAAACTGAGGCCCAAGGAAATCAAACATAGCAACAAAGAATGAGAACATGGTCCTGGGATCTGAATCCTGTACAGGCTTTAAGTCTCATTTCACCCCTGTACAGCAGGAATAACAAGACTCACTTCGTAATTTAAAGGATTCAGAGAGATAATAGACATGGTGTACTTAGTACGGGAAGTAATGAGCCCTCTGTAACATTGATGATGGTAACAGCAGGTGACGGCACAGAGGGCTTATTACGTACCAGGGCCCAGTCCAAACTCCTTATGAATGTCCGCTATAGCCATCACTGATATTGTTAATTTACTGGCCAGAAGTCACACAGCTCATTAGAGGAAGTCTTTGGACTAGAATGCAAATTTCATGAAACAAACCTCCCCCTGCCCCGTTTCTGTCATTTCCACATTCTGGCATTATGGATTTCTCTTTTCGATCATTTTTAGCAAAGTTCTCCCAGATGTTACATGGAGTCAAGCATTCAACCTCTTCTTTCCAGATACAGACAGAGTCTGGCTAAGGAACCAAGACTACTACTCAGAAAGTATGAGTGAAAGAAGAGCCCCAAAGGTTTATCTACACTTCCTTAGCTTGTCTGTCCCAGATCCAGACATGGGCTGGTTACGGATAATAAGCAGCCCCAAGAAAGCCTGGTGGAACAAATTTATTACATAATCATAATCCTGTGAAATGGATTCTGGGTATTTGCCATGAAAGGGCCACATCCAAGAAGCCATGAGATGTGGCTGTGCCAGCAGCTGGAAACCACAGAGGAACCCAATAATTGTGAGGCTAAGTTCACACTGGAGTCGGGTTCTCTATAAAAACCTCACCCCATTTTTAGAATGTGAATCATAAAGTGAAGCGTAAAATCACCACAAATGGCTAGTGACTCAGTATCAGCAGCAGGACTGACCAAAAGACACTACCAGATTCATTGAAGTCTCTGGATTGCCATTTCAGAGAAAAGCTTCTTCCCCAGCATCACTTACATGCTGAAATCTGGGGGTGGAAAACACAGTCAGCTGACAAGATGGGAACCACAGAAATGGATCTGTTTTATGCCAATCCTCTGACACACATTCATAAGCCCTATGTGTTTGGACATAGACTAAGCACCCTTTGAGACAGTGATTCTCAACAGCTTGCGATCTAGCTGGGGACACAGAAGAGCAAACACAACAAATCTGGAAATAATCCTCCTACAGGACATACCAGAAATGCTATTTAGCCAGAGAGAGATCTGCAAGGGTTGGAACCATAAAAAACAGAACAGATTTCTTGGATCTGAAGTATATCCTTGGTTCTGGTCCACCAGAAGGGAAGAGTAAGGATATCCGAGGACATCCTTGGGACAGAGGATCAGTCTAAGTGGAGAGTTAGAATCAGACCTTTGTGGGCTTGTTTCTAGACCAGTGAAGAGGTCAGTCTGATGAAAGCTGAGGTGTCTACTGAGGAAATGTGGGGAGAGAGGATTGGTAACCTTAACAGCTGAGAAGAGTTCAGTGGGAAATGGTAAGCTGCCTGACGTTTAAGAGTGGAGAGTGACTAAAGAAATGTGCCTACGAGAGATTAACGTTCCTCAGACTGCACTGACGAGCTTGGAGATGGAAGCTATCGGCCACAACAGCCTCAGTGTCTTGGGCAAAGCCAGAGACCAGGAAAAGTCTTGGGCAAAGTCAGGGACCAGTGCTCAGCACTGAGCACTCTGGCTGGGTTTGATTAAAATTAACTTCACCTGTTTCTTTTAACATTTTTTAAATGGGGTAACTAGAAAACTTAAAATAATACATATGTGGTTTGTACTCTATTTCTATTGAACAGCCTGGCTCTATAATAATCCATTCTTTATTTCACCTTTGTTTTTAAAGGATATTTTTCAGGAGACATAGAATTTGAGGTTGACTTTTCTTTTCCTTCAGTATTTTGTCTTTTGGAATCTATGGTTTCTGATGAAGAGTTGGCTTTCTCTCCTCCCCTACTGATCTGTCTTCAAGCTCCTTGACTCTTTCTTCTATTATCTTTATTTCCTGTTAAGTTCATTCTATGAACTTTTCATCTCAGTTATTCAACTTCTCTATTCTAAAATTTTCATTAGATTCTTTTTTTTTTTTAAAGATTTTATTTATTTATTTGACAGACAGAGATCACAAGTCGGCAGAGAGGCAGGCAGAAAGAGGAAGGGAAGCAGGCTCCCTGCTGAGCAGACAGCCCGATGTGGGGCTCGATCCCAGGACCCTGGGATCATGACCTGAGCCGAAGGCAGAGGCTTTAACCCACTGAGCCACCTAGGCGCCCCTCGTTAGATTCTTTTATAGTTTCTATTTCTTGCCTGTGATGCCCTATATGTTTACTCACTATGACAATGTCTTCCTTTAGTTCTTTGAACATATTTACAACAGCTGCTTTACAGGTTTTGTCTGCCATATCCAATATCTGGACCATCTGGGGATTCATTTCTATTGACTTTTTTTTACTATTTTAATATTAAAATTAATATTTCCCCATTTCTTTGCTCACCTACTAATTGTTGATGATACACTGAAGACACTCTGGATTTGATCTTCCTCTACAGAGCTGATTTTTGCCAGTAGTCAAAATGCTTGCTCACATTCATTATAGTCTTCCACTTTGTTGGGTGGATCTGAGAAAAGCCAAAGATGTCCCCTAAGTATCTCTAACAACTGCAGAACTCAACTTTCCAACTCAATCTCCATGGCAGATTTCAGCAGCACTTGGTATTAGGCTTTTTTAGGGTAGGTTTAGAGTAGGTCTTATTCTAGAGTAGCATCTGGCAAGCTACATCCATGACCCAAAGCTGGCCCTCTGCCTTATTTGTAAATAAAGTCATACTGACACAAAACCATGTGCATTCATTTACATATTGTCTATGGCTGCTCTGGCTCTACAATAGCAAATTTGAGTAGTTGTAACAGATGCTGTATAGTTCATAGGACGTAAAATAATTTCCATCTGGGACGCCTGGGTGGCTCAGTTGGTTGGACGACTGCCTTCGGCTCAGGTCATGATCCTGGAGTCCCGGGATCGAGTCCCACATCGGACTCCCAGCTCCATGGGGAGTCTGCTTCTCTCTCTGACCTTCTCCTCATTCATGCTCTCTCTCACTGTCTCTCTCTCAAGTAAATAAATAAAAAATCTTTAAATAAAAAAAATAATAATAATTTCCATCTGACTCTATAAAAGAATTTTACCAACCCTGCTTGAAAGCATGTTCCTTTGCCCTAAGACGCAGACTTTCTGTGTCTTTTCTGGATGGCTAGAATATTAATAATGTGTTAAGGAAGTCTTTCCGATGTAGCTGGGCTGGACTGGACTGCCAATATCTCCCAACATGGTTTAACCTCTAGTATTTCTGTCCCATTCTCAACCTTGGAGCCACCACTTTTGGTAAATCTCATATGGTTTCAGTCTGTACATTTGCACTCTAGCCAGGCCAAGGATTCCCTGGGTATACCCAGACACACTTCTGCTCCGGCATCCCCCATGCTACTCTCTCTTCTCTAATGTCCTGTCCAGCAGATTCCACTTCAACTGCCCCAGACTCTGATCTCCGTTTGCTTAGCTCAGCAGGACTGCTGTGCTCAGTGTAGACTCCAGCATATGATGCTGCATCAGGAAACTGTCCCCTGGAAGGGAGCCAAGGTAATCATCAGGCTCACCTCACGAGCTTTCCTTCTCTCAGGACTGAAATACTGTGATTTCTGTTGATCAGTACCTGAAAACACTTGCCTCATACATTTTGTCCAGTAGTTTCATGGTTGTACACTGCACAAGGACTAGTTTGTTATTAGTTATAGCCAGAATTGGAAGTCCTCCCCAAAACATTTCCTTTTGACTTGTAATCATTTTTAAAAAGAAAAAAAGAGCCCAGTTCAGATAATCTAAAATAGGGTTATTTTATAGTGACATCCTAGAAATCTTAATTAGAAGTTTTAGAAAACTTTCATAAACCATATAAAAAGCAAAGGAGTGTTTCATATAACTATATGGATTAATTCCATCCCTTCAGAGCTGAGAAAATATTTTGTTTTGGTAGGTTAGTTATGTTTTATAAACACAGTAACATAATTCTTGTTTGGTTAGTGAACCCTAAAGATTATTTAAATCTGAGAATTTAGCCAGTTCCCTCTTATATCTCTTTGCCATATGTATTCAACTAGATAGTTTCTTTGGACGTGTCTGCATCTAGTTGTTGGGTTTTGAGGCTACTGGCAAACACTATCCAGCCATCTGTTTGGGGTTTATGCAGAAACATCTCAAACTAGATCCTAGTGCCAATACCAAACCCTAAAGTAAGGCCTCCGACTTTTTCTGATCAAAGACAAACATCTCAAGGTCAAAAAGAAAACTGGGAAGAAAGTAAGAATGAAAAACTAAGACTGCATAGATCAAATATATTTCTGAAAAGCTTTCTTCTAAAGCAAGACATTCAACCAACTTCCTGAACATCTACTATGCACTCAGAATTTGCAATGCTTGAATCAAAATAATACCATGCATGGTTTTGTACTCTGAGACCTCTGTCAGAGTGGGCTAGAAAAATCACAACGATTTAATCATAAGTTAAAGCAACCATGCCACTTGTTTCATAATTTCTCAGAATAAACACAAGCCCTGAAAGCACAATTGCCCTGTGACAAAGACCCAGATCAGATTCAGGACCTGGAACACTGCTTCTTTTCCTTCTCCTAAAGTCTTTTACTGTAGGAGAGAACAGGTTCATTTTAACAGAATCTGAACACTGGAGAACACACACACTTTAATTAACATGTGCTTTGATGTTCTCAAAAGGAAAAGGTAAGTTGCTTTGGTTGTATATTCCTACTATTTTTTCACCATTTTTACTTTCATTTAAATACATTATTCTTTAAAATAAACAAACAAACTTTTGTTTGACTGTTTGACTGACCACGTTTTTTTTGTTTGACTGACCACTCCTCTTCCACTGGAAATTGGTTAAAATGAACACTCCAGGCCCAAGTCAACCATACAGAAGAACTCCAAAAGGAATATATTTATTTCAACCAACATCAGTTTGTATCCATGATTCTCTCTGAACTAACTCCCCGCTATCTCTCTTTCAATCACATACACCATAATTCCCCATCACTAGATGTCTGTTTTTGTCCCCTCTAAAGTCACATCATTTGTGTGTATATACACATACATACATGTACAAATACATACACATATAAATGCATCTATATTTATGGGCATGCATATTTATATATATCTCAAAGTAATAATTAAAAACATTTTTAATTGATTTTTATTCAAAATAAACAATCCTGATAGCTGCCTTATTAAAGAGCTCTGTGGCTCCACATTCGGAATCAAGGATCTCAATCGCATTTGGCCTAGAAAATAGGCTGTATCTGATCTTTGCTGCATTCCTGAGGCAGTGACCCTGAAGGACGTTCCCAGGTGCCTGAACAGTGTGTTACATTCAGAATGTAATGAATAATCGTGGCAGAAGGTCACCCTTTAAGGTTTGCAGAAGACTTTCTAATACCTCATACTCTAGGGAGGTCCTGGCTTACTCCATCTTGGTAAACTCCGCTTACTTTAGTTTCATATTTAGAACAGGAATACTAGTATTTTGCCTGTGTGAAAATAAGGATTTGGTGTGGATAATTTCTTTCCATCTGTATTTTAGAGCCATAAGTCTATCGCTTTAGATGTTCCATCATAAGACTCTCAGTTGCCTAGGAGTCATAAGAATCTTGCAGGTCCCAATGGTGGCCATATCTTCTAGACATAACCCTAAGACTTTCCAAGAAGCTAAACAAAATATTATTATATTCCATTGAAACTAAAATGCCATCAATTGTAAAATACATCTCATTTTAGAGATTATAAAATATTTTTAAATATGTATATTTATTTGTATGTCTATATACACACATACACATACATTTCTTGAAATCAAAGAAATACTCTTAGTTTTATACCAAATACCAAAAATTATAATTAGTATATATTTCCAGGATGCAAAGAACTTCATGGATTATGTCAATTCATTCTTACAACAACCCTGAGGTAAGTAAAACAGCTATTTCTCTCATTTGACAGATACATGAAATGACTCAAGGAAGTTGCTTGACTAACCTAAGGTCACACAGTGAAAACTGACAGAGTTGGGACAGGATCACAAGTCTCCCGATGTTAACTTATGTACTCTTTCTACTACGCCACATTCTGCCTTTCAGAAAAGATATGGAACAGATATGCTAGCTGGGTTTCCAACACCTCTTCCTTCTCCTCATCCAGCACCAGGGGATGGGTCATGACTGGTTAAGCCAATCACAGAACATTTCTATTCCTGCTTTCCCACCTCCCTGGCACCAAGGATAACCAGCCGACCAAGTTCTGGTCAATGAGACATAAATGGAGGAAAAATGAGAACTAAAGTTCAGAGATGTTTTTTGTCTTTGCTTAATCTTGCTTTGTATTGCACGTCTCCATGACGTGGATTGATAATGCATATGCATTCTCAATCCTTGTCCCTTTCCCATTTTTCCTATCTTGAATATGGTTGTGATGGCTGGAGCTATGATAATCACCCTACAACCACAAATGCAAGGACAAGAGAATCACAGTCACTGAGCCACTGAGCCAGTATCAACAATCATTCAACTCTATATTTATTATGTGAAAAAAGTGTTTTTGTTTAAACTACTGTAATCAGGTTTTCTGATAAGCAGATGGATGCCATTCTAGATTAACCATAGAGAATTTTAAGAGGACCCCCATGATCTCCACATCCTGGTGCAATCCCCAAGATTATGTCATATTTAAAAGGGATTTTGCAGACGCAATTAAGGTTGCTAAACAGTTGACCTTAAGATGGGGTGACTAAAAGTAGAGTGTTTTCTCTCACTGGTAGCAACAGAAGCAGTCAGAGAAATTTGAAGTGTGAGAAGAAGGTTCTCCATGGCTGAGACAGAGATGACCACAGGGCGACTACAACCCTAAAACTACAAGGAACTCAATCCTGCCAACAACAGGCAAAGGCTTGGAGAAGACAGTTCCAAGTGAGCATGCAGTGGGCCAACCCTTAATTTCAACTTTGTGATATTATGGATAGAGAACCCACCCATCCCATACCAGACTGATAGTTTAAAAATGGGAGGAGAATTTATTCGAAAGTTCAAAATGCTGAGGGACAAGTCTATTAAAAGTAACTTCCCAGTATGGATAAGGGACTGAACTCAATTGATATCAGCTATTACCCCTGGTAGGGAATAAATCAAAAAAATAATATAAACTAGCAAAAGAACACAAAATTATACATGCAGCATTTTAGAACATACTACATAGGATTTCCCTCTCCAAAAAGTTCAATGTCGGGGCACCTGGGTGGCTCAGTGGGTTAAAGCCTCTTCCTTCGGCTCAGGTCATGTCAGGTCATGATCCCAGGGTCCTGGGATCGAGCCCCACAGCAGCCTCTCTGCTCAGCAGGGAATCAGCCTCCTCCTCTCTCTCTGCCTGCCTCTTTGCCTACTTGTGATCTCTGTCAAAAAGAAAAAAAAAAATTCAATGTCTTTTTCTTCCTTGGTTACTTAGAGCACTACGAAATTAGCTTGCCTTTCCAGAGTCATGGGGCAAAGCTGAAAGGGTGATCATTTTTAATACAAAAAAATTAAAGAATAATTTTGGGTACCTTTCCTTTGAACATTAGGAGGCTAATGAACATTCAACCAGTTTCCTGGTACAGTAATGATGATATGATACCAATGACTCTTCCTAACACCAAGGGACAAGGGATGTTAACATTTTGGAATGTATTAAAGGCTAGGTGAGGGGAGAGTGAGCAAAAGGGAAGGCAAACAGAAGTGGAACAGAGTGTGGAACTCCTCTCAAACTTATTTTTTTTTTTTAAAGATTTTATTTATTTATTTGACAGAGAGAAATCACAAGCAGGCAGAGAGGCAGGCAGAGAGAGAGAGAGAGGAGGAAGCAGGCTCCCTGCTGAGCAGAGAGCCCGATGCGGGACTCGGGGATCCCAGGACCCTGAGATCATGACCTGAGCCGAAGGCAACAGCTTAACCACTGAGCCACCCAGGCGCCCTCAAACTTATTTTAAATAGAGTATTTATTAATTCATCTACCAAATCATTAGCAAACACCTGCTAGATGTTCAGGATACAAAAAATATGAAAGAGATAAGCTTTCAAGGGCCTTATATCTAAGAGGGGAAAGAAGGATGAAACAAGTTAGCTATAAATAAGTAAACTACCTACAAATCAATACAGGGTTAAGATGAGGAGTAAAAAGGAATCTTAGTTATTAGGGTGTTAAGAGAAGATCTCTCTGAAGAGGTGACATGTAATTACCACTTCAAGGATGAGAAGAAGCCAACCGTGACTGGACAAGAAGTAGAAAGTATTCAGGGTAGAGGGAACAAAGAGTCTGCGACAGAAACAAACAAACAAGAAAAACCTTGAACTGGGAGTAGAGCGAGCAAGAAGCCTAAGACAATGTTGTAAAGGCAATTCATTTTTAGGAATATAGGATCTTGCAAGCAAACAGATGTTCAGATTTTATGCTAATCACAATGAGAAGTCAATGAAAGATTTAAAAAACAAAACTTATTTCACCTTTTCAGAAGCGGAGTGGAGAAAAAATGGGAAGAGGAAAGAGAGGAAGTAGAGAGAACGATTAGGAAGCTGTCATACGGGTGAGATGAAAGATGATGGCAGCCTGGGTGGTACAGTCCGCTGAGCGTCCAACCCGCAGTTTCGGCTTACGTCGTGATCTCAGGGTCATAAGATCGAGCCCCACATCATCAGGCTCCACACTCAGTGCGGAGTCTGCTTGAGACTCTCTTTCTCCCTCTGCCCTCACACACGCTCTCTCAAAATAAATCTTAGAAAAGAAAAAAGGAAAGGTGGCAGCCTGAAACAATTCAAGAGCCTATCCCTGGGGTTATGGATTAACAAAATGTGCTATCTACATACAACAGAATATTATTCAGCCTTCAAAAGGAAGGAACTTCTCCTACAACACGGATAAACTTAAGGACATAAGCAAGTGAAATAAGCCTGTCACAAAAGGACAAATACCATATGATTCCACTTATATGAGGACACTAGAGTAGTCACATTCACAGAAACAAAGTAGAATGGTGGCTGCTGGGGGCTGAAGTGGGTGGGGGTGGGGAGAGTGGGGAGATAGTGTTTCATGGGTATAGAATTTCAGTTCTGAAAGATTACAAGAGTTATGGAAATAGATGGTAGGGAAGGTTGCCCAACAACATGAATGTACGTAAGGCCACGGAACTTAAGAAACACTTAAAAATGGTGAAGATGGTAAATTTTATATTTATTGGAACACAGTTTTTTTTTTTTAATTTTATTTATTCATTTGATAGAGAGATCACAAGTAGGCAGAGAGACAGGCAGAGAGAGAGAGAGGAGGAAGCAGGCTCCTTGCCAAGTAGAGAGCCCGATGTGGGGCTCGATCCCAGGACCTTGGGATCATGACCTGAGCTGAAGACAGAGGCTTAACCCACTGAGCCACCCAGGCGCCCCAATTGGAACACAGTTTTCAAAAATCCTTTCTTTAAAAAAGACCATGTAAGTTGAAACTGTGCAAAGCAATTTTCAGATTGTTTTGTGATCTTGAACACTTTTTGTCAGAGCATTAAGAACTCTCTTCTTACTGATTATAAATGTACAGGGTAATAAAGATATAAAACTAATGTGACTTAGTACACTATAATTGAAAACAAAAGTAGTTTCATTTATTTAAAAAAAAAAAATTATAGTGGCCAGAATCAGGATGGGGGCATTGGGATGGAGAGAATAAAGCGTATCAGAGGTAGACGTTGAAGGCAGGGTCTCCAAGTTTCTGATGGATGCCATCTGTAGGGAGAACAAGGGTGGACCTCCTGGATTCTGGCTGAGGACTGGGTTGGCTGGTACTGCCACTGACTGGGTTGGGGGAAGGAGTCAGAATCTAGGGGTAAAATAAATATTTCTTTTTAAATAAGATACATTTGGGATGCTTATTAGACATCTAAAAGAGAGTTCAACTGTGTACTTGAACATGCAAATCTGGAGGTCCGGGCTAGAGACAGAAACTGGAAAGTTATCATTACACAGAATGGCTCAGGTCCTCTAAGGAGAAACTGTAGCCAAAGAGGAGGGAGGCTGATGTTGTCTTATGCATGGGCAGTGTGGAGACACACCATGAAGCTCCACTCAGAGCCCTGGACCCTGTGGCTCCAACTGGACAGAAAAGAGAAGGGAGCCCACGTTAGGGGGTGTTGCCATGCTCTGCTCTTCAAAACACAGACATGTGGGAGACAGAGGTCTTGGTCCAACCAGGCCATTCTACACCTGGCCTCATGGAAACAGAAAAAGAGTTTGGAATGGAACATTCTCCATGAGAGATGCTTTGGACCCCAGACTTGAAGAAGAAAAAAAAAAAAAAAGAAAAGAAAAGAAAAGAAAATGCTGCTAAAGCGCTCAGTAAGTCCAGGGGCAAACATCCTCTGTGCTAACTCTGCCAGCAGGAGAGAGGCAGGTACCAAGCATGTTATAACAAAGGCAGGAATTTCCCAAAACCACAGGCAATTTTACAATTCTGAATAATTATTGAGACAATGTGGGTGAGAGTAGTCAAAAGACTGTAGCATTTTTCCTCAAGTAAGGTCTGTACATTGTTATCAATCAAGCAGCAAAATGAAGAAAGGGTAAGGGCCTTAAAAACAAAGTCAGGTGCTTTGGCAACTGCCCTGGGGCCACCAATCATTCTTCTGCAGAGCCAGGAGGTCAGGGAGGATTAGACACAGCACAGAGCAGCAGCTGGAGTCGCTCTCCCTTTCTTTTCTTTTCTTTCTTTTTTTTTTTAATACACAGAATCATCCTTGACTTATCTTTCCTTTTTTTTTTTTATAAGATTTTATTAATTTATTTGACAGACAGAGATCACAAGCAGGCAGAGAGGCAGGCAGAGGGGCGGGGGGGTGGGGGTGGGGAGCAGGCTCCCCGCTGAGCAGAGAGCCTGATGCAGGGCTCGATCCCAGGACCCCGGGATCATGACCTGAGCCTAAGGCAGAGGCTTTAACCCACTGAGCCACCCAGGGGCCTCTGGCTCTCCCTTTCTTAACAATGATGCCCAGACCTTGCTCCTACCTCCCCAACCCTGTCCCCAAGCACTCTTCATGTGCAAGCTCACTTTTGTCATCCCACAAATGTGGTACATCATCTCCTTTGTTCCTCCTACTAACCTCCTGAAGTAGGTACTATTAGTAATATCAACACTTTAAAAAGGACAAAAGTTAAGTACAAAGAGATTAAGTAACTTGCTCAAGGTCACAGCACTTGTAAATTGTAGTCCTGGGATTCCAACCCAAATCATTCTAAATTCTCAGACTGTTCTCTAACAATCACTGGCTCATTCACTCAGTCAACCAGCGACAACTGAGACCCTACAATGTATCAGCCCCTGACCCTGTGCTAGTTTTAGGGAGAGAGAAATAGACATTACAGAAGCCAGAGAGGCCAATCAGCCAACTTAGACCCATGAACGTCTTTAATATTATAATTATTTTAAGTGGAGCCCAATACAGGGCTTGAACTCACAACCCTGAGATCAAGACCTGAACTGAAATCAAGGATTGGATGCTTAACTGAGCCACCCGGGGGCCCCCCAGGATTCCAATATTTTTAACAATGGAAATACATATTTAGTCACAGGAATATACTGAAATGAGTTGAAGAGGTACCTCCTATAACCTTCAATTCCTGTCCCATTACCAACCACTTTGTCTAGAGAGTTCAATGAACATCATTTATGATGTTATCCTGCCTATAGTTATCCTGTGTATAGCAAAAGTATACTTCATTGTGGGTTTCTCTGTATGACTATGCATTAAAAGCTTTAACTTAGCTAAAGGCAAATATACAAGTAGAGTCATAATATTTTCTGACCCTGAGGTCAGGAACTTCCTCAGTCTTTAAATTATTGGGAAGGACAGAAAAAGGAAGGAACATAGGTCTCTCTCCACCACCCCTAAAAGCCCCTGAACTTGAATGACAGCATGGGTTACTATGGAGGATGACCAGGGGCCACAGGTGTGGAAGAGCCTAGGGACTTCCTAGAAGAGCCTACATCCAAGGTAGGTCTTAGAAAGATGAATTGCACACTGATTCAAAGATTTTTTTAAATTTATTTGTTTAACAGATAGAGATCACAAGTAGGCAGAGAGTCAGGCAGAGAGAGAGGAGGAAGCAGGTTCCCTGCTGAGCAGAGAGCCCAATGTGGGGCTCGATCCCAGGACCCTGGGACCACGACCTGAGCCGAAGGCAGAGGCTTTAACCCACTGAGCCACCCAGGTGCCCCTTGCACACCGATTCAGAACATAAGCTCTGTCTGCAGTCAGGCAGGCCAAGTCCCTCATTGTTAAATAATCATGAGTATGTTTCAAATTCTCTATACCTGAATTTTACCTAATAGTTTTAGAGAGTCCTATGAAGATGAAGGACATGAGATTTCCAGTGTATGAATGATAAGCATCTCAATGGGGTTCCTGGGTGGCCTAGTTGATTGGGAATCCAACTATTTCAGCTTGGGTCATGATCTCGGGGTCATGAGATCGAGCCCCGAGTAGGGCTCCATGCTCAGCAGGGAGTCTGCAGAAGATTCTCTCTCTCCCTCTCCCCTTTGCGCCTAACTTCAGCTCACACAAGTGCATGCACTCTCTCTAAAATAAATAAATAAATCTTTAAAAAAAATAAGCATCCCATTAATGTTATCTATTACCATGATTATTTCTATTAAGGTTGAACAGGAGTTAGCCTGGCACAGAGACAAGGTAAGGACTTGCTGATTTCTTTCCTGTGGTCATGGCATTCAGGAAGTGAAAGTGGAAGGAAGGGGGGAGAAATTTGGGGAAAAAAGGAAGTAGTGGTGTGAGCTTCAGTCTGACACAGGAAATGGCCTGGCTAGCTGGACACGAGGCATTAGCTGGCCTGGAAATGCCTAACAAGAAAAGGTGCAGGAGGCAGGGACGTCACACCGGACAACTCTGGGACTCCATGTGCATGACCATCTACGTAAGCAGCATCCGTGGAGGGTGCGTGGCACAACCAATGCAGCTGAAGACTGCATGTTGCCTGAACGGGTGCACCAAGGGTCCCCGAACAGCGTCCACAGTTCTCCCACTGCTGGTGTGGCCCAATCATGTGGGCTGTTTCAGCAAATAGGAGGCAGCAGTGGGACCAGCACTGTTACCAATCCCTGTGGACCATATGGAAACCAGATCTAAGAGCCCAGTTGTTACTAGAGAATCTGGGATTATCCCAATGTATTGGTACAGTGGTAGCAACATGCAACCCTCATTTTAGAAATTCCTGCCAATGCTCCCAATATCAACAATAACAAGAATTAGAGGACAATCCAGGTCTAGGCCACCGACCTCAAGCTTGGTGGGTGGCTCCAAATGAAGTCAGCTCAGTGCAGATTTGCCAAGAAAAACATACAGCTTTATTCTCTCAGGTAGAGGACAGAGAGAAAAATAATTTCCTCATATTTCCCTCTTTCATAGAAACAGAACTTTCCTCCCGAGCTGCACTGCCAACTCCCCTTAACTCTTTCCCAACCACTCCACTTTTCAGCATCTCCCCCTCCCCAGACGTCCTCACCAGCACGCCATCCCCTGGCACTCTGACACCCCCCACAGCACTGCACTGCACAACTGTGGGAGGCACCATTCACGTACACACGAGGCAAAGGGAACAGTGCCTCTTTATGGGAATGCTGCCCCTGGAGCTGTGCCCGTCCAGCAGCCCCACACATGTCTTTCTACCACTCATCCACACTTCAGAGAAAGCAGGAGAGAACCTTGACTGGGAAAGAAGGTGGAAGTACATGCCTACAGCCGTAGGAATCCTTGAGCTTATTCTTCATTCAACAGAACAAAAGAAACCACAGTGAAAGGAAATACAATGACACCTGGGTGAGCGGGAGTATGGCAGCCCAACAGAGGGCAGAGATGAACCCAAAAAACATCCTAAGCAAAGGAGGATCGTGGAGTTAATTGAGAGTGGAGGTGGGCAGTGAGTTTTAATTGGGGGTATGCTGACATTCAAGGACTGTGAAACAAAAGGGCAGATATAGAAAATGGAGATCTTGGGCCTCGAGAAAAATCAGGGGTAGAAAGTTAGATTTCAGGGGCGCCTGGGTGACTCAGTGGGTTAAAGCCTCTGCCTTCAGCTCATGTCATGATCTCAGGGTCCTGGGATCGAGCCTCATATCGGGCTCTCTGCTCAGTGGGGAGCCTGCTTTCCCCCCCCCCTCTCTGCCTGCCTCTCTGCCTATTTGTGACCTCTCTCTGTCAAATAAATAAATAAAATCTTTTTTTAAAAAAAAAAAAGGAAAGAAAGTTAGATTTCTCACACACACACACACACACACACACACACACGATGATATATGAAGCCAAGGGAAGGAACAGGTTATCAACAGAGGAAGAAAAAGACAGACAAAAGAAGATGGCGGAGTCCCACAGCATGCCTACCTATGGCAAACAGGGAAGCAAGAAGGAAAAATGGGGACACCCCAAGTGACAGAGCCAGATGGTGAGAGAATTGAGAGGAAAACCAGAGGCCTCCGTGATCATGAAAGCAAGAGACTTCCCAAGAAGGTTCGTTTCTCTGGTGTCCAATGTTGTGGACAGACATTACAGGGGCTTGCGGGGTTACTGCTGACCCTTAAGAATGGTAACTGGAATGTTAGCTCCTTGAGGGATGGTCTATGCCCTTTGCCACCATATTCCCAAAGCTCAGGACTGACCTCACAGAAGAAAAGCAACAAGCATTTGTGGAACAGAGTTAAAGTAGCTAGACTCATAGCTCCATTGTAAAGAGTTAATAATATACTGTGATTACAGTTTAAAGTTTAATGTCTCTTAATAACCTGGTACAGGAAGGCAAAAAAATCACCAGTGCACACATTGTTAATCCCCATTACAAGCTTCCATGGAGGAAGCACTTTTCTTTTCACCTGGCATGAACTGAAACCCACCTCAGAGAAGGAACAAGAGGTTATTTCCTGGGATCTTCCCTGCCCCCAAATTCTCCAAATGACCACAGCAAGGTTGTAAAGCCTTTCTGCTCTTGTTTCCACAAATTTATTAAGTTGGGATTCATATGAATTGATTTGCAACCTCAAAAGTACTTGAAAGGTGGGAATTATATTTAACTAGTCTCAAACCGTATGTGACTCTCACACGTCCAACAAAATTAAATACATAGCAGGTAAACATGGCCTCCATGGAAGGATTTAGCGTGCCTGCCCACCTGGTTTAGCAAGATTAAAGCTGGCCTGACATTTACCAAAAGAGCACCTCTTAGGAACCCAATAAAACCTTTAAGGGCTAAAAATGTCACATTATATTTGTTTCCTATACCAAGATCAACTCTGTCTCACTCTCAAGTTGTAACTTAAAGAGAGAATAATAACCCCAGCAAATAGCTTCTGCCAGCTTGCTCTGTGTGGCATTATGCCGAACGCCTTATGTGCATTTTCTCATCTGATCTTTGCAAGTGCTCCATGAGAGTGCTATTGTGAATGCCTACTTCCAGACGAGGAAACTGAAGCTTGGATCTGCTAATGTTCTCAAAGCTACACAAGCGGTAAGTGGTGAAGCTCAGCTTTAAACCCAGAATCCTCAAAGGATTAATTTTCTCCGCTGTATAATTTTCTGCTGCATCCCTTACATCCAAAGATATATATTTTTTTTAATTAGAAAGATTTTTAAAAATAGGAAATCATGAAACAGATGGCCAGCCTACACAGGGACCAGATCTACAGGTTCCAAATGATGGATCTTTTACTACTGATGGACCCATCTGCCCAGTTCCCCTGAAGAAGTTTAAGCCAAAGCTGCATGGGAAGAGAGGGCAGGCATGCGTGGCTGAAGGCCCAGACTCCCAGCTAAGCCCTGTCAGATCCTATACTAGAGACCGCCTCACCTACAATGCTCCTCCCTCTTCTTCTCCTTTCACTGGCCCCTATTTCTCTAGGGAAATAATGGTGGGTTTGAATGTGTCTTGGGCTGGGTTCCTTAGACATCAAAGCCTGAGCCCAAGCTTCTAGGCCAGCACTTTATGGCAATCCCAGGGAAGACAGAGTCAGAAAAAGAAACGAGACAATGAAATCAAACATAAAATGGAGCAAGATCAGTCACACAAAACTTCTCATTTGGTCATACTGGACATCCCCAGAGAGGCTAGTAGAGACTTCAGCCTCCCAAAAGTTTCCATCCAAGGGAGCAGTGCTCTGACAGGGAAACTATCTGCCAGCTCCTGCCTGTTTCTTGTTCCCCACTGGGCCAAAGTTCATTCCATGGTAACCCAATATCCCCAATACTTTCAGGGTGTACTGTCTGGCTCCCTCGGCAGCAGATGGGAAAGCCAGATCCCATACCCTACAGAGTGATGCCTCGTCTGGGTCCAAAAGGGTGGGAGCAAGCCCAACGTAGACGTGGATGGTAGAATGGTATAGTCCACCAGAGCTGGTCACCAAGAAAACCCAGAGACAGGTGGGGCTAAGAGCCTTTCAGGTGGTGCCTAAGAGTTAGCCAACAGAGGAAGGTTAAACCTCCCTAGGAACCAGTACTGGTATGCAATCCCACACAGACAGAAAATGGAAGAGATGATCTAATAAATCTTCTTGGAATGTGAGTTATTTGTGCTCATTGAGTTTCTGCAGGTTCTTTGAATTCTGACTGCCACAGGACATCATCCATTCATACATTCTTCATTCATTCAATAAGATTTCTGTAGCATCTCCTATTGTTAGGCATGTTCTAGTAAAATTCTAGTGATAGAGGACCTTGCCTTGGAGAGAGAGACAGGCAAATAAACAGATAATCACAATACAGTGTAGTCAGGGTACCCCAGGAGAACCCAATAGAGCCATGAGCACATAGAGGAATGGCTCCTTCCCCAGTCTTGGGGTCAGTGAAAACTTAGGGAAGGTGATACCTGGGCAAGAGCTTAAAAGATGAACAGAAATTAGTTGGACAAAGAAAAAGGAGATTCCAAGCTGGCAGTATGGCTTCTGTAACAACAAAAGAGGACAATGCAATGTGGTTAATTAGAGGGTGCCATTTTACTTAGCCATGTTTAAACGGCTACATTACTATGCAAAAGCAGTCTGGCACCAAAAAGTATGTGCCAGAGACACCCTTGTCTCTTACCTCCATCCCCAGACCTCCCCGCTAGCCCCATTCTTGAACATTCTTGACTCATCACTGACCCCTATCCCTGGAGTATGTATGTATCAGAAATGCGGTAGGATCTGGAGTTAAGCGAGGAAAAGATGAGGCTAGGAAATGAGTTTTAAGTTCAGGGATGGCCCGAGATTCAGGGTTGATGTTAGCAATGGGGCAGGAGGCAAAGATGAGGGTGATGCAGAGCTAGAGTCTTTTGTACATAACTTAGAAACTTGGAGTGTAATAGTTTCTAGTATGTTCCCCCACTTAAAACAGTTATAATAAAATATGGTATGTTCATACAAAGTCTAGGAGATGAATGAAGCATGTTGTGTTTTCTGAACTGCAAGCAGCTCCATTTGACTGAAGAAATGAGCCAGGAGAATAGTAAGACAAGAGGCTGGAAAGCTGAGGAAATCAGGTCAGACAGGGCCTTGTGGGCCATCCCAAGAAGACCGGGTTTTCACATAAAGGCCACGATGATCAATTAAACAATTTTAAACAAGGAAATGATATGATTCAATCATATTGTAGAAAGATCATTCTGGAACCAATGAGGAAGACAGACTGGAGGATGGGAAGACCAGCTTGTAATCACAGTGATGAGGCATGGCAAGATGAGGGATAAAAAGGAAGATTTTTTTTTTATGAGCCATTTAAAATGAAAGACCAAGACATGGGAATAAAGTCTAGATGGAGCTCGCTTATGTTGAGGGAGTAGTGATGTGGTAGGTGGATGAAAAAGATTATTAGAAAACTGGACACATTTCTGGCCATTCACTGTCCTTCAGAAGGACTTCTTGGGGAGGAACGATTGAGGGGTTGTAGGGAGATGAGTTCAGTTTTAAACCCAGTGAGTTTGATAGACCCGTGGGACAACCACACTGAGGTCTCAGGGCCTCTTAAATAGATCAAGAACTCAGAAGAAGAAAAATAAGTATTAATAACACAGACTGAAAGGTCATTGGGTAGCCATGGGTCTGGAGTAGGTCACCTAGAGAGAATGCACAATGGGAGGAGAAACAAGAAAGGTGGGAAGGTCACCATTCATGTGGAGGGCACCAGATAACCAGCCACTCAGGAGATCACCGTCCATGCCTGCTCTTGTCTCCATCATGAAGGTCTGCACCAATCCAATCTTCTATTGCAAAATCAATCTGGTTGGCTTCGAACCCAGAGGAAGACCGTGCAAAAGAGATACTGGTGCTCGCTTCAACAATCAAACTCTTCAGGTGACACAGAGTTAGGGCAGCTCTCTGTGAGCTCAAGGACATTGGGAAAAGGAGAAGGGGAAGCATTAGACAGAACTGCAGGGAGTATGTATTTCTGAACTTTCAGGTCTCCAGCACTTGAAGAAGTGAAACCTTCCTCACCTTTCTGCAGCATGGGCTTCTTTGGGTGTGCCTAAGATGTTTTCACACTGACACCAATACTTGCACTACATACACATGTCACCCATTAGAAACAGTTCTCTAGTTTGGGTCAAGGCCAAGATGTACAAATCAAACTTGAACACCTTCCCCTAGAACTGGTTCTTACTTTAAAGAAAAAAAAAAATGTACAGATCTCTGGGTCTGTTTGACATATCATTTAAGCCAGAGACCCTCATCTCCAAGTAAATAAACACACATCCAACATATTTACAACTTCGGGTGCTTCACAGACACCTTAGCCAAAGTTTCCCCCATGAATCCCCTAGGGTTCCCTCGACTCTCTGTGGAAAGCTCCACCCTAGAACAATTTATCTAGCTTGTGTCACTCTCAAAACTGTTCAAAACAAAACCAAATCATACCAGAAGAGCACAGCAGAAGGAAGCCAAGCACTGTGGCTTCCACTGACCCTGAACTGATAATTCCTTATTTCCGTTTTCAGTAATGCAGAGGATATCTCCTTCCCTTTTCTACGAATCCCTCCCCTCCCCGCTCTCCCAACAAAACAGACCATAGACATATAAAACCAAAACAACCCAGCCCAACACTAAAACTCAGGCCTCTCTGGGAGCCGCTCCGCCAGGGCCCCAGGCTGACTGTGACATTATCCTCAGGCAGTGGGCCTCTTACAAACAAGAAGCATCCCTAGAGTTCATGACTGTTGACGGAGGCAGGGGCACAAGGGTGTCTCCCAACTGCTGGGGACAGTGGCCAGGAATGCAGCCACGCTGGGTGGGCTTGGCACAGAGCAAGAGTCGAGTAACTCTCTGTTGACTGAGGGCTGACTCTGCTTTCCTAGGGCAGGGTCTTGCGTTTCGATGGGTGACAGACACTGTCAACACCCCTTTTTTGAAGTCTGTAAATGTAGAGAGCAGATAAGTTAGGAAGTGTTACAACTTCTAGGATAAAATAATCCTCATTATAAAAATGCAACCAACTCAAACCCTTTCAACGGTGACAACTCACCCACCTCCACGCTCCTGGTGAATTTCCCTTTTGTGCATCTCTTTTTCTAACATATATATTTTATTATAAAAGGAATACACTTTCACTAAAGAAAACTTGGGAAATATTTTTTAAAAAGGATAACCACCGCTGAAGCTCTGAAATGATGGGATTTATAAAAATTCCCTTTGTGTGTACCTTTTTCAGCTTCCCAGGGACACTTCATTGTTTCAGGGTGAGGCGTTCCTTTGGGGGGGGGGGTGCTGTCACCACAGACAAATGGGACAGGATCCTTTGACCTTGTGACTCTCTGGGCTCTCACCTCATGGCCAAGAATTATTTATTCTATTGTTTTTTCCAAGTTGATGGAAATTTCCCACTGCGTATGCCCATTCTCTTTACTTCCTCAACCTGAAAGACCAGAAAGAAAAATGTAATCCCTCGAAGCTCTTTCCTATTATTTTTTCTGCTTCAGTTCTCACACCACCTATCTCCATCTGGAGAAGTTTTCTCAAAGATTCTAGGAGGGATCTAGAAACCAACCACACCACTATGTGTATTTGGTCCCGCCGCCACTAACAGTTATAGTTCTTCACTGACGCTAACTCTTACAAAACAGAAAAGCCACACAAGTTCAGAGCATGTAAACCATAAATGCAAACACAGCAGATATGCTAATTAGAGACTCCAGAGAAAGCCTTCAGAATTTGATTCTCCCTGCCTCTGGGTTCTTACTCAGCTCTGAGAGGGAGACTTTTGAAAAAGCAGATCCAGAATCATATTATAATATGCTGAGGGAAATCAAGGGTCTTGGATGCATTTTCCAACCCAGTGTAAAACTGGAATTTAAAACAATAAGGGAGGGTCAGTAAGTGTAGTAGAGAAAAGCAAGAGCCTTCTTACGTGGCTCGCAGTGGCAAAGAGCACACATGAGTATACACGCATTAGTGTACACAATCCTGAAAAACGGTCATTGCCAGTATATCCATTTTTTCCTGTGTTTCAGCTGTCGGGTCTCTGAATGCTTGGGTAGCTGTGAGTCAGATACCAACCGCCGCATCCATGGGCCAGACTTGATTTCTGGGGGCAGTGTTTCAATTACAGAAAAAGCATACACAGCTGACATGTGTGTGCAGAATTTATTGCAGTATCTTCTTAACCTCTTTTACTTTTAATAAGAACAACAACAAAAAAAAGTATGGATTAAATTGAAATGTGGTTTTCCGTTCCGGGGAAATGCAAAGGGCTTTAAAAATGTGTGAGCTGTCACCACTCCTCACTTCCAACACGTCGGCACCAACAGTGAGAATTTTACAGCGATAAAGCAATGAACAGCTTCATCACACTGATACAGCTACACTACTGTGCCCTCAAACCTCTGAGATGGGCATTTTTACTACCAAGTCCCATCTCCAGATACAAAACTGAGATTCAGGCCATAAGTCACTTGCCCAAGGGCACAAGGGGAGGAAGAGGTCAAGTTGTATCTGACCATTGTCTATGGACTCTGAAGTCCAAGCATGACAGAGCTCAGGAGATAAACTCTCCAAAGGAAAAGGCCAGCATCACAGTTCATTTCACACTTGAAAAGGAAAAAAAAAAGAACAATCTGGAAAAGGGGAGCTGGCTTGACTTTTCCACTGGAGCTGGAATGTTCTCAGGTTCAGCCACACGGCCCCATCTCTTCTTAGGTCGGCTTTAATAACCCTCTGTGGCTTTAGCTGCATGTACAATCAGGGACCCCCACACAGATGTCTCCAGGGCTGACTTCTTCTCTGACTCTCGTGCCCACGGAGGGCCTTCGCTTCCATGTTTAACAGGCCTCTCAAAAGCCACATATCCATGACAGAATAGCTACTTTCCCTCCAAAGCTGTGCTGCAAGAAGCCTTCCCATACAGCATGATGGCGGCTCCATCTTGCCGTGGCCCTGGACAAAAGTATCAAGTCATCCTGGCCCACCCCCTCCTTTTACGTGATTTCTCTCATGTTCATTTTACAAAAAGTGTACAAACAGATTTCTCCCGTGCTTCTTTAAAACAGCAAGCTCCACTAATACACGTAATAAGACATCATTTGCTACGACCTGTTGGGAGCATGTCTCCCACAGCCGTTAGGTGAGCTGTAGCCACCGCAGCACTGTCTACCAATGTACAGTGATGTTCACCTACTACTTTAAATGGGCTACTTGTAAAACACTTGAGTAATACTTCCTATCACCCCGACATTGATTTCAAAAGTGCCTTACAGCTAACAAGTTCATCGAATCCTCCAAAGAACTCTCTGAAGTAAGCACCGCCATTATCTCCTTTCCACAGATAAGGAAACTAAGACCCGGGGAAGTTCAACAGCTTGCCCGAGACCACACAGCTCCAGTCAGGACAGTCTGGCTCTCGAGTCTATCAGGCTTCATGCATGAAACACACTTTTCCCCCTGAAGGTACAGAAATGAACGTGTTTTTTACTTTGCTTTCTTAGGGCTGGGACCCACCTCCGCCAAGTTCCTGGCCAAGATGGACTGCACATTGTCCTCTTCACTGGAAACTGGTAACCAAATGACAAGGGACCAAAGTCCCTTGTCCCCTGGGCACTGTGCTGTGACCAGCCAGGTCACCCAGCGGAGTCTAATATGTGACAGCAAATGACTCTGTCTCCTTGGAACTACCTCCCCAAGGCCTGCTCAGGGATCCGGAACTGAACACAGTTGGCTCTGGCCAGCAGCACAGCACGAGGGCTCCCAGGCCCCTGAGTGTGATGGGTGGCGCAGCTGGCGGGGGGGGGGTGGGGTGGCTGCTGCTGTGGAGAATACTGGGCCAATGAGGCTGCTGGGGAGTGCCTGGGATGTGTTGAATTTACTCAGATAGATCCTCCCAACACATACACACACCCCTTTTAGATGTGACTGTAATACCAAAAATGTTAAGGAGAAAGAAAAAGGTAGAAGAAGAGAAGCAAGTGTGCTTCCACAGCCCTGCTGACCATGTGAACTGACAGCACAAACAAGGACAGTTGTCCTTCTAGCAGGATCTCTGTGGGTGTGCCCAGAGTGCACAGACGGCCCCCGTTAACCCTTTAGAGCATTTTTCCTTTGGTTTCCAGATACAGCAGGGTCAAAGGGCACAGCTTCTAGAACTAAGAGGCTGAGGTAAGGTCAAAGCCCTCTCTTCATGACAACCTCGGACAGGTTACTGAACCCCCAGTACTAATTTCTGACCTCACAGAGTGGAGGTGGAAATTAAGTGAGATCATGTGGAGTAAAATGGTAGCAGAAGACCTGGGTCACAGCAAAACTCGATGAATGGTGGCTACTGATGGAGATTTTGATAATTTCACTAATAAAAGTTGTTCATACCCTTCAACTGTTTAGAGTCTTAAGTAAAGGGAAATGGAGGGGCGCCTGGGTGGCTCAGTGGGTTAAGCCGCTGCCTTCGGCTCAGGTCATGATCTCAGGGTCCTGGGATCGAGTCCCGCATCGGGCTCTCTGCTCAGCAGGAAGCCTGCTTCCCTCTCTCTTTCTGCCTGCCTCTCCATCTACGTGTGATTTCTCTCTGTCAAATAAATAAATAAAATCTTTAAAAAAAATAAAAATAAAAATAAAGGGAAATGGAGGGACAAGGAAGGACGTAGAAAAAATTAATACTTTATGTGTGGCCAAGGGTGGGAAAATATACAAATAAAACTGTATTTCTGACAGCTCTGGTTCACACATTTAAATAACGGACAAATGAAAAAGCTCACCGGCTACGGCTCACCCCAGCCTTATCCACTTAACTCTGGTATTACAATCTTTCTCCTTTAAAAACTCAAGTCAAGAAAGACAAATATATTCAGTTTCTAAAACAAACAGAGGAATAAAATCTGTTTTCATTTAAAGCATCTCACTTTTTTTTTTTTTTTTTTTAAGCAATTAGCTCACTTCAAAGGGCAACCAATGGAGTGATTTTTATCAAGCTGGCAAGGGGCTGGTGTCTCACTTCAAAGTTCAGGCAGATTGAAAGCTGCTGATAGTCCTACTACACCGGCTGGTATTTGGCAGAGAAAGTGCTGAGAATGCCGGTTCGTTCAGATGGTGAATGTGCGCAGACCGCAGCACGACAGCGGCACCTCTTTCAGGGAGAGCCAGGATTCAGCCTGAAAGAGAAGGGTGTAAGTACCCCAGCCCCAAATTAAAATTAACGAGGGTCTTTGGGGGTCCAGCCGCAAGAGCCTCCACAGGACATAAGAATAGACGGAGGAAGTCCTAATTAGATGGACAGAGCCCCGAGTGCTTCGTGACCCCAGCCCTATGAATATCTGTAAAGCAACTTAAGTGGGACACCACCAAATGTCCAGGGAGGTGGGACCAGCGCACACAGACGTGCCAGGGGATTCCTGCGTGACTTGAAACAAGCTGCTTGACCTTCCCAGGTCGTTCTGCAAGCAGAGTGAGAGACCAACCGCCTGCCAGTCTGACAGAGTTTATGACAGGATGAGATTTTATTTATAAAGAGGGTTGACATCCTTAGCCCCATAGTGCTCTCCTATTAATAAAATGAATATGGTAAGAGCTCAAAGTAGAGGCCAGATTACCCATCTGCTCACAAATCACCAAATGGCTTCATTTTTCAGGATGTGATACGAGCCATTAGAATATTAGAATTAGACTATCACAAGGCAGTCAAGAAAGGAAGACTTTAAGAAGTGGTCTACTTGACTCCTTCACTTCAGACACAGAAGTCTAGCCACAGACCTCAACAAGCTTGTGCAGACCATCAGAGCCGCAGCTCACAGGAGCCCGTTCCCTAACACCCACTGTGCCTACCTAAACCCTATTTCTACCTCCAGGCCAGCATGGTTGCTCCTCTATGAGCCTTCCCAGCAGCATAACCTCAGAAAGACTCCCTGTCTCTGAATTCACAGCTGAGGTGTCCCCTTTGATTATACTATTGATCTCACTGTTATCTGACTACTACTAATTCTGTATGAACATTATGCCCTTTCTCCCTAAGATTAGAGGCTGTGTCAAAAGAATAAGCATTATACTTCTTTGAATTCCTCACAACTTCCCCAGCGCCTTGTACCCAGAAGATGCCCAGTGCCATTCCCATGAAACCGCCTTCCAGAGATTTTACTGGCTGATTAGCAATCTGCAAAGCAGCTTCACACTCATTATGAAAACACTGCACAAAGAACATTAACCTTCTCTTAGCTGTCAGTGAAGACACCTCAGAGCACAGGTCAGGGTTCGTCGGAAGCCAGCTGGAATGGTGGAGGTGTGCACAATGAACAAAAAATTCAAGAGACTGGGTTTTCAGTCCTGCCCTTCTATTATCTGTCTGTGGATTTTGGGCCAACTGTTTCTCATTAATTGCATTTCAGAAAACCAGCTATAGCACAAGAACCCTACCTCTTGAAACTGCTAGAAATGTTAAAAAAATATATATGACACATTTAACATTTATTCAACATAAACACATAGAGAGGATACTATTTGTGTAGTGTTTAATGTGTATTTTTCTTAAATACCACATTGCCAGATAAATGCTATCCAGTGGGGAAAAGTATCACTTTCTAATGAACATGTTCAGCATTTTTAGATCCCTCCTGGCTAGTTTAAGTGTCCCTTCCCTCACTGACTCTCACTCAGGCCTAGAGTTTTGTCTGCTAATCTTTTGCAACTTCAGACCAAGCTTCCTGCAGACCTGAGATCGAGGGAGCTACAGGGTTTCATCGTAGAGCTGACCAAGGGAAGGCCAAGGCTAAAGAAGGAAGTGAAACAGCTGGCTTTCCAAAATTACCTGGAGAGGGAAACAGACCAGCAGAGATGGCCTCAGGCCTCCTGGCGAGAGGTTATGACTCCAAACTTTCTCATCCACCTCTGGAAGTATGCAGAATCCACAGGAATTCTGCTGTTATAGAAAGCACACCTTGTAGGTATGGTTTGTCAAATCTGTTAGGAAAAGGATCTCTTCACATATTATTCACACTTCATTTTATAGTCTGGACCCACCATGACCTCTCTTATTTTATACGAGGTTCATATGCATATAATTTCTAGTACAGTCTATACACACCCCCAATGGACTGTTATACTCTCATACCATCTTGAAACAAATACTGTAACCTGCTGGCCAGCACTCAGAATGCTGACTCTGAAAGTATTTCATGTATTCACATGGTGTGGGCAGGCATATCGCTGATTATCAGGACCCTGGCAGAGTTAACGCTTTTTCCAACATCCAGAATTGAGAAAAATAGAATAAGGAGAAAACTAACCCCTGCTGTGTTTTATTTCTTGTGTCATGTTGTACATGCCAACATATTTTCTCCTTCACGTCCACTCTTGGAATGCTCTCTCATTACAGGAGCGGTGAGTCACCATTAAAGGAATTGCTGCGACCTGCCCTGCCCGTCAGTATAAGCTAAACTGTGGACATCTTGAGTTCTCAGGGGGGTATTTATCTTGGGAGAGTTGATCACACTTTGCATGATCATATGGTACAGATGTTTATTCATGAACATGACCTCAAGTGAAGTAAGAAATGTCTTGGTCTGACTATTTAAAAATTCAGCCAAATGTCCACCCAATGGGCAAACCCCAGTTCCAGAATTAAAGCTGTGATGGATCAGAACTGATGTATGCTGACAGACTTGAGTGAGAGGTCTCGAGCCAGACAAAAGGGTGTGTGCTCACTGATGGGGGTGGGGGCAGATAATCGGGGCAGAATTACAAAGGGAGGGATAAAGTAGCACTTATGTGCGTCTTCTGTGAATCCAAACTTCTTTCGTTTCCTCGGGGTGAGAATTGCATCTGTAGTGTAATATAAACCTAGAGAATCAGTCACTCTCAGAGACCCCACTGCCACTGCCAGCCTTCAGCAAATCCACCAGATGGAGAATGCCGGGACCTTCCAGACTTTTCGTCCTTCCATTAGGCCCTTCTATTCAGGCCTTTCCCTCAACCACATCTTAATTTCTCCTTTTAGCTCCATGGTTTTTGAAGTGTAGACTTTGGACTGGCAGCATCAGCATCACTGGAGCTCTTGTCAGGAATGCTAATTCCCAGGTGCCGCCCCAGACCTACTGACTTAGAGCATCTAGGAGTGGGACCCACAAATCTGTGTTCTCTCAAGGGCTCCGGGTAATTCTGAGGCACACTGAAGTTTGAGAACCGCTGCTGTAGGTGACATGAAGATGAGAGAGCATGTGCATGTTAGGAGAGGACTTTAAAAAAAAAGGGGAACAATTTTCCAGCAATGGAACCTCAAGTCATGTGACAGATAGTGAGGGAGATTTGAGGCTGCTGACTTCATTTGGGCCCTCATCATTTCTCACTTTTAATCTCATCTAGTTTGGTCTTCTCCCCACATTGCCACTAGAGACATCTGCTTTGCCTGAAAAATCTGACCAGGTCAAACCCCAACTTAAAAACGCGTCAGTGGCTGCTTCTTGCCCATAAGACAAAGTTCCAAACACCTGCACACAACCCGGGGCCCTTCATCATCCGGATCTGGGCCACCTCCCTGGTCCTGTATCCTTCTGCACTTTCCCTCCTACTCAGCCATACCTCACTGCCTGCAGGGGGCTCATACTTCCCCATCCCGCTGACATGGAGTTTGGCTATGACTTACCTTAGCCAAGAGCATAAGAATTGAAGTGATGTCTGTGACTTCTGAGCAGATACTAAGTGCCATATTTTTGTTTTACCATGTTCTTTTTTTTCCCGTTCCCCTACATGAGATCAGTATTATCCCAGAAAGAGGCTGTTTCTTAAGCCTCTGAAGGGTCTCAGAATGAAAACAGATAAGGAACAGAACCATAACTGACCTACCCTGAACACCCAAGATAAGTGAGAAAGAAACCTTGTAAGCCACTGAAATTTGGGGGTTATTTGTTATTTTGCCTACGCTGACCATTATGGCACATCTGATCCCCCAGACCCCTCTGTCTGGAATGTCTTTCGCCTCTGCTCTACCTTTCCTTCCAATCCCATCTCAGTCCTATCTGCATAGGAGACTGGCTCATCCCTCTACACTCAGTTCAGGTGTTATTTCCTCAATCAAGTCTTTTCTCGTTCCTAGGTATAACTGATAGACTCCTGTAGGATCCCATTTGGATGCTACAGACCTGTAACTGTGTCCTTGGAACTTTGCTGGGAACTTCCTATTCATTAGCACCATCCCTAGAACAACTTCTCTTAAAAAAAAAAAAAAAAAGAAAGAAAGAAAATTAAACCCTCATTTGACAGAGTGGGAGACTTTGTCTCAGAAAAGCAAGGCAGGTTTCCCAGCCATCAGCCACAGAAACAGTTTTCACCAAGTGTGGGGCTGGCTCTGAGCTCAGCAATCTTTCCCTGCCCCACACATCTCCCTCCCTCCTCCATCACCAAGCTTTCTGACCCTCCCATTCCCATTCTGGTGGAGAGAGTAAAAGTCTTCTTATCAATAAGTTAAAAGGTTGTGGAATTAATTTGACACTTGAAAGACTTGCATCTGGAAGTGGGCTTCTTACCCCCTGAGAAGATAATCACTTTCTCTAAGTGGATGGATTTATTTAAAGGTTCCTGGCAAGAGCACTGGGGCGCCTGGAGAACTGTAGCCCTCCGCCTGTACCTTTCCCAGGTAGTGTGGCAGCGAGCTAAGACAGGCAGATTCTCACTGACGATGCCCTCAGGACCTTTTGGGTCTGTCTCAGGGTAGGATGTGAAGGAGCAGAAGGTTCAGAATTCCAAGTAAATCAGCTACATATTGATATTTTCGGTAAGTGAACAAGGGAAAGAAAACAAGGACAGAAAAGCGACACAGTGGCAAAGAACTAAACCAGACCACCCAGGTCAGACACAGCAATAACCGCCGAAAGTAAGAACGGCAATTTTAGGTTTCTGTGAGCTGCTGGCATTTTGTTGTGAGGTTGGGCTTTTTATTTGTTTTTCTCTCTTCCTTTCCCTCTCTTTCAACTTGTCCAAGGGAGGACTGTAAAGTATAAGAACCTGCAAGTCCTTCCCCTTAAGCCATACCAGTCAAAGATGAGCATTCAACAAAAACCAAGATATTCTTCTCACACAACATTCCTAACAATTTCTTCAAGGTTTACAAAGCTTTTCTAAGTTACTAATTGGAATCCATTTATCTCTTTCACCAGTCCAATGGAGTTTTTTTTTTTTTTAATTCCTCAAAGGATGTATTACCTTTAAACAATACGTTCAGTAACATTAATAATAGCATTTTCCCCCTTTGAGTTTAGAAAGCTGTTCAGAGCTGCAAATGGTCAGTGGGCCAGGCAGGACACATCTGATTTACTCTTTAAAAGGCCATCCACTCCGTACAGCCTTATGCTTGGTGTTTTGCGGGCATTGGTTTATTTAATCCTGGAAAGGACGCTATGGAGCAGGTCCTTGGAGCAGGAGCAATTATTTATGGCCACCTTACAGATGAGGGCAGTGAGGCACAGAGGGCACAAATGACCTGCCTGAGAGAAAGGGTGTCTCTCCCCTTCAGAGGCCAAGTAGCTGCCCGAGACAGTTAATGATTTACCCACAGCCCTCAGGGAGCTCCTTCCAGTAGGGGCAACACATGCACTTACACATTCTCATTCTCATTCTCTCTCTGTCTCTATCTCTCTCATCTTCAACTCTTCTTCACCCAGTAAGAGGCGGGTGTCCAGCAAATTGCTTGGCAACGCGCGGAGGAAACTCCATCCAAAGCCAGGGTCTGCCGGGTCCAGGCCGCCTCTGGGCGCTGTCCAGCGGGCCGCGCGCCTGAGAGGCCAGGCAAGGGTCCCGTCTCCGGACACCCCGGAGGTGGAGTGGAACGCCAAGACCCAGTTTCACTCGGGGCGGAGCGGGGTGGCGGGGGAAGCACCGTCCCCAGGGACACCTGTTGTCGCCTCCCTATACGGGCCAACAAAGATGTCGCGGGGACTCACATCTCGGGGAAGACACCCGTCGGCAAATAGTGTCCGCGTAGGGTGAGGGAGTCGCAGGTGTCTTCCCGACCCCCCTCCACCTCGCCCCCCCCTCCCACCCCCGGACGCCTGCGGCTGGTGGAAATGTCGCGCCTGCCCGGGGCTCCGACCGAGGCACGCGCGGAGGTTCAGGGGCCCGCTGGGCGAGGGGCAGCACCCGCGGCGCTAGGACCTCGCGGGCGGCCCGCCCCCACCCCCACCCCCACCCCACGCCCGCTCCACCTGCGGAGCCCCACCGGCGGGGCATGCTCGCCCTCCACCGCGGGACGCGGGCGCTGTTACCTGCGACACCGGCTGCAGGGTCCCGAGCGTCGGCCGGAACGCCGCCGCGGCAGAGCCGGCTGCGCTGGCGCGGGGATCTTCGACCGGCCCTGCTGCTCCGCTGCCCTCCCTCGCGGCCGCAGCGCCGCCGCCTGCTCCCGACTCTCCAGGCTCGCTCCGCGCCCGCGGGCTCCTGGCGCCGCTCCCGCCGCTCCTGATTGGCCGCAGCGCGCTCCCGAGACGCGCGCTGATTGGGTGGCCGGGAGCCGGGGCGGTGGGACGGGCGGGGCGCCGCCTGGACCTGCTCCCGGTGTCCCCGGCGCCGCTGCCTCTCGTCCCCGCTGCACCTCCGGGCGGAGATCCAGACACGAAACCGGGATCTTGCCCCTCTGCGCTCGGTTGTGGAGAAACGGGATGAAGTGGAAAGTAGGACGAGAAGCATGGGGTGGCGAGGAGTGGGGATCGCCTTGCAGTCTCTCCCACTCCTCATACCAAGGCTGGACCGGGGGGATCCTTGCTTCTGCGGCCTCACTCCTGCAAAAACCTACAGGGTTTTGATTTCCTGTTTTTATGAGCAGGACGGTGGGTTGTAAACAGCGGTTGCCAAATTGTGTTTTTGAACTTGGCTTGGACTTGACGCACTATCTATCTCTATGTGGTCCAACCAGAGTTCGCAAAAGGGAAGCGACGTGTGTGAGGTCCGACACGTTTACAAATTAGTAAGAACGAGGAAGATGGTGAGATAGATCTTCACTTACAAGGACCTCAGTACCTAGATAGGTGTCTAAGGCTGAATAATAATGGTAATAGTAACAATAATAATAACCCTGACGTCTCTATGGCACACATTGTTTGCCAGGCACTTTTCTAAGTGCTTTGGATATAGTAATACAGAAGTACAGAAAACAGCTGGCCTCAGGATGTCCACATGTCCTGTGAAACGTGTGGCCAAGTGACATCAGTTGGCAGTGTGAGAGATTTTCATCTGGAAGACACACCAGCAGTCACCACGTTGCAGTTAAGGGGCACAAGTTAGAAGGGAGAGAGAGCGTAGGGAATTAAAATTGTTCCTGTCTTCCATATCTTCTCCCACAGTTCTTTAGCCCTCCCAACATTTTGTCTCACCTGAGCTGGGCCTTTCTAAAGAATAAGAACAACCACTATAAATTCAGGATGCTGCCAAAACTTTGTTTTACCACTCATAAAAGGAGCCCCATTTTAGCAACCAGGTAACAGTGAGTAGAAAAAAGTAGCACCGTTTCTATTTTAGCACCTTTAACTTTAGTTGCAGAAATACCTTGAAAGCAAATATGTAGCCATCTTCCTACAAGTATTTCCTCTCTATATATTCTCCTATGTTGATAGAACTCTAGAAGGAGAAGTTTGGGTTGGTAGAGAAAGGCTGGAGTGAAAACCAGCTTGACCTACTCTGAACAGCTTAATTTGTACCCTAGTTGAGTCTAACGTCATTTACTTTGAAAAGCCCAGGACCCTACAAGGAATTAGCTCCGTTTTCCAAGTTATATCAAGGGACGAGTGATCCGTTGACTCTATATTGAAAAGATGGACTGGGCTGGGTGGAGCCTCACCTGATAAGAAAACCAGAGCAAAACAGACTGTGTAAAGAAGGTTCTTATACCAGTATCCCTGTCCAAGCTTCAAACGCAGGTGGAGACATCTGCCCATCATTCCAGTTGCTCACTTTCCAAAGCTGTGGCTTTTGCCATAGCATAAGTTCCATTTGGATTGGTCACACTATCACTCCGAAGAAGAAAGGCTATTTAAGGTAGAGAACTAGGTTGACCCAAGATAATTTCTTAAATCGATAGCCCTGGTTGCATTGCACTAAACTCGACCTTCTGAAGGATGAGAAGAGAAAGAAGAATCTGGATTCCACTATGGCCACCCTGGAACCTTCTTGTGGGAACTGCTTATGCATCTGTCTGTCCCCTATCTCATCTCACAAAACACTTTGCTCAGCTGTGCCTCCTGCATTGCATTTCTTCTATTTAGCACTCAAGACTCATTGAAAATGTCCAGGTAGTGATCCCCTTGTCCCTGTTATATTCTTATTCCAGTACGAAGCAACAATATTCTAGTGATCCATTTACATGACCATCCCTCCAACTAATTATCACTAATGCCTGGCCTAGTACAAGGAACTCAGTACTAAGTATTCAATAAACTTGAACTGACTGAATGAAATTACTTATAGGTAATAGGCATTAAGGAGACTGGAACCATATCCCAGTGCTGTTCAACAAGGCATCCTGTAGTTCCAGGCTTCCTGGATGTTTGATATGAGCCAAAGTGATCCTCTGCCCAGTCTAATAGTGACTAGGTAGTTTCTGTATGTTAGGCACTGTCAGCTACAGAGAAGAATGAGGTCTGAAATATACACAAGATGAAATGACACAGCTGATTTAGAAAATCAGCTTTGGTGTTTCCTCAAAGAGTTAAACACAGAGTTACCACAAGACCCAGTAATTCTACTCCTTGGTACATACTCAAGGGAATTTAAAACATATGCCCCGATAGAAACTTGAACATGAATATTCTTAGCAACATTATTTATAACAGCTATGAACTTGAAACAACACAAATTCCACTAACTGATGAATAGGTAAACAAAATGTGGTACATCCATACAATGGAATATTATTCAGCCATAAAAAGGAATGAAGACTGATACATGTTACAAAATGGATGAACCTGGGAAACATTATGCTTAGTGAGAGAAGCCAGACACAAAGGACCACATACTGAATGTTTCCATTTAGATGAAACATCCAGAGTAAGCAAATCTGTAGAGACTGAAAGCAGATCTGTGGTTGCCAAGAAGTCAGGGGAAGGAGAAATGGAGAACAACTGCTGAGTGGATATGGGGTTTCCTTTTGGGTTGATGAAAATGTTCTGAATTTAAATAGTGGTTATGAGTGCACAACTTTGTGAATATACTAAAAACCACTGATTTGTAAAAAGCAAAATGAAACATATGTGCAGCGGGCATTCAGAGAGTTTGGAAACCATCAATGGAGGAAATGTTAGTTAAATCTTAGAGTGTTAGTAGCTAACGGTGTAATAGTGTAGAGGAACAGAAAAGCCTGTAAAATACAGTTATAAGTTGGTGTGTCTTGCCCTCAAGCTCCCACCTTCAGCAACCTAGAGGGGATTTACTCCTTAGATCTGCACTGTCCCATCAAACATTCTATGTTAATGGAAATGTTCTTTATCTGAGCTATTTGATATGGAAGCCACCATGCACATGTGGCTATTGGACATGTGAAATGTGGTTAGTACCACTGAATATAATATACAAATATAGCCACACGTGGCTGGTGGCTACTCTATTGTCAGTGTAGTTTTTGCTGGTTTAAAGTTTTTGCTGAAGTCGTCGTAACTGGCAATATAGAAAAATAATGGAGGGTATCAGAGTGGGAGAGTCAATGTCTTTATGGTTCTATAGCCTGACTCCAGCCTGTATCTGCTAGAAATCCTTCAATAAGATCTCACTGCTCCTACCCTTCTTCCTTCTATGAACTCTTAATGAACTTCAGTCAATAATATAGAATTTAGTTTTATCTTTATGGTAGGATGCTTCCATTCCACAAATATTTATGGACAAGCATTCTGTGGAATTATGGGAAGAGGGATAGTAGACAATGTCAGCCAAATTCCAAAAGGTAGTTCTCAAGAAGGCAGGCAAGGAGAAGACGCAAGAGAAACCCTTCCCAAGGACCCAGCTCCTTACTTCCCTCCCTCCAGTGTTACACACACACACACACACACACACACACACACACACACACACACTATTGAGTGAGAAATCTTGTTATTAGGAAGCTGAAGCGATGCTAAAGAATCTTTATATTTTCTGTTTCCAACCCAAGCCTTCTAACATCCATAACTCCTTCAATACACGTTCCAGTTCATGTTCATTTTTCTCTTCTTTGAACTTTCATTGAATTTAAAATCAATAGAATGTAATGACGTTCTAAATGTTCTTCCTTAATGTTATGTCCCCACAGCAAGATTCATTTGTTGTACAAATGTTCGTTGAGCTCCTGCTTATTTTTGTGCCAGAACAGTCCTTGGAGCTATGGGTAAAAAGAAAGACAGGGTCACTGGGAAGGTTAGAGCCTAATGAAGAGGGCCACAAAGAAAATGTTCTGCAAAGTTTGGCCTAAATGTGTAAGAAGGTTCACTGAAAGCTCAGGGCAAGGAGCAACTGGGTGTACACAGAGAAATCAGGGAAGGTTTCTCAGAGGAGGTGACATTTAAGCTAAAGGAACTTAAAGGGTGAGTAGGAGCTTTTAAAGTGTTTTTAAAAACATAATTCATTTATACTGCTCACCTTCCAAAATGGGATTTGAGGTGGTGTACTGGAAGTTTTGAGAACTTTGTATTGGAAGTTTGAAAGAATGAATTAATATCAGGATCCAACTCACCATATGTGACAATGTTTTGGATTGTTGACAAAGGAACTGACTAGACAGTCATTCTGGGGGCCCTCAGGGCTTATTCCTGAGGACAAAACAAAATAAATATAAGATAAGTCTCTCTGATCTCAAGAATTTAAAATCTCTCACCTCTACTATTGCAATATCCTTCTTATCGGCCTTTTGTATTTAATCTTCTTTTCTTCTTTCCTAGGGTATCCCAAACCTCAGTAATCGGTGTCCCACTGTCACCAGTCATTCCATATCCATGTACTGTCTGCACTATCATGTACTTCTTTCTTTACATTGGCTCTCCTCTTGCTCAACTTCACTGAAAAGCAATTTTTATCTCATTGTCATCTATGATAAACAAGTATTACTTGCCATAAATATAACGTTAACCACAAAAATAGTACAATGAAAGTAAAACCACATTATCTAATCTTAGCTGACTATTGTTGGCTGCCAAAAGTTCTGAGGCCCCACTCTTTCTTTCATAAGGAGAAAGATTATCAAGACTTAAAGAGGTATTAAAGACATACCAGCACCAAACTGATCATTTCTCCTTGGCTAAATCAAACAGACTGAAAAAAGAATTTTGCAAAAAGAATAACTGTCTCGCTACATGAGCTAATGAAATTTAATGTCCCTTTTCCATTCCGCTTACAACCAGCTTCTGTACCATTAAAGTCTGCTCATGCTGGGTACCACATATCTGTAAACAGCGCTATGATCCTTCCCTCTCACAGCTATCAGAATGATCTAACTCAATGTTATTATCTCTCTCCCCTATTCAAAATCCTTCAATAGCTCTTCATTACCTAAAGGAAGAAGTCTTAGTGCCTTACCATGGGTTACAAGATCCTCCTGGATCAGACTTAACCCACCTCTCCGATTTCAGCTTCTGTTACCCTCTCCAACTTTATTCCACCGATACTGAACTATTTGCAGTTCTCAGAATGCACCATAGACTCTCATGTCTCTGTAGTATTCCCTCTACGTGGCAGGCTGTTCACCAAGTACACCCACCTTATCATCTTTCATGTCCCTTCTGTGCTCATTTCTATTTATCTGCCCAATACCCTACAAACCCACACACATCCACACATGCACGCACACGCAAGACATGCCAGCTCCAAATGACAACAGGATTCCTTCCAAAACACCTGCTTCTTTTTTCCTCCACTGCCTCACCCGTTTGTCTCTGGGAGGCACGGGCAAGTTCTCACAAGACTCCACAGTTCTTATCACAGCTGATTGGTCGACAGGTGATCACATGAACCAAGGTGAATCAGCTAGAGTTCCTCAAAATTTCCTATGAGGAGAAAAAATCGGCATCACTTTTTCCTCTGCTTTAAGATTGGAGAGAAACAGGCAAACAAAGCAAAGAGAGATTCTCCACTCCATTGTGCTGCAGACCAGCTACTTCCTTGCCCCTCCTTCTTTCCCCTTTTCTTTCCTTTTACGCTGTGAAAGAGACCCAGTATCTTTCCAATTAAGTCTTTTTCCTAAACTACTTCAAGTTGAGTTTGTTATTTACACCAAAGTATCCTAATACATTTCTAATCATCCTTGAAGTCCCAACACAAAAGCTACTCTTTTGTGAATACTTCCCTGACTCTTCCAACCCAACAAAGGTACCCCTTGTCTATGCCTCCTGCGTCTTGTAACATTGGATCCCCTTTCCAACAAGTATTTTTGTCATCTTGACATTTTTTGTGAGAAATAGTGTTCTGTCCTCTTTGCCTGTTTGATTATTCCATTTACCACCTGATGAGAAGGGAAACTTAGAATATAGCAATCTATTGACTGTATGCCCTAGTTAAAGTTGATATTGAGTGAAAAAAGTTTCAGCTCTTCTACTATGAAGAATTTTTTTGAACCAAGTTGAATCCTAAGAAGAACCTTAAAAAAAAAGTGCCAATTACAAGAACTCTCCTCTGCTACCCAACCAGGATGGAATTAGAAATGCACCCCATAAACAGCAACCACCAAGGGGCAGGTGGAACCTAGATGTGCAGCAGAAAGTCTGAGGAACACAGGGAGGGGAGAATCGGAGGGAAAAAGGGAGGTCTGAGAGAGAAGGGACTGTAGTAGTCCTATCTGTCCTTGGATCTCTGTGAATGAGAGGCAGGTCCATAATGAATGTTTTCTACCACCCATGAATGTCTGTTGGCAGTCGTACTTGGCCAAACAAGATTGAATTCTCTTAGCTAACTGATTGAACCTATGCACTTTTTCAAAAGTTACTAGGCATCACAGGGTCATATATGTTTGTGTATGTATCTCATTCTAGACTAGAAGCTCCTTTTCCAGATTCTTTCGGTCTTGGCATGTTGGGCATCAGTGTCTAGCACATGCTTGAGTTGGACTTTGATGCTTAAGCCTATGTTTAGGTAGGAATGCTTTCCTGCAGCAAGTATCAGAAGAACCAGTCATAATGGTTCAAGCAGTCAAGACATGTAATTACCTGACATGAACAGTCTGGATGCTGGCAGCTCCAAGCTACAACGCTCCATGACATCTAAAGGACGTAAGCTGTTTCGGCTCTCCCACCCTTGGCTTTTTGGCTTTATCTTAAGCTGCTTGTCTTGTGAATGAAAGATGGTTGCCACATTTCCAGGTATCTCATCTTGAGAAAAGCATATACAAGAAAGGAAGAAAGTGGACTGAGCTGAGAAACTTTTCCTTTATCAGGGAGGAAAATCATTCTCAAACATCCCTTCCTCCTCCTCTGGTAAACTTCCCTTCATATCCCATTGGCTAGAACTGAGCCACATGGCCATTCTTAGCTACAAGAGAGGCTGGCAACACCAGCGTAGTCTGGGACTTGTCCGTAACTATGAAAAGTACTTGTATTGCTTGCAGTATTGCTTTTGACGGGCACATGGGTCACAGGCTTTCCCTACAATTTTCCTCTTAGTGCTGGAGACTGGCTAGGATTAACATGGTATCTAGGTGGGGTATCTTGAGCCTAGGTAAGGATCCAAATGTATTTCTTCATTCATTCATTACATTTCTTGCTTCGTACACTCTTGGACCCTTTATTCTGCACATGGGATTGATGAGAGGCCCTGTAAAGCTCTTAGATTCATACCTAGGGGGTCTCTTTAGTTGTTCGTGGCTGGATTTTTCATCCAGGAGAGTGACCTGGAGCACAGATTGCCTCACTGGTCTCTGCGTTACTTCCTTTGCAAGACTACCCATGACTGGGCCACCTGGATGGTGCCGGCATGCTGATTTGGAGTGACTCTCACGTCACACACAGGATGAGCTTAGGGCTCTGGGTTATTGACAGTTCTCTGCCAAATTTTGGCTCTAGCTTCATGGGTAGCCCACACATTGACCTTGACTGGCCATATTCCAACCGCAGTGCTGTTCCGGTCTACCTGAAGGCAGCTGGGGTGGGGGCCAGGCATTCTTCGCTCTGTGCTGGCACCCAGGGCTGTTAACCCAAGCTCTCCATGGGTTCCTCAGCAGGTTTTTAGGGGTGGTGAATCCCTCCCAGGGATTTCCAGCTCCACAATGCCAGCAGGCCTTTTGCTTGGGATCCTTTCTTGCCTCTGACCTATGCAGTGACCTCTTGCCCTCCCTGGTCAGTCTTCAGCCATGTAGACCAGGACGGATGTTCCTTGTGCTCTTCTCATTCATCCTCTCCTCCCCACTAGGGGCAGTGGTGAGCAGGCAGGGGTGTGGTCAACAATGAAAGAGACAGCATTCTTGGAATGCTGGGATTAGACTGGGAGCTCAAGAGAAGACCTAGGGCTGGGAGATGTGTTTTCTACCTTGATAAGGTTGCTGGGAGAGTCAAAAGAGATTGAACCCCTGACAGTCCTTGTGATATGCAAAACTGCACACAAATAATAGTTATGTTTATTAGTTTTACTTGAAATATAAAAAAATTAAAAAGGAGGAAAGTTAAATACCACCCCCCCCCCCAAGATAGAAGCATCTTGGGAGTATTTTTGAGAGGGAGAACTCTGATTTTAGATGCCCAGCTTTGCCTCCTCCCAGTAGTGGGATGCAAGCTTGGTTTCTGAGCCCTGGTTCCATTTTATAAAGTGGGAATAATAATATACATATATCGGAGGATACGCATGAGTGTTGAATGAGGAGATACTTATAAAGAATTTAGCACTATTTCTGACACATAATAGATACTCGATAAATTTTAGATATTATCCTTATTTTACTACACAGATGTCTGTAGCAGACTGCAGATCTCCTAGGATATAGTCCTGTTCTGCACCAGAAATAAATTATAAGAAAGAATTTCCAAAATGAGACTGACAGAGGGGCACCTGGGTGACTCTCAGTTAAATGTCCACCTCTTGGTTTGGGCTCAGGTCATGGATCTCGGGGTCATGAGATTGAGCACCGAGGGGTTCGTGCTCAGCAGAGGCGGTCTTAAGATTCTCTCCCCCTGTCCCTCCCTGCACTTGCACATGTGCACATGTACTCTCTCAAATAAATAAAGTCTTTTTAAAAAATGAGATCGACAGGGGCGCCTGGGTGGCTCAGTGGTTTGGGCTGCTGCCTTCGGCTCGGGTCATGATCTCAGGGTCCTGGGATCGAGCCCCGCATCGGGCTCTCTGCTCCGCAGGAAGCCTGCTTCTCTCTCTCTCTCTCTCTCTCTCTCTGCCTGCCTCTCTGCCTACTTGTGATCTCTGTTTGTCAAATAAATAAATAAAATCTTTTAAAAAAATATTTTAAAAAATGAGATCGACAGAGGCTGCACGGATATGTTAGGGTATCTGGCATCTCAGAGACAATATAGCAGGTAGGTAGGACCACAGACTTGATAGCCAGGAGGCTTGGGTTTGAATTCTGGCTCAGTCATGTGAGAGTTTTAAGACCCTTGGCAAGTTCCTTAGCCCCTCTGTGTCTCAATTCCTTCACCTGTAAAATGGGTCCTTGCGAAGAGTGAATAAGTTAAGTTACAGTAGGTGTTTAGGATGGCGGCTGGCACATGGTGTTAGAAATTATTCAATACTCGGGTGCCTGGTTGGCACATCTAACTCTCGATTTTGGCTCATGTCACGATCCCAGGGTCATGAGACTGAGCTCTGTGTGGGGGCTCGTGCTGGGTGAGGAGCCTGCTTCAGATTCTCTGTCTCCTTCTCTCTCTGCACCTCCCCCCGCCTTGCTCCCTCTCTAAAAATCCCCAGAAATTATTCAATACTATTAATATAATTTTTAATTCATTTAAAATTCAAAATAAAATTTGTTCTTAAAAATCCCAATTGACTTTTATTTCAAGGGACCTGCCTTTTAGCAACTGGAAAAAAGAAAACACAGAGATAGATACACTCCACGTTCTTTGTGCTGTTGTCTATGCTGTCCCCTTTGCCTGAATTCCCTCCTTTTGACCCATAAAGTCACTCCATATTCGCCACTAGCCTGGGGCCAGAGCTCATTCTTTTCTGCTTATGCCTCTCAAACGGGGCTGATGTCTCCTTTTTAGTCATCTGTGTATTTCCTGACATTCCCGATAAGTATTTTTTCAACAGAAAGCTGAGAGTAAGGTGCATCATTTTGAACTCTTGTATTTTGCAGATGAATACAGAATGGTGTATCATCGTGGAACAGACATCCTTCCTCTCAGAGGATGAAGGGACTGTCAGAGGCCTTCAGGAGATGATGCCTCTAAACCCCAGGAGGAAAACACACAAAGAATGATAAAGCAATCCCTCTTTCCTCTGACCTTCAACTAGCAAGAGCTCCGGCTCGCACAGCTGCAACAGTCAGGTGAGTTGAACCAGAGTGGGTGGTAGGTCTGGCCAAGTTTTCATCCAAATTTCAGTGGCTGGTGGGCTTTTGAACCAAGCCCCTGAGCCTATTTTCTTACATATAAAATAAGGGTAATACCAGCCTCAAGGCGTAACTTTGATGATGAAATGAGATAACGCAATGCCTGGCACATAGAAAATGCTTAATAAATTGTTAAGTGAATGAACAGTGCTTTAAAACAAAAACAAAGCAAAACTGTACCGTTGTTGGCTGAAGCTGCAGGACCCTTAACAGCACAGTGATGCTTAACGCTATCCAGAACTTGTCCTTCTCAGCATATTGTTCCCCACATTGTCCAGGTGCACCTTCGCACAGCTTCTCAGACCCATAATCTGGGTTTAATCTGCAATCAAGAAGCCCAGGTGGGCAGAGATCGGCAGACCCCTTCCCCAAACCCTTCTCTCCAGCTGGCTCAGGAGAGCTTCCCACCTGCAGCTCTCTTGGCAATTACAAGAACCCACTCCCTGTTATTGTTTTCCTTTTCTCAGTGATGGAGCAATCACGTGATTTCAGCGGGAAAAACAGTCTCTGGACAGAACAGACAAAACAGTCTCTGGAATCAGAGACTGTCTGGCTTGAGCCACAGACTTTCTGGTCTCCATGTCTGAGTCCCTGGAGAGAAAAGCCATCGGAGGCTGGTGGGGACCGGGGATGAGCTGGACAAGAAGCTCGGGCAGCACAGGTTCATATCAGGCTGGCCGACTGAACAGGTTCTGCCTCAGGATCAAAAACAGTTTTCAATTCTAACGAGGAGCTCCTATTTCCTGAGTGCGGAGGACCAGGCACTTTACAGGTGGTGTCAAATTTAATCATCACAACACTCTAAAAAGAGTGGGTCCTTATCTTCCTTAAGTGCCTCTGAGGAGCACGCAAGGATCCGGAGCTTGGCTAGCGTTCCACACCTTTTACAAGGCCCTGTGCGTTGTCTCCTGGCCCCACTAAACCCTAAAGGACACGGGACTCTCCTGGGATCTTAGGGAAACCAAGTTCTGAACCACTAGGTCCAGGAGAAGGCCCGAGATGCCGCATCTCTAACAGTCTTCTAGGAGATGCTACAGATCCGGGGACTTTAACTGCAAGGCTAAGACCAGAGGTCTCCCACCTTGGCCGCACCCTGGAATCAACTGGGAGCTTTCGAAATGCTGACACCTGGGCCTCATCCAAGAGATTCCGATCCGATAGAGGACAGCTCTGCACTGGATTGCGGAAACTCCCGGGTAACTGCTCAGGCCTGCGGGGTTGAGACCGCCCTTGGGGGGGGGGGGATGGGGGCGGGATGGGGACTATCTGTAGGCATCTGTAGGCTCCTGAGGCTCCCGGGTCACCCTACACTCCCCTTTCCCAGGCACAGAGGCTCTAGGACTGGGCTCTGAGGTCGCCCTTGCAATGGCCTCTCTCAGCAAACTCCCAGCCTAGGACAGGCCAGAGGCGCCACCTGTTTCCTTGAAATAGTCCGCAGCTGTGCTGGTGACCTCACCGCCCTGGCTCTGCCTCGCGCCAAGCTGAGATCTGGAAGGCCCTCTTCCCCCCTCCTTAGTTCAAGTCCGCTTCGGGCTCCCCCGCGCGGCCGGGCAGCGCGGGGAGTAGAGCCCCCGGCGAGGCCGGAGCTGCCGCGGAGGACGGGGCCGCACCGCACCCGCACCCGCACGCGGGGACCCAGGGCGGCGGGGCCGAGAGCGCGCTGGCAGCCCCGCCCCCTCCGCCTCCCTCCCCAACACTTGGGAACTGATGAAGTCACGCGTTCTCCTCCCTTTCAGGGACGTATAAACAAACGTTGGATGCACAAGCAAACACGGAAAGGAGGTCTCCTCTTCCCCTTAACGCTTTCCAGAGGCAGCCACAGGTTTCGGTGGGGCTCGTAGCGGTCCAAGCCTTCTGCTGCGCATACGTATCTGTATTTACACACATCCGTAATTACTGTTTTGTAAACAAAAGTCACCATGTAATATTTTCCCAGACACTATCTTGGATAGCTTTTCCATACACACACACACACACACACACACACACACACACACACACATTATCTTCGTGTGTCTCAAACTTGTCTGGGAATCTGAATCTCCTGAGGGCACTTTTTAAAGAGACTGGTCTCACCCCAGACCCTCTGAGTCAGAATTTCTCAGCGAGAGGCCTGAGAAGTTTTTGGGGATTTGTATTTGTATTTTAATAAGTGTCTTTGGTAGTTCTCCTCCTCCGTCTTTTAATTTTTAAACTTTAGGGGCACGTTGCTGGCTCAGTTGGAAGAGCATGAAACTCTTGATCTCAGGGACATGAGTTTGAGCCCCATGTTGGGTATGCAGAATACTTGATTTTTAAATTTTTAAAAGCTGAGATATAGGGGCGCCTGGGTGGCTCAGTGAGTTAAAGCCTCTGCCTTCCACTCAGGTCATGATCTCAGGGTCCTGGGATTGAGCCCCACCTCGGGCTCTCTGCTCCTCAGGGAGACTGCTTCCTCTTCTCTCTCTGCCTGCCTCTCTGCCTACTTGTGATCTCTGTCAAATAAATAAAATCTTAAAAAAAAAAAAAGCATCATAGAAAATTTTTTTTAAAAGTTGAGATATAATTGACATATCATTGTATTAGTTTTAGCTACAACATTTCAGGTGGTTCTTAAGGAAAATGTCTTGCCTTTTTAATAGTTGTACACATCCAATGTGAGGACGTACCATTGTTATCAGTCCCCAGTTGTTGAACATTTAGGCTGTTTCCAATATTTCCTTCAAACTATCCCCAATAACATGCACTGTACAGGTACCCAGGAGTGTGTTTCTCAAGGATAGTTTTCAAGGAGAAGAATAGCTAAATCCCAAGCTTCCGTAAACTATTTTCCCATCTTAGAGTGTTTACATCTGAAACATGGAACCTCATAGCAGGACAGAAGCTGAAAACCTGCACAGTCAAGATCAGTACCTCCCGGGCGCCTGGGTGGCTCAGTGGGTTGGGCCGCTGCCTTCGGCTCAGGTCATGATCCCAGGGTCCTGGAATCGAGTCCCACATCGGGCTCTCTGCTCAGCAGGGAGCCTGCTTCCCTCTCTCTCTCTGCCTGCCTCTCTGTCTACTTGTGATCTCTGTCTGTCAAATAAACAAATAAAATCTTTAAAAAAAAAAAAAAAAAAGACCAGTACCTCCCAATGTGTATACAATGTGAGTCACCTACATCACTTAAAATTTGCAGTAACCACATTCATTTTAATCATATATTTTATTTAAGCTGACACATCAAAGATATCATCTCAACATATAATCAAATGAAAAAAATTTTCAAAGATTTTATTTATGTAACACAGAGAGATCACAAGTAGGCAGAGAGACAGGCAGAGAGAGAGGGGGAAGCAGGCTCCCTGCCAAGTAGAGAGCTCCATGTGGGGCTCTATCCCAGGACCCTGGGATCATGACCTGAGCCGAAGGCAGAGGTTTAATCCACTGAGCCACCCAGGCGCCCCTCAAATGAAAATTATTAATAAAACATTTTACATCTATTTTCCATGTAAAATCTGAAAATTGGTGTGGATTTTTCCCTTGACAGCACACCTCACCTCAAACTCACCACATTTCAAGTGTTCAGCAGTCACATGGGGCAAAAGGCTATTGTACTGAACAGTGCAGATCTAGATCTTTCATTTTCCTGGGATATAATTAGAGGGGACAGGAAACAGTTATGGAGCGTCTACGATGTACTTGTCCCTGAAGGGGCATTTAAACATTCATTATTGTTAACTGAGGGGTGAGATTTTTGCAGAGGATTAAGCTGAAGAATATTTCAGGTAAAGAATTGTCTCTTCAGAGAAACCCTATGAAAAAGGCGAGCCATGGGTTATTCTGATGCCCTTTGTTTCAACTCGAGGTTGATAATTTGTGGGCATCCCGGAGCCACAAACACAGAGGAAGAACAAGAATCATGCCTTTAGATTTCAGAGCCTATGCCTTTTTTTTTTTTTTTTTTTAAATCCCACAGACCTCTCCACGACAGTTGTTCAAAGTCCGTTCTTACGTTAATGGTGAAGAGAGACCTGGCAACAAATGAAGAGATTTAGAAGTATCATCAGTCTAAGTCGTGTGCCCTTTTAACTGGTAGTTAAAAACATGTATGCTGACGCCCTCTGGTGGAGATCAGAGTTATTGCAAGCCACTGGTAAATGGCGTCTGGGCCTTGGTAGTTCATGAACTGAATATGCAGAAATATAACAATTATTACATAAAGGTCACTGAAATAGAAAAATGGATTCCTCATACTGGGAAAGGTTGGGAATCACTGAGGTATATGTCTTTGACTCAGGCTGTCAGAGGGGCGGTCACAAACAATATTTGCAGGTTCTGCTTCAGATGTGGTTTGTTTTTTTCTTTGATTTTTAAAGTGTGTATGATTGTACTTGGTCATATCTCAGTTTCTAAGTTTACTTGTGGGTGTGTTCGTGTGTATATTATCCCGCTAGGTTGTCAGGCCCTCAAGGGGGAAACACTTGAACCCCTAATTTAAGGCTCTCAACATTCTGGTCACTTGAATAAATATTATTGATTGCGGGGGGAAAAATGGGTTAAGAGCACAAAATAAATAGGGTGTTTGTAATGGAATCTATTGATTTTGCCTGCTTTGAATCCTTTTCTTTTCCCCTCAAACCATACAGCCCCAGTGAGGCTGCCAGTCAAGTACCTTGCTTCATCTTTAACAGCGGGGCTAACAATTTCAATTAGCTAGACCTTCAGGATCTCTAATGCTTCAGCTTTTTCTAGTATGATTCTGAGACCTCCCTTCCCCCACCCAGCCTAATGATAAATTCCTTTTCCATTATTTCCAGAATAAGTCTAAAATATACTATATTATATTTCCTATTTAATTCTGCTTCCATTTGAGAATTTGAACAAGTTTCATAAGCATCAAAGGAATGGGAGGCTTCTAGCTGTCAAATGTACAACTAGCTATTTTCCTCCAGAGGTCAAAATGACGACTAACAACTAAATTGATAAGAATTGTCTTTTTAAAAAATGTTATACTATATATATATAGTATTATACTATATATATATAAATAAATTTGGTAATCCCCAAGGGTTTTGGACCCAGCAAGAGCTGCTGGGTGAGGACAAAGAGAAACCTTTTGTGAAGAAAGTGGGTTGTCTTCAGACTGGTGCTTATTGAAGCTGGAAGACTAGAACTTCAGGCTCCTGTGCTGGAACCACACTGCACCCCCTTTAGTCATCAACCATGACTGCAGCAGCCTGACATGAAGAATGTGGTCCTCTGTCACTCAGAGAGACCAGATGAGGTCAGCTGCCCCACTAAACCTACGGGTCCTTACCCCTTATGACCTCTCCCTCCCTACCAGACCCACGGTTCTGAGCCATCACAACCCTTCCCTGACCCCAACACCTCAACAGGAGGGGCCGCATACTGACTGTCACCCACAGATCCTCACACTGTGTCTCCACTCTTAGCCAGGCTACACTGACTAGAGAAAGATTTGGGTCCTTCCACCAAAGCTAAGGTGGCAGCACTGAGTTATTTTTGAACACCATATTTGCAAGCACTAAAAAATCAAATATTGGGGCACTTGGGTGGCTCAGTCGGTTAACTGTTTGACTATTGATTTCAGCTCAGGTCGTGATCTCAGGGTCATGGGATCAAGCCTCGGATTGGGTTCCTCCATTAGCAGGGAGTCTGCTGGAGCTTCTCTCTCTCCCTCTCCTTCTGCCTCCACCCTCCACCTCAAGCCTTCTCTCTCTAAAAAATTTTTTAGAAATCTTTAAAAAATCAAATTTGACAAATTCAAAGTGATATGACAAAAATACCAACACAATGATGTTGACTGTAGACATGCTACCATATTGACAATGATTCCACAGCCTATGAAAAGAATGTCAGTGACCTCCATGGTTTTTAGGATTTTGGTCATGACTTTATACAAGTTAATTATCAACAAAATGCCCAAGCAGTGGCTTTTGGACCCAGCCGATAGGTGTTATCAAGAGTGGAATCACCGCTGAGTGCATGAATCCATGCTTAACACTGCCTTAATACCTGTTGATGGCAACCTGCTGGCTAAATTTAGACAAGCGCTTACTGAGGCTTCATCCAATTGGGTGGCAACCTTAATGGCAGAAGGGGGAAGGATCCAGAACACTGAGCACTCACTGGTTTATGCTATTCCATGCCTAGGAAATGAGTCATTGAAGGCAAGAATGTTGGGGGAAATTTTAGCTGCAGAGTATTCCCCAAATCAGGCAGGGTCTTTTTGACCAAGAATAGAAGTTAGTGTGGCATGTGTGAAAAGTCATTGTGTAAAACCACAGGGGGATTCACATCTGGCCAGGCAGCAGTTACCTGCGTGCCTGAGCAGAGAGATGAAATTGGGAAGTCCAGGAAGCTCCATTTTCCAGCTGCTCCCAGGGTTTTCTTCCAGATGGGGAGGTGTTAGGGAAAACCCCACGGGGATAAAATCTGACTCCTGTGTTGTAGACGCAGAACCTGGAGACAAAAGTCACCTGCGGTTCTAGCAGGTCCTTAAACCCCGCTACTGCCACGGTCCCTCGATTGGTGGTGTAAAAGGGGGACACTACTAGCTTCGCTAGCACTGTTTAAAGAAGATGTACCAAAAGTGTAACTGCTGTTACATTCAGATTTTTTGCTATTTATTTATTTATTTATTTACTAAGATTTTTCTTTATTTATTTGACAGACAGAGATCACAAGTAGGCAGAGAGGCAGGCAGAGAGAGGGGGGGGAAACAGACTTCCCACTGAGCAGAGAACCCTAAGCGGGGCTCGATCCCAGGACCCTGAGATCATGACTGGAGCCGAAGGCAGAGGCTCAACCTACTGAGCCACCCAGGTGCCCAGATTCTTTGATTTTTAAAAAAAGGTTTATTTGTTTATTTGAGAGTGGGAGGGAGAGTGTGGGTGCATGTGCCTGGGAGCATGAGTTGGGGGAGGGGCAGAGGAGAGAATCTCAGGCAGAGTCCCTGCCCAGGGCATTCATCCCAGGACCCATGAGATCATAATCCAAGCAGAAAGCAAGAGCCTGACGCTTCACCAACGAAACCATCCAGGTGCCCCCTGTTTTGTTTTGTTTTGTTTTGTTTTACTTTTAATGGAATTGCTTGTATAGGCAACATAATCACATGGTTCGGGGTATACAGTCCAAAGTTTATCTCCCATCTCTGTCCTGTCAACACTCAGTTTTCTTCCCCTAAGCACACCAATGTCACCAGCACCACATGTATTTTTTTCTGTGGTAACTGAGGCATACCTATGCATTCTTCCTCTCCGTTTTTACAAGAATAGTCCCATTTTGTAAACATTCTGCTCCTTGCATTTCTCACTTAATATATTCTGGAGATCTTGACATTAATATGCAGAAGGGCTTCTAATTTTTTTGTGGCTCCATAGTATCTTATTCCTTGGGTGTGGCATAATTTGACCAACCAGTTCTTACTGATGGTCATTTAAATGATTTCTTGTTTTCAGGGGTGCAATCCCTTACATCACACATTTTCAACCGGGACCATATCACCCCTAAAGGGGTGCTAGTGTGTTCTTGACAGGAGCAAAAAAACCTTTCTGTATTCATAAAGCACAGCTATGCATAGCATACATAAACACCTATTCAGTATATGTGTGGTATTAAAATTTTATGTGGGCGGAGGCAGGTGATGGGGGGAAGAACAAATCTACAATGGTTCCTTAGGATACCAACAGTGAAACAAAGGGAGAAACACTAACACTGTCTTCGTCCAGTCCCTGCTGTCAGCCGGACACAGGATTACCTCGACGGGCTTGGACCTTGCACAGCACATCTTCTGGAACTGAGCACGTTGATGTCGGAGCAAAGTTGGGATGCCAGCGGCAGGAGGACGAGGGTGACTGTCTGACTTTAGTCTTGAGGCTGCTGGCATCTGGACCAGGCACATCCTACTCAGAGCACGAGGACCCCGGGGAGGCTCCCTTTGGCTCTACCATCCATGTGTCGCCTAAGACATGGGACGAATGAATGAACACAGCTTTCCCGTGACAATCTTGCCTCTTTCTTGACTTATTCAAATATTTGAAATATTAACATAGTTTCTCTCACAAATGTTGTCTCTCAAAGTCTGTTTATTCCTCCCTGCTGATTTACTCATTCAGCACCAGTAACAGTTTAGGATAACTCTTTTTTTTTTTTTTAAGATTTTATTTATTTATTTGACAGACAGAGATCACAAGTAGGCAGAGAGGCAGGCAGAGAGAGAGAGGCGGAAGCAGGCTCCCTGCTGAGCAGAGAGCCCGATGCGGGGCTCGATCCCAGGACCCTGAGATCATGACCTGAGCCGAGGGCAGAGGCTTTAACTCACTGAGCCACCCAGGCGCCCCAGTTTAGGATAACTCTTAATCTCCCTTTGATGTTCTTTGAGGAAAAGAGGCAAGAAGGGGTAAGGAATTTGCTAAGAGAGTAGAACTTAAATGTTCTCTCGCACAAGAGAGAGAGAAAGATCCATTTGTGAGGCGATGAATGTATTAATTAACTCGGTGGGGGGATCCATTTCCAACAAATATGAATATCAAACCACCACCGTGTACACTTGATGTATCTTAGAATTTTATATGGCAATTACATGTCAACAAAGCTGAAATTGAAAAAAAAAAAAAAAAAGAAACCAAACCAAACCAAACCATTGTGGGTCCTTCTCCATTTCAGGGCTGGTTAACACAGGAGAGCATTTATGCCCTGAAGACATATGGGGCTCACACACAGGCGAGCCTCCTTGTTTCTCTTGGATCCCCTTTCGGAGGCACACGCAGAGATGAGGGAGCCATTTCCCTCACCACACCCGGCTGTTTCCTTTCTCAGTCTGTCAGACTTGTTTTCCTCCTCACAAACGATTGCCAACCCTTGCCCGGCCTTCCTGGGGCTGCATCGCTTCCTGCTTCTGACCCGCGTCTATTCTTTTTGTTCGTCAGGAGCAGAGCCAGGATGGAGGGTTGGCCAGTGGGATCCCTCAAGTCACAAGGGACAAGAAAATGTCACCAGAATGCCAAAACCCACCCATGAAACGCAACCAGATGAAGAACACTGTGTTTCCAAGAATTCCTCACAGGGAGGCGCACCCTGGGGCTGCATCAGGGAGTGTCTGGAGGGAGGGGCAGGACTCCTCAGCCACCCACGGCACCTGCTCTGGGAATCCTGGTGGCCACCATCTGCCTTCCAGGGAAGAAGGCTCTTTGACTAGAGCGCCTTTCCTGCATGAATTATGCACATTCAGGGTGAACTGGACACCTCACGGCGGTGGGGGCTTCCCGGCTGTTTCCCACCTTTGCCCTCTCCACTTTCCACCCTGTTCCCTAAATGAATGTGAGCAAACATTTAAAGACTGTGAGTTTGATCTGTGTCCATGATTAACCAATCTGGGGACCCCAGGGGGCTCGGTCGAGTCCCAATCAGTGTTCGTATTTTCGAAGACAGCCTTTCTCTGTTTGTTGGAAACATACATTTAAAAAGAAAAAGAAGTTTTCTCATAATCACTCAAGCCCCCGAAGCCATAAAGGAAAAGGTTGATACATTTGACTCCACAACCAAAAGTGTGATGACCAAAACCACCACAGCCACAGTCGACAAGTTTCAAAGTGGGAATAGACTGTGATTCATTTTACAGCAAGAGGCTAATTTCTTTCATATATAGAACACTCATAAAAGATCAATAAGGTTCAACAATCCCAACTGGAAAGGTGAGCAAGGGACCCGATGAATGGTCCACAGGGAAAGAATCGCGTGACTTCTGGTGTTCGAGATGGTCATCTGCGCACAAAAGAAATGCAAGCTAACCACAGTGAGAGGCTCTGGAGATTTTTTTTTTTTAAAGATTTTATTTACTTATTTGACAGAGAGAGAGATCACAAGTAGGCAGAGAGGCAGGCAGAGAGAGAGGAGGAAGCAGGCTCTCCGCAAAGCAGAGAGCCCGATGTGGGGCTAGATCCCAGGACCCTGAGATCATGACCTGAGCCGAAGGCAGAAGCTTTAACCCACTGAGCCACCCAGGTACCCCAGCCCTGGAGAGCCTACTGGGAAAATGAGATCACCTTATATGGCAGACATTCTTCCTGCCCATTCTGAGTTAACTGTAGTGAGAGACACTTCCTGTGCACAAAGAGGTAAACTGAGGTAAGCTTAAAAAGATGAGTTCATTTGCAGATAGCAGAGGATTTGGAAATCAGGACAAGTGAACTGTAGCAAGCTGCAGCTGAGTCTGCGGAGGGTTTGGGGTAGCTCTGTGTGTGGGCAGGGAATGGAAAGGGGGGGGGGTGTCAGTTAAAGACCATTAAAATTAAAAAAAAAAAAAAAAATGGAGACCAGCTTTGAAAGCTTCCCGAGCAGACAAAACTAGTCAGTCACACAAACAAAGCTTAAGTCAGCCCCCTTTGTGGGACCAACCCAACCTAGTCATCTCCCGCTCACGCCTCTGGTAAAACTTCCCAGGGTTGATAGGAGGCAAAATCGGGTCAACTTCTCAACCAAGAAAATTCCAACATTATCACTTTTCCGTAAATCAGACACTTCTGGGAAATTTGTCTCTTAGTCCTCAAGTCTGGTCTTCCTGAGGGCACTTGCGTGAGATTTTCCATGTTGTTTCTTCCAGTTCTATTCCCGATTGAAATTGCTTCACACCCACAACGAGGGCTGCTTCGGTCTGTTTCTCAGCTTCTTGTGGGTGTGGAAGGAAGAAGACGGGAAGACGGAGGGCGAGGAGGCCTCGGGAGGCAGCGTGCCTGCGGATGGACCCCTGGGAGCGCGTCTTTGCTTCCCATGTCCTCGTGTCCAACAGCAGGGCAGACGGGACGGCACATGGGGTTGTCGTCAGACAGCCTCTGCCTTCTACCTCAGTGTTTTATTTTTTCAAAAAGATTTTATTTATTTATTTGACAGACGGAGATCACAAGTAGGCAGAGAGACAGGCAGAGAGAGAGGAGGAAGCAGGCTCCCTGCCGAGCAGAGAGCCCGATGTGGGGCTCGATCCCAGGACCCTGAGATCATGACCTGAGCCGAAGGCAGAGGCTTTAACCCACTGAGCCACCCAGGTGCCCCTACCTCAGTGTTTTAAAAAACAAAAGAGCACAAGGGAGCAAAGAGACTGCATCGATGATGCCAAGTCGAGGCCCAGATGATAAACAGTGAAGTGGGAGGGTGGGCAGAGGAGTGCGGTTGGGGGTGAAGGGACACGTTCAGCGCATCTCGAGGGCCCTGTACAAGAGGCAGGGGCACCTTCATTTGACAATCCAAGCTGTATTTGAGGAGCATCCAGCTTTGTCTCAGCATCTTCAGAGGGAAGAGCTCACTGAGAGCAGTCAAAGCATCAAGGTGGGACAATGGACTAGAGATGGATGAGGGAACACATTTAAGTATAGCCTGGGGTCTGGACCTAAGTCTGTCCCTGGGTGCCAGCTTCCTGTGAGAGCCTGAGGGGCAGCTACAACACTGAAGGAACTGCTTCACGAATGTGTCTCTTCAGGGCAGGAGCCCACCGTGTTGCTGATTTGGAGCCAATGAATGGAATGGGGCTGAGGGACACATCCCCCCGTGGGGAGTAACTCTGTGCACTTTGGGGCAGGGGCCCACATCATCCCCGAGGAATATCACCCACCGGAGAAGACAGGAGACACTACGCGAGTTAACAGGAGGTCCCAAGACCGGGTCTGAGTCTGCTCGGAGACTCTCAGCAACTAAATGGAAGGAGTTTGAGATGGAGCAACATTCGCACACAGAGGGTGGTGCCCGGAGCCAAAGAAATCAGAGTCCCGTGTGATGATCTTTTTCCCTCGGGGGCGACAGGATCTGTGAGAACCCAGGTTTGGTTAGAGAGGAGACCGTGGAGTAAGAAGGGCCAGGTCGTTGGGATTTTGGCAGCAAGCTCAGGGAGGGCTTTAGCCTATCGTGGTGAGCTACGGAGAGCTCTTGAGCAGAGCAAATGTGTGTCTCTTGCAAACTGTTTGAGGAAGATGAGTCTGGTCTACAGGGGAGACCGAAGGGGAGGGCAGCAGAGATCACACAGAGATGCTAAATGGTAGGATTGGAAGATTTTCCCCAGCTCCCCATGAATAAAATCTTAATGCTACACATTCACTGTGTATCTGTGTCTGTGCTGGGGTCCTCTGGAAGGTGACAGCCCATTGTAATATCGAAGACTTTTTACATACTCCCTCCCCCCACAACAACAGAAATTTCCCCCCTTTGGGGACCAAGTCTCCCCTATTGAGAATACATGGTGTGAGGTGACTGTATTTGTTTCTTTGGAACAACAGACTGTTGTAACGACAAACACGGTGGCTTAAAACAGCCGAAGTTTATCGTTTGACAGTTCTGGAGCCTGGAGGTCCAAAATCAAGGTGTCAGCTTGGGAGGGCTTTCCCCAGGCCCTAGGAGGGAATTGTTCCTTGACCTCTTCTAGCTTCTGGTGACTCTGGGTACGTGCTGGCTTGTGTCTGTGTCACTCCAATCTCTGTCCGTCTTCACATGGACTCTTTTCTCTGTCTTCTCCTTTTCTATCAATGCCAAGTCTCCTGTCTTTCTCTCAGAAGGACAACCTGTCATGGGATTTAGGGCCTGCCCAGATGACCTAGAATATATCATGTGGAGATTCTTAATCTTTTCTAGAAAGAGGTCACATTCACAGTTGCCAGGATTAAGACATGAAAATGTCTTCTGGGAGGGGTGCCTGGGTGGCTCAGTGGGTTGAAGTCTCTGCCTTTGGCTCAGGTCATGGTCCTGGGGTCCTGGGATCGAGCCCCACATCAGGCTCTCTGCTCAGCGGGGAGCCTGCTCCCCCCGCCCCTCTCTGCCTGCCTCTCTGCCTACTTGTGATCTCTCTCTGTCAAATAAATAAATACAAGCTTAAAAAAAAAATAAATGTCTTCTTGGAGCCAGCCACCATCGAACCTGCCACAGTGGCTAAAATATTTTTAGGGGACTCTAGCCTTGTGTCAGTGAGATAAGCAAAAAAGCTCTAGGAACGTTTCACAGCTCACAGTGCTGGTCCGGTGTGGTCATTCAGGTCCTACGGGGCTGCTAGCAGTTATAAGGATTTTGTTGGGGGAAGCCAGGGAGGACAGGACCTTCAGATTTCCCCCAACCCCAAAAAAGGCCTCATTTTTCCTCTTCCGTCCTCTTCCTCAGGTGTAGCCCTTTGGTGCCCTCTCGTGGATCTTGTGGTAACTACACAGCTTCAATTTTCCAAGGAAAAGATTCAGATTTTAAATGATCCACTCTGAGAGCCACAGAATACCAAACAACAGCAGAAGGGACTTGGGGTAAGTCCGTCCACAAATTCAAACACTAACCGAATTGACTTGTGTGTCAGGCATCATGCCAAGCTCTGGGTGAGTCCGACGGAGATGGTGTCTGTCTAACGTGGATTTACCGACAGGGAGACTAAGCCCGAAACACCTGCTGTGAGTCATCAATGATTAAGAAGTGCTGTAAAGGGAAACACAGGGGGAGGCACAACAGGTGAGCCAGTCTTAATGTGGGGATGGGCAAGGAATCCAACAAAGCCAGGGGCGAACACCGCGCAGGCACACACTCCCTGCTGGAGTCACTCCTCTTTTTTGCCAGCTCAGCTGTTTCAGGAAAGCGGATGTGGGAGGTCTCGTGCAAAACCTGGAGACAAATCAGGTAGAAGCATCTACAGTTACATTAGAAGCTCTTAAAAATTGAAATTAGCTTTGGTTGTGAGCTCTTGAGGGCCGTGTCTGATTCGCCGCGTCACCCTCTTTCCCCATCATTAATAGCAGGACGTGTATTTAGATAACTTCTAAAGCAAGTGAAACCCTGTGTTATAAGCTTTAAGACTGACTTTTTTTTTTTTTTTTAAACATAAAATAACTCTGCCTGTAAATTCTTTGGAGCTAAGCACTTTTGGTCAATGGAATATGTCATTTCTACCACGAAGTCCTTTAAGAACTGGGTGTCAGTGGAAAAATAACTCAATTCCATTGCTTTTGGCATTCGTGACCTCCAATGGTTGCACAAAACCTTAATGACAATCCCTTGGAAGGGGTCTCACAGTGCATATGTAAAGTATATTTGCATATGCCACCCACCTGCTGCGGGGACAAGAGCCCAGGGCAGAACTCCTCTCCCCTCCTGATGGTGGAGGTGACAGAGTCCTTACCCTCTTCCTTTGCACTGCAGGGCCATTTGGTGTGGTCAGGACTGATCACTAATTTCTTCTACGAAGGGATGGCGCACCTTTGGAGAGACAATGGGAAAGCAAGAACCATCTTCAGGCCAGGCAGACGGTGTGGGAACCCTTCCTTTCTGCATCTGTCCCACTTGTCATCATGACTCTTAGACCAGAACAATGACTCATCAGTAAAAAGCCCCTTTTATTTGTAGTGATAAGTCTGCTGGGATGCAATTTAATTTTTCTTTAGTTATGGTTGGGGTTTCATCCTGTTTCTTGGGGCTTTCTTCTATTTCAGTGCTTTCAGGCATAAAAAGCCTTGTTCCTAACTTCTTTTACTGTGTCTGGTGAGACCTAATAGATCCTTCTTTGGTTTAGCCAACCCGAGGACACAAAGTATCAGTCAAGTAGTTACGTAGTTTAATTGCTTTTAGGTTTCAAGTGAGCAAGAAAATGCAGAAACCAACTAAATAAACTTAATCCTTCTTCAATTGCTTTTTTTTCTTGACTTTGAATTCATAGAGACAGCTCCAGTGTGGACAGTCCCACTTACGGCACTTTTTAAAAATTTAGAGTCAAAATAGGGACTGTAGGGAAACCTTGCACTGTTTTCATCTTCGTGTTCTGGGAGCGAATTTCTGCGCATTGTATAAGATGTCACTAGCCAGAGAACACTGTCCAAATAGTATGGAAAAGAAAATAATATATTTGTGTTGGTTGAAAAAATTCCAGTAAATTCTTTACTAGGACATAAGGGTAATAAGACCAGCTGGGTGATTCTTCTACCTCCTCCGTCCTCCTCTCTTGCACAATCAGGATTAGTTTCTATTTGTTGTAAAAAATTTCATTTAGAACAAAAAGAAAATTCAATTAATGAAATATTTCTAAAAACAAAAAACAAAAAACAAAAACAAAACCCCAAAAGGCCTGGGGAATGAGTAGAGAAGCCCAGATGTGCCAACTCTGAAACCCACAGCTGTGCTTGCAGATCTTGAAATAAATCTGTTTCCAAAAATTGAGGTTTCTGTTGTTCATATTTAAATTTTCAATCATGCAAAGCATAAATGACATCTTTATGTTCCAAGTTCAATTCCTCTTTAGGATACTTGAAACTCACACCTAGCACTTACAAGACTTATGAGATATCCTTTTTAATCCTGACAGGCTATTTCTATAGGGAGAAATCAAAGGGAAACTGCACTGAGCAGCAACAGAATATAATTGTATGAATGCTCTGAAGTCAACTAGCTGACCACATTCTACAAGAAAAAAAAAATTGTGGAGTTTTAAGAGTTTAATACACAATTCAGCATTAACACTAGGTCATCTTTAAAAGAAAGTAATTCAGACCAAAAATATTTGGGCACTAGGAAAATCAAGAGTCTGGCTCAAAATGTAATACTAACAAAGTTGGTAGAATTTTCAAGATCCAGTCCTAAGAGTAAGCCGATGACTTTCTAAGTGGTGGCAGACATGACATGGGAAGAAATATGTAAGACCCATAACACAACAGCACCTTCTTTTGAACTGGCAGATTCTAAAGCTCATTTTTCCTTGCCTAAAAAAAGGTTTTTTTTTGTTTTAAATTGTTAAATTGTTTTAAATTGTTAAATTTGTTTCTAGTACAGAATTACTTCCAATTATTTCCTTGCATGTATTCACATATATGAATGCTACATAGTATTACTGTGTGTTCCATAGTATTAGCAATGTCCGGGTTAGTATAACTAATCAAAATTATTATCATAAAGAAGTTATAGGAGAGAGGCTGTTTCTCAACCGGTTGCAGACCGAGGACTCCTTTTTTTTCTTTTTTTTTTTTAAGATTTTATTTATTTATCAGAGAGAGAGAGGGGGAGAGAGCGAGCACAGGCAGACAGAATGGGAGGCAGAGGCAGAGGGAGAAGCAGGCTCCCCGCTGAGCAAGGAGCCCGATGTGGGACTCGATCCCAGGACGCTGGGATCATGACCTGAGCCGAAGGCAGCTGCTTAACCAACTGAACCACCCAGGTGTCCCCCGAGGACTCCTTTTAATGACTTCTCCGAAAGAGGCTAAGTGATAAATGGGCATCATATCAACCCCAAGCTGAATGGTCAAACCGTTGCAGCCCTGATGTCCAATTTCCCCACATTAATTACAACCAAGGTCAGTCAAGGTCAAGTGGGGTGGCTGATTGTACTCCCAGAAGCAAAATTTGAGATCCAGTTTCTCACTTGCCTCAATTTGCATCATCCAGACATTTTATCCAAGGATCTGATGCTTCAAAGCTGGAACATTTTAGCTCAATTTACTTTTTGAGTTGGCTGCTAGGAAGTTGGGCCAGATTTGTAGCCCATTTCTAACATGCATCTTGTGCGCCAAACTCACTCTTGGTTTAATGTTGTTTTTCACTTCCACTTTACCTAGGTCGTCTTACTTAACCCATGTAAACTTTATCATTGTGTGTGGCTCTTTAAGCCCTCTCTTAAGAACTTTTTGGGGGGCGCCTGGGTGGCTCAGTGGGTTAAGCCGCTGCCTTCGGCTCAGGTCATGATCTCAGAGTCGTGGGATCGAGTCCCGCATCGGGCTCTCTGCTCGGCAGAAAGCCTGCTTCCCTCTCTCTCTCTCTCTGGCTGCCTCTCCGTCTACTTGTGATTTCTCTCTGTCAAATTAATAAATAAAATCTTTTAAAAAAAAAAGAAGAACTTTTTGGGATGAGGCAATGAATAAAGCACACTTTAGATACATTTCACTATATATCACAGGCTAATTCAAGTCAAAGACCTCAGAGATTTAAGAAGTGGTAATAGAGGGACATCTGATTGGCTTTGCCAGTAGACCCTTGATCGCAGGGTCATGAGTTTGAGACCCATGTGTGTGTCGAGATTACTTAAAAAGTGGCAATACAGTCAAACAGGTAAGGGAATTAAGAGGTACAAACTTCCAGTGATAAAATAAGTAAGTCACGAGGATATAATGTACAGCATAGGGAATATAGCCAATAACTTTGTATAATGACATACGGTAACTAGACATTGTGGGGATTTTATAATGTTGAAAAGAAGTAGCATTTTTTAGCAAATTCATGTTGTCCCCAGGGCAAAATTCAACTTACAAAAATCAATTTGGAGAGTGAAAAGTAAATGAAAGATGGATTCAATCTGCCCCAAATGAATGTTCCCAGAAGCTTCTAAAATTTCGGAAAGGTTCATCAAAAATGGAGTCACTCGGATTTAAAAAAAGAGTCTGACTGGAAGGGTGCTTGGTCATGGCACATTATGGCATACAGGATAACCAGAGGTGGATTCTTTATTTCACAAGTTTCAAGATACAGTACAAAACGAATCTGTACATCTCTCTATTAACAGGATTTGTTTACACAATTATATTACACTTCACCAGCCTTTATACCGTATTTAATTAAATACAAAAAAAATTTACAAAAAAGTCTACCATGGTGTTCCTTCCACTGCCAGCTTATGGTCTTTTTAAACTTCTCCTAAATATTGATAGTGGTTATACCTTGATCATATCGATATTATGATTTCTTTTTTTTAATCAGAGACTAGTGTCACCTTGTTGTCATTCCAGACAGGAAAAACCGTGCATGTGAGATGACTTCCTGCACATGGCCAGGATATCCTTCTCATGCACACAGAATTGGGAGTTTTGCTTTTGCAAACAGTCATTTGAAAACACAAATCATTTTTACTTGGGGATATTTTAGATCTTCTTGAAATACCAAGTGAAAGGAGAATTTTAGCTTCAAGGACTACTACATATTCAAAAATCAGGTAGTGGCTCAGACAATACGGTGTTCAGAAACTTTCTATCTTCTTTTATACTGGAGAGCAATGACTGAGGAAAAAGATTTTCATGAAAACAGAAGTTTCTTTTGCTTTATTTCTTGCATTCTTCTAGTCATAATATTGTGCAATACATATTAAATTCACTTCCAGAACAAATACTAGCTGTCATCGGGGCAAAAGTAGCCTGCATTGCTTTTCTTGGCAGGTAAAGGGGCTGTTTATCGGACGCTGTTTGTTTTGAAATGTGCATGTGAAACATTAGTCCAAACCTCTGTATAGGAAGTGTTCTGTGATGGAGCTAGACGCTAATACACATGCTCCACACACGAAGGGTTGTGGTTTCCATTCACAGGCTTGCATGCATACATCCAAAATGCTGGTTTGAAGAACAAATAGAAGGAGCAAAGAAAGGAGGGGAAAATGAAACAAACAAACAAAAATCCTATGCAAAATACTTAAGTTTCTTGAGGCAACAGCAGCTCTTTAATTAAATAAAGCATCAGATCATGGTCAGATCAGGGTAGAAGTTTCTACAGCTTCCCAATGGTACGGAGCTAGAACAGCTTAGCAGTAAAACTTTCACAAATTAACCTTATATGCACAAGGGTAACAAAACCTCAAGTGTATTAAGGTAAATGATTCCAAAGTTAATCTCATTCACGTGCTAAAATAATGAATCTTGGGGAAAAAAGGGCATTTACTTTTTCTGTGCCACTGAATATTAACCAAAAATAAGATAAGCCTTACTCTGAAAACAGAAACAAAAATTTCAACTACAGAAAGAAAAACAAAAAACCCAAACACCAATGCTACCTTTGTAACATAAAACAGAAGCAAATGGATGGTCTCAAGTCTCTGAAACAGTTGACTAACCACAAACCAAACGCAGAGGAGAATATAAGCTAAGTACTACTGTAGTCACCTTCCAAGGCAGGAAGACAGGCTAAAGGGGTCAGGAGACAGGCCGCCACAGAGAAATGAAACTGCACTCAATCTGCTAACTCTAAATTCTAACATTAAAACTCCTGAATCCCGGAGTTAGTTTAATGTCACTGACATTAACTAGCTTTAGTTACTGTCATTTTATTCAAATGGATGCCATTTGATTAGGTAAGTATTGAGCATTATTTTAGGAGAAACACCAAACCCAGTTCCTACTTGCCTAGGTATTATGTCCCACGAACAGAGAAGAAAAAGGGAGCAAAGTATTTTGAGACAGTTGTAAGGACTGGAGTCATAAAGCCACAGAATGAAGTTATTCTAAACATACTGTTCAAATTTCCCGGAGCAAATGACCCAGGGAGCAAGGAAACAAGCCAGGAAGAGGCTAGGTAGAGTATACAAAGGACAGGGCAGGTAGTGGTCAACTAGCAGGAGGTTTGTTATTGCATGAAGAACATGACCGTGCCTTCCATTAGGTAGCGCGCGCTGCTTTTGGAAATGTCTCTTCAAAGCACGAGTGGAAGGAGGTAAAGCTAGAGATAAAAAATGTGGCTAAAGAAATCCGGTGGATGGACGGTGGAGGGGGAGAAAGGGAAGCTCGGTGGTCTCGGAGGCTTTGCAAACAGTTAAATACATTAAAACAGTTCCTTTGAAATGAAACGTGGCTGCTCCTGTGAACTCTACTCATCTTTGAAGGGTGGGAAGAGGCAGTGGTGAAGACACCAACACACTGCACCAACTGCCCTCATTCTCTCTCAGCCTAAGAGGTCAAACCTGTCTTCCTATTTAAAGAGCTGCCCAGAGCAACAGGACCCTCTGGAGGGTCAAACCTCCTACCTCTCGGATATGCTCCTAGACACATGGTTCTGTGGCCACCTCTTCAAATTTGGAAGCAATTATGTGGGAGTCAAGTTTGCTTACCAGGTTTCTCATAATACTCTAAACACACACAAAGAGTGTATGACTTCACATTGAAAGCCTTCATGTTCATTACAGACTCATTAAATCTAGTTCCAAGTGCAACCCCAACTTCAAAAACCAAAGTCTTACAACTCTACAGGTAAACTCTTCAAGTTTTCTGGCAGATGAGGGATTATGGAAAAAAAGAGTAGAAAGGTTACTATAAACAGACTGAGGTCAGGAGGCAGAGAAAGCCTGCTCAGGTACTAATGTAGTCTCAGACTAGACATAGGCTGGTGAATACCACCATCTGACAATAAAAAGAAATACAAATTCGGTGTAAGTTTAAATTTCTTCATTTGGAGGATATGGGAGGTCTTCGATTTTCGTTGTTGTTGCTGTGCTCCACACTATTTGTCCAGGCAATTTTCAAGTGTCATAGCCTTGATTTTCCTACAGTTACCGGTGGGCGGGTGGTGCATAGGATAGCTAAGGAAGTGGCTGACTTTCTACTAAAATAGAAAACTGCAGAAGTAAAAATCGACCTGAACAGTATAAACAGGCTTTGGCTTTCCTCAACCACTGAGTTTAATGCATCTTAGATTCTCTGAGTTTCAGTTTGATAATGGTAGTCACTGTAGGCCACATCCTGGCAATCGTGTTTCAAATCTAGAGAATTCAGGAGGGTGAGATCTGTTCTTTTGCAGTAAAAAATGCAAAGGAAAATGGAACAAATGCTTCATCTTTCGGGCAAGTGTGTCTATCTTCTTGGTACCCCACCCAGAGTACTTTCATACGGTTTTCTAATTTCTCCCACTTAGTCCATCCTCTGGCTTCTGGATCAAGGCTCTGTATACTCAAAACAAACAAGCAAATTACACTGAGTAAGTGGGGGCAAATTCACATGTTAGCTTAAGGAGTCAGTTCACAATGTTTTATATATTCCATTCCAGAGAAGGGAGTTCACATAAAACTCTTTAACACGCCTTTCAGTCTCTGAAGGATAGCAGTATGGTAGAAAGTAGGACAATCACCAATAATAAGAAACCTCCCCAGCCTTCCCTTTTAAAATAACCAATATGTTGAGTATGTATATTTGCATGTGGATTGGTAAAAGTTTCTCAGTTATTGCAGTTCTGAAACGATCTGAAGACTTTGTTTTTGTTTTTGTTTTTTTACTTAAAAGGCCAAGTTCTGTTTTTAGACTTTCAAACATGTTAAGGTTAAACTTGCGACTAACTGGTTTGTCCTTTTTACAGTGATCAGTTTTTAGTGTTGATGCATAAGACCTTAAAGGTGGTTGACAGAAGAACTTATGCACATTGAAAGAATGACCGAAAGGACCCAAGAAAGACAGCTGGGTACAGCAGACATTGAGTGTCTCATATGTTTCCAGAAAAAAATGGGGGGCCCACTGAGAGCTGTTATTCTGAACGGCACTGAAACAAACATTCAACTCAGTTTAGGTGAGAGTTACTTATCCCTGAAAATAAAGGCATCAGATTCTAAGCAGCTTTAGGAATTCAATGCTTCCTTGTGCCTCTTCCAGGAGGTGACCGCTGATCCGAAGTCCGGTATCAAATGCAAGTGTTCTCAGTAAACAACTTCCTTGGTTGTCACTGCTCATGGCTGGACATAGCGGCTGTTACTGAGGCGGCTGCTGCTCTGGCGGCCCCTCCTGCTGTGCTGGCACCGGCCGGGGCCCCGGGGGCCTGGGCAGAGGCATGTCTTGGTGCTGCCTCTGCCTGTACGCTATAACTGTTCCCAAGAGTAACGCGATGATGGTCATGAGGTAAAGGTCCCACTCAGGTCCCAAAAGCTGGTCCATGTCAAGCTGGGTGAACATATCTCGAATCTTAATGAGAATAATATAAAAATCATTATGATCACTAAGATGGCAGAGAAGGAACTAGGAAAAAAGTTACATCACAAATTAGAGATGAATACAGAACTTATTAAAATCATTGGTTTTAGGAACACTTTGCAATGCAGTTTTAAAAAAATGGCTTTAAAAGCCTTCAACTGAAACAAAAAATAATGCTGTCTCAGGAACGGAGTTATTATTTTTTAATAGTAGGTAATACAAGTATCTAACAGGGTTCCTTTCCATCAGTAATCCAACCTATTCGTTTCCTACCATTTTTCACGGAAAATATTTGCAAGGAATACTGGGGATAGGGAGAGCCAAGGGGGGAATGATCAGTATCCCGACACGCCCGTCACCCAGCTGAGCACCCTGTTCTCCTGACCGCAGGAGACTTCACATCTTCTCTCATGTAACTGATGATGGTAGGAATCCCAGTGTTCAACAGCTGAATGACTAGTACTTTTTAGAGAGGATTTAACTAAGTCTTTAACACCTGAATTTGAACTTAAAAGTTATGTTCTACGTCTAAGATACTTTGTTTTAAGTGTCACTTAAGAGGAATCATCACTGGTATTTTTGGACTGCTACCTACCTACAAAGGAAATAAACATGGGGTATAATCCTTTAGATGAAATGAAGTTATATTTAAAAATGTCCCCATCATATATATATTTGTAGGTGCAGGTGCTAAATTTTTCTGGAAAAAGATTATAAGAAACTCTTAACCGTTTCCTGGGGTGGGACCTGTGATAGGAGATTTTGTGTTTTCTGTATTGTCTGACTTTCTCATTCTTATCTTGCTTATTACTCTCTTTTTTTTAGTTGGAGTGTAGGATGGTAGGATTATGGAGCACTTTACCCTCTTCTTTATACTTCTGAATTTAAAAAAAACAACAAAGACTGAATAAGGCATGACCAAATCCTAGACTATAATCAGCAGTTTCTTAGTCCTATAAACTGTGAAAGAAAAGTGTCTGAAATAGACCTGAGAGAAAGAGCAGGCCGCCCCACCGTTAGCTTTTCAATTAAAGGAACAAAGACTGTTTCCATTACTGGAGGGTACAGCACGCCTGGTTATGAATTTGCTGTGACAAATGTACAAGCAATCCGGAGGATGGAGTCTGACACCTCTGGCCCCGGAGCACCAAGCACAGAGGCCCTTGGCGGCACAGGATAGGGTTAAGGAAGGGGCATCATGGATTCCAATTATATCTGTGTCACAGGAGGAGAAGCCCATTCTGGAATTGAATACTGATGCTCTATCAAGCTGTCCTGAAAGATTTACAAAAGGTTAAAATATCCTCCTATCCTGGTCTGGAATGAACTGAAGTTAAATAGCTCTTGATTCAGCATACATCTTAGGACTTTCAGAGTTAAATCCTGTACCATTATGAGGGAGCAAGATAAACCATATGTAAAAGAGGAGAACCCTGGAGCACCTACCCAGAAATACAGGTAACTGAAGTTAGTGGTTTTGAAAGGAATGGGGAACCCGCCTCTGATCTGGGTTCTACCAGTAGCTTATTTAAGTAGTTCAAAGTAATTTTACAGAACAAAGTTCTAGTGGTGTTTTGAACATATTTCACACTAGGAGCAGAACCTGAAGTACAGCAGCCTGGGCAGGTTCTCAGGTTCTACTTCTTCCCTTTTTAAAACTTTTCTTTTAAGGGACTGCTCTGAGTCACTGCGGGGCAGTTGTCTGACTTACTATTTACTGAATTTAGTTAACTACTCTTTCAGATCGCCAAGGGTTGGTCTCAGTTTTCTCTAGACCAGAAGACACCTGCATCAATGAAAACTGCTTCAGCACCCAGAGCCACTGTCCAATGCTACCTGAGAATGGACTGCTCTGTGGTTGCCGTCACCCCATGCCTGATGCAATATCCTGGACTTCGCCTCGGGTTAGAAGGGACGGCACCAGACACTGGCAGGACACTCCTCCCCTTTCCCTGAACTTTTTAGATACAAACCTCTGGAGTGAGCAGCTTACGTCATTTATATTTTAATTACAAGAGGCATGGAGGGTGGCCTGAATGGCTCAAATGACCAACTCTTGATTTCGGCTCAGGTCATGATCTTCTGGTCTCGGGATGGAACCCAGCTCAGGACCCACAGTCAGCAGGGAGTCTGCTTGACGATTCCCTCCCCTCTGTTCCTCCCCCCATTCATGCATACTCTATTGCTCTCTAAAAAAAGATTTTATTTATTTATTTGACAGACAGCGATCATAAGTAGTCAGAGGCAGGCAGAGAGAGAGGAGGAAGCAGACTCCCTGCTGAGCAGAGAGCCTGATGTGGGACCCAATCCCAGGACCCTGGGATCATGACCTGACCTGAAGGCAGAGGCTTTAATCCACTGAGCCACCCAGGTGCCCTAAAATAAATAAATCTTAAAAAAAAGAGAGAGAGACATGGAACACTTACATTTGTTTCCCGTATGTACTGCAAGAAATACACCACACCCAATTTGCAGAGTGCTAAGAAGACTGGTACTTGTGCATCTGGGCTGGCTTCAGCTGCCATGTCATAAAAACGTTTTGCAAGGTGAATGTCCTAGAATATAGGCAATAAATCAGAATTCATCTCTTGTCAAAGTAAATAAAAATATTATTTAGTTTATATATTTGGAAATCAGTTTATATACTTAGAGCATTTATTTTACCTTTCAAATTTTCATTTTAAGATTTCCCGTACCTAAAGGAAAAACCCAACCTGTAACTGGATAATATTTAATTATCTGCTTCATTTAAAAAAATTTAACTGAAAAATTTTAAGATTTAGCTCATGTTCCTCCTGCCTCATGTCCTACTTCCGTGCAGATGTGCTGTCTACAGCTGCTTTCCTATGCATAACACAGGTCAGGCTCAAGATTTCCAGGGGTCACCTGTAAGTCTCAAGTTAATTTTTCTTACTTAAAACTTCAGTCAGTATAATCAGTTTCTGGTTTCAGTTTGGAGCGGTGATCTTCAAACCTGGTAACATGCTCACGATTTTTCAGAGCTTGCTTGCATATATAGTGTTAATAAGGGATTCCCATTCTGCATTTCCCTGCCTTAGACATATTTCTGTAAAAGGTGAAACAAGTCATTATGAATTCTGGTCCAGACTGGAGTGTTCTGCATGCAGATAAAAGCCAAACTACACAGTGGGATGCTGTGAAATTTTCGTTTTACAACCTCACCTTTTCCATGCCCTGACTATTGTCAAAGACCAAACTCCAAGGAAAGAATTCCATGAGGCATGGGAAAGAGAGGCTAAACATTAAAAAGGACTTTTTCCACAAAGTTCAATATAAGCATTTACATTCAGCTGTTCCCTAAACTGTCACTAGGGTGTGTCATTAGTTAAAAAGAAGGTTCTCTTCTGTTACTAACAGTAATAGTACAACTTGATTTTTTAAAAAAAATATAACAAGTTTTTTTTGGACTGCCACATTTTTCAAGATCATGGACCAAACTTTATGTGGTAACATCGACTTCTGTGTGGGTGATTTAGTAATTAAATCTTATCAATTACATTCTGGTTTACTCCATGTAACCAATCTTCATTTAACCCTCAATATTTTTCTAGCTGTACTAGATGCTGGACTGAATAGTTTTTAGTAGTATGAGTGAGTGCTTCTTTCTCTAAAAAAAGGTGACCATAATGTCTTACAAAAATTAATGGAATCATTTTAATTTTTATTTATGATTAATTACTCTTTAAAGCTGCATCCCAGAGTTCCCTCCCCCAATTCTTATCTATGAAATTCTGTGCTTATTATCATATCATAGTCTTTATTCACAAGAATTTATATAAGCTATACATTATATTACAAATTAAATTATGAGAATACACATTGATTAATTTTCTTGGCTTCTATTCTATTACAAAAACAGACTGTTAGAGTTTCATTATTTTAAGTCTGATTGCTTTACGTAAATTATTATGGACTGTATTCCATAAAACCGTAACTTATGTGCAATCTTTATATTAGTCGCCAAGCACATATTAATTTTATTTGAATTTTAAAAATGAAGTCAAGAAAATAGAATTAAAAAAATGAAAAAACGAAGTCAGACTTGCTGACAGAAGCAAAGTCTGGTCTGGCTGACTGGTCTGTCAACTAAGAGAGGCTTCAGTAACTTGGTAACATGGCAGACTCTTCCTCAAGCTGAATGCACTCGGCCTGCAGTTCCACAGTCTTGATAAAAACTAATATTTAAGTTTCTAACATTAATATAAATGTAAAATATAAAAATTTACATACTGCAATTTAAAAATTGAATATTCAAATGTGGTAAAATAAAAGGCACTTGATCAAAAAATAGTGCATTAGCAAAATGAAAATGAACAACTTGCTTTTAAGCACATTAGGTCAATCAAGTATCTCTAAGTGATAGAGGGAGGAATATAATTAGTTATTTGATAAATCTTGGTAAAACTTTTTGGTACTCCACCTAGAAGCTGAGAAAGTGAATGGTTCCAGTGACCAGGGAATAAGTACATCTTTTGCAAGTCTCTCGTTTCTAACTCTTTGCTTTCAACAAGATTGAAGGGGGACCTAACCAAGTTGTCAGTGATAGATCGCTGGAAATAATCTTAATGACAGATCACTCTGATTTCCAGCACATGTTACAGACTAAATGTTTGTGTCCAACCTAAATTTCTATGTGGAACCTCTACTCCCTTATGTGATGGTTGGGATTAGGAAGTGAGTCTCTGGCACGTTATCAGGATTAGATGAGGTAATGAGGGCAGAACTCTCATAAATGGGATTAGCATCCTTCAAAGAGTCTTTTAAGTGCTTGCTGCTGCTTTACCGCTCTCTCCTCAGGTAAGGACCAAAGCCAGAAGATAGCCGTCTCTGGCCCAAGAAGTAGCGCCTCCCCAGGCACAAATCTGCTGCCACCCCACACTGTAACTTCTCAGCCCCCAGAACTGTGAGAAATCCTGTTATTTAAGCCCCATGAAGAAGACAGCATGTAGCTCTAAAGCAGTTTAAGGAATTAAGTGACTTTGCTATAAGATTCCTCCCATTTATACTTGTTGATGTGAACAAGATTCCAGGCATATATTTATAAAAATGAAAAATGAAATTCATGCTAAATCTACTCAATAATCTTTAAACTAATTTTTAAAAGAGTCTCCATTCATCTCATCAAAAGATACAAGTTCAGTAATTACCACAAAATTAAAATTTTTGTGAAATTTATAGTATTATGTTGATTTATTCAATACTGTATTGATAACTAACCAACTATGACTAATAATATCTCGTGAATTTTTTTTTTTATGATTTTATTTATTTATCAGAGAGAGAGGGGGAGAGAGCGAGCACAGGCAGACAGAATGGCAGGCAGAGTCAGAGGGAGAAGCAGACTCCCTGCTGAGCAAGGAGCCCGATGTGGGACTCGATCCCAGGACACTGGGATCATGACCTGAGCCGAAGGCAGCTGCTTAACCAACTGAGCCACCCAGGCGTCCCAATCTCGTGAATTTTTCTTAACACTTAAGCCTATGATCATAGGAAATAAAATTTAAAATTTGAGTTCAACATACTTTGTTTCAGATTAAGTATGATCGACTGATCAGTAAAATATAAATTCAGGAAGAAAAGGAAAAGATATCATTTTCATTTAATAAGTTTGCTGTGTATTAAAAAATCAATAATGAAGACATTAAAATTTTGGTATTTAGAGTAATTCAATCATTTTTTTAAAAAGTGTTGGTGCTTCATATAGCTAAAATTTAGATCCTTTGGAGCTTATGATGAAAAAAAAATTTTTTTTTTAAAGATTTTATTTTTATTTGTCAGGGAGAGAGAGGGAGAGAGAGCGAGCACAGGCAGACAGAATGGCAGGCAGAGACAGAGGGAGAAGCAGGCTCCCTGCTGAGCAAGGAGCCCGATGTGGGACTCGATCCCAGGACGCTGGGATCATGACCTGAGCCGAAGGCAGCTGCTCAACCAGCTGAGCCACCCAGGCGTCCCTGATGAAAATTTTTAATGCCAAATTAAAAATGTGTAGGAGAAAACACAGTTTTTCAAAATCCCATTAAGGGCATAAAGGCAAGAACGTGAGAATGGTTCTAAAGAATGTTAGACTATATTAGAAAGGCAGAAGACTCAGAAATACATTAATCAGTAGCAAATGTCTTGTTTCAAAATGAGAAACAATAGAACACGGTTGAATACGGACAGATGGTTACTCAAATAATGAGTTACCGATGGAGGCAGCTCTGTATTTCTGTTTTAATCAGTCTGTTTTTGGCTCACTGTCCTAAACATAGCAGTGTGTGTTTGATGATGAGAGATGGGCTTCTGAAATATTATAAAACTGTCTCATAACTTAGAACCTAAAATCTGAGCACATTTCAAAGAAAGCCTATTTTCCATAAAAATGCAGACGATTCCCCCAAATCACAATCACACCATTCAAACATTTGTTTTGAAGCAACACTCACCTGCTTAATGCCTAGTCCTTTCTCATGCATATATCCCAGATTAAACATAGCTTGTGCACTGTGTTGCTGCTCCGATGCTAGACGATAATGAATAAATGCAGTCTCGTAGTCTACATCAGTGCCAAAGCCATAGAAATGGTAGTCTCCAAGCTTAATTCTAGCCACGGTATAGCCTTAAACAAAAATTAAATGCAAAAGTGCCAATAAATAAAGTGTGTTTTAAATAGACAAAGTGTTATTTCTCCTCCTATTAACATGTTTACATAAAATAGACTTTTAATTTTTAGCACATAAACTTTACAACTAATCCTTTAGCTAAGCTATAAATTCAGTAAAGACTTAAACTAGAAAAAGGCTTTTTAATAGTCAACAGGAGGTAAAACAAGCTGGGCGGTAGTCCTTGTTTCATCAGCCTGCTCTTCACATGAGCATGTTCTTGTCTATCACGCATGTACACTGTAAGGTAGTTCACCTGGCCCACTGTTCAGGTTTGAAGAAGGGATGACCAGGCAATGTTGAAAGAAGTATACAGAAAAAATATTCAAACAGAAAAAAGGGGAAAGGTTAAAATCTTTTGGGGTTTTAGACCAGTATTTTATTATATATTCTACTCAATTCTCATTTTACGCAGCACACTGGCCTCAAACTAAAAACCAAAGAGTAAGCCATAACACGATATAAATGTCCAGTACAAAGACCTCACAGTTCAATTTAGGAACCTGGGCACTAGAACTTCTGTTGTTTTTTTTTTTTTTAAATTTTTTTTTTAAAGAGTTTACTTATTTATTTATTTAATTTATTTTATTTTGACAGAGATCACAAGTAGGCAGAGAGGCAGGCGGGGGTGGGGGAAGTAGGCCCTCTGCTGAGCAGAGAGCCTGATGTGGGGCTCCATCCCAGAACCCTGGGATCATGACCTGAGCCGAAGGCAGAGGTTTAACCCACTGAGCCACCCAGGCGCCCCTAGAACTTCCGTTTTAAGAATAACTAACTCGTGATACAAACAAGGTAAGCCATATTGGGTCTGTCTGCTTAACTTCAAGTTGGCGAATGACATTACTCAGTTTTTTGCGGGAGATAAAGCAAATTGGAGACCATGGAGAAAGGTCCCCGGGGGATGCTCTTACCCAGAGCGGAGCGGCCACTCACCTTGCGAGGCGGCCCTGTTCCAGTGCAGCAGAGCTCTGGGGTAAGTCTCGTTCTCCCCCACAATGGTGGCTTCCCCTATGGGGCAGACGATATAAATACAAATCAGGCACTTAAGAAGGACAGGCACTGGACTTTTAGGTTTCATTTACAAGCCAGGGTGTAAACATTACTTAAATAAGAATTGGGATATGGCAAAGACTGAACGAAAAAATCATTGTATTGACATCAAACCAGTATTAGAATAAAATACGGAGTTCAAAGGACTCACTGCCTCAATCCAGGACGCATTATTTCCTGCAGCACGCTGTATCCACAGAACTAATAAGGAGACTAACTACTGAGCTGCTTCTAAGGACCTCTGTATTGCTGGAAAAACAATATTGTTATATGTGCTGTATTTTGAAAGATGGATTTACTAGAAGAAGTTAACTCTGTGATGAATGGCAAATCGATTTCTATTGTCAACTCTAACATATAAAACTAACTTGGCTGGCTTCGGGAGCTGAGGGAAATGACTCAAGCACGTATGTTATTCATGTCTATTTACAACAATAAAGAAGTTTCTTTGTGGCTTTCCGCTTTAAACATGAACAGATGATGGGATGTGAGCCAAGGTGGGGCGGCGGTGAGCCTTACTCTGATCGAGAATGAAGGCTGCATTGCTCTGCGCTACCTCGTAGCCCTGTTCGGCCAGCAGGAGGTACTGGATCACGGCGGCATTATAGTCGCCGTCTTTATAGCTGTTATAGGCCGTCATAAGCCTCTCGGACCAGCGGCCTCGTTCACATACATTCTTGAACAACTGTGAGAAGAGGAGAAGAAAAACCCGTAAGAAAATAAGGAACATATGCCAGAAAATCAGTTTTGCACTTTGGCTTCCAGTGACCGTTAGGCTACCTCTGAATCTCTGGCAGCTTAATTAAATATATACAGAAGTCTGGGATTTTATTTGAAGCTTTCAGTTTGTCTTTAGAAGAGGCTTATAAAAATAACAGTAAACAATTATATCCATTACTCTCGCCAGGCACTGTTCTAGTGCTCGCTTTAAGTACAGTACGTACAGAATTCGCCTTAAAGCTCCCATGAGGTCATGGGGAACACTCCATGAGGTAAGTCCTATTAATGGCCCCATTTCACAACCAAGGAAACTGAAGCACAGGGTGGTCTGGAAATTGCACTAAGCATTCATCAAATGCCAACCTGAAGTGCCACTTATGAGAGAGCTAAAGAGACGTTCCTTTGGGGAGACAACAGCATTCCCCTCTACCACAATCATTCAACACAGACTTTTTTGGTGCTGCTTCAGATGCTTTCCAGGTGCTAGAGAGTGCACACAACACCCCCTGTCCTTATAAACGGACTCTAGTGAGGAGAACCACATGAGATCAACAAGCATGACAGTGACACACCGGCCCTGAGTCTTCCCTCAGTGTATCAAAGCTAATAATGGGTTGAGTTTGTTTCTACTTGAGACGAAATCATGGCAAAGAAAACCAGAATTAAAATGACAGACTTTCCACTGGGGACAACTGATGTCCTGTGTATGAGTCTGTGGAAAAGCCCTTACCTCCACTGCAGTGTGACACGATCGCATCACACCTGTGCCGCTGGCGTGCATCTGTGCTAGGTTATAGAAAGCCAAGATATGGCCTCCCTGAGAAGCTAAATTAAAATACTTCAAGGCCTGTTTATAATCCCTCTTGACTCCAATGCCATCTGTAACGAAAATCACACGAAAGGTCAGAAATAGTCTTAAAAAAGATTTAGCTGAAGCACCAGAGAAGCCTTACATAATGAGTAAAATTAAATGAAATTCAGAATTCTTACTCAGGAAAGATGTGAATCTTACTAATGCAGATTAGTATATTAATACAGATTAGCATAATTTACAATGAAAAACGAGATGCACAAATCACTGGATTGGGAGAATATTCATCAGCCAGAATGCGATAGCTCTCATTTCCATATCACAGTGGCATCTAGTGGGTAATGAGTAATGCGGGTCTTGGGATATCCAGCGTTTGATGCCAATGTTACTTACTATAGTACATAGAGCCGAGCTGCAGTTGCCCATCCACCCAGCCTTGCTCAGCAGCTTTCTGGAAATACTTTAGTGCGAGATCATAATTCTGCAGGAAAACAGGTCACATGACCACACGATGAGAAAACTCAAAAGACTGATCTACTCAGAAGTTAGAAGAGTCATTCATTAAAAAGAGTTAAGAAAACACATACAAGATATTCTCAAAGAGCCATTAAAAAGACTACCTTCTTTTTATAGTTTTTATAATATACAGATAGTAGTCTATATCACAGAGGAGTTAATATATTTAAGACTGTGAACAATTCATTTGTTCACTCTCAAAAAGCCTACATAATGCTCATTCTGGTTCTTTGAAAAAACCTTGGAACACAAGACTAGGACTTGTGAAACACTTGTATCTTTCCTATTAACCAAAAAATCTTTTTGAAACGTCAATTTTTCTAACATTCAATAAGGAAAATTATTCTCTCCTCATTCATTCTTTCCCTGTGTAGCTTATCAAATACTGTATGATTATTAGATTTCAAATATTATACCTATCCATGGAGAAAAATTAAAACAAAGATCAGTACTGAATTTTTGTGTCCTAAAATGATAGAAGGAATCAAAATGAGAACACACTACTGTTTTCTCTGCTAAGGAACACCTATAGATTAGAATCCTAAACTTAACTACAGGCCCATTAAATACATTTGACTTGGAAAGATCATACAGAGAAGAGGGCAGCAAGGAGAATCTCGGGGCGTACAACATGAGGAAGTAGTACAGAAGAATGAGAAGCAATGGCCTAGGAAAACCAAGAGAACCTGCAGAATTCCAGGGCAGAAAGAGTTTAAGTGACATAGAATCAAGAAGTCAACAGGAGTTGACATTTGGGAGGTTACTGGTGACTTGCAGAGAGCGGTTACCTGGGGCAGAAGTCTGACTGCTAAGAGCTAAAAAGTGAGTGGTAGTCACTAATACAGTTCACTCTTTGGAGAAACCTGGCTTTGTAGTGAAGGACTGGAGAGAAGAGAAGTAGTAACTAGAAGAAAAGGAACAAAACAGAAAGATTTCTCCCTTGAAATGGGAGAAACAAGCATTTTCTTAGGCTCAAGTGAAGAAGCCGGGAGGGAGAAGTCTTAGAGAGATGGAAGCATAGGTGGGGTAGAGAGCATAGACAGCATGAGAGACAGCTTCACATCTTCAGTAAAAGTGCAAGACACAGAGCCATTCGAAGAAGGCAGTTAGTATGGTGGGTACTGGGTACTCAGAGAACAGTAAAAGTTTCAGCTTTTCCTATTTCAGTAGATACTTCCCTACCTCACCAGCTGACTGCCTGCCTAAGTCAGAATGTTAGACTAAAAACTTACAACTTGAACTCCTCTTCCATAGAGGTAAGCCATTCCAAGTCCACTCTGTCCAACTGGGTTGCCCTGCAAACCAGAGACAAGAGTGAAAGGATTCATTAGAAAACAAAACAAAAAAAAGAACAAATAACAGGCAAGATTAAATAACTACCAAAGTAGTAATTTACAAGCATATTCAAGAAATGTCTTTGCGTTTTTCAATTCAAAATTCTCCTTCCCATCAGGCTAAATGAAATACTGACTTTCAGAGATTTGGGGGGGAGGGGGTCTTCAGTAATTTGCTGAAAAAGAGGAAATAGTACATTTATCTAAAATTAAATTTTGGTGACTTACCTTATGACCACCTGTTCCACGAGTTTACGAGAGAAAACATGACTACTGTATTTCTTCTTCTTAAAATTAAAAGTAGGTTACTTTTTGGGTAGTTTTTCATTGGTAACCTCCCTCCCCAATAAAGAAGGAAGATGCCATCGTGTAAAGTCAACCACCAGGTAAAACAACAATATTGGGATCAGGTGGCAAAGATAACACTTAAGATTACTGGAGTGCCACAAAACAAAGATAATCAATTGTTTTAAGACCTGAAAGAGAAAAATCTAAAATTCAAACTAAACTCGGACGGGTAGAGGCATCTTTTAAAAAGTGTCACAGCATCCCCTTGGGAAATACTCAACTGACATTTGGAACTAAAGTAATACATAGCCGGTGAGGAAATAAACGTACACACTGGAGGCATACAGTCTTAAAAATTCATATATAGGGGCGCCTGGGTGGCTCAGTGGGTTAAGCCTCTGCCTTCAGCTCAGGTCACAATCTCAGGGTCCTGGGATCAAGCCCCACATCAGGCTCTCTGCTCAGCGGGAGCCTGCTTCCCTCTCTCTCTCTCTCTCTCTTGCTTCTGTGCCTACTTGTGATCTCTGTCTGTCAAATAAATAAAAAAAAAAAATAAAAAAAAATTCATATATAGTTTTCTCTGGGGCAAAGAAAGCCCAAGTTGTATATTTATGATTATCAAAAGTACCCAGTACTTTCCAAAAGGAAAGCTCAAGTTGCCATACAAATAGGGCAAAATCATAATATCTCTCTTTGCATTAGTAAAATCAGTATTTCTCCAATGAGGAAACTTCTCAATGAAATTGAAACAGAGGTTTAATATTCAATCATTTACACCCCCCAAATAAATAGCTTTTTATTGGAAATATTTTTTTTCTAGCCAGTCCATTCCCATTAATCTCATCTACATAAGTGCTTTCAGTCATTTCAGGCATGAGTTGGTTATGACTAATCCTTCAGTGTAATAAACTTACTTATTAAAATAATAATAATATGGCACACATTTCAATACACTGAGTCATGAGGTCTTACCATGTCAGCAGCTTTCTTAAAGTAGTGAAGAGCTGTCTCATTACTTTGTGGAACAATATCACTTCCCTCTGAATACATCTGAAAAACAGAACCTAATTTTATTAAAAATTATACCCTTCTCACCTATAATGTATTTCTATCTCATCTCATTCTGGTTTTTGTTAAGTATCATGAAATCTTGGAACAGTTTAAAATTCCCCATCAGATATTTTAAATTCAAAAGTAAAACCTTTAAAGTAAACAATATTATTATATCCTCTTTGTCATAACAAATTTGTTACTTTTCTATAAACATGAATATATTAAAGTCAGTTCACAGATCAATCTCAGGAGGAGAAAACCTTTTATTCAAGGTGAATCTTTTCTCTCACTCTATCCCAGGGCAGTCAAATGGCTGGAGAGTTGCTTGGGGTCAGTGATCACACGAGAGAAAGGGTGCTACTGACAGTGCCCGCTTCCCTCTCTCTTCCACCACGACTTCCCTCAGGGTAAGAACTAGGGTAGGCCTTAGGTTCAGGAAAAGAAATAACTGAAAAGTTATCTTAAGGTTTCAAGCACTAAATGACTAGAATACCAGGTACAGAACATGATAAAAGGTCCAAGAGAAAGAAGAACAGAATGACTGAGGCTGTTTTCATCCACGTATACATTTAGAAAACGGCAATGAAAATCTTTTTCTGAGATGGGGTTAATTAGGAATTCAGAACAAGAACTGAAAGGGCTAGAATGGAAAGCTCTTAAAGGCTTAACAAAAATAGATGGGGAATCCCGATTCTGATGCAATAATAGCGGGGACGTCCACATGTCTGGTTCTCAGGCCCCAAATAACTGGTTGTGATTATGAGGCAAATACTGATAAGATTTTTCTATTTGTAAGAACCTTTGTGACAGATTTATTCTACCTGAGCACCCTAACCTTAGGATTTAGTTATGGATGAAAATATCCACTGATTTATATAGTATTTGCTTTCAAAATAATGAAAAAGGAAGTTTTGAAACTGTGGCATGTTACATGGAATCTATTTGTTAGGTCTCTAGACTTGAGTGTTTTCCTTGCTTAGAAAAGAACTGCATTGACGGCTGGGTGATGGCCATCACACTGAAGATGATTAAAGCCTACGGACAGATTCCAACAAACTCTTTGTTTGTTGCCTCTACTCATTTGGAAGACAGGCAATTATGACAGACTTAGCAAACAAACCCCCACAGCATAAAGAAAAAAAGTCCTCATTATTGCATATGATACACACACCTCAATGATAGTTAACTTCAAAAGGAAATTAACATACCGATGAGGAAATGTTATTTCTTTACGTTACCTAAGAAAATGCCTGGAAGTCGCACTTACCTTACCATAAGACACAATATTCTTATATTGGAAATTTTATTTCCAGTTTACTTTTGGTAAACTGTAGATTGTAACTACAACATCTGCTTATTATGTAAATACCTCTTGTTATTATGTAAGAGTTCAAAGGGTGTACAGTACCTTTCCCAAGAAGGCCATGGCATGTGAATTGCCAGCATTAGCTGCTAAATTGAAGTAGTCGAATGCTCTCTGTAAGAAAAGAATTTATTAAAATAATTAGTTTTTATAGAATCTGCCTTTCGCTTTTAACCAAAATAATCATTTCAGGAACATTCAAAAAAATCTTCTAATATGGCAGCATCTCAGTTTAAACTGCATTATGACATCTCTTGGGTGCTCCAGGCACCCACCCCTCTTCATGCCCAATCCATCACTGAATTCTGTAAACTTTCACCACCCAACTCCTCTTGAATCAACCCATGATCTTCCACTACACTCCTAGGCTAAGCTATATTATCTCACATCTGACCTTCTGGAACTCCCCTCCTTGGTCTCCTTGCCTTTAGTCTTCAGTCACCCAAAGCGACAGTTCAAAACACTTAACATGCTGGTCCTTACAGTCCCTTGATATTTTGCAGGGGGTCTACTGGCATGAACAGACACTGCTTTCTTCAGTACTGTTCAGCTTGCTCTCTGCACTCTGCCTTCCTGCCTCAAAACCCGCCACCTCCTGCTTATTAACCTTACTGGACCCATTCATTCTCCTTAATAACAACAATCACAATTTATTACATGTTTGTTGGTGTGATCATTTAAAAAAAAATCTAATATTCTAGTTCTATTAAACTTGAAGCTCTGCAAAGACAAAAAGACCAAAGCTATTTTATCTAGCATTGTATTCTGAATGCCTAGCAGTGAACAGGCACATAGCAGGTGCATTAATGAATTAATGCAGTCCTGTACTGGGAACTCCTTTTATCCTTCTGAGAAGCTGGTGAAAAAATTTATTGTAGTGTAGGTGTTTTGCAAGTAGGCAGCACATACCAAGGATATCCCAAAACTTGTATAAAAGGCATGCAGCAGATTGTTCTCTCACCTGACATTTTTATTAGCCAGTTCATCTGGCCTCATGACATATATTTGAATGACCTAAAGACAATGAAAGTAGTCAAAATGCCTCCTGACTTAAAACAAACAAACCAAGCATGGATATTTGGTATAGTTTTAAGTGATAAGTGTATTTTGTTATCATCTACGTCTTAAAATTGATGGGATATGGAAATGAAATAACCTTAATTAGAATATTTAACTGTTATGGCAGAGTAATAGTTTTATTAGTCTGACAAACATTTACCAATAACTCATTATGTGCTAGGCATTGTCAGGTGCTGGGAATAAAGTGGCAAAGTCTTGCTCTTCTGTAACTTACATTCTAGCAGAGGAAAAACCTTAATTACATAATTAGCAAATTTACAATGGGTAACAGCCACAAATACAGATTTTCGGAAATCGTAACTGTGGTACATGACCTATTCTGGAGTGGGGTTAGGAGTCTAGAGAAACATTATGGGAAGAGATACTGGAGTTGAATTCTAGAGGATGAGTAGGAATTAGCTACGTAAAGAAAGGAGGCAGGATAATATTCACTCTAGACAGAAGGACTAGCATTCCAGAAATCCCAAGGTAGTTTCTTCACCTTTTCAAAGACCTGAGAAAAGGTCCTTGTGCTTGTGACTCAGAAAGCAAGGAACTGGTGAGCTAAGCAGACTGGTACAAATCCTGGAAATCATGTTAAATAAAGGTTTTGGTTTTCAAGTGACTGGCAATTATGGACCATTCAAGAGTTTATTTTATTTTTTTAAAAGATTTATAGAAAGATTGATTTATGAATGACAGAGACGCAGCGAGAGAGGGAACACAAGCAGGGGGACTGGGAGAGGGAGAAACGGGCTTCCCGTGGAGCTGGAAGCCTGATGTGGGACTCGATCCCAGGACCCTGGCCTGAGCCAAAGGCAGACGCTTAGCGACTGAGCCACCCAGGCACCCAGGACCACTCAAGAATTTAAAGCAAGGGAACCACAAGGTGTGAGGTTTACAAACACAGGCTACTGCTTTTGAAATGCAAGCAGGAGATGACTCACACAAGGTGTACCGATGGATACAAGTGAAGAGATGAGCAAGATTTAGGGCATAAAGTGCAAAAAGCTGGATACAGATCTGATTGCTATAGTTGTATACTCCTAATTTCTCACAAACTCAACAATGATTTTCCTCAATTCTATGAAATATTTTTTTTAACGATTTTATTTATTTATTCATAAGAGAGAGAGAGATAAGCAGAGGAAGAAGCAGGCTCCCTGCGGAGCATGCAGCCCAAGGCAGTACTCAATCCCAGGACCTTGGGATCATGACCTGAGCTGAAGTCAGATGCTTAACTGACTGAGCCACCCAGGCACCCCTGAAATATTTTCTATTTTATTTATTTATTTTTAAAAAGATTTTATTTATTTATTTGTCAGAGAGAGAGAGAGAGTGCGAGCACTGGCAGAGGCAAAGGGAGAAGCAGGCTCCCTGCCGAGCAAGGAGCCCGATGTGGGACTTGATCCCAGGACACTGGGATCATGACCTGAGCTGAAGCCAGCCGCTTAACCAACTGAGCCACACAGGCATCCCACCCTTGAAATATTTTCTTTCTTTTTTTTTTTTCTTTAAGATTTTATTTATTTATTTGACAGAGAGAGATCACAGTAGGAGAGAGGAAGGGAAGAGATCACAGAGAGAGGAAGGGAAGCAGGCCCCCCGCTGAGCAGAGAGCCCGATGTGGGACTCGATCCCAGGACCCTGAGATCATGACCCGAGCCGAAGGCAGCGGCTTAACCCACTGAGCCACCCAGGCGCCCCTTGAAATATTTTCTAATAGAAATTTTAAGACAAACTTCTACCACATACCTATAGGAAACCAAGTTACTGTGTATGTATTGCTGGCAATATTGAGAACTAGACTTCAGAATTTAAAAAACCCTTCCCACCATTATGAGGTGGATATAATCACATTTTTATTATTTATTAATCAATCAATTTATTTTTTAATTTTAAGATTTTATTTATTTGACAGAGAGAGAGAGAGATCAAAGTAGGCAGAGCGGCAGGAAGAGAGAGGGAGAAGCAGCTCCTTGTTGAACAGAGAGCCTGATGCGGAGCTTGATCCCAGGACCCTGAGATCATGATCTGAGTCTAAGACAGAGGCTTAACCCACTGAGCCACCCAGGTGCCCCAATAGCCACATTTTTAGTCTTCAGTTTTTTCAAGGGTTAGTTGGATCTTGAAAGATCATTTGTGATCTTGTGTCTAAGTAACAAACTTGATACTGTCATTGATAAGAAATATATCTAGAAATATATGTCATTGTTTCCTTCTACACTGTGAAGTACAAAGCCCTGGGAAGAAGAAAGTTACCTGATGATTTTGTTCTACTCCACGCCCTCCATGCAGGTGCAGTTGCCCCAGACCAACCTGAAAATTAACAAAAATGAGCAAAAGTAAATGGAAGCAACTGGTGTGTCATTAAATTAGACCAATAAGAAAACATTTGGTCATAAAAAGGTTTCTCTTTAGAATTCAAAAAAGTGAAGACTTAGTCTTAACTCCTGAAGATATTACTCTATTTTAACCTACATTTTTTAAAAACTGAAAATGCCTGCTTTTAATTACAAGGTATCTTTCTGAAATAAAGATGAAATGAAGGCGACTTCAGGCAAACTAAAACTAAATTTGTCACCAGTGAACCCACTCTGAAGGAAATACTAAAGGATGTTTTGTAGGAGGAAGGCAAATTATCCCGGGAAGCCTGAAGATACAGTAAGAAATAAAGAGCAATGGAAAGTCAAACTTATGAATGTATCTAAATTATATGCACTGTATGTAAGAATATCTTGCATGATTCAAAAATATATAAAATTAAAACCATACAGAGTTGTCTAAAGTCCAAGAAATGGCAAAAGTGTTCATTTATATTAGACTTTGATAAAAGAGTAGTAAAACAAAGTCCAACTATCACCTTAGGAGAGGGGAGGAGGTATAATAGCAAAAACAATGAAACCAAGAGAATGTAAGGAAAGAGATATGAAGCAGCATGGAAAAGCAAAATGAAAGAAAGAAAGCAACACAGAAAATGTAAACAAAAATATATTATTCATTACTTTTAATTAAAAGACTGTCAGAATGGATTAAAAAATAATAGTCCAATATGCTTCTAAGAGACGTACCTTAAACATAAGAGGTTGAGTACAAAAGATAGAAAAGATCCTCCATATGAATATTAACCAAAAGAAAGTGGCATAGCTAGCTAGTATCAGACAAAGTACAATTTAAAGCAAAAAACATTTCTGGAGATAAAAGAGGACATTTCATGATATACAAGCTAGTTTAACAAAAAGATAACAGTATTAAGTCTATATGCACTCCACATGGCCTAAAATGCATAAATCAAAATTGACAGAAATAGAAGACAGAGACAAATTCACACCAAAGTGGGCAATTTAGACAATGCTGTCTCACTGCTGGATAGAAAAAGGAGGCAAATTTAGTAAGGATTCACAAGATCTGAACAACAGGATTAAGAAACATAACTCAACTGACACAGAAAGAATGATACAACCAAAGACTATAAAATTTACATTCTCTTTAGTAAACAATATTTGCCCAAACAATGGACCATAAAGCAAGTCTCAGCAAATCCAAAACAAATAAAATCATACATGGCATATTCTTCTTCTTCTTCTTTTTTTGTTTTTAATTTAGATGTAGGCTCCCCACTGAGCAGCGAGCCTGATGTGGGGCTCGGTCCCAGGACCCAGGGATCATGTGCTGAGCCAAAGGCAGACGCTTAACTGACTGAGCCACCCAGGCACTCTCGGGAGGGAGAATCTTAAGCAGACTCCGCAATGGGTGTGCAGCCTGACATGGCACTCCATCTCACAACCTGAGCCAAAACTAGGAGTCAGATGCTTAACTGACTGTGTCACCCAGGCGCCCCCGTACAGTGTATTCTGACCACAGTGTATTAAGCTAGAAATCAACAGAAAGGTTTAAGTAATAAATCTTCCCTTTATATGAAAACTAAGCAATTCACTTCTAAAATTACACATGGATCAGAAGAAATAACAATGAAAATTGAGCTGAATGTAATGAAAACTACAATAGCAAGAAAATGTATTCAACCACGTATCAAGATCTATCAAGTTATAGGAGTTTAAGACAGTACTGATGCACAAGACATGCAAGAGAATATGAACAGGGCATTATTTGCAATCACCCAAATCTGGGAAGAGTAAAATGGGTAAATAAGTTGTGGGATTTTTATATAATGAAATACCATGGAGCAATGTAAATTAATAATTTCAGCTACATGAAAACACATGGGTTAATTTCATAAACATAATGCTGAGCAAAAGAAGCTGATACCAAAAAATGCTGTATGATTTTTTTTTAAACATAAAATTCAAAACCAAGCCAAAATGGTCCACAGTGTTAGAGGTCAGGTCAGAGGGGACTGCTGGGATGCTAGCTGTGCTTCATACGAGGCTCACTTGTGATCAAGCAGGGGGCTGTATGCCTCAGATTTATGTACTTTTTTGTATTCAAGCTGTAGTTCCAGTAGTAAAAAGAACAGAATTATATACTATACCACACATGGAGTTTTTTAGCTTGAGGTTTCCACTGAATACACTGAAGTCAGCTTTCCACAGTTAAGTAGTATTCTACATAATTTTTAATGGTTGCATAAAATTCCACTACATGGAAGTGTCATAGTTGAGCTAAATAATTCCCTATTTTGGGGCATTTAGATGGTTTTGAATTTTAACTGGCTTCTGATATAAAAGAAAGATGTTTGGTTAGACAAGATTATATTATAATTATATAATTTATAATTATATATTATATTATATTATAATTTCCATGAACTAAAATTTTTATTTTTCACTACAATTTTTTTTTAACATAGGATTCCCTTCTGCTAAGTTTTAAAATCAATTGTTCTCAGAAAGTATCATCTCTCTATATATCTAAACCAGAAAAGACTTCTAAACTGCACAGAAAAAAAGACAGTCCTCCTTTTTATATCAGGATTATCAGCCCATGAAATAACAAATTATACATGGTACTTTGACGGATATAACATTCAATTTACATTGAAAAAGACAACTTCTGTCCTTGATCTTGAGAAAATTAATGAACAAAAGAAACATGAAGAGTAAATGGCTCTGAAGGGCATCTGAAATTCCAAAAGTTCCAGAAACTTTTAGAGAGTGGCAGTTTTCACCCTTGGTGACTCCAATAAGAGCCTTCATCATCAGTAAGACACTGTTCTGTTCAAGCGGCAGCTTTCAACCATGGTGCAACTTCCTGGACAGCTTCTATGAACTATCAATGCCTAGGCTACATCCTAGATGAATCTAAGTGGGAACGTCTTGACAGTCCGAGACTCTTGGTACTTTCAAAAATGGTACTACTCAGGTGATTCTAACATGTAGTTAATAATGGCTCAGAGCAATGGAAATGTTTTTATGCATGCAAGTGTTTGCCCCAAGACTGTAATATATAATACAGTGACATATGCCATGAGATGTTTAAACACATACCTGTGCTTGTACATCCCCTTTTTCTGCTAGGAACTGATAGTATTGAATCAAATCTTCCTCCAGCATTCCACTATTCATTCCTGGATTTTCCACCTCGTCAGGCAGCCGTATTCTCTGTACTACTGAGCCTCCTGTCAGCGAGATATCACTAGCAACTGAAACAGGGGGATGAAGTAATAACATGGAGGAAGGTCAGAAGGATTGTTCCACAGAGTAGAATTTCAGCTGCGCAACACTGACAGACACTATGCTAACAGTAATCTATAGATTATATAAAATAGCAAGTCTTTTTCACAAAATATTAAATAATATTAAATAAGTGGTACGCAGAGCACGCGTGCGCACACATGGAAAGGAGATCTTCATCAACTAGTGTAAAGATCATTCCACGTAAGAGAGTCTATCATGATTATTTCAAGTAGTACAACAAAAGCAGATGTATTTGAAGTTAATTCCATTCTGTTTTTTGTTTCTTTTGATAAGGTGAAAGGCAAAAAAAAAAAAAATAGATACCGTGATTGGCAACAAGACGATAGTGAGTCAGTGCCGATTCACAGCTCTGGAGGACTCCGATGCCAGCCCAGTACCGATAACCCTGTGAGATAAGCTCTAGTGAGAAGACTGCAGGCTCACACGCTCCACTGGCATTCTTGATGGAATGAATAAAGCCACCCGCGCTCAGAATGTACTTCCGCAGTCCCTTGATCCCAGCACATTACCACCTCATTTATCCTCTTTTAGGTTCTGAGGTAATTTATTCAGCAACTCCAAAAACCAGAATATAGTTGAGAACTAGGAAGTAATGAAGTTCCCACAGAAATCAGAACAGATGCTGTGAACTTTATGGATGAAGTGTGTGTATCTCACGTGTAAGAGAAAATTACTTAGGTTCTTGCTTAGAACACATTCTAATCTTATTGTAAACCTGATTTTAACGAAAATGGGTTGATCTACCAAACCAGCAAAGAAGCAACAAATCAGTAAAATAGGGAAGATGAGAGACTACTAGGAGCAGGCACAGTAACATGAGCAAAAAATGGTTTCAGCCTGAGGAGGATAGCTAATTATAAAAAACAGGGAAAAAAAAAAAAAGTAGAGCTCTCTTGAATCATTCAGCACAGACTCAAATAACTTTACAAACTTTAACAATCCTTTGGGCACTATTGTATAATAATGTGTATAATATTTAATGTTCTTATTCTGTAGCCACTGTTTAAGAAGATTGGTAAATAATAAAAAAAAAGATATAGGTCAGAAATATTTAACATACTTTTGCCATATAAAAATATACTTCAAATTTCTGGAAAATTCATCTAAAAGGAACTTTTCAATTACTGTTTGAGGAATAAATGTTTCCACCAATGATAAAAGCCAATGGGGGAAAAAAAAAACCCTTCAAAATTAGTGAGAATGTTTCAGAAAGTTGGGAGCAACATCCTTGTTTTTCACTGGCTTAAATTACTTCAGCAGTTTACATCTGTCACAGATGACATCCAAGCTCCTTTGCATGACGTACAGCCCATTTACATGACTCTTGATGAATTTCCTGACGTTCTACCTTCCAGCCACACTAAACAGCCTGTATTTTCGTGCAAGCATCACATTTCCTCATCACTGTCCCTCTGCATGTATTGCTCCTGTTGTCTAAATGCCCTTCCACTTCTATTCATTCACTGCTATTTATCCCTCAAGAATTACTTTAGTTACTTCCTTGCTCAGAAGTATCTCCTTCTACCTTTCTTTCCAACACCAGTGTGAGTTAAGAGCTTTTCTAGCTGATTCCTGTAATGATCTTCTTACTTGTGCAAATTTAAATATAAAATATAAATCAATTTTCATTGTAAAATAAATTCAAATGTAAAATCTCTGATAATTCAACTGAAGAAAGGATTTTGACAAATCTTTCCAATTTACGAAAATAAGAGAGACATTTATCACAAGGGCAATAGCCAAAGTCATAATTTCAAAGAAAAATTGTGGACTGTGCCAATTTTCATCCATGTGTAGATGCAAGTATTGTACCCATTAACAAGAATTTGAAGAATGTTCAACTGAATATTTGATCTTGATGAATATAAGTACATCTCATTCATGAAAGCTAGAAAAGCTGTGGCCCCTCATGAACCAAAAATTCTGCTCCTCAATGTTACTAAAGTCTTACTTACCAAAACCATGTGCGCTATTAGGTTGCCCCCAAGAGCTCCAAAAGTATAATATACAAGGGCCTGGGAAAGAAAAAAAATATCCTTAACTGAACACACGCACACACTGACCCAATTCAAATGGTACTATACAATAAAGCTTTAATAACATTACCTTTGCCTGACTTGAATTAACACCAAGTCCGGAGGCATAGAGAAAGCCAAGAGCCTGAAATAAAATGATTAAAGTAAGAATTCTTCTCTAGTAATAGTTTATACACATAGTCTTATGAACGATGAAAAGCAGCAAGAATCTTTAGAGCCTGAAAGATTTGAACAGTCCAAGTATGTACAACTATGGTTAATTAAAGAGCCTCAGAAATGTATTCAAGGTTTTACAAATTACACAATGAAATACAGCTAAACAAATGACTAAGTTTAGCTTGAAGATTAAAGACAGCTTAAAAAAATACTTCAAAACCAAAGGTAAACACAAACATGGCTTTTACTTTATCTTGATCAACAGCTGTATCATCACACTGACACACAACCTATCAAAGGAGAATACACAATGAAAACAGTAAGAGGCTACCACAATAAACATCCTAGCAATAAAAAGGGGTGGCTGGGGTCATGTTGAAGGGGTAACAGAGAAACTTGTCACTTTACAATGCTGAAGCACACACAATTTTTCATTACAAAAACCCAAACAAAAAAACTCCAACAATGCATTGATAAGGTTCTACCTTTGCCCACTGAGGACCGTGAAAGTAAAAGCTAAAGTCAGAAAGGCAGGTGTGTCATGTGCCAGTGTTCGTCAAATCCATGAGCTCTTCCATTTCCCAGCCCCCATTGCCCTTGCACTTGGGTAAGGCCATGTGGCTAGGATGCAGCAAAGAGAAATTCAAGACAGTTTTAGGTCTGGCCATTAAAAACTTTCCAGAAAATCCTCCAGCCCTCCCTTCTCCCTTCAGGAGGCCTGCCCATGTTTCAGATGGTGCAGCTATATGGCAGAAGTGGCCCTTGACTGAGTCAGCATTGGGAAGAGAGTGACAAAAGCAAGGGAACCGCACTGACCCTGGCCCTAACGTGAACAAGGAATACCTCTTTGTAGTGTTGGGCCACTGTGATTTTGGGGCTGTGTCTGTTACATCATCTAAAATTAATTACCATGGAAGAGTGCTTTGCAGTACGCAATATAAAGCATTGTGGCATTATGGGGTGCTATTATTAGAGGGGAAAGAAGCTTCAGAAGTATAATCATTCTTCAGAACCAAATGTCTGTAGAATAAAGAATGTATGTGTGAATTTAGATAAACTGACTTATACAAAGAAGGGAAAAAATCTTTGAAAACAAATGGGGAGTAATGAAGATGTAACCTGTTCATGAATTAAACCAAAACCGTGTGAGAGTTGCAGAGTGGGTAGGTATTCAGACCTAAAGAAAACAATGGTCACAATTTCTGGTATTATTTAAATAGTCTGAAAATAGACTCTGCTAACCGTGACTAGAAACTTTACATTTATGCAAATCCCACACCTCCAGTAAGCCTGAATTACTGAGAACACTTAAAATCAACGTGGTGGCCTCCTAAATCCAGGTGTCAATCTTACTATTACCCATGAGAAATCAAGCAGAGATTTTTTACCAAATGGTGTGATGTGACATGGGATACAGAACATCCCTCTATGAGGTAGGCTTGGCCAAAAATACTTGGTTTGAGTTCATCAGCCTTTAGCTCTATGGGAAATAGAGATGATGAAGACGAAAATAAAGGCCGAAAGGAAGAAACAAACAGACAAACTGAAGAAGGCCATTCTGCAGAACAACTGGCCCTATCTTGAACACAGACAAGAAAGAGAGGCAGGGACTCTGCTAACATTCATTAACAATCGAGCAGAAGATGTCGTCCTGGACTGGATACTGCTTAGGACAAAAACAGGGATAAAGAAAATGCTTTGGTTCACTGCCCTATGAAGACTCTCTGGGTGTTATATTTACTGGACGGGAACGGTGAGGGCTACTTACTGAAAGAGCAAGGAAGGGAACAGTAGACAGTGACATCTCGTAGTAAGTTCACATGTATAAATACACAAAGAGAAAGGTCAAGAAGGGTATGCATGCATTAACATGTTACCAATGTTCAGGTCTGGGTGGTACAGATATGATGTTTTCTTATTTTTTTTTTTGACTGCTTCTGTAGTAAAATATATCTTTTAAAAAAACATGAAGATTACCAAAAGCTGGAGCATCTGAGCTTTGGAAAAAAGGTAATGGATAGTGATTTCAGATAAAAAAATAATTACTTTTATGTTTCATTCTGTACAGATTTAATTTGGAAAACTACAAATGTAATTGTGGTAAGATGCAGCTGCAAAATCCCTCAGGTGACCACAAGTGTCTTGGACAAGAAGATTGTCCAAGACTGGTAAAATGATCCGCCACAGGATTAGTATCTAAAGGTATTTTACCTTCCAGCCTTACTTGTTCAGTGAGGGCAGAGCATAAAGAATAAACTGCTGTGAAAATTAACAAATGTTAACAAATGCTATGTGCCAAGAGATTCTGCAGTGAAAGTGTACTTACAGTTTGTCCCTTAGGAGAGCCTTCTTCAGTCAGTTTTTCAAACATCTCTTTAGCTGCCTGGATATTCTGTGTCAGGTAATCACCGAACAAAAGAGCATATGACACTCTCTCCAAGGCCTTGGTATGATTCATGCCTGCTGCCTTTTGAAGATACCGATATGCTCTTTAAACATAAGCAATTAAAAAAGACAAATAAATTAGCAATATTTTGGAACTGCCATTACAATTTTTACAGAATCTGGGGGTACTTGCTGGCTCAGCTGGACGAGCATACAACTCTTGATCTTGGGGTTGTGAGTCTGAACCCCACTTTGGGTGTAGAGATTACTTAAATTAAAAAAAAAAAACTTTAAAAAATTTTTGTTGTTTTTTGCTTTACAAAATCTATGCAGATGCAGAATAAATAATTTCCTTATTCTATAGAATCCCTCTGATAATTTGATTTGCACTAAGCTATGTTACTTATATATATAGAAAACATTCTGGGCTACTTTTGTCTTTTACATAAGGTACCAGTTCTGTTATTTCAATATTTTAGAATAGTCTAAGAATGAGAAAGAATTATAATACTGTAGTACCCAATAAATAATCATTGTAATTTTCTTTTAAAATCTTTGCAGACTATAACAAAAGTCAGCTGAAATTAAGAGACATAAAATGTTAACTTTATGTTCTTTCCAACTTAACTTTATGTTCTTTCCAAATTCCTAAATTCTAGTGTTTGTCTGCAAGATAATTACAAAGCAAAAATAAAAAAAAACACCAGACAAGAATTCCTTTTGTTTTATGTCATTTTGAATTCTAAACAATATACATATTCTTGGCTCTTGGAAACTGTTATAATTTTAATTCTTTCCATTTTGCTTATTGTTCATTTTTGTGATGCACATTTATAATCTTTTTAGCCCAAAGCGCTGAAATGTGATATAAGTAATACCCTTGATGTCTATAGGTCGTATCAGGTTTTCTTAAAATACAGCCTAAGAAATCCTCTGTCTTCAGCAGTGCAGTTAAAAAACAAGCACTTAGCGCTTTCTAGCTCAGTAACGGCCTATGTCAGGGAAAGAAAAGACCGGGCAATGCTACCTACTCTCTTTTCTGGCTTTTCTTATTGCTTCCGTTGAGGATTTTCATTCCTGTCTGGTACATCATTTCCGCTTCCTGCATTTGCCGCCGTTTAGCGGCCTCTTCTTCAGCTAAAAACAAAATATCAGATGCTTTTAAACTGATTTTACTTTTAAACCAATTATTTATTAAACATCAGTATATGTTCTTTCTTCTAGGCAGTTACCACTACAGTGATCTTTCACTCTTTCCCAATCTGACTGTAAGGACATATGCTTTTATGTGCGGCCTTTATCTGACTAAAGTTAAGACTTAAAAACAAAAAACCAAACCAAACCAAACCAAACCAAAAAAACCTCCAACATTCAATAAAATCACTTCCTTGTAGAGAAAGTTATATCAACTTGGTTTTGGAAAGTGCTTTCCTACTAATAATTCTAAAACTTTTCATAAAAGTCAACTAAAACTCTAGTAGAGGCTTATGATTATAATCAAGGTGAGCTAAAATTGAAGGACAAGAAAACAATAGTTAGAAAAAATACTACTATAGTCAAAGGATACTTTAGCCTCACCTGAAAGGCTGTATCTTTACAAGGAGAAAATATGTGACTAATTACCTAACAAAGAATTAGTTAAAAAAAAAAATGGATTTTTATTAAATACAGATTCTGATTTAATAGTCAAGTTCTGCTTTTTCCTATGTACTGATGCAACACTGAAAATTATAGCATTAGATTTCCCCAAAATTATTTTGTTACTTTAAGAAAGCATTTTAACAGAAATCTAAAACTTATCAAGAGACATTTGAATATTTCATTAGGAGTATTTACAGAAATAGAAGCAACTTCTTTTTGTAATATAAAAACAAAACTTGATGTATTAAACAGGAGTACCTAATCATACTGGCCCACATCCAAAGATGGACTATATTTGATGTTTTCTCTAAGGAATGCCTAAGTATTCTATCAGAGCCATCATTTTGAAAATATCATCTGGTATCAAAAGAGCTACGTTCAAGGTTTTCTTTGTTCCTTAACAGAAAGTTCCTCCTGAAAACACAGCTTGCCTTTAGAGACAATACTGACATTAACATTTAGGGCAGTTAAATATACTGTATCTATCAAATACTACCTCAGCACAGCACATTTCACTCAAAGTATTTAAAAAAGGTATTATCTATTTTTCTTCTAAGCACTATTAATTAACCTCAGCATAATGTGCTGTTTTTCTTTACTGCCAAAAAACGTTTTATAGTAATTAATTTAGCAGCCTTCTTGAGGGTTTACAGAACAAGCTGTGCACAGCAACGGAAGATCATCTCTAAATAAAACACAAGTGTGATAAGCTGCCCAACTGAGAGCCCAGAAGTGAGTATACGGCATGCTTCCTGCTCTTAAGTCCATTCTTTAAGACTTACCTGTGTCACTGACACTGACCACTTTTGACCAAGGTGGGGAAAGGAAGACTAGAAAAAAGGCCTTAAAAATGTTGTCTGAGACATAAAACAATGTGGACATGCCTCCTACTGGGCAATACTTACTTTCACAAAAGCCCCACTTTTCATCTGCCTTGTAGTCATAGGTTGTAGCACACCACAATCTGCCATCTTCTCTCCCATCTGATGTACATTCGTCATATTCCTTATCCAGGAACAGAAAAGGGAAGTGGCAGGGCTCCCCATGGGCTGTGCCTTCAATGGCAGTCAGAGCTGAAAAGATTAAAAAAAAAACCTCTAAATATAAATAGCATTCTGGTATCCATGCATTTAATACTGTCAATTCCAATGATTAGAATTTGAAGACAAAAGAACATGATTTGAAATGGGGAACATGAAAAGGTCAGCATCAAATTTTCTTTAACATGACTTAAGGGTGGGTCAACTTAGTGAACATGGCTGGCTTAGTGTACATGGCAGCTCTGTATCTAACTTAGAATTTCTGAAGATCTTGAGATCTGATAACCTCAGAATGTTATAAGTCTACTGTAAAATTCCTGGCTAACTAGCAAGCAAAAAATAAGGCAAATACAACCAGATCAATTTCACCGCTGAGCACAATTCCCCTCTTTTCTTTCTAAGTCAGCTTAATAGTATGAAGCTATACAGGGAAAATGCTCCCTTAGGTCAAGTTCATCATTCACGCCTCTGTGATCCCACAGCACTTTAATCAGAGCATGTATGATATAAGCTGAGGTTCTTTCTTTACCATACTCTTACTCCCACTAGACCCTGAGCTTGTTAAAAGTAGAGACCATATCTCTATTGTTCATAAGCTCTTTGGACTATCTTCTAGTTGCTGGGAATTATGTCAGGTGCTGAAAACAAGGTGGAACAGAGGTCTCTGCTCTCCACAACTTACTGCCTAGCAAGGAAGAGAGACATTAAACGCTAAGTGTGACTGATGTTATGGAAAGGAAAACCTCCCCTGTCAGGTACTGAGGTTTACCACTGAACTTCACAGCTGTGCAGGAGTAGAGGGTGGATGAATTGCTTTAGGGTGGGGTAGAAGTACTGTAGACAGAAGGGCCCATGTGCACTAAGAATCAAATGAAAGACAGCATGGCACTTTAGAAAAAATACAAAATTCAGTATGTGACAACATGTAGTGTGACTGCCCAAGTAGACAAGAGAAGAGGTTAAAGCTAGAGCAGCACAAAGAACTAGACTAAGGTCCTGATAAATCTGATTAAGGAGTTTGGCCTTTATCCTGAGAACAATGGAAACTCACTTAAAGAGCTTTAAACAGAAGTGACATGCTCATACTTACACATTTTTATTAAGAGAGTGGACAACGGAATGGAGAAAAGCAACACTGGATTAAGACAACCAGTTTACAAGTTGTGACATTAGGCTAACTGAGAGGTAATGGGAGCCTGAAGAAGATAATGGAATGAAAGGAGTGGATGTACTCAAGTGATGCTAAGAAGCAGATGTGGCCCCACTTCCTGATTGACTAGATGTACAGATGTGAGGGGAGGAGTCATGGAAGGCTCGCAGGTATTAGACTTCAGGAAGTGAGGGGATGGCTGTCCTCACTAGAACAGTAAAGGAGGTGTATGTTACTGGGTAGGGATGAAAGGCTCAGGGCAGAAACAAGTTAAGCTTTGATCCTGCTATATTCAAAGTGGCTATAACAAACAAAACCAAAAACAAGATGTCGTAGACATCTTTTCAGCTATAGTCAAAGAGGAAGTTCTCCAGTTCACAGACAGACTGGAAGCTAAGAGTGCACATAAGAATACCAGTGAGAAGTAAAAAAGAAGAGCAGAGGGACAGGGTTGACCCCAGAACCATACACGGTTAAGTGAGTACACGTCAATTTCCACGGATTGCTTTAACATGGAGAATGTAATTAGGAGTACAGATTCTGGAGTCAGAATGCCTGACTCAAATCCTACCACTCACTAGTTGTACACTTTGAGCAAATTCACTAATCTCTCCCCTTATCTGTAAAATTATCTGCAGGTAACTTCCTTATCTACAAATAGGGATAAAAGTCCTAGCTGCATAGAGTTACTCACAAAGATGAACTGAAATAATACACGTAAGGGACCCACCACATGCCTGCCACTTAAGGTAATAGCCTTAAAGAGATAACACTGCTACTCTCATAGGCACTCCTGCTCTGAAAGCACATGAAATGGATGCTCCTTCTCACCTGTGCAAAGAAGAATTCATACTTACTTGAAAACTATTTTCAGTAAGTTATGAAAGGCAAAATTAATTTCAAACTGTTTGCCATCAGGCAAACGTCTTTCACCATCCTGGTAATCACTGACCAAAGGCAAATACATTGATCCACCTGTGTCTACAAGAAATGATCTTTAGTACAATGTATAAGCAAAGCACCCTTTAGTTAGCAACAACCTCAGAGGGACCATTTTAACTACACAGTTTGAAAAAAGGCACTCCTATGTACTGCTACTAGATTCAAATTTGCTTGAGAAAAATAGTATCTGTAAAATAGCAGTTTGTCAATGTGAATTTCAAATTAAAATACAATAGTTTAAAAGAATATATATTTTTCTGATAATAGAAATTTGTTTTAAAAACAAATAGCTTGCCTTAAGAATCCCAGTTTGCCAACACTTTCTAAGTGGTACGAATGTATGAAAGGATTCTCTTTCATGTGATGGAACTATACACCAGCAAAGAAACTGGAAAGAACACAAGAGATTTTGGCAACAAAAGGTTCTAACCTACTGCTCATTCAGCACTTACTTAAGTAGGAAGAATCCCCAGGGTGCCTGGGTTTCACCAATTTAGTGAGAGTGAATCTTGATCTAAGTAATGTGTTTATTAGTAAGTAACTAGAAAGAAAATCTGTATCTCTCAGGTATCTTCTCCAAGCAATATGACAACATGGAAATTGCTACTTTTACTACCTTTTACACTTGGTTTAAAGTCTTCTAAAAGTTACTGACTGGGACTTGCCAGTTCCAAGTCAATTATCTCAAGTAGATAGTCCTTACAATAGCATTAATTTCAGTTAATTTTCTTTCCGTGAAGAAATTCTGCAAGAATTTCAAAGCTGTCATTTTAAAAACTGCCACAAAAATGGTACCTACTAGCTTTAAAAACTATGGTAATCATGGCTCTGGCACAATGAAGCTGACTGATTATGCAATTTAAGTTAATGATAGCCAGTAGTCAAACCTGACTCTAAAAATGAAAGAGGGAAAAATGTGTCATTAAGTCAATTTAGCACCTTCCTTTAAAAAAAAAAATCACAGTTCTCGATAAGGTATCATATTTTGACTCTACAGTAATGGCAGAATACCACAATCTATTTAAACCCTGATGGTAAGATTTCTATAACTTATGTTATAAGAGAATTTATAATAAATAATGGACTGCTTTATATTTAAACTGGTAAAGAACTGCTCTTGCAAAGTGAGTAAAAATCAATCAAGAAAGCTAGAAAAAGTTAAAAAAAAAAAAAAGAGAGAAAAGGACAGCCCAAACAACAACCCCAAACCTGGGTCTTTCAGTGCTGGCCAGATTACAGGTAAATGGGGACTTTCATACTGCTAGTGGGATTATCAGTTAGTACCTCTTCAAGAGGGACCTTCAGAAATACCTATTAGAATTCATAAAGTTCATGCTTGGGATCACATTTTTCCACTTCGAGAATGTTTAACTTGTAGAAATGCTCCCATAAGTATTCAAAGAGATATGTATATGACAGTATTTGTGTATAAAGATAGAAAACCAGTAAGAATTCAAAGGTCTGTCAACAGGAGACTGGTTAAATTAGCTACAGTGTAGTCATTACACAAAAACCTGGTACAGACAGAAGTAGAGGGTCAAAGGCTAGGGGTCAGGGCAACCTTATATTTCAAGATCTGACAGATTCCAGAAAACCAACAGCTAAGTGATGAAAGCTTCTTCAGAGTAGGAAAAAATATGTGAGAGATCAGAAAGATGAGGACCAAGAACTGACCAGGTATTCAGAAAAGAGAATGTGACTGGAGCAGAGTGGATTTAGAAGTCTCGAGGGGACCAGAGCATCCCGAGAGTTGGATGAGAGAATGGGAAGAGAAGTGTAATCAGTGAACACAGACAACTCTTGTTTCAAAGAATGATGCTATTAAAGGGGAGTAAGGAGGGGCACCTGGGTGGCTCAGTGGGTTAAAGCCTCTGCCTTCAGGTCGGGTCATGCAGCTTCCAGCTCTCTGCTTAGCAGGGAACCTGCTTCCTCCCTCTCTCTCTCTGCCTGTTTCTCTGCCAACTTATGATCTCTGTCAAATAAATAAATAAAATCTTAAAAATAAATAAAGGGGAGTAGGGAAGCAGGGTGGTCGCTGGAGGTGGTTTTGGTTTTTAAAATATAAGCTATTACAGCATGTCTGATGCTGATGGAAAGAATCCAAGAGAGAGGGAGCAGTGAAAGTGTGGCCACAATGTTGCCATATGAACTAAATTAAATGTCCTGGGAATTGCGACATTATTTTTTCCTCATTTTCTAATGGTAAGATCAAAAAACCCCCAAAAGTCAACCTCTAGATCCATAAAAACAAAGGCAAATGATTTAGCTTTGCAAATTTCTCATCTTAGGAGCTTTAACACTGCCAATTAAGTCTGATATTGTACCTATAAGTTTATATGAGTGTTCTGTTTATAAGAAAACTACTTAATCATGCTGCTTGTTTGAAGTAATTTTTTATTTCTAAACATACAACAGTAAATAACATTTTAGTAGAATGTATTTGTAGTAGTAAATAGTTGAAATACAATCATTTAATGTTAAAAAGCTATCAACCTCAATACATTTGTCATAAAATGCTCATCAGTTTTAGTCAACACCAAGGTAAAAACTCAATGAACCAACCATCAGCAAAAACCCCCAAAGATTTAAGAACAAAACATAGGAACAGATGATTCAAAGTAAACCATCTGAGATAAAGCAAACAGTATAGGCCAAATAAGGAGGTATTTACTGCGGAAGAATGGGATAGTAATCTCTGAGGGAAAATACCAACGTTATATAATCTGCTACAAGAGATTGCTTTCACTCAATGCTGAGAATTACTAACTACGGTTGAGAAATTACTTATGTTAATGAAGTAGGAAGGAAGGAAAGACAAGCAGACTATATGCAGGGAAGCTGTGCTTTAAGGAATAAAACCCAATTTTCAGAAAAAGAATGAAATGTAGTAATAGGAGAATGAACAAAACATTAAGATCAGAGTTGACAAGCTCAGTTTTGTGAGAAATAACTAATCATTTTAAAATAGAAACAGAAGCAAGCACTGGCCCCTGTGCCCAGAAGAAAGTGACAAGTTCATGACACTTAAGTGACAGGCACTATCAGAAATCATACAGATGCTCAGGAAAACTATTTAAGAGTGAGGATCTCTGAAAAATGGCTTTAAAGACAGTTCTTAGAGTTTCAAACACAAAGATGGTCTCCTAAAGGAGTTTTCTTGCACAGATAATTTTCCGTACAACCATACAAAATGAAAGAAACAACAAAATCTTTTCATTAAAGTTAGCACCTGTTGTAGAGAATGGCCTGTTCCCTTAGCCATTTATCTTCTGTTAAATCTGATCACTAAATTAAGGTTTGTTTATTCCTAGCCACCCCCATGCGAGTGACAATGGGGTAGCAATGCCATCTTATTACTTAACCAACTTGCTTATTCCAGAACCCAATTTAAGCATGATTTAGTGAAGTTTAAACTCTGTTCCTTTTGTGCTACTTGAAATAGAGCAAGAGGCTCATTATTTGACTTGATTTTACTTCTAATTTTTTACGACCATCTGGATAACATGTTTATTATAGCAAAGACAATCCAAGCAACAGGAAAGTGTACAAAATTAAAGAAAAATCAAAGTCATCTTTAGCTACCACCATGAAGTCCCTTTTTTCTCCTGAGGTAATGACTCTTACTGATGTTACTGTTAATTTTTCTTCTCACTTGCAAATATATGAAAAAAAAGGGGGGGGGCTTTCTTTTACAAAAGGGACCTGTGATGGTTAATTGTGTGTGTCAACTTGTGCCCAGATAGTTGGTCAAACATTATTCCAGATGTTTCTGTAAAGGTGTTTGTGGAAGAGATTAGCATTTAAATCAATGGACTTTTGAGTAAAGCAGATTACCCTCCATAACATGGGTATGCCCCATTCAATTAGTTGAAGGCCTAACAGAACAAAGACTGACCTTCCTTGACCAAAAGTAATTCTGCCAGCAGACAGACTTTGGTTCTCTTTCTCTGGAGAACCCTGACCAATACAAGGATCATACTAATTGAATTATTTATAATGTGACATTTCACTAAACACTAGCATTGTTCCAGGTGGCAGACTACAGATTGGCTGTCAATTCTTAACCCTTTCCTCACCGTCTATGGAGCTAGGGATGGTCAAGTGATTGTCTTGGTAGGTTTTTTTTTTTTTTTAAAGATTTTATTTATTTATTTGACAGACAGAGATCATAAGCAGGCAGAGAGAGATGGGTAAGCAGGCTCCCTGCTGAGCAGAGAGTACAATGCAGGGCTTAGGGCTCGATCCCAGAACACTGGGATCATACCCAGAACCCTAGGATCATGACCTGAGCTGAAGGCAGAGGCTTTAACCCACTGAGCCACCCAGGTGCCCTGTCTTGGTAGTTCTACCAGTGACTCCTGGTGCAGGTATCAATTCTTCCTGAGGACCCAGGACCTGGAGATACAGCCATCACCAGGTGTGACCATATGGAACAAACATGAAGATAAAGCTAATCTATTAAGGAGCCTGAATAGGAGAGAAAGGAGCTGGAGTCCTTGATGGCAAGAGCCCTAACTATGGAACCAAAATAAACCTCTGCTTTTGCCACTATTTGATGGATTTTGTTACCTGCAATAATAATGTTCCTTTTAAAATAACTATGAGGGGGGCACCTGGGTGGCTCAGTGGGTTAAGCCTCTGCCTTCAGCTCAGGTCATGATCTCAGGGTCCTGGGATTGAGCCCAGGGAGCCTGCTTCCCCCTCTCTCTGTCTGCCTCTCTGCCTACTTGTGATTTCTCCTTCTCTGTCAAAATAAATAAATAAAATCTTAAAAATAACTATGAGGGCACCTGGGTGGCTCAGGCATTGAGCACCTGCCTTGGGCTCAGGTCATGATCCCAGGGTTCAGGGATCAAGCCCCACATCGGGCTCTCTGCTCAGCAGGAAGCCTGCTTCTCCCTCTCCCACTCCTCCTGCTTCTGTTCCTTCTCTCATTGTGACTCTCTCTGTCAAATAAATAAATAAAATCTAAAAAAAAAAAAACAACAACAACTGAGTATTCTACAATAAGAAATAACACAATGTAATAACTTCCCTTCTTGATGACCATTTATTTATTCATTTAAACAACAAAAAAAAGCTTACTGGGATGATGTGCAGAAAACAATTGCCATGGGCATTTTGCAAATTGCCTTTGAAAAAGTGGGCCCTTGGCTAGAATCTGGAAAGTTCTACTTTGAGAGGGTTCCCACGACCCTGATAGAAGTGACTTATTGTGCCTAAACTGTCTGTACAATGTGGTTTATGCTCAACATGTGTTTTCCTTCTGGGAACCTGCAATTTTGGTATATGCCAGGCCGAAAGTGATTACATGACTAGTCTCCATTAAAAACTCTAAGCACTGGGTCTCTAATGAGCTTCCCTAGAAGATATTTCACATATGTTGTCCCATGTACCAGGGGAATTAAGGACATCCTTTGTAACTCCCCTGGAAGAGGACAGTTGGAAACTTGTGTTTTGTGTCCTTTGCACTTCACCACAGGCTGATTTTGCTTTGTATCCTTTTGCTACAAGAGCTCAAAGCTGTGAGTACAACTGCATGCTGAGTCCTCCCAGCAAATCACGGAGGTCTGGGGACCCCTGAAGTCAGGGGCATCACAAGTAGGATTGGCTAGGATGACCTAGACAGGTCAGATGAGCAGGATGACCCTGACCCACTGAAACATGGTGAAAGCACCGTTAGGGAAAGGAAGGGGAGGGGACAGGGTATAATGAATCTTTGGCGGCCAGCCATGGTATGCAGCCTCAGCTGAGTCATTATCTGTTGTGAGAAGTAAAAGTTACCCGTGGAACTTGAAAATGACAGATCCAACTCTGGGAGAGCAGGCTAGTTGCTTTTGGCCATGGTGGCTAAAACAATGCCATTGGGTTTTATTTTCTCCTCCAGATTGGAGAAAGGACCCCCAAATTCCCAAAGTGAACAGGCCAAAAATGTTAAAAGTTTACAGTGCTCTCTCCTCCATGTGGGTTAGAGGGGCAGGATGGGAAGAGGGAGTAAAACTAGGTCCAATGATGTAGGAATGATGCTGGGATTAGGAGATGACGGCCAAGAAAGAATTCTTGAGACGTCGTTGGTACAAAAAGGTCATTTTATTAAAGCACAGGGACATGACAGGAAAGAGCTGTGCTGGCATTATGAGGAGTGGCTGATTATTTCCCACCTTTCAAGTTGAGTTGGGGATAGGGTTGGGGATAGCCAAGTCTCTAAGGAATTTGGGAAGCATGGTTTCCAGGACCTTGAGAGGACTAGCTATTGTTGGGAAAAGATCTTTTACTACTGACTCATTAAACCTTAGTCATGAGACTCTTCAGATGTATATCGGTGGGTCATATGCTTGGGAAATGATTGCCAACACCTATCTTGACAGAGATAAAGGAAGTTTCCAAAGCAATTTTAAAATACTAAAGTAGATTTACAGGATCCTGGAGGGTCGGGCTAAGATTAAGATTGCCTTTTGCCCTTAGCAAAGTGTTAATATTGAGGCAGCTGAGTTCCTAGAGGAATGTCACTCTGCCTTTTAAGGACTTATGAATGGGCTGTAAGTAGTAAAGAAATTTAATTTTTCTTTTGCCTTTGTTCTCCAAATCACTAGGGCTAAAGCAAAATTTTAGATAAGGCAGAAAGAAAAGGGAAGGCTGCACTCTAGCAGTTTTTTTTTTCAGTCTAGCTTCTGCTGCACTGGCCTCCCCCACTCCCCTTCCTCCCCTGCATTCCAGTCAGGATCTTCCCTGGCAGCTATCACGTTAACATGCAAATGATGAATTTACTTCCTGGCAGTTCAAGTAAATTTGCAATAAGAAAAAAAGAAAGGATTCTTTTAGTGGCTTTGTATTTCGTGGCTACCACAACTGGATGGATGATAAAAATTGATACACGATGTTAAATGCTTATAATTCCATCCATGCTTATAATTCCATCCATAATTCCAATCACCCTGATCAGCAGAAGCGGCAAAAAAGAAATGTGTTAGTGGGACAAACTTCCTTGCTTTTTTGCCGCCAGTAGGCGGGCTGGAATTAAAACTCTTGAGTATTGGAAACAGAACAAGTCTCTATAATTGCTGGGTTTTGCTATGGAAGATATGGACGTTTAGTGGAGCCCTTGTTAAAAGGGAGACAATAAGAAAGAGGTGATCTGCAGGTGGAAACACACTTTTGGAGTCCTAAAGAGCAGGTTTTGGTTGGCTAAGTGAGTGCTTCTGAAGGTAGAGGTCTGACCTTAGGGCCTGATGCATGCGTGCCTGTGTATGTTTGTGTGTGGGGAGGGAGATGGGAGAGAAGGACACACAGAGAGAGAGAGAGAGTGAGACAGAAAGTGAGAGAGAGCTTGTGCACGCCCAAAGACCAACAAGACAAAGCTGCGGCCCAGCCTTGCACGCCACCTGGACTTTTTGGCCCTGTGGCACCTTGACTCTGCTGCTGAAAAAAGCCTCTGGCTTTTAAAAAATCCTGAATTCACAAATCCTATTTGCTTGAACTTGATTCAAAGCTAAAACCTGATGCTATCTGGGACAGGCTTCCAGCCTCGGTGTGAGCTGGACAGAACCAAGAGCAGCCACAGGCTCAATAAACAGAAATCAGATGCTGTGGCCTACTGGACATTAGGCCACCTCTCTGTGGGGCCTCATATTGTGATGAAAATCGTGGATGCCCGGCTGGACTGTCTGGGTCACAGACAAATGTTCATAGGAAAGGGTTTGTTCTCTGATGGGACCATCTGAAATCAAGCTGCTGACTGGTGTGTTATTTCTGATACAGAGACTGACCACACTCCTAACTTGTGACTGTTGTCCAGAGCTATCCTTTGGGGGAGGAGACATCACAGGGAGTGGGACCCTCTATTTGCTCCTGACAGGTCGAGTTACCGAGGGATTTCCAGCCCCTGTGGAATAGGCCTTAACTTGTGCCTGGCTCTCCTGATAAGCCGCCATCTCCAACAAGGGACTAATTACCTGACTGCTTCTCTCTTCACTTCACGCCTCTCTCTCTCCCCTTCTCTCTGGTGCACGCCTTAGTGCGATCTGACTGTTCCAGTGCAGCTGTCCTCAGAGAGGGGGTGATCTTTCCTAGGTTGCTTTACGGGTTAAGTGATCAGGGTGAAAGAGGTGGGACGTGATGTAAACCTATTTTGAAATTTTTTGAAAATTCAGGACTTTTGTCCTGCCAAGTTTTGAACATGATGTTTTTCTGGTTCAGATGTATAAAAATGCTTTTCTCTGAAGATGTCTTGCCTTTCTTACACAGAACCCCTCCAAGTAAAATGTCTGGATGAGAGTAGGGGATGACTGAGAAAATAAAAAAATCATATGACTTACTGAATGGAAACTCTGATTTTGTAACAACCAAGGAAAATAAACTAAAGCCCCTGCACCTGGAGAGGCATGAGTGAAGGGAGAATAATGGTGTTTTCTGCAACTATTTCTGGAAGCTTCTTCCCCTTCCTAAAGGAAGACTCTCCGTGCACTCTTCTGAGCTGTTGAGAGTGCTCTGCATTCAGACCGTGGAGCCCCTCATACCAGACAGGGCTGACTGTGAGGCAGCAGGAGGTGGCCCAGTCCCTACACCTGCCATGCAGAAAACCTCCAGATATTGTCCACACTCGTGAGGTGGATGAACAGTGTCATGGACAACAAAACTGTTTGGGACTGACTGGCAGTTGCTCTGAAACTAAAAAATGGAACTAAAGTACTTGGACTGGATACCTAGAAGATGCCCATGCCAGGAGGCCACATCATCCTGCCTAACATATGTCTGGGTTGGGCTGCCTCAGTGATGGTAAACTGTTTCCAGGGTTACCATACGTGCCCTCTGGGTCTACAATTCTGTATGTGCACCCTATCACGACACTGCCTCAGCTTCAACTTACTGGCCAGTTCTGCTGGGCCTGAATTGATGGCTTAAGACTAGGTTAAAAAAAGTTAATATAGATATTTAAGGAGGAAACCATCTGGCCTCTATGGTTAATGAAGCTTGTTAATTAGCTGGGTGTAGGACTCATGAAGGGCATAACTGAAATCAGTATGGCAGACTGGTCTCACTCTACTGTCCAGGTCTTACTGAGAGTAACTTTGCCATAAAGACAAGATGACCAGGGACCAAGGATGTGTAGAGAAGAGTTCATAGACCAGGCTTAAACTTCTGTCCTTGAAAAGGTTTATAAGGTTAGCCCTTGGCTGGTGTCTAGGAACTTAAGATTCTGGAAGAGCGCCTACTACCCTGTTATGAGTGACTCATCCCAAGTGCACAAACAATATGGTTTCTGGTGAACACCTGCTTTCCTTGTGCAAGTCTGTAATTTTGGTATGTGCTGGGCACAGACTGCCTACATGGCCAGCACCCTAAAATGACTCCAGGTATTAGGTCTCGGGGCACCTGGGTGGCTCAGTCTTTACGCAATTGCCTTTGGCTTAGGTCATGATCCCAGGATCCCAGGATCCCAGGATCGAGTCCCACATTGGGCTACTTGCTCAGTAGAAAGTCTGCTTCTCTCTCTCCTACTCCCCCTGCTTTTGCCTCCTCTCTTGCTATCTCTCTGTCAAATAAATAAGTAAAATCTTAAAAAAAAAAAAAAAAAAGGTATTAGGTCTCTAATCAGTTTCCCTGGCAGACAGCATATCACATGTGTTGTCACAACTTGTTACGGGGGAAATTAAATACATTCTGTGTGACTCCCCAGGGAGAGGACCTTTGGAAGCTGCATCTGTTTTCCCCAGATTTCACCCATGTATCTTTCTCTTTATTGATTTTGCTTTGTGTTCTTTTGCTGTAATAAATCATAGCCCTAAATATGACTATATGCTCAGTCCTGTGAATCTCATGGAGAATCACTAAGCTGAAGGTATGGTCCTGGGGATCCCAGACACAGTTGGAAATAAGTGTGAAATAGTCAACAAATAGCAAGAAGGCAAAAATGGCTGGAGTCATGTGAGTGAAGGGACATGGCAGAAGATGAAGTCACAGGGAGAGGAAGTACTGGATCATGTAAGGCCTTGATTGGACTTTATTCTGAATGTGATCGGAAGCCACTGAAGGCTCTGAACAGGAAGGAAAACTGCTCTGGCTGCTGCTAAGAGAACTGACATAAGCGGAAGAAGAGAAAGCAGGGATACTAAGCAGGAAGTTCTTAAAGACATGAGACTCTTCAACTGCCCTTGGTGGTTCAGTTCGGCCCCTGGTGGTTCAGAAAGGAGAAACTTACATTCATTTTTAAGGATGAGTAGAAATATGATAAACTTGGGCAAGGGGGTGAGGAAAGTGTTCCAAACAGTAGGAAGAACTTGTACAAGTTATGACCTTATTAGAAGCATAAACTGCATGGTGTATTTGAAGATTGGTGAAGGGTCTGATATTGCTGTAAGAGGGTCTTGGGCAGAATTGTGGGAGATGAAGCCACAGAGGCCATGCTGCACATGGAAGGCTTTGGGAATCATGTTAAGGAGTTTGTGCTGCATCTCAAAGGCAAATGGGGAGATAATGAAGGGTTGTAAATAGAGGAGTTATGGATCAAATTTGAATTTTAGGAAGATCAATATGGCAGAGATAAGGATGAGAGGCCAATAAAGGAAGCAAGTCTATAAATAAATGTCATATTACTCAGTTCTAATGTAGCTGGGACTGCACATACTCAAAGCCATGCACATAACTTATGTTATATATAAACAGAGAGAAAGATGACATGATCAAATCATGTTAGAAACATGCTGATGCACACTAAAGGTACTTACTCCCAGGAGGGTTCTCCTTACCTACGGAATGCTTTAGCAGGATGGACGTGGTATGTCTAGACTGCTCACTGTACATAAATCTGGGATGTATATATTTTGAGGAATGACCTCCTAGAAAATATCACATAAGCTATGCAATTATCAGAGACTAAACTGGAGATGTTTTATAATGGAAATAGCTCCCTTTCATGGAAGTGACATTCCATATACACCATTTAGAGGCCTCGTATGTTAAAATCTGGGCCAGGGTGCACCCTAATCAAGGCAAGCAGAACCTAGGAGTAGCCCTGGCAGTCTGAACTTCTTGACACTTCACCTGTGTCTTGTGATAATTATTCTCTCTGAAAATATTAGTCAAGTTTGGTACTGGGTAAGATCTCTTTATTCTTTTGAGTTCAAAATTTGTCAGGTTTTTTTTTTTTTTTTTTTTTTTTACAGTGTTTAATTCAACCTGGATGAACCAGGATGAATGATACATTTCCTAACCGTATTCACCAGAGTGACCAGTATGACAACTTAGTTGCAGTGCGTGCTCCTGGTGCCTAGATTGTAGTGTCTAAATGCAATTTCCTACGAAAAGGAATTTTTTTTTTTTTTCTTGGGAAATGGCTGATTCATTTCAGGGTTAGGAAATGTGTAAGATGAATTTAAAATATCCCATCTTGCCTGAAAAATAAAAACAAGTTTAAAAGTCGGTTATGATTAGTCCACAAGAATGAACTTAAAGGGACTCTCAGTATGCAAAAATAGGATAATGTGAGCAATGAAAAAGGACTGCAATCCTGTGAAGCAAACATATGTGAAACCCACAGATCTGGAATGATGCTCAGAAGCAAAGCAAACAGAAACAAACAGACAAAAACGTACTTACTGGCCTCCTTTGGAGGTTGCTAGAGCACCAAATTATTATTTGAAAATATTTCAAGGGAAAGAACCAAGCATCTAACCTTCATGTGAGGACTGTGTTTCAGGGTAAACAAAGAGTTGTGAGGGCAAGTTTTTCTTTATAAAAGAATCCCAGGTAACAAATGCAGGAGGTATTATACATCAGAAAGACATCATTTTGCAATTCCTAGTGAAATAATGGATCCAGACAAACAAAATGGTTGTGGAAGCCTCTGGGTGAAAGGTCAGTGAGGAACTTCTGAATGGCTGGATCAGGCTGACATCACCCAGCTTCACTGATCAATTTCTAGAAGTGGAACAATCAAATACTCTGTGCCTCCGGATGTAATATATTAGGAAGTACACAATACTCTACTATGAGATAGTCTCAGGAAAACACCAGAGCTAAATCTACCTCAGCGTCTACAGTTAACGTCCAATTTACAGACTACATAGCCGGGAGTAAGTAAGTTCAATGACATTACAAGGATACAACCAGCTAGATCCAGAATGTGGGAAACTATAGCACAAAGGACATTATTTCTTTACCAAACAAAATGAAATAAAAAACAAGGGAGAAAGACCTGTTATAGATTAAGAGAAACCTAAGATCTTGGTGTGGATACTGATTCAAACCAACCAGTTCTAAAAAGATATCTGAACCAACAGGGAAAACTGCACAGGGCCTGGGGATTGGGTGATTCAAGAATAATCGTTAATTTTGTGGACATTATAGTACCACTGTGGTTTGCTGGGGGAAAAAAGGCATATTTTCAGAGATACATACACAGGTGATATAACATGGAATCTGCTGTAAATACTCTAGGAAAGAAGAGAGTAGATGCATATACGGTGGCAGAGATGAAGCAAGAATAAGAATGTGGAGGGCTGCTGACCCCAGATGATGGGCAAGGGGGTCACGACCACCCTCCACTTTTGTGCATATTTCGAAGCCTCCGTCATAAAAAAATAAAAATGAATGAATTAAACTATAATATTTGGCAAGAATTTAAAAATGGTAATACATATTTTTGGCTGAGGCACATGAAAAGGAGTCATTTCAAAGGAAGTGAACAGAATTACTTTTTTTTTTACATTTTAACAGTATGGGATCAAATATCTTTTAAAATTTTACATTCAGTCCAGCAAATTTACTTTAAAAAACTAATTCTCAGAAAATTTTCATAGATGTGCACAAAGATACATCTAAAATGATCTCCCAGCAAAAAAAATTTATAAACAATCTGTTTCTAATTTATGGTATATTTAAATGTAAATTTTTAAAGTTTTATTTACTTAAGTAATCTCTATGTCCACCATGGAGCTTGGACTCATGACCCCAAGATCAAGAGTCACGTGCTCCTCCAAATAAGTCAGCCAGGTGCTCCTACCTGTAAAATTTTTTATAGCCATTAACCATCAAATTTTAAAAGAATACTAAATGATAGGGGAAAACGTTCAAGACAAACTGTTAAGCACAAAATGCAGGCTGTAAAACAGTATATACATTTTGACCCAATTTAGTCTTCTTAGAACTATACATTTAGAAAAGAGCTTGAAGAGTTTTCTCCATGATGTTAACAGCTGTGTCTAGCTCATGGGATTAAAGTAATTTTAATATTTTTAGACAAGGTTTTTCTATTCATGGGTATGGATATTTGTAATAAAAAAATTCTAGTTTTGAAAAAAAGTTGTATTTCGAAAGATAAAATCTGGATCAATTTCCAAAAGTGGCTAGTAACAAAGTAATAAGTGGGTATCATTGTTATCTTTGAAATAATAAACAAAATGACAAAAGGTTGGCAGGACAGGGTGGAGTGGATTAATAATTAATTCTTAGAAGGACAGGTATTCAGCACACTCTACTATGAGAAAGAGCAAATTTTAAATTTAAAAATAGAGGGTGTCAAGAAGGTAAAAATTAGAAGGGATCGAAGTTTACGTAAGCTTCAGTTAGATAAACACCTATATCAATTTCCTAGGTGATTGGGAAGGTTATTGTAGTAAAAAACCTAACACAATTCTGAAAATAATCAGAGCAGATGATTTCTCCTGAGTTTCTATTCTGTGTCCCACACAGAATAGTATAATTACAGATAATTACATACTGAAGTACAAAAAGAGGATGTTAGGATATTAATATAATACAAATCCAATTTTGATTATCAAATTCAGCTTATGTACCTTAGGTCAAATCTGTTAGGTGAATAACTCTGATATGTAAAAACCTAGAAAATCATTAACTACTACACTCTACACATTATACGTGGCTCATAATGAATAAAACCAGACTTCTGCATCTTTCTACACTAGTTAAAAATTTCACTTATCTCCTTCCTAAATTAGGCAAGAGCAAGAAAAATGTCTAGACTACCTTGTTTCCGTACTTTTGTTGGTTCTTCGTAGTCCTTGTTTTCTGGATTTGGAGATTCTAGAAAGCGGATTTCCTCTGCGACACTTTCCCCTTCTTGGCTCCTGAGGCTGTCTTCCTCTTCTTGAATAGGTGATTCTAATTCTGATTCCTCTGAATCAAGAAATATCTGACCAGCGACTACTCTGCCAGCTGTGTTGTGGTCCTTTACAGGCTCATCTGATGACAAAGAAGTCTGGGAATATAAGAGATTTTTAGTTTTCAAATAGTATCAGGACTGTCTCCAACCCAACTTGACCATTACTTTTACTAATCCAGATACATCTCCTTCAATTGTGAACATACCATACATGCTCATCTCTCTAAACTTTGGTATGTGTTCATTACATGCCTTTCTCACTTGCCTAACCTGACTCTTTCTTCCGATTTCAACTTAGATGTTATTTCTTACAGGAAGCATTCCTTAACTCCTGAAGCCTGGAGTAGGGACCCCTACAAACTCCCAATATAGCTTATACTTGCCCTTATGATAGCCCTGTACAACTTTCTGTTTCTCATCTATATTCCCTCAAATCTAGAGATCATAACTGAATGGTCTCCTTGGATACATAATCAGCCTTATTCACTCAACCAACCAATTTAAATGTATTAACTCTACAGATTTATAAAACCTGATAGAAGTGGAAACAAATTGCAGTTAAGTCTTCAAAAAAAAAAAAAAAAACCTAAAAACGAAAAAAAAGGAATAAAATCAATCTCTCAGTAGGCAGTAGAATATTACTGCCTTTAGGCTCTACACACACAGCACATTCAAATTAAAATTAAACCTAATAACCAACAATCTGAATGAAAATATTATTCTCTCTCCTACAGGTCAGTGATTTTTTCTCCCCAGAAGAACTAGTGTATTGATACCAGCTATAATTTTTTTCTTAATCCCATTCTGTTGCTCAAAAGACAGATTTCATATCCTTTCTAAGACACGTAATTCATGCTTTTAAATTGGGCATCAAATACTGGTCAATGGAGATTATAGTACATACCTTGGAATCTAAGGATTCATCTTGATTGCCTTCTTCATCTGTAAAGAAATTTTAAGACAATTTCATCATCCTTCTTGTTGGGAAATTACAGGTATTGTTAAAGCTCTTGATAAATACAACAAATAATAATCAGACACTTGATAAATATACCTAGAATTATCTAAAAATCGGTTGTATTCAACAACTATGCAGAAAAGATTAGGTAAAAGGAAAGCAAGGGATTAGATGGAACAGTTCTTCCTCTTTGCCCAGGAAGGCACTGCTTTCTTCTAGTGCCTTATTCAGGTAAGAAGCCCAATTACCACCACCACCCTTACCACCAAACACACTTCCTCAGACACCATCCAATTCTTTTGTTCGTATTTTATTCTACTACTGAGTTGCTAAACTTAAAAAATAAATCTCTGAATCTGTGGTTCAGGGTTCCACCTAGTATTCTCCTCTGCTCAGAATCCGGAGTTATAGAGCTTATTTTAGTGCTGGTGCTGATTAGCATTTTATTGTTCACTGAGACTACTAAAGATGGACACTAACAATTACTATTATGCGACGGAAGAGTTGCCAGACTAAGATATTTAGGATTTGTATTCTACTTCACTGAAAAGTTAACCAGATAAAAGCAAAAACTAGCAGCATACCATCATGTACTTACTCATGTGAGATCTATTTATTAAGAAATCAGTATCTTAAATTAAATAAACAATGAATCCAGCCCCTGGTTACATCTTTCTTCCAAATTCATATCTACTGCTTTGGCTTTGTCCAATTATGTTAATTTTCTGTCTATTATTCTGTGTTTTTGTGCTATTACTTCTATTCTGGCTACTTGCTACTCTTTTTCCTGATCTTATACAAACACATTGAGCACAAATGCCCATATGCTTATTTTGGTCATTGTATTCCTGGCCAGTTTACAAAAAACAACTGTTAGATGGTCTCTAGGTTTCCTTCTTCTTCTTAAAATGATCTGATTTTATCTAGGAGTCAACCTCAGTTATAAGCTCATAAGCTATATAAGAAATTGACCAGTAGATAAAATGCTATAAAACCAAGTGTTTTTTACTAGAAAGTTCAGTGTTACAACTGCCATTCATCTTTACTTCATATAGTTATATCTTTTTTTTTTTTAAGATTTTATTTGTTTATTTGACAGAGAGAGATCACAAGTAGGCAGAGAGGCAGGCAGAGAGACAGAGAAGGAAGCAGGCTCCCTGCTGAGCAGAGAGCCTGATGTGGGACTCAATCCCAGGACCCTGAGACCATGACCTGAGCCGAAGGCAGAGGCATAACTCACTGGGCCACCCAGGCGCCCCATATGGTTATATCTTAAATATTATTTATAACTTGTAACTCTTTCAAGCATAACAAAAATATGCTTTGGAGTTTGTATTATCAAAGTAGTGAGCAAACTTTAAGAAGTATAAGCTGAGGTGCATGGGTGGCTCAGCGGGTTAAAGCCTCTGCTTTCAGTTCAGGTCATGATCCCAGGGTCCTGGGATGGAGCCTTGCATTGGGCTCTCTGCTCAGCAGGGAGCCTGCTTCCTCCTCTCTCTCTGCCTGCCTCTCTGCCTGCTTGCCATCTCTATCAAATAAATAGACTCTTAAAAAAAGAAGTATAACCAATTCATTATGTGTATAATATACAACACGATTTCATAGTATTTGTTTCTTTTGAATATTTGAGAAAACTTGTCTACTAGTGAGGTTTGCCATATAAGAAAAGTGCTGTCAACTCAAAGAACACTTAAACTATAGTTACTTTCACATTTACTACTTTTAGACTACTTTCCAAATGTTTTATTTCTTATGGGTGGGGAAGAGAAGGGTATAGCATGCATTATCCCACAGTACCTGTAACATTTAGGTAGTGATGGTACTTAATTAACAATCATCCTTCATGCTAACTTCTTCACAGGTTTTACCCAAAGCCCGAATTCTAACACATGGTTCAAATTCCATTCTCAGCAACATTTGGATAAAAGAAAAAAAATTCATCTCTACCATATATCAAAGTTGTATGAGTGGATATGTTTAAGTAATCACAAACATTAACTAGTTAATGTATCAAGAGCAGACATTAATTGTGTAAATGTATATATCCCCAAACTTTAAATAAGCCAGAGCTCTTAAATTACTAATCACTAAATCATGAAATTTAGTGCCTTCTCACAACAGGTCACATATGCAGCAAATAAGTATATAATACAGATACCTATAAGTAAACTTGAAGACATGTACATTTGAGATACTACAAGCTATTACACATTGAAGTAGCAAAATGTGTTTTTAAACTCTGAGAGTCATTGAAACCTGTGACATCAGGGTTATTTCACATGAATTGCATCATGCTTCTGTCTCTCTTTTCTTCAAACTAGCAATATGTACTAAGGTTACTAGTAAATAAGAGAATTCTTTCTCATTTACTAAATGGGAAAGTCTACTCCAGATGGTAGTCTTAAAGCATAAGCTATTTTCTCTCTCAAAGTGATGTATCTATTCACATAACACTTTTATAGAAGTTGCTTATAATCTAGAAACTTCTGATATGTATTAGTAAGGTAACAAAGACACTTAAGTTATGCATAAACAAAAATAATAACACTTTTAGCAGAACACAAACATCAAGAAAAAAAAGCAAGAGTTCAATGAAGAGTTACAGATTTCTCATTCAACAGTATCACATCCAGAATATAAAGGTTTACATTACTTTAGAATTGTACACTTTCCTTTGAAAAAGACCAATTTTCATCTTTATTATATCCGCCAACCAAACTGCAAAAAGTACTGGGAATATTCTTTCAGGGAAAAGTAATTATCATAAATTCATTTTCCAACTTGTCATGTAAACTAAACAGACTGATAGATCTTCAAACACAGAAGTCCTAAGAGTTTGGTGAAAAGAGAGCAGACATCTGCTCTCTGCTTTACCACTGAATCTGTGCAGATCCTACAATACTCCTGATTTTTAACTACTCCAAAATAGAGGCCTGGAGAGCTAAGTTCAAAACCTCACTTCATTACATATTAATTTCATACACGTGGTTCAAAATAGCAAGCTTGGGGGGCACCTGGGTGGCTCAGTGGGTTAAGCCGCTGCCTTCGGCTCAGGTCATGATCTCAGGGTCCTGGGATCGAGTCCTGAATCGGGCTCTCTGCTCGGCGGAAAGCCTGCTTCCCTCTCTCTCTCTCTGCCTGCCTCTCCATCTACTTGTGATTTCTCTCTGTCAAATAAATAAATAAAATCTTTAAAAAAAAAAAATAGCAAGCTTGGTCAGTCTCTTTCTCAACCTGTCAAAAGAGAATAATACCATCTGTCCTGTTGACTCACAATAATGTTTTAGGGAAGAAAAGAATAATGAAATTAAACAACGTCTGCAATCTGAAATTTACTCTTTGAATATCTAATAGAACTATTACCTGGAATACTTAGTGGTGAATCTGATTTAAAAGATTCTGTAACACTGGCACAAAGGGAGAAAAAAGAAAAAGCGAACCATTTATCTTTTCCTGCTGAAAATAAGAAAACAAGTATTTCTAAGTGAGAAAACATATAGCATTTTCTAATACTGAGAAAATGGAGAAATATCTTTTTAACCTTCTCCTTTATTTATTCACAGGAAAAAAGTATTTTGAATAAAAATGTCATATTTTTATATGTCTTTAAAACAAGATATGAAATAACAGCTACTAACAGTGATAGGATCAAGATTTCCTTTGTTGGCTGATTATACTGGTAAATATGCAACTTGCTTTGGTAACCAGTAACATTCAAACTTTAAATCCACACAGAATTATGGCCCAAGGCTTGATTTTTAAATAGGAACAAATCTTTAATAATGAGGCTGACTTTCTATATACATAAGCAATTTAATGAATAAGAAAGTCAACTGAAAATCCATGTACTCAATTTCTAAAACTTCACCTCACACAAGTGTTTTACTATAATTGCACTTGAGCGCAGTAGTGCCTTTATTACCTGTCAGCACATCTCTGTTGCTTTAGTTCTGGCTAAGTATGGATTCTGGCTCCGCCAGAGAAATGCCCTGGCACAGGTGAACTACGATGGAAATCCGAGCAGACATTTTTGAACCCAGTTCTCTGCTTACATCAACACAATCCAAAGATTTAACACTTCAGTATGAGTAATCTATTATAACATCCCGAGAATCCCTACTGTTGATTAAATGATTTCTTCAAGTACCATTTCCTCTGACGTGAAGCTCTTAACGCATATGAAATCTAGTTAACAGAATATGCAGGAAAATGTTTGTAGGGCTTTAATTTCCTTTAAATTCTGCAAACTTAATTCAGAGGAATACTCACCGTGTTCTTTCACTAGTCGTCCTTACGCGTTAGTGTGAAGAATTATTTGTGAAGCTTGTTTAACTACAGATACCCCAACCTGCTCCATACCTAAAACTGCATGTTTAACAAACTCCTACGAGGACTTCTGATGCCAAGTGGTCTATGGCCCATCAGGTACTCTATCGATTATACTCAACAGTTTATTTCATATTTCCTGTGGTCAAATAATTGTTAGCAGGGCTTCAAGAGTCAGGTAGTTTTGGAGATTTGGTCATGAATACAAACCATTACTAAAAAGGGGGAAGGCAGACCTCAAGGCATGATGTTGGCAGTAAAGTAACTAGCATATGCTTGTTGCTTTTGAATTGGTATCTCAAACCACAATATGGATAGAATTTTAGGTTTAGACCTCTTATTTTAGAAACAGAATGACGTTATGGCATTGACTTACAACTAGGACAGATAATTTGGGGATTCAAATAACCATCTGGGAAATTTTCTGTTGGAAAAAAAAAAAAAAGTTGACATTTATACCCTGCCTTGTTCCAAAAAAATTTAAAGCCACAGAACAGCTGTTTTGTTAACTAAACTGATTAAAATCCAAAAGCTTTATTGTACTAATTTGTTGCTTTACCAACATTTAGAAACACTAAGTGCTTCTTTATCAACACTCCCAAAACAGAAGTTTTCAGATGTAGGCAGACCGAACTATTAAGAAAGAAAAATACATCTCAGAACCCTAGTATTAAGCCGCTAACTGGAAAATCAACTCAAAAGCGCATGAATTTTTATATCTACACAAAACATGAAAATCAGGTGCTATATACATTTTAAATTTACAGGGACCAAGATTTCCTTAAAAAAAAAAAAATCACAAAGTTACTGTCAACAAACATGGGGCAACTCAGAAACACGGTGACAGAGATCAACACCACTTTCTCGGGAATATCTCCTAAAAAGGGATTGAGCGTGGACACAGTTCCATCAAAAGTCTTCATTTTAAAACAGACCAGGAGATAAGGGGCACCTCAGGTGCTCAGCAATCCACCAAAACCACTGTCAACATCCTGGTTCTGATGGACCCGGCTCTGCTCAGTGATAACCCCAGGTGGGTCAACTACTTAACTTACAAATCCCAAGCACATAATCTGTCCGAGAGTTGAGGAAGTTCCAGGAAGGCTCAGGTGTCACTGTGGCGCTCAGCCAGCGCTCGGGATTTATTCCCCAAGAGTCAATTCCTCACTCGCGAGGAGTCGCGTAAAGTTTGTTAAGGGAGGAGAGGTGTGGGCAGGGGGACCGCCCCTTCCCTTCCTCCCCTCTCTAGCTCCCTAAACACCCCCTCTCTCCCAGGCCAGCCAAAGCCCGAGGAAGGACAGCAAGAGGCTCCTGCGAAGTGTGACCAGAGAGAGTGGAGTCTCCAGCTTTGAGCCCCCACGGCCCTGCCCCGGGATGGAGGCCGGGGGGGGCGGTGGCTCCCGGCCTCCAGTCCGAGGGGGCGGATACTGACCCGAGGACGCCGAGGCCGAGCCCAGCAGCACCGCACAGAGCAGCAGCGTCAGCCCAACTCGGACCCGCATCCTGCTCCCGCGGCCGCTGCCACCCCCCGGAGCTGTCGCTTTCGCCTCTGCCACCACCGACTCAGCTACCGCCGCCGCCTCGCCGCTGCTCTTCCTGCTCTGGTCTCCTTCCTCCGCCCCTTCCCAGGCCTCCCTGCCCTAGAGCGGAGCCAATCCCCGCCCGCCGCCTCGGGCTCTGTGCCCAATCGCCGCAGTCTTCCCGCCCACCCTATTGCCCCGCCCCCGGGGTCATACATTGACCAATAATTTTGCGAGATTCCCACACTGGCTTTCCTGATTGGACCACGGCCTCACGACATGGCTCCAGCTAATTGGTAGATCCAGAGTTCAACCATCCCGGAATCAGGGCGTGAGTCCAGGGCCGGGAAGAAAAGAAAGTCACCCAGGACTACAATTCCCACAATACATTTCATGGGCTTTTTTCGAAGTGTGCGCTCGGAAAACGTATCCCATTATGGAGCAAGATTTAAAAGTGCAGGTGGGTGTTGAAACTAAGAGAACTTACTGAGTAACATCTGTGCTAGACGTTAGCTCAAGGCCACGAGCCCACAGGGTGTTTTGTTTGTTTGTTTGTTTGTTTGAGCCAGCATATGTAACAAGAAACCCGCGTTATAAGGTTAAGCGTTTGTAATGTGTTAAGCTGTTCTTCCTCTTTGTTTTATTTAGAAAATTTGAATTGGACACATCTGAGAGTTAACTTAGGAAAAGTACAACAGCTAGACCGAGTTCGAAATATTTTGTTGAACTTAGATAAAACAGTGCCATATATAGATGGCACTCACTACCCCTCTTCCTTTCCCTGACAAAACAAATGGAAAGAAACCCCATTCAGTGCAGATCATGTCAATGTTAGTATTCATTTTTAGGGGGGCCACCGGGTAATAATCATCTGGAAAACGTGCTAACAGCCTTTGCAAAAAGCCTTTCAAACCCTGGTCCTTATCCCTCTCTTTTTTGTGAGTTATACTGTTTTCTTCCTCCTGAGTTCCGGAGGCTGGAGTGGTGTATTTGGAGACAAAGGTGAGGGTGATCGCATTGCAGACGACGAAATAGTCTGGTGTATCAAGTACCAACTCCAGGCATGTTCCCACTGGGTAGCAGGGCAGTGGCTTGTGTTCCTGCCCATTCATCAAATTGTGTCATTCTGTTTTCCCTAGCATCCACCCACCATCAGCCTGGTGCTGGAACCGAGCTGAACTCAGTCATTAGCTCCCTTGAGGTCAGGTTTCTGGACAAGTCCACCCTAGCCACATATCTTAATACCTCCAGGCATTTTTTTTCCCAATTATTTATTTATTATCCTATTTTAAAAATTTTAAAGATTTTATTTATTTATTTATTTGGCAGGTAGAGATCACAAGTAGGCAGAGAGAGAGAGAGAGAGAGGGAAGCAGGCGCCCCACTGAGGAGAGAACCGGATGCGGAACTCCATCCCAGGACCCGGAGAGATCATGACCTGAGCCGAAGTCAGCGGCTTAACCCACTGAGCCACCCAGGCACCCTATTTTTTATTTTTTTACTTTTATTTTATTATTATTTTTTTATTTGACAGACAGAGATCACAAGTGGGCAGAGAGGCAGGTGAGGGTGGGGGGAAGCAGGCTCCCTGCTGAGCAGAGAGCCGAATGCGGGGCTTGATTCCAGGACTCTGGGATCATGACCTGAGCCGAAGGTAGAGGCCCTAACCTAGTGAGCCACCGAGGCGGCCTTCCTTTTTTTTTTTTTTTTTTTTTAATAAAAATCTCTTTTCCAGGATAAGGATAAAAAAACTGTTAAACCAGACCCCCCCCCCCCCAAAAAAAAACAAATGAAAATACTAACTGCTGTTCCACATTCACATCAGAGGAGATGAAGGAAATTATTGTCCTGTTACTCTCTTGCTACCTCCTTGGTACTAATCTCTGTTTCTGTTACTAACCATGTTTCCTCAGAGTTCCTCTGATTTTAAATCATAGAGTAAATTCTGGTATATTTTCCTCCCCTTTTCATCTTATCAATCATCACATCCTAACAATGTGAGCTATGTAATTACTGTTTTATTATTATTATTATTTTTTAACGATTTTGTTTTTTAAGCCATCTCTACACCCAGCATGGGGCCCAAATTCACAACCCCGAGATTAAGAGCTGCATGTTCGGGGCACCTGGATGGCTCATCAGTTAAGTGTCTGCCTTGGGCTTAGATCATGATCATGGGGTCCTGGGATGGAGCCTCAAGTCAGGCTCTCTACTCAGCGGGGAGTCTGTTTCTCCCTCTCCGTCTTATATTCTCTCTCTCTGTCACATAAGTAGGTAAAATCTTAACAAAGAAAAAGAAAAACAAACAAACAAAAAAAGAGTTACATGCTCTACTGGCTGAGCCAGCCAGCTGCCCTTGTCATTGTGACCATTTTTGTCTTTCTCACTGAAAACTTCCCTACTGGGGGTCTCACTTTCCCTTACCTGCCTGGTGCACCTGAGTTCTAGCAATATTCACCCACATCACTCTCTTTTCACTTTCAAGGCAACCACATAGAGCCAGATTAATTTTGCTTTTAAAAGTAAATTTCAATTCAATTCAAATTAAATTAAAATTCCTATTTAAAAATTTTCAATGACTGCCTTTGTCATAGAATCAAAAAATGTTTGAACCCCCTACCGACAAAACAGGAACTTGGGCTGGCAGTTATACTTTCTTGGGGAAATTTCTGCCTTCCACAAGAGAAGCAGTTATGATTTGATTGATAGACTAGGGAATGTTCACTGCTTGGGACTTAGCTTCCCTTTTCATCCTTTTCTTTCCTAAGTGCTTCTTAAATTTAAGGCCCCATGCTAAGTGCTGCATGAACACATTTCTGATTTCCACATGAACAAACTCTTGTCATAGGCTCCTTTACCCTCTCCCTACTGCCCTTGCTTCTTTTGAACCACAACCATGGCATCATTCCCGCTTTCACTTGTGTTTCATCTTGGCTCAGGCTCTTCTCTAACTAGGCCGGTTCTCATTACTCTTTATTTCTTTAAGTATTTACAGGACATTCGCAAACTTGCCTTTTAAAATTATTTATTTATTTATAAATAAAGAGAGAGAGAGAGAGAGAGAGAGATCACAAGTAGGCATAGAGGCAGGAAGAGGGGGGAGGGAAGCAGGCTCCCTGCTGAGCAGAGAGCCTGATGTGGGGCTCGATCCCAGGACCCTAGGATCATGACCTGAGCTCAAAGCAGAGGCTTTAACCCACTGAGCCACCCAGGCACCCCCAAACTTCCCTTTTAGGTGGGATGCAATCTTTCAGTGGCTAGAGACGATTATATAATTCAATATACAGGTGTATAACATTGGACTTGCCATCTATTAGCACTAGATAATTTTTGGCATTTGATAGATATGCCTTACTTATGAAGTATTTTAATAATAAGATTTTGAAAGCACTTGCTATCTAAGTTTAGTCCTTTTTTTAAAAAAATTTTTTTTATTTATTGAGAGAGAGAGTGAAAACAGAGGAAAGAGGGAGAGGGAGAATCACAAGCAGACTCTCTGCTGAGCATGAAGCCCAATGTGGAGCTTGATCTCATGATCCTGAGATCACAACCTGAGGAAAAATCAAGAGTCAGATGCTTGGAGGCACCTGGGTGGCTCAGTCTCTTGGGTGTCTGCCTTCAGCTCAGGTCATGATCCTGGGGTCCGGGGATTGAGCCCTGCATTGGGTTCCTTGCTCCACGGGGAGCCTGCTTCTCCCTTTGCCTGTTGCTCCCCCTGCTTTTGCTCTCTGCCCCCCTCTGTCCAATAAATAAATAAAATCTTAAAAAAAAAAAGACACTTAACCGCCTGGGCCACTCAGGTACCCCAAGTTATAAGTTTAATCTTAAGATATTTTATAGGGAAATATTAAGGAACATTTGCATCCCTAGTATACAGGAAATTTACTTCACTCTTCTGTGCCTCTGTAAAATAAGTATATTAATAATATTCTCTTTACCAAGTGTGTTCTGAGGTTCATATCGCAGAAGAGATAAGGAAGAAAAAAGTACTTCTTTAATTATAGAATGTTCTACAAATATTATTATTGATTGCTTGGTCGAAGCAAAGACAGAAATCAAAATAGTAGTTTGTATAGAGACTAATACAATTAGTTTTATTTCCTTATTATGAAGAGGTTTTAGAGCTGCTAGAGTTACTGTCTTTAACCAAAAACGAGTAATTGATATCTTATGAGAATATTCATAGGACCTTGACTTTTTAGGGAAATTCCAAGTCTCCACAGCTGGTCTAGAATATGGTGTGGGAAAACCAGATTTATTTTTTCAGCCTGCTAGGTTGCATGATGATTAAATAGCGAAAAGGTTGTGAGTTCTGCATGGCCTTATCTAGTCCAGGTGTACGTTCCTCATGATTTCCTGCCAACATTCCCAGTTTAACTTCTGTACTCACTGTACTTGTACAAAATGTTAATATTATTTATTAATTCATAGGCTTCTTTAATATTTGCTCAGCTGTCTGTATTCTGTTTAACTTGTCCATATCAGTGTTCTGGGTCACTGTCATAGACTTCCAAGTTGCAGAAAACCTGTTTGCTCTGCATTACAACACAGCGTAGGCCTCCATGGAAGTAGATTATAAGCGCTTCTTCATGCAGATGACACTGAGGTCACCTTATTCCATTGACTGGAATCGAGCAACCAGCACATATTGAGAACCTCCCGAACATGTTGAGGACACAAATCCAGTCTGCTTTTTGCTTAAGGATGGTAAGACAACCCCCAGAGTCTTTTCCTGAGAATGCAGTGATTGTCACTAACTCTAGTCAAGTATATCCTTTCCTGTGCTATTGTTAGGCATCTGTTTGGTTGGCCATGTGCACAGGCTGTCAGCACTTGTACCAATGTATCTGCCAGGGCAGGATTAAGGATAGACAAGGAGCAGGATATTTCCCCCTTTAGAACTTAGAGAAGAATGTACTTTCTTTGATGTAGATGAGGTACATTAAAGTACTTATTTTTGTGTTTATATCTCACAGATAAATGAAAATTGAAAGCCTTGCACTGTATTGTGAGATAGAACCTGGCATCTCTTCATGCATATTCTCTGTTCCTCAAGGAAATGGACCATGGCTTTATACTTCATTGTATTAAGTATAATTCCAGGATTGTAAAGAGCAGGTATATAATTAGTAATCAAATAAGCTTTGAATGTACATGCAACTTTGCATAATTATAATTGTCATAAAGGTCAGAGTACAGATCCCAACTGCAGAGCACAGGATTCAAAATACCTAAGCTTGGAAGCTGGTGGAATAGGTGTGGTGTGTGTGTTCAGGCTCTACCAAGTTTCAGTGGTAGAAATGACATTTACTTTGGAGGTGTATATCCTTTCTAAACAGGGTGGACTCTTGCCAGGTAAAAGGAAAGGCCAGGATACATTTACACCATGAATAAATGGACAGGTTTAATTTTGGTTTAATTTTTTCATAGATTTGTTAACTGCCACTTCTGGAGAAAGACTGGATTAAAACTGGATTTAAGTAAGAACTTAAGTGAACCTTGTAAGTTGGAGATAAACAGTTTAGAGCTCCCATTAAATTCAGAATATTTAACTCTTGAGTAGATGGCAATGTATTCAATCAGTGAATGTTGGGTTGAGAACAGTTAAGAACAGTACAGTCTGGGGTGCCTGGGTGGCTCAGTCAGTTAAGTGTCTGCCTTCAGCTCAGATCAAGATCCCAGGTCTGTGATCAAGCCCCACATTGGGTTCCCTGCTCAGTGGGGAATCTGCTTCTCCCTCTCCCTCTGCCTCTGCTCTGTCTACTTGTATGTTTTTTTTTCTCTCTCTCTCTCGGTCAAATAAATAAATAAATAAATAAACATTATAATCATAGATTAGCCATTATTTTTTCCTTCCTTCAACAAATATTTTCTGGGCACTGTTAATGCCCTTCAGCCAAAGGCCACCAAGGACACACCTGTAGTTGAACACATTCGGTTTTGTACTTTCTGCAAGGATGAAGAACACCACATTTCATGTGTCAGGAAGGGAGCTTTAGAAAGAACCGAGTGTAGAATTTGGACTTTTGGTTGGTAATTGGTGGGAGGATCCAGGGAAGCTGGGTTTGCTTTAGATTGGATGCTCTTAGAAGTACCCCTGATTTCTGTGATTTTCATAGAAATCTGTCAGTAAACCTCACCTCAAAGGAAAGGAGACTACCATGAAGATAAAGCCATCATTGGTGAAGAAACAGTAGCTACTTATTTTTTTTTTTATTTTTTAAAAAGATTTTATTTATTTATTTGACAGAGATCACAAGTAGGCAGAGAGGCAGACAGAGAAAGAAGAGGAAGCAGGCTCCCTGATGAGCAGAGAGCCCGATGTGGGGCTCGATCCCAGGACCCTGGAATCATGACCCAAGCTGAAGGCAGAGGCTTTAACCCACTGAGCCACCCAAGCGCCCTAGTAGCTACTTATTTTAGCCAAGAGAGGAAGTGTTTGGTATTTCGTGAATGGCACAGGGAACTTGTTTCTATTTGTGCTTAAATAAAATTGTGAAATGGTTTGCTTTGTCTCAGAGTAACCTTTATGTGGTTGGTATTCAGAGATTATTTAAGTCCAAGAGGGGAATCACATGGCCTAGTTATGAGTGCCAAACCAGCTCCCGACTGTCAGGGGCTACTCTTTGTTTTTCTGTCTCCGCAAACAACTGGGAGGCACACTAGGTTCTTGGTGCTGGGGATTTAGCAATCAATAAAACAGACAAAAATCACATTCATTCTAGCCAGGGGAGAAAGAGAATAAAATAAATAAGTAAATGATAATTTATTGGAAAGTGACAAGTACTCGAGAGAAAAAACTATCAAGGAAGGGGAATAGGGTAATGGGGGGTGAGTGGGGACCATCATTTCAATCTGAAGCAGGGAGAGCTCATATTTGAGCAGAGACTTACAGTGATGAGGAATGAGCTGTGAAGATGTGGGAGTGGATCTAGTCTTTGTGACAGGTGTAGGGTGATATCTCTTTGGGGTTTTGATTTGCATAAGATCTGAAAGAAGTATAACACTGTACGTTAATTACACTTCAATTAAAAAATAAAAAAAATGTGGGTGTGAAGAGCCTTCCAGGAATAACGAGCAGCCCTAGTGAAGGTTCCAAGGCAAGAGCAGGTCTGTTATGCTCCAGGAACAGCAAGGAGCCCTGTGGATGCTGAAACAGGTGAGAGAGGGTATGACGGGAGAGAGGGCACAGGGCATGTCGGAGAAGTATCTGGGGGTAGATGGTTTAGGGAATTTTAGGTCAATATTTAGGGGTAGTCAGAATGCTACTTCTTATGACTCTGAGACTGACTATCTTGAAGTGTGGCTTAGATAATTGCCCAGAGCCTTCCCTTCACCTGCATGAGAATGAGCAAATAATTGCATAAACCTCTTTATTAATCGTTTGGATATAATGATAAAGTAACCAGTTAAAACAATTTTACTCAAAAGTTTGATTCAGTGGAATTTCACACCACTGGTTAGAGATTCAGATGGTTAAGTGCAAAGTTGAGTCGGTAAGATCCTAAGAGAAGGATCCTCAAAATATTCAAACAATATTACCATGAATACAAGTCACTTGGAAGTAAGTTTGATGCAAACATTTTGATGCAAAATGGGGGTGTTGATCATTTCCTATTCTTGAATAGGCTCCCATCTATGCCATGTTGATTTCACATAAATCCAACTTGAAGGGCTGCATTGACAAAAAAGAAATATATGTGTTACATATCTATTAAAATATACATTAATAAGTACATATTTCATATATGCATGAAAAGTTTGCGTATATACTGGCACACGTGAATTAAAGCAACTGAGAAAATTTGTAGGCACGACGCTTCTTTAGCCCTACATGTGTTAGGATTTCCTGAAAACAAGGAATTCTCTAGCTTAGGCACAGAACTGTTATCAAAGTTAGAAAGTTAACTCTGATTCAGTACTGTCATCTATAGACTTTATTCATATCGTGCCAATTTGCTACAGTGATGTCCTTTTCCCCAGCAGAAAATCTAAGACCATCGGGTCCTTACAGTCTGTCTCATCTCATTAGTGTCCTTTGATTTGGAATAGTTCCTGAAGGTGTGTGTGTGTTTGCGTTTCCCAACTTCTTGACACCAATAATTTTTAAGTGTATCAACAAGTTATTTCATAGAATGTACCCTAATGTCGGTTTGTGTCATGATTAGTTTTGGGGTTTGCACCTATGGTGAGACCATCACAGACACGATGCTGAATTCTTCTAAGGGGATCATGTCAGGAGCCAAATGCTATTGGTTATTCCAAATCCTGGCGATGATAATGTTGGTCAGTTGGCTAACGAGGAGTTTCCACTGCATTGACTTTTGTAATTAAAATGTTAATTATGTTAATTAATATATGTTAATATAATAATTATATGAAAAAGGTACTGTGAGATTATGTAAATATCTCATTATTCCTTAAACATTCACCCACTAGTTTTACCATGTATATTCATGATTCTTGCCTGAATCAGTAATTACTATGACAGCTGCCAATTGGTGATTTTCTAATTCTTATCATTCATTCTACGTTTATTAATTAGCTTTCTAATGCAGGCAGAGCTTTTTCTTATTTATTTACGTATTTAATTGATTAATTTACATTGTTATAGACTCAGGTGTTCTTTACTCGATAGCTTATAAAAATCCTTACTATCATTATTATTTTGATGCTCAGATTATCTCAGATGTAGCCAGGGGGTGCCTCTTCAAACTGACTCCTATATCTTCTTGAGCACATCCTTAACACTTTTGTACTACGTATATTTTTTCTACTTTCCCTGATCTGATCCTGAATCAGCCATGTCTCCAAGTAGGTCTGCTTTCTTTCAGTGGAGAATGGTGCTTGTTTTCCAGGAGTACTCATTACTACTGAGGTATTAATGTTTCTGAAATCTCTTAGGAGACGGAGCTAGGAAATGTGTGTGTGTGTGTGTGTATATGTGTGCATATGTTTGTATATGTATATAAATGCATACACATTTATAATACACATATACTTAACTATACATATCTATATCCATTTCAAAATCTAATTATCTCTTTCTGTATATCAAAATCGCTGAGAAAAGGAATGAATGAATGAGCCACAGAGAAAATATTTGCAATCCATATATTTTAAAGGGAACTTGTGTCCAAAACTTATGAAGAACTCAATAATAAACACATAATGTGTTATTTAAAACTATGCAGGCTATCAGTATAGACATAAAATAAAGATGAATTAAGTAACATGAATAACAAATATGATTTACTATATATTAATATAGTAAATAGAAATATAAAAAACTATAATAAATATACAAATACGATGAAACACAATAATAAAAATACCAAAAAAATGGAAAAGATTTGAACCTACCCTTTGCAAGGAATATAGGTAAGTAGAAAATAAGCACATGAAAAGGTGTTTAACATCTTTAGTCACCAAGAAACTGTAAATTTAAAATCACCACAAAATGTCCCTTACTCCCGCCATAATGGCTAAACTTTGACAGATGTTGGTGAGGATGTAGAGCAGTTGGTAGGGTATAAAAAGGTATAATTGCTAAATAGAATTCTTAGCCATAGTTCTTATACATGTAAACTCTTACCTACCCTCTAACCTAATGTTCTCATTCTTAAGTACTTGCTCAGGAGAGGGCATGAAATCGTGTACACACAATGTCTTCAGTTATAACGTTCACAGTAGCTAAATTCAAAATAGGGAAGATCTTAGAAAAACTTGAAGTGTTTACTTTACGGTGAATGGATAAACAAACAATGGAGTACCACTTGGCCACAAAAAGAAAAGAGTTACTGATATGTGCATATCATGCATGATTCTCCAAAACATTATGCTGAGTGAAAGAAACCAGACCCCAAAGAGCACATCTCTTATGATTCCATTCCATGGAGCTCAAGAACAGTTGCAACTAACCTGTCGTGATAGCATTCAGACAAGCAGTTGCTTGGGGGTGAGAGTGGGAAGGGGAAAATTGACTGGAAAGGGGGCAGGAGGGAACTTTTGGGTAACGGAATTCTTCTATAGTCCAATTAGCATGTGCATCACATGGGTGACAGATGCATTTCTGTCCAAACTCATAGAAACAGGCCCTCAAGATCCATGCATTTTTGTGTCTGTAAATGCTATCTTGTGGCAGGCAGAAAAATGTCCCCCCACCCCCACCCCCACATCGGTCTTGAGGTGGGAAGATTCTCATCTCATTATTCTCTGGCATTATCCAAAGGAGTCCTAGATGTAATCATATGCATTCTTGCAAGAGGGAGGCCCGAAGGTCAAAGTGAGAAAGAGAAGATTTGATGATGGAGGCAGGGCTTGGAGTGATGCTGTTACTAAAAGGGGGCCATGAGCCGGTGAAGACAGCCTCTAGAAGCTAGGAACCGCAAAGAATGGATTTTCCCCTGGAGCCTCCGGGAGGAACACAGCCCTGCCAACTTCTTGATTTTAGTCCTGTAAGGTCCATTTTTGGACTTCTGACATTCAAACTATAAGACGATACATTTGTGTGGTTTGAAGCCACTAAGTTTGTAATAAGCAGCGATAGGAAACTAAGATATATCAGCATAATATACTTCATTTTATTGCATTTCACAGGTACTGTGTTTTTTGCAAGGTGAAGGCTTCTGGCAGTCCAGCATGGATCGAGTTTATTGGCACCATTTTCCCAACAGCATTTGCTCACTTTGGGTCTCCGTGTCCCATTTTAGTAATTCTCCCAATATTTCAAACTTTTTCATTGTGCAATCACAGTGTGCCTCTTGTATTTGTTACAGTGGTCTCTCATCAGTGACCACGGCTCACCAAACCACAGGGCTGGCCGGCATCTTTAACAAGAAAAGATTTTAAAATTAAGGTTTGTACATTTTTTTCCACAACATAGGCCATTGCACCCTTAGTAGATTACAGTACAGTGTAAACAGAATTTATAGGCACTGCGAAATCAAAAAAATTCATTTGACTCCCTTTATTGCAGTGTTTGCTTTATTGTGATATTCCCTTCATTGCAGTGTTTTGGAACCAAAACTGCAATATGCCTGGACTTCATTTTTGAAAAAAGTATTTAAAAATGCACTTAAGTGAGCAGTCCCATGGGCTACAAAAATAAATAAGCGAACAATTAAAAAAATGTTAAAAAAAAAAAAAAAGGCCGTGTGGTGCAACAGACCTGGGCCCTACTGTGGATTGTGCCCTCTGCCTATTTAGCGGTTCAGCAGCCATAGAAACGTTGGCAAGTTTGTAACATCCCTGAGGCTCAGTTTCTTAATCTACAAAATCAGGATCGTTAAACCTGGCTCACCTCTCAGAACTGTCACGAAGATTAAAAGCAATAAAGTAAGAAAGCAGTCTACCAACCAAAGACTGCACAGTAAAACCTCATTATGATGCTGGACTTTTATCCAGCATCAGTGCGTATATGACCGAGTTGGTAGGGCAGCTTGAATACTGCCCCTCGTGGGAAAGATAACTCCAGGAGAGGGGTGAAGGTCATCTGCAGAGCTTATCAGATTGTCCTTGTTCATTGTTTTAAAAATAACTTTATTTTGAAATAGTCTAAGACTCAGAAGTTGCAAAAATGTGTTCCCGTTCTTTTCAAAGAGTTGGCAGCCTAGTTCTTTCTATTTATTGCACTCTGCCTGGTGTTCTGGAACTTTCTTTGATTTACTGAGTTCTAATGGTAAGAACTCAGCTCTGTGTGCACTCACAAGGTACCTAGCACTGTGTCAGCACTTCATATATGTCCTTGTCGTGTAAGCCTCGATCAGTAATAACACAAAGGAGATGTTTTAGTTATTCCTGTTTTTGTGGGTGAAGAATCCAAGGCATAGACATGTTCAGAAAGTTACCCCGGTCTGCAGCTCAGAATGTGGGTCCAGTATTTCAGCCTGGCACCTGACTGCAGGGCCAAGCACAGAAATGTAGGAGGAAGTCCATCCTTGCATCACAGAATAACTCAGAGACATTTCTATTATTTCACACAATGTGCATGCAGGGGAAAGTGCATACATACACCCGAGGGAGGGATTTTTACGCTGAGTCAGGAAATAAAGGCAAAACAGGATTTATGACAAAGAAAGAGAAGGGAAAAAGAAGCTGAAGACTGGAAACAGTGAGCATTTTTTTTTCTTTTTAAATATATATTCTGTTCCTTTAATCTAGTCTTTCTGTGGTATTATAATATCTTGCTTACAATTATCGTTATGGTATACTTTTTTTTTTTCAAGATTTTACTTATTTATTTGACAGAGAAGGAGATCGCAAATAGGCAGATAGACAGACAGAGAGAGAGATGAGGAGAAGCAGGCTCCCTGCTGAGCAGAGAGCCCAATGCGGGACTTGATCCCAGGCCCCTGGGATCATGACCTGAGCCGAAGGCAGAGGATCAACCCACTAAGCCACCCAGGCGCCCCAACAGTGAGCATTTTTAGCAGTTTTTTTAAAACACTCATTAGCTGGCAACTAAGAAGGTCAACCTGGGTATTTTGTCCTTGAACGGTCCTTCTAAAGGTCAAACAACTTTTCCCATTTTTTATTGATTCTCCATAGAACTTTGGGAGATTATCTGGCCAGCATGAGAGACAGGTGCCTCCATTAAAGAAGGCCAGATTTCCTTTGTCAGTTCCTCCTCATTCATTGGCCAGGGATCCTCACCATTTCCCTCTTAACAGAGTTTCTCATTTGTCAGGCTTAAGGACTGAGTTCATTATTTAATAACAATTGAATTTATTTTGAAGTCCTGGCAATTCATGTCACTTAATGTTTCCTAGAAGTTCTGCTACCATTCTATTTCTGTGGTCACTGTCCTGGTCATAGCCCTCATAACTCCATGTCCTATAAACTTGTTGATGAGATTATCATCAGACTCATTTCCCTCAATCTCTCTGGCTCAAGAAGTCACAAGGATTTGCTATAACCTTGAGCGGTGAAATCAAGCTCCCTTGCGTGACCACCAAGCATCTTTTCCCCTCCTCTCCTCTCCATCTCCAATCCTATTTTTTCCTTTCCCCCTAAAACATACGTATGAGTCAACTCAGGCTGCCTTAACCAAGCATCACAGACGGGGTGACTCGGACAACAGGAGTTTATTTCTTTCAGTCCTGAAAGCTAGAAGCCTGAGATCTGGGTGCCAGTGTGGTCAGACTCCAGTGACAGCTTTCGTGCAGACAGCTACCTTTTGCTGGGTCCTGTGTCCATGGCAGTGAGAGAGAGAGTGGGCATGCTGTTGAGTTCTGGTAACCCCACCAAAGGGCTCCATCCTCATGACCCCATTCGGGAGGAGAGTACCATCTCCAAATACCATCCCATGGGAGATGGGGCTTCCACATGGGAATTTGGGGGGGGGGCACAATTCAGTCTGTAGAAATATTTATTCCGTTTCACATGCTCATATTATTTGCTTTAATCCCACTGGTTCATTCCCTCTAGTTGGACTGCTTGCTTTTATGGTCCGATAATCTTCCTTTTCAAAACCCAATCCTGAATTCTAAGAAGCACAGTTTTAGTTTAATCCTTCTTTTGTTGGACTTTCTCCCTTTTCATAAAATATTCCTTTGTGCCATTTTAGTTTATATATGTTTGATCTTAGCATTTTTGCTATATATTTTATTCTAAAATTACAGTTGGGTTGCAGTGAGGCAAGTGCCATGTTTTGAAGAATGAGTTCTGCTATAAAGAGAATCTCTTTATAATGAAAAGATTCTGACAGTCTAACTGGTGGGCTACCTATCTATAGCAACTATAAGACTCCTTTATAAGCAAGACAGGGGAGAAAGCACAGTAACTGAGAGTTGATGGTGGCAAGATTTAGAATCATAGGATTTTCAAGCTTTTATTTGTCATATTACGTGTTTGAAGACCTCATGCCTTGAGAAGGGACTTGTTTAAGATCATATAGGTAGGCAATGGTGATATAGACCCAGGTCTCTTGGTTTCCATTCTACAGTTTGTGAATTCAAATGTAATTTTTCAAAGGCGACCAAGTTGGATCTATTAGTTTTCTGTTGCTGCTTAACAAACTATGACAAATGTAGCAGCTTAAGACACACATTTATTATCCCATAGCTTCCATGTGTCAGGCGTCTCAGCGCGGTGGAAACGAGTCCTCGCTTAGGGTCTCCCAAGGCTGCAGCTAAGGTGTTTGAGAGCTGGGAGTCCTCCTCCAAGCTCATGTGAATATTGGCAGAATACGTTTCCTTGAAGCTGTAAAACTCATGGCAGCAAACTCATTGCTTCTTCAAGGCCCACAAGAGAGAGGGAGGATGTTGTTTCAAATCTCTGGATGGTAAACCTTCTTTTAAAAGGCTTACCTGATGAGGTCAGGTCCTTCCGGGATAATCTCCCTTTTCGTTAACTCAGAGGAGACTGATTAGGGACCTTATATTTGAAAGAATCGCTTTACTTTTGTCCTATAATGTAACCTAATCATGGAAGGGACAGAGATCATATTTGAAGTTCTCACCCACACTGTAGGTCAGATAGTTATACTGGGTATGTGCATTGTGTTAATTTTTAAAAAATTAAGAAAAGCAGAAACAGGAAAAACAAAGTCATTTCTAGTTTGGCTTTCTGAATAAAACACCACGACGTATTCCTTTCTAGGCATTTGTTCTTGTTGCTGTTCCATACTTCCCTTGGGTTTTTTTTTTTTTTCATACTTTAAAAATAGAGCCATACAGTGTATATAACTAAATTTGATACTTTATTCATTTAGTTTTATTTTGTAAGAATCTTTACATGTGGTTATATATCACCCCTATGGACATACTTTTTCCCTTTACTAACCATGTCTTTTCAGTGCGGGGCGGGGGGGTGCGCGGGGAATGGAAAATGTAGATAAGCAAAAAGGGAAAGCAAATCAACTCAAATTATAATATTCAGAATTAAACTTTAGTAACCTTTTATGTTAATACTTCCAGATTTTTTGGTCTGGGTCTGAATATATAAGTATACTCCTATATGTTTTAAGATGGAGAAAATTTTTTTGCCTTATGTCTCAGCACTCAAATTCCCCTTTGGTGGGTGGTGATGTCCCATGATTTAAGAAAGATATTCTGGAAAAAAAAAAAAAGAAAAAATATTCTGATAATTCCTCGGGGCTTAAGATGAGATCCCGAGTTTCAGGATATTGGATGGTGTCAGGATTTCAGAGAAGGACGAAGCTGCTCTGAAGGAGAGGGCAGAATCCGGAGCTCCCAGGAGACACGGGAGGTGGGAGCGAAGGGCCAGGGGAGGAAGGGAGGAGAGGCAGAGAGGTGATTATACGCTGCTGGACACTGTGATGTGACTGCCAGTGGCCCTTTCCCCGGCTCAGCTTTTACTACAACTGCTAAAATTTTTAATTCTTAGTGTGAAGGATTTGTTGATGCAATGCAGGGTTTCGCAGCCTTGGAACTATTGACATGTGGGGCTGGATAATCCTTTGTTGCACTGGAGAGTGTCAGCAGCATCCCTGACCTCTACTGGCGGATGTGGATGGCAGCCCGCTCTTCAGCTGCGACAACTGAAAGTATCTCTAGACATTGCCAACCATCCCTGGGGAGCAAAATCAGCCCCGGTTAAAAGCCGCTGTTGTAATGGGAATGGTGGAAAGGGCTATATGTTGTGTTAGGTAATTCTGTCTAGGCTGAACTGCATTCTCCTGAGTCTCTTTCCTGGATGTTTCTGGTCCTGGTGTGTTTCTGGTCACCCTCCCGGTGCAAAGAGGCAGCTGGACTCGCAAGGGTTCGACTCTCCTCAAATCTTTCAGCATTTCCACCAGTAGGCGCCTTGAGCTTCATGGAGAAGGGCTCTGGTTTCTGGAGGATGCCACTATCATTATATTAGTTTGCCAGGGCCACCATAGCAAAATACCAGACTGGGTGGCTTCAGCAACAGAGATGGATTTTTCTCATAGTTCTGAAGGGAGAAGTCTGGAGTCAAGGTGGGGTTGCTTTCTTCCGAGCTCCTCTCCCTGCCTGGTGCATGGCATCTTTTCTCTGTGTCTCCACATCATCTTCCCTTGGTGTGTGTGTAAGGATTCTAATTTCTTCTTCTCATAGAGCTACCAGACGTATGGGATTAGGGCCCACCCTAATGAGTAATTTTAACTTAATTATCTTGTTAAAGACATTATCTCCAAATATGGTCATATGCTGAGATGCTAAGATGTATTAGTTGGGGTTCTCTGGAAATGGAAAAACAAATGATAAGAGACACACAACATATATAAAATATATAGTATAATGTATAAGTAGGATATAAGTGTGTATATTTATAGATACAAGTGTATGCATACCTATATATACTTATAGATATTTCCTATTTATATTGGTTATGATATAATTACATTATAATAAAGTATTATATTATCTATATTTTATGTAGGATAATTTGTATATAATAAAAGGAGATTTATTATTAGGAATCAGCTCATCCAGTTACGGAGTTTGAAAAGTCCCAGAATCTGACCCCTGGAAGCTAGAGATCAGGAAAGGCAAGAGCGTAATTATAGTCCAAGTCTAAAGGCCCGAGAACTAGGGGAGCTGCTCCATGGGCTAAATCTCAGTTCAAGTGCAGGAGAAGACTGATGTTCCAGCTCAAGAAGACAGGCAGGAAGAGAATTCTCTCTTCCACTTTTCGTTCTGTTCAGGCCCTCAGCAGATTGGATGTGCCCACCCAATCTGGTGGCGGCGGGGGGCGGGGGTTGTCCATTTACTTTGCTGAGTTGACCCATTCAAGTGCTAACCCTGTCCTGAAACCACCACACAGACCCATCCATGAATAATGTTTAATTTGGGCAACCTGTGACCCAGTCAAGTTGATACATAAAATTAACTGTCAACTGGGAGTGAGGCTTTCAACGTATGAATTTGGGGGGAACACAGTCCAGCCCATAGCAGTGATCAGAGTCAGAGGCCATAAGAACTGATGCGGGTTTAGCCTGTCATTGTGGACCCCAGCTCATGTGTGTGGGCTCCAGCCCCTCCTTCTTTCCTCATTTTACCCCATATTCTCTTCCTGCCTTTCTGCCCTTTGGACGGCAAGTTCTAATATCGGGTGCAAAGACAGAATATTTAATCAACTCCCACGACTGTGTAAGATCAGACCTCTGTAACAATACCTACAATGTATGTAAGTACCCAATTTGAAATCTGCTTCTCTGATTGAACCCGGACTGATACAGCCAGACAGAGACAGAACACCAGGGGCAAGAACCTGAGGGGTGGGGAAGCCAAAGGGACCTAAATGCGGATCCATCTCCGCCTGCCACCTCTCGTGTTTCTTCTTGAACATGGGGGGAAACTACACACTGCCCCAGGGTTGACAATTAGAGGGGTCATAGACATTATTATTTTTTGTTGTTGTTATTGTTAGAGAAAGAGAGAGAGAGAGAGCAAGAGCAGGGGAAGGGGCAGAGGGAGAAGGAAAGAATCTTAAGCAGGCTTCAAACTCAGCAGGGAGCCCAACATGGGACTTGATCTCACAACCCTGAGATCATGACTTGAACCAAAATCAAGGTGCCCCCCCCCCCGCTTTTTACTTAGAGTGGGGGGGGGGATATAGTCTTTTACAATATGAGTTGATGCAGTATTTTTTCACCTGCTAAGAACAGCTGTCTTTCTTCTTCATTTGGTAGCTAAAGGGAAGCGCATCCGTAGCTGTGGCAACAATTTATAGGGTGAGACAAAGATGCCAAGGTCATGATTTCTAAGGCAGGATGGGTTTTGGTGTGGCACGGAGAAAAGAATTTATTTTCCTATTCCGGAATAGGAAAGAAGAGAGAGGTAACAGGAACCCCTAATTGCTGCAGCAGAACTGGTGAGTGGCCATGAGGAGAGGAGGAAGAGTGCTCCCCGGGACCCCACTCCGCCTCTCCCCACCCAGACGTGTCCTGGTACCATGTGTGCCTGTGCGGGGTGGGTTGCTGGCAGTCATGAGCGATGTCCAGGACAGGAGAAAAATTCCTTTCTTGAATCGAAGGGTTTGAAATACAGACGTTTTTGTGCCTTGTTTTTTGCTTGAGCCTTTTGAGAAATTGTCTTAGTCTGTCTGAGCTGCTCTGACAAAATACCGTAAACTGGGAGACGCATCAATAGGATGCGTCAATAGGACGCAGCATACTGACAGGTGGGTTCTGGTGAGAGCCCTTTCCCAGGGTGCAGCCTGCAGACTTCTCACTGTATCCGTGCAGGGCAGAGCACAGAGAGGGAGAAGCCTCTCGGGGGACCCTTGTGGGGTGCCAGTCCCCTTTAGGAGGGCTCCATACTGACCTCGTCCAAAACTAATCCTGTCCTTAATGTCCCACCTCCTCATGCCATCGCATCGGTGGGGGAGGGCTTTATATGTGAGTTCTGGGAGGTTATAGAACTCATAGATTCTCCTAACACGAGGCCTAGGGAAGCTGTGAAAATGGGGACATGGCCCGTCTAGTCACAGGAGGATCCAGAGTGTGGCTTGGAATGTGGAGAGGATCTGAATGTTCTTATGTGCTCAAGGAGAGGGAACGTGGAACCTGAGAACCGGCCGGCTGGTTGCCGGGAACAGAGAGGGTGGATAGCCATAAAATACGTGGCTTGAAGACACAGAATCTTGTGTGTCACAGGGCCAACCTGTGAGCCAGGTCAGCAGGGGGAGCCACCGCTGGGCTCAGAGAACAGTGCAGGAGATCAGGGGCCGGGAATGCCTCCCCACCCCCCACCCCCCAATCCTGCCGCTTTGTGATGTCAACTTCCACTGAATTTAAGATGTCCCCTGGGATGAGGTGTGTCTAGATCTTGGACTGGTTCAGTTTCCCAGTGGAGGTGATCAAAACAAAACCAAAGCAACCAGAAGCATTTGCTTTATTAGAGTAAAGAGAACGTAACCCCTAATAGATGAAATTAAATTGCCTGCTCTTATTGAAGGGGCTGGCACGGAGCTGAGAAATCGAAATGAGCCGTATTGCAGATTATTCGGGGCTGTGACGATGGACGTGCACACCTGCTATTCCCTCAGTCGGCCTGACGATCGTTACCATGACCTGAAAATGAAAAGCATCGTTCTCTTGTTGCCTGCCACTTTCCCGGGGAGCCGGATCTCAGACACACCCTTCTAGGTCCCTGTCCCAGACTGCGCGGAGCTCGGCCTGGTGCTCTTGATGGCCTCGTTCGCCCCCTGGTGGCCATTGCTTGATAGGGTTCCCTGCTCCTTCACCCAGTCTGATTCCGTTCTGGTGGCTTAGAGGAAAAATGGCCTGAGGTTCCCAAGTTTATGGATGGCTCTTGGCGACATACACGTGGCTATTTCCTGAAAAGTATGTCCATAGCATTAGGACGGCTGAGGCAAGATGAATCAGCGCCTACTGTGCCCAGACAGGTCTCTCCTAGGACAGTCTCAGCCCTGGTATGATTGTATCACAAAACCACCTTTTCCTTCTCTATGGTGTCTTCTTAGCTTCTCCTATCCTGCTGGGAGGCCTCATCTGAGGCCATGTTGTCCTTCTGACATATTCCATTACACTAAAAAATGTATAAACTTTTAATCTTAGAACAGTTTTAGATTTACAGAAAAGTTTGTGATGATAGCTGCATTCCTGTATATTCTGTACCCACTTTCCCCTGTTGATAACATCTTACAATTCTTTTTTTTTTTTTTTTAAGATTTTATTTATCTGAGAGAGAGAGAGTGAAATTGAGAAAAGGAGAGATGAAGCGGGGCTGGGGAGAGGAGGGGTAGAGGAGACTCTGGGCTTAGTAGGAAGTCCAGTGCTGACCCAGGACCCTGGGATCATGACCTGAGCGGAAGGCAGACACCCAACCGACTGAGCCACCCAGGTGCCCCAACATATTATGTTCCTAAGGGACATTTGTCACAATGGATGAGCCAGTATTGATACACTTTTGTTAATTAAAGTCCATACTTTATCCAGCCTTCCCTTTTCACCTTCCTTTTTCTGTTCCAGGATCCCACCCAAGGTACCACATTGCATTTAATCTATCTCCTTAGGCACCTCTGGTCTGTGACACCTTCTCAGGTCTTTCTTGCTCTTGATAAGATTGACAATTTTGAGGGATACTGCGGGGGTATTTTGCTGAATGCCCCTCAATTGGGACTCAGCTTGATGGAGGTGATGGGTTTTGTGAGGAAGACCACAGAAGGGAAGGGCCCTCTCCATTGTGTCATATCAAGGGTATATATGACTGATATGACTCATCACTGTTGATGTTGACCTTGATCACTTGGCTAAGGTAGCGTTTATCAGGTTTCTCTGCAATAAAGTTCTCTCCACCCCTTCCATGCTATTCTCTTATACAGCCCTGTTCTATCACTTTTGAATCCCAGTGAGAGAGAGCCCATGTCTCCAGCAGTTGCTGTCTTTCTCAAAGCCAGTCCATAAGCAATTTATTATTTGTGGTATGAGACACATTAAAAATTAGAAAATATTAATCAAAAATGCGTTAAGAACTTCCTGGCAATTCAAATTGTTATAGCCCCAGCACAGTAGCTTCCCAAAACTGGAATTAAAAAACCATCTAAGAACTTCAATGACTCAAGAAAAAAAAAAATCACATAATTGGGCACTACTGTCAATAGAAAAGAAATTTTGTGGAAAATCTGATTAAACAACATAATTAGAGATATTGCTGAAATTAAGGCAAGAAAAATAAATATTTTGGAATTAATGTGTAATTTGTAAATTACGTATGTCTTTATGACTCACCCATACGTGACCACAACAGAACACCCAGGCATTTGCAATAATAATTAAATTCAGCTGTCTGATATTTGCCCACTTGCATTTAGATGATTATAGCTTTGCACACTTCTTGTGAAGATGTATTTGTTTTGACAGGAGAATAGAACATATTTTGCTTAATTTATAACTTTTAGTTTGTTAGAGACATGATTTATGGGCCTCCATTCGTCCTCGTGCCCTGAACCCTGAAATACTAGAGGCAGGCCAGGCGGATGTGTCCGTTGGTGTCCATTAGTGGAGGAACACAAGCATGGCACTCAGCATCGCCGAGGGAAGCTTCCCTGCCCACTTTCATATCTATTTAGACTATATATTTTTTAACATATCTTAGAACCGGAGGAGGCTCTAGTGGGTTATAGCTGATGGGTTAGAAGTACAGGGAACAACCTGGGCTTGCTACAGGCATCTGAAGCAGAGTGCGTGTGTGTGGGGGGTGGTATTGTGGGAATGAGTCCTTCACCTGAGCGATCTGATGCTGTCTCCAGGTAGAGAGTATCAGAGTTGAGTTAAATTTTTGAACACTGTAGCCCTGGTCACAGTATTACTTGGGTGGGGACCTCCCTGTGTCAGAAGTGCAGGAAGTGTGGTAGGAAGTAGAGGAGAAACCCAGCAGGACTGAGGTGTTTCTTACTCACTTGGTTATACTCCATGACATTTATCGCAGTTTGCAGTAAAGTTTTAAATTTATATATTATCTGTTTAGTATTTGTTTCCTTTATCGAGATTTGAGGAGGATAATAAATCTCACTTTCTTCTTTCTTTGGGTTCAGAGTCAATTAAGAAATAAGAGACAGGAGTCAGACAGAAATAACACATTACTGGTAATGACACTACTCCGACAACTTTGCTCCTTGCTGGTGTTTATGACTCATTCAAAGGGAGGTAGCTTAAGTATTTGCGAGTTTGCCTGGACCCTTGGAGGACATATACAATACTCAGAACCCCCCACTCCCCCACTCTTTTCAGGAGATATTGTAAACATTTCTGGGGATTAAAAAAATCATCACACTCTCTTTATATTTATTTTTTATTTAGAGAGTGTGAGTGGAGTACGGATTGGGGGTGTGGGTGGGGAGGGGCAGAGGGAGAGAGAGAATCTTCAGCAGGCTCCACACCTAGTGCGGAGCCTGCCCACGGGGCTCAATCTCCCGACCCCGAGATCGTCACCTGAGCTGAGATCAACCCACTGAGCCACCCAGGCACTCGAATTGCAATCTCTCTTAATGAAAGCGGTTGCCAAGTGGAATGTGGAGAGTAGAATTACAAGAGAGAGGCCATGAGGGTCTGGACACCCAGCAGGACAGAGGTGGGTCTTTCTCAGAATGTTGGGCTGGGGGTGATGGAAACGGATATTTAGGGGGAAAATCACCCAACATCCCAGAGTCCTGAGCCTATAGGCAGCCTAGAATCTCTGGCTTAAAAGGAAAACCCCAATTTTCCACTCCTTTTGAAAGGATACTTTGTAAGAGAGAGATTGTGTGAGCTTGCCAGGGCCCATGAACTGGGAGAGAGAAGAACGGAGTGGGGAGAAATAAGTCAGGGTAACTCGAATATTCCCCAGATGGAGTAGAAACTTTGTATGTTCATTGAGAGTTAAGTAAAGAAAGCCACATTAATGTTTGCAGTGAGACTGTGGGCTGGGACATGTCAGCCCTTGCTGGGCCCAGAAAGTGACCAGGTGGAGGTGAGCCTGCCAGGTGCACTTGCAGGAGGTAAATTAGAGGGAGGAGCTGTAGGAAGATGTGAGAGGGCTTGCCTGGCATATAGATCTGAGGCAAGGAAATAAAAACACTGTTACCTCTAATGGAGAAGCTCAGATCCCGCAGCAGCCCTGAAGGGCTGCTGTTAGTGGAACAAACTAACAGCTTATACTCAAATGGGAGTTGAGCAAAAGCCTTGCTAAAAGGCATGTAAACAAAAACTGCCCCTTAGACCTGAAGGCCAGGCAGCCAGGCACAGAAGAGCATTTCTTGTGTTTGAAGCTAAAGAAACAAAGGTTCAAATTCAAGGTTATGTGCGGTGATTGCTCAGTGGGGTTGACTCTAAAAGAGCATCTTTACACACAGCCTAATGACACAAATAAGGCAAGTACAAGCTCCGAAGCTCTGACAGCGGCAGCAGCTAAGTAAGCCATTCTGTCCACATGGGGCATGCCGGCTGTTCATTGTTTATCTCATTTTGCTTTAGATCCCAGTTTTTGCTAGGACTGTAGTAGGAAACATAGTAAGTCCAACCTTAGGACAGAGCGGCCTTTAAACATGTAGGCAGCACTCAAGCCAATTACCTGCCTTGGGCAATTTTGTGAGCAGGTAGCTGGGGAGACAGAGCTGAGTTTGCAGACCCATAGCTTCTAAAGCCATTGATTTTGAAGGCTAAGGGGCTTACCTAGGATGGCAATTTTACTTTGACTTTTTAAAAAGGAAAGTTTAGGGCTAGATTGGTCCTTTGATATCTTCTAATCCTACCCTCTCATTTTAGAAAAGGTAACAGACCCACAGAGGTCACAGTTTTTGCTAATGATGACACCTAGTTAGTGGTCAGTCGGGATTCTGGTAACTCGGAGGTGTGCTCTGATAAGACAGGGATATGGGGGATTTATGTTTGAGGGGTATGTTTGACAAGCTGGTCAGCAAGGTCTCCTGAGGGTGCCTGAGGGTTCCCTCAGTCCACTTGTCCCCATGCATAGGTCTTGGGGGAACCTCTGGCTCTCTGGACAGCCATGGGGTTGACTTGAAAGAGCCCCAGGACCATCAGTGAGTCCTGCGTGAATAGTTTCCTTCATGAACGAGCTTACCATCACCACCACCACCAACACCACCACATGGTCTCTGGCTACCTGTAGTGGCCCGCGGGCTAGGAGCACAGCAGAGGCTTTTGTGCTATTTTCTTACCTTAGAAATTTCTCAGGAAGAGAGCTGATACATAGGCCCCTGACATTTGGGGATGGGGGGAGACTCAGCTTTGGATACTCAAACATCAGATTTGAGAAGGAGAGGTCAGTGCCTCCTGCCGTTGATCAGCTAAGTCTGCAAGACTGATCTCCTGCCTCTCCCCTTCTCCTGGCCTCTTTTTAGGCGGGAACATCTTCTTTAGGCTTTAACTCACCATCAAAGCCACCTCCTCTGTCCCTTTCTGCCATATTTTGGAGGTCTTTCGGAAAGGTGCTTCCCTCCTGTAAGAGAGAGAGTAACATCCAGGGATGTCAAAGAGCTGATGGCTGAAGGGAGAATATAAAGCGATGATGTCAGCTTTCCTTCCATTTCAGAGCCAGCCCCAAAGCTATATTAAGCTACTGCACATAGCATTATTCAACAGATCTTTGTTGATTGAACGAATACATTTGCAGTAACAAAGAGAAGATTGCGATTTCAGAACACGGTGGGGTATGTTTAACATTGATTCTCTGATCTTGGGGAAAAGAAAACAGAAAAGTAATTTTCATCTAATTTCAATCAGAATATTCTGGAGTCGAAAGGGATCTTAGTGATTATTTGGTTTCTTTGTTGTTTTACAAATAGGAATTTAAAGACTTGCATTTCTCGCTGTCCTAACCTTGGTTCAATAATATATACTCAAATATTTTCATTTTTTGAATTGACTGTAATATATACTGGATAGATAGCCAGGCTGGTCTTCCCTCAAATAGCCCATTCCCTGCTCATGTTTCCTGAATGTTTGCTTGTGGAGTAGCTCATTAAGCTGCGAAACAAGTGGTAGCTTTGGGGTCTTAATGCCTTAATCCTAAATCTTGCCGTTCCTAAGTGGGCCCCTTGACGTTTACAAAAACTGCCCGAGGTTCAGATTCATAAATCCTGACAATGTTGTTGCCAGGGCTGTTTTGAGGAATACAGTTAAAAAAAACCCACAAACAGCCTCCCCCCCTTTTTAAGCTATTACATACTACTAGCTATTAAGTAATTTAGATAATCTAGAATGTTAATAACCAAGACCTGTGCTGCAAAACACCACCAGGCACATAGATGCAGGATAGCAGTGTAGTTCCTGCTCTTGGAGAAGTGAAAGGAAAGACAACAAGAGGCCACAAAGCTTTAGGCCCATCATTCAAGCTGTGGAAGCTTCCCCGTAGCCTGAACCATGTTTGGCACACAGTAGGTTCTTAATAAATACTTAAGTGATGAATGCATAAATCTATAAAAAGAGGGTGCTTTTAAATAATGAACTAAAAACTGTATCAGAACAAGTCTTAACTTGGCCCTGCTTGAGCACCATCTAAAGATACTTTTGCGGGGCGGAGGGGGGGGGCACTCAACGCACGATACATACATTGTTGCAAAGCTGCAACTGCTACTTCTCTCATTCATCCATTGAACTGACATTTAGTGAGTATCCACTACTTATAAAACACTAGAGATACAGCTTGGAACAAATTATGCTTGATAATAATCCTATAGGAAAGTGTATGGGCTTTGAAATCGGACATACCTGGGTCTGGATACGTTCTTACTACTAACTACTCTAGGCTCACTTTTCTCATCTGTAATGTGGGGATATTAATGTAACACTGAAAGTTGGGTTGTTATGGTATATTAAATAAAATAAATAACATCTGTGATATTTACAAAGTCACTGAAAGTGGTCAGTTCACATAGTTTACTAGCAGTATTCGCAGTGTAGGGTTTTCCCAGGAATGTTTCAGATGCTATGGCTTTTCCCCACGAGAGGGCGGCATAACCACACTATTTGGAACCTGCTTTGCTTCCCACACAGATGGCTCTCAGTACTCAACACAGTGTTACTTTCCTATTGTGAGTTTAACGGAACACTTACAGGCCTAAATAGCTTAGAATAATATTTTAGAAGTGGCAGGTTCTAACCTCCAGGCTTCTATTCAACTGGGTATTGATAGGAACAATCAATTAAGTATTCTACACTCCAGATGTTGAGAATATTTTTGCAATTAGGACTCAGCTGGATCTGAATTTTTGAGTCTTAAAAATTAGGCCACGTTGCATGAAAGCATCAGGCTGTCTTTGCTTATATCCAGTATTTTATGGAATTGGCCAAGTGTTAGACTTAGGCCTCCTGGCTGCCATTTGAGATTTGGATTAATTCTACACCCTGTATGAGACATTCTACCACATAGAAGACACAAAGATGCCATCTTTCATTCCACAAATACTTACGGTGGACAAACTATGCACCAGGCAATGTTCTAGGTGCTGAGCATTCAGAAGGAGATTGAAAAAAGACAAGTTAAGGCATTATCACTGTCGTAAAGGAATATATCAATTGTATCAAATTCCTAAATGGAGAGTATCATGAAAGCAACAGCCAATGTGCTGAAACAATAGGGAAGGGCTGCTGGTTCTTGTATCAGGGCCTGTAACTGACGACTGCAGATCCCTTTGTCGGAGAGACCTAGCACTGGCCCTTGCTCATGGCTGATGCCCTGAACCGATGTGACATCCCAGCCGTGTGAACATGTGCATTAGTGATTCTAAATCTTCATGCCATGACAGACAGGTGTATTACTGGGAACTATAAGGAGTAAATAAGGGGACATTTGCTATTACTGTGGATCTCAGCATGGAAATCAGGCAGCCCAGACTGTAGCCTGCTTTTATCCTTCTGTGAGTCAGTCTCATTTCATTTTGCCCCTCCGTCTGTTAGGAGGGCAGAAACTTCATTTAGTCATTTTGTGTCTCTAATTCTGGGATGGGTGGTGCAGCAGGGGAGAGAGGGTGGTGTGAAGACACTAGTATGAGCACAGAGGCAATCCTTTAAGTCCTGGATGTCATCTGGGCTGTGGGCATCTCTTGAGAAGTCCATTACTTATATCGTCCCTGGTTATCAGTTCAATGAGGTTGCCAAGGAGACATCCATCCTCTCTCCCATAAGTTTCAGATTCATTAGCTCATACACCTACCTCCTGTGCCTTTACAGGCACATAGATTGCTTTATTTCACTCTGTGAGGCTGCTGTAGCCCTGTCTAGTTGTTCCAGAAGAACCAGGCAACTCTTCCTTCTCTGAACCTTGCTGCCTCTCAGGGTTCTTCCCTAAGAGTGGGGAGCCTATTTCCTGCTCTCTGATGCCTCACCTGAAGCCTTCCTGGGGGTTTCAGTGCTTCCCTGGGATTGGCCCCAAGTGGCCCTTCCTCTGTGTCCCCAGCTTCTATGATCTTATTGCCTCCCCTGAGGCTTTTTCTCTCGAGCTTGGGAAATTCTTTTAAATTGAGGAATGGGAGGGATCCTTGCTTTTTCTTCACGATTTCTCTCTAAACAGCTGTAACCCCAATTCTCTTTGTTTCACCTAATGCCTGGTCTTTTGGAAACACCAAAATCTAGGATGAATCTTGAAGGCTGTTTGATTTTCCCCTTGCTGTGTCTCAGTGCCTCCCTTCTCCCCACAAAACAAATCTAGGCTAACCTTGCTGCTCGGGGGTGGGCAGGAGGAGAAGGATAGAAAGGTGAAAAGGGATATAGAGAAAACATATTGGTTAACATTTCAAATACATTACCCTGCCATACCAATAATAAAGTACCAACATTTGTGAATGATTTATCTTTTTTATAAATTGGAGTGGTTTCAAGGTTATCCCTATAATAACTTTCATCCCCTTGTTCCTTAGGATTTTCAGTTTGATCATTGCTTCCTCAGGGAAGGGTCTCCTGACTTAACCCTCTTTTATGTTTTCATAGCACTCTTTTTCTCCCTCTACTAACACTTACTCTCATTTTTAAAAATTGTGGTAAAGTACAAATAACAAAATTTGCCATATTTAAGCTACAGTTCAGTGGCATTAAATACATTCACATCACTGTGCCCCTGTGACCACCAATCTATCCACAGAATTCTTTTCATCTTACAAATCCCAAATCGGTTTAACTTTATTTGTGTGATTCTTGGATGAATGTTTGCCTGCTGCATGAGAATCTAGGCTCTATGATGGTTCAGACTGTGCTCTGTTCTCCTCGTCACTATAATGTCTGGCACAGTGTGTCCCAGAGAGTGATTGCTCATCCAGTACTTACTGAAGGAAGGGGTGGTTCTCACTTGCTTTCCCTTATATGCATTCTTGAGTAGGAGAGAAAGGAAATAGGTACAGCTGGTGTGCCAGGAACTTTTCACAATCCTGGGTGCATGTGGGAATATGTTGTACAATTTAACAACATCTGGAGAAATTTGGGGTTAACATGGTAGACTCACATTGCATCGTTTCCCCAAAACCCAATGAAATAAGGAAAAATTGTAAAAGCAAACACAAGCAAAAAAGTCACTGAAGGAGGAAAGAGACCTAATGTAGATCAATAAGCTTAAAACAAAACAAAACAAAAACAAACAAACAAACAAACAAACCCCCTAGCCACTGTGGAAACACACGAGAAGATACTGGAACAGAGTAGAATTCCAGGTTGGCCTGGACACTCTCTAGAAGCTAGACCATCCAGAAGATAAGATAAGCCAGAGGCTGTAAATTTTTGAGAAGTCTTATGAATCACCCAGTAAGAAAAGGAAACTGAGTAAACTGATCTTGTGTTTTATTTCATCCCACTGAGAGATGGTGGGAATGGAACCTGAAAGAAAGGGGAAAGAAAGGGGAGGGTATCTCCAGGTTTGGCAGGAAATTGGAGGAACCCATTGAAGTGCAAGGTGTCTTGCGATGTGAATGAGATACACGTGTTGCCAAAAGGTGACCCTTTGGACAGTACAGATACCAAGAGATGTGAAAGAGAGAGCAGGATTCAGTTTCTTAACCAGAGCTGTTCTACCCACCACGATCTCCAGTGAGCTGTCCATCTGTGTCTTAGACTTAAAACTAAGCTCCTTTTGGAGACAGTGGGAAGAGAGTCAAGAAGTCAGCTTGCTACTTCAGACCAGCTAGGAAGTCTATTCAGGACTGTTGAGCATGAACAATATATAAAGGCAGGGCAGCAGTGCACACCTGCTCCAGCAAAAGATGCAACAAACCACAAACCAAAGTGAGTAAGCAAGAAGTATATTACACAGAATCTGTTCTAGAAAAAAAACATAAAGAACAGAAGAAAATTCTTTGCAATTGCTTTATGTTATAGAACGATTTGACCTTATAAGAGAACAGATAGAATAAATGAATAACTCAAAGATAATAAAACAACAGAGTACACTCAAAGAGTTTTATGGAGGATTGTGGAATTCAACTCAAGAACTAAAGAGGTCACTATGTAACTAATACTTAGGAACAGCAAGGAACAACATTTAAACTTGCTGAAAGTTGAATTATTAATATAGAAAGGCTTGAGACAGTCTTGGTAAGTGTAATTAAAAAGACAAAAATTAAAGAAATCAAATGGAAGCTAATAGATGTAAAATGCAGAAAAACAATAATAACCATAAATGTAGGGGTGTCTCTGAAGATAAAGTCAAAGAAATAATGAAGGAACTGTTGTCTGTGTTAAGACAAAACCGAGTCTGCAAATCCAAAGGGCACATATTATGTGCTAGAAAAATTAGAAGCGTAAAGCTCAACACTAAGACACGTTTTAGTTAAGAAGCCATTCTTTAGGAATCTAGAGAGAAAGAACAAGTCCTCTACAAGGAGGAAAACAAAACAAAACAAAACAACAAAACAGACTGGTCTTGGGTGTTCCCACAGTATTTAATGGCAGAAGACAATGGAACTAGAACTCTAAAGTCTTGTTGGGGAAACATTTGATCTTGGATCCTTTTACCTGTCTCAGATGATGTCCAGGTGTAAAGGGATGTTGAAGCACAGAAGAATTTAAAGAATGCAGCACCTGTGTGAACTTCTTGGGGGGAAAAAAATACATGCAGGTAAAGCCAGCCACTTCCTGTGTGAATGAGAATACAGAATACAGGAATGGAGAGCCCCTGGCTAATATTGTGTGGGGCACTGAATTCAGATAAATGTAGAATTCGTGGAAAAACCGCCGGAGAAGTATGGGTAAAAAACAAAGTGAAGGCCGGAAGCATGGACAATGTAAAAATGATACTATAACTAGCAAACATCAGGAAGGGGGGGCGTGGGAAGTGTGTGAGAAGACGGAAGTCTTCATCTCTCATAGCAAATAGCAGGGAATGAAGAGACACTTGAACCAAAATAAGTAGCTTTAAAAAAGACTTGCAATCCTCAGATGTCTTTTAATGAACTAATTTCTTACCTGAGAGATATCTTTTTTTTTTTTTTTTTTTTTAAGAGTGCATGCACTAGGGAGAGAAGGGGAGAGAGAGAGAGTGGGGGAGGGGCAAAGGGAGAGAGAATCTCAAGCGGTTTCCCTGATGGGTGCAGATTACCTGATGTGGAGCTCAATCCCATGACCCTGAGGTTATGACCTGAGCTGAAACTAAGTGTTGGACGCTTAACCGACTGAGCCACTCAGGCACCCCTGGAGATAGCTTTTTAAAAAACATTTTTTTTTTTAAAAGCAAAGAAACATTTATTTGCTATTCAACAGTTTCTGCTGTTTCACTGTAGTTTTTTTTTTTACTTTTGTAAACTCAAAGTAAATTTCAAATTAATACTTTTTAATAAAAAATGCACATATAAGAATAGCCCCATTTTAATAAATGCAGTTTTCCTCTCTCTATTTATCTGTCTTTTCTTCTTTGTACATTTAGGCATCGAAAGACATGTGTGATCATTTTAACTTAATATGAACAGTTATTCCTGGCTGTGGGATTTTGATTTTTTTTCTAACCTTTGGCTTCATGTTTTCTATATTCTTTACATTTTTATAATAGACATGTAGCATTTTGACCAAATGGAGTGATTCTTAAATTTAAAAACCAAAGGAAAAGGGGAGGTCAACAGGACCTATTAATAGTGGTCAACTCTAGGGGGGTGGAAATTGGGTGATTGTATCATTTTTGATTTGTACTTTTCTGGATTTTTAATTTTTTAGTTTTCAAAAAGTTTGTAGAGAGGAAAATGAAAAGAAGGAGAAGTCGAGAAGATCTGCGTCATGTCAACTCAATAGCAATCTGCTGGCCTCATTTATGGTCTGCCTAAGAAATTCAGGGACAGGTTGATAGAAGGACTGGCTGGCCAGAATGGGTTGTAGGATCTGTCAAAATAAGCTGCAGGATGACAAGCTGGTGTGGCACACAGCCACTCTTGGGTGGTCTCGGAGAAAAGTGACAGAGTCTGGGTACTGGGAGTCTCTTTTGAGGGACTAGGAAAATTGCAGAAGTTTCAAGAGAACAGTCAGACCTATTCATCATGGCATATACTTAAATGTGCCATGACTCAATTTTCCCCCTGAAGCATAACACCTAGTAAAGTCTGGGAACACTTATAGGTGTTAATTTTTTCATTGACTTTGTAATGGAATTTTATTTTACTTATGAAGCATTTGACACAGAGAGAAATACATTCGTGAGAGCCAGTGAGACAATGAAAGTTTTATACCAAAAATAAGAGCAGGTTCTGCTACAGTAATAGGAAGAGGATATGATATCTAAACAATAGGTAAAACATGAAAGAGGCATGGCTAAGAGGTGGCTGCATGGTGTCCTAACCAGGCTGGCCCGATGCTTTCATGGCGCTCTAGACCGCAGGTATGGCAAAGGCAAAAGAGCATGAAGTTTAATGTCAAGTTCCTGCTCCTCCATCTTCAATTTCCTTCTCCAGGAAGTAGATTCCTTCTCCAGGAGGTGGAGAGCCTAAGATGGACGTTGTTGGGTTTGGTTCAGATGATGTATGTGTAAAGCACGATGAATGGTGGAGTGGAGGTATTTACTCCTGGAGCGTGTGGGTGAGCAGGGCAAACCTCTTCTCTGGAGTGACCATCAACTAGCGGCTCCCTGAAAGGTGCTGCCTTTATTTCCAACTTGACCAGCTATCAACCTGTACCGGGAGTCCGCTGCAAATGAAACATGAATTGAACTTGATTCAGAGGGAGAGAGGGGACATTGTCGCTGATGGCTCTGAAACCGTAAGAGAAGAGCCTGTGTGTGAGGCCTGTGTGTTACTCTCGTGCTCAGAGAGCTGGAGGGACCACAGAGAGGAGCTGGTCCAGTATTCCCATTTTTCCGGGTAAATACACTGAGATCCGGAGGGGTGAAGGCTGGCTGAGGCTCATACCTCCGCTTGCAGGAGTTTGAGTGAAAGGACTAGGTTAGGGAGAAGTACACGAGGTCAGAAAATAGACTGGGGCAAAAGAGTTGACTCTGAAACACCCCTGGCAGAGCCCATGGGCCATTTATTGGGGTGCTTTGATTCCAACTGCATGTGTGCCATTGGGAGAACATGGTCCCTCCTTGTCACTAGGGAAGCCTTGCTGTCTTCTCGCCTCTCCTTGGTTCCTCTCTGGGTGAGCACACTGTCTAATTCTAGAAGCCTCACTAGTCAATAGCTGTTACCTGTGATGTGTTCACAGAAGACACCTGGACATTCTTGGATTGCAAAGAAGACTGTGTTGAGGGACAAAGTCAGGTCTGGACCCAGGAGTGCTTCTGGATCCAGAAGTGAAGGGCCACGGGCTGGGCACTGGTAGGAAGTGAAGGAGCTGGGGGCAGTGCGGTCAGGGATGAGGGAGGTCACTGCTCCTGGTTGTTGTGGTCTAACCTGGAGGGGTTTTCTTGCAGATCCTGGGAAGGAACAGCTTGGTGATGAAGTAGTGCACAGAAGACACAGGTCCACAGAGACCTGGGAACAGGTCGGGCTTTGCGGTTATTGCCTATTCTCCTCCTGAGACATAGGTCTTTAGCCCGAAGTCAGTAGATTTGGCCGACCTTATTCCTCCTGTGGGGATTGAAAGTTTGTATCTTGGAAGTATGTGCTTCTTCCAAGATGAGCCCCAGGCAGACGCTTGGACTGGGCTGGGCTGTGGTTTGCTGAATTTTTTGTTCAGCCCCCTACCTGCCTCCTCTCTGCTCACTCTTCCTTTCTCCAGGGTCTTCCCATTTGCAATATTGAGAAAGCACACATTTAGCAACTCCAGGAGAACAGAACAAAGATACTTTATGAAAAAGAGACATGATCTCATAGAAGAGGGATGTTTATTTACCCCAGCCCCAGAGAAGTTCATTCTAAGGGCACCATTTTAATGCCAATGAGACAAATACCTGTGGGGAAGCTGGATGCTTAAAATAAATTAGGACTCAAGTTTGGTCCTTGCCTCGGGGCTCTAAAGTCTGAAGGAGCTAGCCCAGATTTAAAGACAAACTCTCAAAGTTACTTTTTCCTCTCCATTGACTTTAATTTTTTTCATTTTTGCTGTTTTTTTCCCCCCCTGAACATTTTGTATTTGGAGAGAGGGAGGAGAATGTTCTTGGGGAGTTGGGGGACCTGGGGTCCGTGGATGTCGGGTGTTAGTAGTGAATCAGAGAGAGTCACAGTAGGCGTTGGGGATCTTGCTGACCTTCAAGACCATTTCCCCCAGATTCCACGCTTCTCTTACCTTATTCCTTTCTTCTTCTTCTTCTTCTTTTTTTTTTTTTTGTTTTTTAAGATTTTACCCATTTATTTGACAGAGATCACAAGTAGGCAGAGAGGCAGGCAGAGAGAGAGGAGGAAGCAGGCTCCCTGACAGGCAGAGAGCCTGATGTGGGGCTCAATCCCAGGACCCTGGGATCATGACCGGAGCTGAAAGCAGAGGCTTTAACCCACTGAGCCACCCAGGCGCCCCTCTTACCTTATTCCTGTTTTGTCCTCCTCCTGTGGCTGTGCTATGTCCACTGGCCTGTCCGTCTCTTACATGCTGAGCTGAAGATTCCATAAACAAGATCACCTCTTAGCTCTTGAGGAAACAGTCTGTTCTTAGGCTCAACACACAGTAGGTGCTCAGATAGTCATTAAAGTAATAAGTAAATAAGTTTTAGGTGAGACTGAGGCTCAGAGACCTGCTCATTCACTGTCCAAAGTTGCCTCCTAACAAGTAGCTGAAGTCAGGTAAATGCACATAAAAATAGTGAACTAGTGGATGCGGAGTATTGTCTGTGTCACGTGATTAGTCTAGGGTGTTAGTTGTCAACTCACTGGGCAGGCAACGTGGCCTGAAGCCATCAGTCAGACTTCCCGGAAAAGACGGGGCTTGGGTTGAAAATGAAACAGTGAAAACGTGGGGGGAGAGGCGCAGGCTGTCTCAGGCAGGAGGGAAGCTTTGGGCCAAGGCTGAGGGACAGCAAGGTTTATGGATTATTTAGGCAACGCTTGGGAGACCAGTTTGGCTGAAGAAGTCTGAGTAGAGGCGCTGTGGCCGATGAGGCTGGAGGAGGGAGCAGAGGCCAGGCTGGGAAGCACTGGCCATCTTTGTCGTTGGCGTCTTCCTGGGTGTTGATTCCCCGGATGAAGTGGGCGCTTGGGTGCACGCACTGCTCACATGTCCCCTTCAGGACCAGGTGTCCAGTGCCCGGAATGCTGTGGCTGAGTGCCCATAGCTTAGTCCCTCCCTGAAAAGGAACCGCCTCATTCAATGTTGTGCTCCCTCTGTTCATGACTAGTTGACATGGGGGTACAAAGGCCGAGTCCCCTTGCTCCAAGGTGGGCAAAATATATTTCTTTATTTGAGAGAGAGAGAGAGAGCAAGGGGAGGGCAGAGGGAGAGAGAGAGAGAGAATCTCAAGCAGACTCCCCACTGAGCGTGGAGCCTGACCCTAGGCTTGATCTCACGACCCTGTGATTGTGACCTGAGCTGAAATGGAGAGCGGGATGCTCAACCAGCAGAGCCACCCAGGTGCTCCACAGTGGGCCTACTCTTAGCCATCTCAGCTTCAGGGCTCCTGTGTGATGGGCTGAGGTCTCTGTCCCTGTTCAAGGTCTCCCTCTGCCCAGTTCTGCTCCTCACCCCTTTGCAGGCATGGTTCAGCAGAGCACTTCCCATAAGCTTCCTGCGTGGAAATCTACTGTCTTAGCATCTGTTTCTTAGGGGACCTGACTTAACCCAGTTGGCACACACGTGTTTCTAGAAAGCAGCCTCTAAGAAAACTGATTGCACAATGAAAACCTCATTGCTGGTGGCAGGCGGAGTCATGCTAGCTGTTGGCCTGCTGTCATTGTGTCATCATTAGAACTCTGCCACGGGTGAGCTGGGAAGGGACAGGACGGAGGGAGAACACTGGTAGTTCAGCAGCTCAGGCACAGGGAAGGTTTGGGGGAAGTGGTAATGATAAGGACTTCTAATTGAATAGCTCTTGCTGGGGGGCTATTGATGCCCTGGTGAAGGACTGAGGCTGATCAATGACCAGTTGAAGTCACTGACTATTGAAGGCTAGAGGTCCTTCTTGATAGATATAAATACTCTTTATTCTTGCAGCTGGAGGGCAGAAAAAACTGAAGAGAAGGCTCTGTATTTAATTATAAGAACTGTAGATCTCCCAAGAAGGTTGAATTCACAGCCCAGCAGGTTTACTGCACCAGGTCAAGACCCTGACTGGGAGGAAACAGGACTCTGAAATTTGGCATGGGGACATTGGAGCTGATGCACTCAGAATTTTTTTAATCCCCAGAAACCCCTGAACCATCTGGGTCTGACTCTGCCCTGCAGTAATCTGAGGCTTCAGGGGTTGAAATCTGGGACTAGGAAGTTTATAATAAGACTAGAAATGAGGGGAAGAGTGTGGGAGATGATGGAAAGGAGGCGATTTGATACATTGATAAATAAGGTGTTGTAATAGAAATAAATATGTTTTGTCTATGTGAGATTAGGTATAGTAAATCTCACATGTCCTCAAGATAGAATGTATTTTTCTCTTTCCTATTTTCCAATTTCCATTTTCAGTTTTATGTCATGAAATAATAATAACAATTCTTGCAACAGTGATTACCCTAATAAATAACATTGTGCATTAGTGCATGTGAATGAAGAATGTACATTATAAATAATAATAGTTTATTTATGATACTGTCTCTACTCACCCTTCCTAGTCTCTCAGCAAGGTGCTTGGGGATCTCAAAAAGCTACCACATACATCTATCTGGAGGAGATATTGCTACATATGTATTTCACAAATAAGAAATCCTCCAAATGACAGTTCATAAAAAAATGGTAATTCTAGAATAAAAATCATTAAAGATGGTGGACATTTATTAAATTTATGTAGTACTGAAACTTGGTTTTATGAACCTGAAACTTAATTAAGACATTTTTGGAATACAAGTAGATAAAAAGTAGAGCATTATTTTTTTTTTTTAATTTTTATTTTTTTAAAGTAAAGCATTATTGACTTCAGGTAGAAAAATACATTCATGTGGCATTTTTTTCTTATAAGCTATACATACCTTTTTAATTTCAGTGGTTCCCAGATGTTTGGATTTTTGGACTGATAAATTAAAAAAAAATTTTTTGAGGACCAACATGGGTGGCAGTCTATTTTGTGAATTAAGTTTATTTGAAAAAAATGTCATTGTTCTTTTAATATCATTAGTCCCTAAAAAGAATGAATATTTAACAGTCAAAAGGTAGGAAGAATATAATCTCACAAAAAAGAACTTTATTTTCTTTTTAAAGATTTATTTATTTATTTTAGAGGGAGAGAGAGAGAAATTGTGCAAGTGTGTGGAGGGGCAGAAGGAGGAAAGAGAGAATCCTAAGTAGACTCCCCACTGAGTGAGGAGCCTAATGAGGGGCCTGATCTCAAGTCCCTGAGATCATAACTTGAGCCAAATCAAGAGTCAGATGCTTAACTGACTAAGCCACCCAGGTGCCCCAGCCCTGGAGTTTCTGAATCAGCGGGTGAGGACTCTTGGTAGAATGTGTATTTCTACCAAGTTGGTGATATTCGTGTAGCTGGTCTAGAGCTCACACTTGGGGAACAAATATTCTAGGTTATCAAAATGTATTTTCTGTTTTCAAGGACTGTGATACTAATTGGGCAGTCATCCTTCCTCATATTCCTCGAATTCAGGCTGCAAGCACTATTCTATAGAAGAGAAAATGCAAATATCACATTCCATGGCCCGGATGCCTTAATCGTCTAGTCCTTAGAGTGAATGAAGGCTGACACATCTTCCTAGAGCCTGTTTAAATAATCATCCCCTCTTGCCTTAACTCCTCGAGGAGACTCTATATCTCTTCCTCTCCCCTTCTCTCTTATTTCTCTTTCTTTTTTCCTCCTTTCCCCTTTTCCCCCCTTTTCCTTTCTTTTATGGCTATCTCCATTTGTTTCCGGTCTTGTGGAAAACAGGTGCCTTAGCTCATTTGTCTTTGAATCCTAGAATCTAGCAGCATGCCTGCTGTTGCTTTTGTCCATTTGGCATATCATGGCAACAACCGAGCCAAGTGATCAGTAACCATCTAGTGGATTTCCTCTCTTTAGATGGTCTGGATTAGTCCACTGAATTTATTTTCTTCCCCTCAACGCTTGCCCCCTCCATTCTGTGGCATAGTGTTATTTTCCTTAAATCATGTGGACTCCTGTTTAAATGTCTACTGTGGGGTACAATGTACCAGCCAAAAAGTCAAATATTGAAGCAAACATATAGACGTCCCCAGACCCCAATTTGTCAATTATTAGCCCAATGGGCATACCTAAGAGGACTAGAGTCCTCTTCAGTATATCTCTGGCAGAAGTTTGTATACTATTCCTATCAGCCTTGGGGGACATCAGAATGTGATGCTTTAGATATCCAAATTCCCAAACTCTTTAAGATCCTTTTGAATATCAAAAATATATAAATATGCTTTGGGTATATTTCCAAATTCCAAAGGTAGGAATGGAAACCTGGAACAGTTTGGAACATCTTTTTCCTGTCGCCCAACGACCCTTCTACCCATTTCCTATATGCCCTATTTCTTTTGAAATCAGGGGACAGTGTAATGGGATAGCAAAAATATTGACAGGAACAAATGCATGCCAGATGCAGCATCTTTAATTTCATGGATTTGTTTTTGCTATTTCGGCCCAATTTTTAAGATGAATGGCTCTTTACTGTGTGACCCAGGACATAAGAAAAAGCTGAATGACTGAGGAAAAAATAAATTTACAACTTGCATTACGTTTATCACTGTTACCAGGTCCATAAAGACAGAGAGGAGGGAGCAAAGCCCATTCGGGCTGTAGACAGATACTTAGAGAGATATTCAGGTCAAAGAATGGGATAGAATAGATAAAGGAAGTTGGGGGTCCCAGAATATTTAAGACATTTCCCCCAGCTATTGGAAAATGTGACATTTCTCTCTCTATCACATATTAACTACGTGAAATAAAGAGACCATTTCAAAATTAATTCTTGTCAAAAGATGCTATTTTCCGGGGCGCCTGGATGGCTCAGTGGTTTGGGCTGCTGCCTTCGGCTCGGGTCATGATCTCGGGTCCTGGGATCGAGCCCCGCATCGGGCTCCCTGCTCTGCAGGAAGCCTGCTTCCCTCTTTCTCTCTCTCTCTCTCTCTCTCTGCCTGCCTCTCAGCCTACTTGTGATCTCTGTCTGTCAAATAAATAAATAAAATCTTTAAAAAAAAAAAAAGATGCTATTTTCCATAATACTTTGTGAACAAAAGTTACTCCTTACTTCTTAGACATGTTTAGATTTCTTGAACTCTTTCATTTAGGAAATGTGGAGTGTCCTGTCCTCAAACAGAACTAGGCAGTTAATGAACATTTGTTTCAAGGGCTTTGTTATGTTTCATTCAAAGGTGTCTACGAAGTGCCACATACTATTAGAAGCAGCAATCTTTATTTTGTTTGCAGACAATTCAATTATGGAAAATACCCAGAAAGAAGTTGTGAAAAGAATATCATTAGACAACCAAGCAGCTTTCCTGTCTTATGTATGCTTGGAAGAGGGATCAGGTTGTTGGTAATTGACTACAGAATTGGGTTGTTCCCAGAACAAGCATTTATTGAGATTGTAGAGGGAAGAAGTAATACATAGCAAGCTCCCTTGTAAGAATACCTAGGAGGTTCAGGGGAAGGATAGGGAGGAACAGATTTATTTCTGGCCTCCCTTAGTAGGGACACACTCCACTATGTTTAAGGCAAAGACAAGTCTGCCAAATAATCTCCTGTTACCTCTTTTATTATTCTGGCCTGAAGTGAATTGGCTTCTCCTTGGGTTTTATAGCATTTTCTGCCTGCCATTTTCTCGTCACTTAATTAGACATGGCTTCATATCAGCATAGGAAGAAGAGGGGCAAAAACTTGGGCCATGTTCACTAGTAGTCTCCAGGGCAGCTGCGCAGGAAAAGCTTCACGTATCGGTACTGCCTCCCTTTAGTGACCTTAGAAATGAAACCAGCAATTGGATAGGCAGCCCTTGGTGGGTCTGGGTGCCTTCACTCTCTCTTCCAGCTTGCCTGTGCGTGCTGGGTGTGTGCCTACCCTGGACAATGCTTCTAGCCAGAGGGTGGGGGGATCCCAAGATTTCGGTGTGGGCTTAAGAAGATGGCAAAGGCCCATTTGGCCTTCTGGTAGAATGCTTGCACCTACCGGCTTATCCCAGGATCCTGAGATCGTGACCTGCGTGGAAGGCAGGTGCCCAACCAACCAAGCCACCCAGGCGCCCCTGAACCATTACTGTTAAGGCAGGAACCGGGATCAGAGAGCGAGGGCTGTGTTCTAGGTCAGGGCATCTTGAACACCCATACCCCATAGCTGTACTTACTCTCTGATCCTTGTTCAGAGTCCAGGGAATGGTGGCTGTCTCCCACCAACACTGCTATCCTGCTGGTTGTGCCCCTTTGTGCAGATCCGATGAGAAATGGGTTTAATAATCTTGTGGAGTTGGATTCTGTCTAAAAGAATCTGCCACCACCCCAAAGCGGGAAAAGAAAAAAAAAAAAAAGATTTAAAGGGCCACATCAATGTCTTTAATGACTCAATAATTAAGACAACACTACATAAGCACAGTTTAAATGTAAGCAAATTACTTGGAAAGGAAAAAAATACACAAATCCTTTCACATGATACACTACTTGTTTAATTAGAGCAGAATCTCTTTTTTGTCCTTTTTTAAGGCCACTGACAATGGAGTCCCACATGAATTGATGAAAAACAATAATAATTAAAGACATCTTCTCTGATAATAGCCAAAGAAAAAAACCTGGGCATGAGTTGTAAAGTCAAAGGATACTTGGCATGGGTCTATAAAGAGGGACTGTGGAAATGTTTGTGCTGTTCTTTTAGTCTGAGTCACATGAAGCAGAGGTGAGGAAAACACTGGGGAACAGGGAGTTTATTTGCGAGGTGACCCCAGAAAGCACGAGGAGGATAAGATAGGGAAGGGTCAAGGGTCAATAAACATCTGTGTTAATGAGAAACCTGTTGCTGTGGGCAACTGGGGCTCAGCCCTGCTGGGGACCCTCTGAGAAACTGTGTAGAACACACTTCAAAATTGAAAATGAAAGCACCGATTAAAAAAGATATGTACCCGGGTGCCTGGGTGGCTCAGTGGGTTGGGCCTCTGCCTTCAGCTCAGGTCATGATCTCAGGGTCCTGGGATGGAGTCCCACGTCAGGCTCTCTGCTCAGCAAGGAGCCTATTCCCCCTCCCCCCCGCTTCTGCCTGCCTCTCTGCCTACCTGTGATCTCTCTCTGTCTGTCAAATAAATAAATGAAATCTTAAAAAAAAAAAATGATATGTACCCCTATGTTTATTGTGGTATTATTTATAGTAGCCAAGATATGGAAGCAACCTAAGTGTCCTCTGATAGAAGAAGGGATAAAGAAGATGTGGCATATAAATATGATAGAGTATCATTCACCTATAAAAAAAGAAAAAAATCTTGCCTTTTGTGACAACATGGATGGACCTAGAAGGTATTCTACTGAGTAAAATAGTCAAAGACAAATACTATACAATTTCACTTACATGTGGAATCTAAAAAACAAAACAAACAAAAAACCAAACAGATCCTTAAATACAGAGAATAAACCAGTGGTTGCAAAAGGGCAGGTGAAGAAGACTAAGAGGTACCAGCTTCCAGTTACAAATTAAATAAGTCATGGGGATAAAAAGTACGGCATAGGGAATATAATCAATAATATTGCAGTAATGTTGTATGGTGACAAACAGAGACTACACTTACCGTGGTGAGCACTGAGTAATGTGTAAAATTGTCAAACCACTATGTTGTACACCTGAAACTAATATAACATTGTATGTCAACTATACTTCAGTAATAAATTAAGAAAATTGTCCTGCCAAGGGACTGCTAAGACAGGGCATTGATTCACCATCCCCTACTAATTGAAGGTTGCTCCTGGGAGCATTAAATCCTGGGCTGCCCTGAGCAGACTCCTAGGGCGCTAGAAAAGGCCTTCAGGCTGAGAAGTGGAGAGATATTTCCCTGAGGAGGGAATGGGGAAGCTGTTGACATGCATGTAACTGTGTAACTGTCCTTGGAGGCTGCTGGTGAACTCAGAAATGGGCCAGTGGGACATGGGGTGGGGCACCACAGCCCCTATTACAGATGGGCTCTTGTAAAGTAATCGTCCTTCTAGACCAGCTCAGTACAAGAGAAATATAATGTAAGCCACACATACAGTGAAATATAACGAGCCACAGAGGCAATTTTACTTTTCTAGTAGCTACATTAAAAAAATAAAGAAGAAACAGGTGAATTTAACTTTAATAATATGTTTTATTTAATTCCCTATGTCCTAAATATTGTCATTTCAATGTGTATTCAATATAAAAAATTACTCAGGAGATTTCATAAATTCTTTTTTCTTACTAAATCTGTGAGATCTAGTGTGCATTTAATACTCATAGCACACGTCAGTTTGGACCAGCCACATTTTGAGTGCCCGATAGCCACATGTGGTTCATGGCCACCATATACCTGGGCAGGCAGTTTTAGATGCATATAAGAAGGACACTCATTTGGAAATGGCATAAAGCAAAAATCTGTGATTTCCTTCAAGATAACACCTAAGTTATAATTTTTGCAAATATTTTTGGGTTGTCTTTTCTTATTTTGTGAACATGATTCAATGATATCCCTTTATGATTTATGGATTTTTTTCAGGAACTTTCTCTGTCCTTTTGATTCCAGATTCCCTTCTTCTGGTTTATGCGCCAAAGACTGTCCTAGTCTTTTCCACATAAATTTCTCTTGAGAGCACCGATGAGAGAAGGCCTTCAGGTCTTTCCTATCCTCATTTCTTATGGGTCCCTTAAGCAAGGCTTACCACGGTGGTGTGGGGGAGCAATGAAAAAGCAGGAGCACCATTTGGCCTGTTCTTTCAAAGGCTGGTATTGGCAAATGAGACTCTACCTATACTTACTACATTAAAAAACAAAAAACAAAAAACAAAACCAACCCATTTGGTAGCTATGCACACTATATACTTTGAAATTATACTACATTCTTGAAACTGCCTCTTTCTTTTTTTTTTTTTTTCTAGTATTTCTTCCTTTAAAAAAATCTAGGAACTGTAAAAACTGGTCTATGCCTCTCTGTATAGGAGAGAGGAGTAACAGATACTCTTCATTGACTAACATTGCACGTCCAACCTCTTTTCTTTTCTGTCTATTAGGTCTTTAAAACAACAATGAACAAACAAAAGTTGATTTTCTAGTCTTCCTTGAAGTCAGCAGTGATAGTGTTGGCCAATGAGATATAAGCCAAAATCTGTTGTCTCTTCTTGTCTCTTTATTCCTCTCTGGAACTCAGTCATGATGGCTGGCAACATGGCAGCCATTAGCAACCAGGAGGCAATTAACATGACAATGAAGGCCAATATGCTGAGGGCGCCAGAGAAAAAAATAGAGGATTTGGTATCTGGAAGTGATTTTGGGCTCCCCCGCCTCCCCAGCCCTGGAAGTACTTACAGACTCTTGTTATGTGAGACAAATACTTTATGTGTTTAAGCCGCTATTAATTAGATTTTCTTGTACTTGAGAAAAAAAGTTCCTATTTGATATAGAGATTCTGCCAAAATTACCACTGAAACAAACTTAAAATGCATTCGCCTTCTTGCTGCCCCCTACAAGTGGCTCATTAAGCAGTCATCCCCAAACACGATGAAAACAACTGAATACACAAAATGTGGCAAGTCTGAAGTGATCAGTTCTCCAGGGGCCTAATTAGATATGTTATATCGTCGAAAAGGTGTAGACGGATCAAAGCATTCACCTTTGTGTTCCAGCCCCAAAGGCCCCTATTTAAAATGACTGTAATTTTTTATTTGAATCACCATTCCCTTCATTTAAAGTGGGGAAAACAACATGATTACTCATCTTTGGGTCTCCAGATCTTATCTCGAGCCTGGTGTTTGAAGACAACCAGGCAATGTTTATCATATTGATAAACTGTGATAGCACCATGCAAGTAAACATAACTTCCATTTAGGGTTTGTTCATTTTTGTCCCTTTATGAGAAAGACTCCTCAGACTCTTATCATGCTGTCCCAGTCCATGGATAATACTGACCCAGGCTGTTGCTACCCTAAAGATGCCTTCTAGAAGTTGCCTGAGACCTTCCCATAGTGGGAAGGACAAAAGGAATAGGCAACTCAAATTAGGGAGTTGTTTTTCTCAGAAGACTTTCCTTCCTTCAGTAACTGGCTAGCACATCTACTAACCATACGTGAGCAGTGGTTAATTTCCATATTATCTCTTCTTTCTTAGACATGTAACTCCAAATGAGTACTTTGTAGAATCATGTGGAACTTTTCTCCCCTCTCCGATGTGGGTGAACCTCAAGGCTCCGCTGTAGAAGGATGAAAGCCTCTGAGTTCAGATTTGGCATCCCAAACAGGGATCAAAATCCAGTCTTCATGCTTTCTGACTAAAATCCCCTTCTATATGTGGAGGTTTTAAAGCCTTTCCATTGGCCCACCCAAATTCTCTGTGGTGTCTTTGAGGACAAAACCCTACAGGCTTCTACCTTTACCGTTTACCTATCAGGATATCAACTGATGGTTGAGCTTTTACAACTTAACTTAAGGTTGGACCAGATATTCTAGTTATCTGACCTTGATTAAGTTAACTAACTTCTCTGAATATCACTTGGTAGGGCACGAGACTCTTGATTTCAGGATTATAAGTTTAAGCCGCATGTTGGGTGTTGGGGTTACTTAAAAAAATAAAATCTTAAAAAAAGGGAATTAATAATAGTATGGATCTCATTGGGTTGTTGTAAAGTTCTCTTAGATAATGCATGTATAAGGCTTAGCACAGTGCCTTACATAGATGAAGCCCTCGATAAATGTTACTTGTTATTCATGAAATTAATGTTATTAAATTGTCAAAGTGAATAATTAATATTTACTAATAAAATAATATTTACAACCGTCTGATAAGAATCTATTTTAGATTAAGGTGGGTAGTGCTGATTTGTCTTCAAGAGGACATGTCCTCCATGTTCTTTTTTAAACAAATAGTTGTAGTGACTTACAGAGTTTCTTTGGTTCTCTTGTTGGATTTACTGCATAGCCTGCTTGGAAACCATGTCTAAGAACCAGAGCATTAACTTGAATAAAGGACTAAGAGCCTTCTCTCTAAGTTATCCTAGAAAGCAATGGGAAGTAAATAACTTAAATTCACCCCCCCTCCCCCGATCTATGCACCTGGGTGAGACAACATTTAATGTCAGCTTTAGAACATCTTTCTTTTTAAGAATTTTTTTTATCTTGTCTTTATAGCTATGGTGAAATAGAATTGGACTTTCCCCCTCCCCCTCCTTTTTTAAAATAAGATTTTATTTATTTATTTATTTGACAGAGATCACAAGGAGGCAGAGAGGCAGGCAGAGAGAGCAAGAGGGGGAAGCAGGCTCCCTGCCAAGCAGAGAGCCTGACGTGAGGCTTGATCCTAGGACCTTGCGATCATGACCTGAGCCGAAGGCAGAGGCTTCAACCCACTGAGCCACTCAGGCACCCCTAGAATTGGGCTTCTTAATAGCCAAAGAAACCCCATTTGTATCTAGTTGTGACCCAGCTTGGGCCTGAATAGTAGATGATGGCTTGGCAGTCATGGAAGAACAAAGTTGTTTAATATTTTGAGAGTTGAGAAAACTTAGCCTTTAATTCAATCAAGGCCTGGGAGAAGGAGGAGGAGGGGTTCTTTATTTTGTTCCGACTAGTTTACCCTGAGTGTGCAGCTGGTTAGAGTTTCTGAGAGGCTGTTAGTTCCAATTAATTTGGTATACACTCTTGTATGTGGGCTTGATGAATTAAGAGGCAGCAATGAATTTATCTGTGCACCAGCCATAAAATTTCCATTACTTTTCTTAATGAATTTTACATTTGATTCTGAAAGCTTTTTAAAAAGTTGCTCATTTGTTTTTCAGGGCCTTCCCCTCCTCCTTCTCTGTAATTTGTGTCAAAATAAGGACTACCCTTACAGAGAGTTTGGACATTTCTTTAAGACTTTTGCTTTCAGAGCTAGGGAGACTCTGCCCTTCCCACTGTCTAGACACTTCAGAGGCCGTGTAGCATCACATCCTTCTTGGGCTTCAAAGGAGGATAAGATAGGAAGTCCCGGCTGAAGAAGAGGGGTGTGGGTTTGTGACCAAGTTCAGTTATCACTGCGGAGGAAAAAGACGACGGAAAGGGAAAGGTATGGGCAAAGAAATAAGATATTCTGCTGCAGTAATGTGGGGTCTGCATTGCCATTCCTGAGCTCTGTGCTTCCTTCCTTTTATCAGAGAAGACTAGTAAGACCACAGGCACCAAGTGCAGGGAGTCTGAATTTTGGCTTAAGCCTGATCCTGTGATTGTCAAAACCTGGAGGGGTGTGACAAAAGCTCATTTCAAACCTGCATTTCAAAGCTCTAAGCAAATTTTCTCTCTTTCATGAAATAAAGACTAGAGTATACTTTTGCAAACATCCTGTTTCTTTGTTCTCGAAAGAACCTAAACATACAATCTTATTAGGTAAATGTAATGCACCCCGTACTCAGAGGATGTGTTTGAAAGGCTATGACTCTGAGGAACTAGACGGTGAATGTTTATATTGTTGGCTTCTTGCATCTCTCAAGATTCTATTTCTTTTAGAGAAATGTCCCCCCGTCCTGTGTATTGATTTATTTAACATGATTGCCATCTTCTATTGATTTAGAGTGGGCTGTGGCTGAAGAGTGTTACTTGTTTTTGTTTTGGTATGAAGCCTGGAGGAGGGTGGGAAGGATAGCAAGAGTGATCTTCACCTTGCACCGGAGGGAGGCTGTTAGAAGAGAGTGGGACCAAGGTGGGGGGAGTTCACCCTGGGAACCTGACGCTTGGGAAGTAGGGAGGCATGATAAGAAAGTGATAATGAAGGATTAGAGCAGGGCAAGGAGGCCAGGAGACCTTCAAGGAGGTTTTGTCCCTGTGTTGTAGAAAATCCAAGAAAGGGGTAGGTTTGAGAAATACCTTTGATAGATGGTATTTGGAAGATGGCCCGCCTGGGGAGACAGTGCCCTCTATGGGGGATTTCTGAGAATGGGTCAGTCTTAGAGTCCTTGAGATAGCCAGATCTAGAAGTTACAAGTCCTTCCCTGAATCTAATCTTTTTCTGTTATCCTGAACCTAGAATACAATCATGTTCAAGATTGCAATCTGGTCTCCAAAATGTTGTGGAAAATTAAGGTAAAATTTGTAGTCATCTTGGTTCACAATGGTAAAAGAAGAATAGCTATTCACATAGAGCCCTACAGTGGGAGGGACCCATGAGCGGAAGTACCCAAAGAACGGGTCCGGTGGGCTTTCCGAACAGGTGGAGCCTGAGAGTAGAATAGGCCCTGGGGAGGGGCCCAAACTGAGTTTAGAAATGCTGAGTGCAAGTGAAGTACAAATGTAAGGCTTGACCTGACCCTTGGGAAGTAGGGAGACATGAGAAAAAATTGATAATGAAGGATTGGAGCAGGACAAGGAGGCCGGAAGACCCGGCAGGGAGGTTTTGTCCCTGTGTTGTAGGAAATAAAAGAAAGGGGTAGGTTTGAGAAAGCCACAGTCTGGGGATCAGTCTTTTTCTGGAATGTGCTCCACTTTTTGGTGCCTGAAAGAAGTCATCATCTCTGCCTCATTGTCTCCAGCACAGGATGGGGTTGTTGACAACGGAACAGTTACCTAGGGCTTCCTAGGTACTCAGTATGAAGGACACGCTTCCAGTGGCCTATGAAGTAGGGATTATTACCAATGAGGAAAGTGAGGCCCCAAACAGTAAGAATAGCTTCCTGAGGCTCTTACCAATACACTATTAAAGTGTTCTACCACACTAACACTCCTCTTTCCTCTTTCCTTGGTATTTTCTGTGATAGAATAAAACAATAATTGTGAAATTTATTTAATCTCTTTTGGAGGATAAATGTGAAATAAGTCTCTTTTTTAAAATTATCTGCTGTGTACCCTCCCCACTCTGGCCAAAGCTGAAAAGGTAATTAAGGTGAGCACCAATTGCCCAGATATTCTGCATTTCTCTTCATCTTCACTGTGAAGGGATAATATCCCAGAGATGTTTGTTCCTCTTTCCCAGCTACCTGGGAGTGAGGGAGGGGTTCCCTACTAATGCAACAACATTACACTTATGAAGCTCATACACTCGGGTTGTCCCCATTTACCCTGATAGCTTGCGAGTCAGGAAGTGTTTTCTACACGAGATGGCTATGTCTGAGGGAGATTGTGATTTGTCCAAGGTCTGGCCATGTTGGTCCAGAAGATCGGGTCTCTGACTCTTTCTCTCCAGTCCCTTACCCTGACCTGTCAAGGAGCTTTTGCTGCCAATGGAAAGTGGTAAGAACTTCTCCATCATCCCTTTCCACATTTGTAACATTCACAATATTTCTGTGATGTGGTTGTGAAGACGGAGGAGCTGTTTCATGCTGTTCACATACAGGGGGCCCCTCTGGAGGCCTGTTGAGAGAACGCATAGTATGAAGAAAAAGAGGCCAAAGTTGTTCATGAAAGTTGTGTTCACTTGGGGCTACTGATGAGGGGTGCTGACATTCTCCCCTGCCCAACCTAGCAGAACTTTCTTCATCTTTAATTTCTGCCCATGCTTGTGAAATCTTTTGATTAGGATCTCTGCACAAGGCCATTATTCCCAGCGGGATCCCACTGTACTACCTCATTAGTCCCATTCGCTGATCTTCACAGCGACGTGTGAGCTCACCAGGAGCTGCAGGTGGAAGGACCACGTGGGGCCCAGAGCTCTGAAGGGCCCCAGTTAATCTTTATATGCTGGCTTGTTTCTTGACCTCGATTTTTGCTTCTGACAGCAGGACTGTGTGGGAAGAATGCAGACTTTGGAGTCCCACCATTTGGAGGTATGAGAGGAGGGAAATCACTCTACCTCTGAGTTCTCCTTACAGCTATCAAACAAGCTCTTTTGACAAGCCGATGTTAGCATTAAAGCGGGGCGTTGGAGGGAGGGGCGATGAAGCTTTGCCGACAGTACTTGTTACACAGCTATAGCTGGGACCCTTCTGCCCATCATGAAAGCCTCAAGCTTTCACTCTCCCTCTTCCTCGTAATTGCTCTGTGTGTAAGGCTTAATAGACCTGCAGTTCCTGTGGAGAGTGGGCTCATGTTTGAGAGCCCGATCCCTTGACCCAGGCTGTCTGAGAGAGGAGTTCCAAAGGTTAATGTTTCATTGAGTGACTGACAAAAGCCTTTCAAAAGATGGCTGTATTGCAGTTCCAGGGGGAGCTGTGAAGACCCTGTCTCCTGGTGGGGTTTTTATTCTGGTGTCTGAGATCACAAGAAAGGCTGTGGTTTGTGTGAGTGAGTCCAGTTTGGAGTCCTGCTTAGGAAAGTGTTGGGTATCTTGAAAGATGGGGTCTTTCCTGCAGCACTTAACTCAGGGGGCAATTACTTATTTATATTTCTGGCTCTCCTCACCTCTCAAGATATAGGGTAAGCTCCTGGAGGGCAGCGCTTGCATAGTAGACAACTTTATATCTTCAGACTCTGCTAGTCTATCCTTTTTTTATATTTGTTGAGTAAAACTTTTGATTTCATAATTATAAGTGATAGATGCACCTCTATTTTTAAACTAGATCTTCACTGTAAAGGTAAAGCAGGTCTATGGTAAAAATTTAAAAAGTACAAAAGGGTAAAAATAAAAATGAAATTCCCAGCTGAGAAAAATCACTCTTAGAAGTTTTCTGTATCTCTTTCCAGAAATGTACAATGAATCTGCATCTCAAGCATGTATATATTTTTTAACAAATGAAACCATACTTCACCCACTTTTCTGTAACTAGCCTTTGCATGGTTAACTCTCTTGAATATTTTTTTTAATAGTAGTGCATACAGAGCTACCCTAATGTTTATAATGGCTACAGTTTTGTATAGATTTTCTATTATTTATTTAACCAATTCCCTATTGATGGATGTACAGGATATTGCCAGAATCTTACTGACTATAAATAATGCTTAGTAAATATTTATTTATGTTCATATTTATATATGTAATAAATTTATAGAGGTGTAAGTTTATTGGATATTGCCAGTTTGCTTTTAAAAGTTGCACCAGTCCACACTTGCCAATAGTGAGTGCCCATTTCTTCATGCCTTGGTAACACCTAAAATTAGCAAATGCTTTTTTCTCAGTCCAGATAATAAGAGAAACTAACTCAATTTTTTTCTCAAATTTCTATTTCTGTAATTTTGAGTAAGTTTCAACCTTTCATGCATTTATGGGCTATTTTATTTTATTTTGTGTGAACTGCTTATTCAGATCCTTTACTGATTTTCTTATTGGGTTTTTCCTCTTTCTCTTTAAAACAGATTTATAAAAAAAATCTTGACTTATTCATGGCATTAACTCTTTGTCACATTTGTTAAAAAATTGTCAAAGTCTGTCACTTTTCTTTTGACTTTGATTATGACATATTTGTCATAAAAATTTTTAACATTTTATGTAGCTAAATTTATCAATCATTTCCTTTATACTTGTGAATTTTATGTCATGTCTAGAAAGGATTTTGCCATTTAAGATTATAAAAAAAAGTTATTGCTTTATTTTTTACAATATATATTATTTATTATATTTAAATACTTGATCCATCTGGAATTTATTTTGGTACAGACTCCTATAGGGATCCAGATTGATTTTACCCAAAAGGATAGCCTGTTGTCCTAGCTCTATCCTTCCCTTACTTATTTGAAATAATGCTTTGTTATATATTAACAATAAACATTTGTTTTTCTTGTGAAAATACATGGCAAAAACTGTGGAAGGAGCCAAGATGCCCTTCAACAGATGAATGGATAAAGAAGATGTGGTTCATACACACAATAGAATATTACTCAGCCATCAGAAAGGATGAAAACCTACCATTTGCATGGGTGTCAATGGAACTGGAGGGGATTATGTTAAGTGAAATAAGTCAAGCAGAGAAAGACAATTATCATGGTTTCACTCATATGTGGAACATAAAGAATAGCACAGAAGACCACAGGGGAAGGGAGGGAAGACTGAATGGGAAGAAATCAGAGAGGGAGACAAACCATGAGAGACTCTAGACTCCAGAAAACACACTGAGGGTTACAGAAGGAAGGAGGGGGTCGGGTAACGGGGTGATGGGTATTAAGGAGGGCACGTGTGGTGATGAGTGCTAGGTGTTAACACACAACTAATGAATTGTCGAATACTACATCAAAAGCTATTGATATCCTATATGTTGGCAAAATGAACATAATAAAAAAATAACTTCAGAAAAAAAAAAAGAAAAGAAAATACATGGTGATATTTAAAGGAAACCGACATGTCCTTTTCTGGAAATACACTACACATAGGTGTTTCCCGTTTCCCTAGGTGAGTTCTTTGGAATTGTTCTCAAATACGAAACAAAGATTTTTTTGTTGTTTAAAGCCAGACTTTCTATGAGATCTAAAATGGAAACAGGGTACATTGTGAACTGTTTGAGCAGTAAAGAGAGACTAGGTGAGTTTTGCATTTAAAAAAAGCTTCCGTGGAAAGGTGATTGAACAGGCTCAGATGTGTGGGTAGAGCTGTAGGACTGCTGAGTTTCTCCTCACTCTCGTCCAGTCTCACCCTCAGTCAGTGAAACACACAAGTCTGCTATTGGCATACGATCCGCCTCCCTCCCCGGCGTGGTGCATGAGTCCCTGTGTGTGGAGTTTGGCTCAGTGGAGAGTCCCTCACTCGACCCACATCCTTTCATTCTAAATGAAAAGGCTTTTGAGCCATGTGTATTGCTGTTCACCATCATTTTTCTGCCTCAAAGCAGAGGACTTGGCTTCCTGAGGCACCATGAAATTAACCCCAAATCCAAACCCTAAGAAACAAATGAATATTGTGTCTCAATCTCAGGGAAGGGACACCCCACTCAGGAGATGTGTATTTTAAGGAGGGGGGAGTGTTTCCTTTCATAGTCTACTAAAATTTGGATCCCAGATTTCCCCTTGGAAGTATTAACTAAGTATGTGAGTCCAGGCAGGTTTCCTCTTTGTTGAAAAGATTCAAGGTCCATAGACAATAATTTGATTATGTATATCCTGCAAACCCATCATGGAGAACTTAAATTTAACATGTCCTGCAGGGAGTTTCGACATGGCTCTTTCATTTACAGTTAGGTGAATTAAAAAAGAAAAAAAATTCAACCTTTGTACCATACCACACACAGACACACAAGAAAAACCAAGAAGTTTACTGGTAAACCTTAGCTCATTTGTTAAAGCTTTCTAATTTTCTTGTGTCTTTGGAGCCAAAATGAGGAAGCTCCCTAGGGATTTTTTCCTAGCACTTTTCATCTGATGCTGTCAAAGCCCTTCGCACTCACTATTTAATTAAGACTCTGAACACCTCAGTGAGAGAGGGAAGCAGCCACACCATAAACCTGACAAAGAGAAGTTAGATCCCCTGAAAACCTAACTAAACAAAATAGCTCTGAGTACATGGTAAGAATGCTTTGCATTTAAAGTATCAAAAAGTTTGCATTTTGTCCACTTGCAAATTCTGTAGTGTCTCCTGTAGTATCCAGATCATTCTGCTGAGACTTCTGTGTTGCTGGAACATTTGGAGCCAGTTGTAGGGTTTCAGAGAAATTTCTCAGGCATTAAGCATATCAGAAAAGGAATCGAAGGCAAAGGAATACAGAGGAAGAAATTAGGAGCAAGTTGTTTGTGTGTAGTAGCTCCCAGTGGGTAACTGGGAGGGGGCCATGGAGAGCTCCTATCAGGAACGGTTCTTGAGGGGCTGGGGAAGGTTCAAGAAGGGTGTGTGTGGGAGACTCCAGAATCCGTAATGGTGTCAGGATTCTTAGCTGCAGAAACCAACTCTGGCTAGTGGGAGCAAAAAGGACATTTATTAGAAGGGGAGAGGGAAGGAGCTAGGGTAGAATCAGCCCCATACTGGAAACTTAGTTAAAGGAAATGGTTAATTTCAGTGGGCTCTTGGTCATAGGGGCTCTCCATAGTTATGTGTACGTGGCCCTGAGATAATGGGGGCAGGGGAGTAGTAGCTCTCACTGCAAAAGCCTGTTGGAGGAGGTTGGGGTGTGCGCTTTGGGTTGGTTGGTTTGCATTTAAAATGCACAGTTGAGGGAGAAAAGTGTACTGTGTCTAGCAACTGGCTGGCTCTGGAAGGGGCAGTTCCTCCAGGGTCATATCCTTCCAGATATCAAAGCATCCAAATGTAAAAAATGAAAGTATGGTCACTGCAGGAAGCATAATCAGAAATCGAAATTCAAGGTCTTCTGTAAACTGCTAACATCACAACAATTAGACTAGCAACCAGCATTGCTCTTCTGATTATCTATATCAATGCTATTTCCATTCCTAAACTGGACAATAGCAAGGTAGGGGGAAAACAATCTTATTTAAGAGTACAATGCCAGTGTGAAGTAGAGGGCTCTGCTCTCTAGTGCGTTGCTCTGAACAGGAAAGTTCTTAGCAGACTATGCCTGGTTCAGCCTTACGGCAGCATCATAAAGTTAAGTGTATAGAATTGTCCTTTCCACTCAATGAGATGGAAAACAGAGCAGCTCGTGGCAGCCTCATGATTCTGCCAAGGCCTTTGGCTAAGCCTGAGTGCCTGAGGTAGAAACCAGGCCCTGGGAGTCTTACAGCGGGTTTGAACCTCCCTAATATGGAAAGCACAGATTTAGTATTGAATACAGTGCAATCTAAATCTGAAGGAAGGGGCTCGTATTTGTCCCTTTGCACACTGATGCAATCCTCATGCAAACTTTCCAGCCCAGTATCCACCTTTACTTCTCGGTCGGTGCCACGGGGTGAGATTCATTAAATATCCAGCCCATTACAAATCCTATGCCGTCAGTCCTGCTGTATCAGGAGGTTAATGGGTGCATGGTATGAAGTATTTAATGTGACAGATATTCTCATGTCTCTGGATGCCCTTGCTGCCTCTCCTGGTGTCATGGCTAACCCCAGCTGGCACTCTCAATAGAATATTTCAGTGGCACAAGAAGTAACTAGGTTAATAGCTGAAAATTTGCCCCTGAATTCCCCATACAGCCACAGTGTTCAATAAACCTCACATACAAAAATCCTTTAACCTAATACAAAAACTCAGTCAGCAGAAGCAAATAGTAGCCTTTAGACAGAGCCCAGCATGAAGCAGTCAATCGTATTCCCAATACCTAGAGATTTAGCTGGTGTGAAACATAGTGTTTGGGAAAGGGGTGACAGATATTGGAAAACTGATTTTTGACAAGAGACTTAAGTGGTCCACATTCTCTCTGAGGCAATAAAAGCTGTTTAATTTGGATCCAACTAGAGCTACAGACTTTCTCTGTTTATTTGCAAATCATCATCACCATCTTTAACACCATCTCATACCCAGAAGTCATCTGCATGCCGTGCTGGACACTGAACAGAGTCTGGATCCCAATTTTGAGGGATCATACTATCTCAGCTTGGCTACACTGACACCAGTAGACTTAAAAATACATCAGGCAGAAAAACTTGGACTAGCATAAGCAGTTGCAAGGGTACAAATCTAGGATCAAAGGAATTGAGTGGTGGAGAGTGAAGACAGAATCAAGAAATTCCATTTTCAGACTAATAATGGTTCACAGCACCAAATGTGAAGAAGAAATGGACATCGAAACTTACAGTCAATGACCCGGTATTGCCACATACTCAGAATAGTGGCATCAAAATACCTGGGTAACTGACTTGCTTGGTTTTTATTCCTGTATGTCACTTCAAAAATCAGTTTTTCAAAGAATATGTTTCAGGATCTCTTCAAATGCTGGAAAGAAGAAATGAATAAGACTCACATTCACAAAGCAATAGGAGAAAGCAACATCCTCAGTTGTCTGATAGGGAATATTTGGGCCATAGTGATTTTAGAAGAAGAGAGGACAGGTAGGTATTGTAGATCCGGGAATGACAGGAGAGTAGGATGTTTGTAAATTGACGTCCAGTTTTCAGATTAACCAATGTTTCTATCAGTACAAATAATAAAGTGGCATATGTTCAGTTCTGTTCCCTGTGCAAGGGCACCGTTGTCCTATGAAAGAAAAATGGAAAGGCCAGAGGTGACATCTATGTGCACCTTGCCCGGTTAAAGTGACCCGCCATGGTGGGTGTTTAGTAATGACCGTAGGAGAGGGTGGGGAGCGTGGGGAAAGAACCATGGTACAAGCACAAACCTGTGCCACGACGGATCCTCTGCTGGTACCAGGACGGAAGTGATCCATTTGTCCCTCTGCCAGAGCAGTGTGTGTGTGTACCCACACGCATTACACACCTGACGCACCATATGCTTTAAATGTCTGGGTTTCAGTGCCAAGTTCGAATGAGACAAGTGCAGAGGGGGGACTCTTGTGGACATTTTAAAAATTTCTGGCTGTCCACATTCCAGGGTCTTCACTGTCTAGTATACCTGAAGGAAGTTCACAGAAGGTCACAGTCTGTCGTAGGTACTACCCCTCCCCCCCAACTAGGGAAGCCGAGGAGCCAGATTCTCCTCCTTTCTATGCCTGCACAAGCTGACATGGACGAATGCCTTGGGCTACACCAACTGGGGGCTATCTCCCAAAATGTAGACTCTTGGAGGAAGTGTTCATAAAGATGTCAGAACAGTAGAAGTCATTTTTTATGGCAAAAGTAGCAGCAGGAAGCAGACTAGATTGTTCTTCCCGCCAGACCAGGAGCTCACTCTTTTCCTCCTATTTTCCAAGTCCACTTCTTGAGTCTCCTCTTGATCCTGAGAAATGTTGATATCCTTCTAATAAATGTCCTTTTTGCTTCCACTAGCCAGAGTTGGCTTCTGCTACGTGCAGCTAAGAATCCTGACACCATTACAGATTCTGGAGTCTTCCATACATACCCTTCCTGAATCTTCCCCAGCGTCTCAAGAACTACTTTTTTTTTTTTTTTTTTTTTTAAGGATTTTGTTTATTTATTTGCCAGAGAGATCGCACACAAGTAGGGGGAGCATCAGGCAGAGGGAGGAACAGGTCCCCTGCTGGGCAAGGAGCTTGACACAGGACTTGATCCCAGGACCCTGGGATGAGGACCTGAGCCTAAGGCAGACACTTAACCAACTGAGCCACCCAGGTGTCCCAGAACCACTCCGTATGTTAGCTCTCCATGACTTGGCTCAAACTAGACAAGCAAACTAGCCAAAACCATTTACCCTCATATGTCTGTTTCTTCCTGTGGGAAACAGGGTAAAGGCTCTTGTCCAGGTCCCCCTCAACCCCCACCTCCTGACCAATTCCCTTGTTTTCCTGTGTAGTCTCCTCATAGAGTGGCATGATCCCTTTTCTTGGGATCTGTGAGTATAATAAATTGGCGTTCATTGTTTAGAGTCTCCTGGTCTGATGAACTTGTCAAAGATAATAATAGAACCTAATTGTCAAATCTTCCCCTGTTCTAAAGCAGAATCCAGATGAGGTTAAGGTCTAGAAAGATCTAAATGTATAAGTGTAAATGTGGAGGTGGCCAAATAGTATTGAATAAATTAAACTAGATAAAAAAAATCATTAAAAAAATCTGAAAAGTGGGAACCTGATATTGTTGGGCATTCATTTAGCATGATAGAGTGAATAGACAAACAGATGGGTGCCAGGCCATATATAATAATAGAGCTCATCCTCTGTGGCAGCTGGCCTGGAAGAGTCAGGACTTGGTCAATGACTGCTAGCTTCCCTAATTTTTACCTCTGTCCCAACTCAGAGCCATGAGAGAAAGACAAATATGTTCCCTAAATCAATCATGGAGGGTGCCCTAATTCTAATTAGTGGACCCTCAACTTCCCAATGCTGACAGTCTCCAGAGAGGGCATACCTTAAGCCTCCCTTTTCTCTTTGGTTCCCCTGTCTTTAAATCTCCATTAAATCCAACTGATGGTGGCTGATTCCCTTGGTATAGCATATGTATATATTTTATATGTATACATACATGTTGTGTGTGTGTGTGTGTGTGTGTATGTGTGAGTATGATTTATTGTAAGAACTGGGCTCATGTGACTATGGAGTCTGACAAGTCCTAAGATCTGTACTCAGCCAACTGGAGACCCAGGAGAGCCGATGGTGTTCCAGCCTGAAGGCCAGAAGGCGTGAGACTCAGGAAGATCTGATGCTTCAGTTTGGTTAAGAAGGGAAATAAAAACCCCTTGTCCCAGTTTAAAGGCAGTCAGGTGAGAAGAATTTCCTCTCTCTCAGGGGAGGGTGAGCTTTAGGTGTTCTTTGGGCTTTCAACTGATTGGATGAGACCCACCCACATTGGGGAAGGCAAATTGCTTTATTCAGTCTACCAATTTAAATGTCTGAAAACCCTCACAGAAACATCCAGAATAATGTTTGGCCAAATATCTGGATACCCCATGGCTCAAGTTAGGTTGATGCATAAAATTAACCATTATACCCACCAAATTAATTCCTTTTTCCAAATTTCCAGTTTGGGGCTGATTGTACTCTAACTCCTTCCCCTCCCCATAATCTTGCAGCATATTTTACTAATTCTTCATATTTTCTTCCTCTCTGATCCTTGCTCTTAGAGACTTTTTTTTCCCTCTTCATTTCAACAACTACCCCCAGCATTTGATTGCCACCACTTAGCTAGTAGATATTGTTAGATATTTTTAAAAGATTTTTATTTATTTATCAGAGAGAGAAAGGGGGAGAGATTGAGCACAGGCAGACAGAATGGCAGGCAGAGGCAGAGGGATAAGCAGGCTTCCTGCTGAGCAAGGAGCCCGATGTGGGACTCGATCCCAGGACGCTGGGATCATGACCTGAGCTGAAGGCAGCTGCATAACCAACTGAGCCACCCAGGCGTCCCTTAGATATTTTTTTAAAACACCAAACTAAATTTTATATTTTATTGTAAGACAGCACTTCCTAAAATGCCTTTAAAAAAAAATCACATTTGGTCCTTCCTCAAGAGGAGCTAGCTACCTAACATAGTGAGTTTTCAACCCCACCTATACATTAGAATGAATCAGCCAAGGTACTAAAAAACAACCAGCCAAACAACCAAACAAGAGCACTGATACTTAAGCCTCATACCAGGCCAAATAGACTCAGGTTGAGATGAAGATAGCTGTATTTTTGAAAAGCAACTCCAGGTGATATTATGTGTAACTCGGATTGAGAACCACTGTCAGATCAACAGATCAAGCCAAACTATTTCCATCTGGTAGTGAAGGCTATTAAGAAAATGATCCTACATATGTGGATATACTTTCAGTTCTTCACAAACTCCTTGATAATAATAAGGATACTTGCTAATTCCTGTGTTCTATTGATTTTGTCTCTGAATTACCAACTCTCTAAGAGAGGGACCTGGGATGTTGAAATAAATTAAATGTCCTCAAAGTTTTCTATATCAGGGATCGTGGGAATCTGCAGAAGAATATCTTGCAGCATCTCAAGTTTTGATGTGCAGTGAATCACTTGGGGGATATTGTTTATATGAAGATTTGGAAGGGGTCACTGAGAGCCTCGAGGTCTAACAAAGTCCCAGTGCTGTTTGTTCTGCCACACTTGAGTAGCCATGACTCCCCATTGAAATCACTGGAGGAGCTTCAGGAACTACTGATGCTTACAATTCACCCTTAGAGATGATGATTTTAATTAGCCTGGGTGCAGCTTGAGCACCGGGATTTTAAAAAGCTCCCCACAGGGGACACCTGGGTGGTTCAATCAGTTAATCCGCTGCCTTCGGCTCAGGTCAGGATCCCAGAGTCCTGGGATCGAGTCCCACATTGGGCTCCTTGCTCAGGGGGAAGCCTGCTTCTCCCTCTGCCTCTGCCTGCTGCTTTGCGTGCTTGTCCTATCTCTCTCTGACAAATAAATACACAAAATCTTAAAAAAAAAAAAAAAAAAACTCCCCACGGGAAAGCGGTGTGCTGCCAAGTTGGTGAACCACTATTGACCAGATTCATCTCTTGGTCTACCTTTACTCTCCCACAGATGTGGATCACTATTCTTTTTCATCTTCATTAAACCACATCCTATAATTTGTCAAGCTCTGCTCAAAAACTGACTTCCTTTTCCAAGATACCTTCCTTCCTTCCTTAAGTAACTCAGTTTATAATAATCTTCCTTTGGTTTATTTTAGCACACATGTATACTACTGTATCACCTGATTACTTACAGACGCCTTTCAAGTTATGAATGTATCCAAGTTTTGTTCCCTGAAACTTTACTATAGGGCTTTGCAGACTGTGATTAGATCTTCCTGGGCACTGTCTACACATACCTCTTCCACTCAGTGCCTTAAACACTGTCAGAAAAATTATCCAAAACTTGGAAATAAGCAAAAGGTATCATTGTGTGCTTAAGCTCAGATCTGGGCTTGATTTTTCTATTGACTGGTCTATTTTACAATGCTAGAAGTGCATAGGTTAACCTGTCAATTTTTGTCCAGTAGAGATGCAAATAATACCTGTTTATTGGAAGTGATAACCTGAGAGGTCATGGGTTACTGCTCCCATAAGACGTTCGTCAATTTTGTATGTGACCTGGCAACCTTAACATTCATTTACGAAATTGGCTATATATATCTCACTGGTTCCCTCATTAATTAATGAGTTGAGTAAAATCTTTGACATGTATGATTTTGAATGAGAGTCATGATTTTACCTTTTTGAAGACTGCTTTAAAATGTTGGAACACTTACATAGAAGTTGAATCAATGCATGGAGAAATTAATTCGATTGAAGAGGCAAGCCATAAAATTTCATATCTGAAGAGACAATACTTCTTGCAAGTGTAAAATGGAGTAATCAATATATCAAATAACACATGAGAAACTCTAAGTAGCAATAATTTCAAATAGGAACAGGCCATACTGATTTGCACACTCAGTTGTGGAGGACAGCCATTCAGCCCACAGTTTTCAGCTGATTTTCCCCTCCCTGTGCATTTAATCAATGCAAATAAAGGTTGAAGACCGTGAGGCAGTAGTGGGAGGAGTCACAGCTGGGAAATCACACACATAGTTCACATCTTGGTTCTGCCCCTCATAGCTGTTCTCTGTAAATAGGGTTTAATAAATCCCTATGAGAAGCGCCTAGTGCATACTGGGTGCTTAATAAATGCTCTGTTCCTCATGAGCATCTCAGAGGACGACAGCAGTGGACCACTGCCTCCTGGTTTGGAAACCCGAGTTTGGAGAAAGAGTTAAAATGACTGAATACTGTTTATATGGGGTCATAAAAACACCATCTGCTGGCTCTAGCCAGTTAAGCTCTTACAAAGCTGACATACACGAATGCTGTCCTGATACGGAGGGAATGGCCAAGGTTTGGCTCTCTCTATCATTATTCGATGAGCTGCCATCTCGGGACCAGTCTCCAGTTTACCCATCACAGAACCCGGTTGTTGAACATTTAAAGATTTATTTTGGCTCTTAAATATTTATACTTTCCTCCAACCTTTTATTGCTATAGTTACTGCTAAGGAAAAAACAAGACTCAGGAGGTCCCTGTGTGGCATATCAGCAGTTCCAGACTTTCTGTTAGATCGGGGTATGTTTTATGTTGAAGTAGACTCAGATGACTGGGTTAGTATTAAACTCTCATTTTGCATGAGGCTAGATGGGTCTCTGATAAAACAGTAAGGTCTATTCCTCTTTATACCCAGTAATCAACAAGGTAAAGACCACTCACTCTGCAGTACACAATACTGAACCAGAAGCGAAAAGCGACAGATCTTAGACCTTAGTGGGGGTTTGCCTCCAATAAACCTGCAGCTGAAGGTTGTCCCAGTGGTAGACGAGAACTCAGTGATTGCTCCTGCCGCTGCTCGCAACACCTGTGTTTGTATCCTCAGTACCCATTAAGCATAATGATGGGCTGACTCCACATCCCTGGGACATTTGGCCTCATCTGGATGATTAAGGAGAATGAAATATATATCCCAGACACCTGCCAACCTGCAATAATAATGGCCTGTATTTACATAATGTTTTCCTCTAAGACTCTCAGAGCCCCTTGTCTTTGAAAGTCTATTTTTTGATGGGGAGAGAGAGATAATCTTATTTCCATTTTGCACGGTCTTAGAGCTGTGGAAAGGACCTAAATGTCTGGTCATTTTGGCAGCCATATGGTATGCCAAACTTCACTGCATATTGATATCACCTGGAGTTTTTTTGTTTTTGTTTTGTTTTGTTTTGTTTTTTTAAATAGGCTCCATGCCCAGTGTGGAGCCCAATGCAATGCAGAGCTTCAACTCACAACCCTGAGATTAAGACCTGAGCTCAGGTCAAGAGGTAGATACTTAGGGGCACCTGGGTGGCTCAGTGGGTTAAAGCCTCTGCCTTCTGCTCAGGTCATGATCCCAGGGTCCTGGGATTCAATTTCTATGTAAGTGTTCCAACATTTTAAAGCAGTTTTCAAAAAGGTAAAATCATGACTCTCATTCAAAATCATACATGTCAAAGATTTTACTCAACTCCTCTCTCTGTCTGCCTGCCTCTCTGCCTACTTGTGATCTCTCTCTCTCTGTCAAATAAATAAATAAAATCTTAAAAAAAAAAAGAGTTGGACGCTTACCCCATTATTCAGAGATCTTTAACAACTCTGGTAACTGACTCGCTGGGCAACAGGATATTTAAAAGTTCTCTGGTTATTGGAATTGTGCAGAGAACCTTGGAGACCCCAAGCATAGAGGTGTTTGTTCTGTGAAGTAGTAATGGTAGAAAGCATTTCAGATGTTAGAATTATTCTTCCCCACTGACTTTTCCTTCTTTATTTCTGTTTTTGACTCCTGACCAACCCTGATAATAAGGAGGAGAGCCATTTGAAATATAGCCCAGTTCCAGAATTCTTGGGTTGACCCCTACCCTGTCTCCAACCACTATTAGGGTAGCTCAGATCACCAACCTCCTGCAGGAATTATATTTTGGTGGAGTATTCAGAGAGAAGACAAATCAATGTATAACTGTAGTTTGAAAAGGAGACAACAACAACAAATTTATCCCTTGGGAATTCTATATATGGCTTTGAATTTGTAGAAAATTTGGTAGATATCATTTTCCCATCAGTGGACTGGATTTTTTTTTTTAAGGTTTATTTATTTATTTATTTATTTATTTTTTGAGAGAGAGCCAGAGAGCTCACAAGTAGGCAGAGAGTCAGGCAGAGAGAGGGGGTGGAAGCAGGCTCCCTGCTGAGCATGGAGCCCAATGTGGGGCTCGATCCCAGGACCCTGAGATCATGACCTGAGCCGAAGGCAGAGGCTTACCCCACTGAGCCACCCAGGCGCCCCTGTCATAAATTCTACTCCAATTCCTTTCCTGTCACAAAGATGCTCAGGTTATACTAAGGGTTGGAAAAGCCAAGGGGCAGCCAGTGTATCTTGGGTCCCTGCATCAATGCCTGTGACTCAGCCATGTCTTCCGGCGTGGAACCCATTTTGCTCAAAGGTGTATCAATCTGATCGATTCTGCCACTCGCAGGGTTGTTTTATGAACATGGCTTTTGCCTGAGGGGAAAGTAAGACTAGCTTTCCAGATGTTGAGGTGCCTCCCCATCTGGCTGAAAAGAAGTGGGAGTAAAAGAAAGGCAAAACAACTGTGAAGCATGAGAAATACAGAGAGACCACAAGAAACAGGGGAGACAACCTGAGAAAAGGCAGTAAGACTTTACCAGCTTAATGGTGAATCTGTTTTTTTAGTGTTAAAGTTAAAAGTCATTTCCTCCACTGCCACAATCAGGGAGTAAATGAAGTGATGAGAAAATGCATTAAGGAAGCCTGGATTTCTTCCTGCTAACTGGTTCGATAGGTCCTTGGAAAGTTCTAGATTTTCATCGTTATTTGAATGTGTCTCCTTTGAGCAGTCACTTCCTTTCTATGGTCCTTTTGGTGCCTCTAATTGTTAGGATAGTTTCTGTTTATTTCTGGAGGCACATGGACATCCATAGACATTTAGGGTATTTGAGTAATTCTCAACAGAGATTAGGTGAGTTAATGGGAGGGTGTTTTACTTTCCCAGGGCTGCCATAATCTGGGTGGGTTAAACACAGAAATTTATTCTCTCACAGTTCTGGAGGCTAGAAGTCTGAAATCAAGGTGTTAGTACAGCCACACTCCCCTTGAAGGCTCTAGGAAAGACTCTTTCCTTGACTCTTAGTTACTGGTAACTCCTGGGAATCTTGCCATTCCTTGGCATGTGGTTGTGTCACTTCGATGTCTAACTCTGTCATCACATCTTTCATCCATGTGTGTTTCCTGTGTCTTCTCTTCTATAATGACACTGGTCATTGGGTTTAAGGTCCAGCCTAAATACAGGATGATTTCATCTTGAGATTCTCGACTAATTTAATCTACAAAGATGAGATCATGTCTGGAGGTTCCAAGTGAGAACTAATTTTGGGGGACCACTATTCAACCATTACAAAGGAATGAGAGAAACATAAGAAATAAGATTGATGGACAGGTTGAGAATGGGGCTTAGACCAGTGATTCTTAACATTGCTTGTTTACTAGCAACCCTGATATTCTGAGTAACTCCATCTAGAGTGGAGCCTGATCAATGTAAAAAAATCTGACTTAGGGGCTGGGCACGTAAGATACATGGATGAAGAGGGTTGATCTAAAGTAAGAGGGAGGAATGGGGAATCTGGGGGTTAGGGAGCTTCCATGCTGCATTGTGAAGCATTCAGATTTGATTTGGCAATTTTTCCCAAACAAAATGGGTTTGCAGGCCTTGAAAGGCTGCCAATACAAACTCTTAGAAACTCTTCTATTGTATCTTAGATCTCCTTTGCCCTCTTTTCCATGCCCTAGACTTTGGAGTGATTGTTTTCGAGAGTTCTGTTATGGGTCCACTTGGCAATGATTCAGGACACTTTTCTGAAGCTCAAGTGTCTCTCTCTAAAAGATCTAACTCACTTCCCAGTATTCCTTTGTAATGGTGAAATCTGGATCTGTGCCCAGCCTTGTCACCTAGTAGTTATATGACCTTGATTACATATCCAAGGTTGCTTATGTTTGTTTTACAGATGAATTTATTAATATTGACCTTACCAAATTATTGTTAGGATTAGATTATTACAAGGTCTAAAACATGTTAGTCTCTTTCTCTGCTTCTTGTCCTTCTCAGATTATTACCTTTTTTTTTTTTTTTTTTTTTTTTTTACAAAATAAACACTATCAGTTATTGGACAATATGTACTACCATTATTTATCTTTTAAATAGCAATCTTTTAATAGCTGACTTTCTTTTTTAAATATTTATTTATTTAAGTTTTGTTAGTTATGATATAGTACAATATTGGTTTCTGGAGTAGAATTCAGTGATTCATCTCTTACTTACAGTGCCCAGTGCTCATCTTACAAGTGCCCTCTTTAATCCTCATCACCCGTCTGGCCTGTCCCCCACACACCTCCCTCCACCAACCCTCAGTTTGTTCTCTGTCATTAAAAATCACTTATAGTAGGGTACCTGGTAGCTCAGTGGTTTAAGCCTCTGCCTTTGGCTCAGGTCATGGTCTTGGGGTCCTGAGATCGAGCCATGCGTCGGGCTCTCTGCTTAGCAGGGAGCCTGCCTCTCTGCCTACTTGTGATCTCTCTCTGTCAAATAAATAAATAAAATTTAAAAAAATGACTTATAGCTTGTTTCCCTCTCTCCTTTTTTTCTAATAGCTGGCATTTTCTGAGTGCTGTATATATGCGGAAAACTTTAAAGAGTTTTGCACACACAGTTTCACAATTCCATTTTCTCATTTGTAAAGAGGGATAAATAGTAGATACATAATATACAAAAGATATATAAATTGTAAATACACACATATATAAATTATATGTGTCGTTTATTTCCTCCTTACAAATGAGGAAATTGCAGCTCGGAGACAGGAAGAAATTCATCCAAAGGCACACAGCAATTTTGACTGCAAAAACTGCATTATTATCCACTATGTAGTTCTCCAACTCACGTGTCAACTATGTGAGGACAGAGACCTGTGTCAGGTGGGACTGATGACTTACCCATGGGCATCTTTCAAAAAGTTCTTGTAAACATTGGGGGATAGTCCTGTCTTCTAAAGGCCCAAATCTAGATTACTCAGAGTCCTCAAGGGTGCCTGGTGGGTCTTGGTATTCATGCATCTAGTGCCAGTATTCTCATCTCATAGGGTGAATTATCAGTAGTGATGGCTAGTTAAAAAACCCAAATAGGAGCATTGCATAAGTGTTTTGTGAGAAACTGAAATAGTTGCCTCATTAGCTCAGATACATTTTTAGGCTATGGAAATAATTAGACCAAGAGAACCTATAGATCCATAAAGTTGGCAAACAATTAAGAAGAGGGTGAGAGAAAAGGGACACCACCTTTTGGTAGATAAAGTAAATTAGTTTTTTATCTTAGCATAATGTTTTATAACCTAGGTGTTCCTCATTAAAGTGACATATTATGTTTTTATAGTCATATACAATAAAAATTGTTCCTGGCATATGGTAGGTGCTCAGCAAAGAGGTCTGTCTCTGAAATGATTGAAAAAACGAAACAAAACAAAACAAAAAAACTTCAAAACCTTGGATAATATTTAAAATACCTCTCAAAATAAATACATGATTACAATCAACCAAGATGTTGGAGTGAGGGCCCAGATAAGAAACAAGTAGTAGTAAATAAACCCAATTAATTGTCTTACAAATGAAAATACTGATGGGTTAGGGGGAATAAGAACTAATCTAGGTAACTTTGGAAAACAGTATTTTGGTTAGATGCTGTAAGACTAAAGGTGAAAAGAGTTGGACACAAATGTTATACTTTAGTTAGTCTATCTTTTTGTCAGGAGTATGAATGGCTTAGCAGTTGTATGGCTAAACATTTTCTGGTTACACTGTGGTGGAACAAGTAAGTGAGTGGCATTGTTAAAAATGAGAGCCAGGCTCCTCAGTGTTGAAGAAAGAGGTTATAAGTAAGAAAGGGGGAATGACTGGAGTTAGGCTGGTGGTGTTGGATTGGAATTAGAAGTGTGTGTATAAACTCGTGTTTTTAAAATATGTACACAGATAAACTGATAATGAGATATATAGAAATGACAGTATAAGTATGGGTTTGTATACAAACTAGTATTTCCAAACTGTGTCTGCTTACAGGGCCAAGGAACTATGACATTCCAGTAGCAATGAGCACATATGGAGCCTAGATCCTGTTTCTAAATCTCATTTTTTGATGAGAAAAAGAAAAAATCAGGGCTCCTTTGGGGAGAAATCACTGATGCTAGGGCTGGGGCGAGGAAGTACAAAATGAGCCTGGAGCATCTTACAAATCAGAAAGTAAAGAAGTTCTAAAAAAATAAATAAATAAATAAAGTGATGACACTATACTGAAAGAAAACAGAGGCACGGCTAATGGGACACCGAATGGCTAAAGTGGTCAATGTGAGAAACATTATAGCTAACGGTAATATTAAAAATAAATATCTATGTGTTCATCCTGATGTGAATAATTAAAGAAATCAATAAATGGGAGAAGAGACAGCTCTTCTTTACAGAATTCCAACCTATATATGGAGAAGGAATGTTGGAAATAGTAGGTCTCCAGCAAGCAACATCACAGCAGTAATTGTTGCAAGGAAGATGCATGGGTTGATGCTAAAGTCAGAGGCAAACGTTTGAGGAGAAATAGTGTAATAGTGTCTGTCCCAAGATCCTAATCAATTACAAAGGGAGAAATAGAAACTTTACAGTGGAGAAACCCAAGAGACATTGCCTTTACCATGTGATCAACGTTAGTATCCCAAATTGTAAGATATGTTGGTTGATATTATGTGATATTATGGTTGATATTATTATAGTATTTGATTATTATTATGATATTTGATTATTATTATGACGTTATGTTCCTCCTGATAGGATGTCCAGAGGAGGGCACAGCATTGCTTTTGTGGTATTCTGTAATATTCCTAAAATATATAACCTCAAACTAATCAACTGGACATAACAAACAAACCCAAACTGATAGACATTTTACCGAATAACTAACTAGTATCCATTCAAAGTAACAATAGTGAAAAACAAGGGTAGACTGAGGAACGGTCTATGATTGGGAGCTAAAAACACAACAACAGGGGTGCTTGGGTGGCTCATTCATTAAGCATCTGCCTTTGGCTCAGGTCATGATCCCAGGGTCCTGGAATCGAGCCTCACATTGGGCTCCCTGCTCAGCGGGAAGACTGCTTCTCCCTCTTCCACTCCCCCTCCTTGAGTTCCCCCTCTTGCTGTCTCTCTTTCTGTCAAATGAATAAGTAAAAATCTTAAAAAAAAATAAAGACACAATAACAACTGAATTCAGTGTGAGGTACGAGTAATAGAAAACAGACAGTAGGAGAAAAATTTGAGTAAGATCTGTAGTTCAGTTATTAGTCTTGAAGCACTGGTAATTTCCTGGTTTAATAATTGTACTATGGTTGTGTCATTTGTTAAAATTAGGGAAAGCTTAGTGAAGGTAATATGGGACCTCTGTTTTATTTTTGCTATTTTATTCTGCCTAAAATTATTTTAAAATAAAAAATCAAAAATCAATGAGATAAATTTGGGCAGTGAGAGTATGGGTCATTTTTGTATTTTATTTTTTTCTCTTAGAAAGATTAAAAGTAGTTTTTGATTAAAAAAACAAAACAAAACAAAACCCTTGGCAACAAAAACAAAAAGCCCTTAAAAATTAAAGATTTTAAGAATTCAGGATCAAGATGAAAGGTTAGACATTTTCATACATAGTATTTACCAGGCATTAGACTCTTTTTCTTCCTTGTATTTAGGCATTTGTGGAGATCAAGTGATATAACGTATGTATGTAAAAATTCTTTGCAAAGCATAAAACATACTATATAAATTACTGTCCTTCTTCTATTGCCCTCATTTTCTTCTTGTTCATGCTATTACCTGTCAGTGTTAATTTTATTTATGTTATTAATTTTTAAAGTGTTGTAGAGAAAAATGATAGGAACTTTGGTGTAAGACAGATCAGCCTGTTACATAGTAGCTGCTTAATAAATATTTGTTGAGTAAATTGAATGAATGAATATGAATGAGTCTTGACTCTTTGACTTACTCACTTTGTTATCTTCGGAAGTTATTCAACTTCTTGAAGAATTGTCTTCATACATATAAAATGGGGGCGATACTCCTGCTTTGAGGGGTTATTCTGAGTTTGACGGATAAGAGGTGTGTGCAGGGTCTGGTGCCATGCCATGACCGTAGTTCTTACACTCTCATTGTCTTCACTCTATTTCTCTTCTATTGTTTTCTTTACTTCTAATTAAAATGCATTATTTTCCCATCTTCCCTTGGTCAAAAATGTTGTCTATGCTTTTTGGTTCCTCTCAAGTAGTCTTTCTTCACTTAGTCCTCTAATATTTTATTCCTGTCTTTCTTGTGGTTTATTATGATGTGTAAATTTGTGTATATGTGTGTATTTGTGTGTGTGTGTTAGACTCAATCCTCTTTTATACTATAAATTTCTTGATGTGCCATTTTGGTTTCTTACCTGCTAGTCCAGTGGCTGCCACACAGGAAATGCTAAACTGTAAACCCTGTGATGGAAAGGAGACCATGTTTATGTTGTTTAGCATTGTTTCTCCTGAGCTTACTCTTGTGTCCAGCAGATGGTGGGTAGTCAGTAACTATAAGATTGGATAAATACGAAGTAGGCAGGCAAAGGTATTTTAATGTTGAATAATTTTGGCTACCTTTCCATCCTTCTGTAATTTCTGATTATTTAAGTCCGTTTTTAAATATTGTACCAGCTCTCTGCTCTTACTATCTGAAGAGCTACATTAAAGTAGTTTTATGGTTGACTTCTACTTCCTTGTCTATTTAAATTCCTATCATACTTCCAATCTTAGTGTGCATTTCCGGTTCTTATTTATTTTTTAATTTTTGTATTTTTTTTTAAAGATTAGATTTTAAAAGAGAGAGAGAACAAGAGAGGGAACACAAGCAGGGGGTAGTGGGAGAGAGGGAAGCAGGCTTCCAGATGAGCAGAGAGCCCAATGCGGGGCTCGATCCCAGGACCCTGGGATCATGACCTGAGCCAAAGGCGGATACTTAATGACTGAGCCACCCAGGCGCCCCCTCAGGTTCTTATTTATTAGACTATTTCCAAATACCCAAATAAACTCTACAGTCTTCTTACCATGAGCTTTTCAGGCCTGCTGTTCTTTCTGTCTGGAACATCAGCCTTCCCATTCTCAACCATTATTTTCTAGTTACCTTTATAGGCAAGACGTCTCAGCAAATCTCTATCCCTTCTTACCCTCTCCTGTTTTCCTGCAGGAAACTGCGAGTAGCTTTATCCAGCCTCTGTTTCATTTTTACTTAATAACAATTACACTGTTTATTTGTTTATATCCCTTCTAGACTCAGGTACTCAGACTCCACTGTGCGAAAGAATTACTCAATTGGTTAACAATGCAGATTCCTGGAACACAGTCCCCCGTGCTTGTCACCCTAACAGTGTTGCTCCAAATGGAATTCAGGGGTTAACAAGGAGAATGTCCAGGACCCATTTCAAGCATATGGAACGAGGACTTCTGACCGGAGGATCTTCATCTGCAGTGAGGATCTTTGAATCGCACTTGGAGCGATACAGGGACAGTGATAAGCACGTTGAGTCTCCATAACCTCATAAAGTCTGGCACTCAGAGGCCCTGTAATCAATGAAGGGGACAAATACGAATGTCTCTGAGTCAAGCAACAAAATTATGTCTCTAAGTCAAGCAACAAAATGATGGCCTTTGCCATGGGAAAAGAGATTTCTAACCACTTGCGGAGAGGCGGGCAGGCACTTTGCAGAAAGTGGAGACAGGCCCCCTGCCCAAGTGAACTGCAGACCTACTTCATCAGCAGAAAACTCTGTGCTCATCTTACTTGAGGAATAAGTGGACCAGTCCAGGTCACGCGGTTAACGGGAAGGGTAACACAGGCGGCCATAATTGATGATTTACTAGATCAAAGATCTTTAAGCCAGGCAATAGAGATGACCCTCTCTTATTGATTATCATCCAATAGCTTTAAATTATCCTCAGTGTCCTAGGAGACACACAGGGAAGGACTGGTAAAGAAAGGAGCTTAAGGAAAAGTCAATAAGTCATCCCCGGACAAGTTGAAGGCATGAAGCTTGGCATGAACATTCCTTTCAAGTGCACTTACAAGAAGGAGAGAAGAAATGAAATAGGCTTTTAATTATTTAAATTGGACCTACACTCTCCGCTGAGCAATGCCTTAGCTAGCATTCTTCTTCCGCACAAACTGTCCGTTAGGCCACAAGAAGGAGATTAAACATGTCAGCGATAGGTGTGGAAATAATTGGGGGCAGTAATTGGGAGAAATCCGGGCACCTTGATTGTGACTGCTGTCTGGTTTTCTCTTTCAAAATCGAAATTCACATTAACATGTTGATGGCCTCATCCAAACTGGGTAGAATTTATAAACAATAAAGATAACTACAAAAATGGCTTGCGTTTAGATAATCAGGTAACAAGCCACCGTCGTGTTTCTGGAGAGGCTTTACAAAGTGGAGACCCTAGTCCTGTTCCCATAAAAATTTCCTCACTTATTAGGGATTTCATTTAGTTTTTTTAGTTGAATTCAGGCTTAGACCCAGTATCTGGTTTTCTAATGCGATAGCGTGGATTCCTTCAGTTACTGGGGAGGAACAAGTATGCTAGTCGTTTGTTTGAAAATGTTTGGCATACTTTCTATTGAGTAGGTATTTGGCAAAAGTTAATCTGACTATTACCCGAAATAAAATTCTGAAGACAGTATCATTCCCCATTGTGGCTCCCAACTTAGTTGTTTAAAAAAAAAAAAAAAAAAGACAAAACAACTGTGCCTATAGTTCTTTGAGCCTCATTTTCAAGGCGCAGAATTCTCCCCTTTTGAAATTTTTTCCAGGAAGGGAACTGATTTCCATAATCTGCACATTTTAAATATTTAAAATTGTATTTAATGCAAATGGGAACATATACCTTGTGTCATAGAAATTCTAAGATTAGGACTTAGAAAGAGGCATTATTTTGGGAACTGGGAGGTACTTTCTAGGTACACGTGTGTGCAGGCTGAAGTAGCCCATTGCACTGCGGCCACAACACCCTTTCTTCTTTGGGGGAAGACACGGAAGGAATGCTTTGGTCGTGTGCTAATTATGTTGCTATTTTACACCAGCCTAGTACTTTCCAGTTCCAAGCTGAGTTTGCATTGATGATCTCATGAGAGCTCTCCATCAGTCCTAGGAGGAAGTGAGGGCACATGCTTTCAGACTTGTTTGGCTGAGGAGGAAATGAGACGGAGAAAAGTTGTGATTGATCAGGAGTCAAATTGTGGTCCTGGGTCTACTCTCTTTTTAATCAGAGTCAGGTCTGCCTTCTTCTCCCTTCCTCTTTCCCTCCGTGCTTGTGTGAAACTTCTTTGTGCCATACATTGTGCAGGAAGCAGGGATTTTCATGAGCTTCCTTGGAACCTTGCACATAAAACAAGCTCCTGACCCAAAGAGACCTACAATAAAGTAAAAAGAGACACATGGAAAATACATTAAGGACACTCAAGGGTTAGAGAGGCTGTGGTATTAATATTTACGGAGAGTCATGGGGGAAGAGGAGTAGTGTCATTTGTCATTTGGATTTGGGACTGTGATGCACTTGGGACAACGCTTCATGAGACAGCAAGGTTCTAGCAAAGTCTGCAGTATGAGCGGGAACCAGACAGACCTGAAATTAGTCTTTTGCAGAGTGTATTTCCAAGAGAGACTCTGCAGAAAGGGTTCTACTGCCAAGTAATTTTGTGAACTATAGCACGCACTCTATCGGAAATTCACAATTCTTATTAGGATATTGAGGACTAAGAAGCCCTTCCAAAAGAAACCTGTTTAACTTTGTATCTTCCAGCCAACGTGTGGGATTCTAGAGCTCTAAAGAATGTTTTCTGAGAAAAATTAAAATGTTTGGTAGTGTAATGTATAACTTGGAAAGTGCTAACTTTGATTTACTGGCTTGCAGATCTGGCCATGCTGTGTGCAAAGCTGAAGATCAGTGGAGACTGGCCCTCCTGAATGGCAAAATGCCCTAACCAGATGATAAAGTGGAACACCAAATATGTTGCTGGTTGCTGTCTTATCTAAAATGGTGAGCTGTCCCAGAAGGAAAAGGGAGAGGAGGAAGAAAACCAGAGGGGTGTCCTGATTTTTATTTCTTCCACCTGGCAGCAAGGTTAACTCAGGGCCAGCCTTCAGATGGAATCATGTCCCTAGAATGGTGACGGAGAAGTTGCTGGGAGAAAATACAATGGAGGGCTTGATCAAGGGCAGAGGCTACTCATCTTAGGGGATGAACATCTCCTCTTCCTTTCAGGTAATGCTCTCAGACCCTCTCCTTTTAGGGGAGACTTGGTTGGATAACCTTTGTTGCTCCCCCACTGTGTTCTAGGAGACCATAGGGTATGTTCACTTCATTTCAGCTTTGTTTGTCTCCTCTCCTTCCCCTTGTCAACTCATTCACAATCTGTTCCGAGAGGCTTTCTCCTTCCCCACCTTCCTTAAAACAGACTACATCTCTCATTATGCTGTGATTCTGTATTTTCTTCTAAGATCCTCTCATGTTATAGACTAGTTCCACCAGGGAGGAAAATTGTCTGTCCTAGGAGCCTAGAACGGCACATAGTAGGGCCTCAGTATTTATTGAGTAAAAATGTGAATGCCATCTTTTTTTTTTTTTTTAAAAGCAGACACATAGATATCTGATTTTCATTTGGTAAATGAGCAGATACAGGAGAAAGGGCACACTGGACAACAATTCACTTTGAATTTCAAGGCTAAACCATTGTGTTGTAGGCTTTTCCTAAAATACCTCGTTTCAGACTCCTAGTACTCTCCATGAATGGCCATTACTATATCATCACTGCCATTTGTGGATGAAGAAACCAGAGCCCAGGGAGGTTTCACTTGCCCTAGGTCCCCTGGGTATGAAGCACACAGAGCAGGAGGGGCTCCTGGTGGTTCTGAGGCTGCATGGTTTCTATTAGCTTGGGGTCACTGAGAGGGTGCTGAGCTCAGTGTCCGGGGATGGGAATCTACTGAAGCTCTTGTCACCGATTAGTGTTAGATTCTTGTTATTTAACATTGGATTCCAGAGGAAACCATGGATTTCTACTGATTTCTTCATTCTATTTATATGGCCTCCAGGAAGATTCCCTGTAAATTTGGCAATATCAGGTCACATGGAGGGATTTTTCCGACACAAAGCACCTTCATTTCATGCTTTTCCTCTTCTGCGTTAGATCTGTTTGGGTAAAATATATGAATCCTAAATTTAAGACGGATCCGTACCCTTTTGAAATACTTGTCACTCACTAGATGGCACTGTTGTATTAACTTTATCTATTTTCTTGTCCTGCGTTAACAACTTTAAGAAGTGTATTTACTGTGATACCAGAGCTGCTGGGCTCTCCAGAGTTTTTAGATATGGGTAGAAGGTCAGGGTAGACAAGCAAATAGTTCGTATATGTTTCATTAGTATGGATCCTAAATCCCTATTTAGACTTTAGGGCTGTAGCAAAATTGTAGTTTTTTTGTCGCAACACAGCAACAGCTGGGTCCATGGACATACTGAAAAACAATGTCTCTCGATGGGTATTATGAGACCAAAATAATGGCCTCACCAGGTTATGAGAACTCGGTAGCAGCACCAATGGCGACAATTTCTGACATACGCTAGAGACAGAGGCAGAATAAACAAGCCCAAGGACACAGTAGATTCTCCAAACAACCTGGAGGGTGAATTGTCATTTTAAGTTAGCTGAATCTCTCTCCTCCCTTGGAAGCTAGATTCCCTTGAAACTTCTCCATTCCTGCCAGTGATGCTATTCTGCCCCCAATCCTCTGGAAAACATCGTTCCTACGAGATTCTTTGCCTCTGTCCTTTATTAGTTTCCCAAATTGTTTATTCTCTAGTCTCCCTCCCTGCCATTGCTTGCTTTCTGTTCCCACCATGAGAATGATAGTTGGGGGTCCTTCTCATTGACCTCCATTTCATAATCATCTGTCCCCTGAGTTCCCTGTAGTCTGGGATGGGAACACGCTTCAGAACGTGACTCTGGTGCTCATGTGAACACGATGGCTTGGCCTGGCATCTAGGGCCTTCCCCAATCTGATCACAATTTGCTTTTCAGGTTCATCTTCAGTTCTCCTAATTAAATTTCAAAAAAAAAAGAATAAAAAACACATAACCCACAATATTGCACGTAGTAGGTACCAAGTAAGAGCTACCTGTGGCACCATCATGGACACTGTCTAGGACTCTCTCTGCTAGGGTGGCCAAACACTCATTTGTAGAGCCTCCCCTAGATACCAGTTGAGGAACAAGGGATGTTGCATCAACTATGGTCTCTGATCATTGTCTACCCTTGTAACCTAGTGAAGGGGTCCGGGTCTTGCTTCCTCTTGACTACACCCCTCCCCGTAGGTTGAAGAGTCCTTGGGCTAAGTGTTCCTCCCCATCCTGAGTCTGTTTCCACCCCCTGTCATCGGGACTCTAGAATTCCTTGCTCAATCCTTCCTGAGTCTGCTCTCAGATCCTGTATGGGCATCTTCTCGAGGTCTTTCCTGTTGAGGTGAGACTGTGCTGCCTGCTGGCCCAAGGGAGCCCGAGGGGCAGTTTTTTGTAGCTGGGAGACATAAGCGGACTGGGCTTGGCCTGGAGGAGCGCCCTTAGCAGGTGTGTGTGGCCCTGGTCAGTGAAAGACGAAACTGGGGTCCTATGAGAAGCAGGGCCTGCTCTCCCTCTCCTGCATGGTGGGCTTACCTGTAAGAATCCTGCGGCTTGAAGGTTACTCTCCCTACTCTATAGGGGAAACTGAGGTTAGAGATTAAGCATGTTTCATGATTTGAATATGCCCATATTCCCTACATTTTAATGTTTCTGAAATCCGGATGTGTCTTATAAGCCATGACCTCTGCACGGTGTTTACTCCACATTGTTGTTTCTTTGTGAGTTCTATAGTAAACAGGAACATGTCTTAAATTGATGACATCCTAGACTTGACTGGTTCACACAGCTCAGTGGTGCAGCTGGGATTCAAACTCCTGTCCATCTGATGCCAGTGCCCATGACCTCACCCAGCTGCCTAAGCACATCTTCCCAAGGAGCCTCACTTCTCTTTCCACTGTCCTGTCTATGTTCCCTCAGCATTTTGATACATAGTCAACTTTGAGCAATATAGGTTTGAACCGTGCAAGTCCCTTAATTCATGGATTTTTTAAAATAAATATAGTACTGTAAATGTATTTTCTCTTTCTTAAATTTTCTTAGTGATATTTTCATTCCTCTAGCTTCCTTTATTGTTAAGAGTACAGTATTAATACATATAATGTATAAAATATGTGTTAATCAGTGGTTTATGTTATTGGTAAGGCTTTCAGTCAACAGTAAGTTGTTAGCAGTTAACTTTTGGAGGAGTCAAAGTTATACATGGATTTTCCACCACGTAGAGGGTTGGCGCCCCAACCCCTGTACTGTTCAAGGGTCAGCTGTATTTGAGAGACTCTGCAGAGCACTTGCTTACAAGTTGGATCGGAAATATGTCTTGTTGGTTTAAATGATGTATTTTCCGATTCTTCATGGTGAGCTCCCAGGGAACAGGGTTTCGTGTGTTTTCTAAATGTTTATCTACTATGTGTCACGATAAAAGCAGAGAATGGTCAAGACTGAAGTTGAATTTCCTCTCTGTTTCTGACCGGCATGGTGATGCAGGAGTTGCTTTAGCTTCCTTGAAACTTAGTTTGCTTATCTATGAAATGGGTCTAGTGGTACCTAACTCAGAGCTATATGGTGAGATATAAAAGTACTTGGCAAGTGGTTGAATCTCATTACACGTTAGAGACCTTCAGCTGACTGCCGTTAGCATAGTGAAAGCTAAATAAATCAAAATAAATTAATATCTCAAGCTCCTCATGAGCTTATCTACTGAAATTGATAGAGTCTCTGAACCCTGAACTGAACGCATACTCTGTTCAGGCATTCAGCCATGCATTAAACAAATTTTTATCAGCCATCTGCTACGTATGAGGCATTGTGCTAGGCTTTGGGGATAGAAGAGTGAATAAGAGAGTCAAGATCCCTGCCCTCATTACAAGTTGACACAGTGGCTGGAGAGGGAACAAAAGGGGAGCTGAGACAGAGGAGAACACAGAGGTGAGGTCAGGACTCGGGAAAAGTCTGGCTGAGGAAGCTGTGTTTGAATTGAGTTGTGAAGAATGAGAACAAAGCATCCATGTAGCAAGAGGAGTGTATTAGTCTTGGTTGTCCAGAGAAACGGGCTAGGTGCATCTGTACATGCACGCATACATATACCAGGAGAGTTGTCAAGAGGAACTGGCTTGTATGAATACAGAGGCTGAGAGATCCCAAGATTTGCCTTTGGCAAGTCTCAGGAGAGCCAGTGGTGTAAGTTCCCGTTGGAACCCAAGTCTGAAGATAATGGAACACCAATGGCGCAGCCACCGCAGGTAGAGAAAGAGAATTCTCTTATTCCACCTTTGTAGTCTAGTCAGGCCCTCAGTAGGTTGGAGGAGACTATCCACAGTGGGAGAACAATCTGCTTTTCTCAGGCTGCTGATTCAAATGTTCGTCTCATTCAGAAAGGCCCTCACAACCACACCAACAAATAATGTGTAACACCCCATGGCCCAGCCAAGATGACACATAAAATTAACCATCATGAAGGAAGTGGTTTTTTTCCCCCTGAGATTGGACCTTAGATTTTCTAACACGAACGTTCCCAGGAGTCTCACTGTTAGCTGTTTGCTTTATGGATGGCATCCCTTGTTTAGGAAAGAATATATGCTCTGACTCCCTATTGCATTCCACCCATCCTAGAGAAAAGGTACAGAAAATGTAGTTACCTTATGTCATAAATACATCCCATCTGCTGGCCTCTGTGATCTATGTTAGAGATACTCAAGACTGCCTATTTCACTATGGCCAGCCTTTTCCCACTTTTAACTTAAAGATCTTTGTTTAATTCATGTATTCAAGGTCTTTCATCAGGGGTTCTCAGCCTTGGCACTATAGAAATTTTGGAGGGCTTGATTTGAGAATCTTCTGTTTTGGGGGGCTGTCTTGTGCCTTATAGAAGTTTAGTAGCACCTCTGGACTCAAACCACTGCATGCCTGTAGCAGCCCTCTCCTCCGAGCTGTGACAGCCAAAAAATCCCAGTCATTACCATCTATCTGGTGGGGAGTAAGATCTCCCAGGTGGAAACCACTGCTCTAATCTTCATGGAGATTTGCCATATGGAGCCTGTGCTTGGGGACGCTTTCCCCAAGGATGGGAAGAGTACCCTTCATTGACCTGGCCACAGGAATCAGGAGTGCAGAGTCTTTTCATCTCTGGAGTTTCCAGTAAGAGGATTAGACTGCCAAGGTGATCAGATTGCATTTCTAATGAGTCGAGCTGCCAACATCTGTTTGTGGTAATTGAGGACAGCTGTGATGCTGGCTTGGCTGAAGCCTCTGCAACCTTTCCCTGCCCCTCCAGGCATTTCAGCTGGTCCCAACTATCTTGTCACATCAGCCTCTCACAGGAAGATGCCGGCAAGGTCAAGGGGTTTGCTGAGAATGGTACCAATCCAGACGGTGTCTGAGGTGTGACACTGCCAAGAGGGGATGTAGCCATGTTTGTTCCTGTAAGCTGCCTCTAAGACACAGAAAACAAGTATTTATGTCGTATAAAAAAGCAAATCACAACCAATGCTCATAACAACACGTATATTCATCCCACATGCCCTATGTCCTGTTTTAAAAGCGTTACTTGTCTCATTTTCTTTATTCTTTGTAACACCGTTCTGACACAGGTACTGTATTATTGACGTGTTGCGGCTGAGGTGCAGAGGAGGAGGGGTGGAATTAGGATCACCCCCCAGCAATTGATTCCGGAGTTTACACTGTGTCCAGGCAATGTGGACTCAATTTTCCAAATTCTATTTTAACTCTATTAAATTGCATACACACGTATTGTTCATAACTAACATAACATAAAAGTCTGGAAGCAGACATACCAAAATATTAACAGTCTCTCTCTGGGTGGCTGCCTTAGGGGTGGATTTTTTCTTGGGTGGGGGGAGGGTCTGCTTTAAACTTTTTAATATTTTTCAACTTTTCTATATGAAGTATTATTTTTTATTGAAAGTTATATAGAAGTGCTTAAAATATGTATATGGCAAAGGTGATGGGAAGAGGAAGAGTGAGCTAAGAGGATATTTTAGAAGCTGAATCCGCCCTGAAGGAGTGTATTCTAGGGGACAAGGTGGCAAGTCGAGCACCCTGGGCACCGATGTCTTCATGGATGTGCTAAATTGCTGCTCTCTAGCTGAATGCACATTGAATCACATGACAGCTTACCCAGCGCGTTCCCGACTTTTTGGTGGGATTCTAGAATCTCTCTGAATCAACTTTTGTTTTTTGGGTCTCACTTGCTATTGCAGGGATGTTTTTCGGAGGGCAGCCTTGGGCAGTCTGTGTTCAGCTATACACTCCTCCTCATGGCACTCTTCCCCAGGGGAGGTGGAACTGATGGTTGCTTTGCAGACTTCCGTCCCGGGAGGTCAGTGAAGACCTGCCCTCCGGCGCGGCTCCTTAGGGATGTGTGAGGATTTTTCTAGCAGCCTGGTCAGGGCTGCAGCTGCCCCAGCTCCTGTCCTTCTTTCTCCACGAGCCTGGACTGTCGCACACATCAGCACAGCTTGCTGGGAAGTTTGGGCTAGGGCGTGGGACCACCCAGAAGACACGCCCCCCCCCCAGATCACATTTGGTAGATCCTGGAGAGAAGCTGCCTTAGGGATGAGAGTAACATACTTGTTTGTTTAAAATCCGCACACTGTATTTCTTTTCCTTTAGAAACCTCACCACTTATGGAGTGATTAGAGGCAATTACAGAGTTGGCTTCGCTTCGAATAGACAGTGCAGTGTTGGGCAGGGGGTCTGACCAGCCTCAACCTTCCGGGGCATTGAAGTCTTCTCATAAATGCCAATCTGGCTGCGACATAAATGTCAGCATAGGGATGAGAGTCCATCAAAGGGAAAGGAAAAAAGGTACCGCTTACCATTTTTCTTCTGAAAGACAGGGGTGACCAGGCAAGTAGAAAGCCGCTGGGAAGCAATACCATTTGTCCCATTATTCCCATTTACATAAAACCCAGCAGAACCCCCAGTGGCTCCGGGTTGACACGGTGCCTTTAAACTCAGCCAACCCATAATGTCTCTCACTGGTGTGGGTGAATTAAAACCATCAGCCCCAAACTCCATTCTTGGTAATTTCCTTGGATTTCCAGTGTTGGTTCCTGCCTTTGATCTTCCCTAAATTGCCACACAAACAGCTCTACACATATGCAGACATTCAAGCCTCCATCTTTCTTCTCTGGTCTCTTGTGTAGCCTTGAGCTCAGGCAGATTTGGCTTCTCTAGGATGCTGATGCTGATAATGTAATTGCTCTATTGGGACATCAGCATGAAACAGTTTTATTTATTTTTTTTTTTTATTAAACCTTCAACTATGCTGTGACAAAATTCTCTTTCTTAAATCTTGATGACAGATTCTATCATTTCCTGGCCAGTTTTAGATGTTAAAAGTTGAGATCAGTTTAAATTTTTGTCTTTATTTTGACTTAAATCTTATCTCCAACTCCCCTCCCTGCCCTGCCTTGGCACAGGTTTGGCCTCATTGCCTGAGGTCCGAGGCTCTTCTATCTGTTTTTCCACTTCTCTCCAGCGTTTCCATGTGACTCAGCGTGAGTGGGGACAGCCTTAAGATGCCATCTCTTCCTTCCCTCTCTTTTGGGGTTAACTTTGCTTGCATTGGTGGGATTTGGGAGTTTCGGAGGAGAGAGTGGGGGCATGTCATAGAAACCAACTGCATGGCACGTTGGGGAGGTGACCCTGGTTTTCCTGGGAACCTGTGTGTGTCTCCTGGTGACCTCTTCATGACCAATGCTTTAGTGGTAAGTTTCTACCAGTCCTCTCTGTTACTGAGGTTTTCCCCAGAGAGGGCAGCCAGGTCTCCCCAGGGCCTGAAATTGGTCCATGCCCTAATCACCTTTTAGGGCGGCAGCTCCTCTCTCTCGGTGGCTACCAGAATGACCCCAGGGCTTCTGCCTTGCCTCCATGCTCTTCCAAAAGGAGACGCTGAGATCTTTGCTGCAGGAGAGGAGGGTGGGGCTCACCCCCTTAGGTACCCTGTGCCACAGTCCCTGCTCAAGGGTCTGCCATAGACCCTTGTTAACACAGTCTCTTCTGGCAGTCTTTGCACCTTTAAATGGGCACTAGTCTCCTTGTTCAGGAATATCACCATTATCACCTGATAGCTCTCTGTGACTGCTGCCGAAGAGGGGTTGTATAGTTCTGCAAGCTCCGTCCAGGGTGTCAGATGCCTTTGTTCTTATTTGGTAGGCATTCTCAATCTCTCAGAGGGATTCTCTTGAAGCTTTTCATTTCTTTTCTTGAAGATAGGGAAGTGGCATCCCATTATAGACCCTGCATGTCTTGATAAGGCCCATGACCTTGATGGTTCCGCCTCCACCCACTCTGGCCCTTCCAGGGCTGTCTTTTATGGACTGGGAAGGGGCAGAGATTTGTACGGGTAGTGGTGGTGAAGATGGCAGAGAGGCTCAGGCTTAGTAAACCCCGAGGAAGGCATCTGGCCCTTGGTGTTGACAGTTTTGTTTAGAATGTGAGGTTTGGGGAGCCTCTCTGTCCATAGCTTTGGGCCTCTGTTGCCGATTTGGGGAACACAGAAAAATTACCACTCAGTGTTCTATTACTTTAGCTAAACTTCTTGCTACATATATGCTAGGCACTGTCCTGGACCATGCACTGCCGAGTTTGTTTAAGCTCACAGTGATCCCCTGAGAAAGAAATTATTACCCATTTTTTACAGATGAGGAAACTGAGGCGCACCGAAGTTGTGTTAACTGCTCAGGGTTATGCGGCTAGCTAAGAAATGAACCTGACAGTCTGAGTCCAGAACCTGTTGAGTTTACCTATTACCTTAATATTCTTTCTGGCTTGAGAATTTTGCTTAAATTTCACCCTGCTTTCAGACTCCTGGCAACTTTGGATATATACTTGCTTACTTTTTGGCCCCTGGGTCCTCATTTTGGTATTGGGTTTTTTTTTTTTTTTAAAGATTTTATTTATTTATTTGACAGACAGAGATCACAAGTAGGCAGAGAGGCAGGCAGAGAGAGAGGAGGAAGCAGGCTCCCTGCTGAGCAGAAAGCCCTATGCGGGGCTCGATCCCAGGACCCTGAGATCATGACCTGAGGTTTTAACCCACTGAGCCACCCAGATGCCCCTCATTGTGATATTGTTGGGGAGGACAACTTATCCTGTATCCTTTTTGGTTTAATGACTAGGGTCCTGTGAATTAGAATGGACAAAGACAGATTAACAGGAAAAACATTTATACATATGGGAACTAACAAAAAAAGTAGCTAGCTTTCTAAATGATTAAAGTTGGAAGCTTATATAACTAACTTAGTAGGGGTGAAGAGGAAATGAACAAGGCTTTTATGGGAAAAAAACAAATAGGTTTCTTTAGGAAAGACAGATGGGGTTTTAGGAGGACAAATAGAAGATAAGAAAGTTTGTGATGATGTTTGTTTACGCAGGTGTGAGTGGTCTTTCCATCTTCTTCATGGTCACAGAACTCCTCTGGAAGGGGATTTATGGCAGGTTTATTCTCTGTCTTCTTCCTGAAAGTACACCCACCACTAAGAGGAAATGTATGGCAGCCTCATTTCTCAGAATCTGATGTTTTTGGTCAGATAAGGGAAACTCTGAGAAAGCCTTTTTTCTGCATCTGTTGTATCTCAAAAGTTTGCAGCTTACAATCATCTTCATACCGACTGTGGGATTCTGAATGGGTCCCCCTAGTATAGTAAATAGCATCATTCTACCAAGCTGACCAATTCCCCTAAAGGAATGATTTAAATATTAGGTAAGGCATAAGCTCAGAGCAATAGGCCAGAACCCAGGCAGAGGGTGGCTGGGGAAAAGCCAGGAACACTGAGGTTGACATTGTTTTCTGCTTCAAAGCAAATCAAGCCCTGGAGAAAGCCCAGGAAAGAAACATGATTGGGGTGAGGGAGTGTTGCTTTTATTGGATCCATCCGAACGAGGAACATCTTTTTAGGCAGTAACAAACTTTGGCACAGGGTACCAATAGTGGGGAAAAGTCATGGAATATAAAGCTACGGCCTTGAATTCAAGTTCTAGCTCCTCCCTTTGCTAACTAAATAACCCTGAAGAGTTCAGTTACTGCAAAAGAACTATGATTTATCTATGAAATAAAGAGACAATTTATCTAATTGATCAGATAGGGTTGTAGTGAAGTGGGAAGGGGAACAGCTGAGAAAACACTTGGCCGGTTGATACACGCATATAGAGAATCAGAAATAGTATTATCCGGAATGACCCTTGCCCTTAGTGGACTGGATGATTGAATAATTAAGCAATTTTTTATTGCTAGCTTACCATATGCAAGGAGTGTGTTGGACTCTGCTGTTGGTGATATGGTGGATAAGGTGGAGTTATGGCTTTCAAGGACTTAGCAACATTGTATTTGAACAGAAGCATATTCATCAATAACTGTAAGATGGATACAATTTGAAAGGTGCCAGGAAGAAGTTATAGAAAAAACCACTACAGAAGTTCAGAAGTGGGGAGTTCTTTTTGACAGGAGTGATAATAGAAGGTTTTGGAAAGAGAGGATTTTTGAGGTAGATGTAGGGAGATGGGTTATACTTAACCAGTAAGGAATTCTTAGTAAAAGTCACAGCATGACCAAAGTATGCTTACTGGAAAACTATATTGACTTCAGTAGGTTGTTTAGGAGAGGGCTTACAGCACAGTGGAGGTAATACGGTTGAACAGATGGGTTAGAACCAGAGCATGGAGGCTGTTGGATGCCAGGCGATGGGGTTGAAAGCAGGGAGCTCGAAACAGGTTTTGAAATGTGAAATGTTATGGTCAGAGTTGTCCCTGCATTAGCAACCTGGCCACAGAGTGTAGGGTAGACCAACGTCCCATGTGGAACTGAAGGCGATGAGACTCTGTGGCCATGGTTACGATTTGGTTGTAGTCATAGGAGTCTAAATAATATGTGATAGTAGTAAGAGGAAGGAAGGCATTTTAGCTAACACATCTCTCTAGTGCCACAAGACATTTAATTTATTTTTTTACATGACTGTTATTTTTTTCAACACATACTACTTACATAGTGGTTACCATATGCCAAATAAAGTGCTGAGATAGAGAAAAATTACACAATACCCTTGTCTTAAAGATTATTGTCTAGTAGTAAGTTATGAGGAAGATATTTGCCCTACAGGTAAGAGATGGGGCTTTGGAAGGAGGCCAGTTCAGGCTGGAAGGGTAGACACATGGCAGTGTATTTAAAATCTCAAGTAGTTCATGTGCATGGTCTTCTGGAAGGTTCAGATAACTGGTTAGGGGTGGGATCATGGGCTTGTTTCAGATTAAATTTAGGCTTTATTCTGTAAGGATTGAAGAGTCACCAAACTCCTTCAAGAGGAGAAGTAATAAGATAAACTTTGCATAAGGTAGCTCTTCCTCTGGTGATAAGGTGGAGGAAATATTGGCAAGTTAGGGGCTGAGAAGGAGCCTCGTGGTAAGAGGATCATTTTGGAGAAAAAGCAATGGTCCAGGTGGAAGGTGAAAAGGCCATGAGGTAAGGGACATAAATGGGAAGGAAGGGGAGGGACAGACGGAGGATGTTGAGAATTAAAGTCAAGAGGATTTGGGCACTAACTGGATGTAGAAAATGAAAAGAAGAGTTGAGGTTGACCTTCAGATTTATGGTTTGGGAGCTGGTTCTGTGCCAAGGAATGAAGTCCAAGTTCTGTGGTCTAGTTTATCACTAGTTCATGTGAGCCGTTCTACCTTGCAGTTGTTTAAAATTAAAGTAACAGTCCTAACCTCTCTGTCTTAAAGAAACAAATGCAGGTATTCGGTCTGAGAGGCGAGGAGTATGTACGGTCAGCTGTAGCCGAGGCAGTCTTCCTGCCTAGTGTTCTGTTTCGTCACCATTTGGCTGACAGGTATGGTCTGTCTGTCCTCCCAGAATGCCATCAGAGAAGGGAGCAGAGGTCAGGTGCCCATGTGGTCCTCCAACTGAACCATGCCAAATACATTCTAAAGCAGCTGTTGAGTTTGGGAGCTGTTATTTAAAATGGCTGCAGGTTGGGAAGGCGTTGTCGCTCCTTTACCTGGAGAGAGCCGGCAGGGAGGGGCTCATCCAATTGGTTAATAGTTTGTAGAATAGTGGACAGTGTGGGGGTTGACTGCTGTAGCGAAACCTTGGCAATGAAGACAGCAGGGAGATATAACAAATCTGAAAAAGTGTGGGCATAACCCAAAAAGGAAACCTCAGCTTGACTAAACGGTGTGTTATGGGGGATGCCAGGAACCATGATTTCAAGGACTGGATCTCTTTTCTAATTTCTCACAGCAAGGTTTTCTGTATCCCAGGTGCTTCCCTCTGAGCACAGCAAGAAGAAAATCATCCGGTGTCATAGATAAAACATCCCCAGTGGACATCATTTTGGATTGTTAGTAGCCAGCTGTTGAATCTTGAATGGACTATTCTAATTGCCGATAATTTCTCTTTAGGGAAAAAGGAACAATTCTCACACTTGCTATAGACCTTGGAAATAAAATTCCATACCCCCTTCCTCTCATTTTTTTCCATTGATGTGTAAAATTTCTGCACGCTTGAACCTTGACTTTCGTGGATCTTCTTAAAAAGTAGTCCATGATGGGAATGACAAGAACAGCATAAATATGGGTCTGCATCCTGGAGTTCAAGGGAGAGTCCTGTTTCTGTATGTTATGCAGGATGATAGCCAGGAATGAGTTTCTCCACTGAGAAAATGTGGGGCACTTGATGATATGTATTAATTTGTTCTTGGCTATCATGCACTAGACTAGAAAGTAATGAGGGTAGAGGACTTGTCTATTTTGTTTTCCATTGTATCCCAATACCCAGAACATTGTGGGTCCATAGAGGCTTTCCATAAATACTCATGGAATGAGCAAATGAAGAACAAATGAACCAAAGAAGTTCAAAGAGGAATCTAGAGTTGCTGTATTGAAAAGAGTGAGAAATGGAACTAGAGCTGGGGTAGGGATCGGGAAATCTCAGATCAGAGAAATGAAATCAGGTCTAGAGGGTCAAATGCTCATAAGGAGGGGTGGGGAACCACAGAAAGGAGGCATATTTACATGGGGAGCTGGAGTATGGTGTTGGGGTGGCAGTGGTGCTGGTGCATGGTGGAGTCAGTTGGCCTCAGATGGACAGGACAGATTGTGTGAATGCCAACATTATGTCTCTGGTCTTTAACAAGACCTCATCATGGAAGTAATTTGTCTCATTTACTGTACATTTTCCAGAGAATTTCTAACACCCCTTGAGTTATCCATTGCCTACATTTATTTCAGAATAGTGAACCAAGCCTTAACTTGCAGTTTTGGTAATGCTCTGAGCTCTTGTGAACACAACTGAAAGAGGAACCACTCTTTATGAACCACTGACCCTGTGTAAGATCTCACATCAGGTATTTCCAAGTGCATCGATGGTTCGGCATTTTCAACATTAGAACAGCCCTGTCTATCATTTATTAAGCACTTATAGTCTCTCTGGTACTGTCCAAAGTGTCTTACCTCTGTTATTAATTTAATTCTCATAAGAGTCCTGCAGATTAGAAATTACTACCGACAGTTGACCAATGAGGACTCCTGAGGTTTAAGTTAAATTCCCTTGCCCAAGATCACACAGGGGACAGGGGGTGAAGGTGGGATCTGAACTCTGATTTGCTTTACTTCTAAGTCCATGTTAATAAGAGCACAGAAGAGTTCCCTGGAGGCACTGATGAAAGGACAGAGTTCAGCTGCCGAGATCCCTCTGGAACCAGGAGTCTTCAGCAATGACCTGCCCTAGCCCTTAGCTAGGAACCAAATCCTGCCTCTCACACAGGTCCTCTGTGTTTTTGCATATTCTTTTCTGATAATCTTATTTTAATTCATTTTTTACTTTCATGCCCCCATCTTGTTAGTTTTGTTCCCATCCAAAGAGAAAGTAGTTTCAAGGATCTTTTTTTCCCCCCCACTTAATTAGATCCAAGGCTTGGCTTGTTTGGTGGTGCTCAGCCCCTTTGGCAGACTTGCTTCTGTAGCACAAAAGCAGCTTAATGTCAGCTTGACAACTTGATAAGTCCAGTGCCAATTTTTATGATGGAAAAGGAAACTTCTAGACTCAAGATTAAATACGACCCTTTGAGAAACAAGACAAAATGACCTCATGGCTTTGGATGAAGTTGTAACTGGGGAGCAAGGCATACCTTAATGATTTAGTTAGTGTGCGATGAGATAGAGATGTTAGCAGGTGGTCGCGAAGGCAGGGCTGTGCTGGGTAAAGTTCACGGTTTGTTCTTTGCCCAGCACAGCTGATACCCCTGGTGCCCTGGATCATATCCCATTCGACAGACCACCTTTGCTTTCAGCTGTAGTTGCAGTGGGTAGCTTTATGTGAGCTCAGCTTCCTTTGTGCAAACAGTGCTTGTTTTGCTTGAAATATCAGTCATGTGTTTTCACTTTCTGTCCTAGTGGGTACGAGCCCACTCAGCATGCACAAGCACAGCTGGGAAGTATGTGGTCTGACACTCTTGGGGCAACCTCCAATCCATGGGGGCTGAGAGCCAATAGATACATGTTCCAGCCACCTGTCCTTCTGGCAAGCAATTTTAGGAGGCTTTCTATATGGTTCTCAGAAGGTCCATGTGTACTTAAGAGCAGTGACCTCAACAATGCACCCTTACGTTGGGTTCAAATCTAACCTTATCCCACTTTTCCCATTTTCCCATTTCTGATTCTTGGAATTACCATCTCAATAAGTTACTTACACCAAATCCTTGCCTCAGGCTTTGCTTTTGGGCTAAACCCAAATTAAGATACCTAACATAGGTTGCAAGCAGAATTTTCAGCACAACTAAAGGGAATCAATCTCTTAGCAACTCACTCTAACCAAACTCACATGAGGTTAATGTATAAACCAAAATGACAAATATTAATTTATGGAGATGCTTGTACCACCAAGTGGACCAGAATACTCATATGCTGGACAGAGCACAATTTGCTGCTGGGCAGAGTTGATGATAGACTGAGATTCTTGCTCTTTGACTCCTCTTTTTCTAACATTCATGTGAATAACTTCTATTCCACTAAGACATTCCTTCCTTGGATACAGAAAAGGTTCAATTTGGTATTTAAATCTGCTTTTAGTCTTATTGGCTGCATTTTGAATTTAAAGTTCTCAGGGACTCACTTTATTGAACTGCCTTGTGCTGTTGACAACTTACCTCCCTTCCCTGCCTTATTTTGGTAAAGTGAGAATATGGAATATACAGAAAAAGGAGAAAAAATGTAGGGGAAATCACATCTGCCCACTTGAGTACCTTCATGTTTAAAGTTCACTATATAAACTGATACAATGGTAGCCTGATAACATACAAAATCATTTCAGTATAATCTGTATGTAGGAGATTAGAAAGATTTTTATCCCCAAACAGTTGAAATAAACATGCTTGCAACCCAAAGAGTTAAGTTCTGGTGATCTGAAACTCATCTGTAACTGAAAGCATATTTCCCTAATAATTTTGAATAACCACATATTACTTGTGTTTCTTACATACTAATTTTGCTGGAGAAAATCATTGCTGACATGTTCTGTATAAGTTCCTATATTCCATTTCCTTCCATTCTTAATGCCACAGCCTTATTTTCATCTTTTCTTCCCCTAGACTATATCAGGAATCTCCTAGACAGGTTTCATGATTACAAGGATCCCTCTAGTCATCCTTTACAACAATGCCAGGCAGATCTTTCTATTATACATATCTGATTATGTCAGGATCTTGCTTAAAACCTGTGCATGGCTCTGGGTAGATATTACTTACCAGTATTTTTAATTCTCCTCTCCTTCTATGACTATGGGAGAAATATCTTTTCCTTTTTCCTTGAGTTCAGGCATGGCCATGGGATTTCATTTACCCTTCAAAATGTGAGCACGAGTCACTTTCTGATGAAAGCTCTCACTGTGGACTAAATTATGTCCTCCTAAAATTCATACAGATGTTGAAATCCTAACCCCTAATGAGACTGTATCTAGAAACATGGTCTTTAAGATGTAATTAAGATTAAATGAGGTTATGAGGCTGGGGCCCTAATCCAATAGGATTGTGGCTTTCTAAAAAGAGGAAGATGTTTCTCTCAGTCTGCCATGTAAGGACACAGTGAGAAGGTGGCCATCTGCAAGTTAGAAAGAGAGCTCTCCTCACATTCGACAATATTGTCACCCTAATTTCAGATTTCTAGTCTTCAGAGCTGTGAGAAAATAGATTTCTGCTACTTAAGACACCCAGTATTTCTTCCTGGTAGCAAAGGCTGACTAATACAGCCTTTGGATCTGATGAACTCTGAAGACGTGTCTTGACAGGATATCATTCCAGTGTGATAGAACATTAATAAGCTGAGTTTCTGAGTGTGGCTGACAAAACAGCCACCCACTAACAATGTCCATGGCATATTTCCTGGAACCTGGGCATATGTTCCTTTATGGGGCAAAAAGGACTTTGTAGATGTGATTAAGATCATGGACCTTGAGATGTGGACATTATCTTGGATGATCTGGGTGGGTGCAATCTAACCATGAGTCCTTAAAGGTGGAGAACTTCATAGCTCTGGGTCTGACAGTGATGTGACAATGAAAGAATGGTTGGATAGATGCTTTGAAGATAGAGAAAGGGGGCCATAAACTAATGGAGGCAGGCAGCCTTTAGAAGTGGGAAAAGGCTAGAAAATAACTTCCCTAGAGCTTCCAGAAAGGAATGCAACCTTATTTACATCTTGATTTTAACCGTGTGAGACCAATAGCAGACTTTTGAACTACAGAACAATGAGATAATAAATTCATGCTAACTTAAACCATTACATTTGTGGTAATTTGTTATAGCAGCAATAGGAAATGAATACATTGGGTGTGGTAGATTGTATAAATGGTCCCACAGCCTATTACATCCATATCTTTACTTGATGACATTATAGATTCTTCTGTCAAAAGGTGGAGGCTACTTCTCCTTGCCTTAAATCTGAGTTGACCATTATTCTCTTTTCTGAATGGCAATGATTACTGAGGTTATCTGGTCTTTGTTCCACCATTGTGTGTCGAGTGTATGTCTGTGGTAATGGTTGTAATGGGAAGATGGAGAAGTGGTTCATTCAGCTTAAATTTTTTGATCCCCATGTATCTGGTCCAAAGTGGGCTGTGTAACAGCACTTGATGTATAGATTAATATCATCCCTCCCTCCTTGCTGGTGAAGACACTACTGATGTCTGCCAGTGTCCTGGACTTTAAGCTCAATGCTGTGATTGGCTGGAACTTCGGGGATTCTCTGTGGGGTTGGATTTAGTGTTTTCAAGGTATTGAAGAATGAACCAAATATTTGATGACCAGAGGACTGGACTGTGATAGTAATGTTTTGTGTTCATCCATATCTTCTCTTCTACTTCTCTTCTACTTCTGGGCATACGAGGGAATTAAATTTCTACAACTCCATAGCCAATATGCAAGAGCATGGGGTTTGTTCTGACCAATGGATTGAAGCTGAATTGAGGTGGGTTGTAAATGAGCTAAAGCATTTAACTGCAGGTGTGGTACATTCCAGCATTTTCTTCTAGCATGTGCTCATGTAGGTATCTGTTGAGATGGAGGTGCCCAGTGGCTGGGCCACCATGTGAAGGACAGATGTCCTGAAGTACCACCTTAGCTCATAGCACACTTTGTACGATGAGAAACTTTTTTTGTATTAAACTATTGATGTCTTGTTGCTTTTGTTATTACAGGATAACACACAACCCTGGCTAATATATAATATAACTGGATGGTTTGGAGTTAAGTATTGGCTCTTACTCTGTGACTATGAGCAAATTACTTTATTTTTCTAGGTTCAAATTTTTGCATAGTTCCTATTTCACAAGATTATGAGCATTATTGGGGTGCCTGTGTGGCTCAGTGGGTTAAGCCTTTGCCTTCGGCTCAGGTCATGATCTCAGGATCCTGGGATCAAGTCCCGTGTTGGGCTCTCTGCTAGGCAGGGAGCGTACTTCCTCCTCCCTCTTTCTCTCTCTCTCTGCCTGCTCTCTGCCTACTTGTGATCTCTCTCTGTCAAATGAATAAAATCTTTAAAAAAAAAAGATTATGAGCATTATATGAAGACATGCATGTAAACTGGCATACTGTCTGGTAAAAAGGAATAAATGTTAGTGTAATAAATGTTAGTTACTTTCATTATCAAAATCACCATCGTTATTGTTGCCCTCACAATTGTGAAAAACACTGAGATTCTGGCTAAGCAAAATTGCAAAGTATGAAGAAAGGACCTTTTAGGAGGTGAGTTCAACATACTCCTTACCTTTGAACTGCAGAAGTGGTCGAATTTGGTAATCTGTAATTTCAAGAGTAAAGTCGAACTTTGGGAGAATCTCCTCCTTGTATTCTGCAGCTTTAGAGGTCATCCTTGACATTCCGTGATGTGATGCCCCTTCCTCCATCTTTAAAGCCAATGACCGTGGGCAGGGTCCTCATCACACCACCTAACTCTGAATGCTTCTCCTCACCCTTCCATTTTTAAAGGCATTCGAGGATATATTGGGACACTTGAATAATCCAGGATAGTGTCTCCATCTCAAGGACCTTGCTTTAATCACATCTATGAAGTCCTTTTTGCCGTGTGAAGTCACAGAGCCACTGGTTGTGGGTACTAGGATCTGGGCACTTTGGGAGACCATTATTCTGCCACTATAATGTCTAAGATTACTTATTTATGTCTTCTCTCTCTCACCCTCACTCCCTTCCGTACCTCCAGCCACACTTCTATTTTCTTTTGGTTCACTTTGTCAGGAATTTTTCCTTTTTTTTTTTAGTTTTCAGAATCCCCTTTTTGTCTTAAAAAAAAAAAAAAGAAAGAGAGAATTATTTATTTGTTTTGGAGAGAGAGAGAGCACGAGCTGGGGGAAAGATAGAGGGTAATGCAGAGGGACAGACTCTGGGCTGATTTCAGAGCCTGTTTTGGGCTCCATCTCAGGACCCTGAGATCAAGACCTGAGCCAAAACCAAGAATTGGACACTTAACTGACTGAGCCACCCAGGCACCCTCAGAATCCCTTTTGTGTTCTGTCTCTATGTCATCATTATTTTCTACTTTATTGATTTCCACTGTATCATTTTTATTTTCTTCCTTCTATTTACTTTTGGATTGTTCTGTTATCCTATTTCTAATTTGCTAAGGTTGTAGATCCAGTAGTCTTGAGACTTCTTTTTTCTTAATTATAGTGTATAAAGCTGTACACATCCCTGTAATTACTTTTTTAGTGGCATTTCACACTTTTTTATTAGCCTTCACTTCTAAGTGAATTTCAAAAATGATTTGTTCTTTGACCTGTGAGGTTTAATAAGTATATTTTAAAATTTCTATAAATATGAAATTTTTAAATTAAAATAGAACTCAAAAGTCCAACATGGACTTGCAAGTGACATTTCAGCAACAGAATAAAATACTACATTTGGGATCATGATTATAAGAATTCTGTTTGTAGCATCCTTATGTTTATTACTTTTACCATTCCATATCTCTTTTAAATTGCAATAAGAGTCTTTAAAGTGCCCAGGTTCCTGGAGCACTTTCAGAAGGAGGAGTGGTGCTGGGGAACTGTGATGTACTCTTTGGCCAACGCTGAGATCAGGAGAAGGGAAATACCATAAATGGGTGAATAAGGTCAGTAAGGCAAGATAAGGAGTAAGGAGCCAGTTGAGTCCCAGGGCTCTGTGGAAAGAAGAAATAAAATAGGAGTATGAGTTGGGTCCTGGATAGTCCTTAGACTTACGTTGTAAAAAGCCAATGGAGTCCCCCCGCAGGGCATACTGGCAGAATGGAAAAGAAAGTACTCTGTGATCACTAGACAGCGGGGAGACAGAAAAATCACAGGTGGATGCAATGTCTAAAAACAAAGAGGTCTGGGGTTTTCTGGGTTTGGGTTAAACAGCCCAATGCTGCCGAAACCGCTCAGAGGACATTAGTGAATTGCAGCATTGTAAAATAATTATTCTAATGATGACCCTGGGTCACATGGACAAGAAAGTTATGTTTTGAATATGCTTTTTGAGGAGGTTAGCCTATATATAAATTTACCTTATGAAAGAGTTCAATTAAACTAGTGAAAACAAAAATAAAACAAAATCTCTGGGGGTTTAGAGCAGAGAGTTACATTTACCCGGAATATTCATTTATCTGATTTTTTTTCAATAAGTGGAAATACACAAATGGGGGAGTCGTGAGGGTGGGGAGCAAAGTCTGGGCTAAATCAGGCCATACTTGCTTGGTTATACATTGCGTATGGCTCTAAGACAGACTAATAGAAAAGGTGAGTCATAGCGACCAAGACTTCATGGTCTGCTAGCCTGAAATAGTTACTATTCTGGCCTATAGTTACTATTCATAGGCCAGAATAGTAACTATTTCAGACCCCCACCTCAGATCATTATTGTGCCTCTCCAATGTGCCTGCTACTTTGCTCCAAATGTGCTAAAGGTCGACGTAATGCCCACTTCTCTGGAAGGCATCACAACATCTTCCAAAATGGGTGCTCATGAAAAGTTGCCCTCTGTGGATTCAGGGAGAGGAGAGCACATGGCTGGTTGGCTCACTATGCAGAGTCAACAGTGGTCAGTGGCCAGGACCTCCACTTGTGGAACATGTGAGGATTCGTGAGAGGGGAATTACCTGAGGGCTGAGTGCTATGGCTATTCCTTGGCAGAAAATGGTCCACATCTCATTGTAGAGTTAAATTTTCCACTGTGGTTTTGCCTTTGTTTCTAAGTGGCATGCCACCATTTCAGTTGACTTCTTGAGGCCAACAAGGTTCCTAAAGGAAGTTGTGTGCCACGCCCCTCTTCTGTCCTAAGGGGTTCCACTCTCCTGAGGTGAGTGAGGCACATATTTCAAAGGAAATGGACCTAAACAATAAGCAATAATAACAGTGACAATTGCACAGAAGAGCTGCTTCTGGCAAATACTTAACAGCTGGAGAAGTTGGGGACCTCTGACCTTACCCAATCATTATCTTCCAGAAATGCCTCACAGAGGGAGAGTATAAAAATACAAGGAAAACTGGTTATACACACACACACACACACACACACACACACACACACGTGCACATAAAACAAACCCCACAATTAAGAAAAAATAATAGCTCTCAATATTGAGCGGCTTTTTGTTGTAGGCACTAATTTTTGCCTCGAGTCTTCCCTCATAATGAAAGATCAATATAATACTTTATAGGAAAACAAAATACTTTTCTTAACCTTTGGTAGGCGTGTGATTAGGAATATAATATGAAAGATGGCCTCACACGCTGTTCGCAGAGGTCTTGTCTTTTAAGACCCGGAATGGTTTGGAAAAATATAAGAGGCAAATTCAGAGATGCTAATTAGAAATGCAGCGACCACTTTTACTGGCACACTGAGAACAGCTAGGCTTTCCAGAATTTATTCAAGCTAGAGGGAGAGATCTCGTTTTGTCTGGTTCTGAGAGCTTTCTCATTTGAGGAAGAAAATAACAGTGGTAGAAGCCACCAGTGTATCATATCTGAGATGAAATCAGCCTGTGGTCTTAGCAAGAGGAATGTTCTGTTTCTCTGCCTATGGTAATATTTCTCAAGCTCCGGTTTGAGGGAATCTGGGGGTTTTTGGGGAAGATGCCTGCCAGGTTTTGGTATCTCTTTTCTCTGTAGGTTTTTTGTTTTTGTTTTTGTTTTGTTTTGATACTGCTCTCTGGGTTAATAATATGGATAAATCTCAAAATTACCCATAAATGTAAAAAGCCACAGTTATATACATGGAGAAAATTATATGAACAAAGATCCTGTTTCCCTATTTCCCCTATACCTGTCATAGGCTCTACTATGTACCAGGACCTGATACAGAGTTGGTGAATGAATGAATGAATTTCTCCATTCAACATAGTTTATCACTATAGTCAGTTTAAAAAAAATCTGAAGTTTTGCATCCCAACTTTTTGCCCTCACTGCTACACTCTTAATGGTAGACAGAGACTTTTTATTCAGTGCTTTTTGTTCATGGGAAAGACAACTTCTGTTTAGAACCTCCATCTTAGATATGGGGTGAACTGTGGTCCACTGGATCTGGTGCCATCTTAAGTATCATGGTCTAAGAGTTCCCAGTGTTTGCATTCACAGAAATTAAGTATGATCTCATTACTAAACACACCTTCTTATGACCCAGGACCAAAGTCTTCCTTCTTTTACTTTCTACAGTAAATTTTATACTTTAGGGTTTTTACTCATTCATGTGTTCATTCAAAGACATTTGTTATTAAACTATTTTAGATTCTTTCTAATTTTTGATTGCTTTCCTAAAGGACATTTTAATGCTGCCATTTACCATTCTTGTGATGTTGGGCAAGTTATTAAACCTAGCCTTGATTTCCTTATCTGCAAATGAGGGTTGTGATAGAATCTTTCTTATAAGATTGCTGCAAGAATTAAATAATTTAACTTGTCCAATGGCAAGTGGTTAATACACATTAACAATTAAATAAAAGAATAATGTTATGATTCAGATTTTTGAGGACAGAGACAATCTCATGTTTCATACCAGGCAGCACAATTTTTGATCAATATTTGTTGTATTTATTTTATCTTATAGGGCAGCAAGAGGTTTCAATACAATGTACAAAATAACTCTGGGGTTGGTAGGTATTTCTCTAGCATATCAAAACAAGCTGCCTTTGGTAATAGGGGACCCAAGTCTCAGATTCAAGGGGCTTAACCTTTGCATTCCTTTCTCATAGCCTCTAGCTCAAGCACTTAGCTTCCCACCTCCCATTGTCACTCTGAGGATGAGTTGGTTCAGGCTGACCGCTGGCTCCTAATCTTGAAGAAAGGTTCTTTATAGATCTCTGAGCTTATGAACCAACCATATAGAATCCTTGCTGAGCAAAGGAAGAGTTGTACAAACAGGAATGAAAAGAAGCGATTGTGTTTGGGCTTATTCTTGGCCTTGGAAATAGATAATAAACAAGAGGCATCTGAGGGTGTGGTGAAGGATCTCATTATTAGAACCACTGTGTTTTTTCCTAAATGGTTTTGAGCACATTTGCACATTTTGAAAAAACATACTACTTCCTTCCAAATTGCCTAAATGCTTTGTTAATACGAGGGCAAATGGTAATTTTGCATTCTGGGTCCAACATTTTCATTGTCTAGGTTTGGGAAGAGATTCTCTCTGTTATGTAATATATTGTTTGTTAATTAAAATTCAGTGTCCTTATTAAGAAAATATATATAAGATGCAACCAGGACTCCGACAGGCATACTCTCCATGAAAGTTAGCATATTTTGAAAGCGTTAAGAGGTGGGAAATGAGGCTGAATATTTAGAGAGTGATAGGATTCTAGAAAGCCCTATATGTCTTAAATGAGGATGGGAATTTATCTGTTAGGTAATGGGGAGCTTCTTACAGTTTTTTAATCAGAGGATTACCATAGTCATATTTGTGTTTGAGGAAAGCCACTCTGGCCATAGCAATATGTGTGTGTGTGTGTGTGTGTGTGCGCATGCGCATGCACCTGTTTGTGATGGTGGGCAGGTCAGAAATTAGTTCAGAGACTAATTCCAGGTGAAGGATGGTGAGAGATGAATGCAGGCAGCAGAGATGGAGATGGAGAGGGACAGGTTTTGAGGTGGTAGCTGTTAGTGACTTGTATGATTGGTTCGTGGTGGTTGGGTGTATTTTGTGAAGGAAGAAGAACCTTGGGCTGAGTGGGAGATGTTGGGTTCTTCCAGTCTCATTCACTGAAATAGGAAATGCAGGTGGATGAGGTGATTCCGTGATTTCAGTTGCCAACTATAAATTGATGACACCCAAATCTATACTTGTAGCCAGATCTTTATCCTCTGTTTTAGACCCACACAATCAGCTCTTTACTGGACCCATCTGGGCCACAGACATCTGAGACACAGCCTGTCCCAAACCTACATGGTGACTTGATTTCTGAGTTCTCTCCTCATTCTTACTTGGTGAACAACACCATCTACCCTGTTGCTGCCCATGCCAAAAATTTGGGAATTATTCTTGATTCATCTCCCTGTGAGACTGACATCTAGTTATTCCCCAATTATATCAATTTGGCATCTTTTATATCTCTTTGGTTTGTCCATTATTTTCAGCTTTATTTACAAGAACAGGAAGTGGAAGGTACTGAGGGAGTTGCCAGGACAGGAACTGTATTCCAACTTAAGAATTCAGAGACATTCCAATTCTAAAAGATGGAAATTATTTCATATGCAGTGGCTGGAGATTAATGGGTACCTTAGTCTGTTTAAACCAAATAGGGCATAGGCTTGGTAGCTTAAACAACAAACATTTACTTCTTACAGTTCTGAAGGTTGGAAAGTTCTAAGACCAAGGTGCTGACAGATTCTGGTGAGAGCCTGCTTCCTGGTCCATAAATGGTGGTTGTCTTCTCTCTATATGTCCTTATGTGGCAGAAGGATGGACGGAACTTCTGGGTCTCATTTATAAGTGCTCTAATCCCATTCAGGAGAGCTCTGCCTTCATGACATTGTCACCTCCCAATGGCCCTTCTGTTCTGGTTTGATTATTTGTTTGGATGGGAGTTCCAGAAGGAGAGAATTTAATTCAACTTCAGAGAATCAGTTATCCAGATTCCTATAGAGCTTATTTCCACAGCATGACAGAGTTTCCCAAAGCATGGTTCCAATTTTCTATACCCTTAATGGAAAAGCCTTTACTTTTCCTTCTTTCTCGCTTCAATTTTAACAGTTCTGGAGAGAAATTATGATGATTGTCTCTACTACACTCTAATCTTCTAAGCTGTCAGATCATGAAAGTATAAGATCTATTCAATACATCTTTTTTTAAAATTTATTTATTTTCAGCATAACAGTATCATTATTTTTTCACCACACCCAGTGCTCCATGCAATCCGTGCCCTCTATAATACCCACCACCTGGTACCCCAACCTTCCACTCCCCCGCCACTTCAAACCCCTCAGATTGTTTTTCAGAGTCCATAGTCTCTCATGATTCACCTCCCCTTCCAATTTACCCTAACCCCTTTCTCTCTAACTCCCCATGTCCTCCATGCTTTTTGTTATGCTCCACAAATAAGTGAAACCATATGATAATTGACTCTCTCTGCTTGACTTATTTCACTCAGCATAATCTCTTCCAGTCCCATCCATGTTGCTACAAAAGTTGGGTATTCGTCCTTTCTGATGGAGGCATCATACTCCATAGTGTATATGGACCACATCTTCCTTATCCATTCATCCGTTGAAGGGCATCTTGGTTCTTTCCACAGTTTGGTTTATGTTTCTATGTTTCTTCGGAAGAAAAAGGCTGTTGAGTAGTTTAGAGTCATAGACCTGGTTTATGATTAAGGTGGCTCAGCCAGCACATGCACATACTTTGGATCTAGTCACTCACCACTGTAACCTACTAAAACATACTAAAAGAAAGCTAATTTTTCCAGGTTCCTGAAAGATTCTGAACTTCTTTGTCTTCTCTGAGATTCTTTCTCTTCCCACTGTCCCACCCTCAACCTTTTCCTACTCATGTGACTTTTTTTGTTGGTTGCCATAGGGACTCTGAAGCATTTCAGCTTTCTAATACATGTTTTCCTAGCTTGGACTAGTTGCCCTTCTTTGCAGCTCTATTTCAACGTTTGAGATGATTGTCTACACTGTGATTTTTAAATCTGAAACATTCTCTTGTGTTCCTAGGAATTAAGTGGTATTTGGAGATCTGACAAACAAATAGACTGAAGTTTCCTCTTCCTATCAGAAGGAGGAAGAACTCTTTCCTCTTATGTTCTTGTGTTTTTATTATGCAAAAGGGAAGTCAAAGCTTTACTTCCTCTGCCTGCTAGCCATTTCCCTGTTTGGTGAGGAGAGTAGGTTGGTGATTTGTAGCTGAAGCGGAACTACCCTACTGATGAGAAAATGAAGGTCAAACTCAATCTTCTAATTTTAGAATAAAAATCAATTTGCCTTTTACATTTCCAAAGATACTTTGTCATTTATTTCAAGATTGACGTGTTATGTAGTACTTAGCCTAAATTGAGTCACCCACTGAAGTATTTTGTGATAATCATGCTACCTGGGGCACCAGAATTGCTACTGGATCTTGGTAAAATGGCTGCTTGTCTTTCCTTGGGGATTGTGAAAATATAAGAAGAAAATTATTATAGTTGAGAAAATCTTATTCTGCCTTACAATTCAGAAAGCAGTGCAGTTAGTTTCTATGGGAGCATTTCCCAGGGATATTCTTAATTATTGGTGGCTAAGTTCTCATTACCTAATAGAAATTGATATTTAAAGGGAAACAAGAGGGAATTGTTATTTGTTCATTGGTAATACACATTGCCTTCTCCACATCCATGGACAAAGACACTGGCTTGGCAGAAAAGAGAAATCAGAGTATGGAAAGAAGCAAGGGAGGGGTAAAGGAGGGGAGGGTATAAGCTGACTGCAAGTCTGGAAGCCTAGTTTTAGTTAGGGCTTAACAGTACTTACCTCTTCCATGTATAAATATATAAGAGGGAGAAAAATCATTGTAAAAAAACCATCTCTTCCTTATAAGAGAACCCCCCCCTGTTCTGCTGGACTCCTTGGTTCATTTGAATACGGAAAAGTGGCCGAGCACTGAGTCTGAGGGCACATGTTGAAGAACTATGACTTGTTTCCATAATAGATTGAGGAGATTTGGGGGTTGGAGGGTGTGAAGTGAGAATCTTTCAAAGACAAAGTGTGGAAGAGAGTGGAATTGGATGGAAAACAACACAAGTTCTTGTGATGATACAGGCTAGGGGAATTCTATAGGCTGAAGTGGACATTGACAAATCCTTGGTAGTCAGTTATCCAAAGGTCTTGAAAAATGAGGATATCTAATGCTAAGTTTGAAGTTGTTTGTTGTGATATAACCCCCCTTTTCTAGAGAATTCTTTGTATAGGTCAGCTTTGGCTGAAACAACGTTGTACAAAAAAACCCAAACCAAACCATAACAAAACAAAACAAAACAAAAACCCAGGCAAATCTCAGTGGCTTACAAAAGCAAACATTTATTTTTTGTTCATGGGTCTGTGGGGTTGGCTGCAGTAGCTGTGCTCCTGGCTGTGGGTCAAATTCAGGTCTACTCCTAAAGCTTTCATTTTGGGGGCCAGCAACTTTTAACCTTCAGGAAAGTCATCTTTGTGCATGGATACCACACATATGTACTGTTTTGAGGTGAGGTTTGTTAATAAAATAAAGGGAAGACATGAATTGTAAATCGGGTTGCCACAATCACAGTGTAAATCAGGATGACACAACACTGGGAGATCCATTAGCCTTTTTTAGTTTTGTTTTGTTTTTAAATTTATTTGTCAGAGAAGGAGAGCACAAGCAGGGAGAGCAGCAGGCAGAGGGAAAAGCAGGCTCCCCACTGAGCAGGGAGCCCAATGCAGGACTTGATCCCTGGATCTTAGAATCATGACCTGAGCTGAAGGCAGCCACTTAACAACTGAGCCATCCAGGTACCCCAACACTGGGAGATCCTTAGCAGAGATCATTAAGTATGAAAAGGACTCAAAGCTGGGTACATGAATATGGTAATTTCCCCATATCTACCCTATAATTGGCAGAAATCTTGTACATGGAGGAGGTTGGTCTTTCATAATCCATACAGAGTATTCACATCAACCCTTCCTCTTCCTGAGGGGCAAGAGACTCTAGCTCACATCTGGGCTATACATGTGAGTTTTGAGACCAGGAAAATTATTCATTCTGATCTTCCTGTAGAAAACCAATCCACATTCTCAAGCCCATTTCATTTTACACATTTTTTTTCCCCAAATAAAAATCACCTGATTGGCTCTTAAATAATCACTTCTACTCAAGCTCTTAGATGAGTCAATTTCTTAACCAGCCTTTTATTGTCACCTATGCCTCCATAAAAATATCTGGCAAAGACTTTTTGGCTAAAGGCTGTGTGAGCTTTTGGGTCGGAAAGTTGGGTTCTCATTTTTTTCCAGTTTCTCTTACAGACTTCATTAGGGGACTCAAAACCAAAACCCAAACCAAAACAAACCCCAGGCTCATTCTATGGCTCAGCTCCTTACCACCTTTTGGCTGCTCTGAAGATTAAAGTAGTTCTTTTTTTAGATTTGAAGATTTGGAAGCTGTCTGGCTTAATAAGTGGACCGTCCCTGTAGTCACTTTTAGATAAGTCACCCACACTAATTATTTCTTTTCCCCCAATGGAAACTTATTTTCTGTTAGAGTTCCTTTTTTTTTTTTTTTTTTTTTGCAGAAGAATCATTTGCTTTGAGTTGATAAAGAAGAAAAGGAAAGGGCCAATACTCTTTTGCTTCGCAATGAGGCAGAGACAAAGAGAGTTTAGTAAACTATTCCTTTTTTTCCATTTTATTTTATTTTACTTTATTTTATTTCTTTTCAGTGTTCCAGAATTTGTTGTTTATGCACCACACCCAGTGCTCCATGCAACATGTGATCTCCTTAATACCCACCACCAGGTTCACCTAACCCCCCAACTCCCTCCCATCCAAAACCCTATTCTTTTTTTAAAAAAAATTTTTTTTTAAATATTTTATTTATTTATTTGGCAGACAGAGATCACAAGTAGGTGAAGAGGCAGGCAGAGAGAGAGGAGGAAGCAGGCTCCCTGCTGAGCAGAGAGCCCGATGCGGGGCTCAAATCCCAGGACATTGGGATCATGACCTGAGCCGAAGGCAGAGGCTTTAATCCACTGAGCCACCCAGGCGCCCCTGAAACCCTATTCTTAAAGGAAGGACAGAACAGGTGAAAGGAGATAGATTAACCCATCAAGTTGTCAGATCCTTCCAACCCAAGGCTTTTTCTGTGCAGCTCGGTTCCACATGGCCTCCTTATGTGATCCATTTCCTTCTCAATGAAATGTTTCTTATGGAGGAAAGAGGATGGGGAAAGCAATTTCAGTCTTCTTCACCATTTTTGACCCATTTTCCTAAGCCTGGCTGTTGGCTCTTCAGAGGGTGATGGCTCACTACAAGAGTGGGCTTCTGTCCCCTGTGTTGTCACTCTTCCAGAGGACATATGTGTGTGTGAAGGTTCTCGTCAGTTAGAACTGAATTAACGAGCTGGGAAAATTACTACCAGTAACCAGTTTGCTTTTGAGCCTCAGGGCTCCTTATTCATGTGAGCATAGAATGTCAGAGCCCCAAGATACTTAGATATCATCTCTTTGAAACACCTTGTTTTATACAGAGTTCCAAAGAAGTCGAAGGCTTTCCCAAGGTCAGACAACTAGTTATTGGGAGTACTGGGACTAGAGCCCAGTTGTCTTAATTCTATTCTTTCTATTACATTTGATTTATTTCCAGAATCTAGATTATAATTAAAGGCACAGATGTATTAAAGTTAATCATTAACCTCTAAAGTGGCAGATTGAGTTTTAATAGAGGGAACACTAAAATTCTCGGTAGGAATAATAAGGGGGCAATTGGGGAAGAATAAAACTGCTGAAGAATAAAACAGCTTCCCAGCTTCTTGCTTATGGTGGAAGTCTATCTAACGAGAAAGTTTGTTTCAAGGCATACAACCTTTAAGGAAAGGGGTTTGACAGAAACGGAGGGAATGATTGTCAAAGCTAACCTGATTGCCTGTGTCATTCTGGGAGATTCCAGGACAAAGAAATGCAATGTCATTAACAAAGGAAACCGGGATTGGAAAGGACTCAGTGTTTTTCCACTTAAAACGTTGCCTTTCCTCTTCCCAGGTTTAGAAAATATGATTTGGGAAGTGGAAATTTCTTACAAAACAACACAGACTCTTTGCTCTATCCCTGTAACAATGATGCTAAATTTAAAGAACTCTAATCTTCAAAAAGGACATAGTACCTTGCAGCTATTTCCGAGTTGCTCGATCACTTCTTCCTGGCAAGGTCCCCTGCACAGCTCAGCTCCGCAAGGACTTCTAATTCCTCTCCATCCCCCTCCTCCCCACCCATATTTCCTCACTGCACCCTTTTCTTCACAGCCAGTCTGGGAAATGTGGTGTCGGTCATTTTCCCCACAACTTCCTTCAAAGTAGGGATAGTGGTTGAGAAAAAAAACAAAAAACCAAAAACCCATTGTGGGTTAGGGTCATGGAGCAGGAGTGGGGAGGAATGGAAATATTATTTGGGGCTTAAATTTTCTCCCAAATAGGGAAAACTTGAGCCTGCCAAATTGAAGAAACTAAAGTTGAGTGGTCAGACTGGAGGAAGGGCGGGAAGTGGTGTTAGTTGTCACGTATAAATCCAGAGACAGAGGCAGGAGTCCAGCATTTTAGGTTTTATTGGAGGAAATATGCCCTTTTTACCCTGAGTGTGTGTGTATGTGTTGCTGTTTTCTTTTTTCCCCAAGACGCAGAGCATACAGAGCCTCAGTGGAACCCATACCCAGAGGCTCCCTTCTGCCCACGCCTGTGCCTTCTACCCTTCCCACCCTCCCTCTTTCTTTTGCTTCCTTCTTTAGAAAGAAAGAAGAATCTCTTAAGCTCTAAGATTGCTGAGCATATGTTTTTAATGTTTCTGAGCCCTTTTATTTTAAATATTTCATTTGAAATTTTAATAATATTAACTATTAATACTAGTTACCTTTTGAAAGAGATTTTATTTATTTATTTATTTATTTATTTGAGAGAAAGAGAACACACATGACTTGGGGGGAGGGGCAGAGGGAGAGAATCTCATGCAGACTCCCGGGGCTGAGCACAGAGCTCAGATGGGAGCTCCATCTCACGACCCTGAGATCATGACCTAAGCTGAAACCAAGAGGTGGATGCTTAACCAACTCAGCCACCCAGGTGCCCCATTACAAGTTGTCTTTATTAAGCACGTTTCTAAGGTCCATTTTACAGATGAAGAAATGGAGGTTACTGAGGTTCAATAACTTATTTATGTTTCTGTCAAAGAGGCAGTAATTGGAAGAACCTAGACTTGAACACATGGTTTTGTGAACTGAAGGTCTGTTTTCTAGACTTTATTATACCATCAGCAGCTTCCTTCCCTGCATCCTCCCCCACATAACCTCTCCCAAACCCCTGGAACTCAAATCTCTGCTTCATGTATGATTTAAAGTATGTAGCATTAAAGTTTTTAGCAGAAAATCACCTATTGGGAAGAATTTATTTCTGATGAGAAAGCTGGTCCTGCACTCCTGGTGGTGTGTGCATGTTAAGGGTTTGCAGCGCAAAAGAGGAGATGCCCTGGCCAGCTGGAGTGTAAGATTCCAGAAGGTTCTTTAGAGAAAAACATGGAAGACATGAATTTATTCAATTTATGCCTTAGACCGTTATTACTGGTGAGTCTGTAACGTTGAGAAAAGACAAGGTTCCACTTGAAAGGAAAACCACCCAAACAGTCCTTTCCATTCTTACTTCCAAGGGCTCGTTAAGTGAATTTTGTTTTAAAATACCTTGTTTATCAATGGAGAAGAATCAAGTGTTAAGGGGCTTTGGATCAACAGCTCTGAAGGCAGCTCAGTCTTGTATTTATTCTCATCAAAGGAATAAAATACTGTAAGCTAAAGCACTTAATCCCCGCTCACCCTCCCTCCCCCCACCACTCCTTTCTTCTTGCCCAGCCACACCACCTGAATATTTCTGCTCTGGTTGTGCAGAGCACTGAGAGAGACTTGTAGGCAGACATGTTGAAGTGTTCTGTTGAGCAAAAGTTCCGCTTGATTGGCAAAATGGATCTTTTCTCAGTGAAAAGAGAAGCACTTGAAGACAGAAACCTTGTCTGTTCCCTCAGTGATGGTTTTGCCTGCCTTTGGGCAGTGATTGTGATTCTGCCTAGGGGTCCCCCCACCCCTCCAGCCCGGAACAAGTCCTGTGGTTGAACTCCAGGTCTGTACCACCCTCATCCAATTAGCTGCAGGAGTTTGCTTGCTCAGTTCTGAGGTGTTTTGGAAGGGCTTGTCATGAGGGCTATTGGCTGTAGTTGATCTAAAGGAGAGGGAATCGAGACAACTCATCAAGTTTAATTTTATTCCAGACTGCAGATGGAATTCCACTACTGAATTCCAGAGGTGAGGAGGCCAGAGCTGGCTCCCCTGCCTGCCGGTGTTTGCGGAAAGAATGTTCATTAGGACAGCAATGTGAAAATGACTGCTGAGCAATTTGCCTGGCGTTAGCTGGAATATTAGTTAATGATATAAACACTACTTATTGAGTACCTACTCTGTTTCAAATATCATTTCTCTGAATTTTCACAACAGTTTTATGAGGTAGGTGACCTTTTTCACATTTTTCTATATAAGGAAAGTGGGGCTCAGAAATTTTCAAGAGCATGAGATGCTGGAGTGGATCCAGCCTGAGGTCATACAGGTTAGGGCCGTATTCTTGAGGGTGGTACCAAAGACGCATCATGACAGGGATGTTGGTTTTCCTTAAAATATTAGGAATTCTCTTTGGATATATTCCAACTTCTCTAAACTACCCATCATGGATTTATTCATCCATTAATTTATCCAAATTATTTCTCTAAAAGATTAATAAATTGGAAAGATATTAAAGGCAATATTGGTGCTATTGAAAAAAGTCAAACAGTGCAGATGAGGATAGAAAGAAAGTAAAAATTTCCTTTTATTCCCATGTTACTCCCTAGGGCTACTTCTCAGATACAACCATTGTTAATAATAATTTTCTGTGCATATGCCAGAATGGTTTCACATATATCTAAGTATGTGAATATATATAGGGACCTGTGATCACTTATGTCTTCATTACTGGGAAGGACATGCCCAGGAAAAAGAAAGTTAAAGCAGATGATCTAACTGTATCTCCTTATAAGCAGGAAAACTAGACCTCCAGGCAACAGGCTAATAATATTTGTTAGCTAGAGAGTATCTGCGGAATGTTTGTGTAGGATATCCCTGAATTGGGGTTGCTTATGGTAAACAAATTATTAATCCATGAATATATGAGACATGACCATCTGGAGAATGTCATGTAGACTATGTGACTCTCTAGGGTATGAAGTGAAGACGTTTTTTAGCTGAGAATATATCTGCTGTGTGCAATGACCCATGAAACTCATCAGAGAACTCATCCGGGCCCCAGAGCATCATGCCTGATAAGGGAATGAATTACCCTGTGTATATGTAACATAATTAATTGAACTCATCCTCTATTAAGAGAGATTTAGGCTGTTTTCAGTTTTGTTTTGTTGTTACAAACAATGTTGCATTGTACATCTTTGTTGATATATATTTATACATTTGCTTATCTCTAGGATTAAGGCAATACTAGGTCAAAGTTTATGTTCATCTATATTTTCAACCATGTTATTCTTTTTTCCCCTCCCTTGGCCTTCTCCCATGGACACATGCAAGATTGTTGTAAAGCCAACAGCAGATCTGGTATCATTTCATCCGTAAAGACTTTATATATTTTAATTTTTTTTATTTTTTAAAGATTTTATTTATTTATTTGAGAGAGAGAGAGAGCATGAGAGGGGAGAAGGTCAGAGGGAGAAGCAGACTCCCCATGGAGCTGGGAGCCCGATGTGGGACTCTATCCTGGGACTCCAGGATCATGACCCAAGCCAAAGGCAGTCACTTAACCAACTAAGCCACCCAGATGCCCACATCCGTAAAGACTTTGATATGTGTATGTAAGTTTATGGAATCTCTCTCTCTTTTGATACAACTCCTTTACTACATAAAATAGAGTATGCCATTCACACTCTTCTTCTTCTTTTTTTTTAAAGATTTATTTATTTATTTATTTATTTATTTATTTATTTATTTATTTATCTCTTCCCTGCTGTGAAGAGAGCCCTACTTGGGGCTTGATCCCAGGACCCCGGAATCATGACCCGAGTCGAAGGCAGAGGCCTTAACCCACTGAGCCACCCAGGTGCCCCCCTTCGCACTCTTCTACAGCTTGCATTCTTCTCTTAACATATCTGGGAGACCACTGCATGGCAGTATATTAGAGATTTCTTTATTCCTCATTGTAGTTACTTAGTATTCCATTTGTGGATGTACCATATGTTATTAAACCTATCTCCTGTTAATGACAATTGAATTGTTTGCAGTCTTTTTTTATTAAAAAGACTATTATCTGTACAGAAACTATTTAACAATTTTTCCTCTATATATTCTGGATAGATGTCTAGAAATAGAATTGTTGTTTCAAAGATATTATCAGTAAGAACACTTTAGTCAAGGGGAGACTGAATTTAATATGCATTTAGTTTGAGTTCAGTAGGATATATTAATGTAGTTTCCCATCATTCTGAGCATAGTTAAATTTCAGCTAGATGTCTCAGTGTAGAAATGCTCTTCTGGAGGGTTCCTTCTACCCAATGTGCCAATTCACCATCACCATGATCCCAGGTTTCAGGATCCAACATAATACCTTTACTAGGTTGTTACAACAAAGATATCAATGACAAATTATGAAAAATTTGTGTCATAAATCCGAAGTTTTAATGACTAGTCACTGTAAAAAATAAGTCATAAGGAGTTGTTAGGTAGGAAGAAACTTTTCCAAACTATCCATAGTTAAAACACAAATTTTGATCAACCATGTGTTTAAGGAAAGATGAAGTCATTTTTTTCTCTCTTTAGAAATAAACTTTTCCCCTTTTTCGTCTTCTTCTTTAGGAAGAAACTTTTCTTCTCCTTCTCCTTCTTCTTTTTAACAAAATCATTGTCACATGAAGAAGCAGTCAGAGATTGAAGCCAAAATAATATAGGAAAGATTGTCATGGCTATATATCAGGTATTTTAATAAAATTTTTAATATAATTTTTTCTGGATTTTGTGATGTTTGATGAATTTGTTAGCTTCTTTAGCATTTGTGACTTTTTCACTTGTCTTTTAGTTTTAAATATTTAAAGACTTATTTCTGACTTTATAATTTCACATTCTTGTCTTAGATATGACTCCCAAATTGTTTAGGCTTGGGGCCATGCAGAACTGTGCTATGCCCATAGTTGTTGGAGTCATACATATTTAGTGACTTTGAGTAATGAACCAGTCAATTATAAGTTGAGTTCTGGTGGGAAATACACCTCCTTCCTTCAGGGGTCTGCAAGTCATGGCAAGAAGTTATATATCACTTATGGGCATACTTCCCTGCAGAGGATCATATATACTGAGACAGCCAATAGTAAATATTTGGGGAAGATAATACAATCTATGTAGTTGCCCCACACTTTCTTCATATATGGAAATGCATTCACCTTTCCAAAAATAGATAACCCCAAAGTCACATTCAATCATGTCATTGGCTCAAAGTCCAGGATTTCATGATCATGTTTTATCAGTTCTAGATGTGAGTCTTCACTGGGAAAATTATAATCAAAACCAAATACCAAATAAGAAATAAATAACTCTAGGGGCACCTGGGTGGCTCAGTGGGTTAAGCCGCTGCCTTCGGCTCAGGTCATGATCTCAGAGTCCTGGGATCGAGTCCCACATCGGGCTTTCTGCTCAGCAGGGAGCCTGCTTCCTCCTCTCTCTCTGCCTGCCTCTCTGCCTGCTTGTGATCTCTCTCTGTCAAATAAATAAATAAAATCTTTAAAAAAAAAAAAAAGAAATAAATAACTCTAAACCACCACAATGGAAAGATGATTTATCTGCTTATTCCTCTTCCCCAAGCATATTTATTTATTTATTTATTTGACAGACAGAGATCACAAGTAGGCAGAGAGCAGGCAGAGAGAGGGGAGGAAGCAGGCTCCCCGCTGAGCAGGGAGCCCAATGCGGGTCCAGGATCCTGGGATCATGACCTGAGCTGAAGGCAGAGGCTTTAACCCACTGAGCCACCCAGGCACGCCCTCCTCCCCCCAGCATATTTTGATAGAACAGGGACAGGATAGCTTCAATAAACATTCTCATTTGGAGAGAAAAATAAGTGGCAACCAGCAGTTATTGGTTCCTAGCAATTCTAAAACATTGCTGGATATACATTTTGAGGATGCTTACTCTGGGGGTAGGGAATATTCCCTGTGTTTTTTTTTTCCCCTCACCCTCCTTTATCTTTCTTGATCAATCATGCTAAGCATTTATCAATCTTATTGAACTTATCAAGGAAGGAGCTTTTAGATTGATTGATTTTCTGTTTTTGTGTGTGTGTGTGTGTGTGTGTGCGCATTCTATTTCATTGATGTCCATGTTTTGTTATTTCCCTTCTTTGCTTAATTTGGCTTTAATCTGCTCTTCTTCTAGTTTCCTATGGCTAAGTTTGATTCATTGTCTTTATACTAGTTATCTTTTCTAATATAAGCATCTCATGCTATAAATTTTCCTCTAAGAACTGTTTTAACTGTATCCCTGAAATTTTGATAAACTGTGTTTTTATTTTCATTCAGTTCTAAATATTCTAATTTTCCCTGTGTTTTCTTCTTTCTCTCATAGTTCTTTTTTTTTTTTAAGTATTTTATTCATTTGACAGAGAGAAATCACAACTAGGCAGAGAGGCAGGAGGAAGCAGGCTCCCTGCGGAGCAGAGAGCCCAATGTGGGGCTTGATCCCAGGACCCTGGGTCCATAACCTGAGCCAAAGGCAGAGGCCCCAACCCACTGAGCCACGCAGGCGCCCCTCTCTCATGGTTCTTTAGAAATGTGTTGATTTATTTCCAAATATTTGGGGATTTTCCGGTTATCTTTTTGTTATTGAATTTTAGTTCAATTCTGTTGGGGCCAGATAACCTCCTCTATGTGGTTTCATTCTTTCAATTTATTGAGATTTGTTTCCAGCTCTATATGGGGTTTCTCATGGTGATATTCCCTTGTGCATTTGAGACAAATGTGTATTTTACTGTCCTTGGCTTGAGTTTCTACAAATTGTAATTAGGTTAAGTTGGTTCATAGTGTTGTTCAAATCTTCTGCATACCTGCAGATTTTTTTTGTTGATGTTTTATGAATCAAAGACAGAGCAGTATGCATCCAGTATAATTACTTGTCTGAATCTCTTTTCAGTTGTATAAGATTTTTTTCATATATATTAAACTCTGTTATTTAGTAGATTAGAAATGGGTACATTTAGGATTTTTATGTTCTCTTTTCATCCCCATAAAAATTTCCTCTTTATCCTGATTTATTGCTTGTTCTGGAGTTGGCTTCGTCTGGTATTAATAGAACCATCCCAGCATCAGCATGGCATATATTTTTTCATCCGTTTACCTTTAAACTATCTATATCTTTATATTTAAAGTGGATATCTTGTATATAGCAATATTGCTGGATCTTGATTTTTTTTTTTAACCTCATGTAGTGGTCTGGTTGGATTTAATTTAGTATTTGCTATTTGTTTTCTCTTTGTTCCACCCATTCTTTGTTCCCTGTGACCTCATTTCCTATCTTTGATGTATTGACTGAGCTTTTTCTCTGCTTCCATTTTATCTCTACTAATGGCTTATTAGGTATTCCTTTTAGTTTTACTTTTTAGTGATTGTTCTAGGATTTACAATATACATCTTTAACTCATTCCACTCATTAAATCTCCCTTCAAAAAATATTATAGTAGTTTATGTGACAAATCTTATGCTAGTATATATCTAGATTTTCCCATCTATCTTTTGTGTTATGTTTTACTTCTACCTATCTCATAAACCTTACAATTTATTATCACTATTTTTGCTTTAAAGACCCAATTTTTTTTAAACATCCTTAAAATGGGAAATTTTTTTTTTATATTTATGGAGTTTTTCTTGTTTGGTATTTCATTAGCATTGTCCGTTTTTGTTCATTTGTGCTTGTTTTTGAGAGATCCAAAACCTTAGACACGTTGCCATCTTACCTTCTATCCCCAAGTTGTTTATTAACCTATTTTTATGTGCAGCCCATATAGTCTCTGGGGTGATGAGTTAATATGATATTCTTGTTGTTTGAAGTAATACTTCCTTTTATTTTCCCTCAAATGCTAATGTTTAAAAATGTATGTGTGTATGATCTGCGTTGAATGACTGTTCTAAACTTAGATACCAATTTTTAAAGTGAGAATTTGAAGGACAGTCTTTGTTGCCAAAGCTATTACAGAAAGACCACAACATTCCTTATTCGCCCTTTATGATATAGTCTCATTTGGAAGTGTTGGCTAACTGTATAGGCTTTTATTCACTATAATACATGAATTTCTCACTTATCCAGAGGTCATTACTTGGGCAACCTCATCTATTTGGAACACTAGAGAAAATAATAAAGTAAAACAAATGGCTTCAAAACAGCTGAACTAGATGCTTCAAGGTCATTACAAATAATTTTCATGAATTTTACAAAAAGGAGAACCCCCGACTCAGAATGTACTTGCTTCCCCTAAAAAATATAATTTTAACCAGCTTGGTTAATTGGTTTCTTTGCCTTCAGCAGGAGGGGGAGGGAGGCGGGGGTGGTAGGGAGAGAAATGAGGAGGAAGCACACGCATTATGTAGAGTAAGATATAATAACCGATGTTTGTATATTCCTTTAGACTGAAATCTCCTTTAGGGCAGTTAATGGGGTCCTATTTATCATTGCATTCTCTGCACAGTCCCTGACACTAGATAGTCAATAAAACCCGACTGCATCATAAATAAACAAACCTACGAGACTCAGAGGCTGAGGGGACCTAGGAGAACCGCACGGCGTTGAAATAAGGATTTAAAGAAGGGTAGCAGTTAGAGGAAGAGAGTTCTTTATACTCTACTGTACCATGCAGTGAGAACACTTCTATTTAGGGAAAATAGGAGCCAGCACGGAGCAATAGCTCATTTTGATATTCGTGACATGTCATTCAGGAAAGGTTACAGTTTAGAACCCATGTGAGTATTGATTGCCTTAAAAAATGATTTCCACTAAAGCCATCCTCCTCCATCCGGCCCTGCTGTTCCCTCTCCCCACCCCCTCCCCACCCAACACACCAGACCTCTACTGCTACCTCCGGCCTCTCTACCTAACAGTTTCCCCTCTTCACACTTGGAAAATTCATTTATGCCACAAATGGGTCATTACCTGATACTGTTGCTTAAATGATGTTTTTGTATGTGGAGGATCTGTTAGAAGGAATTATTTGTTCGACACATTTATGGAGGGAAAAATTGCTCAGAGTGATACGTACATATCCATGCCTTAAATTTGAAAAACGCCATTCACCTTTAGTAAACGTGTACACTCGGTGTAGAGAGACATTTGTGCTCTCTCTACAGCAATCTCTTTATTCAATTTGCCCGCTGTTATGTTATTTTCACCAAGATCTTTTAAGAGTAGAAGCCCTAATAATGATGGATGCGGCAGCTGGCCCTCCCCGAGTGGTGATTTGTGTGTGGCCATGTGTGTACTCCAGTGACTCTGCGAAGGGTTTCCATGGGTTAATCTATTATTTAATTCTTACTGCACCTCAGGAGATGGGAACTGTTACTATCTAACCTCATGTGTGAAGCGCTAAGCCTTGGAAAGGTGACTTTACAAAGTCCACGCTGACACACGTAGTAAACGGCAGAGCAGGGATTTGAGTCCTAGTGGTCTGACTCCAAAACCTGTGCTCTTAACATTTATATGTATCCGTTGTCTTCCATCATCCCTGAGACTAAAGTAGGAAGCGATAGCATGGTATCTATCTTCATCATGCCGAATGAGATATTGCTTTGCTTTGTTGTCTTTCAGTCATGGCCATAGCAGGGATTAATGAAGCTAACCCTTAGTCTGAAGAAACAGTAAGGAAATACATGAATCTCTAGGCACAGTTTATTAATTTGACAATTACCAGTTATTTCCCTCTCTTCCTCTCTCCCTTGTGTTTGATGGATGTATGTCGCCAAATCAGATAACCTACAAAGGATTATCTTGCTTCTTGGCCCACCCTGATTTGCTGGCGGGCCAGAATTACTTGGATAATTTCATTATTTCCTGAGTTCAATTTCTTTTGAAGCTCCTTGCCCACGGTTTTCGTTTCTTTTCTCAACTCTGTTGAATTTGGCTCATATTGGAATATCTTTCTACAGAAGATAATATTCTAGGGATACAATTTTGAAACTGTGTTCATTCAAAGAGCCCGAAGAAGAAAAACAAGCCATGCTGATTATTGATGACAGGTAGATACTCGGTTTAATTATCTTGGTGTCTAGATATGGAACAAAATGCCACTGATTTCTTTTCCTCACCTAAGAGAAGTGGTATATACACTTGCTGGAAGGTCAAGGGACACAGGGATGCTTTGTATAAGACTTTAATAAAAAAAAAACATGTTTTTCTGTGAAAATCTTCCATGAGCGAGGCAGGAATCAGGGAGTTGAGGGAGAGCAAGAGATGGTCGGGAAAATGAGGAACTCGGGATGAGAGGCACTGATAAGGTAAAATGCGTTCAGGCTGTCTATCACACTTCAGCAGCCCTGCCCTGCTGTTCTGAAATTGCCTTTTGATGTTGCCTTTCTCGAAGGCGAGCTCAGAGGGTTGCCATTTGTGTTCTTTGAGAAAGGGAAAAACAAGAATACATGTAGTAGTCACAGCATATGCCCACGATCTCCTCCTATGCAGTTTATCAAGATTATTGACATGGACTTGTTAGGCAAAACTGAGAGTCACTGTTTATTTTCTGAGTACTTCAGTTCCCTCTGCTCCCTGCCCTTCTACTGCTTCTTGCCAGACTTCTTGCCTCTCTTCCTGAGGCTGTGCATTTTGAATATCATTAAGAATGTCGCTATCTGCTCTCCAATCCCCACCTTGACCTTAATAGTTACATCCGAGAAATTACTTTCTTACCTTCTTTCTTTGGCTGAAGTGATCCCAGTCATTCCTTGAGCTTATTAATTTTTTTCCCCTCATGCTTGATAAGGACATTTTACAGGGCAATCATGACTCAGAATGAGGGATGGAATATAAAGTCAGAGCTCCGATTCTTGAGCACTTAATCAGAGGGTGAGCAATCCGAAGTTGTTCCCAGGCTGAAATTTTCACAGCTGATTGCTTTCCCTACAGAGCTCCATTGTCCAACGCCCCCAGGTGCCTCAAAGTGCTCAGTAATGGTGGCACCTGGGTTGTGGTAATGGCCATGGTCCTATTTTGATGGTTTGCTTCATAGTTTTCCGTGGACTCAAATAGCCAGAATCCAGGGGCAGCCCGAGGAAGCTGAATGCTCCTGCATTCTATCTACAAACATTTGAGATCTAACTGCCTGCCAACTTCAGGTCTTAAGTCTCTCACCTTCTTATGCTTCCCTTGTGGTCTTAACTCTGCCCAAAAGGACCCTTAAAATCCGAGATCTCCTCTGCTTATTGACCTGAAGAGAGGGTGGCCTGGATAGGAAAGTGCTGGTCTTTGGCCGGCAGTGTAGGTACTTAGAGGAAATTGCAAGCTTTCAGCTCTGATTTTATTCCGGGATCAGGTTGGCAGGCAGATCTATTCATTCCCCTGCCCGTGCCTGGACCTCCAATCCTCCTGCAGGAGGACCTTGGCTCCCAGTGGGAAGGGAGATAAGTGATGGACGAACATTTTACTGCTTGTAGGAATGCGCCCGCTACGGGATTTCTCCTTTATTTTCTGAAGCCCTTCTGTATTTTTCAGTCCACTTCTCTGAGCTAAACCAGGCAAAGAGAAAGATGATTAAGTCTCACAAGAGGCATGAAATGGCCTGCAGCTAAAGGAGAAAGTTTAGGGTGGACATTTTGAAAGATGAAGAGTAAGAGCGATTAGGCAGTGGAATGGAAGTGCCATCACGGCGGTGAGCCGCGGAAAGGTTAGATAAGATATTAACATTAATGAGGTATAGCACAGCCCTGGAGAATAAAGGAGCCTTGACTAAAAGGAGGAGGGCGGGAGGGAATGAGAACAGCCCGCTGACAGCCCACGCTCTCCTCCCTGCTTCCGAAGTTACCGTTTTTTGAGAGAGCAGGACATCTGGATTGCAGTCCCGGGCCGCTGTGCTGTTATAAAGCTGATTCTTCATTTTTTCCACAAATACCTTTTTTTTTTTTTGGTTCCTGGCGCATGCTGGGCAGTGCGTGGGGCTCCAAGAAGATAGCTTTGTAAAGATGCCTGCTTAATGATCCCGGAAGCTCCTAGCTTCTCCTCCTCCAGTGGGAGGCACTAGACCGAAACACAATTTCTATTTCTTTTTCCTTCTTTCCTTCCTTCCTTTCTTTCGATTTATTTATTCATTTTAGAGAGAGAGGGAGAGAAAGAGAGGGCGAGCATGAACAGGGGAAGGGGCAAAGGGAGAGAGAGACTCTCCAGCAGACTCCCCACTGAGCATGGAGCCCCATGAGGGGTCTTGATCTCACAACCCTGAGATCATGACTGGAGTGAGATCAAGAGTCACAGGCTTAATTGACTGAGCCACCCAGGCAAGTTCCCCCAAACACAATTTCTTGAGGGACAGCGTCCCTACTCTCAGCAGCCGACATCTACCTTCTCCCAAGGTGGTCAGGTGCCAGCAGCTGGCACTCAGACAAATCTTTGCAGGTGCCCCCTCCCTTTCCCTGCTGCCTGGGACCTACTTCCTGTCTCTGTGTTCTTGGCTGGTGAGGCTGCTTTCCTGCCTGCACTGTAAGAACAGAGAGTTGCAGGAGCATACGTGTCCCTCCACAACAGAAATATTTGTGTCCACAAGCCTCCCCTTCCCTGGGGCATGCTTTCTGAGAGATGCTGAGAAAATGACAATGAACTTCTTTTGGAGGAGCCTCTGCTTGCAAGTTCCCCAATAAAGTTCATCCCTCAATTCTAGCTACATGATCTGGCATTTGACCTCTCCCTCCTTGGCCATAGCTCCATAACCACTTAGTGGAATTGGACCAGCAGGTAGGTTTTTTTGGCTGGTGCCTGTTTTAGAAGAAAGTGAATTGAATGCTGCTATGTGGTCATTTGCTGCTCTGGTCTCAGATCCCCCCCCCCCCCCCCCCACAGCGTTACTGCCTGGCCCCTGGTTGCACTTGAATTTGCCTTACTCGTGATGTGTTCCAGACGTGTGATGTGTTCCAGAAGGGGAGGCACAGGGACCGTGGGAACATGGAAGAGGGGGACAGAACCTGTGGGACTTCAGAAGAAATGGTGTTGAAACTAAGACATGAAGGATGAGAAGGTGTTAACTGGGTCAAGGTGGGGATGGAGTGGGCAAGGAGGTGAGAGTGTTTCAGGTAAAGGGGTCCATGAGGGAGGCCCTAACAAGAAAGACTTGGTGTCTTGTAGGAGTGGAAAGTTCAGCATGTCTGGAGAGGTGAGCCCAGAGGATCTGCGGTTTGAAGAGTTTTTCTTGGATTTGTGATGAATTGCTCCAGAGTCGTTCCTGCCTCCCCTGTGCTCAACATTTGGGGGAGCTCAGACTGCAATTAAGGACAGAATCCGTGTATAGCCTGGAAACAGAAGAAAACCGATGGCAACAGAACCTTTATTTCTTCATTCTTTTTTTTTTTTTCTTTTTAAAGGCCAGTTTGCTTCTCTCTGTTAAATATTGACATAATAACAACTAAATAACTTGAAAAAAGATCGTGAACTACTGGGCTCTTTCTCTTTTATCTTCTTTATATTTTCTCCACTCTTCTTTTATCCCTCACTGCCTTCTGTTGTTTTCTTTCCGAAGAAGGACTTAGCTATACAACTAATAAAATTATTCATTGCATGTAATTTTGTCTTCAGTGGTTTGGAAATCTGAGGAAGAGCATAGGTCCCTAGAGAAATCCCAATATATGTCATGGGAAAATAAGACCTGTGAGGACAAACAGGAGGGAAGACTAGAGGCTTACTCGCTCTGTAGAAAATAAGGGAAACACTTTCCTTCCCTTCCCTTCTTGTCAGAACATCTACCTTAGAAAACTGTAAATGTACTTTCTCTGTCACTTCAAATTGTTTTTTAGAAATGAAATAAGCCTTTTGTTAACTTTATGACCCAGGATTATCTTTCTGAAGGACCTGGAAATGGCCATTCCTTGAAATGTAAGCACCAAGGGAAATAGAGCCCCTGTCTCCCTGTGTCTCTGGGAGGATAGGGGATTAACTTCAGTGAGTGTTTTGTTCCAAGTTGTAAAACTACAGACTGTCATAAAGAACCCTGATCCTTTTAGATAAAGTCGCTGAGCCACGTAGATTGTCACCCCAATTACCAGGTAAAGTCAGGATGAACTTGTGTGTGCTGTCCACTTCCCTTACTTGAGGTCTAGTTAGGATTTCTCTTGAAAACACATATACAATGGGTTGTGTCTGCTTGGCTCTATAAAAGGTTGGATTTCCTTCTGTCTTTGCAATCTCTTGGTGAATTGCCTGTAACCTACTTCCCATTCTGGCTTAATGCTCATTCAAGAGTTAGCAGTGGTTTCCTTTTCTACTACCTTTGTGGAGAGGATTTCTGGGTTGGAAGAAGATTTTATTTTTTAAATTGTATTGCCCCCACAGACCTTGAAGAGGGTAAGGTTTTGTGTGTCCTTTCCCAAAGCCATCCAGTGGCCTTCCAGGGGAACCTCGTACTTGGAGACCCGCTAGCTCTCAGTCGCTGTGCCTGATAGGAGTTCTCTTTGACAGATGGAAAGCCAGCCTTTTCAGATTTTCCCAGGTGGACTGGGCACTGTTTGCGTTCAAAAGTTCTCAGCGAGACTTTCATTTTAAATTCATAAAACTTATCAGCCAACCTCCAACAATTGTTTAATAAAAAGCAATTAGCCAGCCAAAAATATAATGGCTTTTATGTCAAAATATGCTGGAGACAGCTGCTAAGCGGGCCACTGGCAGCCCCTGGGCCATATGCCGTGAGTCCTAGGCATATGCACAGCCAGGCACAACAGCACAGAGCATATTGGGAGTAATAAACCCAGCCCCCAACCTTCCTCCCTCTCCCTTCCCCCAACTCCCTACGCCAGAGAAACTGACAGCAGGGAATTCTCTGGAGTAAACTGCTGCAGTCAAGATTCACAAAACTCATTTATTAGGCGAGGATCTAATCTGGCAGTAGATGCAGAGAGCCCTAGCTCCCTAGCCTGGTTTGGATAAAATCCATGCAAACCTTATTGCATTGCAGCAAAACGATTAAAAGAAAAGAAAAAAACAAACCCAACCTGCCTCCATGAAACAACTAACTCAACAGCACTCATCAAGAAAATTGAACTCAGATTATAGACTTTTCTTTGATCTATCTGTTTGCTTCTCCCAATCTAATATTCTCTGGGAAAAAGTTTCTAGAGTTTGTGAAGAGTTTCTTCCTTGTGAAGATAGTTTCATGCTTCACAGCATTCTCTGACGTAGTCACGTTTGCCCTGCTTCGCTCCCCAGGAAATGGTCCAAGGACTGAGATACTGGTGGTGGCCCCACGCATCTTTTTTGTCACCAGAAATCCAGATATGTATTTATTTTAATCAGAGGGGAGGGAGAGAAAGGAAACTCTCCCGAACTTTTTTTTTTTTTTCTGACAAGAAAGGCCATATTTTCATCAAAAATATGTTTATTTTGAGAAGAAAGCCTGGGCAAGTCACCTTTTGTTTACAGAGAGCTTTTCCATCCCAGAGGACATCCTGGTTTGTAAACACTCTGAAGCTGTTTTTAGAGCATTCAGGTTGCCTGTTTCCTTAAGGACAGATCCTGGGGGCTGCTCTGTACCCATGCTTTCTGGCCATGTTGCAGTGCCAGCAACTGCTTACTCTATAGTTAAGAAAATGTGTCATGCTTTTGAGGATAATTGGATTTCCCCCCGTAAACATATTAAATAGCAGAGTGTAGGCAATAGACTTCCAGAATAACCCTTGGAAAGGGGGCAGCACAGACCTAGGAATCTCCAGATTCTTCAAACTTCAACTCATTCTTCTCTCTTCTCTCTTCCCCTCAAGAAAATTTTCCGCAGAGTTGCAACGAATACTATTGAAGGTCTCCCAAGAACACTCCCGCCCCCCAGTTTCAATAACTTGTGAGGAGGACTCGCAGGACTCTGCACATGGCGGCATTCACGACTAAGATTTATTGCAGTGGAAGGTTAACAAAGCAAAATGAGCCAAGGGAATAGGCATGTGGTGCGAAGTCTGGAGGACACCAGGTGCAAGCCTCTCCCAGTGGGGTCATTTGGGAGGATCTTAATTCCCGCCCCCTCCCCCTCCCCCGCCCAGCAACAAATCGTAACAACACGTGTGAAACATTGTCTTCCAGGGAAGCTTCTTAGAGTCTCTATGTCTAAGGTTTGTAATTGAGGGCAGGTCCTCTAGACATCCTCTGCTTGGCAGGTTAAAGTTCCAGACTCCCAGCATAAAAACAGGTGTTGAGAAGAAACGACCCTTTGTTCAGGTGCAGTGAGCCATTCTTACCAGCCTTGGAAACTGTGGGGATCCTACCCCATTGGACTTCCTGGATATCAGTCAATGGTCAGCCTTGAAGCAGGCCTTTCCAAGGGCAGCAGCCTCGCTCGTGCACAGTTGACTATGTTGTGGACTGATCCTTCCAGCCTTATTTCTTTCCTACCTCATCCACCTGCAGGGAGCTCTGATGCACACTGTGGGTGCTCCTGGGGAGGGGCAAGAGGTGGATTGATAGGTGGTAAAAGTGAAAGGTTTGGTAGGGGGACCTGGTTGGCTCAGTTGGTTAAGTGTCTGCCTTTGGCTCAGGTCATGATCCTGGGGTCCTGGGATTGAGCCCCGCATTAAGCTCCCTGCTCAGCGGGGAGCCTGCTTCTCCCTCTCCTACTCCCCCTACCTGGGCTCTGTCTCTCTGTCAAAGAAATAAATAAAAATCTTTAGAAGTGAAAGGCATGGCTTGAACTCTAAATGGAGGTACAGTTTAGTAAGGATTCTAAGAAAGACAACATGGGGAAACTTCAAAAGCAGACATTTTAGGATTTGCCAGACCCAGGTTCAAATCCTGCTTACTTTTCCTATAGAATTTTAAAATTTCAAATCTTTCTGGTCTGTTCTTAGGGGTAATCTACCAACTCTCTCATGCTCATGGATAAGCATGAGTTGGATATTTGGTAGGAAATAGGATAAGCTTTATTTCACGGGAAATATATCAAATATCATATATCATAGGAATGGCCTATAGGCCTGCAAGTCAGTAGGTAAATAAAAATGAAGCTTATATTTCTTTCTTTCTTCCTTCCTTTCTTTTTTTTTAAAGCAAGCTCCATGCCCAGCATGGAGCCCAATACAGGGTTTGAACTCATGACCCTGAGATCAAGACCTGAGCTGAGATCAAGAGTCAAATGATTTACCTACTGAGCCACTCAAGTGCCCCAAAAATGAAATTAATATTTCTGAACATAAGTCCAATGCTTTAACTTTGGGTTGGAATTCTCATTCAATCTTTTTTTAAAATAATTATTTCTGAGCACTTCGTGTACATATGCCTGAGCATGCTTGGGGGAGCTCCAGGATGTTAGAGATGGGGTCAGTGCTCTCAGGGTGCTTATCGCCCAGTGTGGGACCTCATGGAACACAAGAGAAGTTCTAAAGGAGGCAGCAGATGGATTCATGACAGGACAGATCTCTTTAACTCTAGAATTATAAAAGGTTAATGAAAGTGAGATATAGAAAGTAACTCACCATTAATGTATCACCTTTGAATTTAGCTCCTCTCATTAGATTTTTTTTTCAAAGTGTTGTTAGAGTTTTAGATTATGTCATCTTCTAAGCCAGTAAGTCAAACAAACTAGAACTCTTGTGAAACGACAACCTTGATTTACGTGTCTGGAGTGTTCATCCAGGTAACACGAATTTGATTTCTGCCCTCCATTTCTCTAGCCTACGGGGGTCTTATTTTCCTTGCTCATCTATAGAAATAAAGTCACCATTCTCTTTAACCCTTTCTAAGCTTTGTTCAAGTCGTTAATTGTTCATGAAGCATGAAAACCAGAATAGCAAATATGTCCTCGAGTCAGGCTCTCTGTGGCTTTGCACAGTGCTTTGTTCATTTCATGGGGGGAATCTGACACTTACTTGGTCTTTGTTTTCAGGACTGCCAGGATTCTTTCTCATGCACCCGACTGGTTGTCCTGGCTAGTTGTCCTGGCCTGCGGGTCTCTGTTTCAATCCATGGCCTCATGTTTAAATACACAGAGCTATATACATCTAGAGCTTTGTTCTCATTATACAAAAGGCTTTTAATCAATCAGCTCTTGATCTTAGAATCATCTTAGAACAGAGGCCAGATCACACAGTGATTGAGAGTGTGGATTCTTTATCCTCAGTGCCTGGTTCTAATCCCACCTCAGACACTGAGCAGCTGTGACACATTGGACAGTTTACTTAATCTCTGCCTCAGTTTCCTCATCTATAAGATGAGGCACAAAATACTATTACCAGTCTTAGGATTAAATATGAATATTTTTGACATGCTTCAAGCAGTGTCTGACACTATATTATTACTAATACTTTTAAGATTTTACTTATTTAGGTAAAGAGAGAGACCACAAGCAGCGGGAGCGGCAGAAGGAGAGGGAGATGTAGGCTCCCCACTGAGCAGGGAGCCCAATGTGGGACTCTATCCCTGGACCCTGGGATCATGGCCTGTGCTGAAGGCAGATGCTTAACCATTTGAGCCACCCAGGTGCCTCATGTTATGTTTGATAAATACAGAAATTAGAAAAAGAGTCTTACTCTGTATTACAGTGTCTCTTAGATTCCTTCTTTGGATTACAAATAATTGCTTTGAGTTGTGTTTTTCTTTCTTTCTTTTTTTTAAAAAATATTTTATTTATTTATTTGACAGAGAGAGAGATCACAAGGAGACAGAGAGTCAGGCAGAGAGAGGAGGAAGCAGGCTCCCCGCTGAGCAGAGAGCCCAATGCGAGGCTTGATCCCAGGACCCTGGGATCATGACCTGAGCCGAAGGCAGAGGCTTAACCCATTGAGCTACCCAGGCACTCCGAATTGTGTCTTTCTTGATAAATGAGGAATTGAAACAGACTATTATAGAGATCCAGTCTTCTCACAGGTTCATGTTTTTTAGTCTGTGGCCTAGTTTCCCATGTTAGAAATCTAATTTATGCTAGAACAGAACCAGAAATGAGAACTTCTGCTGAAAGAAGACCTCATTACCTTATGATTAACAGAAGAGAAGATACTGCCAGTTCCCTTTTTCCTTCTGGTTAAAATGTGGTTACAAATCTCCTAGCCTGATAAATTCTGCACTAACATTTTGAATTCATTCTTCCCACCGAATGAGACAATTGAGGCGGAAACATTAGTTTGAGTGGACATGTAGGTCAATATTGCTCTAAGAAAAGGGCCTTTGAGTGTTCAGAGGCAGAGCATAGTACACAAAAACAAAGCAAAATAAAACAAAACTGAAAAAACCCAAAATGAAAAATTCTCTTGAAATGAGGACACAAAAATAAAGCTCAGCACTCAGTAGGTACTAAGCAAATGCTAACTCCTTTTTCTCACTTTGCTTGGCTGCCAGAACCAATTTCTTCCTTCTCAATATTTATATTGACCTTTCTTTCCCTTTAGTCAGAAAAACACAAAGGTTTTTTTTTTTTTTTAAGGCTCATACCATAAACTGTGTGATGTTTAGCTTTTGCAGAGGTGTGAAGAAGTCCTGCTGTTAAAAGTGGAGTAAGATTTTTTTTTTCTTGGGTGGAAGCCCAGAAAATGTTAGACAAGCCAAGGTGAAGAGTCTTGCTGATTAATGACGGCGTTGATGCATGTGTGTAAGTTTATGGGTGTGAATGTGTATGTCTAGGTTCTAGAACCATTTTGGCAGGGAGATATGAGAACCCACAGAAAGGAATTAATCCAAAATGTTAGATGGCAAAATGGTGTGATCCACCCCACAAGACCCAATGCGTGATTTCCTTCTTCGCATTCTATGTAGACTGGAGTTAGCGATCTTTAAATTTTCCAAGTTGGAAATGCACAATCCAATTAAAAGAGCATTTTGTGAGTTAAGCAGGCATATCATGACCATTGCTCTGGCCAAAGCATAGACCAGGCCTTAATTCCTCAACTCTTGCAGGGTTTTAAGAACTTAAAAGAAGCATAGAAGCTCTTATCCATGGAAGTTTCGTGCCACTGGGAGTGCCAATAAGAGAGACGGTGTATGGTTGAACAGGTTTCTTATTTTAAAGATGCTACTCTGACTTCTGTCCGCTACCTACACAGCCTTAAACAGGAATGTGATAAAACAAAAAGCTTCAACAACAAGTATTCAACATAATAATCCTTTGTTCATAAAAGATTGTTAAAGGTGGTGATACGTGTAAATGTAAAGCCTCAGAGATAACTATTGATAAAAAGTAGACTTTTTGGCTTTCTTTCCAACCTCTTCTAGGAAAAGCTTCTTTCAAAGACAAAAGCTGCACCGTGGACACTCCTGGTGGGGACCCGGATGAGTGGGTCCCTCTTCCCTAGAGAGGAGAAGTGGGGGCTTTTGAAGAGCTGATGTCAGCCCCTGCTGCAAGCCTGCACGTTTGACAGGGAAAGCCGTGGGCAGGAGGCTGGTGGCGGCTGCAGCCCGCGCCAGACCTCTAGCTGGCTTGTTACACTATCCTCACCAGCTTCCCTGGGAAGAGAAAAAACAAATTTTTTCTCTAATGGCTCAGATTGTCTTCGATACTTAGCAGCAGGAGTTTCTGACAACTTTGTTCTCTCAGATTTTAGGGATTTAAAGAGAAACAAAATATCACACACTTGCAACTGGCGCAGGAAGACGCCAACGTCTACCTCATTAGTGAATGGAAAACAGTGGCCCCTTTGGGTTGGATCAGGAGGTCAGTGTGTATATGACTGAAAGGCCCTATTTATTAACCAAATACCCATTACATGGGTCAAGTCCAAGGCCAGCCTGATGAGTAGGCAACTCCTCATATGGTTTCATTTCAGGGAATGAAATACCACTCCCTTGATTCTCCAAATGGGAAATATGGCTCCTGTGTGCCCACTGATGCCTGAAATGTCTTTTATAGGAAAAAGGCCTTTCATTTAGAAGTCTGTAATAAGGTTCATAATGAAAGTACCTTAGGTGTGACTTCAGAAAATACTGAGGTGTGAGTGCCTGGAGTCTGGATTCTTGAGCTTGCATTTAATGGTTAAGGGAAGAAAGATCCTTTTGCTTGGATGGGAAGAAAGAGAAATTAAAGTGTTGGTTCACTTTCGAAATGAGATAGAAAGCACTTAAGTGTCTGATGCATAGCAAGCTCTCAATGTTTATTATTCTGATTTTAAGTTATGGCAGGTTCAGGACTGGTTATGCCGTTTTGGAGATAAATCTGTAGAGTCCCCACTCTGAAGCTACCGTGCTTTGTGCATAAAATCAAGGCCCTCGAAAATCACTCTCATTCCATTTTCTTGATCCTCTCCCTATCATAACATTTTCTCTTTGCATTACTCCTCAGTCCTTTGCTTATTGGGGGGGGGGGGCTCTAACGGAGTCTTAATAGGCTTTATGTCAAGAAGAGGGGGTTGCAATCAGAGGCATATCTAAACTAACTTCTGGCATTTAACCATATACCTTATGTCTGTGTCACAGTTCATGTCTCATCTTCCCTAATGTTATTAAAGGGTACTTGATGGCTAACTTTCTAGTTATGGGACCCGTGACTGTAATCACCCACTCTGATGGCTCATGTCTAGGCACATCATGAGCGTGCAGCTTTTCCAACTATCCCAGCTTCCAGCACGTGGTTCATCTGAACCACTCGGATGGTACCAATTGCCATGACGTCTCACTTGGCATTCATCTATAAATGCCTCATCAACGAAACTTGTATTTTCATCTAGTTTTATCATTAACATATACATGTTATGTTATATATAACATATATCAACACCAATACATAGCCTGTTTTTATCGCTCTAACTAGACTGTGCACTTCTTGTTAAGGTCCAGGTGGTGGACAGTTTTTGAGATAACCTTCAATGTGCCTCATATCCCCATAGTCATGTCCTTGCATCATCCCTTCTCCCTACCTATTACTTGTTTTTAATGAATATAATAAGACAAAAGTATTAGGATGTCGCTTCCAAGATTGGGTTGCAAAAAGTTCCTAACTCCTGTCTCGCTAGCACTCTCTGGCTCATTCTTCCTTGTTCCACGTGGTGGAAGTCAGTCGCCATGTTGTGAGCTGTGCTCTGGCCGGGAGCTGAGGCAAGCCTCTGGTCAATAGCCAGAGAAAAAAATGGGGCCCTCAGCTTAACCACTTGTGAGGAACTGAGTTTTAACAGTAATTGCCTGAGTGAGCTTACCAGCAGCTTCTCTCTCAGAAGAGAGAGAATGTGAACCTTCACATGAGAAGGCAGCTCTGGTTGACACGTTGGTGGCAGCCTTGTGAGAGGCCTACAAGCAGAAGTGCCCAGGGAAGCCATGATGAAATTTCTGATCAACAGAAACTGTGAGGTAATATGTTTGCTGTTTTATGCTGTTGATTTTTGGAGTAACTTGTTGCATAGCAATAGATAACAAATATAGTCCAGGTTTGTAGTTCATCTATGCTCTAAGTCACTCATTCTGGAACAAACACCTAGAATATTGGAGAAATATGCTTTGAGCTACTTGAGGAACGTTTATTTTCTTTCCCTCTCAGGTGGGAGAGGAAGATAGGTGAAAACTATGATTTGGTCCTAAAACACCTGGCCGCCTTAATCGCAGTCTTGGTGTATGAAGCCAGAGGGTCAGTTAACAGGAATAGCAACTGTATCACGTGGACCATCCAAAGATCTAAGTGACACTGAAAATAGAGGTTTAGAGACAGCGTAAGAAAGTCAGAATGAAAACACCTAAACTTGAGGAACGGCAAAGCAGGTGAGTGGGAGGTGGTTTGGAGACCTTCCATTTCTAGAGCTGGGGTGAGGGGAGCTCATGGAAGTATGTGCAGAGAATGGAAGCTGTGGTGGATCCCTTTAGAGAGGGGGTTGCAAATACCGATGCCGAAGGTACCAGGAAACAAGTGGCATGGGACACGCGGAGGCTCGGGGAACTGGAGAGGGCAAGCTAGTTTCAGGCGGGTATAACGGATGTTGTAGTGCTCTACCCAGATCCTCATCCTCAAGGACAGTGCGCCCTGGAAATGTTGACTGTTAATGGTTGACAGCGGCATTCTTTGAGCACTGCCCTCAGCCACAGGGAAGTACCTCATCCAAGGTTATGCGCTGTCCCTGGGGAGGCTTGTGGCCAAATTCTGGCAGATGAGGGAGCACAAGTTGGTGGACTCCTGTGCCTCAGGGTGCAGCAATCCGAAAGGTCTGTTTCCATTCCAGAGATCCTGCATAGGATTGCCCCGAGGCCTCAGAAACAAACGCCTTATGGGCCACTTTTCCTTCTGCCAGATTCTTTCTTTCTTACTTTCTCAGTGACATGGCTCACAACACCCCATCTCAAGCTAAGACAATCAAGACAAGACAAGGGGTAGCAACTAGCCAGCTCTAGATGCAGTGTACAAGCTGGAAATGCAAGTGTGTAAGTGAAATACTCCAATCTTTCTTTCTGTATTGGCAAGTAATTCCACTTTTAAGAAAAGAGTGACCTCTGAAGTGAGACAAAACACATTTCTGGGCCAGGTTTAGCTAAAGGGACACAAGTTTGAGACAGGTATATATTACTATATAAGTTATTAATATATAATAACATATTAAGTTCATGAACTTATTGAAAATTCAAATAAGTTGAATATATATTTTTAAGATTTTATTTATTTATTTGTGAGACAGAGAGGAGAGAGAGCAGGAGCAGGGCAGAAGGGTGGAGGGGAGGGGAACCAGAACGGAGGGAGAAGCTGACTCCGTGGAGTCTGATGCGGGGCTTGATTCCAGGTCCTGGAACCATGACCTGAGTCAAAGATAGATGCTTAACTGACTGAGCCTCCCAGGCAACCCTGAAGTTTGATAATATATATATATATACACATAATACATATAATATATATACATACATATACATATATGTATTTTGTGTGTATGTATATATATATATATATATATATATATATATATATATATATTTCATATCTGTTAACATAAGTCCACCATTTGCTTAAGAGAAGAACTGAATGTTTTGTGTGTAGGTGAGGAAGGAGAAAGTGCAGGGAGCTTAGTTTCCCCATCCTCAGTACCGTGTAACTCATGTGACACTTACATTGTAGCAAGTACCATGTAACTTTAGTAATACCTCATTCTTTCCCTCCCTTCAAAGTGTGCCAAAGAAGTCAATTTCTCGATTTTTGAGAGTATTAGGGGTAGAAGTTCTCTTCTGTCATCATGTATTTGCACCCTTCCTAAAGGGGTCAGTTGCTAAAAGCGACCATACATTTACCCGATTTTACACCTGCTCTCCCAGTGCAATTATTAATATCCATCAGTGTGTCCCAGTGTTAATACATTTTGTCTCTTTGATGGGGAAACCATGTACTGTTACCTCTCAGGGCATCATTTTTGTTCCGTGAATAAAATTTTTGGACTTCTAGGATAATTAAGATATACTGCCTTCTAAAAAATGAAATTCATTAAAAGTAACATTTTTTTCTCTTGCAAGTTGAAATCATTCTCAATGTCCCAGTGTAGCAATTTGACCCAATACTACTTTTCAAGGGAATAGTTTTCACACTCACTTCACAGTTTAAACCAATTTGATTTCACTACTAATTTGCCTTATTTTAACTTGGACATGCTAAAGTAGTTCAGGCTGCTTCCAAACACTGACTGCCTCATTAGCTGATAGCTGTAGTCTAATGACTTTTGGAGCAAATGAGAGCCTCCAAGGCGGTGGACATCGGTGGAAACAGCTCTTTGCAAACTGAAAGAGAGGATGTCAAAATCGGATTTAATTCTACCCTTTGTTAGCTTTGGGGTAGTTAGCATTTATTTAAATGAAATTGTAATTATTTTCTGATGGATGGGAAATCCCTGGGCAAATAGACTGAAGCCATCACACTGTCCGTCACATATTTGAGTAAGTATATAACAAGAGAAACCTTTTCTGTTAGAAGGTTCACCATAATTTTCTAAGCTCAGCTATAAAGATAGATGTCAATGTAAACTTTTATGTGTGTGTATAGATACATAGACATCCCCCATATCTGTGTATGGGTACCTCCACCATATATGTAAATGTGCACTGAAAATAAATACATGCATTAAAAAACATAGCTCCTTTCCCTTTCCCTAAAATATAGGTTAGGCTATTTGGTTATGATAAAAGCCTGAGGCTCACTCAGCCTACCTCAAGGACCAAGGTGAGAATGAGAGAGATGGAAATCTTTTTTTTTTTTTTTTTTAAGATTTTATTTTTAAGTAATCTCTTTACCTGATGTGGGGCTTGAACTTACAACCCTGAGATCAAGAGTCTCATGCTCCACTGACTGAGCCAGCCAGGCACCCCTGAGATGGAAATCTTTCACGGAGGAAAGGAGCCAAGGTTTACATAGAGGCCACCCAAGGTTCTAAAAGTAATTCAGGATCAAAGCAGTTACTCTTAGTGGCTCATCTAAACTTGATCCTCACCCAATCCTTCTTTATTTATAAAGCTTCACTTTTTTTCCCCCATGAAAACTAGACAACTTTACAACCTCAGAAGATAAATCATATTTTGTGTAAGGCAGGAAGCATAATCTAATTCCCTTTGCTAGTGCTTGCTTTAGGGGTGAACAGGAAAACAGAATCCAGGCAATGATGCACAGAAGAAAATCTCTTGTGGCGATGTGGGAAAGATTTTGCTCTCAGGTAAGACAAGAGACGGTGGTGAGGCCGGTTCTCTTTTTCTGCCATCAAGTGGTGTGAAAGGGTTTTATGATTAGAGCTATGGCAGCCATCTTGAAAGCATGAGACTAAAAGACTAGAGATGAAGAACCAATATGCTGAGGAGAGACTTTAGAAGGACAGAAAAGAACCTAGGTCCTTGACAGTGTTGCTAAACACTTCTCCCAAGCCTAGACCACCTAACTCCAGACTTTCCATCATGTGAGAAAGTGAAATGTCTTTATTGCTTGAGCCATTCTTGGTTTGGTAGTCTATTCTTGCAATCCAAAGCATCTCTGCCAATGTTCAGGGGGCTCTCATGAAAAGGTTATCTTGTTGTTTGCCCAGTACCAGGATTTTGTGGGTATTTATCTCTATATATTCAGGGTGACTTTAATGAGAATCAGAGGAGCTTTCGCAGCACCAGTGTTCAGAGCTCTCTAGAGTAGATTTCTTCCCGACTATGCTTCATGATTGACCAATGTTGCAGCATTCCCTTTGACCTACTGAAGGTTTGTCAGTTAGACAGAGGTCTAAGTGATAACCTGAAAACCTTCTTCTTTGGTCCATTTGGATTTCATACTTCCTTTAGTTGATTATTCATGCGATTCACAAAAATTTATTGAGCACTTGATATGCATGAGGTTTGGGAAATTAGTGTGAAATACAGAAATGTTCCCTGCCTTCTTGGAATTTACATTCTAGTCAGATTATGCAATTTCTGTATTCATTTCGCCTTTTGATACAGAATTCCAGAGATATCAAAGACGTTGAGCTTGTAGAATAGGGCGTGGAAACCTCTCAGGATGAATGTATATCTTTTTGAAAATGAAGAAGATGGTAACTGGCAACTTCTTTTGTATTCTTTTCCTTTTTCTTTTTCCGTCTTTTTTCTTTTTCTTTTCTTTCTTTCTTTTTTTTTTTTTTTTTTTTTTGTTATATTTGAAAGAGTTGAGACAACAGTGAAATACTGCATTGAGATTTTAATGTTCCTACCTAAGCCATATTTAGAATGTCTAGTCTGGAACCGGGATATGGTTACCCTTTGTAGGTTACTAATCTGGATTTTCGAATATAAAAACAAACAAACCAACATATAATCAACCTTCAGCTATCATCTTAGTATTTGGAAATAATCCAGACACCAAAGTGTTGGTAATAAGTTTTAACAAGGGTCTTCCTGCTTTTATGTTGGTGTTGAATCAGTTGCAAGTTCTAGGATCCCAGGACTTCCATTTGGGATGAAACTGGGAAGTAGCTGTGCTTTGAATGGATAGTCTATATTCACATGTGGGCAAGAACATTAAATTTGAGAGTTCTTGCCAAATAATAAATGCATCCAATAATCACATCCAGTTTATCTGTATTTTTTTGTGTGTCCTTTTTGTTGGATGGGGACGTCGTTACTTCTTGCCCTCAGGCAGATTCTCTTCATCATGAAGAGAATGCATTGAGCTGGTGAGTTCTTAGTAATTGCTTATTTATCTCCCCTCATATCTTGGGCCCTTATGGGGTGGGGTTATTCAACTGTCCAAGATTAATAGTTATAGCAAACCTCAAGTCAAACAAGGATAGATCTCTATTTGATGGCTGAGTGTGGTGGTTTTGGTATTCTAGGGAACAAAAAATATAATCCCTTATAGGTTATATTTATGGAAATTTAATTGATGGTGTTTGATTTCTCTTTTGCTTTTTCACATAGTCTCTCCTTTCATTCTCTATTAGTTGGAATTCTAATGAATGTTATCTTCAAAAGCCCCTTTGGCAAAATTTCTTTATGAAATAAAGCTTTTATTTTCTAGGCTAGTTCTCTATATTCATAATGCCAACCCAGAATAGCAATCATCCTTACCTATCCCCTATCCCATCTTTAAATCTCAAAATTAAGCCTCTTGGCCACCTTCTCCCATCATTGCCAGATTTAAAAATCTGTATTTCAGAGGTAGTGCCTGGAGTTGGTGACCATAACCTTGACCTATTACTTATTTTAAGAATCAAATTATATTCTGGATCTTGGCCTAGCACAATGGCTTGAAGGCCTATAAGTCAGACTGTATTTTTTTTTCCCCCAACTTTTATTTTCTTGGATAACATTTTTATTTATTCATAGTTTGTGTTTCAAAGAAATTTGCTTCATTAAAAATATTCAGTTCATCAGTTAGAGGCAATGGGGCAGAAAATAGATCAGTCCTGTGATGAACCGTTTGCTACACATGTAGTTATAAAAACCTTTAAGGTGATTTGAAACAGGAAACCGAGTGACAGACTGCACTGCTGTCAGCTATGTCTCAGAACCAGACCCACAGGTGGAGGATAGTGGAAAATATTTTATATCATTAAACTGTCCTTTCCATTTCTATAGTATGTACCCTGGGTACAAAACAAAATCATATCTATATATGAACAATGTATGTTTTGCCAGACTTTTAATAGCTTTGATCAACCAGGAATGTACCTTCCATTATGTATTAATTATATGAATTAATTATTCAGCATTTGGGTTTGGTAATAATTTGATGCTTAGACTTAAAATAACAAGGACTGTTGGCCTACTTATGGCTTTGAAGAGTAGAAGCCAATTTGGAATAATAGTATAGACTTCTTAATTTTAAAATATGCATATTTCTAATGTGGAAATTTGTAATTCTTCAAGCAAAATTGAGAACTGAGTTGAGATGATCTGATTACAAGGCTATTAGGCTTCTTCTCTATTCCCTGAAGCCTCTTCCCCTTCTCAATTACTCCCTGCTGCTAATAAGGTGCTGGGGCTGAATAGCATTGCCTCCTAGGCAGACCTGAGACCTTGGAGTAAACCCAGCTCCTTGCTCGCCTCCATTCCTCCCTCTCCCTCTCACAGTGACCTGGTCTGGGCAGAGGTTGCTAACCTGGCTCACTAGCCAGTCTCTTTCCCCACCCCTGTCTCTGGGTCTGGCTATCCGCTCCCCTCCCCCCAAACAGTGGAGAAGATGGAGCTGACATGTAGCTCTACAGAGAAGCATTATCTTTTAGATCCTTCTTTATTTGTCTTGATTCTTTGTTCCCTTTTTATCAATTAGACAAGAGTTTGACAGTTTGATCCTCTATCCTCTCTTTTTCCCCCACATCAAAAACCCCATGTACTGGGACACCTGGATGGCTCAGTGGGTTAAGCCTCTGCCTTCTGCTCAGGTCATGATCTCAGGGTCCTGGGATCGAGTCCCGCATTGGGCTCTCTGCTCAGTGGGGAGTCTGCTTCCCCTTCTCTCTCTGCCTGCCTCTCCGCCTACTTGTGATCTCTCTGTGTCAAATAAATAAGTAAAATCTTTAAAAAACCAAACCAAAAAAACCAAACAAAACTCATATACATTCCCTATCCCCACTGCTAAATCTTAGTGCAAACACCTTATTTCATGCTTCCTGTGGTTTTACACTGTCTTGATACTTCTTTGTTTTCTGGACTTAAGTTGCTTTTCTTCATAAATAAGAAAACAGTATGTTTCATTCTATTAGTAGTTTCTCTGAAGATGTATGGAGCCAAAAAATATTTTCCCTAGGAATGTAATGATGAAACTCCTGCCTTCCGGGGAAGGTGAGTCACATACTCTTCTCTCTCTCACTGCTGCAACCTTCAACCCTCTGTATTCTGCTCTGTAACAGGCCCAGTCACTTTTGTACAATTGTTTTCTGTTTAGTACTTTCAAACTTGCTTCCTTGAATGTCAGTGATTACCACTTCTGCTTTGTTTTCTTTTCCTAAGAAACCTTTGCCTATGACTTTATAAGGTACAATTTCACAGAACTTGAACATTCACGTACAGTGCAATGCACACAGATCGTAGGTACATGGTTCAAAGTGCTAGCAAGTGCCCATGCTCTTACCAAGTGCAGAACCTCATCTCAGGAAGATACCTTGTGCTCCCTTCCCGTCAGTCCCTACCCCTTATTCCAAAGACAGCTGATGTTCTCATTTCCTTAATCACAGATAGTTTTGTTTGTAGAACTTAACTAGAACATGTGTCTGGTTTCTTTCTCAGAAAGAAGCTTCATCCATGTAGCCCGTATCAGTAAATTAGTAATTCATTGCTTTCCTTTGCCACGTAGCATCCCATGTGCGACTCACTCACGATTTGTCAATTCTCTGTTGATGGACATTTGGTGTGTTACCAGCTTTTGGCTATCATAAATGAAATTCCTGTGAACATTCATGTCCAAGTTTTTTTTTTTTTTTTTTTTTTTTGGACATACGCTTTCATTTTCTTTCTTGGGTAAATACCCAAGAGTGGAAATGGAAATGCTTCTTCATAGAGTAGGTGTGTGTTGAACTTTATGGGAAACTTCTGGAATGATTCTCACAGCGATTTTACCATCCTCCCCACCCCCAATGTATCCTTACTGACATTGGACTATGTCAGTCTTTCTGATCTTAGCCATTCTAATCGGTGTGTGGTAGTATCTCTTTGTGGACTTCCTTCAGCTTTTCCTAGTGACTAATTATGAAGAGAACTTTCTCATGAGCTTATTGACAATTTGATATCTTGCTTTGTGGAAGGCCTATTCTTTTCTCATGATTAAAACTGTACTTTTGTCTTTATTGAATTGTAGGAATTATTTATGATTCTAGATATTAGCCCTTTGTCAGTATTCTCTCCCACTTTGTGGCTTGCTTATTAATTTCTCAGTGATGTTGGAGTGCCTAAGTGATGCAGTTGGTGAAGCAAAGGACTCTTGACTTTTGGCTCAGATCATGATCTCACGGTGGTAGGATCAAGACCCATGTTGGTCTCTGCGGGGGAGTCTGCTTCTCTGCCTCTGCCCCTCCTCTGACTCTCTAAAATAATATATAAATTTTAAAAAATTTTCTCAATGATGTCTTGTTGAGCAGAAGCTTTTAATCTTGACAGAGATCATTTTATCAATTTTTCTTTCTCTGTGAGTGCTATACCTTTATTTAAAATTTCTGTTTTCTGCTTTGTTTTATGTATTTTGTTCACTGTTCTTTACCTAATCTTACAGTGTCTTTTGATAAGAAAATGTATGTGGCTTACATTTAATTTAAGAATTGAAATCCTTAGCTTTGTTCTTTCCATCTTACTTTGTTTCTTCTTTTTTCTCATTTTTAATTTTTGTGCCTTTAATCAAGTTTTGTGTGTTTCCTTTTTTACTCGTGTTAGTTTTAGAAGTTTCTTGGTACTTTTGTCTTCTACCAAATGCAATCTTGTTATTCCTGATACACATAATTGAATAGATATAGGCTTACCTCATTTTATTGTGCTTCTCTTTATTGCATTTTGCAGATACTTCTACAAGTTGAAGTTTTGTGGTAGCCCTGCGTGGAGCAAGTCAGTAGGCATCATTTTCCAACAGAATTTGCCCACTTTGTGTCTCTGTGTCACATTTTGGCAGTTCTCACAATATTTCCAACTTTTTTCATTATTATATTTGTATGGTGATCTGCGACCATTGGTTATGACTCACTGAAATCTCCAATGATGGTTAGCATTTTTATTAATATTTTTTATTTTATTTTTAAATTAAGATACAAATATTGTTTTTTAGACATAATGCTATTGCACACTTGATAGACTACAATACAGCATAAGCGTCACTTTGTAGGCACTGGGAACCCCTGAAATTCATTTGACTTGCTTTCTTATCATAGTTGCTCTATTGCAGGGTCTGGAACCAAACCTGCAGTATCTCCAAGGTATCCCTGTATTTCTCTACTATTATATGAAATAAAGATATTAATCATACCCCTCAACCAAGGTTAGGTACTGCTACCGATTATTAAAGGTAACAGGGTGACGATATATCCTGATTGCTGGTGCTAATCCTGATTTGTTCTTACTTTCCTGGCATAATTAGGATTTGTGCCCCTTTAATCTAACACTGTCCCCGTTTGTATAATAAGTCGTATGTGTGTGATTAGTATAATAAATTAAATGTTTTAGATCACTGTGACCTCCCTACTCCCTTTCAATCTACACACCCACTAGAGTGCCTTTAATTCTGTCTTTACTGCATCATGGCCCAGCAGTGAAAAAAGCAGACTCTAGAGTGATTGACTAGCTGTGTCAGCTTGGGCATCTTTGCCTCAGTGTTCCCATATATAAAGTGGGGATAATAATATCATTTTCCTCAGAGGGTTGTTGTGAGGATTTAATCAAAGGGTCTAGAGCAGAGCCTATGCCATGCGTGTTAGTGTGCCATAAAAATGTTGATTGTGATCTGCTCCCTCCCGCGTCAAAAGTTTTGCTGAGATATTTTATTATTTTCAGTTCCACACTATTGAGGGTTTCAGCTAGTTCAAGAATTCTAATATTACAAATTCCTAATGATTCTATCATTATAGCCATTCAAGTTTATTGCCTCCTGCTGTCTTCTCTCCTTGTCTTCGTCCTTATCTTGCCATCTGTTCTGTTCATTTATTTGATTAGAGTCCTTTCCTAAGTATTTTCCTCAATTGGGTTCTGTGGGTGATGTGCTTTCCAAATCCTTGATATATCTATAAATATACTCCTTTCCACTCTCTGGATATAAGATTCTTTTGTTGTAATCCTTTTCTCTCATTAACCAGTTGATATCATTCCCCTGTTTTTTAGCATCTAAAATTACAGATGAAAAATTTAGTGTTAATTTTTTTTAAAGATTTTATTTATTTGACAGACAGAGATCACAAGTAGGCAGTGAGGCAGGCAGAGAAAGAGGGGGAGGCTGGCTCCCTGCTGAGCAGAGAGCCCGATGTGGGGCTCCATCCCAGGACCCTGGGATCATGACGTGAGCTGAAGGCAGAGGCTTTAACCCACTGAGCCACCCAGGCGCCCCTAGTGTTAGTTTTTGTATTAATTTTCTAGGGCTGGCATAAAGTACCACAGAATGGGTGGCAGACGTAATAGATATTTATTTTCCCATAATCCCGGAGGCTACAAGTACAGTATAAGGTGTCAGCAGCTCTGATTTCGTGTGATGCTTCCCTCCTTGGCTTGTAGATTGCTGTCTTTTCCCCGTGTCTTGATGTGTTTTTCTCCATGTGTGCCTCTATCCTCATCTCCTCTTCTCACAAGGACACCAGTTATAATGGTTTAGGAGCCATGCTAATGATGCCATTTAACTTAATTCCCTCTTTAAAGACATTATCTCCAAATATTGTCCCATTCTGAGTGCTGGAGGTTAGAATTTCACCGTATGGATTTGGGGTAACTAAAGTCAACCCTTAACTGTTTTATTCTTTTCCTTCCTTTTCCTCCTTCCCTTCCTCCCTCCCTCCCTTGAAGTCCATTTCTTTTTCTTCCTTTCCCCCTTTCCCTTCCTCATCACTCTGGAACTCAGCCCTTTTAATCTGCAGACTCAAGTGTTCTAACCAGGGACATTGTTTTCCTTTGCTATTTTTGGCTGTCCTCTAGCTATTCCTCTCTCTCTTTTCGAAACTCCCATTACATGTCCATCTTTTAAGAATCTTATTTTTCCTTCATTACTTCCATCTCTAAGTATTTTTCCTCTAGGTCGTGGGATATTTCTTCCAATTGCTTTTCTAGGTCACTAATTTAGTTTTCAGCAATGACGATCTTTTCCCCTCTTCAATATATTCACTTTATAAATAGGGAAGCCATGTTTTCTAGTTGCAGAATATTTTTATTGTGCTAAAATTGATTTATTTAAATACTATTTCACTGAATTTTTCTTAAAAATTTAGCTCTATCCTCCAGTCATTTTATCTCTCTTAAAGGTACAATTGGAAATTTCTTTGTTTTCTTCCACTTTTGAATTGCGGGGTTCCCTTGGGTGCATTGTTAATTTCCTTTGCCTGTGCTCTATTTATCCTTGGTGCATGGGTAAAGCTAATGAGTACTTTGAGAGGTGACAAGCCCTCGAGTGATGCTTGGCACAGCAGCACCTGCCTCTTCCCTGTGGGTCAAGGATTTAGGAAATAGCAAGCTGTCAGTCTTCTGGTGAATGCCAGGAGAAGCTTCTTTGCTCTCTGATAACTTTGGTTGCTATGGTTCCAAGTCTCAGAGTCAAGGAGGAACCAAGTCTACCTGTGTGGTGCCTTAATACAACAGGGAAATCAGCAGGTTCTCCCAAGACCATGCACAGGAGATGGAACCCCCTTTCCTCTTTGGATTCTGTGGATTTCTTCAGTTCCAGGTCTCTTGACTTCAGGTTTGCATGATTCCCTTGACCTCAGAGGGAAAATGTTTTGTATCTGAGCTAACCTCTGGGACTCGCATCAGAACCTCAGGCATAAGTCCCCTTTCCATGATCACCCTGGGTTGGTATTTTTCTCAGAGGAGGTAGACTATGGTTGGGTTGTGGTTGGGAAAGAGGAGTGGCTGGAACTCATTTTGAGACTGTCACAGAATTGTTGCTGAATCTGAACCTCGATTTGTGGCAACACTTCTTAGTTTCATAGAATTAAATTAAAAAATTAATTATATATCCTTTTTAATCTTTACGACATTAACTTTATATTTTGTAACCATATTTATAGCAATTACTTAAACTCAACGCCATATACTAATGGTTTTTCTTTTTAAATCTACAGATTCAGATATTTTATCTCAGGACAGTTTTCTCCCAATGTATCTTTGATTTTTGATTCTCTTTCAGTGCATTTGTTTTCTTCTCTGGGAAATTCCTAGTTGCATCTCTATTCTGTGCCCAAAGCTATCATCATCTTTCTTGTCATTTTTATTTCTTTGTTCTTTTCTTTGGATTTGGAGGAATACGTTTGTCTTCTGTTTTACTGATTTTATTTCCCTTAACGTCAACTTACTACTTCGAATCCACTTTCAAGTTCTGCTATAATTTTTAATTTACCAATATTCTATTGTATCCCACTTGGCTCTCATTTTACTACCTGCTGCCCCTCATTCAGCTCTGTTTTCATTTCTATTGAGGATATTCATCCCTTTTTCTTTTGTTTTGTAGAATGTCATTTTATTTTATTGCAAGCATAAAGTAAATATTAATTCTTATTTATGCTTCTTCAAACACACATTTTGTCTCTATCTTGAATGCATGTTCCCTTTTCTTTATCTTACAGAATCTTTTTATTTGATATATATATATATACATATACTTATATTCATAGAATGACTAGAGTTTTACTCAGATCTGGCATTTTCTTTTAAGAAGTACTATTTATTTTCCACTAGAATGTTGTGAAGATCTTTTTTGTTTTTAAGCTGTAGGGTTGGCTACCAGTTTGGTGATCCATCGGTACGAAGGAAGAAGGAGGGGACTTTCTCTCTGCATAGTTTCCCTTACATAGGAGGACGTCCATGTTTCTGTTTCCTTCCTGGTGCGGAGCGTGCCACATCAGGGCAAGACTGATGATGCTTCCATGCTTCTGTTGGCAGTAAACTGGGTAAAGCCTACCTTACAGTTACCCTAAATGATACTGAGCTATGGTGGCTTAAGAAATGCCACATGAGCTTTCCTCATCTTTTTCATGGGTTCCCATGTCTCCTTCTAGCAACTTCCACATCAGGAATGTTGTTAGTTCTGGGATTTCCCCTATTTATTTTCCTCACTTACCGTTCATGGAAGTCAAACGCTTTTCAGTGTATGTCCCATTGGTGCTGCATATGTGAAAATGTTCTCAAACTCCATGAAGATATCCTTGTTCATTTTCTTATATGACTTCAAGTATCTGTTATTCCTACATCAACTCAAACATTTTGGTCAGAACTGCAAAGAGGAAAGTAAGGTCCATGCTCGCTGTTCTAGCTCACGTGCTGACTGACCTCCATGGCGCCACACATTTGAGAAGTGGCGGGCTGGATGTGAGAAGGGCTGATACACCTGCACTGAGGAACAAAATGTAAAGAAAGTGGGGTGGATTTGGAAGGAAGTATAAGTAGCAATCTACAGATGACTGCTATATACTGGTAAGGGAAGTTCCTGACTTCCCTTACCAGGGAATTTGTTTGTTTGTTTGTTTTGTAAAGATTTTATTTATTTGACAGGCAGAGATCACAAGTAGGCAGAGAGGCAGGCAGAGAAAGAGAGAGGAGGAAGCAGGCTCCTTGCTGAGCAGAGAGCCCTATGCCAGGTCATCCCAGCATCCTGGGATCATGACCTGAGCTGACGGCAGAGGCTTTAACCTACTGAGCCACCCAGGTGCCCTGCCACCTGGTAACTTCTGACTCTAGTAATGGAATTGGAACGTGACAGAATATTGTACCTGAACTAGACAATAGCACTCTGCTATGACTGTGTGGTTAGTTCCAGGGAACTCGTATATACTGCAGTGGTTAATTCTCTCCTTCTACTGAGCAGCTTCTAAATTCAGCAGCTCTGTCTCTGGGAGTGTGACTTTTGCTTATACACATCCATTTGGGTGGTTGTGAACGTGAGTGGTGACAAACATTCCAATTTCTGCAGTGTGCTTCTCTTGTGTGGAACTGTGCTTAAGGAAAACATCAGCAAATCTGTGATATGTGTGAGGAAAGAGGTATGATGAAAAGCCTGATGGAATTTATCAGGGATATCTAGAAGTATCCTGAGAAAAAGCAAAAAGAAAGGCAGGCTGCTTTTCTCTATTTTTTCATTGAATAACACAAGAACTTTAGAATTGACATTATGACCTGCTCTCTTCTTTTATTGCCATTGCAATGGATTTTGAAAATATTTACTTCCAAAGAAAATCCTGGGTCTTAATGTCATCGCTTACCCTAGAGAATTACATAAACTCTCTAACATCAATTTCTGTGCTGGTAAAATGTGAATAAGGATATATACTGGATGTATTGGGAGAACTGAGGACCCCACGTCTGGCACCTCAAGGGCACTTGATAGTACCAGCTGTTATTTCCATCACTCTTATTGCCATGTTTACTAGTACACAAATAAATTAGGTTTAGTCTTCTTGTCTGCAAGCAATGAAAACCAATAGGCACCTGGTTTTATATGTGTATAAAACTGAGAAATTCAGGGATAGATCGGACTTCAGGAATGGCTGATCCAGGGTTCATACAATGCAACAAAGATGGCCTGCCCACTTTTGCTTGAGATACAATTAGTTCATTCTCAATCTCCACATGGTGGTAAGATTTCATAGGGAAGCAGAATATGCCACCCCAAAATATGCTACTCTGGCATATGGGTTATTTTGAGCTGAAGACAAATAAGAAGAAGAGCTGATGCAGGGTGACCTTTCTGCGCTCTTTCTATCTGCCCCCAAGCAGATCATAAATTCCCCTCATGAAGGTGTCTCTGCCTCCCTCTGTCTTCCCTGTGCCAGGACGAGGATACCAACCTCATCCCTGACAATGACATGGCACCAAGAAGGAGTCCACACAAACAAATCCCACTATTTAGCCCTTATCTACCATTAGTTTTCTCTTATATTCGCCTTTCTACAATTTTCTGCCCCTAGAAGCTTCGACGTCCCTCTCCTTTGTCCTGTTACTGCTCTTTAAATCTGTCTTTTTTTTTTCATCCAAATGGTATAAAAGCCTCTGAGCCTAGCTGTGTCTTCGGGAATTTTCTCTTCTTTCTAGGAAGTCCCCTTGCACTGTGCAACATTTTTAATATCAAATAAAGGTGTGTGCCTTTTCTTCTGTTCATCTGTCTGCTGTTGGTTTATTTTGTAGACTCGGCTGGAGAACCTAAGACAGTATGGGAGAAGTGTCCTCCTCTGCAATTGTTCGAACAGTTGGAAGAGTGAGATCATGAGGAAGAGCAGGCATCATTGTCCCAGCAGGATCAGGAATGTGTTGAGATTCTGATCGGCTGGCTTGGGTCACTTGCCCACCCTGAACTGCCCTCATGTACTGAATCATGCCTGCGGATGGAACCCCAGGGGCCGAACTGCCGAGAAAGGGGAGTATGGATACCGGGGAGGCAAGCAACAGATGTCCAGCCAGCTAAGAAATGGGATGAGTGAGGAGGCTTCCTCCTCGACTGAACTTGCTAATTCAACTTTTACCATAGGTTTGCAAATAAAAGATGGAGGAATGACTTAATAATGACCTCTGAGTGTAAGCAGTGTTAAAAATCAAGGCTGAACAGACCTGTCATTTTCCATCTGCACTCAGGACAGCACAGGGGAGCGGAGTGTAGTGGTGAGTAGCTCAGGGAGAGAGTGGGTGCTTCCACTCACCTGGACCTTGCTAGCCCGTGAAACGGAATAATGCAGCCATCCCCAGAACACAGGCTGAAAGGACTAGATGAATTTTGACCAGATTTAATTGTGACCAGATTGGGGGAGTGAAAGTTTCAGTTTGAGTCAAGTTAACCGTTTTATTTCATGTCCCATTTTTAATGCTTCCATAGAACCCTCTCGCTTTTTCTAAATTACATGCCTCATTGTATTTGAGTTCCTCCCGCTTTTGACAGCTCCGTGCCTTCCAATTTTGCTTCTGCGGCTTTGATTATTATTCCTGATTTGGTTGTTGATGAGACATGTGGTTTTCTTCAATTAGCTCTGTCACTCTTACAAATGTGTGTGTCTCGCAAGTGTCCTAATTAAAGTCAGGAGGAGGAGGGGGTGAGAATTACAGGCAATTACAATGGTGCCATCCCCCTCTCTCCCTGCTCTGTTCTCATCATCGGGGCGCATTCTTCTGTATCTCCATTTTGCAAGCACATTGAGCAGCCTTTCTGTTTAAAATCCCATTAATTTTTTTCTGAACACGATATGCAGCTGTGCCCGTGTGTCATACATTTCACTTTCAGGAAACCCCCTCGCTTTCACTTAGTTTTATTAAGTGCAGTCTCCTCTCTGCCACTTCCTATCGTTTTTCCCATTTGTCCCGAGACAGAAGACTACCTTTACCAAGATGCACCATCCCGTAACGTCTCCCCAGCCCTGCGGCCTCCCCTTCTGCGGGCTTACGTTCAGTTCACTCCCCTTCAGCGCCGCAGACGTTTCTGGATTATCTGAGTCTTCCGAATGTGCCAGGCAACGTGCCAGGATCCAGGGCTACAAAGATGAATAAGCACATGGACGTGAAGACAATGTGGGTTAGATACTAAGAAGACCCCGGATTTCAGAGCCAGACAAGAGGGAGATTTAAATGCCTGCTTTGCCCCATGCTAGCTGTTTGGCCTTGGGCAAATCACTTAGCTGGGTTTTTTTCATCTGTTAAAATTATGCTAATAATACTTACCTTGCAGGGTTGTTGTGAAGATTGGAGATAATGTATGCAAAGTAGCTAGCCTAGTGCCTGCTATTCCTCAATAAATGGGAGCTATAATTATTATCATGAATAAGATATAGTGTACTTAAGGAACTCACCATCTACTCAAAGAGAGAGAAGAGTAAATTAACTTTTATAATATATTGTTATATGTATAATAATGAAAGGATGTAGGTGGTAATGGAGCAGGCTCCCCGGGGCCCTGCATGTTCTCTCTTCCACCCACCTCTCCATCCTCCCCTCCTTGCTCTACACACTGCAGCCCCTGCCCCCAGCATCTCCAGGAAGCTTCAGCCGCCGGACCTCTCCCCTTCTCAGTGTCTCTGCCTTTGTCCCGTGTTCCCTCTGTCTGCAGAGCGCATCCATGTGGTCCTTAAAGGGCTGGCTCTTTCTCATCGTTCAGGGTTTGGCTTAGTCATCCACGAGAAAGGCTTTCCATCACCATCCCAGTCGAAAGTAGCCCATCCCCTCACCTCCATTTCGAAGAACAAAGCAGTTTCCTTTCCGTCATAGCAATGATCTGCAGTTACCTAATTTCTCGGTTTTGATGTTTATTTCCTGGTGCTCCCCGCCAGGACATGAATGCCATGGGGGCAGGGAGCACACCTGTAGTTTGTTCATAGCTGTGTTCCCGTTGACAAGAGCAGTGGCTGCGGCATAGGGTATGCTCCATCAATAGGAGGGGAACGAGTCGCGGTGGTGGGGGAGACAACAGCAGAGATCTTAAACAGAGGGGTTTCTGTAGTGGTGGCTGTGCATTTTGCTGCTGTCGGTATTGGCAGCTGCCCAGTACCCAACGCATCTACTCTTGTGGGCTCCGGAGTCTGAGGCAAGAGGCTAAGGTAATGGGAGTCTCACACAGTGGTGTCTAACTTTGTGCCTCTCCACCTGGCTTTAGAAAACTAGATGGAAATATCCTTCTTAGATCATCTGCTATGTGGTTTTTACCTGAGCCCTTCTTCCCGGACTCCAAGCAAATTCTTGGCAGGGGTCTGGTCCAGGCACCAAATGATGGCCCTCAATAATTATTGTTTTCATGGAAATTCATCTTTTATTGTCCCCTTTCCTATGACTTCCAGTGGGGAAGATGAGGGCGCTTACAAGAATAAAGTAAAAAGGCGTTTGAGTCTTTGTGAGGCTGAATGTTTAGCTTTAGGCATGGACTTCTAGAAGTCAGTGCTGACTTTTACAACTAACATTTCTCCTCCAGTGTCCGAGTTGGGCTTAGAATGACAAGGCATCAAGGAGTACTAGCCAGTGTTTTTAAAAATGTGTGACCTTGATCAAAAGCAGAGATTGAGTAAAATATAGCAGGCTTAGTGAAAATCTATTCCTCCTGTTGGAAAAACAATTCAGAGGGCAAGAAGCACATATCAAAGCTCCTAATTTACCGAGGGGCACCAGTCACAACGTTTTCTTATATAAAAAGGGCGAAGTTTTTGTTTTAGCTTCACTAAGACTTGCAGTTCTCTTATGTAAAAACATCTGCAAGGCGTCCACTTAGTTTCCAATCAAGTGGTTAACTAAGACTTTGTACTTGCTTCTTTGGTGCTTGTGGGGCTTCTTAGCACTCACTCAGAATTTTAATTTGCATCCAGATATCTTTATATTTTCTTTTAATTGTCTTTCTCAGTCTCGATCCAAAAAGGAGCCTGAAGACTTAATGCAACTTAAGTTTTATCTTTACATGATTACATTTAAGCGTAATTTCAGGTTTTATGATGACATGGGAGAAACAGATACGGCCAGGGGACTTAATCTAATTCATTGCAATTCATCTAAAGGCCTTGGCAGTGGCAGAAGCTCAACAAATTTGTTCCAACCTCTTAGTCTTTCAAACACTTGTGAGCCTGCCTTGCCTACACAAATTACAGCTCAAAAATAGAAATTTGTTCATTCACACACAAAAAAGCATTTTAGATGAGCCACATAAGTATACTTCAAAGATATATTATTTTGTTTATTAGATTGAACTGAAAGAGATATCATGGGTCTTTGGGTTATGATTAGTTTTCTGTCTGTATATCCTTATGTAGACTGTAGGTGCTTAACTTTTACATTTTGGGTCTTCATCTCCATTAGCCGATGTTATCAGTGTTGGGATCTTTAACCTGTTGCATCACTGCCAGGATTCGACACACCCTAAATTGGGTTTCTCATGAGATTTCCAGGTCGTGACAGTTTCCCCAGTAACCACACTCGAACTTCTGAACAGACCTCATTTGTTAGATAGTAAGCAATAATATATGAGTCACAGCGAGCCAATAATCGTCCTTCAACTTCTCTAGCCATAGGCTGGACATGATCATAGGCTGGCCAGTAACAAACTTTCCACGGGATCTTTCCAACTCCAACTGGGAGAGGAAAACCCTCTTGTCTTTTAGTTAGCAAACTGTTAGAATGTGAGTCCATGGACACAGACAGCATATGTGCAACTGTGTGGAGGACGCCTGTTTACATTAAGAGAAAATAAGGTCAGTGTTCATTCAGAGAGAAGCAGGACAAGAGATCCAACAACACTTGAGTGTCTGATCTGATCATCCCAGCGATACCCTTGCCTGTGCAGAGCACACGAGCCAATATTTTTTGTTTGTCTGTTTTGTTTAAGGTAGTTAGAGTAGAAACTTCTGACAAGAAATCGAGGAGTCTTTGGCTAACATAAACCCCAATTCTCACCAAAGTAACACTAGGGACATAACCTTCCCATGAAGTCACCATGGTAGGAAACACTGAAACTGGTAAGATAGAGGAAGTAAAAGAGGGACCCAGTTAGAATCACAGATACAAAACTGTGGACACCTTACAAAACAGTAATAGTCACAAGAGCCTGGAAATGAGAAAATAACATCTCCCCAAAGGTGGTAAGGACTCTCAGGAGAGGATCACCAGAAACTGGGGACCAGTTTCTCAGGTATTGGGATAAGTAAAGTTCCCATCAGTCCCTTTGAGAAGAAAAGCTGATCATTTACGAAATCTACTTTCTATTAGGGATATTGTGTCACTGTCCATGAAGATTCTCAAAACCCAGATGACTCTTATACACAGAAAAGCCTTTTTATTACCTCTTTGATGTTTATTTAATGTCCAAATTATTGATATTATGAATTTATCAAGTAATTTTTTTTTACCAGTAAACAATAAACACTCTTCTAAATAGTCACATACTATTAGATTCATGTTGAATAAAAACTTACGGATTTAATAAAATACATTTCTCTAAATGCTTAGATATTGACTGCAAAGTTAAAGTTGTTTCATAAACCTCCTGGTGATTCAATTAAAAGCACAAATCTCCAGAAGTTTTCAAAAATGCTTAAATATGCCAGGATACAGATAGAACACAAATAAAATGTCTCAATGATTAACAAATTTTTATGCTTACAATAAAACTTAGTATCATAATGCAAATAGCATGAATTAAAATGTGGCTCTTCGTGTCCTTATTCTCATTCTCATGTTTATTCTTATTTTTGTTCCTAATCTTATTTCCATTTTTATTGTAATTATTTTTTCTCTTCTTATTCTTACCCTTATTTTGAGTCCGTCCTAGAGTTACTTTTCTAGGCTTATCATAAATGCATTACATACTCTATTTTTCTCCGGTGCTTGTAATTTTACCAGACTCCCTTGAAAAACAATACCTTTCCAGACTAGCCAAGATGGACTATTGACCCATTGGTTGTACAGACCAGAATTATGCCCTGAATGTTGGGAAAAGTTGAAGCTGCTGCTTTTGAATCATTTACAGAGTTGGAAAATGTATTTCTTGCTTAATATGATGAATGGGAGTAGATTCTTCCAATTTAACAATTTATATTTTTGTCTTCTACTTTTCTTTTACTATAATGTTCATTTTTTACTAACACTTTCTATCATATTGAAAATTTATTCTTAACTAAAGGTTTAGTAAATTATGCCAAGCTCTTGTTTCTAAAGATAAGAAGACCAGTCATTCTCTAATATCTTCTGGTATCTCCGTGAAGTCTGAAGTTACGCTAGGACAGAGGAATCCTTTCACCAACCTGGTTTGGGCTTTCATGCCTTTGGAGCGAAGCCTGAGTTAACCAATCTCTTTTAGCTATCTTAATGAGGTATGTTTCTATCCAAGTGTGGGGGCATGTTGTCTGTGCACCCGGAACTTCGTTGACTTTCGGCAGAGAGGAAGAGTTCTGCTTGTCGACCTGAAATAAAGCCATAGCCTCATTTCCTGGATGTAGCTTGATCAGCGTTCCCTGTTTTCATAAGAACGTTGGAATACCTCCACAGGAAAGTTACCATGGAAATGAAAAGTGCAACTGGCTAGTTATTAGTTTTTTATTGCCCTATGGAATGTTTAACTAGAATGTTTGGAGAAGGGGACCAAAAAGGAGTCAGAGCATTTGTTTTTTCGTAAAGTGTGTGAGGAGAAATTCTTGCCCCTTTGGGAATGAGGGTACAGTCTGAACCTCCTCAAAAAGATGTTCTGCCAGGCCATGTGCACAGCTGCTTCAACCAGTTGCTGCTAACAACTTCTCACACCAATAGACCCAGTTTTCTGTCTCAAGAGTCTCAAAATGCCACGGTCCCTCCAATTCTGACAATCAGTCCACAGCTTGCCCTAAATGTTTTCACTTTATGTCTGGAAGTTAATAGGAGCATGCTTTCTAACATGCAAAACACATTTGGACTAATAAAAAATGAATAAGACCACCTGGTGGGCTTTCCCTTTAATCTAGACCTGGGGCTTATTTCTGCCCCATTTATTCAAGGTTGGGGTTGAATTCCACTTGCCAAGTATAACAAGTGTGATCATTTCTGTTTAGTTTTTTCTTTTTTTTCCTTTTTTGAGCCTGTACATTTTCTGACTTCAGTCCAGGTGAATACAAATTTAAAAACCCAACTGTACAACTTTAAGAAAGCTTCACGTTCATTCAGCTCTGCCATTAGGTGGCAGCAGTACAACATGAAAAGCATCAAGACCATCCGTGGCGTGAAGATGATGGTGGTGGTGATGGTGGTGGTGGTGGTGACGATGGTGATGATGGTAATGATGACCATTGGGGCATATCACCTTGAATTTATACATTGCCTTTATACCAGTGCCATTTTCTTACTGACTCCCCCATTGATTCCCAGAATACAGATGAGAGATGGGAAAGGGAAAGTCTTGTTTCCAGTCTTGTTTCCAAGTCTTGTAAAATGGGATTAATTAAACTCAGAGTTGTTTGGGGAGCTCGCCCAATTGACCTACCCAGCTATTATCAGAGTCAGTCCTGGAATTTAGGTCTTGGGATCCAAATCCAACCTTCTTGTCACCTGTACTCCTTTCCACAAAGCATTCATCCTCGTTAAGTAGAAACTTATTAATCCTCACAAAATATGAAATTAAATTTACCAAAGAAGTTAATTTCATCCAGTAGGTAGACGAAGGAGGCAGAAGGCATGCATGTGCAGGGTTAACATAGAGATAGGCTCTGCATAAAAAAAGTGGGAGAAAAGTACTGCGTGAGGGTGACGATATCTGTGAGTTTTTTGAGGCCAAATTGCTTAGTTTAGTGAGCACCAGGCGTTTGTGGTTTAGTGTCTGTTTCTTCCGTGTCATTTACAGCACGGAGGTGCTCCGGCATGACCCTCACACCACCTGAAATAATATTTAATGGCCGACTGCAGGGACTTGAGGCCTGTAGGAGTGAACAATGCTTATATTGGTCAATGGCTTCACACAATTGGAGGAAAGAACAGTGTGTCTAAAGGGGCTGTTGGACCACCCCAAGGACAAGACCCCCACTTCTCTCAGATTTATTTTGCAGTCAGTCATCATCAAAAGCACAGCAGGGCTCTGAGCACGAGAGGTCTGTGGGTGGGATGAACTCTGAACCACACTTGGGTATCAGGTGCCTGGGCTTAAGGGAATTGGGAATAAAAGTTATCTTAAGTTTCAGTTTCATTGTTTACTTTGCTTTGGAAGCACAATGAAATCTTGAATCAAAGGAAGAATTTTTTTTTCTTTCTTCTCTTGAGGAAAAGTCCAGTTCATGGTCTGTGTCATAGGCAGGTGAGGGTGACCCAGTGTGGCCAGAAGCAGAACCTTTTCTGAGTTTCTTCAGAGATGCTGTAGTACACAGGCAAGTGAGGAGGACAACAGTCAAATTACAGCCTGAGGAGCCATCCCTGGGTTAGGACCTTGATGGGCAACATGAAAAAGGGCACAGAAGACATGGTTTCTGGTTTCTCACCAGGGAGGGAGATGTTAACTACACAGATTTTTCGCATATCTGTACCTTTTCTTTGGTCTTCCAGGGCCTCCCAGTGCTGCGGGGAACACACAAGATGAGACAACAGTGGAAAACCTGAAGGATACAAGAGGATTTGCATTAGAATCAGGAAAGAGACATTTCTTGTGTTTGCTTGGGTTTGGAAGTGAGGAACTGTCTTTTCCCAGAACACATGGGGAACAGTACTTGGTTTAAGGCAGATGAGCATGGTGGCTTTGTGTATGACTTCGATAAAGATTCTTAGAGTGAAAATATTCCACAATGAAATATTAGCAATTGTGGAATTTTTATTATTTTATATCTCCCATGCTTCTGCTTTTATCTTTTAATGTGAGTTATTTGGTTCAGAGGAAGGAGAGAACTATTGGATAGTGGTAACCATATGGTGAATATTTTGTATATATTATTTTGTTTGCTTCTATTATTCAATGAATATTGATGGAGGACTACTGTGTGCCTAGAACTTATAACACCAGTGAGGCTTTTGATGATACAAAGTCTATATTTCATGCATTTATGGATCTACTAAGGGAAATGAATTTTAGTTAAATCAAGATGCATAGACTAAGATTCTGGTACCATTTCTAGAGTGGAGGTGTTTTGGGGGGAGGGGTATTCTCACGCCACCAAGTGATTCTTGCACACCAGTCTGATGTCTTATAATTCAACTCAATTCTGACATTACCTGCCTGGAGATAGTTTCGGACCCCACAGGTTAAGGACTCAGTCCCCCAAGACTGCTCTCCACTCTGGATTGCTAATCATGAATCCAGGTTGCCCCTGTGCTTCTGACTGATCAGCTACGGATTAGAAGCTTCCACAGTCCCTTCCTTAGGTTTGATTAATTTGCTTAGAGCAGTTCACAGAACTTAGAGAAACATTTTAGTTACTAGATTAGGGGGTTATTATAAGAAGATGTAACTCAGAAATGGCCAGATGGAAGAGAGGCATAGGCTAAGGTCTGGGGAAAGAGCACAGAGCTTCCATCCCCCTATTGGTGTGTTCAGCAACACAGAAGCTCTTCAAACTCCATTCTTTTGAGTTTTCACAGAAGGTTCAATACCTAGGCACGATTGATTATATCATTGACCATTGATGATTGAGCTCAATCCCCAGCTCCTCTGCTTTCCTCAGAGGTGGATGGGTGCAACTGAACCTTCTAATCACGTGCTTGCTTCCACTAGCCACCAGGTGCGGTCCAAAAGTTACCTTATTACATAACAAAAGGCAATCCAGAGCACTTAAGAAATTCCAAGGGTTTTAGGAGGTCTGGATGAGCAACAGGTGATGAAGACCAAATACACAGTTCTTATTATAAATTGCAGTATTACATACATAAATATGTACACATATCTAGATGGTAACAAGAGAAATTTTGCTGCTTATGCTGCTGGATGGAGGGCAGAAGGAGAAGGAGGGGGGTGGTAGGCAGAAACACGACCATGAGTTTGCTATGGAGCAGACACACTGCGAATGAGGTGCCTGTAGGGTAGCCAGGTAGAGGCATGAGTAAGTCCAAGCTTACAGGTCAAGTCTGGAAGCAGACTTGTCCTGCTTCGGGCCGTTAACTTTTGGTTTTCATTGGCATATGATGCTTAAAGTTGTGTAAAAGGATAAAATCATTCTGTCAGAGTAGAAAGAAGAGGGTGCCTTTTTACAACGCAATCTTGTTGAAGCTGTGAGCAGACTCATAAAACAAGGGTAATAATGCCCGTTGGACTTAACAACAAGGAAATGACTGGTCTTAGAAGGTGTCCTGTTGGGGGAGCTAGTGACACTCCCCTGCTCCCCATACCCATGTATATATAGGCAATGCCCACTTACAAGTCTTTCTTTTTTGGTTGTTTTCAGTTTTATCTTTTTTTTTTTTTTTTTTTTTTTTCACTGTTCATCTCATCATTAAACTTAGAGAAGAGAAATCCCTACTCTTCATCCTCCAAATTCCTCTTCAGAGATGTATGTCTGGAATAACCCCCAAGGACCTAATCAGTACAAGAATGAAAAGTGAGAAGAAGGAATTAATGTCTTTCAGACCCACTTACTGGTTCATCGTGTCCTTCCCTACTGGGCAGGTTCTGAGATACGAATGCTTTTGTGTGGCTTGTTCATCAATAAATACCAAACTCAAATTCCACATATTTGGCCCACTATTCTGTGAGATACATTTTTTTTCTTTTTTCCTTTTTTTTAAACCTGCAAGACTGTTTGTCCTGGTATTTTCATTGTATCACAGAGTCCCCATAAGGATAGAGGAAGAGCTTTCCTTCCCGAGAGGCACGGTTGATGGTCTCAGTGCTCTACAACCCTTGGTGCTGGCGATCTGGGCCATATGGCTCTTGCCTAATCCTTGCTCTTTCTTTCTAGCATTCACTGAAGCATTAAACGTAAACTTATTTATAATGGAAGCACAGCATTGCTAGGGTTGTATCTTCTGCAATGGAAACAGATGACTCTCGTTTTGGTTGCTGTGATGTCCATCGACTTTGGGACGGCTACAACTCTAGAAGGATGTCCTGAGGTTGGAGATTTAGAATAGAGTAGAATGCAACATAGGTTTGTATCATGTTCTTCACAGCAGCTCCATCACAGTGGAGAACGCATTACAGAAAGCAGCTTGGTGGACACATCTGTGAACAATGGACACTGAAGAGAGCCACTGAGGAACCCAAGCCTGGGAAGAAGATGTATTCACAGAGACTTTCCTTCTTTTGGAAAAATGCACCAGTGACAGCCCCAAGTCCCTATCCTGAGACCAGAGTGAGGGAATTTCTGATGGCTGGGTGGAGCTCAGGTGGCTGGAACATGGATGGAAGGGGATGGACTCAACCCTAAGCTCCGGAGCATCCTGGCCCGGGGCTTAGGACTGTGTTATGGAGACACCCAGATATGCAACCCAGGCCCTGGGAAGGGCTATGGAAGGTTTGGACAAGATCTTTGAGGGTAAGAATTCCATTCAGAGAGATGCCAGGGTTAAGGTTTGGGGGAACGGGGCTGGGAATAATGATCCTTCTTGAGACCAACTTTGTGCGAAGCAACGGAAGAGGCTTTTTACTTGCATTATCTCCTTGAATCCTCAGAAGAAATGTACAGGGTAGATGTTTAGTTTCCTTCTACAGGTAAGACAATGGAAGGTCTGAAAGATTCACTAATCCAACAAACAACAATAATTATAATAATAGCTAACATTTGTTGGTTGCATGCTATGTGCCAGTCACTGTTCTCGTGCTTACCTGGATTATTCATTTCAATCTTCCTAACAGCCCTATGGAGGAGTTGTCATTAACATAACTGCTTTATAGGTGAGGAAGCCAGGCAGAAGAGTTTCATGGGGCCTCAGGCCACATATTCAGTCAATGTTTGAGCCAGAGTTCAAATCCAGACAGCCCAACTCCAGTTCTGAGACCCAAGGGTCAGTCATGTTCCCAGAGCCATGCTGGGCACCTGGTACAGAGCATAAGCAGGAACGAACATGATCTTGACCTTCATATAACATGTTACTTTGTACTAGAGAGGTTAAGTGAATTTTCTGGGGTCACACAGACATTCAGGGTTGGAGGTTTGGACAGAAGTCTCTCTCCCCAAAGCCACATTTTATAGAGTACCTACACACAACTCAAATATTCTCCTGCTTTGGATCAGGATGCAAAACCCTTAGAATATCCTATATCCTTCTTTACTCTGCAGTCTGTACTCTGCCATTTTATCTGCTTCTTCATCTTTCCTCTTCTTGTCTCTTCCACTTTATCCTACCTACCTTTCCTAACCAAATGCAACCAATCTAAGCCCCAAGAGAGCCGCATAGAGCTTCTCAGAGTGAGGGGGTGGGGATGTCAGGGCCATGCCCATTCTCCATAACCTTAGGTACTTTGGAGTATGCAAACATCTTCCATTGGCCCCACCCTGAAATCTCAATGTTAGGTGTGGGGGGTGGGAGGGGTAATCTCTCTGAAGGAAGTAGCTCACAATGGTCAGGATTAGCTCCCTCAACATTAACCTCCTCAGAGTTATCTTTACTCTTCCAAAGACTCATACTCTGTCACTCAGTCACTCACTCCCCCATTTGGCATTTATTATACCAAACAAACCCTGACATAGAGTGATGATGATGATGACGATGATGATGAAGCCTCAAGAAGCTTATTTTCTAGCAAGCAGACATCTTGGATGAATGCCATCAAAGGGACTCAGAGAGAGGCAAAGAGTCACGGGATGGTAAAAAATAGCTATTACTTATTGAGGGATTGTGGCGGTTTGGTAGGTATACTACTCAGATCCCCCTTCCAAAGGCATCCTGAGACAAGGAATATATTAGCTGACAACCTCCAGCTGCTGTGCCTTTGAGATTCACTGTGCTGTATCTGCTGGGCCCTCTCTCCGCGCCCCTCCATTTCTGGGTTGCTCTTAGTCAGTGACTGAGGACAGTGGGGAGCTAGAGGAGGGATATTTCTGCCCAATGCAGGATTCCTCTGGGGGAGGGGGAGCAACCTTTGCTTTGGAGCTCCCCTATCGCCTGCCCCAGATCTTCACAGAGCTGTCCCACCATGTGAAACCCCTGCTACCCAGCTTTCCTCCCTTCCTTCCTCCCCTCTTTCCTTTCTGGGGGACAGACCTGATCTGCATCATGGTCTGAAGCCTTGCCCTGTGTACTCTTGCTCACCCTTCTCTTTATCATAGGGATTTCCTTCAATGAATGCAGGTTTTGGGGGGGCTCTGCTCCTCCTGGGTACCCAAGCTGACAGGAGCTCAGGCTTGTACCTGACTTTGAGGCTTGTCATGAAGAGATCTGGAAGAAGAGAACTTTGATAGCTGGGTCTGGAAGGGACTAAAATGACCTCTGTCCACACCACATTGTCCAGAACTCAGTCACATGGTCCCAATTTATAAGAGCCTGTGAAGTAACACCTTCTTGTCTGCAAGCCCAGGACAAGGCCGTACAGCAGGGAATAAGCATTGTTTGTAGTTCAGGTGGTCACAATGTGCTAAGCCTTTCCTATTTGCTAAGGCCTAAATTATCCTTCTTTAATGAATGGGGCACCCTAGTGTGAGAGAGGCCAAGTATTTTTCTTCAAGGTCACCAAATTAGCAAGAGTTAGAGGCAGAATGTGGAGTCACATATATAAGACTACAAATAATCTTTTAACTGCTCTACTGTGGGTCCAAAAGAAATGACTAAATGCCAGGGGGTTGTTGTTCGTTGATGGGTCTTTAAATCTTGACCATACACACCCCAATCCTTCCAGAGTATTTTGAAACTCCAGTGAAATGTCTGAGATATGAGAAATAGGCGTGAGGTTTATGCCACCTTCATTATACTGAGTGTTTTCCTTTCCTGGGCATGTTCATTTCTGAATAAGAAAGATAATATTTGAGGGGCATTTCTATCTACAACCATTCCGGGGGCAGGAAGAGAATGTTTGTTTGGCTTTCACTTCTTAAGGTAGAACAGACCACATGGAGGGGGAAAAAGTTGAACAAGTTTGGGGGTTTTCTTTTTTCTTTTTCTTTTGTGTGTGTGTGTGTGTGTGTGTGTGTGTGTGTGTGTCTTACAATTATACCTAATAGTTTGGAACAGTGCTGCAAAATAGCGTGGCTTTTGAAAGAAATGCTTTGCTTTCTGCCCAGTTTCCTTCTGGCCAAGGTTTTGAGAAAAGAAAACTATAAATAGCTGATGATAAAAGAAAATTGCTGCTGTGATCTGCGAAGAAAGAAAGGGAAAATACAAAAGAATCGTCCTGAGAGGTTTTCAAATAAAAATTACGGTTCCCCTCCCAGGGCCCAAGATTGCAACTTCTTGGAGGATGGAAGGGCACGCACGTGACAGATGTTTCCCCTCTCTTGTTAGTTTTCAAAGATATTTGGTCTCGGTTACTGGTCTTCTATAGAATTCAGAGCTCTTCCCATCCATTAAACATTTTACATGAATTGAAATTTCTCAAAAAATAAGTAATTTACAAATAGACGTTCTTCTGATTCTTGTCTGCATCCCTCTCCTTTTCTCTCCTGTCCTCAAATGTCCTCTGGAGCTAATGGGGGGAGGGGGCTGGAGGAGTGGGGGTTGGTGAGGGGTAGGGAGGGTTAGGAAGGTGGAGTCTGGGGGGATGGGGGGGGTAGGGAGGAACCAAGGTGTAAAGGAAACTTGGCAGGCATTGACCTTTTTGTTTAGTCCTCACCAGTAAGCCATTTTCCATTTCCTGCCAAAATGTTTGTTTGCCATTGATTAAACTTCACATTTTTATTACCCAGAATTAACTATAGTATTTATGAAAATGGAAGGTTAAAAGGGACAATATCCCTGCAAGTTGTTCCATTTGCTTGTAACCAAAGGACTTCCCTAACCTGAAACCATCTCCTCCTCTTAATTTGAAATGCAGTTCTTATCAATGGGCAGTAATTGAGCCACAGCTCAGATGTGCAGCTCAGTTCTGAATAACACACAGAGCTGTATTTGCTGTGTTTTTGGATTGATATGAAAATAGGCTTCCAAAGGTTGTCTTAAAAGAGCAAGTGTGGGAAACACTGATCTCCAGGTCTGGGAAGACAAACTGCTTTAGGTTTTTAAGGCCAATTGATATGCATGTGCACTTACACTTTTCTTTCGAGTTACATCTATCTTTTGTGATGGGGACACTCCCTGCCCCTGTGGACAGAACACAGGGACAGATCTTAGACTTGAAAGAATTAATGGGTTTCTGTGGAACTGTCTCAGGGTGGCAGGTGAGAGTTCTGTCAGAGTCAGGGAAGGAGAAGACATGTGTCTCCAAGATCAAAGTCATCCTGACAACTTGACGTGGAAAAAGAAAAAAAAAAAAAAGGAAAGTTGAAAATGAGAGAGAATAAAGTCAGAGAGGAAACTTGCCCATGGGCATTTTAGACATAGATCTTGTGATATTAACATTTCCTTTATTTCTTAAAAAAATGAAATAAATTGCTTCCCAGGGACCCTGAAGGTCATTAGTACCAGCTGCAGCTGCATACTGCCGAGAGAATGACAGTGAGACGGACAGGCGTGGGGAAGGACTGGGGGTGTCCTCAGACATGTGCGCAGCTTAGTGAGACTGAACGTTTGTAGCAAGTTCAGGCTAAGTCAAACTGAGCTGTCCCCAGAATTTAGTACAACTGTCACCTCTGGGTCCAATTAAAGGCACACCGAATTAGAAGACAGAAGACAGGGATACAACCTTCATCCTGTCCCTAGTTGTGTATTTTGTTGTATGACTTTATCTGTGCTTCAGTGTCTTTATCTAGAAAATCAAAGATTTGGGCTTGATGAAGTGTAATCCCTGTGGTTTTAGTTAACCATGTGTGGCATAATATGTTCATGATTAGATCTCCTATTAATCTATTTTGGTCAAGAAGCCAATCCACAAACACAAATAGATCATGAATTTTCTCTTTGCTAGACTCTGTGGAGGGGATGAGAAGGGTGTGAAGGGACAAAAAAACCCCCCCAAAACCAAAAATCACCTGATTCTTGTTTTCTTTCAATCCCTTGTGAGATAGAACTGTGGCTTTTTCTGATCACTGCATCCCCAGAGTCTACCACAGTGCCTGACATACAGAAGTCCCTCCCGAGATATCAATTGGCTTTGTCTCTAGTTAGAAAGACATTAGACATTAAGAAAAGACACTAACAAAAGATGCCCCCCAATGCAAGTTATATAAAACTGGTACCAAATCAGTGAGTATTAGAGTATAACTATTAGAGAACTTCTGAGACAGAAGCTCTCTTTGGGCAGAAATGGTAGGAGATTTTCCAGACAAAAGGACATTTACCTCAAATGGCTGAAATCCATGTGTCAAATTGATTTCAGGTTCCGCAGACAGAAATCAGTTTCAAAGCTTAGACAGAAAGATACCACAAATCTTGTTTGTTTTTTACATAAGAAATATAATTCAGGCTCTATAGACTTAGGTTTTTTTTTTTTTTTTATACAGAATGGGTCACAGTGGGACAGAAAATATAAGTTTGAGGATGGTGTAGGGAAAGTAGCAAACACTTTCCACCATGGAGTAGGGATAGCTCTGTTTCTCAGGGCAGATTTTGTGAGGGCAAAGCACATACTTGGCTTGAGGAGTTCACCATTAAATATGGATGGGCTTTGGGCCATCTTCCCATGCTGCCATCCGTGCTCCCCATCTCTCTGTACTTGGATACCACTACCAGGGGTGGTGGTGTGCTGAAGAAGCAGGAAGGAGAAGAAGACATGATGATACCTTCTCTTGAGGAGCATAGGTCTCTGAAAGAGGGAGACGTGAAATCAAGTAAGTTACAAGGCCTTGAGGCTACAAAACATATGAATAAATAACTGTTGTGAAAGCTTGGGGCACCAAGGAACTAAAGGTCTCAGCAATTTTGAAAAGAATTCTTGGGTGCCAGACTTGTTCTGTGTATGCTGGGGGAGGCCGAGGTGCGATTGCCACGTGAAGCAGGCTAGGTAGGTTATTCCCACCTGGTGTACGAAGTAGGCGGCTTTGAGTTGTTTCCTCCAGGGGCTGGAAGGCAAACAAACCTGAAAGCTATTTTCATGAAAAAAAAAAAAAAAAAAAAAAAGACCACTCACTTTCTTTGTAAAGGCACCTGTATTAATTTCCTGTTGTTCTTGAAACAAATTATCATAAAATTAGTGGCTTTAAACACCACGTATTCATTATATAATTCTGGAGGCCAGAAGAAACCAAATCAAGTTGGGAACAGGGCTGAGCTCCTATTAAAGGCTTGCAGAAGGAATCTGTTCCTTGTCTTTCCTACTTTGTAGAGGCTGCCTGCATTTCTTGACTCATAGATCCTTTCTTCTGTTTTCAAAGCAGTGTAACATCTCTCTCTCTTTCTCTCTCTGTCTTTAACCCTCCCACCTTCTTCTGAAAAGACCCTTGTGATTCCATTGAACCCACCCTGATAACACCCAATAACAGGATAATCTAATCACAATATTTTTAATTTAATTATGCCTGCAGAGCTCCTTTTGTCATATATGGTAATATATTCACAGGTTCTGAGGATTAAGACGTGAACATGGACATTGTCAGGAGGCATTCCTAATAGTAGAGGAGGTTCCATTCAACCTACAATGGTATCCAAGTGTTCTCCTGAGAGTTGGCCCTTCTGCTTCTCTCTCTTCTTCCAGATCTTTCCATTATGTTATTTGTCCCAGATCCTTCCACAGGGAATGCAGAATGGAAGCAGTATAGCTCAACGAGTTCTGGACTAAAACTGCAGTGTAATGATGGACAAGTTATTTAACCTTTCAAAGCCTATTTCCATATTTGTATAGTAGAGATGATAAAAACAATTATTCATGGGCAGGTAGTGAAAATTTAATGAGATATCATGTATAAATTTACTATGGGAGAATCTTGCACATAGAATATGCTCAATTCATGTTGGCTATTATTTCTGCTACCCTTCTAATTATGAGTAGGAAGCTGGCAAGGCACGCAGGCGGAGAAGAAAAAAGGTCTCCAAAAACTTGAGCTGTGGGGCACCTGGGTGGCTCAGTGGATTAAGCCGCTGCCTTAGGCTCAGGTCATGATCTCAGGGTCCTGGGATCGAGTTCCACATGGGGCTCTCTGCTCGGCAGGGAGCCTGCTTCTCCTCCCCGCCCCCACAGCCTGTCTCTCTGCCTACTTGTGATCTTTTTCTCTGTCAAATAAATAAATAAAATCTTTGAAAAACAAAACAAAAACAAAAACAAACAAACAAAAAAAACCTGAGCTGTGCTGAGAACTCAGTTCAGTTTTGGTTTGGGAGGTTCTTGGTTTTCATGAAATACAGTTTCCATTAGCTGACTCTCCACAACTCTCTAGGTCTAGGAAATCAACTTGTTCCAACTGACATCACCCCATCAGTATGTCCCCAAGTCCTGCTTTAGGGCTCTAGGAAAGGGAGAGTCACTTTTAGGCTTTCAGTTTTGTGGAATTTTAATTCTAGAAGCTCTTTGGAAGCATTATGCTCTATAATTTTCTAAACTCATCTTCTGATTTTAGCCTAGAATTATGAGGAAAATCATCTCATTTAATTTACTTGCCCTGATGTGTAATTGTCTGATAGCTCAACAACTTTTTTTTTTTTTTTTTTTTTTTTAATAAATGCTGCTCATTAAGCCAATGAAACCTCTGAATGGTGAAATTTCAAGAAGAGTGACAAAACGGATTAACATAATCTGGAGACCTACTGGAAAACATATTTGGGCAATACATTTGCTTGGTTATTAGGTGTTGTTTTTGTTTGTTTGTTTGTTTGTTTGTTTTTAACTAAGGGCATGGCCCCAGCAGTTGGTTGCCTAAACTGTTCTTGCTTTATAGATTTTTCCATTCCCTCAATTTCTGAACACACATTTTATCTCTTTAAATATTCTCAAAAGGGGTCTAAAGCTTTGGGAAAGTTGGGAAGAACGGGGTAGTTAGCACCTAGGGTAGAGTGCTGGTAGGCATCTACTTGATAACGTAAGACCTGGGTTTTTAAGTTAAGGACCAACCTCTATTACAATTTGCTTCCTGTTTGTTTTCATCTACTTTAACAGGAGACATTTTAAATTCTGCTCAGTTCTTAAATATCCAATTTCTTGGGATCACACGAGCAGATATATCCTCCAAATTTTTATTATTTTTTTTTCAGTGCTATCTTTCTGAAAATGAAATATAACAGTAATCTTTAAGTACCAGGTTTGGTGAGCCCAATGAGGACCTAGTATTTGCACCAGTAGCTATAGCAAATGATTGGGTGGCTCATCGCTCTTTAAATTCCAAGGAATCTCTCAGAAGAGAGGGCATGTACTTTTATTGAAGATGCAAGGTGCTAATGGGAAAGGCCTAAGAGATCCAAGTACTATTCATCACAAAAGAGACCTTGCCAGCTCCCAACAGGTGTGACTAGTTTTGGAGTTGTAAAGATTGTTCCTGAGGGATGGAATCACAGTTTGGGTAGGACCTTTTGCTTCTATACTGTTTGATCTGAAGCATAGAATTTTGATGTGCCTCTTAACATGGAAATCTGAGAATGCCTTAAATGTAGTTAACTGGTGGTTCGCTCAGGGATCTGGGATATTAAGAACAGTTATCATTGGTCAGAAACTCTTTGTGTATTTTTTTTTTTTTTTTTCTGATCCTAATCACAATCCTACATGAGGGATATTAGGACATTCTCTTTACAACTCAGGAAAGCAACACTCAGGATGCACACCCAAAGTCACATACTTACTAAACTATCCCTGGGCGTTCTGGAAAATTCACCTGCAGAGTTGGCCCTATTGGGGGACCCATTACTGTTCTCTATATTTGAAAGATGAAGAAGAGATTTAGTATGAGAAGAGAAGAGATAGTTTGAAAAACAATGATCTACTTAAAAGACAATGAAAACAAACCAAAACTCGCTCAATTACATTAAAATCATCCAGTACATTATATAATAAAGTACAGGACTTTTTAAACTGTAGTTTGCAACCCAACAGTGAGTCATGAAATTTCTTTATTACATCTCAAACATTTTAATTTTAGTGAAATAGAATAAAATAAAATAATAATGAAAATACCAGAAGGCAACATATAGAGTAAGGATGAATGGCTTCAAGAAACATGGGTGTATATCCACGTATGTGTGTATGCTGACAAAAGGGAAAATGTAATATTTTATTATGGGTTATGGTGAAAAGAGTGTGAAAACCATACAGGGGTTTCCTTAGTATTGCTGACTCCCATCTATCCATTTTTAGAATACATATCCCAGTCCTCTCTACTTAGAGTTACCATGGTTAATGAAACAGTTATACCCCTATATGTTACCTAGCACAGGAGCCTGCAGCATAGTCTGCCCTCACAAGAAGGCCGAGGGTCAGAGAATTTTTTGGAAGGACAAACAGTCATGAGCAGAGGCTGTTGGGGGCCACAATCATTAATAGAGGGAGAAACATGACTCCTAGGATGATTGATCAAACCCTCTGATCTTCATTGTCTTTGTCTTAGTTACTTGGTTTGAGTTCAGCCCTCTTGTATTTGTGTGAGTGTGCTTGTGTAAGACCTCAGGTTATTCATTTGAAGAAAGTATCATGTAAATAAGTAAATCAAAGACACAGATATCTATATATCTATCATTTATTTAACAAATGGTTATTGAGCACCTATTTTGTGCCAGCCACTATACAGAAGGCTAGAAATGGTGGGGTGGGGGAAGAGGGTACTCTATGATTATTGTTTTTCATGAGTTCATATGGTTGTAGGAGAGGTAGATACATAAAAAATCATAATAGCACTAGAAAACTTTATGCCTACTTTGATTAATATAAATCTAGAAGGGTACTGCATCAACATGGACTGCATATTTATGTCCCCCTCAAATTCATAAATTGATGCCTAATCCCCAAATAATGGTATAAGGAGATGGGGACCTGGGGAAGTGAAGAGGTCATGAGAGTGGAGCCCTCATGAATGCAATTCGTGATCTTACAGAAGGGACCCCAGAGAACTCTCTTTCTGCCATGTGAGGGTACAAGAGAAAAATGGCCATCTATGAACCTGGAAGCAGTCTCTCACCAGGCACCACATCTGTCAGTGCCTTGAACTTGGACTTCCCAGGCAATAGGACTGTAAGACAAATGTTTGTTGTGTAAGCCACCCAGTCTATGGTATTTTATAGCAGCTCAAACAGACTGAAATATACCCCTAACCTAGCATTTGTGTGAGTATGTAGAGTGAGTGCATGTGGGATATGGCAGAAGAAGCAAGTAAAGTGTTTAGTTACAAAAGCCTTCTGGGAGATGATACCCGAGAATCATATGATACAATGGCTCTCAAACTTTAGCATGCATCCAGTTGTCTGGAGCACTTGTTAAAACACAGATTACTGGGCCCTACCTACTGAGTTTATGATTCTGTTGATTTGAGATGGGGACTGAGCATTTGCATTTCTAACAAGTTCCCAGGTAATGCTCTGCTCTTGGTCCGGGACCATAATTTGAAGACTACTTTCAAAATGGTTTTAGTTGCAGGCAGCATCACCCCTTTCTTATGTGATGGCTTATCTACAAAATTCACATATAAAACAGACAAAAATGGAGATGGCTCTAAGGTACTGTACTCTCCCCCCACTGGACATTTTCAGTGGTTGCTCCTGAAACATCTTCATGGAAATCATGAATCTAGAGGAAAATCTGGTTCTAAAATTTTATAGTTTTCTTTATGGGTGCCTTTCTTTCTATCTCTCTTTGCCTTGAATTAAATTGTTTGATGAAGAAGCCAGTCAAGTGATTTTAGAAGAACATATAAATTGGTGGGCAAAAGTTTTGGCCAAGAATACATAGACTTGTGTTTTGATTTCTGCCTCACCCCCACCCTGTAATGTGGTATGATGATTAAGTCTGTTCTTGGACATCTTTCTTTAAAACTTTGGTTTTTGATGTTTTATTCAGTCAAGTTATGGCATTTCTATATGAGATCCCATCATAAATTATTCTGAAGACTCTGTGTTAACTCTGTGTAAATGTAGACTCTGAGTTAAAAACTCTGTTAATAATTCTTTGTTAATAAAACTCTGTTTTAACTCTGTGTTAATATCTGGGTGAGAAAAATACTTTGGGTCAAACACATAGAGTTTGGGAACTCTTTTTTGATGGCTTCCTGAAACTAGTTCACAGTAAGGTAGTATGTATTTGATGGTTAATGCCCTAATAAAAATGGGGAAAATGATGAATTATCTAGATATCCAGAATGGTAGGAAAGTCTTAGAATTGATTGAGATGTTCATTGTCCATCTAGATATTCTGCATCACAGAGTAGATTAGTTCAGTTGTTATAGTGGCAAACTGGTTGTAGTATAATTGATTCCATGTTAATGATCTGTAATAATAATTATCAAATAACATTTTGGTGTCTTCATTTTTATCATTGATTGAAATGAAGACTGTATGGCAGAGGGAATAAAAGAAAAGCCTTCCTGCTTTGGAAAAGAAAAACTTGAAATCTTACTTTGGAATTATTCCAAGTTTTGGTTTATCCTTTGTTTATATTATCGCAGTGGGGACATTTTCAGATTTATCAACAAAGGAGGATTTATAATAGCCCAGAGTTTTAACCAGGTTCAGAATGGTTAAACTTGGATGCTTAACTGAAACTTGTCCAGACTTTTTCTCTGGTTGGGGATGTTGCAAGCCTCATCTATGAAGGTATTTGGTACTTTAAACTAAAGTTAAAAAAAAAAAAATCAAAGGCAAATAGGAATCAAAAAGTGATTTTTAAACAAAAAACGATCAACATTTCATGAAATCTCCAGGTTCAAACTACAGTAGTTGCACAGTTTTGGGAAACATTGTATTCCCCTTTAGCTCTTTGTGTTGCTGATATTACTTCCTTTGGGTTTAAGTTTGAGGCCTATGTATTTTTTTTTAGTTTATAACATCACCAAGCCATCATTCATATCAGGTATGCTAATTTGCATCTGTTTTTCATTTTTCTAAAACCAACTGGTGACATTGGGGAGAATGGTAGTGAGTGTGTTTTAATGTTTATAGAAGCCACTACTCAACTTGATTTCTCAGAAAAGGGGGCACTTCTGCCAAGGAGACCTCTGGGAGAGATCTATCAGTGGTCACTGATGCAAACAAGCATTTGCACAACTCTTGGAGTTGAGAGAGATGTGTGAAAACCTAACACATCTGGAAGACAATCAATCTTCGCAGTTAGTCAACATCTGGGAATGTAACCAGCTGGGGTTGACAAAACTGGCGATTAAATGTGGTGGAAGTTCACTATCTGCAGACAAGTGCAGAGTAACTGCCTGTGGATCGTGAGAGCATACATGTGCCTTGCGTGTGGTAATGAGCCATTAGCACCCAGCTTGTGTGCGTTGGAAAGGCATCAGAACACTGAGGTATGTATGGAGGTGCTTTTCAAAGTTTTTCCAATTTGTTTTTCTTTCAGAGCAATATATAAATCCACACTATAAATTCAGACAAAGCAAATAAAAAGGTCAGCTTCCCTAAGCTTCCTCATTCTTTATCCTTCATGTTTTAACTTGTTATTTTCATTTTCTGGCTTCATTTTCATTTTCAAGCCATTGGTGTGTGTGTCGGTCTAAGAGTAAAATACCAACATTAGTGCTACTTCTCCTGGTTCTTTCTTCAGAAGTGTTTTATTGCCCTTCGGGCAATTTCAGATGTCCCATCACACTAGCCAGTTTCTACATTTCATTCCATTTTAAATATCAAAAATAAGCCACTTTGCTTAGATAACCATTTAATGTAACTCTTTAGAAGAACTCAGGAAAGAACAATAAAAATGATTAACAGCTTTACTCTCTTCTGTGATTTTTATACTCCATTCTTTTTCTCTTTTTACTTTTTTGGGGGTGAAGTAGGTCTAAGTTTCTCCCTAGGCTCTTTATAGCTCAAACGATCTAGCACCAAACTACAGAAGAGACATGCTGTTTTGACTTTCACCTTTCTCACTTATCTCTCCCTAGAACAAGAAAATCAGTGGTTTGTAGCTAAATGAGAAAGAGATCTGACTTTCTTACTGAAACAGAATTTAAGAAGCAGTTGTGTTGTCTGTGACTAATGGCTGAAGATAGGTTCACAGAAGGTATTCCCACCATTTTTTGTTCAACAACATCTTTACAAAGTGTTGCAAATATTTCAAAACCAACCAAGTAGAGTTAGGAAAAACATTAACTGTTCTCTATAAGCAGTTTCTCAAGTCAATTTTGGTGGAGTTTTCATAGAGAAAGTTCTCAATGGTATTTGAAATAGTAGAATTACTGGTCCTTTCAGTTGTGCTTCTTTCAGTTGTGCCTTTAAAATCAGATCCCTCCACCAGTAATTAGAAAAAGAGAACCACACTGAGCATAGAAATTCCACAGAGCTTTTAGAAGCTAGAATGATTACCACAGACTTGGTAGTACTGAAGTTTCCTTAAGTACATCTTCTCAGCTTTGTGGTGGTAAGTTTTCTGCTGCAACTCTGCCATTGTAGTGTAGAAGCAGCCATAGACATACTAAATAAATGAGTTTGGCTGTATTCCAATAAAAATTTATTTACAAAACAGAAATAACTTGAAGGCTGACTTCTGATTTAATATAAAGCATTTGGGGAGAATAGAGAGAAAAGATCTTAGAATTACTGTGTTGACTTAAAACTCCAGGAGAAAATGGTTGACATCTTTTAATTTTTTTTTTATTTTTTTAGGTTATTTACTTATTTGTTTAAGAGAGAGAGGGAACACAAACAGGGCAAGCGGCAGGTGGAGGGAGAAGGAGAAGCAGGCTCCCCACCGAGCAGGAAGCCTGACATGGGGCTCGGTCCTAGGACCCTGAGATCATGACCTGAGCTGAAGGCAGACGCTTAACTGACAGCCACCCAGGCACCCCTCAAATGGTGAATATTCTAATCAACAGAATCTATAGCTCTAGTGTCTAACTGAAGTGTCTTTTGGATTAAAAGCAAGACACTGAATCACAATTATAATGAATGCAGTTAACATAATTCTCTAGTCTTTTCTTCTGTTCTTTTCTCTTCTTAGCCTTTCTTCTTTTTCCTTCTCATCCCAATTTTACCTTTTATTGTTTCTCATATTTTTTAGGCCTGTGTACAAGTCCCATTCATAAACCCATTCCAAAAGAATGCTTGGGCTCTTTTGATAGATAGTTATCATTTAATCTTGGCTTGTTTTTCATTAAGATGAGAGTGAAAGAACACTTTAGCCTCAAGAAACAAAGTCTGTTAGCCAATTTAAACAGTTTGCATGTCTAGCAGAATGAAGAAAGACAGATCTTCATGTCAACACTCTTTCCTGCTGTCCCTTCAATGACTGAGGAGTCTGCAATCAATTACATGATATAGCATTGTCTAATTGATGGGCTATAAGTGTATGTGAGTCCATTATAATAGATTAGCTTCTATTGAGATAAACTATCACGTGGAAAACCCTTTGCCCGCCAAAAGCAGACTTCTGTCAAACCATTTGATCAATGGTATAGAATTCCTAGGGATTTACACTCAGAAAAGTGACTGTAGAAAAACAGCAGCCTCACACTCAGCACAGTTTCCCTCTTTCTCCCTTGCTTCAAGTCATATCTGCTGATTTCATGGTCTGACACTTTTTTTTTTATTCTTGTTAGCATGGTTTAGCCTGTTGATTCCCATTCTGCCTTCCAATATTACACACTAAATCAGCCAAGTTCAGATCAGTTTCTCTGCTAAGCAGGAAAGAAGAAAGAAACACCAAAGGGCACAGAAACATTGCAGGAACTCTAGAAGACTTAGAGAATATTTGTCCCAAATCAATCATTTGAACCCTGAACCCAACAATCTGGTTTGGTACTCCTAGTATTAGGGAAAAGGGAAGTATTGAACCAGACTTGGATGAGGCCATGCCCTTAAGAGTAGTTATGTATAGGATCTCAAGTAAGTCACAAAATTCTCAGGTCCTCAGTTCTTCACAAAATGAGAAAGATGGACTGGAGAATTTTTGAGGATGTGTTACAGGTTAATATTCCAAGATTCTCAGATGACAGCATTTAAAAATTCTTTTGACTTTAAACTTAATAGAGGTGCATTTAATTTACTAGGTTTCAGTGTTCTAGTTATTTATTGTGTAACAAACCACCCTGAAATTTTATGGCTTAAAAAAACCCAGCAGCATATATTTTGTTCACAAACCTACAAACTGGGCAAAATTCTGCGAGGATAGTCATCTCAGCATTGGCTAAGGCACCTCAAAGGCCAAAATCTGGAATCATCTGAAGGCTTGTTCACTCATACACTTGACAGTTGGTGTTTAAATGTTGGTTGGAAACTTAGCTGAGACTACTCGTTGGAACATCTATATATGACATTTCCATGTGTCCTAAGCTTCCTTACAGTATGATGGCTTGGTTTCAAGGACAAGTATCTAGATAGAACTAGTGAGAAACTGTATTGCTTTTATGAGCTAATCTTGGAAGTCATACAGAATCCCATCTACCACGTTCTGTTTGCCAAGGAAGTCACAATAGCCTGCCCAGTTCAAGGTGGTAGGAATTAGATTTCATCTTCTGGTAGTGGTGTGGGAAGATGCTGGAAGAGCAAATGGGACCATAGATATTGCTGTAGCTGTTTTGGGGAAATATAATCTGCCACATTCAGGTTATGACAAATATTTACATTTGAATAGAACGTCTATAGAAGTGCTGATATCATTGAGAACTCAGCTCCATCATCAATAATTTAAAAAGAAAAAAAAAACCTGGTGTGATTCTACATCCCAAAGTCTATGCTTAATATATGCATTTTCTCGTTTAATCTTCATTTTTACAGATGAGGAAACTGAGGCAGGAGACTTCAAGTGACTTACATAAGCTCCTATAGCAGGCAAGTGTGCAGTGGAAAGTTGGACTTCAGAATCAAGGCTGTCTAGTTCCAAATCCTGTCCCTCTTCTGTTTCCCGACACTGTCTCACTCATAAAACTCTTGTTCTCATGTCTTAGCTTTGTTTCTGTTTTGTTTTGTTTGTTTGTTTTTGGCTGGAAGAGGGTATAATTCAGATGATATTTTTAAGTGGGACTTAAAGGAAAGTTGCCAAATAGTTTAATACCTGAAATGACTCCATATCTAAATGAATTTTTGCATATGAGTGGATTGTTATCCTTCCCCACCCCCACCCTTCTGCCCCCACATTGGAGTCTGTGAAGCAGAGTGATAGCCCGGCTATTATTGGTCAATTAGGAATGAGGAAGAACACTGAAACATGTGTCTGATTTATAGCTGATAGTATATTGGGCCAAAATGTGAGCATAGACTTATACATGAGAGAGTTCATTAAGGGTTAATAATAAACAAAGTGTCCTCTGAGTCAGAAAAGAAGAGTAGATCAAAGATGGCCAGTTGTCTGGACTAAAAAGGAGTCAAGGAAGTGTTGCCTAACATACAGCTTCTGCGTGTAAGGACCAGGCCCATTCAAGAGAATGGAGCAGTCAACAGTGTCTTTGCTTGTCCCTGGATAAAGTTCTTCTACCAAACGGTGTCAGGCATGCACTCCAGATTGCCAGTCACCCCTTGATAATTGCTTATCCCGTTCTTCAATGAAAACAAAAAGCAAAATGAAAAATGGTTGACTTTATCCAATTATCTTTTAACATATTTGGCATTGACTTGCCCCCACCAACAGTATTATGGCACCTCATGAACACAGTCTTATGAAAAGAATCCACTTCCCACCCCCTGCTCTTTTTCACACAATAGCTATAGATAAATGTATGGTCTTCAGGAGTTCACTATAAGAATATTTTTTGTTGTTGTTGTTAATAATGGGGTAACTGTTGAAAGACCATTCTGAGTCTGGGTGACAGAAGGTTTTGCCTTGCTGTCTAGATCAACACACTCCTCCAGTACAAATAGTCTCCCAAGGACAATTTGTAGGTCTTAGCTGTGGGATTTGCTTTCTTTCTTTTTCTTCATGTGCTTTCAACAATAGCAATTGCTTCATAGCTCAACATCTGGAAGCACATTTGGCTTCATTGTTGGAAAATAAATTAGCATCCCTGTTCACAAACGAGGGACTGACCTTGCACTGGACAGCAATGACTGTGTCTTTGGTTGACAGACCAGCCTTCCTTGACCATGGGAAAGAAGCTGAAATGCTTCTCTTTTCTGGCACTAATGCCCATCTCTCAGAACCGCCTGTGACTACTCATTACAAACTGGACATTTGCCCTAGGACATGGAGCAAAAGATGACACTAATTGGGAGCTGGCATCCTGGAAAACATTGTCGGAATCATCTCTTGCGAAAAAAAAATAACCCTTATCTTGTGCCAGCACTGAACCGTGGACTCCATGGACCTGCCTGTGTCTGCTCACACCTGTTCCAACACGGATGCCAAGATATGGGGGGTCAGGAGGAAATTAGACACACAGAGCCTCTGGGAAGCCACCAGAAGTCACAGGGCCCTTTGAAAGTCCTTTGAAATTGTAATAGGTTGGACAGGGAGGGGATGCCCTATGTAGATGTATTTGGCTGTGGTCATGGTCACGAGGTTTGAGAATCCCACATCAAGCACCAATTTGAACAAACTGAACAGCAAAGAAAGAAATTTAAGGAGCCAAAAATAGAAACTAGGAAAAGGATAGAGGATATGTTACCAACAAGTTGTTTATATATATTATATATATACTCTCTCTTTATATATAGAGAGGGTAGCTTATTCTTTTCAAATTAGGTGTGATGTACAAATATGGAGATAGAAATGTGTATATATGTTTGCACTGATATAAATAAATAGGCTTATGGATATGAGTATCTTCAACTATTTCGTGGATTTGGGCAGACTGTGAGTCAAATAATGGACCAAGAAACATAAGTTATATGCACATATAAAACCTGACATCACAAATAGGATAAAAGTGAGTATTAATTCTAACTGTGAAATACCAGTAATGTGAAGTGATTATACTTTATGATCATACTTCTTTTTTTAAATTTAAATTCAATTGATTAACATGTAGTGTAATATGTAGTATATTATTGGTTTCAGAGGTTAGGTAGAGTTTAGTGATTCATCAGTCTTATGTAACACCCAGTGTTCATTACTTTAAGTGCCTTCCTTACTGCTCATCACCCAGTTACCCCATCACCCTACCCACTTTCCCTCCAGCAACCCTCATTTTGTTTCCTATTGTTGAGTCTCTTATGTTTTGTCTCCCTGATTGTCTTATTTTATTTTTCCTTCCCCTATCCTATGATCCTATGCTTTGTTTCTTAAATTCCACATGAGTAAAATCATATGATAATTGTCTTTCTCTGGTTAACTTATTTTGCTTAGCATAATTCCCTCTAGTTCTATCCATGTCACTGTAAATGGTGGGATTTCATTTTTTGATGGCTGAGTAATGTTCCCTTGTGTATATATACCACACCTTCTTTATCCATTCATCTAGCATGTGATCATACTTACCTATCTGTTTACCTTCCTCTCATAGAGGATATGTTACCAACATATCCTGAAACTTTGAATTATATAGGTCTTCGTAAGATGCAGAAATGAGGAATATATATAGATGATTCCATGTAGCCAGGAATCATGTTGCTTTTACACTATGGTATATTAATTCATTTTCTTACTATTCAGTCAGTTCAAGAAGTTTGTTATACACTCATTTGGTATAGGCACTATGTGCTAAACCCTTGGGATACAAAATACTTAGGCTACATTTAGTTGTTTCCCAGATTACTGCTCCAGTCTTTTAGCCTAAGATCTTGCCTCTGATCTCACCACTTCACCATCACATCTTCTCCCAACTTGTTCTTCAAATTACGGATTGAGTTATCTTTCTAAAATGCAAATTCTATGCCATTATTCCATGAATGAAATTCTTTAGTGATTATCAGTTGCTTTCAGGCTACAGTGTTAGCTTCTTGGCAGAATACCTGAGATTCTCATGAGCCTGCTACTGCTTGCCTTCCAGCCTCATCTTTGACCACCCCTTGACATGCCTCTGATTTGATGTCACAGTTAAACAGGACTTCTTATAATTACTTGAGAAGTACCATGTGCTTTATTATCCCAAGTTCTTTGTAAAAGGTGCTTCCTCAACACAGATTACTTCCTACCCCTCTTCATGTGGTCAGTGCCTATTCATCTTTCCTGACTTAATGGAAATGCCACTTCCTTTGGGAAGATTTCCATAATGCTCCTTATGTACTACTGCAACCTTTACATCTCTCTGAAGCCTTAAGTCTTGGATGGGAATATAACAAACTTATGCACTTTCTCTTTGTTTTCTTGTTATCTTGGGCTCTCACCATCAATATTATAGCTGTGCGCATATCCTAACACTTAGCACTTACTGTGGCCAGGAATTATTTTCCACTTGTCATTTCATCCTTTAAAAAACTTTAAGTAGTAGATATTATTGCCATCTTCTCATTTTTACCTACACTTAATTAATTTTACCTACATTTAATTAATTTTCCTAGACATTTTAGGAATGGCAGAATTAAGATTTAAATGCTCATTTGTAAGACATCAGAGCCTGTTTTGCTCTTTTTTAATGATATAGTATAATAAGTTCCTTCTTCCAATCTCTCACTTATTCAACTTTAAGATTTTTGAGACAAGGAGTAATGTTTTCATCACAGTTACATCTCCATGCAAAGTACAATGTCTTTCATGCAACACATTTTGAGAACACCGAAGGGGGAGGCCTTTGCTCCACTCTTAAGTTGCTCATGGAACTAGAGAGTAGACATCTAAAAATGTAGCTTTGGTATAATGAGGTAAATGCACTATTATAGGTAAGCATGTGTTGCTGTGAGAGTGAAGAAGAAGGGCTCATAGCCCAGACTTCAAGTTCTTGTCTTCTTAAAAGAGGTGATGCCTGGATTGAATATGAACTAACTTATTTCCACTAAAATTGTATCTAGGGGAAATTCAAGTAATATAATTCTCTCCATGACAAAAAATTAAGGATAAACTCCAGTCATATTTTTGAAATATTTGTCATGTGGCATATGGACTGTGAATCTATTAGTCATATTTTTTGTTTAAAAACAAACAAACAAACAAACAAACAGTTCCGGGTGCCTGGGTGGCTCAGTGGTTTAAAGCCTCTGCCTTCGGCTCAGGTCATGATCCCAGGGTCCTGGGATCGAGCCCCACATTGGGCTCTCTGCTCAGCAGGGAGCCTGCTTCCTCCTCTCTCTCTGCCTGCCTCTCTGCCTACTGGTGATCTCTGTCAAATAAATAAAATCTTAAAAAAAAAAAAAAACCCAAACAGTTCAATGAGCTGATGTAACATTGCCAAGTTATTGGTTTTTTAATTATTATTTTATTATGTTATGTTAATCACCATATAGTACATCATTAGTTTTTGATGAAGTGTTCCAAGTTTCATTGTCTATGTATAACACCCAGTGCTCCATGCAATATGTGCCCTCTTAAATACCCATCACTGGGCCAACCCTGCCCCCCCCCCCCAAAACCCTCAGTTTGTTTTCTCGAGTCCACAGTCTCTCATGGTTCATCTCCCTCTCTGATTCCCCCACCTTTATTGTTCCCTTCCTTCTCCTAATATCCTCCATGCTATTCCTTATGTTCTGCAAATAAGTGAAACCATATGACAATTGACTTTCTCTACTTCACTCAGCATTATCTCATCCAGTCCCAACCATGTTGATGCAAAAGTTGGGTATTCATCATTTCTGATGGCTGAGTAATATTCTATTGTATATATGGACCACATCTTCTTTATCCATTCATCTGTGGAAGGGCATCTCGGCTCTTTCCACAGTTTGGCTATTGTGGACATTGCTGCTATGAACATTGGGGTGCATGTGGCCCTTCCTTTTACTACATCTGTATCTTTGGGGTAAATGCCCACTAGTGCAATTGCCAGGTCATAGGGTAGCCCAAATTATTATTAAACATGATAACATATTGAGGTCAAGGACTAGATTATAAAATTTTAATTTTAGCATTTTCATATGGCAAATGATTATTGGGAATCTGATTGACTAAAAGCTCTAAGTCTTCCAGAATAGGGTAGGTTGAAGGCTCATGAAGGGTCTTTCCAGACCTGGCAGTCTCTGATCCCCAGTTTTGCCAATGATTTCCGCTGAGAATATAGTAAAATATTCACTGTTTTAAAAATCGTAGTCTGGAGCGCCTGAGTGGCTCAGTGGGTTAAGCCGCTGCCTTCGGCTGGGGTCATGATCTCAGGGTCCTGGGCTCGAGTCCCACATCGGGCTCTCTGCTTGGCAGGGAACCTGCTTCCTCCTCTCTCTCTCTGCCTGCCTCTCTGCCTACTTGTAATCTCTCTCTGTCAAATAAATAAATAAATCTTTAAAAAAAAATCGTAGTCTGAATAGGAAAAGTAGTATTGTATAGCAGATGATTACAACTTTGAGCTAGGCTCCAAGGATTTCTAACCTGAATTCAAATGAGGTCCTGAAATGGGTATCATCAATAGATGCAGTTTCTAATGGTTTCTGACGCCTATGGCAAGCAGGGCTGCTGTCCTTGGTGCTGACAGTGATGTTTATGTTGATGCTCTTTTGAGTGAGAGTGAACTGAGGTGGGGGAGAGGTAGTTTGAGTATTATCTTTGACACAGGAAGAAAAAAATTCTCACGCCTTTTACTGGTAAAATCACTTTTACTCTACCAAGCTCATGTAACTTCAACGTTTTTCTGGGATTTTTCATTTATTAATGAAATTTATATTTTTTAACAGTAACATAAAAGATTACATAAAAGTTACATAAAAGATTCAAAGTAATTCCCGGTTAGTGTTTTATTTTCCACATTGATTTCTTGGTTTACCATTTTAGCTTTTGTTTGCATATCATGTCGGGGAATTTCTCCATTGTATTTCAGCAAATTTAAATACCCATTTTACATTATTTCTTTGTGTTCACCTTTCACAGATAAGGAGAACATCAGTTCAGTTTCTCTGAATTTAAAAATAAATCAAGTTGAAATTAATCTATTTATGTAATTGAAATTCTGTTATACCTCATTTCTTCCTCTACAACAATGTATCTGATCTCCTGTCTATTCTTACTAACAACCCAAAGTCCTTAGGCCGATGATATTATTTATTGGTCAGCATGGAAGAATATCATGAGTCATTGCCTTCTGTTTTTTATTTTTTTAAGTATTATAAAGATTTTGCCTCATTTCTCCATTTTTCTTAACATTTTACTTCTCATAGGTCAGTAAATTCACATCAGCCACTTTCTTTCAGGTTACTTATTTATTTCCCATTTAACTTTTCTTATGCAACTCATTTTTTTTCCACAATTTTTTCTCCAGCTTTCTTAGAAATATTTATTTCCATCTCTTTGTCCCATTTGTGAGAAAAAGAGGCTAATCCAGACTATTCAGTATATGAGTTTTGATGGCAATATCTCTATAGTAAAGGGAATGAAAGCAGAAAGTTTTGAAGTGGAATTAGGGAGAGTAAAGAACCAATGCATTGGACCTCTAAACTCACTGAAAAATGCACTGTAAATGCATTCAGGGTTTCTAAAAGTCAACATTTACTTCCTTATCTTTCTCTAGCTAAACTTACTTTCACCAAAGAAAAAAATCTCTGTCTTTTCAGTTTTTTCCTCTTTCTTTATTTTTAATTTTTGTGTTCCAACTATAGTTTGTTATATATATATGTTATATATAACATATATATGTTTTTCTAAAGCAATTGTACAATGTTTCAGTTTCCACTGAAATTTAAAAGTTTTTGTGAACTGGACCTTATAAATGATGTGTATCATTTCATTTTGTCTTTGATGTCAAAGCAATCAGCATATAACCTTTGGAAAATATTCATTTCCATCATGGGGGCATCTCTGTATGAATTGCTTATGCTTGGTGGATTTTATTAAATAGTTCATCACCATCCATTTATTTTCAACACTAAATGCCTCCATTTCCTTTGCATCAAACCAATAACCACCTTAGTAGGTTTTTCTTTATTCACACTCCATTTTTAATATCTACTCATTTATTCACATGACAATCATTCATGACAATATTAATAGAGTGCCTAGTCCATACTGGGCATTACACTAAATCCTGGGACAGAGATGTTTAAGAAATAGTCCCTATTTCAAGTATTCATGCTCTAGTACCCAATGTCAGATGAACAGACATAATTAGGAGATAGTGTTAACTGATTTATGATGGGGTACAAAGCACCATGGAGGTATGGGAAAGGGAAACAATTTATCCACTGGGTCCAGAGCTGGAAACCTTAGGATATGACCTTGAAGAATTGCCCCAATAGCTGATCAGCAGTTACTGGCCATGTTTATGATACATTTGGTGCAGTAGAATGGCTTTGGAGTCAGGCAGATCTGGAAACAAATTCTGGCTGAGCCACCTTCTAAGTGGTATTCCCTTTGAGAATCAGTTTTTTCATCTACACAGCGGGTGTAATGACTCTTGCCTCACATAATGTGGTTGAGTCAGATAACAATGCTCGTACCTTTTCTTTAAGCCTCTCCCCACGAAGTTTAGAGAGAACAAGAGCAGGGGAAGGACCAAATTCTGATGATCACACTTGGTGATACACAAATCCTTATCTAAGCTATTTACATGCTTAATCCTTTTGATTGTCACCACAATCATATTAAGTATATCTTATTATTTCTAGTATCCCTGATTCACAAGGAAGAATACGGGAGTTTAGAGGAGTTAACTGTTTTGCCCCTAGGATGTGGTTAGTGAAGACACAGAGCAAGTGTTTGAACTCAGATCTGCAGAGCACTGAAGCCCTGGTTTTATCCACTCCTACACTCTTGCTCTCTGCCCTACTAGGTTGAGTTGAGGTTGTTGAGTACGGTAGACATTTGTCCCATGGATTTGGGTTTCCAGACAGAAGAGTAGGTTAGATATTAGATGATACATTCCCCAGGGACATGTGGCATTTAATTTTGCTAAGCTGAATACCCAACATGTTGCACAGGATTTAATACCCAGAAGGCACTTATATTTGTAAAAGCAAAGGCTAAGCCGATGTAACAAAAAGATTCAAAACACAGATGTTGTTTTTTTCTCACATGACAGTCGCTGGCAGAAAGGTAAGCTTGACAACCATTTTCAGTAAGTAGGCAGGACAAAGCAGACGTCCAGGTCAAGGATTTTCTTTAAAGCAGGTAGTGTCAAAGTTGCCCCATCACTCCCATTCACTTTCCATCAGCGCAAACAGGTCTCCACATCTCTCTGTAAGATGGGCTGGAAAATTAATGTTCTTGTTGGACAGCTTCTTGCTCAGGAAGGAGAGAGGAATAGATTTGGGGACACTACCATCAATTTCCGTTACAGTGCTCAATGAACACCTATTGAATGAGCAAATGAAGAAAATCAAAGCCTATAAGTAAACATGGGCCCCAATGAGACCAAGACAAAGTTGTTAGCTTAATCCACAAGCTTACAGACCCGTGTCAGTATGCCAATATGTCTTTCTAGCTAATTCTTGCCAAAACACATCTTTAGTCATAGCCGCCTATCATAAGTATCTCTTCACTATAGTGTTTTCCTTTAATCTATGGCTGTCAACTTTTCTCTTGACTGTCAGAATGGGATCGAAGTCACAGAAGAGGTTTTGTGAGCTCCATGGATTATGCTGCTCTCTTAAGGAAGATAAAGTGACAGGTTTTACAGCACTTATCTGGATCACCTGTCAGGGACTCTTCATTCCTGGGGCAGAGGAGAAGATCAGGAGTTTCAGCTGGTTATTTGTGATCCTCTTCAGGGCTCCTCTGTTGGCATTAGGAGAGAGTATCTCTGACACTGGCAAAATGTGGTTTTAGTTATCTTAAAAGGAAGTGCTGGAAGTTTTCTACCTCTGGACTTCTAGACTCTGTCAGATCAATATCCTAGCTGGGAACTCAGTCTCAGCAACTTCTTTTCCTTAATGTAACACTTTCTTTGTTTCATTAGAGAGTTTTTCTCACAGCCACTGCAGGGGCATGCATTGTATGATGCCCATCTCGTAGCAGATAATTCACCCCACACAGAGCGTGACCACTCTTGTTTGTTGCCTGAGGGTATGGCAGATCCTTATTAATTTCACTGAGGCAACAGCCAGAATTATAATAGACTTTGTGAATGTAGAAGAGAAAAAGCTACATTTTGGGGGAAGTAGTCAGCTAGGCTGTATTCTTCTAGACTTACCAAGGTGGAACCTTTTTCTCTCAACTTGTAAGCCAAAAAAATAAAAAATAACTACTGAAACCTTGTATCTCTTTAAGCTCTTTCATTCCTAAGAGCTTAAAGTGACTCTGTAGACTTACATCTCATTTATTTCCACAACATCCCTGTGGAGTCAGACGCTAGTTTTTCTTTTACTGTCCAGAGAGAAAGTAATGCCCTGAGAATTTAAGTGATTTGTATTCAAAGTCAAAAAGTGAGTCAAATTGTAAAGCCAATGTTTGAAATCAGGTGTTCTGAATTCTCAGCTAGGGACTGCTTTAAGAGGACAGTATTTTGGGGAAGAAATAGCTGGGAAAATTCAAAATATATGATAAAGACACACATGTCATGTTATATCAAGGTTCAGATCTAGTAATGTTTCTTAGTTCAGACTTAAAAAAAATTGCTCCCAATGACTTGACAATATTTAATGATGTGAACTGTTCTCACTCCTTTAAATCACAGGCATAGGAATCATTATTCTGTATTTAGTTTGGAATAATGCCCTGAAATCAGAGTTCCTAAATAGCACTAATGATTTCATATATTTCAGGAAGAACAGGGGACATTGGCTATGCACATAATTGATGCTTATTAAATTGTTGTAGACTAGAATAGTTTTAACAGTTTGAAAAGTGGATCTAGATTCACTTACAGACTTACAGGTTGGAGCAGGGTATTTTAACTCCTGTGTTACTTTGTGCAAATTAGGAAAGTACCTTTCTTCCAGGTGGACACAGCCCTAAGACAGGGTGTATAGCTTGGTGAGCAGAACCCTGGCTTAATTTCAGCCTCACTTACCTATCCCCTCACCTGAATGCTCTTTGTGGCAATCTTGGGATAGAACAACACCCTTCAGAGTCATCTGGCCCACTTCCCCCAATTTAAGAAGTATAACATTATTCCTATCCTACAATAGAAACGAGTCCGTTTTGAAGATCTCTTGGAAAGCTATTTTCACAACCCCATCAGTTACTCATAATAATATTCTGGAGTCCTTGAGGTTAGGATAAGAATCATCTGCATACGAAGGGTGACATCCTCAGTGATTGGTCACAGAAAGAACTGACATCTATGCATAATTCATTAGGACGTCAGTCCTAGGTACTATGCAGCTCTTGGCACAGAAAGGTCAGAGAGATCATGGGAAAACCTGAATTATAGTAGGGCCTTCTTGTACATTCATCCTTCTAAGTGGTGGGATCATTTGTCTGCCTTGCCTTTATTAGTAACTTTTAGGTGGGATCTGAATTAGTGTGATCAACCGTAAAACAGATGGGAAAATAGATTAAAAGACATTAAATACACGAAAAGTAGAACTTGAGCAGAGCTCTTTGGTCTCAAATGAAATGCACTGCATGGTGGGCAGTGGTCTCTCTGAAAAGAATAGCAACAATCAGGACTGCTTAGATTATGAGCTTGTGGATTTAACAAGCTTCACGAAAGGCCCATTTATAATGAGCTCTCCATTGGAAGTGGAGGACATCACAGGGAAGTGCTGGGATGTAGATATACAACCTGGCCAATCTTCAGACAGCTGTTCAGAGAAGAGAGCCTTCAATTGGCCTGAATCAGGACTTCAGGGATCTATAGGCCATGAAGATTGAAGGAAGCTCTAGAGTGCCCAGGATATAACTAGTTCCTACAAAGGGGACTGGTTCCTACAGAAGTTCTCTCTTGGGCATTCTTCATTTTGGTAAGAATAAAAATGTTAACATATGGTCACACTAATGTTTGATAATGGGTGTATTTTAATTCACAGATGAGGAAAAGGAGGCAAACAGACTTGCTCGAATGGCATGAACAATCTTAAAATTTCCAGTTCTATCTTTCTACTAAACCTGATAATTCCTAAGATTGGACAAATAAGTCCATGGAATATGAATTAGTATTATTTTATTGTGTGCTTCCAATACAAATGCTGAGCATTTGTATCAATTACTATGTAAAGTTTTGTGTGGCCTGAATTGTATCCTAAAATGGTGAAGACCTAACCTCCAAGGTGACTGTATTTTGAGACAGGGCCTTCATGGAGGTCAAGTTCAGTGAAGTCTTAAGTGTGAGGGTCCTTTAAGGACTGGTGTTCTAAAGGAAGAGGCCCTAACAATCTCTCCCTATGCATGCATACGGAAGAAAGTAATGTTAGGACACAGTGAGAAAATGGCCATTTGCAACCCAGGATGAGAGACCTCACCAGAAACCAACTCTGATGGCACCTGGATCTTGGACTTCTGTTCGTTAGGACTGTGAGAAAATAAATTTCTGTTGTTTAAGCCACTCAGTCTGTGCTATTTTGTTATGGCAGCTATAGCTGACTAATACATAAAATTAGCTCAAATAAGCTTCTTAATCAGGCAAATGGTATTACTTTGGGAATCCAATATAGTGATGAAATGTTTAGAGCCCAACCATGTGATTTCAAGTCCTAGATCTGCCACTTATCACTTAAATAATCCTGAGCAAGTTCTCAATTTTTCTGTGGGTGATGCTTTTCCATCCACAAGGTGGTGGTAATAATCATATCTTCCCCACTGGGATTGATGAGGGTTAAACGCATTAGTGTATTGAAAAGTCGTATAGTGCCAAGCACAGAGAAAACAATATATATAAGCTATTTCTATTACCTCAATTCTCGGATGAAGACACAAGCTGGGGAGATGAATTCTCTCCAGATCACCCTGCTATTAAATGCGGATGTATCCTTATTGGAATCAAATTACGTGCAGAAACCAGGTCCTTAACCTTTACACTACACTGGCACTAGTAAAGGACATCAAGCAAGAAATTCAGTTAAAACTTTTTTCTAAGTAGAACAATTTTGCGACTTGCCTTCTTACATGGCAGGGCCAGGGCTATGGTGGGACTTTTTCTACACCCCTTTATTTTGCTGAAACTGCCAGAGTTTGAATGTTTGGCTGAGAAGGGGTCTTTTATTATTTCTCTTCCTTCTCAACACTGTCCTGACTTGCTTTCGTTTGTTTCAGCAGTCCTAGGAAATGTCCAAAATGCAGGAGGAATACACCCTTACCACCAAGCACATGGGGAAATTTGGCTCAGAAAATGTCACGTAAGAAACAGTCAGTGGGCACATGGGCTCTGAGAATTCCAAGGTGATTTCAGTGCACTAAATTCATTCCATTTCTTCCATAGGGCAGTTAGCTGGGTTGTGGTATGTCGAGGGATAGTGGTTTCTGTGCAGCTTCGTGGCCTCTGCGGTAAAACTGAATATTGGAAACAAGCAGGAAGCTTCGTTAGCTTTGTCCCTGGTGAACCGTTATTCTCTGCCTTCCGTGGTTGCACTTCTGGTGGTTCTAGCCTTGGTTCTCTGGTGGCTGAAGCTGTGACTGCAGCTGCCCCACTTTGAGGGAGGCTACAGGCCACATAGCTGTTGAATATTTAGTATCTTCCTCACCAGAGACCCTCATGCATGCTAAGTCCTCTGTAGTGTGGCCAGAGGGAGGGGAGTTTAATTGCTTTGCCTGATGATGGACCATATTCTCCCTTTTGCTTCTAAAGTCTTACTGGAGACATTTTCTAACTCATTTGACCTTCCAAGATCCTTTCTCTGTACCCACTTGGTCCTTCAATTCCTGTTTCTCCCATATTATGCCCTGTGTTTCCATCACTTAACACTTAACAATAATTCTCCATTGTACTTCAATGTCATTGAGGGTTAGCCTTGTATGCATGGGACCTCACAGACTCCATGTTAGACTGGCCACTGGAGATATCTACCAGACACACACACTCTCTCAATGCTGAATGAATGAACCAGTAAATGAATTAATGTATTATACTCAGTTGCAATATATACTTCCATGTAATAGATTATTGGAAGATAAAGGACTGGAAAAATAATTACTTGTATACATGCACTGCTTTGAAACATGGCCAAAGTCAGCATCTTCTCAGGCACTGGCAATACCTCAGAACTCGGTAACTTTCAAATCTGTAGGTGCTGGAAGGTGCTAAGACTATGGTCTAATTGAAATTCTCTAGCTTCATCAATTGTCAGAACTAAATGCTATTCTGAGAGGGAGCTCTGATATTCCCATGGTAACAGGGCTCCATTAAAGGCATGACATCACAAAGCTGTCCTTGTTTGAGGACACCTGGGAATTTCAGGTATAGACAGAAATACCCTTACAGGAAAATTATACATACATATTCTGTGTGATTATGAGCACATGCATAGATGCCTAATTTAGCCATACCTTACATTTGGTCCCATTTATCATTAGACTTTCAACGACTCAAATCTCAAGTGTTGATGTAGTGTGAGGTGCATTATCTTCTTAAAGAGGAGCTCATCTAAATTTTATAAAAAGTATCTACCATTAATGTGGCACTGCTCTTGGGTAGAAAAGAAAAAAAAATCAAATCTTTTCCTTGTCTACTCACTCTGACTTGTAACACAACTAAGAAAATATTGACTCTTAACACACCCTCTAAAATGGATAAATATATAGTCTTTATGCAAAATTATCCAGCACCATGCACCTGGCTGGCCATTCACAACTTAGGTCAGTTCCAGCAGTGTGCCCAAGTGGAGTACTTAAGAGTTAAAAGAAAGGATTATACAGACAACTTGGGCACTTGGGCAAGGTCACCTAGGGTGTCTTTTTTACCTGGTTAATTCTTCAACCATTTTTTTTTTAATTTTTTAGATGCTTCTATACTTGGCACAATATCTGAAAAAGGAATATATATATATATATATATATATATATATATATATATAAAATTTTGTTTTTAAGAAGAAAATGGAAGGGTCAGTGGATTTATATATATATATATATATGGTGGTTCTAGCCTTGGTTCTCTGGTGGCTATATATATATATATATATATATATATATAATTTTTTTTTTAAGAAGAAAATGGAAGGGTCAGTGGATTTAAGAATGGTCTTGATTCCCTCATCATTGGTCTAATCCCCTTGCTTAGTTATGGTTTCCCTTCTTATCAGAGGCGATGCTTTTAATGTGTCCATTTTTATATTATACAATGCTGCCAGGAAAGGCACGAGGCAGACTGGATTAACTCTTAGAATGTAGGAAAATATGACAAGGTGAAAGGCTAGCTATGAAGTTGGTTCGCTCATAAATAATAAAAACTTGACAGGGTTTGTAAGAAGAAAATGGGAACAATTTGCATAGCTTGTGTTGTAGGAACAAGTGTGTCTAAGTGTTTATGCTCACTGAAGAGGTGCTTCTAGATGGAGTATTTGCTAAGGTGACTTTTCTCTAGGGGTGCTTTTAAAGGTTCTCGCTGCCTTTCCCTCCACCTACCCCCCCCCCCCCCCCCCCCCCCGCCAAAGTCGGAATTGTTAAAGATGTGAGGCTGAATACTAGGCTTTGTTTACGACAGCGAGTCACACTGAGTTCTTTTAAATGAAAATCTAATGCTGTTTTTCTAAATAATATCTATGTATGGTCCCTTCATTGACATTCACATTTTTTTTTAAGATTTTATTTATTTATTTCACAGAGAGAGATCACAAGTAGGCAGAGAGGCAGGCAGAGAGAGAGAGAGGAGGAAGCAGGCTCCCTTCTGAGCAGAGAGCACGATGCGGGACTCGATCCCGGGACCCCGAGACCATGACCTGAGCCGAAGGCAGCAGCCCAACCCACTGAGCCACCCAGGTGCCCCCAACATTCACATTTTGGTTATGAGAAACAATTTGCTACATTTTCGCAGTTTCAAATGAGTCCGCATCAGTGGTCTCCATGAGATTTTCCCGAGGACTAGGTGGACAAAATGTCTGAGGATAAAAGGTTACTTTCTCTATGTCAGTTAAATCCCATACAATTGTAAATAAATTTCTTTTCCACCACCCCATGGAAAAGATGTTCATCTAGAAACTTAAGCTGGAAGGAAACTTAAAAAACATATAATTCAGTCCCTTCATTTTCAAACATGAGACGAAGCCAGAAGAGGAAACTAAGTCGTACCACTAATTTGTGGCTGAACCAGAGCAGGACATCAGGAATCCCAGCTGCTAGTTTGTTGCTAACACAATGTACATTCAGTATATGTATCTGTATGCCTATAATATCTGTGTATATATATTCCCACATTTTAGCAATAAACTATTCACATTTATGTGCGTGTGTGTATGAGTGTGTGTATGTAGCTTGAATTCTAATTTTTTCTAATCCCTTATGACTCAAAATGTAGTCTGCGGACCTGAAGAATGGCCAGCACCAGGAGCTTATTAGAGGTGAGGAATCTCAGGCTGTACCCGAAATCTACTGCATCGCAGCCTGGAGTCTAATAGGATCCCCAGGTGATTCATATGCATTAAACTTGAGAAACACTGTTCTAACAATTCCTGGTTTTCTGGAATGAAGAAGTGTAGTGATTCTGAGTCCAGAGATAATCCAAAGCATTCGTTATATATGTTGATTTCTCATCTCTCTTTTCTCTCTTGCACTGAATTTTCCATTCCCTTCCAGCTGCTAGAAAATAAAATGATATTGAAATTTAACACTTCCAGACCAGGCTTGCCTTTTAGTGGAAAGTGTTGCCTTCGGTTCAATTTTGCTTTCCTCTATTCAAATAGTAATTGTCAACATGTATTGCATGTCTGTTCTGTGCCCCAAAGTGCACAGAGTATCTTGCCTCCATAATCACTTTTAACTAATGCAAAAATGGTGTTAGGATATGATGATTATAATCTCCATTTTTTGGACCAGGAGACTGAGGCTGAATGAGACTGAGTAATAGAATGTCTCAGAGCTTGGACTCCAGCTGAGACTGGCTCATTTCAGGGTGTGTGCATTAACCCCAGCATACATTCTGCAAATGAGAATTCTCGTTTGCTCCTTCTCCCAAGCATCTTGCCTCTAGGAAAAAAAAAAAAAATATCTTACCAAGTGAAAACCAGAAGTCAAACATAGTGCAACGCTTGGTGCATGGTGGGCCCTGGAGAAAGATTCGGTGGAATATGCGTATAAATGGATGAATGAAAGGGCTCCCGTTTCCCTGATAAGAAAGCAGGCATCTCTCTGCAACACCAAGAGAAAGGGGAGATGTCCAGTGGAAGGAATATCTCTCATTTTCAGGCAGCTGATGCTTCCTTGGGGGTCCCTAAAACCTCTACATTCTTTCTGCTTTTCTGTACCTTTCTTTGCTCTGTGTATTATTGCAAATGCCTTGTGGTTTTTCTGCATTTTCAGTTTTTATTCTTGTCCTCTTGTCTTAACAGTAGTCTGCCTAGGGGACTGAGGCCAAATCTAGTGACATCCTGGGAGGCCTTGAGCTGCTATTTCAGGGATTCCAAGAAAGTCCCATTAACCCTTAATCCTCTGCTGTTTCTAGGGAATTGGTGAGCCGCAAGACCAAGTTTTAGGTTACAATTCTATGCTATTAGGCTTTTGTACATTGTGTCAGTGAAAGATCAAGAACCTGTCCCCGAGGAGTAAAGAAAACTATAAGGACACTGAATGCATGGGACTAAGAGGGATGATGAGTGAGGAAAAATGGAGGCTGATCCATCTGAGAGGTCATTCTGGGAGAATTTACCCACTTTAAAGCAGCTCTGGCTCTGACAACGTCAAGGACGGTGGGGCCGTTGCAGGGCAGAGGAACTGAACCCTTGTTCTGATCTGGTACAAGGAGATGAGAGTCACACTCCTCTGGGTCTCATTTCCTCAGTTATAAAGCAATGCAGTCAGGGTATTTAGGTATTTATTTCTTTTTGTTTGGGAGGTTTAAGAAAAGGGAATCTGAATTGGGAAAGTGACAAGCCAGGCTCTGTGCAGACAGGTTCAAAAGGGCCAAGGAAGGAGAGTACAGCTCCTATCTGCCTGGACTGTTTCACCTGTGGTCTCCTCCCTGGCCTGGGCCCTTCATTCTGGTCAGTGGTGCTCTTGACTTTGGGGACTAGCCCCCTGCATGAGATGCAGCTCCACTGTCCCAGCGGGTCCTCAGACCTTCAAAGGCTCTGCACTTAGGCAAGTTCCCAACACAGACGACCCCCTGCCCGATGGGGAAGCCATAGGCACACCTAGCCTAAAGCATGTTTCCGGATTTTCCAAAGGAAACTTTTCAAACCTCTGAGCTGCCAATAGCGATCTGAATGTCATCCACTATTTCACTATTTTTATTTGGTAAATGATTAATATATTAAAAAGAGTTCTTACCCCATATGCGTTCATTGATTATATGTGTGTGTCTCTGTGTGTGCATGTTTGATTTAGTTTCTAGGGTGGAAAAACATCTTTGTGAACAAATTTATTGTCCTTCAGCTGGGAATAGATGAGAAATTGATTTAAGTTTCTTCATTCATTCACCCCAGGTACGTGGAACATCAGCCACATGCAGGCTTTGTGCAGGAGTTGGAGAAAAAGAAACAAAATGCAGCCTCTGGTTTTAAGAAATTCCTAGTAAAGTGAAGAGGAGGTACGTATGCAAACAGGTAATCGTAATACAATGTCACAAATGATATAGCAGGGGTGGCAATAGAGTATTATGGGAACAAGAAGCAGGGAGGGGCAGGCTCTGCTTGGGAAATTAGCTGGTTTTATGGAAAACATGCTATCTGCAGATGGTAAAGTTGTAATACTTAATTTCCACATTGTATCTCCAACCTTGAGATGACCTTTGATTGTTTAAGGGCTCAGCAACAACAAATCTTTTCCCTTATCTGTTGTCCCTCTTTAACCCAGGGAACAATTGCAATCACCTGAAATGCCTCAAGGCAAATGGGGTAGGGTTCAAAATAAAAGCCACTCTTTGCTGACATGGGTTGACTCCTGACAGCTACAGAGAGCAGTTAATTTTTTTTTTTTTTTTCCCTGATTGAGGCTTTCTGCAACATCTCCTTCAGTAGAACAGGTAAGCAAAGCAAACAAGCTAGCAAGTAACATCACAGATCTTGTATTTCAGTCTTCCCTGCATCTGCTAGGCATACCTAGCAGGATGTCATCTGCCTGGTGCACAAGGAAAATAAAATTGCTTGCATGAGGCCCTGGTTACAGCAAAGAAGGCGGGAAGCAGGAAGGAATTCAATCTCTGGCTTAGAGAAATCTAATTCTCTCAAGGTATATTGAAGTCCGCAAAGCACTTATCTTTCCAAGCAGCTAGATGCAACCAGGAAATGTAGCTCCTAATAGCCTTGGTGAGATTAAGTGAAGTTTCTGTGATTGTGGTCCTTACACACAGGTCACATAGGGTTTGATGCCCTCCCCCCCAGTCAGCCTACACCAGCAGTCCCTTTCAAACTCTCCTCTACCCTGTGCTTTTCACCTCTTCCCCGCTGCTCCCAATCCACTGGCATCTCTATTGGAGGAAGGAAGAATTAGTGGTTTGACAGCTTAGAAGGATATGTTTAATAGTAACTGATGGAAGCCACCCAAGAAGGCCACCGTTCTATTATTTTTGCAGCAAGAAAGGTTCTCAGGGCTTGACGGAACCACACTCTCTTGCTGAAATGTTTTGTGACTGAGGGGACCTGGTGTTTACTGGACTTGCAAGGGAACTGGGAGACCAGTTGAAAGGGACATTAATCCGAACTGTAATTGATATCAGGTCAGTCACAGAATAGTGGGAGGGAGCAGAGTTGTGAGATGGGTTTTGGATAGGGAAGGCAATACTGCTCCAAAGTTGGCGCTGGGACCCTTTGTTGAAAGAAGTGTAATTTGTGAACAAGGGGTTAATTTGTGGGCCTGGTGGGTCTAGTTTGATTATAATGGGTATAGCAGACTTTCAAATGGAAATACAGGTTGGTAAATGTGCGAACAGATTTGGTATCACTTAATCTAATATTCTTTGAGTGTAACTGTTAATCTCTGAAGAAATTCAGTCTCCTTAGACAAAAGCTATTTCTGCAAACGCTGCCTGAAATTATCCTTTGGATTTTGATTTCAATTTAATATGCCTTCCCTCTTTCTTTCCTTTTCTCCCTCAGTCCTTCCTTCTCTCTTTTATCCTTATTCTCTTATGACTTCAGCAGCATCTTCCTACAGAGATAGAGGGAATGATGCTTTCTAAGGGTACCCTAATGCCCTTCCCACAACTCAGGCTGAGAAATGACTTTCCTGAAAAACAGACTCCCACAGATTCAAAGGAGTGTAACTTTTTTTCTTTTTGCAAAACAGACATACATTTATTATTGACGAATGCTTCCTGTAACCGTCAATAACACAAACCAACTCAAACTGATTTAAGAAAGATAAAGGAGGAAGTTTTGTCTTGTAGAAACAGGAAGTTCAAGGGTAGCTTCGAGGTTACCTCTGTTAGATTCAGGATCTCAAAGGTGTCAGCCCCCTACCTCTGCTCCCACCTCTAGACTCTGCCTGTCCTTGTGTCCTTCATGGGGATGGGCTGATGATGGCCCTAAGCTCATTGCCTACAGCATCAGAGTCAAAAAGAAGTTCTCCATTCTCAATTTTTATATAACATCTTCTTGGAGGGAAAATTGGTAGTCTCTGTGCTGGTGTGGTTTAAAGAATGGGAGGCAGTCGTAGGTCAGGTCCTGTGTCCATTTGTATAGCTTCTATGGGTAGGTGAGGCATTGTGGCTAACAATTCTGCTGGACAACATGGAGTAGGAAAGGGACATTTCCAAAAAGAAAGAGGGGTGCTGGGTAGACAAATATATCAGATAACTACTATGGTATTGTCCTGGTTCTTTCTCTTTCAGGTGGCTACAATTCTGGGAGAAGATAATTTTCTCCTGGTAGGAATATAGTTTGATTCTTCTTTTTAGGCATTTTAGGTCCTATAAATAATCTGATCTCAACTGACATTTTCAGCTTTATTTTCTATTGTTCCCAGAGTCCTATCTAGGCTCCAGGGAGACATGACCACTCACTATTCTCCAAATATGTTCTTCTCCAGGGTTTTGTAGGAGGACCCTTGGTCATCAGAATTGGGGTAAACAATGCTTTCACAAATTAAAAAGTAGCATATTTTAAAATTTATTTTTCTCTTTTTTCCAAAGTTGACCTAAGGACCAGGTTTGTTTTTTTTCTTTACGATGCAATGCCCTGAATGACATTTGACTAATATCTTTTTTTTTTTTTTTGTCCTGGTTCTTTCATTGCTGTTCTAGTGCTTGACTTAAGAACCACTTCATTACATTCTGTATAGTCCTCATCAACATTGTTTTATAGCCCTTTAATTAAATTTTTTCATACTTCATTTAAAAAAGTATTTTTTATCTCTCTTTTTCTTCTTAAATGTAAGTATCCTGGACAATAGCAAAAAAAAAAAAAAAAAAAAAAGACAAAAACTTCAATTAATATGTAGTCAGAAGACAACTGCAATAGAAATAGTGACTATGGGTGTCTAAGAAGAAAACCAGGCCCTGGCCAAGAAGAGCCCCAAATCTGCTCTAGTATTTTAATTAATGATGCCTTATTTCTTTTCCGCATCTTGGTTTTCATTGTGGTGAAGCAGCAAAAGAAATAGGAATGAATATTAGAGAAGATATTGCAAAATTAGGATTCGGCGGAACTCCTTTGAAACTGTGCTTGTTTTGAATTTTTTAAGCATTATAAAAATGGAAGTATCTCAATTGTCTTTTATTCCTAGATCTTCAAGGACCACAGAAGTGTTGGGGTGGGGAAACGTCCTTGTAATTTTACTGTATGAATTAGTACACTGCTTTTGTTTTTAATACCCCTTTCTTTCATTTCTCATGCTGTACTCTTCAACCCCTCAACATCCAACTCATGGTTAATTGTCCTAGTAAAGCTATCTCTGAGAGCCCCAGCTGAGAGTACTTTCCACTGCCCTCTAAAACAGTGGTTCTCAAAGTGTACAACAGCAGTGACAATGCCTGGGCTCTTATTGGAGATGCAAATTCCAACCCCACAACCTGCTGATTCAGGAACTCTGGAGGGGAGGTTCTGCCACCTAGGGGTTCACAAGCACCCTGGGTTATTAAATGATACAATTGGAATGGCACACCTCTGAAACTGAGCATTCTGTCTCATATTTACATGGAGAACGTATAACAGGCTCTACTAGTTAACATGCTCTGGGGAGGATGTCTATGTCATTTTTGATTTTTAGATCCCAATAAAAGGTAAAAGACAGGGTGCCTGGGTGGCTCAGTTGGTTAAGCAACTGCCTTCAGCTCAGGTCATGATCCCGGAGTGCTGGGATTGAGTCCTGCATAGGGCTCCCAGCTCCATAGGGAGTCTGCTTCTCCCTCTGACTTTCTTCCCTCTCATTCTCCCTCGTTCACTCTCTTTCTCTCAAATAAATAAATAAAATCTTAAAAAAAAAAAAGGGTAAAAGACATTGAAACATGAAAGTCTGTCAATGTCTAGGCATAATAGAGCACAGAGTTTACATAAGAAAGAGAGACAGAAACAGAGCCTAATCCAGTTTCTCTATTTTCCAATTTGCCTCCTGCTTTGACTGACTGGACCGGATAATTACTAAATCCCTATTTCACTTTATGTCCAAATCCCTATTTTGCTTTATGTGGTGTCTGTCTGAACACAGAACAGACTTGCTCTCCTGCTATAGTCACTAGATATGTACTCATTGATGGTGATCTGCCTTCCTTTTTGCAACCCAGCAATTGCAATACTATTGCTTAGGGCTTTTGTGGAGTTTGCTGGTCAAGTTTAAGTAAAGGGCAAATCCACGTTAAATATATAGAACAGTCTATTAAACATTTTTTCGTTCTTCAGAAGACACTGTTCCATCCCATCAAAACAGACTCTCCCTCACTTCAGGTGTGGCCCGGGAGGCTGCTGAGCTCTCTAGGTGTCTAACCTTGCCCTCTTGTCATCAGCTATTAAAACTGCTAAAACAGAAGAATGCTTAACCACTCCAGCTGTTAAAACATTAGTACATGGTTTGGTGAGCTCAAATTTAAATGCTTTGAATGGCCCTTTAGGGGATCTTCTTCTTTTTTAACTTAGAGTTCAGTCAAAATTCAGCAACAGTTTTAACTTTTTCCAGTCCCTGGATGTGCTCATATTTCTCCATTTCCCCCCAAATAGTCCAGTTAGCCACTAGTTTGAGAATTAATTCTTAAGCTGTTCATTTTGTATTTAGAATTCACCAAACTTGAATGAGTTTTTGTCTTTGACTTCTGTTTTTCACCACCAGCCTTCCCAGATTTTTGTTTGTTTGTTTGTTTAATCTAAAATTCCCAATGCTTCTTCCAGGATGAATCAGGACAGGATTAGTGGAAAGGGAATCTGAGAGAGCCCTTTTCATCCTACTTGCCTACTAGATCAAGGGTGCAATAACCAGTCCACATTTGGTCACTGGTCTCTGTTTTCTGAGCCCTAAATCTATCCCTTTCTCTTTTTAAACTTCTTTTGCACTCATATTCCATGTTGCACACATGCCGGCTTCTTAGATACTCTACTAAATTTTATAGGATTTTCCTTTAAACTCTCTGATTTGCCCATTCTTTCATGTATTTTCAATCCATTTGGACTTTCCTTAAAAATGGATTCAATCCACGGAGCCACCCAGGCGCCCGCTGCCTTCGGCTCAGGTCATGATCTCAGTGTCCTGGGATCGAGCCCCGCATCGGGCTCTCTGCTCAGTAGGGAGCCTGCTTCCCCCTCTGTCTCTGCCTGCCTCTCTGCCTAATTGTGATCTCTCTCTCTGTCAAATAAAATAAACAAAATCTTAAAAAAAAATGGATTCAGTGTTCCCAAGTTTTGAAAGTCAATTCCTTACCTTCCTATAGAACTCCAGATTTCTGTTCTACCTGTATTCAACTTGGTTATCTCAGGTCCTGCTACTCAAAACATGAATTGTGTATCAGCATTATTGGCACTATCTGGGAAACGTCAGAAATGTTGGGTGTAGGGCCCACCCCAAACCTGCTGAGTCAGAATCTGCATTTTATAAAAGATCTCCAGATGATTTCTGTGCATATTAAATTTTGAGAAGGACTCTTCTAACAGACACTTCTCACTGAATTGGGTCAGAACAGAATTTTTGACTCCCTTTTCTATCCAGTTCTTCTATCCATCCTGCCCATAACAATTATTTCTTTCTTTCTTCCCCTCATTTCATTTCTTTCTTTTTTTTTCCCCTCATTCCTCTCAGACATTCCATTAAAATGTCCCAGTGACTGTATCATTAATCCATTTGTACCATTCTTCATGACAACTGCTTTTTTTTTTTTTTTTTTAAAGATTTTATGTATTTATTTGACAGACAGAGATCACAAGTAGGCAGACAGGCAGGTAGAGAGCAAGCGGGAGGCAGGCTTCCCATTGAGCAGAGAGCCCGATGTGGGGCTCGATCCCAGGATCCTGGGGTAATGACCTGAGCTGAAGGAGCGGCCTTAACCCATGGAGCCACCCAGGCGCCCCATGACAACTGCTTTTCATCTCTGTATTCACTTTATCTCTCATAACTGTTTGAGGTTATCTTATATTTTCCTGCTTGTGTTTTGTCTACATTCTACCTCTCCTCCTGCAAATAAAAAGTAAAATCCTGAAGGGTAAGTTCTTGTCTGTCTTGTTCTCTGTATCCCTAGCACCTAAAAGGATGAATGGAATGGGGGAAGATGCTCAGAGAAACAGAAGTGAATTAATGAAGTTCTAATTTACATGACCCGAACAACATCTATCATGGATGAGATACCTCTTGACAATGTGAATAATTGATGAGTTGTTGAGACTCAACACGGGCTTCTCCCTGGATCCCAAATTCTTATATAGATAAATATTCCATACTAAAGAAACGATTTTCATTTTGAGCAAACTGGCAAGTAAATTAGTGATACTGAGAATCAAATGATTTGAATTCATATCCATATTTAGTCACATACCAAATGTGTGACTCTGGATGCTAAATTTGAGTTTCAGTTTCCTCATCTACAAAAGGAGGGCATTGCATTACATTCATATGTCTTCCTGATTGAACATATTCTATGAAAAGTGTTTTAGCCACTCATTTCCCTTGCCCCCCCCCATTTTTCAATAATTATCTGGTACACATCAACTAATATAGGCTCTTTGTGCTCCTTTGTGTATTATTGCTACCAGATACTATGATAACAACTTTGAATCAGTGGTCATTTTTAATGGAAGCTGAATATATTTAATTACATAAGTTTGAGCTGTTCAAGTTTCCTTTTTTAAGATTTTATTTATTTCTTTGACAGAGAGACACAGTGAGAGAGGGAACACAAAGAGGGAAGTAGGTGAGGGAGAAGCAGGCTTCCTGCTGAGCAGGTAGCCTGACATGGGGCTGGATATGGGGCTCAATCTTAGGACCCTGGGATCATGACCAAGCTGAAGGCAAATGCTTAATGACTGAGACTACACAGGCTCCCCTTGAACTGTTCAAGTTTAATTGAACCAAAATTATATCCAGAAACTGGGACACTATGAAAGGTAACTGACAAAAAGGTAACATAGTATGAATAAAGCTGGATATGCACTAACTCACCTATTATATCCTATTCTTATATGCTAGTTATGAATTTTTTATTTATTGTTCTTATCAACAAAGTGAAATTTATGTAGTCCACATTTACATGGACTTCTGATCATACGGCCTAAAGCTACAAATAGAAAACAAAGCTAATAAATTTTGAAGCCTTTGGACTAGAGGTTCTCTAAGATCTCTCTACTGTTTTAAAGCCTACAAACATATACACATAGGCTTCTTTTAATGGTACATTAAATAACATAATAAATTACAGACATATCTATTTAAGTAACTCAATAATGAAAAGTGTTGATATGAGTAAGTTACATAGGGTTTCCAATCAAGATGAAGAAACAATGACCAGATTTACTCTTTTACGTGAAATAATAAAAAACCAGACAAAGTTTATGAAATGACTATTTTTAATATGTTGATCAATGAAAGACAAGACAAGCCCTAAAATTTCTGATTGCTCTCTAGGCTGTGGCTCAGGGAAGAGGAATACAGTTGAGCTCTTCCTGAATCAAAGAGATGCAGCTGAGAGTCTGGGAAAGCCAAGGGAACTGGAGCCAACAAAAGAGAGAGTCATAGTGATCTGAAGACCTCCACCAAACATTTCCCTGAGGGTTGATCAGTGTGTGCATGAGGAACTACTGAGGCTGGGGAAATAACCACACAGAATGATTAGAGAAAAGTGCTCAGAACTGACATAGGGCCTTGGAGGAAATGGAGAAGTATTGGTCAAAGGGCACAAAGTTCCAGTTATAAGATCTCCAAGTTCTGGGGATGTAATGTATAGCATGGTGATTATAGCTAAGAATACTGTGTTGTATAGTTGAAACTTGCTAAGAGAGTAGACTTAAATATTCTCAACACGAAGAACAAATGATAATTAGAAATTGGAAATTATCATGATGTTTACAGAAAAAAATTCAGAAGTTGATTGTGTTTAAAATTAAGACAATCTGCAAAATTAAAATGAGCCATAGACTGGGAGAAACCATCAGCAAGTCACATAAAGAATGGAGGACTTTTATCCATAATATATTAAAATTCTCAAAATTCCACATTAAGAAAAGGAACAACTTTTATTTTAATGGGAAAGATGTTTGCATAGACACTTTACAAAAAAAAATATGAATAGCAAATAAGCATGTAAAAAGATACTCAACACTATGAGCTATTTGAGAAATGTAACTAAAACCACAAGGAGGGGCACCTGGGTGGCTCTGTTGGCTAAATATCCAATTCTTGGTTTCAGTTCAGGTCATGATCTCATAAGTCATGGTCATTGGTTGTGAGATGAAGGTCCACCTCAGGCTCTGCGCCCCACCTCAAGCTCAAGTCCCCTTGAGATTCTCTCCTTTTGCCTCTGCCCCGACTCATGAATGCACTCTCTCTTTCTCTCAAATAAATAAATAAATAAATCTTACATAAAAACCCCAAAAAACCACTACAGACCTATTAGAGTGTTGAAAATGAAGAAGAATAAAGATACAAAGTTTTGGTAAGATGTGAGTCAAATGAAACTTTTCTACACAGTTGGCAAGAATGTAAAATGGTATTACCAGTTTAGAAAACAGTTTGATAGTTCTGTGCAAAGTTAAATATACATTCAATATATAATATACAATATACATTCAATATACATACAATATACTGTACAATGTACAATATACAATACTAAATGACCTTGCCATTCCACTCCCAGGTACTTATCCAAGGGCAGTGATGATATGTTCATACAAAGTCTAGGTTCATGAAGGTTCATAGCAGCTTTACTTATAATAGCCCCAAACCTGGAACAACCTACCTGCTTATCAAGAGGGGAATGGATAAAAAAATGTTGTATAGATATTCAGTAATCCCCCCCTTATCAAAGTCTTCACTTTCTGTGGTCTCAGTTACTGCGGTCAACCATGGTCCAGAAGCCCACTGATGTATCAGCAGAGGATCAGTAGATGGTCTAACACTATCACCATACCTACAATACTCACCTCACTTCAACTCATCATGTAGGCATTTTATCACCTCACGTCATCACAAGAAGAAGGGTGAGAACAGCACAATGAGATATTTTGAAACAGCGAGAACGATAACATTCACATAACTTTTATTGCAATATATTATAATTATTCTATTTGATTATTAGCTATTCTTGTTAATACCTTCATGTGTTTAATTTATAAATTAAACTTTATTATCAGTACATATGTATATATTTAATATATATTATATATTTTATACATATATAACACATATATTGCATATATATAAAACCATGTGTGTATACACACACACACACACACATATATATTTATATATTTATATGGGATTTAGTACTATCACAGTTTCAGGCACCCACTGGAGTTCTTGGAACGTACACTCCATGGATAGGGACCATAACAAATAATAGAATGCTATTCAACATTGAAAATAAATGCACTATTTAAATACGCATCATGTGAGTAGATGTTCAGAAAAGGGTTAACACCAGCAGGCCTGAGACGGCTTTCCTTAAAAAGATCTGCTGAAATGGTTGGCCTTTGGCTGGTGTCTGGGAACTTGGCTTTCAAGAGGGTTCCCGTCATTCCCAGAACTGTTAAGAATGACTCAGTGTATATGCCCCTTCAAAGGGGCACATGCACCCCAATGTTTACAGTCGCAATATCCACAATAGCTAAAATATGGAAAGAGCCCAGCTTTCCAGTGACAGTGAATGGATATGTATATATATGTGATATGCATATATATCTCTACCCACAATGGGATCTTACTCAGGCATCAAAAAGAGTGAAATCTTGCCATTCGCAACAATGCACAATGCGGATAGAACTAGACAGTATTATGCTAAGTGAACTAAGGCAGTCAGAGAAAAACACATACCATAAGGTTTCACTCATATGTGGAATTTAAGAAACAAAACAAATGAACATAGGGGAAGGGAAGGGAAAATAAGATAAAAACAAAGGGAAGCAATGAGATTCTTAACTCTAGAAAACAAACAGGTGTACTGGAGGGGTGGTGGTGGGATGGGGTAACTGGGTGATGGGCGTTAAGGAGGGCGCTTGGATTAATGCATGATGGATGTTATATGCAACTGATGAATCACTAAATTCTACCTGGAAACTAATAATACAGTACATGTTAATAAAAAAAAAATGACTCAGGGTACTTAAACTGTTTGCATAAACAGTACAGTTTATGCTGAACACGGTTTTCTTTTGAGAGTCTGGAAATTTGTAACATGCTAAGCAGAGGTTGCCTACGTGACCAGTCCCAAATAAAAACCTTGGGAACTGAGTCTCTAATAAGCTTCTCTGGTAGATAACATTACACATGCATTGTCGTAACTTGTTGCCGGGGTGGGGAATGTCCTGTGTGACTTCACTGGGAGAGGACTCTTATTCCTGCAGGACTTACTTCATGCTTCTTTTCATTTTCTGATTATACTTTGTATCCTTTTTGCTGCAGTAAATCGTAGCCGGGGGCAGTTGAGTCCTGTGAGTTCTCCCAGAAAATCCTCAAAGCTAACACTGGTCTTGAACTTGTGAAAGAAGCTAGACTCCCTCCCTCTCAAAGAACAAGTACCTATTATATACTCTGTGATTTAATGTGTGTGTGTGTGTGTGTGTGTGTGTGTGTGTGTGTGTATCTACCATACTATATGATTTTATATGGGTATGTTCATTTTCCTAATTGTGGAGCTCCTTTAATGAATAAATGCATATGTTAAAACAGCAAGTTGTACAGCCTAAATATGTGTAGTTTATTGTAGATCATTTATACCTAAATAAAGCTGTTCTTAAAAAAAAAAAAAAGGTACACAGCACTTTCTGTGTAATAGTTAATATTTCTGGCACTTTATATGAATTATACTGTTTTGTCTTTCTAAAACTTTGTGAGGTAAGCACTATTATTCTCAGGAGGCTGAGTTTTAGATAAGCAAAATTACTAAGCAAAGCACACAATAGTCAGAGAAAGAGCTTGTTCTTTAACCCACATCTGGCAGAATTCCAATGCGTATTCTCCATCGACTCTTTCATATTTTATGTATGAATTACTGAGAAATTAATTTTGGTAATTATTTTGAAATTTCTTGTCTACGAATGATCTATCACTGGCACCTCACCTTGGGGAATTATAGGATGTCATTAGTTCCACTTTGTGTCCTCTGGCTCTTTGGCCTGTTAGCCCTAGCTGCTCCGCTGTGATGGCCTTAGGGCTTTAGAAGAGCAGAGGCTCCCATTTCGGAATTCACTTACACTGACTCCTGGTGCCTTTACTCAAGGTTTCTGCTTCATGTCCCTGTCCCTTCTAACCTTGATTCTGTGCTTCAAGCCCCAATCTCTCTGATTTCTTACTGAGTTACTGACTTATTTGGTCTCTTTTCCCACCTCATTATCTTTGGCTCTCTCCAAAGTACATTTTGACTGTTGGTTCTGAGGGATTCTTGGCAGTGACTGCACTCACTGCCCTGAGTAAGAGACCCTCTTCCCAGCCCACCATGACTCCCCTACCTCAAGCTAGGCTCCATCTCTAGAAAAGAAAACAAACCAGACATGGAAGTCAGCGAATCAGGTATACTTTCAAAGATTAAGCTAAAATTAAAAGAGAATGAAAAAGAAGTCTGCTCTTGTGTTTTGATATATGTGACTTATTGCTGTTTGGAACTCTGCTGCATAGCATCTGCTATTGTTACATTTGTCACATCAATCAATCAGAGGCAATTATGAAACTGCTAACTCCATCCTTTTTTATTCAACCAAGGCTGTCTAATTCTACAGCTATTAATAACCTTCTTATCTCTTAGTTTATCATCTGCCCTTTCCCCTGCTCCTTTCCAGCATTTCAGTCACCAAACCTGAAATGGCTTGTGAGACAGTTGCTTGTAGAGGAAGTTAGGAAATTAAACAATATTGCTTGCACTCATCTGAAGTAATAGGAAATTATTTTCGTGGTGGTGCCTGGTATGTGCCTTGTGCCATAGATTATGTAAGCTGTTTTGAAATGGAGAAAAAAAAAAAGATCCTTTTCTTAGAGTGTGGATCTGAATGTTTTTACTGGATTGTGTAAGAAATAGTTTCACTGGCACAGGAGACAGTGTAATCTCCCAAAATTTCATGTCATGTCATAGACTCGCAGTCTGGCTGGGAATCAGAGAGTTCACATTTAATTTTATCTTTCTCACATCTAGTAATACTAAGGAGTAATAGTGAAAATAAATTCTTGCCTCAGTGGTATTTGGAATTTTAAATTGGCACCTAAAATTGTACTTCCAAAAGCCTCATTTCTGTGGAGACAGAGTCTATCTGTGAAGGTTAAATGCTAAGTGTGTGCTTACGTCCCAAGCTGCGCTCTCTCTGTGCCTCACGATATTTCTTCATGTAATGGATATGACATAAGGAAGACAGGGATGCAATTTCATGGCAGCTTATAGGAAAGAAAGAAAAAAAGTCCTTAAATTTTATGGTAATGTTTGATCAGGCCAAACTCTCTGTCAGGATATTCCTTTCTTTAATTTTCGTTCTTTTCTTTTCTTTCCTTCCTTCCTTCCCTCCTTCTACCTCTTTTATTTATTTATTTTTTTAACAGAGAGCTTGGGAACTTGATCATTTAGCACAGGGAGAGAATTCAATCAGGGCCCATGAAAATGTTCTTAATTCTACCCGTATCTGGATAATCCACTTTAGATACTTTTTAAAAAAATGAAGTACCACATAAATAAATGGGTCAATGCATTAATTCAGAAAAGGTACTTAATTTGTGAATTCCTGGCTTCCTCTCCTGTACAGTAGACACTTTTGTATGGAACCAAATTTAGCACTGCTCATGACTTTGGCCTAGTTGGTTTCTATAGGGAGGGTATATTGGAGTAGTTGCTCAGAATGAGTAGACGCTTAGCTTTTTCAAAGACAGTAGCAGAGGCATTAGTAAGAATTCCTTTATTTATGTAATTATAGAAACAACACAAACAAATTCAAGCCAATAATAAAATCGGCTCATTTATCTTTAAAGTTCATGGGTAGATTTTTGTCAGTCAAAGCTAGATGGAAAGGCTCAAATGATACCTTTATTTTTCATTTTATTTATTTTTTCAATGTTCCAGAATTCATTGTTTATGCACCACCCCCAGTGCTCCATAATACCCACCACCAGGCTCACCCAACCCCCCACTCCCTTCCCCTCCCAAATCCTCAGTTTGTTTCTCAGAGTCCACAGTCTCTCATGGTTTGTCTCTCTCTGATTTCCTCCAACTCACTTCTCCTCTCCAACTCCCAATGTCCTCTGTGTTATTCCTTATGCTCCACAAATAAGTGAAACCACATGATAATTGACTCTCTCTGCTTGACTTATTTTACCCATCATAATCTCTTCCAGTTGGGTCCACGTTGATACAAAAGTTGAGTATTTATCCTTTCTGATGAAGGCATAATACTCCATTGTATATATGAAACATATCTTCTTTTTTTAAAAAAATTATTTTTATTAACATATAATGTATTATTTACCCCAGGGGTACAGGTCTGTGAATCATCAGGCTTACATACTTCACAGTACTCACCAATGTCCAGAACCCCACCACCCTTTCCACAGCCCCCCCTACCACCAGCAACCCTCAGTCTGTTCTGTAAGATTAAGAATCTCTTATGGTTTGTCTCCCTCCTGATCCCATCTTGTTTCATTTTTTCCTTCCCTACCCCTCAAAACCTCCCACTTTGCTTCTCAACTTCCTCATATCAGGGAGATCATATGATAATTATCTTTCTCTGATTGACTTATTTTGCTAAGCACAATACCCTCTAGTTCCATCTATGTCATCACAAATGGCAAGATTTCATTTCTTTTGATGGCTACATTGTGTTCTGTTATACACACACACACACACACGCACGCACGCACGCACACCACATATTCTTTATCCATCATCTGTCGATGGACATCTAGGTTCTTTCCATAGTTTGGCTGTTGTGGACATTGCTGCTAGAAACATTTGGGTGCATATGCCCCTTCGGATCACTATGTTCATATCTTTAGGGTAAATACCCAGTAGTGCAATTGCTGGGTCCTAGGGTAGCTCTATTTTCAACTTTTTGAGTAAACTTCATGCTGTTTTCCAGAGTGGTTGCACCAGCTTGCATTCCCACCAACAGTGTAGGAAGGTTCCCCTTTCTCTGTGCCCTTGCCAGCATCTGTTGTTTCCTGACTTGTTGATTTTAGCCATTCTGTTTGGTGCGAGGTGGTATCTCACTGTGTTTTGATATGTATTTCCCTGATGCCGAGTGATGTGGAACACTTTCTCATGTGTTTGTTGGCCATCTGGATGTCTTCTTGGTGGAAATGTTCATGTCCTCTATCCGTTTCTTGATTTGATTATTTGTTCTTTGGATATTGAGTTTGATAAGTTCTTTATACATTTTGGATACTAGCCCTTTATCTGATATGTCATTTATGAGTATCTTCTCCCATTCTGTCAGTTTTCTTTTGGTTTTATTGACTGTGTCCTGTGTTGTGCAAAAGCTTTTGATCTTGATGAAGTCTCAATAGTTCATTTTTGCCCTTGCTTCCCTTGCCTTTCTTTGGTGATGTTTCTGGGAAGAAGTTCCTGTGGCTGAGGTTGAAGAGGTTGCTGCCTGTGTTCTCCTCAAGGATTTTGATGGATTCCTGTTTCACATTGAGGTCCTCCATCCATTTTGGGTCTATTTTTGTGTGTGGTGTAAGGAAATGGTCCAGTTTAATTCTTCAGCATGTGGCTGTCCAATTTTTCCAACACCATTTGTTGGAGAGACTGTCTTTTTTTCCATTGGACATTCTTTCCTGCTTTGTCAAAGGTTAGTTGGCCATAGAGTTGAGGGTCTATTTCTGGGCTCTCTATTCAGTTCCATTGATCTATATGTCTGTTTTTGTGCCAGTACCATACTGTCTTGGTGATGACACTTTGTAATAGAGCTTGAAGTCTGGAATTGTGATGCCACCAACTTTGGCTTTCTTTTTCAACATTCCTCTGGCTATTCAGGGTCTTTTTTGGTTCCATATACATTTTAGGATTATTTGTTCCATTTCTTTGAAACAAACTGATGGTATTTTGATATGGATTGCATTAAATGTGTAGATTGCTTTAGGTAGCATAGACATTTTCATAATATTTGTTCTTCTGATTCATGAGCATGGAACATTTTTCCATTTTTTTTGTGTCTTCCTCAATATCTTTCAAGAGTACTTTATAGCTTTCTGAGTATAGATTCTTTGCCTCTTTGGTTAGGTTTATTCCTATATATCTTATGGTTTTAGGTACACTTGTAAATGGGATTGATTTCTCTTTCTTCTGTCTTGCTGGTGTTGTATAGAAATGCAACTGATTTCTGTGCATTGATTTTTATATCCTGACACTTTACTGAGTTCCTGTATGAGTTGCAGCAGTTTTGGAGTTGAGTCTTTTGGGTTTTCCACATAAATCATCATATCATTCGCAAAGAGTGAGAGTTTGACTTCTTCTTTGCTGATTTGGATGCCTTTAATTTCTTTTTGTTGTTTGATTGCTGAGGCTAGGACTTCTAGTACTATGTGGATTAGCAGTGGTGATAGTGGACATCTCTGCCATGTTCCTGACCTAAGGGGAAAAGCTCTTAGTTTTTCCCTATTGAGAATGATATTCACTGTGGGTTTTTCATAGATGGCTTTGATGCTATTGAGGTATGTACCCTCTAGTCCTACACTATGAAGAGTTTTGATCAAGAAAGGATGCTGTCCTTTGTCAAATGCTTTTTTAGTATCTATTGAGAGTATCATATGGTTCTTATTATTTCTTTTATTAATGTATTGTATCACATTGATTGATTTGCAGATGCTGAACCAATCTTGCAGCATAGGAATAAATCCCACTTGGTCATGGTGAAGAATCCTTTTCATGTACTGTTGGATCCTGTTTGCTATTATTTTGGTGAGAATTTTTGCATCCGTGTTTATCAAGGATATTTGTCTGTAATTCTCTTTTTTGGTGGGGTCTTTGTCTGGTTTTGGGATCAAGGTAATGCTGGCCTCATAAAATGGGTTTGGAAGTTTTTCTTCCATTCCTATCTTTTGGAACAGTTTCAGGAGAATAGGTATTAATTCCTCTTTAAATGTTTGGTAGAATTCCCCTGGGAAACCAGCTGGTCCTGGGCGCTTGTTTTTTGGGAGATTTTTGATGACTGCTTCAATCTCCTTAGGTTATGGGTCTGTTCAGGTTTTCTATTTCTTCCTGGTTCATCTTTAGTAGTTTATATGTCTCTAGAAATGCATCCCTTTCTTCCAGATTGTCAACTTTGCTGGCGTATAGTTGCTCATAATATGTTCTTATAATTGTTTGTATTTCTTTGGTGTTGGTTGTGATCTCTCCTCTTTCATCTGTAATTTTATTTATTTGGGTCCTTTTTCTTTTCTTTTTGATAAGTCTGGTCAGGGGCTTATCAATCTTATTAATTCTTTCAAAGAGCCAGCTCCTAGTTTTATTAATCTGTTGTACTGTTCTTTTGGTTTCTATTTCATTATTTTCTGCTCTGGTCCTTTTTAGTTCTCTTCTTCTGCTGGGTTTAGGCTTTTTTTGCTGTTCTTTCTCCAGCTTTTACATGTAGGGTTAAGTTGTGCACTTGAGACCTTTCTTGTTTCTTGAGAAAGGCTTGTATTGCTATATACTTTCTCTCAGGACCACCTTTACTGTGTCCCAAAGATTTTGAACAGTTGGGTTTTCATTTTCATGTTTCTCTGAATTTTTTCAATTCTTCTTTAATTTCCTGGTTGACCCATTCTTTCTTTAGTAGGATGTTCTTTATCCTCCATGTATATGTGTTCTTTCCAACTTTCCTCTTGTGATTTGAGTTCTAGCTTCAGAGCATTGTGGTATGAAAATATGCAGGGAATGATTCCAAACTTTTGGTAGTGTTTGAGACCTGATTTGTGAGAATGTTCCATGTTTACTAGAGAAGAATGTGTATTCTGTTGCTTTGGGAGTGAATGTTCTGAATGTATCTGTGATGTCCATCTGGTCTAGTGTGTCATTTAAGGCCTTGATTTCCTTGTGGATATTTTGCTTGGATGATCTGTCCATTTCAGTGGGAGGGGTATTATTGTTGATGCGTTTCTTTGATTTTGTTATTAATTGGTTTATATAGTTGGCTGCTTCCATGTTAGGGGCATAGATATTTAAAATTGTTAGATCTTCTTGTCAGACCGACCCTTTAAGTATGATATAGTGTCCTTCTTCCTCTCTTATTATAGTCTTTGGCTTAAAATCTAATTGATATGATATAAGGAGTGCCACCGCAGCTTTCTTGCGATGTCCATTAGCATGGTAAATTTTTTCCCACCCCTTCACTTTAAATCTGGAGGTGTCTTTGAGTCTAAAATGAGTTTCTTGTACATAGCAAATTGATGGGTTTTGTTTTTTTTTAATCCATTCTGATACTCTGTGTCTTTGATTGGGGCACTTAACCCATTTACATTCAGGGTAACTATTGAAAGATACAAATTAGTGCCACTGTATTGCCTATAAGGTGACTGTTATTGTATATTGTCTCTGTTCCTTTCTGTTTTAGTACTTTTAGGCTCTCTCTTTGCCTAGAGGAACCCTTCAATATTTCCTGTAGGGCTGGGTTGGTGTTTGCAAATTCTTTTAATTTTTGTTTCTGAAGATTTTGTTTTTGAAGATTTTTTTTTCTCCTTCTATTTAGTGCTCTGCTTTCAGGATTTTCTCTTTGTCACTTAGACTTGTAAGTTTTACCATTAGATGATGGGGTGTGGACCTATTTTTATTGATTTTGAGGGTGGTACTCTGTGCCTCCTGGATTTTGATGTTTGTTCCCTTTGCCATATTAGGGAAATTCTTTACTATAATTCACTCCAATATACCTTCTGTCCCTCTCTAACTTTCTTCTTCTTCTGGAATCCCAATATTCTAATATTGTTTTGTCTTATGGTATCACTTATCTTTCAAATTCTCCCTTCATGGCCAAGTAGTTGTTTGTCTCTCTTATGCTCAACTTCTTTGTTCTCTGTCATTTGGTCTTCTATATCATGAATTCTCTCTTTTGCCTCATTTATCCTAGCAGTAAGAGCCTCCATTTTTTATTGCACCTCATTAATTTACTTGGTTAGATTTTAGTTCTTTTATTTCTCCAGAAAGTGATTTTATTTATCCAGAAAGGGTTTCTCTAATATCTTCCATGCCTTTTTTGAACCCAGCTAGTACCTTGAGAATCATCGTTCTGAACTCTAGTTCTGACATATTACCAATGTCTGTAATGATTAGATCCCTAGCTGTTGGTACTGCCTGTTCTTCTTCTTCTTCTTCTTCTTTTTTTTTTTTTTTTTTGTGGTGCGTTTTTCCATCTTGTCATTTTATCCAGATAAGAATATATGACTGAGAGAATAAAATACTAGAAGAGTGGCAAAGACCCCAGAAAAATGTATGCTAACTAAAAGATCCAAAAGCAGAAGAGATCCAAAACCTGGGAGAGAAGAAAGGGGGAATAAATAAAAATAAAAAAATTAAAAATTATATATATATATATATATATATATATATATATATATATATATATATATATTAGACTGGTGAATAGAACAGAGCCACCCACTTGATTTTGGGTGTATTTTGGTATTTTGGTCTCTTAGAAGAAATTACATCCCAAAATTTTAAAGAAAGAAAAACTTATATATATACACAAAAATAAGGGTAAACGCAATGAAAATTAAAAAAAATTCTTAAAAAGGAATTGAGAAGATAAGTTCATTGGAAAAAGAAAAAGGAAAAAAGAAAAAAAAGAGGAGGGAATGTGCTCAGGCTGTAGACTAGAACAAAGCCCTGTGCTAGATTAGGATGTATTTTGATCTATTAGAAGAAATTTTATCCCAAAATTTTTTAGGAAAAAAAACCACTATATGTATACAAAAAATAAGGTTAAATACAATGAAGGAATAAAATATGACTATAACAATGAAGGCTGAAAAACTTGTTTTTTTTAGAAAGGTATTGTTAAGATAAACTAGTCAAAAAAGGCTAAAAGAGGAAAGAGGAGAAGTTAAAAGAAATAGAATAAGAAAAATATAAAAGAAAAGAAAATTAACTTTGCAAGACTAAAGGATCATGGGGAAGAAGCCATGATTTTATACGTTGCTTTTCCCTACCTCTGGAGTTCCTCTGTTCTCCTTGATTGGTGAGCTTGGTCTTGGCTGGATGTTCTTACTGATCTTCTGGGGGAGAGGTCTGTTGCAGTGATTCTCAAATGTCTTTGCCCTAGGCAGAATTACACTGCCCTTGCTAGGGACCAGGCTAAGTAATCTGCTTAGGTTGCTCTTGGAGCTTTTGTTCCCTGAATGCTTTCCATAGAGCTTCAGAGGACAGGAATGAAAATGGCGGCCTCCCAATCTCTGGCCCAGAGGAGCTGAGACTGCTGGGCCCCACTCCTTAGTGCTCCCTCAGAGAAAAGCTGTCAATCACTCCTGTCTCCCTGGTCTCCATCTGCACTCCAAGCTTATGACCAAGCTTATGCTGGTCATAAGCTTGGAGTGACCAGCACTTCTATCTTTGGCACATGGCCCCGTTTGGAGTCTCCAAACCCAGCAGATTCCTGCCATGCTGCTCCTCCCAGAGCAGAAAGTTGAGTCTCCCTGGATCTGCCACTTGTGGGGTCCCTGCTCAAAGAGCAGTGGTCCAACTGTGCCACGGATCATGGTTTAAGGTAATCCTGATCTGGAACCTCATTTTTTGCTTCTGTCTCTGCAGCTGGCTTCCCTGCTCTGATATATGGCAGCTCTGCCACACTCAGATACCCCTGGTCTTTCTATGACCCCAAGGTCCTGAGACCACACTGTCCCCATAAGTGGTCCTGAGACCACTCCACCCCTGCTTAGCCTCTGGAGCGATGTCCCTCAGTGGAGCAGACTTCTAAAAGTTCTGATTTTGTGCTCCACTGCTCCACTGCTTGCCTGGAGCTGGCCCCTTTCCCTGCAGCCTATCTTCCCATTGCTTTGGATTCACTTCTCCGCATGTCCTACATTTGAGAAAGTTCTTGATTTTCTGTTCCTAGAATTGCTGCTCTTCTTCTCTTCTATCTCCTGTTGAGTTTGTAGGTGTTTGGAATTGTTTGATACCTATCTAGCTGAACTCCTGGGATCTGATGTCATTTCAGTCTGCTACTCCTCTGCCATCCTGCCTCTCTCTCTGGACCATATCTTCATTATCCATTCATCCATTCAAGGGGATCTTGATTCTTTCCACAGTTTGGTGACTGGCCATTGCTGCTATGAACATTGGGGTACAGATGGTCCTTCTTTTCACTGCATCTGTATCTTTGGGGTAATACACAGTAGTGCAATTGCAGGGTCATAGGGTAGCTCTATTTTTAATTTCTTAAGGAATCTCCACACTGTTTTCCAAAGTGGCTGTACCAGCTTGCATTCCATCAATAGTGCAAGAGGGTTCCTCTTTCTCCACATCCTCTTCAACACATGTTGTTTATTGTCTTGTTAATTTTGGCCATTCTAACTGGTGTAAGGTGGTATCTCAATGTGGTTTTGATTTGAATTTACCTGATGGCTAATGATGTTGAACATTTTTTCATGTGTCTGTTAGCCATCAAATGATACCTTTAAATTTAGTTTTCTACTTCTCTATTACTTAATTTGTGCCTTGTTTTACATGAGACCTACTTCTACAAGGTAGCTTCCAGACACTCCTTACTTGCATTCTGATAGCTCTCCATCCAATTGAAAGAGTCTCTTTCCCCCCCTAATTTGTTTTTCAAAAGATTCATTGTGTGAGTTTATGTCTTAAATCTGTTCTTGAACGAGTGACCCTGGGGATTCACTGCTCTGACTGAATCAGCTTGGAGCATATATTTATGGTCAGGACCCAGGGTGTAGTTTTACCACTCAAACCACCTAGACAAAGAGTAGTGAATAAATGATTTCCTAAGGGAAAATGCTGATTTTTTTTTAATAGGAAAAGAAGGAATTGATTGTGGGCAAGAATTAATAATAATAGCTGATAGTTACAGAGTGCTTACTTGTTGCTGGGTAATGATTGATCTGATTGCCCTCGATATAGTAAGTTATTTAATAATCAAAGTAACCTAGTTTACAGATGAGAAAATTAAAGGCCAGAGAAGTTAAGTAACTTCACCAAGGTTACACAGCTAGTAAGTGGCAGAGGCAGGATTCAGAGGCAGGCAGGCTGGCATAAGAGTTCATGTAAGTCCAAGTTTTGACTTTTTTGCTTATAAGCCTTTGGACATGAGCAAATTCTTAACCTCTCTGATTTTGTATAAAATGGTGGTGGTAATATTACCTGGAAGGTTAAATAAGTAAATATATCGCTGGCATATAGAAGACCCCTGACAGCTGGTAACTAAAATGATCATGTTGTCATGCCCCAGGGCATTAAAAAAAAAAAATCCTTGACCCTCCAAATTTATGATGCAAAACAGATGCATCATGGAATGTGAAGTAGTATTTTCTTCTCTTCTAACCAAGAAAATGGTTAAACGTAGATCTTAGTTCTTATTCCTCTTCTGCCTGATTTACATTTTAGGGATGGTCTCATTACTGATTTTACATTAAATACAGAGATGTGACTAAATAATTCTGTCTTGAAGCATAAATTAAACAGGCAAATGTACTTAGAATTACACTTCCCCCTCCTTTCTCTCCTCCTCCTCCTTATCGACATGAAATACCATTTACTGAACACCTACACACAATGTGTGGTACACGTTCCATGCTCTCTCCTAATTTTCTTGGCTTTTTCTAAAACGTTTTTTATTACAGAAAGGAAATAAATCATTGAAAAGTATGACATTTTTCTGTAAATAAGTAGGGGTTTATGTAACTCTTGAAAAGAGATAGTATAAATATGTATTTTAGTAACATTTTATCACAAACAGTGGTGACAGGATTTTCCTAAACAGGAACCATATATTCAAAATAATGAGACAAAACTGTTAAGTTCTGGAAAAAAAGAGACAACTATTGTTTGTTTTTCTGTTTCTTTGGGCACCCATCAAAACGTGTTTTTCTCCTTAATGCATCATCTTGCTTTCTTCCTAAAAGAGAGCATTTTACCAACTCCTTTAAGGAGTGAAATAGATAATAAAAAATATTATGGCACGTTTCAAAGTCTGGCTTTTTATACCGGTAAGTGATATAGTTTTTAATAAAATACCGGGGAATCAGAAAATGGAACTCCTATCCTGTTTGATTAAAAAGATGTTTAAGAGGGGTTGTCTCCGTAGGTAGAACATATAACTGTTGATCTCAGGGTCTCAGGATCTCAGGCTCATGAACTCAAGGCCATGTTGGGTATAAAGCTTATTTAAAAAAAAAAAAAAAGGATGTTTGGAAGATAATATTTAGCTGAGAAGGCAGAGGACACAAGAAAGGGTCTTATTTTTTAGCACAAAATAAAAATATTTGGACACAGCCACAACGTGTTTCTTATTTTTTCTGATTATGTGGTCAAAGTCCAAATTTCATTTTGTCTGGCATCCAGTAAAACTTGCTGAAATAAACTTTTTTTTCTTTTCTTTTCTTTTAAGATTTTTATTCATTTATTTGACAGGGAGAGAGATAGCGAGAACAGGAACACAAGTCAGGGGAGTGGGAGAGGAAGAAGCAGGCTTCCTGATGAGCAGGGAGTCTGATGTGGGGCTCAATCCCAGGACCCTGGGATCATGACCTAAGCTGAAGGCAGATGTTTAACGACTGGGCCACCCAGGCACCCTAAAGTAGACTTTCCATTTGAGTTTTGTTGGCCCCATATTCTGTAAAATGGTGCACAGAAAGGAACATTATCTATTTCTTAGGTAGATTTTGGCTTTAATATTATCTGTCAGTATGTGACCGTGGGCAAGATCTCCAGAAAGCAGGTCAATTCTGCCAATGATCTGTTAAACAAATAACCAGTTTTTGCCAAATTTTCTTGTGAAAGTTTTAACAAAAATAGTAGTAAGTTTAGCAAAAGTATGATTTAACCTAAAGTTGATATGCTAGCTGAGAAAATAGTCAAAGAATTTATTTATTTATTTATTTATTTATTTATTTATTTCTTACTTACTTACTTACTTACTTACTTTAAAGATTTTATTATTATTATTTTTTTAATTGAGAGAGAGAGCACAAGTGGAGGGCAGGTAGAGGGTGAGGGAGAAGACTTCTCATTGAGCAGAGAGCCCAATGTGGGGTTGGATCCCAGGCCCCTGTGATCATGACCCTGAGCCAAAAGCAGACACTTAATTGACTGACCCACCCACATACCCCATGAAAATGGTCAAAGAATTTAAAGAATGATAAAAAAGTTCCTATAAGAAATGCTATCTTCCAACTAAAATTTGACTTTTTATACATGTTAGAATTTTTTCCTCTCTTTTTAGATTTGAATTTGGATGCTTTTGTCTGCCATTTTGTACTTTTTCAAACTTTCAGCACTTTTAATATTCTGTTGCCAACAATTCAAATGGCATATCAGCTTTCAGTCTGTATCTCTAGTCATTTAAAATTTAAATTTAAATTCAATAACATGTGAAATATCACAATTTTAAATTAAATTAAATTTTAATTTTAAATTAAATTGAATTTCAACTTGAAATGGAATTAAATCTATTTTAAATTAAGTCTAATTTTCAGTTATTTTTATTAAAGTAAGATTTAATCACAGTAAGCATTTAAATTCAATTAAAAATTTTAACTTAAATCCAAGAACATCTTAAAGAAATAAGAATAATCTGAAAAAAATCTCATAGAAATTGCAGAAAATTTGTTTACTGATGAGAGAGCATTGGGATAGGTCAATGTATTGTAAGTGTACTGAAATACCAGATGTAAAAGGATTAAAAAGTTCAAAGTATGTAAAAGAAGTGGAAAAGTTCAGAATTTTTTATTATGGCAGATCATATGATTAGAACCGCTAATATTCTAACAAATCAGAAAATGTGAAAGAACAATTTAAAAATAGACCCCAAAATCCTAAAATTGCCCAAATCTGACAAAACAGAAATAATGTTAAAATGGGTTTCAAAATCTGTAGAAACTAAGAAATTCTTAGAAGAAATGCTGACATTTCTCTTCTGTTTTTAAAGACAATTTTATTAACAGAAATAAACATCTGACCTTCCTTTTGAGCTCTTAAAATATTCCTATTTGATTTTCAGTTTCCTCATCTGTTCAAACTATAAAAACCACTTTCATTCAACCCGTACATGTGATAAATAGAACAAATTAGACATTTAGGAAATTGAATTTTGCTGAATTAACTTTACAGGGACTGACCTACTGCTGGCCGCTAACTTCTCCAAGCCTCACATCCTGCGGCTGTTAAGATGAGAACGGCAGTAACATTGCCTTCTTCCTTTCTTGTTCCCTGATCTGTATTTTCCTTGTACCGTTTATGTACCTCCATCGAAGTATCTTCTCTGTAAATATTCCCAGGGCCCAACACATGGTAGAATAACAATATTAATAACTGTTCATTTCATGCCAGACATGGTGCAAATGCTTTACCTAATTATCTCCTTTAATCCTGACATCAAGTTGGTGAGAAAGGGACTATTATCTCCTCACTGTAAATAAGGAAACAGATGCTCAAAGAAGTGACTTTATGAAAAAGAGGCACAGGGAACAGATAATGGAGCTGAGCTTCAAACCCAAGCGGTATCGCTGCATGGTGGCTGAACAGAATTTCTAAGAGTACCAACAGGCCAGCTCTTTTGCACGTTTGTGTCTGGGTTTATGGTGCAGGACTTCATATTGTCTGACTTATTTGTTTCTTTTTTTAGGACTAGAAACATTTTCAAATGTGAGGGCCTCTCAAGAGGCTAATATAGCACGTGAATGCAGATATTTCTCTCAGTACCTCTGTGGACCAGGAGAGGATGAGAGATGAGTTGGGGGGTGGGTAAGAGAAGTTGGACAATGTGACCTGTGGATTCATTACAGGACAAAGGGGGACGAAACAGCCTAAACAAGAGGAGACAACCACCTGAATGTGCTTGTGTTTTGACCCTCAGGGAGACTGGTGAGGATTACCCTGAATTCAAGAGAACTTGTGGGTCATTAGTCCTCATTGTTTCTCATTGGCTTCTGTGGAATTACATAAACTGGGTTTGCTGGAGATGTGTGATGAGCTGGGACCACAGACACCCCTCTGTCTCCATTTGCAGGGAGTTCTTGATGTCTTTGCCTCCCGCCATTTACTGCTATGAGTGTGGTGAACTTACACACTCTGAAAAATTAACAAAGAACACCTGGCTATCCTTTTCTGGGCTGAAAGCCTCATTTGATGTCAAATGTTAGCGTGTCCATTGAGAAGTACTTGTTTATTCATCCATCCCTTAATCATTTAACGTGTTCTTCCTATGTTTTAGACACCACTAAACCTTATAGCCGCTGAGATGAAAATGGTATTATCGCTGCCTTTTGGGGTTAATGATATAATAGGGAGAGACAGACAAGCAGGAAAGATTATGATAAAATAAGATATGTACAATGTGAGAGCGACAAGGTAATGATAATTTCCAATATTTACTTAATTCGTAACTAGGAACTGGCTCAGAATTTTATACCTCACAACATTTTATCCTTATAAAGACTTATGGGGTAGTTATTCTTATTATGCTGAATTAAGATGAAAAAACCAAGATACAGTGATTTTGAATAACTTATTAGGACCACAGAAGTAAGAGATGAACCCATATGGGTTCAAAGAGATGAACCCATATTTATATCCAGATAATCTATCACTAGAGTCGGGGTACGTGAAACACTGTGTTAATATTATTTCTTACATCAGACTACAAATAGAGAGGTTCCAGTGAAAGTGCAAAATGTAATCTCACCATATTCAAGTTATAAAGAAGGTTGGAGACTTAAAACAAGTTTCTGTCTCTGGGAAAAGGAATATGAAATTAAATAAGCATGTTTCAATCGAGGCCGTAACGTAACGGTGCTTAAGAACCAGACTGCTGGGTTGAGTCTGAACTCATCTACTCCTTGCTAGCTGTATAACCTAGGTCAAGCTATTTAATCTCTTTATGCCTCTGTTTCCCTCATCTGTAAAATGGAATATTGTTAGTGTATAGCCCATAGGTTTTTAGTGAGGGTTACATGAGAATATTTGCAAAGTACTTAGCAAGATGCTTAGACGTTAGTAGGAATAAATGTTAGTTCTTTTTAAGTGTAATAAAAAATTTACAAATGAATTCTTTACAGATTAGTAACCATTACTGTATCTGCTTCGAGTTTTGAGAGAAAGTAAAGTGGAGGAATGGAGGAGTAACTTGTCAGGTGGTTAGAGAGGCAAAATATCAAAGAAAAATGGAACAACCAACGGGGAGAATTGGGGGTTCTAAGCTAAATAAGCTAAAATTAAAAACTGAAGAAACTTTATAATTTTGGATTGACTTAAATATTACCTAAAAGACAGAGGCCAAACCAATCATTACCGAAAGGAAAAATGAGGAGCTGCAAGAACCCCGAGAAAGATAAACAAAAAGATCTGTACCCAAATATATACCACATGCTGTTGAAAAGCCAAAAGCAAAAAAGAAAAGAAAAACTTGAAAGTAGCAAAAGAAAAATGACCTAATGTGTGCAGGGGAATAACAATCTGAGGAACGACTTAGATCTCATCAGAAACAATGGAGCCAGAAAGTAGTGGAATAACATATTCACAGTGCTGAAGGAAAAAATCCTATCAACAATGACCTGTATTATCAGCAAAATTATCCTTCAAAAGTGATGGCAAAATAAAGACATTCTGCAGTAAACAGATACTGAGAGAATTACTTGCAGGCACTTCCTGCCTGCTGGCTGATTTAATCTTGACCCAAGACTTGTTAAAGTTTTCTTTTTCTGTTCCTACTTCGTAGAGGAAGGCACTGTGAAACCAAAGAGAAGTTAGGTAAATGGCTATATAACTAATGATTGGGATTAGTGCGATACGAGAGGACACTCATACTCCTGAATGCGATACTTTACTTTCTCTCAAAACTCGAAGCAGATACAGTACTTGTTACTAATCTGTAAAGAATTCATTTGTAAATTTTTTATTACATTTAAAAAGAGCTAATATTTATTCCTACTAACGTCTAAGCATCTTACTAAGTACTTTGCAAATATTCTCATGTAACCTTCACTAAAAACCTATGGGCTATACACTAACAATATTCCATTTTACTGATGAGGGAAATAGAGGCACAAAGAGATTAAATAGCTTGTCCTAGGTTATACAGCTAGCAAGGAGTAGATGAGTTTAGGAGTATGAGTGTCCTCTCGTGCGATACGAGAGGACACTCATACTCCTTCCAACTGTCTAGGAAGTTCATTCTGTTGGTCTTCCTGCTTCCAAGCTACTCTCCTCTCTAACTAGTCTCCCTAGCGCTGCTGTATGATCACTATGATCACTTCCTTGATGTTTCTTCATCATTCAGACTATGTCAATGGCTTTTTCTTACCCATAGCATGAAACCAAATTCCTTAGTCTGATTTCTAAGGGCTTTTAAAATTTGTCCCTTAAATACCATTGAAACATGATCTCTTGATATTCCTCAAGCTGACTGGTTTATATCGTAGCTACCGACTTTCCTTTCCATTGGTTGAAGTCTACTTTATTTTTTGGGTGTTGAGGGGGACCAACTCAGAGCTCACGCCTTTTAATTTTTTTCTGGCATTCCCACTCTTTCTTTACTCTCCTTTTTGCATATTGCCATTACCGTCTTTGAATCTATGTGCTGCCCTATATTGTAGGTTTTATATTTATATAATATATCCACATATACATGTATTTTATTTATATATCTCATAAGTGGATAGGAAACAAGTCATCTAATTTTTTTTAATGTCTTCAGCAGGACCAAACGTAATACTGTCTATATTATAACAACCTATTAAATATTTATCAAATAATGTCTTACGGTTTTGGATAAAAAACTAAATATTAAAGTCAGATAGCAAGGACCTCACCTCCCAACTATCATATCCTGGTATTTAAGGTGATCCTATTTGGTTGGAAAATGATCTCAGCCTGGTCTTATTAAACTAAAGTCTGAAGGAAACAGGAGCTTTCTCTCTTTTTGTGTTCTAGGCTCAGGAGGCCACCACAATTTTTCAAAGCCAAACACTTATGAATTTCTTCTTAATAGACATTGCTATGAGCCCAGGGAAAATCAAGACATCTGTTAGTGGTCATGAACACTCACAGCTCATAAATTTAATAAGCTAAGATGGTAGCCAACTGCAGTTTTATGGGGTGGGTACGGGAAGGTTCCCTAAGATTTGGACTATACAATGTTGTGGTGCTTATGAAACACAAGTGGACTCAATTAACTGACTCCAAACTAGACTCTCTCTTACATATATTGTAAGAGTACTGAAGAGGGTTAGTATTCATGGAAAAGTAATTGATTGTATAGTGGAAGCTGAAGACTTAAAACATTGCTGTTTGGGAGATTTTTGTCTGTGAGTCTGCTTTTTTTCCCAAAATGTGGTCTATCTTAAAAACACAACTGGGTCAATCGCTAGTACGGATGTATTTCTGTTTCCCTTTTTCCTTAAGTTTCTCCTCTGATCTCACTCTTTCACTTTGAGGAAAAAACAAAAAATCAAATCTTGTTAGGGGTACTCTTTGCCCCAAATACATACTAGTTTCATTTATCTCCTTAAATGTGCTATATGTATAGCTTCATTTATCTAGATTATCCTTCTGGATATATATTTATTGCATTTACCAAAAGTAAGACACTGTGATTAGTGATTGGTAATTAATGTTGTTTCTCTGCCCAGGCCCTGATTAAAATTCTTACCATCTAAGGGAAATGGGGAGAGGGGACTGTGTTGGAAGGAAAGAAGGTGAGCTCAGGTGAAGAAATTGCAAGGACAGTTTTGGGGGTAAGTGGATCCTTATATTTCCAATGTTCTCCCATTCTTACCTGAATTGGGGCCCAAAAGGCATAAGGGTATGCTGATAATTGTTGCTATCCTGGAATCTCAGACTGCTAAAAGAGCCAGAATCAATATTGGAAAAATATTTAGGGCAGAGAAGATAAATGTGAGGTGGGACCAAGCTACAGTCTTGGGACTACGCGAATTTGGATTGTACACCCCACACCTCCCACCTAGTGAACGACATGGAGTTTTTGTTAATCTTGCAAAAATGTGATCAGGCATTTTATGTGAGTGAATACTTGAACTAACAGCACTCTTTGGATGGGTTTTTATCCTTCTTGCTGAATTCCTGCTGTATGCCAGGCATAGTCCCACACGATAGGGATACTCACTGGGAAATACGAGAGGCACAGACCATTTTACTGCTCAGAGTTTAGTAGGGAGAGTAAGTACCACTGTCCTCATGATTTTTTTTTTTTTCCTCTACATTTCAAATCAAGGAGGAGGAAAACATTTACCCACCATCAAAGGTTATTTTTAAAAATCTGTATTACTGTAATCAACTAGCATAAAACTCTTAATATTTAGATGGGGTAACCTAACAGTCATAAAAATTATAACATTTTTTATAAGCTACTTTCACCTATATGATTTCTTGGGATTTATAATCTACTTTTACCCATATGGTTTCTTTTAACCTCACTGAGCTTCTGCTTTTTCATCTGGAAAGTAAGGCATAACAATATCTCTCTTACACGGAGAGATACAGATAGCCAGACAGCCTAAGGTTATGCCTGCCAATTGTGAAGGTCTGCATGTTATAGATGCTGAACCTGAACCTTAGAGAGGATATGTGAATTGCCCATGGTTGAATATAAAGCCAAAGGGGAAAAACAAGACTTAAAATATATTCTTTGGACTCCAAAGTCTATGGTTTTTCCATTATACACCAGTTGTTGCTCAATTGACCCATCAGTCAGTTGGGAGACAGGAGTATATCCTCTCAGAACTTCTCCAGACTTAGTGTTCCAGGAAAGCGGGCTACATTTTACTCCTTTTGGCAGCCCATATAATGGTAGTACAACCACACAGGAAAAAATATAGAAAGGAGAAACAGAGAGCATTACTTTAAGGTAATAATACAATTCATCCACAAGCTGACCACCCAGAAATTATCAATTTTGTGCGTATACTTCTCGTCATTATTTTAGAAAGTATTCTATTTCCAGGCTGTTCTTTTTTCTTTAAGCCCTAGTCATAGGGAGCTGATTGCATTCGTTCCCTAGAATATTAGAGAAGGAACAGATCTTTCAGGCTCTCTAGTCAAACTCCTTTGCTATTCAAAGGAGGAAGTCACAGCTAGAAAGGTATATCTATAGACTAAGGCAAAATCCAAAGATGGGAAAACAATAACATAATGAATTATTTTCTGCAAGTGACTGCTTATAAAATTTAAATGTTCTATGGCCTAACTATAGGATAATAATTGGAATTTTGTCTTGAGTTTAAATTTGGACAGTGTTTTGCACTGTTACATCATTGCTTCAGACCCAATAGAGCCTTTGCAGGACCTGATATATGGTAGCTCTAAAAAACGTGAGATATTAATCAATGAAGTACATATATCTTATGTATACACTTTGGAAATAGTTAACATAGCTTTCTAATCCAAGGCCGTTATCCTCATATTCAGGCAAATCATCATCATCCATGAAATTTTAATGACTGTGTCCCATATACAATTATAAACGGAATGGAAATGAAAGGGTGCTTATAGAAATATCGAGCAGTTGGAACTGAGTTGCATAATGATTAAGGTTTGAGTATGTGTATTCATTGGGGAAGGGGATGGAGGTGGAAATAATTAAGAGGCGAGAGTAATGTAGGATGCTACCATTTGTAACCATAACCATAGTAGTGACATAAATTGATAAATGAATCAGAAATATTGTGATCCATACTACACAGTTCCATCCCTATTGTTTATGGAAAATAAATTGTGCACATGAAGGAGTCCAGTTACAGATGAAGATGAGGAATTAAAACACATTATTTTACTGTATAATAGTTCATGTATGGACTGGTCACCATTTTTTTAATACAAATAACACAAAATCCTAGTATAATAATAGCTAACACTTCTGGAAAACTATCTTCCGTCCATGATTATAAGCACCTGACATGTATTAAATTATGTAATCCTCCTCACAGCCCTGTGAGGTGAGTGGCAATATCCTCATTTTATACGTGAAGAAAATGGAGTTTAGAGAGATTACACAAGTGGCTCAACGACCCTCAGCTATTACGTGGGAGATCCAGGTTCTGAACTCAAGCTGGTTCCAGAGTCTACACTCTTGGGTACTTTGCTGTACTACCTTCTAGAAGCTTTGCTGTGGAAGGAAATATGGGGATCATGTAGTATAACAAGCCTCACTTTACAGATGAGAAATCAAAGTCCTAGAGAAGTTAGGTGACTTGCCCAGGGTTACAATTATTGAGTGACAGAGCAGGAACCATGACAGTTTATGCCTTTGTATGCAAGACTGAAGCAATTGGAGACAGGTTACATTAGCCTGCAGGGACCAAGTACTTTTATTATCGCTGCCATTCATCAACCAGTCTCGAAGAGCTGGAGAAATGGGGTGGCCCACACAAGTTTTCAAGGTTTCTTTCCTTATGGGAGGCACTTAAGTAATTCTGTGAATGGAGACATCATTCTTGCTTTCCCTGGATAAGTGACAGTTTCCTTTGCAGAATATGTTTCATTAGCTCATTGGCTATTCAAGAGTCTATGTATGAGGAAAGACAACCCAAAAGAAAAACTGAGTGGCCCCTCTGTCTGGCTAGGGAGATTAATGCAAGATGCCAGAGACTGAACAGGTGATCATTCTCTCTCTCCTCCCAGGCAGTGCCTCCACCTTGTGCCACCCCAGAAGGACATCTTTCCACAATATGCCCAGGAAAGAGATTCTACGACCTTCCTCTTAATGGCTGACAAAATAGTAAGACAAGAGGGGGCATATCTGGTATCATTCCACCTTCCTAAGTAGAAAAACTCCTCCAGTAAATGTCTTGAAGCTAACTGGGATATGTACATCAAAGAGAATTTGGCTAACCTGAAATGTCATCTTTCATGGGGAGTTCACCAGGGCAATTTATCAAAATTGACCCTGTCAGAGAAGGACCAACCATCCTTAGTTAGACCCGAGGTTGCAAAATGCCACCACATTTGGCCATAAAATTTATCATGTTAGGAGATCTATAGTCAACACCATGTGCTTCTGTGAAATATGACAGTGCTGCTGGGATATTTATCTTGGTTGGGCCTGACAGTTTAGCTTCGCATTTCCACTTAGTCCACTTTTGTACCCCGGTGCCATCAATAATGACCCATCAGGACAATCTGCTTAAGACTTGCAGCTCCCAGGTGCTGGGCTGGTTGGGAGGAAAGCCTGTCCACATTCAAAAATTTTGGGTGTGCTCTTGTATAATGCCGAAAAATTATTCAGTGACTTTCTCCTTTTCCAGATGATATTTTAAGAAAAGTAACACATTAAATGGGAGTTTACGCTCTTGATGAATTGACACCATCAGAGACACACACATTCAACTTTTTAATTTTTTTTCCCCATTTTCTCATTGCACAGAAAAGAAGCAAAGGAACAGGCATAGTGGAATATCTTCTTTGTTTCTGAATCTCTCCTTGAGCAGCATTGTAAGGGTGGCAGTACTGGTGATCAAGGTTTCTGCGCCCTGCACATCCTGCGGGACCTCACTGTCTGTCTTTACCATGTACTGCCTTTGTACATGATGTTTTCAGAATCTCTGTGTTATCTACTTTTTCCTCAGCTCTGGTAGAGGCACGTTCATGTACACCACTACATGGTAAGGTGGGAACGTGGTGTCCTATCTGATGACTACTTTTTATTATAGTAGATATGAAATTATTGAATTAGATGAATTTTGGCATTTCAGTTCTTAACTCCTCCCCGGTGGTGACTGAGGTCAGATAGAGGGACTATCAGTTTACCCACGAGCACACCAGACTCCACGTTAGAAACAGTTTAGGGGAAGGCTCAGGATTGGGTGTTATGAATTTGGGGTTTTTGTCCAGACTCCATGGCTTGGGTAAATCCTGAAAGCTCTGTGTCTCATATTTATGAAACATTTGATAAATAAAAGTGGCTCTTTTTCAGGATTGGTGTGCAGATGAAATAGAATTTTATACAACTCTGTATGTATAGACATACATATGTATATATGGTTTCATAAATTGAAGAGCATGATAAAAATGATTTTTCTTTTTTGTAGAAACAACAGAAAGAGAACTAGATTTGAAGTCAGAATTTATGTACTAAAATTATAGTTTTCCCATTATTGTTTGTGTGATTTCAGGAAAATCATTTAGTTGCTCTGAGTCTCAAATTTTCATCTGTTAAAATAATGAGAATAACTATTGTAAAGTTCTCACAAGACACATATGGCATCTTTTGGAAATTCTAAAAGTAATCTACAAATGCTTATTAATTCATACATCATCTTTTAAGATTTATTTATCTATTTTAAAGAGAGAGACACAAACAGAGAGAGAGAGCACGAGCAGGAAAGGGCAGAGGGAGAGAGAAAGAAATTCTCAAACAGACTTGCTGCTTGGTGCAGAGCCCCATGTGGGGCTTCATCCTAGCTACCCTGAGATCAAGACCTGAGCCAAAATTAAGAGTCAGTCGCTTAACCAACTGAGCCACCCACGTGTCCCTCCTTTTCATCTTATTATAGAAAGTATATTCATACTATAAGGAAACTTCCATTTGATCTCAGGTAATTTTATTCAAAGAGGTCTAGCATATAATCACCAAAGGGAATCTGGTCAGTTGGGTAATTTGGATTTCATATAAGATTAAAATAGAGGGCATTCTTGGGAAAGAGTGCTATTCTTAATACTAAGACTGGACAGAAATTTGTCCCTAGGGTCTTCAAAAAGAGGACACGGTGGCCTATGTCCTCTACAATCGTTTTAATAAACACAAGGGCAAGAAGTATTGGGCTATAAATAAGTGTTTATTTTACAATTTTCCCAGTGTTGGGATGCTATAAAATACACAAAGGAAGAATACAGCTGCAACAGAATAGTTGTTTATTACCACAAAACTGCTGGGGCAAAAAATCCTCCTAGTCCCCCGAGAATCATTACCCTCATGCAATCACGGGTGCTCCAAGGGGACTCAAATCAGTTGCAATAATTCCTACTGACTTTCTTGCAAAGTTCTTGTGGTTTCGACTCTCCATACCACAATCCCTAAATGGGCAATAGAAATCACATTTCCTCGCTGACCCGTTTGACCTGCTGATTACTGTTGTCATGACTGAAGAAGGAGTTCACGGACACGGTGGAAATCCTGATAGTTATGTCTATTTCAGGGAGCCTACATGAAGTAATCTAAGTAATCTAAGCGCTTGTTAAAAATGCAGATTCCTGGGGCTCCTGGCTGGTTGGCTCTGTGGAGCATGCGGCTCGTGATCTCAGGGTTGTGAGTTTGAGTCCCACGTTGGGTGTAGAGATTGCTTAAAAATAAAATCTTTAAAGAAAAAAAAAAACAAATTCCTGCTGAACCAAAATCCTACATACTGTAAAGGGATCTAGGAATCTTTATAAGAAGCCATCAGGGGTGTTTTTTATGCAAATTAAAGATTGAGACCAGGACTGGAGATTGGATAAAAGACCATGACTCACTCTCAGGCCCTGACAGACCCCACATGGGTAAATAAAGGCCCCCTGTCTGTGTCTGCGTATATAAGGCTCTGTCTACAAAACACTGGGAATGGGGCTGAAATTGCCCAGCATCTAATTAGACCCCTAGCACATGACTTTTGACCATGAGAAGCAAGTTAACTATATGGGAATGGTACAGAGCACAATTTCTGGATGACTTGTCAGGCCAGGAAGCTCAGCTCGTTGTCTTGTGACCCGCAGAAAAGCTTTATTCTAGGCAACACCTAGAGTTCTAGGTAGATGTGCTGCGAGTACCTCTGACTTAACACATGCCAAACTGACTCTGTGACTTTCACCTGCTTCTTTTCCTGTATGCTACCATCGTAAGGGGACTGTCCGTCTTTCCGTGCATCCATGCAAGAAACTCCAGAGCCAAATCAGTTTTTCTTTCTTCCCCATTCCTGCACCTGTTTGGCGATTGATTCTTCATTTAAACGATGTCAATTCCAACTCTCTAGTCCCTCCAGCAGTGCCCTAATCTTAGACCACTGGCATATTGTAACTGGTCATTTGCTATGACTTCTTAGTGTATATTAGAACATCAGAATCAATTTCAGTGGATGTTGCTGATATATCTATAATTCTTCCCTGGGCTGGGTGTTTCCACATATTTATGTCAGTTCATTCTCATAAAATTGTGTTATTATTGTTCCCATTTCCACCTGCAGAAATTGAAAATTGGCAGGGTTGTGTGACTTAAGATCACATAATTGCAAAGCCAGGATTTCAACCGGTCTTTCAAAAACTGGTTCAGCTGTCTCAAATCTCAGACACCTAAAATCTGTCCTTCACCCGTTGTCATGGTCATCTTCCTCTAGCACAGTTGTGACCGAGTCACAATTCTCTCAGCTCAAAAATCTCCATAGTTCCCCATGGTCTATAGCAGTTTCTATGTTTTTGAGTATGTACTCTTATCAATTAAAAATTTTGAGTGCACATTCCATGTTTGTAGATTTATGTATTTATTTGTGAAATACTTGCACTAAGTATATTAATATATATTATAATACATATATACAGAAATAGGAAAATAAAAGGAAAGAAAATAAAATACAAATAAAATTACAATATACTTTTCTATGTCCTCCTGGATGATTTTTTTACCTTCTCAGGGGCTTTCTCTGCATTTTGGATGCCACTGAATCCACATCCAAGGGCCTCTATGATCTGGTTTCGGCCCAACTTTTTGGTCTTATCTTTTAGAATTTTCCTTCCACCCCACTCCATCCAAGCCTCACTGTGTTCCTCATGGCTTCTTGTAAATACTACGCACCTTCTTGTCTCTAGTTTTTGGCTCCAGTTGTTTCATCAGCCAAAAGTGAGCATTATTCTTTCTTTGCCAGCAGAAAATTAACTACAGGTACCAGCTGCTTTTTGAAAGTTCATCGTTATGCCACTTTGCTTTTACAAAAGACCTACATTAGTACTTGTTTTCACCAAGTGAAAGAAATCCAAAGAGGATTTTTGCTTTTATGAAAAAAAGCAGAAAGAGAAAATAGTGTTTAGATCTGTGTTGCAATGAGCTGAGACAGAGGTGGTGCGTACCCCCAGCAGCGAGAGGGACCCCCCTCCCAGCTCCTTCCCGGAAACTGCACTAGCATCTCAGCATCAAGCCACCAGAGCTTTGAACTGTGTCTGTGAGCAGCTGCGCTTTATCTCTACTTATTCTGTGTATCTGTTAACAAGATGTGTCCTAAGGTATCAGAAAAGCCGAAGAGAGATCATTTTTGGGATCTGGGAATGCTCTAAAATCGTTCCATAGAAGTTCATGGTAATTGCACACCATATCTAGTTTCAGTTTTACCCGTTCTTCTGAAGCCAGAACAAATCTAACAGGCGAACTAAGTCCCATCTTCTACTCCATAGATGGCTCCCCACTGCCCTCAGAGTAAATTCTCAACAGCTTCATTGGCTGGTGACCATGATCTGATCCCCATTTATCTATCTTCATGCTTCCTTCACACACTAGTTAGACCAAATGCCTCCCAGTTTCCTGAATTTATCATGCTTCTTGCCTCCCTCTGCATTTCCTCCAAATTTGATTGCAGTGCCGGTAAATGAGGAGGAGGGAAAGCCCCAGTTTGCATCATTTGACAATTTCCATGGGGTAAATACTTGTAAACACTTGCATGATGGCTCGTTTCAGGCTATCAATGTCTTGCCTCTGAACAGGGCATTTCAGTTTTACCTGTTCTTCTGAGATGGACATAGTTGGGCCTAGCAAGTGGGTGCCTCCCTACTCCAGAATACTGCTGGACTAAATCTTACAAATCCTTCAGATTTTGGCTTAGCTGCCTCTTTCCTTAAGAAGGCTTTCTTGATCATGCCGTATGCTTCTACTGCAGCCTGATCTTAGCCTGTTCTCACGCTTATCACGTAATATTGCAATTTCCTGCACATTTCTCTTACTCTATCACTGGTTTATAAGCTCTTACATGCAGGGTAAGTATCTTATTTACCATTATGTCTCTAGAACCTTCCCAAATTCTTCCCACATTGTGTGTCTTTAATAAATAGTTAAATAAATGAGTGAATGATCAAAAAACCAGTAATAAGAATTAACATCAAGTACTTTGCACCAACCTCTGTTCCAATTGGCTTGCATGCATTATGTTATTTAATTTTCCTCTAAACCCAATGGTGGAACATTTGATTATTACCATTTTACAGATGAGAAAGATTGAGGCTCAGAGCCTCTAAGTATCTTGCTCAAAAGCACACAGCAAGAGGAGAACACACACACACACACACACACACACATACATACACATTCTACTTTAAACATTTATCCACTATGTTCTAGGTTGAATAGAATTAGCATTTTTATATAGTGGGCTTCTGTGAAGAAGATTCAAGACTCTAAATCACATTTATTCAGCGCTTCTACAGAGGGCCAAACTCTCTAACACTTTCACTGACATTGTAAATTCGTGCAAAGTTAATGGTAAGGAATTGGTATTATGGCCCTTTCGAATATTATTTGCTTTGAAACAGTGATTCCATTTCTCATAAAATAATAAAAAACACAGACAACACTCTGTGACCAAAATATTGTTCCTAAGGGTTTTAAAAATAACCTTTTCACTTTAGAATATTTTTAGATTTATAGGAAAATTGCAAAAATAGTACCATTTCTATACATACTACATCTAGTTTCCCCTATCATGCACATCACCATGATACATTTGTCACAATGAATGAATCAATATCAATACACTATTGTTAATTAAAATGTATGCATTATTCAGATTTCTTTTTCTTTTCTTTTCTTTTTTTTTTTTTTTTTCCTAAGAACCTTTTTCTATCCCAAGATCCTATCTAGGATATCATATTACATTTAGTTGTCATATCTTTTTAGGTTCTTTGAAGCTATGGGTTTCTCAGACTTACTTTGTTTTTGGTGACCTTGAGAGTTTTGAGGAGTATTGGTCATGTGTTTTGTAGAATGCCCCTGTATAATAATTTGTCTGATTTTTTCTAATGATTAGACTGGGGTTGTGGGTTTTGGGAGGAAAAACACAGAGGTGAAGTCACATCCTACCAAAGGTACATACTATCAACATGACTTATCACCATTGCTGTTGACCTTGATTACCTGGCAGAGATAGTGTTTGTCAGGTTTCTCCACTATAAAGTTACTCTTTTACCCTTTTCCCATACTGTACTCTTTGGAAGAAAGCCACTATAAGCAACTTATGTTTAAGGAACAGGAAATTATGTACCTACCTTAAGACCAGAGTATTTACATAATTCAGAATTTTTCTCCATGGGAAGATTGCCTTTTTCCTTCCATTAACTTATTCATTTAATCATCTATTTGTGGATGCAGCATGGATTCATAGATATTTATTTTGTACTTTTGGGTATAATCTAATACTTATTATTTCTTGCTCAAATTATTCCAGCTTTTGGTGATTTTTTTCGTGGGTGCCCGTGTCCCTTTGACATAAGGTATTGTATTTTTTTCAAGTGCATTCTTAGTTTCCACCACTACTGAATGCTTCAGACTCACCTTGCATATTTTTTTGCTCTGGTGCTAAAGCCAACAATTCCTCTAAGGAAGCTTTGTCCCCTTTATGGAAGAGTAATATTACAAAACAAGACCTTGGCTTATTCCCATTATGGTGATATTCCTTGTATAATTAGGAAAAAATAAACCAAAATTATTTCTCAATCACAATTCATGCTCTAGATTCTGTAGGTAACTGTGGTCTCATGTATTGAGAAGGATTTCTGGAATTTTCCTTCTCTTCCTTCATTTCTTAGAGATTGTCTTTCTAGAGTGGTTCTTCTCTGCTCTAGATCATTCCCTATTCTTCTAACTCTTCACGCCCTCTAAGAGCTTTTATGCAAGTTTCTTTTCATTACTGTCTCCTACCTACAACTCATTAAAATCATGGTAAATTTCACCAACCAGAACTTCTTATTTTCCTATTAGCTGGAGGACATTTGGGCCATGTGGCTATCAGTATTTTCTAGAACACCTTGCATCCTCCATTAGTCAACAAGATTATTGACATTCCCTTGGTACGGTGTGTCACAAACCTTCAACCTATTACACTTCAAGATATTTTTGATTATTGTTTTTATAGTGAGAGGTGCAGGACATAATGGTAACTAACATACATAAAAAGAAAAAGGGGGAAAAAAACTTAAGTAAATACATGTAACCTTGCCTGCTACTTCTGAAAATGTAATTACTGCTGCCACCTCAGGCATAAAAGCAGAGCTAATGAGGAAAGCTCATTGTGGTTTTGAAGGTAGATGACTGGAAGAATAACAGAAAGTATAGGTCCTCAATTCTCATGTTTTTAAAGGAGTTCTTATATTTCTGTTTTTGTTTTAAATAAGTTGATATAGCATATATTTCTGTGACCATTGGAAAAATGATTTAGACAAACCTTATTTCTTTTGGAATATTATAAATTCATTAGGTTTTCACCAAATATTGAAACTTTAATTTAAAAATTTTTTCTCTTGCAGTGCTAGGGACACTGGGAAAAATGTTTGTATTAATTTCAACTCATACCCCTAACCACATTGGAAGTTCTGCAATTGATGAAAATGGATACACCCAGCTGGCTGTCAACACCTGAGCTCTGCTCTTGGCAGATTTATTTTTGAAAAGAACACCTTTGAAAAGGGGAGAGAACCACATGCCAATAGGGTATAAAATTGTTCTTGCCAATGTCTGACTCAGCAATGTTTTTCACAAAGCCCAGTTCTTCTGGAGAAGAGATAATTCCAAGCCAATAGAGATTGGTTAACATTTTCTGAGCTTCCGCTTTTTTTAAAGCAGGATGTTAATTGCCGTATTTTAGAAGATGAACAATCCTTAGTCAGTCTGTCCATTGAGGGAGTTCATCGTGTAGCAAGAGAAATAGGAACACAAATAATTCTCTGTAACATTGTGCTGTAAGTGATATTCTAGAGATAGGAAACATGGCACTGTAAAGCACCATTGCTGAGGAAGTGAAGGCCCTGGGGAGTATCTTATAGAGCTATTCCCAACTGCTTGCGGATAGTAATTCTTTAATTTTATGTCATTTTGTTGATAGAGATAACCTTGGAATAATATAGGTGATTTGAGGACTGTTAAGCTATTTAGATAACTTGAGAGCTAAATGCTGAGAAGCCTATACTATTGCTTTTGAAGGAGGACATCTAATCTTCATACTCTGGAGCCCAGACTAAATTGGCTAGTGGGGAACAGAAGGGGCTACCTTTAGTGATGAGGCTGGTTCCTTCGTCTTGGACGAACAAGCTCACCCCAGGCAGGAGCCTTACTTTATTGTAACTTTGGCTCACACAGAAAGTACAGAAACAATGTATAATGGAAAACCACTAGCCGTACATTACCATCATAGAAAGGTATGTTTAATGGGCATCAATGCACTTCTGGGTTTATTGTGGAGATATCAAATTACCTTCCTATGATTTTTATATGACTCTCTCCTGCTAATATACATTAGTGAACATTATGAATTGTTATAAGCAAGAGATCCTATCCTTTTGTCAGCTGTGCTTTGAAAGGCAGGCTTTAACTTAACAAAGGTTCTGCTTTCTAAGAGTTAAAGAGAGGCCATTGTCAGGACTTATGACTTCCCTCACAGTAACAATACTGGAGTTTCAAAAGCAGAAAATGGAGAACCTTATTTATAGGACTGATTTATGTATCAGTTTGTGCTGCCCTTAAGGTTTTATTATGCAAATTTTAAACCAAACACACAAGTATAAAGAATACTATTCAAAATATTCAGTTTGAGAAAATCATAACATCTTGCTGTATTTGTTTCAAATTTTCAAAAACTTTTTAAACATCACAAGCTAATTATGAAGAAAGAGTTTTCTTGGCAAAAGGAACGGGTTCCATTCCTTCTCATGCCACATTCAAAAGCAACTCTTTGTTGCTAAAGTCCTCCAAAGTTTGAACTAGGATTTAAGTGAGATTTCAGGATTTGGCTCCTGCCCACCTCCCTTGCTTCATCACTTTCCACTTCTGCTCTTTACCAACATCAAATTTACTATACTCCAGCCGTACTGAATTTCCGTTAGTTTCTGGAAGAAGCCATATTCTTCCTCAATTCCTCATTTCAGCAATGCTATTCTCTCTGCCTGGAATGCCTGCCCCTCTGCCTTTTCTCTGGAGTGATTCTTAACTGATCTCAGGCTCTATGGTCTCTGGAATTTTTCACCTGACATCCAAGTCAGGTGCTTTTTTTAAGGGTTCTTTCTCTAATGGAACATTTTTCTCTTTTGAAAATACTGGTGAAAACAGTGAAGATAATGAACATGCTACATAACAATTAGTAAAGAAAGAAATAATATATATTGGGGTTTATAGACATTTTTGAAAATTTGCTTAAAAGGAGTTTAATGTTAAAGACTATAGATCCATTGAAAGTTATATATACTATCCAATTATTATGTAATACCTACGTAGCCCTTCTTGTATATTACATTAGTCTTTTACATACTTATTATTATATGTGTATATCCATGTATACATATATACACCCATGTGTATGTGTGTGTATGTGTATATATATTTTTTCCACCCACAGAGGTATAAAACAAAAAATAAAAGACAAAACCCCAAAACAAATTGAAGACTTAGAAACATGTTGGCTTTCATTCATCTCTTTCCTATCTCTTGGAATCATGGTACCAGTTTTCCTATCTCTAGAATGTCATTTATTGCATAATTTTACAGAGAGTTGTTTGAGTATGTATTATATATCCAAAGAGAGTAAGGTTTTTGAGTCATAACATCAGTACATAATAGTTATTCAATTAATTATTGGTTTAAAATTGTATTTTTAACATGGAAAGAGGGATAACTAAAATTTTTAAACAGCACTTAAAAAGAAATGTTTTTACATCTCGAAAAGCTTAAAAAGAGACTTTCCATAATCAACCTCAGAAACAAGTTTCTCCTCATACTTATAAATTTGTTCATTATCTTTCCTACTATTTATGGAGACTCCTGTGGTTTTGGTCTTGAATTTACAATGGTGAACTAAACAAACATGGAACTTTCATCTAGTGCAGACTTAGAAATTAAAAAAAAAATCAATTATTTAGGCAAAGAAGAAGAAGAACAAATAAATAATAAATGAAGGGGTGCTTCTTTAAATTGGAATGGTCTGAGGAATTTGTATTTCACTTGGGAGATGAAGTTTGAATAAAAGAGAGGTGCATTCAGAGAAGAAGTTTTTCATTTGTTTGTTAGTACTTTTCAGCAACAACCAGGGTAGGGAAAGGGGCCCAAACTGAAGTTAAACAATGCACAGAACATGCTGAGTTTTTAGACCAGAGTGTGAAAAAAGAACCCAAATACTGAGGTTCTATGATTTAATGCTGTTTTGTGTGTGTGTGTGTGTGTGTGTGTGTGTGTGCCCCTATTTACTTAAGTCTTTTATTTGAAAACAACTTCATATATATATATATGTTAAAAGAAAGTGATGTATATTATGACTACCCTTGTTTTCAAGATGTACTGTGTGATTAGTTTTGGAGGATTTAAATGGCAAGGGAAGATCTAATTTACAACCATTTGGGAGGTCACATCACAGTTCCCAAAGGTACTTTTAATTTTTTTCTATGTTATATGTGGATTTTATTACATCCAACAAATCAACAAAGACTTGGAACACTTTTGGTGGTTCATGGACGTTTTCATAAAAATATTTGATAGAACGTGTTTTGACTTCTGCTGGTATTTATTTAATTCAATAAGAAGGTCACTAGACTGAGGTGTCCGTAATACTGAGGTATCATAGAGCAGAGCAAAATTTGAGCCTGTAAATACCCACATTTACCAAATCAAAACCTAAAAACACAAGGCTTTAAGCCAATCAGTAATTCCCTTAATTTGCTACCACTCTTTTCCTGTAAAAGTTTTCCCTTGCTCCCATGGGTGGAGTGCTTCTAACCACTTCCTGTTTGGCGCTGCCTAATTTGAATCAATTTTGCCCAAAGAAACCCTTATAATTTTAATATGCCTCAGTTTATCTTTTAACATATGTAGTGAAAACAGAATACGCATATGGAACATTTTAAGCTCTTGTCTACCAAGCAGCAAACCTCATTCAAGGATCCCAGTTCTCTATTTACACTTGTATGCCTTTAGTATTAGAAGCTTATTGCCTCCCAAGTTGCTCTGTTCTATCAACTCCAGTTTGAAGGCCTTTTCTATATTCGTGTAAAGTCTTATTTCTTATAAACATTACTCATTTTGCTCTTGCAGCAACACAGAACAAGGCTACTTTTTTTTTAACTTAATGGAATGTCAAATATATACCCAGAATTCAATTTCTACATTATTTCTTTCTTAGCTAAACATAATCACATTCGCTTTGTTTCTTTCTCATGTTTTGGTCTATAGCTGAGCAATCATCTTCCTATGTCCTAGACATTATATGCTTGACCTCATAGAATTGCCCTTTTCAATCACTCTATATATTCAAATTATCTTTCACATCTCTCAAGTGCTTTGTCAATTTCCTTCTTAAAGAGAACTTAAGTATTTCTGACCCATAGAGAGCTTTGGCTGCTTTAGGAATTTGGGGAGCTTAACCATAAATAAGTTCTTCCCTGAGTTTTTCCTTTTCTTTGATGTTATGATCTTAAATGTGTTCATGGTTTCCACCAACTTGAAATTCCCAAGAGAGATGTTTTGTCAAAGGATATGTCTGAAGAAGTAAAGGCTGTATTTCCGAGAAAAATGTATTTCCCCTGTCAACCAGTGAGTGAAATTTTGTTAGACAGAGATGCTTTTCTGTAGAACCATTTTAAAGGAGTTGGTTTTAATAAGCCTATTGTCAGTGAGCATAAATCTTCATCTGGAAGACAACAATATATTGTGAGTGAATTAAATTATCGATTTCCAAATTGAGCTTGGTAGGTGACTTGAGAGTTCCTTGGAGTTATGCATACAGCCAACATGGGGGCTATGCGTACAAGGGGCAGTACCCAGCTCAACTGAGGATACTTCACTTTTATCTGGGGTGTGTGTGTGTGTGTGTGTAGTCAAGATTTGTCATAAGATTCCGTTGAAGAATGGCTAAAAATTATTTTGAAATCCACTGGAGTATTTTGCATACTGAGGGTTTTTCCTTAAAAACAGTGGAAGATTTCCATTAAGCCTCTTGCTAAGGCTGCAACCTTTTTGGGATTGGAATTTGATTTCTAACAATTGATAAAGATGCCACCTACAAGGGCTAATGACAGCAAACGAAGAAGTAAGGATTAGGAATAGGGAAACTCAGGAAGTGCTAGGACCCTGCTGCCATGCAAATGTCCTTGATGATGCAGAAAGGGACTGAAATCACAGTTCTTATGGCTGTCTAGAAACAGAATTGTTCCTATAGAGAATGCTTTCCACAGGTTCCCTAGGGCTGTGCAGCTTTTTAAATCAGCAAGCCCCTTTTATTTTCAATCACAAAGTAGAAAAAAGCACATTCTTTTCTCTTTTTCTCTTTCAAGAAATCCAAACTATAAGTATTGTTGAGTCACCTTATCTCTCTTTGAAGAGGGAAATGCTATCCCTTTGTTGGTTGAATGTAGAAGATTTATGAAGAAAAAAAGAGTAGAGAAATGGATCATAACAGCATTGGATTTAATATTTTCTTCTTTTTACAATGTTCTGCCTTGCTTGACATGTTTACTTTACAAACACTTATATTCCTGGCTCAGAGCTGCTCTCTGAACACCACGGTGCATAATTAATGTCAAGGTGGAAGGCATTATGTTGCAAACGCTGCTCCCTCTGCTCTGAATAGCATTTTTAAAGCCAATTTAGGTCACACATGGTTCAGTCTCTTAGAAATTTTTCTTAATTGTTCAGCTAAAGAGAATGCTTCAGGGCCTTTATTAACAGAGATTCCAATGGGCTGTCTTCCCTGGGGTGTATGAGTGTGCTGGGAGCAGGGTACCGGATCTCACAGGGTGCTGGGGGTGGGGGAGGTGATTGTGTCATGTCGGAGAGAGGGTATTCCAAGAAGATTACTTTTTTTTTTTTCAACCTCAGAAATAGAACACAATTTAGCTAAAAAGTATGTTGACAACTATGTGCTGTTTTAAAGAAGAAAGCTGTTCTTATTTTCTCACTCCAGTAAGCTTCTGAGGTTCACGTGGCAAGGAACATGTCAGGCTAGAAACCAGAAACAAAATAGATTTTTAAATGGACTGTTTCTTTTATGTTCCATTGTCATTTGCCACTTCCTCTGAATCCTCTCCTGACTGGGGAGGCCGATAAATCTCGCAGTCGCGTCTGTGAGGTCAACACGATGGAAAGTTCTCAATCCTTTCTTGGCATCTGTGGGCACCAGGGCTTGAGCCAGAAGATGTGCTGTCCTGGGTGTGACATTCAATATCACAGGTGGAGACAAGGAAGAAAATGGAGGTTCCGTTAGATGAATCGTCTTCAGAGAGGACTAGCCCAACTTAGAGTAGAACGACACTAGATGTTACCTTCTCCTTCCTTCCATTTCTTCTTTCCTGACAGGATCCAGCTGGAAGCCCAGAGTTGGTAAGGAGGGAGATTAAAATACGCCACTTCAGCATAAAGATTATTTTGAGATGAAGACAACTGAGAGCCAACAGGTACAAAAAGAAACCTTCTTGAAGCATCCCTGAGGCAACAAATTCTGGGAAATAAGGCTACCATAGATTATTATTATTATTATTATTATTTTTTAAGAAAAGATCTTCCCCCAACAGAAAAAATGATAATAAAACCTACCTGAAATCCCTTCTTTGGGGGAGTTTTATGCTTCTGAAGGAGACAGAAAGTCTGCTCATATTTATATAGACAAACATCACACTTTTTTTATTTCTTGATTTTTCTTCTAAAAACCCATTTATCTTTCCTGAAGAAAACTGTTTGTTCTTTTCGTAAAAGCCTTTTCTATCTTGCTTCCTTGGTTTAAATTGGGTATATAACCATCTAACTTCAACCATCTAGGGAACCAGCTACTTCTTTTGTTGGCTCCCACATACATACAAAAACCCTTTTCCTTTTTTTTTTTTTTTTCAGTTTAATTTGCACGTCCCCATCACCAAATGTAAGAGGGTAAAGGAAAAATTCTTCCACCCCTACTTCAGTTTCCCAAGTTCATTAAATCATCATATAATAGAGACTATATTTTCAAACATTTCCTTTGAATTTTATATGGACACAATAAATACTTCTTGTATTTATCTGTCTTATGTCCTCAATAAGTCATTAAGAAACAGAGTCAAAGAAGAAGATTCTCCTGTAAGGGATTTGGCGAGAGAGTGCTGCAGGTAAAACCCCAAAGAAGGGAGGAAACAGGGTGGGGTAGAGAAGGAAACCCTGCAAAGACTCAGATTCCACTAAAGTCCAATCTTAACCTAATTCCACAGGGAACTATGGACTGTGGGGCCACATGATTGTCCCAGCTTGGAGCAATGGAGCTAGTGTTTTATATTCCATATTAATCAGTCATTGGCGATGGGTGACCCCGGGAGGAGGGTCTAAGATATATCTGTGAGCTGCTAGGAGCCAAACTTGGAAGAGTTAGGAGATGAAGGGGGTCTTGCCAGGGTACCAACAGCGTCTGCTATACCATGTAAAATAGCCATCTTGTATAGTAATCTGTTTATGAGAAAGATATCCCAGGACCCATTGTGGTAAAGCTAAATCTTTGTGTGAAGAGGATTATCGGAGATACAGGTCAGGGGTCAACAGACATTTGCTATAAAGGACCGGATAACAAATATTTCAGACTTTGTGGGCCAGATGGTGTTTGTTGCCAACTACTCAATTCTGCTGTTGTAGCATAAAAACAGACATAGACAATATATAAACAAATGAGCAAGTCTGTGTTCCAATACAACTTTATTTACATTATCAGATGGGGACGGTGGGTGCATATTTGGCTATAGTTTGCTGACCCCTAAGAGAGGGAATAAAACAGAGAAGAGTATTCGGTGTTTCCAATTTATCTAATCTCTTAAAAAAGAATTTTCATTTCAACTAGAAACCTTCTAACGAACATATTTTCTAGTTTTGGTTAAGAGTATAAGGTCTGCAGTTACAAAGACTAGGATTCCACTTTGCCACTTCCCAGGCTACCCATTTCACAGGATAATGCTGAGGAATAAGTAAAAAAATGTAGCTAATGCACTCCTAATATGGTGACTGGCCCTCATTAAATGCTTAATAAATGATACTTTGTTTTTATTGTTGTTCTTTCCCAGGAAATTTTGCTTTATAATTACTTCCCTGGAATTATCACTATTTTTTATTTATTTAATTTTATTTTTTAAATGATTTTATTTATTTATTTGGTGGAGAGAAAGAGTGAGAGAGAGCGAGAGAGCAAGCACTAGCAAAGGGAAGGGTAGAGGGAGAAGCAGACTCCCCCTGAGCAGAACTCTGGGATCATGACCTGAGCAGAAGGCAGATGCTTAACCGATTGAGCCACCCAGGCACCCCAGGCATTGTCACTATTTTTAGTGAGACTCTGATTTCCTTCTGAGACATTCTAAGAATGAAAATGAAGGTTTACAGGATAATAGTGACTGCACCAGGGAAGGTCTCTCTTCTCACATCAACTTGACCCAAGACCAAAACACCTACTTTCTGATTTCCTAGACTTTCCCTCTCCCTTGCTCAGTAGAGATAGATGGGATAAAGATTTATAAAATAGATCCTCATTTCGAGATGGATTTGATGTTGTGGAGCAATTAAACTGGATGGGAGTCTGGTAGAAAATCCGACATATAAATGGATCCTGGTTGCTGTAACAAAGAGTAACAGCTGAGGAAAAGGGGATGACCTGAGCTAGACCTTACCTTGGCCACTCCCACGATCACCGCCTGCCTCAATCGCTCGCTGAATGCCTGAATGAATTTCTAACTCTATTGGGTGTAAGTCAAAACAACTTTCACTTGTTTCATTTAGCTTCCATTATAGATAGGATGGAGGCGAGCCTCGGGCCAGGGGCTTGATTTAAAACAGAGCTGTCTCTCTCTGTTTCTCAAGCAGGAAAAAAATGTGAGCAAAAATTACTCTTGTCTCCAAGGAGCCCGTGGAGTTGGCCCCTGTTCTGGAGAAGAAGCTGGAAGGCGCGGCGCTGCTGATGCAGACTCATTGAGGAAGTATACTCCTCAGAGGCAAGCCATCGGTCATTACTCACTTGCTGAGCTCTTGCTTCCCAGACGACTACATAATGTCCAACTTGGACGTACAACCCTGCATCAGCCCAGGGGAAACAAATGGCACCCCTTTGGTAGATTAAATGGATTGGGCCATCCAAGGGAATTTGTTTTATGGAATCATTTGGCTTACTGCACAGCTTCATGTTACAGATAAATGAAATTCTTTAGCAAAGGAGCCAAACCTGCTTTTTAGTTATTTTTCCAGAAGTAGAGTCTTTTGTTGCCAGAAAACGTTCAGCTTCATGATAATGGGGAACACTGGCCTGTGAGAACACTGGACCGGGAGTATCTTTTGCATTCCAAATAAAGTCCCAATGTCTCATCATGGCTGTAAATACCTCCTTCTTGTGTCACCACTTTCTTCTTCATCTATATACTCCAACCACACTGGCTTTCTCCCTGTCCCTCAATTCTGTCCAGTGTATGCCATTCCAAGGGCTTTGCACTTACTGTGGCTGTCTTGAATATCATTTTCCCGGGTATCTTTGATTCTGTTCAAATGTCACTTTCATTGTGGGGGGGGCTTTCTTTGCTGACAACGCTCTTTGAAGAGGCATCCACCTCATACTCTGATACATTATCCCAGATTTCCTCTATAGCAATTTTCGTTATGTAGGACTCTCTCAGTTATTTGTTTACTTTTTTTAAAAAATTGTTTCTCTCCTAAAATACAGGTTTCATGAAAGTGCTGTCCTTTTCTGTCCCTGTCTTCAGCTTCTAAACAATGCCTGGCACAAGGTGATGCTTAATTAGTATTTTCTGAAATATCGAATTAAAGAATCAGTCAGATAATCTGGATCATGTTCAAAATCAGTCCTGTAAAAATTGGAAATCTTCATATTCTTTCTGGGTTTCAGTTTTCTTAAAACCAAAGGACTGGATACCTTTAAGGAATTTATATACTTATATTTTATGACTCTATGGAGATTTTTTTCTTTTCACTGCCTTCAGATTTTTCTAGCCATACCCCCCGCCCCCAAAAAAAACATACTATTGGAATCAGTAGTTACTACTGTGCGTCTTTCTCTATGGCTATGTCCTCACAAGGCCAAAATAACTAAATGATTCCATCATATCTGTTGTTTGACTTGATAAAAAGTTTATTTTCAGGTTATGTAAGCATAATTTAAATGAGTAGTTAAAGAAGAGATTAAGCTAGAATAGTTGACCCTTAAAATCCTGAGATATGAGATAGACATATTACTTTTCCCAGTTGTCAGCAGATTATTTTCCATTGAGAAGTGATTCAGCGTGATGGTAGTGAAATAAGGCATGCTCACTAGAGTTATGTCAATAACATTTAAGATATCATTAACATTGACTTCAGTTTTGGTTTTTGAAGATGATAGAAAATCTCTCTTAACATACATCCCCCCGTAACATTGACTTTGTCATTTATCTTAAGGATTACACTTTTCTTAGCAGGATGTTGAATTCCTCTTCCTAGAAGACTGTAGTTTTCTTATGAAATTGCTCATTTTTCCGCCTCCAGTTTTATTGAGAAATAATTGACATACACACTGTATAAGTTTAAGGTATACAGCGTGATATCTTGATTTCCATGTATTGTGATATTTACATAAATTGTGAAATTCAACTAAATCCATCTTCTCAAATAGATACAGTAAAAAGAAAAGAAAGAAAAAAGAAAAGGCAAAAAATTTCTCCTTGTGTTGAGAACTCTTAGGATTTACTCTCTTCACTTTCCTATATATCATCTGACAGCATTAGCTATAGTCATGGTGCTGTACATTATATCCCTAGAACTAATGGGTCTTAAAACTGGAAGTTTGTACCTTTTGACCATCTTCTAATTCCTGTCACATGACCCTTTGCATCCAGCATCCACATGTCTGATCTTTTCTTCTATGGGCTGGTTTTAATTAGTTAGTTTGGTTTTTTAGATTCCACGAAGTGATGAAATCATATGGTATTTGTCTTTCTCTGTCTGACTTCTAACACTTAGCATAATGCCTTCGAGGTCTATCTGTTTTGTTGCAAATGGTAGGATTTCCTTGTTAATGTTTTTTATAGCTGAATAATATTCCATTGCATATCCATTCATCCATCATCCATGGATGAATTCTTAGGTTATTTCCATGTCTTGGCTGTTATAAACCATGCTGCTACAAACATAGGGGTGCACATATCTTTTTGAATTAGTGGTTTCATTTTCTTTGGATATATTCCCAGAAGTGGAATTGCTGGATGGTATGGTAGTTATATTTCAGTTTTTTGAGGAACTCCCATACTGTTTTCCATAGTGGTGTACCAATTTGCAACCCTATGGACAGTGCACAAAAGTTCTCTTTTCTCTACATCTGTGCCAGCATTTGTTCTCTCTTGTCTTTTTGAGGAAGATTCTAAACAGGCAGGGGGTAATATCTTATTGTGGTTTTAATTTACATTTTCCTAATGACTAGTGATATTGAGGATCCTTTCATGTACCTTTTGTCCTCTTGTATATGTCTTTTGGAGAAATATTTATTCAGGTCCTTAGCCCATTTTTTAATTGGGTTATTATTTTTTCTATTGAACTGCCTGAGGTCTTTATATATTTTGCATGTTAACTTTTTATCAGATATATGTTATGCAAATATTGTCTTGTTCCTGATCTTAGAGGAAAAGTCTTCAACCTTTCACCATTTGAGTATGATGTTAGTTGTGGGCTTGTCATATATGGCCTTTATTGTGTTGAGATATGTTCCTTCTATAACTAATTAGTTAAGAGCTTTTATCATGAATGGATGTTGAATTTTGTCAAATGTTTTTTTCTACATTTATTGAGATGTTCACATGGTTCTTTTCTTTCATTCTATTAATATACTTTATATCACATTGATTGGTTTGTGCTTGTTGAACCATCTTTGCATCTCAAAGATAAATCCCATTGGATTGTGGTGAATGATTTGTTTAACATGACGCTGAATTTTGCTGGTATTTTATTGAGCATGTTTGCATCTATATTCATCAGGGACATTAGCATGTAGTTTTCTAGTAGTGTACTTTTCTGGTTTTGGTATGAGGATCATGTTGGCTTTGTAAAATGAGATGGGGATGTTTCCCCTCTTTTGATTTTTTGATGTAAAAAATTGATATAAAAAGAGTTTGGTGTTAATTTTTCCTTAAATGCTTGGTAAAAATACCAGTGCAGCCGTCTCATCCTGGGCTTTTCTTCCTTGGGAAGTTTTTGATTATTGATTTAATCTCCTCACTAGTTATTGGTATACTCAGATTTTCTATTTCTTCCTGGTCCAGTTATGGTAAATTGTACATTTCTAAGAATTTTTCTGTGTCTTCTAGATTATCCAGTTTGTTGGTGCATAATTGTTTATATGCCCTTATGATCTTTTGAATTTCTATGGTATCAGTTGTTTCCCCTTTTTCGTATATAATTTTGTTGATTTGGGTCCCTTCTCTTTCTTCCTTGGTTAGTCTGGCTAAGGTTTTGTCAATTTTGTTTATCTTTTCAAAGAACCAACTCTTAGTTTGGTTAATTTTTTCTATTATTTTCTGTTCTCTATTTCATTTATTTTTGTTCCAATCTTTATTATTTCCTTTCTTCTGCTAGATTTGGGCTCAGTTTATGCTTTTCCAGGGACCTTAAGGTGTATAGTTAGGTTGTTTATTTGTGATATTTCTTGCTTCTTGATGTAATGTAGTTCTTTATTGGTGTAAACTTCCCTCTTAGAACTGCTTTTTGTTGTATTTTACAAGTTCTGGTATGTTGTGTTTCCATTTTCATTTGTCTCAGAACCTTTTTAATTTTCCCTTTAAGTTTTTCATTGATCCATTGGTTGTTCAGGAGAATGTTGTTTAATTTCCATGTATTATGAATTCTCCAGTTTTCCCCTTGTTATTGATTTCTAGTTTTATGCCACAAGGTCAGAAAAGATGCTTGGTATGATTTCTGTCTTCTTGAATTTGCTAAGACTTGTTTTGTGGCCTAGCATATGGTCTATCCCAGAAAATATTCCATATGCACTTGAGAAAAATGTGTATTCTGCTGTTTTTGGATAGAATGTTCTGTATATGTCTGTTAGGTCCATTTGGTCTCTAGTGTTGTTCACCAATTGCTCATTTTGGGGCTGAGATCACATGCCATGTGTTCGTGGCTGATCTTATATACATTCACACTTCATTTCATGCACATAGCGGGGTGTATAATTTTAGAAACCAAAATAAGAGTTTTTATCCACATATTTCATTTTTTCCACAGATTATTTATGAAGTATCTGCTGTACCTAGCTCTTTGGGGAATGTAGACAAGAAAGTAGATGACATGAGCCCTGCCCTGATTTATATTCCATATTGGGTGTTATTAACATTAGTTGAACACCTACTGTTTACCAGGATTGGCTGGACACTTTCTCTTTAATTATGTCATTCATTTCTCAAAGCCATCATGCTGTTTATATATTGCTGTCCAAATCTGACAGATGGGTAAACTGAAGGCTATAAGTTCTTACGAGATTAAACTGATGTCAAAACTGGTACTTAAAACTAGATTTCTGATTTCAAGTCCAGTGTCCATTGCAGAAAGACAGATGATACATAGCACTAGTGAAATGACTATAGAACAAGACAACTACTCTAAATATAACAGGGGAGGAAAATATGTACTTCTATATTTCCACTCAGGGAAGTGAGTGTATTAGCCAGGGTTCTCCACAGAAATAGAATCAATTGTTTGTTTGTTTGTTTGTTTGTTTATTATAAAGAATTGGCTCATGCAATTATGGAGGCTGGCCAGTCCTGAGACCTGCGTTCTCTAAGTTGGTGACTTAAAAGAGTGTGAGTGCTAGTCTGAATGCTGGTAGCCTTGAGATCCTGAAAGAGCTGATTTTCAGTTCAAGTCTGAAGGCAGGGAAAAGCCTGTTAGCTCAAGGCAAAAGGAGCTTCCTGTTAATCTGGGGAGGAGCAACCTTTTTTTTTTTTCTATTCAGACCCTCATTGACTGGATGAGGGCCACTCACATTAGGAAGGCAATACAGTATACTCGGTCTAGGAATTCAAAGGTTAATTTCAATCAGAAACACCCTCACAGACACACCCAGAATAATGCTTCACCAAACATCTTCACATTTGGTGATCCAGTCAAGTTAACATACAAAATTCACCATCAATGTGGTTTACCCTGTTCTATTTTGGTATGTAGTAGTAACAATAGCTCATAGTTGCTTCTTCATTAAAATTCTTACGTCAATATTTTTTTTAAATTGAAACAAATGATTGTGTTTTATGTGTTTTACACTGCTTAGCATCCATTTTTCTTTTCTATCAGTTCTTGATATTCTTGTAGGGAATTACCTCTCTTCAGTTGCCTGTTCTGGGGGACTGTACATCAAAGTTCCCTACTTTTCTCTACCTGAAGGGCAGACATATGACCCAAGCTAATCTCAGCAGACTCTCGCTCTGGGACTATGAATCTTGAGTAGAGTGACATAGAGAGGATAAATGATTGGGTTCAACTATTTCAGTGGCAGACGCTCTTTGACTCCTTCCTGCTGCTTACATGTTTGGAACTGCCAGGTTTCAAGCCTCGTTCTTTATTCTCTTACCAACATCCTTCTAATACGTTTCCTTTTTGCTTAAGTTAGCACATTTGTTTTTGTTGCTTACAATGAAAGTATCTTACCGAATACAAAAGCATTATAAGATTCCCCACATTTTCGTGTCTAGACTCAGTGGGGATGAACATCAACTGTTTTAGATTTGCCACTGGGATGGATTTCCCAAAAGATTAAGTATTCATTTGAAGCCTGGACTGCCACTGAGAATTCTGTAGCAAAGCTATTTTTTGAAGTGCTTTCATTTTTACATTGTCAAATTTGGTTTCCTTTGACTCATACGGTCCCCACATCCTGAGACGGAGACTAAAGCCATTATTTTTGCTTAATCTTAAAATCTTCTTATAATACTCACTTTTCAAGTGGGATTCCTGGAGTTATTCAATTTTCTATATAGCCTGCCTTAACAAGGAGTAAAGCGGCTGATTATGCCGCACTTTTTCTAACACCCTAGTGGAGTTTCTGTACCATAAGTACTCATTACCAAGCCTCTCCATCCCCGATGAAGAAGCAAAGACCACAAGAGACTAAGCGCCTAGATGGAGACTTAACAGCACGGAAGAGATCCAGGAACTGAACTCAAAAGTTTTTTTTTCCCTCATTGACTTCAACAAGCTGACTGTGTAGTGCTGGTCCCTCTCCCTTCCCCTTTCATGCACCAACCTGTGCTGCACATAGAAGGCTCGGCTGTGTCTCCAAGTCAGACTCCAGCAGTGGTACATGCCATGATATATTCTAGAACTGGATCCAGTCAGAAACACAGGCCAGGCACCAGCGATGTCTGCTTTAGAAATCCCCAGTGCTCCTGCCATTTCTCTCATTGTTCCGGCTTTGGCTTGGCAGATGAAAATGTTCCTCTTTGACAGTTTCATCTGCCTTCTTCAGAGCCTTACAAATCCTCAAATTGCCATCTGGGTTTTTTTCCTATTGCTTTATCAAGTGCATCTCACCATCACTGCTTTCTTTGTATTCAGCTTATTAGTCCTCTGCCCCCTTGTTCTTTCTGGCTCATATCTGAGCAGTGTCATACTCCACACACGATCTCATCCTTACTTTCCTTTTATGTATATAGAGTGTGTCATGGGTAAACCTTCAGCTCTTACAATCACATCAGCAAACATTTAATGCTGCCTTTTATAACCCGAACACGCTTTGTTATTTCTTTCACATTTCATGCCTCAGTGGTTGTTGTAAGTTCCCTGCTGTATTACAACTGCCTGTTCAGACACTTAATCCTCATATCCACTGGGACATCACATATTGCTAAGGTCAGAATTTTCCCTTCTGTGAAATTGTGCAGTTTTACTCCTTGAGATATATCATGTGCTTAGGGTTCAAGCTTTAAAAATTTCAAGTAACTTGCCTCCCTTATTATGGCAACTGAAAATATTCACAGGTCTATGGGGGTAATTTATAAGCTTTTTTCTGATCCATCCAGAAAAATGAATGGAGTTCTTAAAAGTCTACACTTCTGCATTGTATCTCTCCTACCTTTGGCTCATATCTGATGGCATCTACAGCATATTTATCTTTTTAGAGCACTCATGTGTGTTTTTATTTTCAGGGACTCCATTTGGCATTCAAGCCAAGCATATGAAGCACTTTGTATAAGCATTTTCAACAACCTGACTTAATTCAGCATAACTTTAATCTTTATAGCCCCAAGACAGTAACGTGTGTCTTCTCAACCCCACATTTCCATCTTTATAATGAAGGTGAGAAAATACTATTTGCTTAGAAGTGACAATAGGAAGTCAGAGGATGTTCAGATTTCTCCAATTTGCTTAATGCCATGTGGGCCTTCACTCCAAGACTGTGATAACCCCATCTTCTCTTTTCTGAGGCTAATTTTTCCTTCTCTGACCCTTGAACTACAGTCAGCCTCTCCTTTGGTTGTTTCTTTGATCTCTTTCTCTTGTCCAACAAATGGAACCCAGGTTCCATTTTCACTCAGTGAAAATATGCTTAGTGTTCCCTGTGTCGGAAAACCCATTTCTTTCAACTACATTAAAGCCCCTGGACTCATTTTTTCACTTACTGCCTAAATTTTGAATGAATGGTCTAAACTTGCAAGTTCTGTTTCATCATCACCTCCTAGTCATCCCTGAATAGTTTATAGTGGACGTCAGTTGTATTGCTTCTCTAAGACTATAAGGAAGAGTGGTTAAGTGGCCAAGAGGTGAGGGTAATGCAATGTGGGGAAAGGCATATCAGAGACTGGGAAAGGCAAAGACAGAGGTCTTAAAGGCAGGGCTGAAAAGAGTCAGAGTCAAGAGCAATGGTAAGACTTGCAGATATGGAAACAACTTTAGTTGGTAGGAAGTTTTCACCTTGCAAACTGGAGAAAAATGATGACTTGCTACATGCGAGAAAAATGAGCAGAGAGGACAGTCTATGTTTTCTCTGTCACCACTCTTCTCCTGATTTTTCCAATGTCCAAGTGATGATTCGACTCCTTGACCCATACATCCAATGACCAATAAACCTGGCTCCTGGGAAAGAACAGTGTAATAATTAAGAACGTGTGCTTTCATGGCAGATTGCCAAAGTCAAAACTCAACCCTTCACTTACTACTTATGTAATCTTGATTAATTTACTTAACTCTTTGTGCTCCACTTTCTTCATTTGTAAAGCCAAGATAACAATAGCAATTTTCTCAGTATTGTGACATGAAGTGAATTAACACATGTATCACGTTTAGAACAGCATTGTGACATGTCATTTCAAGCTATTGTGTTGTTGTGGAATTTCACAAGATATCAAAACTCCCGAAGGGCTTCAAAGTGACTTTCTAAGACAAAGGGCAAAATTTGCAGTAGCAAGCAACCAGTTAATCCTGTTCTTTATGATACTCTCCACTTGCCCCATGATATGTCATAAGATGTGAGTAATCGCATTACTTTCTTGGGAGAAGCAAGAATAGGAACATAATTAAATGACACTGTACTGGGAGAAGAGTTTCTTATAGTATATATGTAGATCAAGAACAAATATTATAGACCTATGAGAAAGGCATGAAGTATCCCAATTACTGTTTTGCATACACTTTGTCCCTCACCCTCAAGGATAATAAGTGTGAACCAGTAAGCCACGTGATCTTCTATTACATTATCCTAGCACCTACAGGGCTTATAAGGACTATTGAGGGAGGCTTGAGACTGATGATACTGTGTTTACAGGCTGATCAGGGTTCAAGCTTTCGTTGCGGGTGATGACAACTATACTTAACATTTGAAGATATTTCTTGTGTATCTTAGAAACAACTAAGAAGATAATTGAATATATAATTCTAGGAAAACATCAGTGGTGTCAGTTTCATAGAGTTTTGAGACCTTCTTGTTTGTCCTTTTTCCCCTTCTATGAATGAATTTTCATCCTCAGAACAAGTTCTTGATGTAGATTTTCTATACCTGAGCTTTTGGGTTGTTCATATTAAATGTTCCATAAAAATTCTTTGGCACTTCTCTTCTCTTTCCTGTCCTCTGTCCATAGCTTAATTATGTATTTCCTTTAGGTGGGAAAATCCAGGAGACTGCCAACACCTGATATTACTCTGAATTTCAGTGCGTTATGACAGCACTGGTGCAAAGTGTAGCGTCTACTAAACTGATGTTCCTCTAAGAACTTGTCAGAACTGACCAAACTCTCTAACATGCAAGTGGGGCTAAAACAATTTTATAGGCAGAAAGTGTCTCCCAGGATTCCTGGACCTCTTGCCTTTAGATGAGGCTGGAGAACTGCAGAGTAGCTTCTCTCATGGAATTTCCATACTCTGTGCTCTTGTTGGGGGTTTGCAGTTGCAGCTCCACAGTTGGAACCAGCAAACAGTTTATTTTATTCTCCATCCTGCCAGTAATTGAGAAGATCAGTTCTTTCCATTCAGTTTTAACTATCATTTTACTCTTCCCTCTGGCTTATTATGGTTGTGCAAAGGATTGCCACCATAGTCTAGACTAATACAGACAGAGAATTAAATGCTGTAGGTGTTCTTTTTCCTGCTTCTTATGTCAAAAGTGCACAGTGTTGAAGCACTCTTGAGAACACTGGTTTTCAAAGCTGAAGATTGTGATCTGACGCCTGTGACATGTGGACATGAGAAACAGGCTGAGAGGTTGAGAGACAGTTGTGTGACCTCCTGAAACCTTGAACTGAATCAAATTGTACTTTTGTTGGGAGAAAGATAATGACTGGAACAGATGTCATCTGAAAATGACTATCTGTACAACACTGCCCCATTCCTGAGAGAGATTACAAATTCTCTCCTTGGTAGGTAATCCTGTTTTTTTCTAATCAGGTTTTGGGTTATATTCAGAAAGAAGAAGATGATATTGTAAAAATAAAATCAGAACTTGGAAGCCTTTGAGAACTAAAAGTACACTAAGTGTATTAAAAGTTAATGATGAAGTCTCTCATGAAGAACCCCCCCCCCCCAGGAGATGAAGCATAACTCCCTAGTCCTTAAGTGTGAGCTGCATAGAGTGACTTCCTCCCGAAGTCACTACAATGGATGTAGAGGGGGATAAAAGAGCTAACTTAACAGTAGAGAAACCTGACAAACTCTACCAGCTGGTCAAGGTCAACATCAATAATCAAAAATCATGTAAGCCACATGTACCCTTGATGTGATATGATAAAATGACATTTTGCCTCTGTGGCCTTCTTTCCAAACTCCATTACTCCTGTTGAAAAATGAGAACTATATCAGACAAATTCTAGTAGAGAAGGATTCTACAAAACACCTGCCCAGTACTTCTCAAAACTGCCAAGGTCTTCAAAAACAAGAAAAGTCTGAGAAACTATCACAGAGAAGAGGAGCTTAAAAGGACATGACAACTAAATGTCATGTGAAATACCAGAACATAAAAAGCCTATTAGGCAAAGTCTAAGGAGATCTGAATAAACTATGGAGTTCAGTTAATTTAAGCAAATGTTTGATAGACCAGTCATTTTCTTATATCTCAACTAATTTAATTCTTACAGTGAAACCACACCTCCTTTAAGGGCTGGGGGCTTAATAATCTAAACCCATGCTTTGAGAGGTATAGTAACTTGTTCCCTTGATGAGCTAGAATTTAAGTTTAAGATAAAGCCTCTGCCTTTGGCTCAGGTCATGATCCTGGGGTCTTCGGATCAAGCCCTGCATCAGGCTCTCTGCTCGGCAGGAAGCCTGCCTCCCCCTCTCTCTGTGCCTGCCTCCCTTCCTACTTGTGATTTCTGTCAAATAAATAAATAAAATCTTAAAAAAAAGTATTATATGATAACACAGAACAGATTTGCCACAATGACATAATGATTTATATATCAATTTTTAAAAAGATTTATTTATTTATTTGAAAGAGAGAGGAAGGGGCAGAGAGAGAGAGAGAGAGAGAGAGAGAGAGAGAGAGAGAATCCTTAAGCCAACTCCCCATTGAGCATGGCGCCCGACTCAGAGTCTGATCCCAAAACCCTGAGATCATGACCCAAGCTTAAATCAAGACTCAGATGTTTAACTGACAGAGCCACTCAGGCGCCCCTCTATCAATTTTTTATTTCTACTATAATGAATTATCATCACTTTAGCAGTTTAAAACAATACGTACTTGTATCACTGTTCTGTATATCAGTAGTCTGCATACAGCATGGCTCAGTGGGGTCCTTTGCTTAGAGTCTCACAAGGTTCGCATTTAGACACAGGCAGAACTGCCTTCCTACCCAGAGCCTCATGGGAGGAATCTGCTTTTAAGATCATTCAGGTTGTCTGCCCAATTCAGTTCCTTCTGGTCAGAGGACTCGGGTCTCCATTTCCTTGCTGGTTGTAGAACTGGAGCCTCTTTCATCTCCTTGAGGTCCCTGCATCCCCCATCACATTGCTCCCTCCATCCTCAAACCAGCAACAGCACATCAGGTCTTTCTCATGCTTTGAAACTTCCCATCTCCTTTTGCCCTCAGTAGGGAGTGAGGTCTGATTTTAAGGGCTTTTGTGATTCTACAGGCTTGCTGATTAATCCATGGATAATCCACTGGATATGGGAGCAGGAGACCAGGTCTCCATCTTAATTCTTTCTACCACAACCCAACATCTTCTCTGAGGGGTAGAATGACTGCAGGGCAGTCACTCAGGGAACCTAGTTTGCTGGCCATATGCTATGTTCCAATTCTAACTCCAGATACTTCAAAAGTGATAAATCCATAAATTTTCTCTTCAAAGATGAATCGTTTTTCAGTTTAAGATTTCTAAACTTAGAATTCATTTTCCAATCTTTGCATGCATTTAGGTGGTACTCTTTTTCTCCAGAAAGCTGTGAATAGATTACTTACAATTTCTTTCCTGATTCCCCCTTCCTCAATCAGATGTGATCTCCTCACTCTTGCTTTCCTCTTGGACTGGAAGTACCATGGGCACAGGGATCATGTCCAATGTGTGCACCTGCAGCCTGGTATGGTGAACACAGGAGGCAGTCGGCCATTGCAGAATGAATGAATGAATGAATGGACAGTCCCTTAGAACTGAGGAAATAGGGTATTCTGAGAGACTAAGGAGAAGTCCTCACTAAATCTCACTTCCTCTCTGCCTCTTTCCAGGGACATTCCAGAACTCCAAGTGGGCCACATTCACAAGGGTGATGTCACTGCACTGAAGGCTAGAGCTTGGCTAGTGCGTTCTCTTTCTGGGGCTCAGGACTTTCTTTTCTTACCCTGTGGTAGAGGTTGTGAACTGACAGAGCACTAACATTCCTGTAACCAACTCTCTGGCATTCTCTGGAGTTTCTGCCTTCCACATAACAGGGTGGAGTGTGGTACAATTCAGGTTGGAACTTAAAGGGAAAGAAGGAGCTCTGAAAGAGGCAATACCTTTAATGATTACACTGTCTGGTCCCCACACAGACTCTGTCATTAACTAGCTGTGTGAGCTTGGCAAAGCTAGTTATCATTTCTCTGCTCCATTTCCTCATCTGTCAAGTGTTGATAATGATAGTAAATATTTCATAGGGGTGAAAATGAGCTCAAGCTTATAAAGCATTTTACACAGTGCCTAGCATCTAGAAAGGACTTCTCCCTTATAGCTACTTTGCTTATACCATCACCCACTTTAAGCATTTCTTCAGGTCTTTCCCTCACAGTAAGACCTTCTTGAGAATCCTATTTCATATCTCAACCTGCTCTGCCCAAGAGCCAATTGGCACTCCTGATTGCCTACCTTGCTTTTTTTTTCTTTCTTTCATTCCATAGCCTTTTTCTAAATATTCTGATAAATTACATTTATTTTTTAATGTCAGTTTTATATTTGGAGATAGAATAGGGACTGAAATGGGAAGAAGGCTAGTTTTCATGAAATTTTTGTTTTTCTCTTTCAGAGATGAAAAACAAAAAGCCTCTAAGCTAAATACATCCCTATGGCATCATAGCTGATGCTTCTACTGAGCTTTAATTTAAGCTTCAAATCGCCCCCACATGGTAAATAAATACCAGATAAATAACTGGTGACTTTGCAACGTCTTTTATGTTTTCTACAAGTTCAACTCCTCCAATCCCAACTAGGGTCACCACTAAGCAGAGTTGATAACTACACTGTATTTATACCCATAAATGAATAGTCTCAGGGCTCTACTTGGATTTAAAATGTTAGCAAGTACTCTCTTTGGTCTTGGACTAGCATTTAGGGAGACCTATTTGGGACCACAGAGAACCTATGTGGCACACTTTCTACTGAATTGTCCTCCAAATTCCTCTAGGTTGAAGTTATGGTTGTTTGGTATACTCCCTGTGGCACCATGAACCCCTTTCTTTGTAGTTACTCTTATGGATAATTGAGCCGCAGGTACCAACCCTCCCCTCTACATCTTTTTCCATATGCTTATCTCTTTCCATACCCTTGTCCTACTAATGTAACGGTATCTGCCACCCTTTTTCACCCTTCTATTGTGTCATTTAAAACCTACTTCCAAACGCTTTTCCTTTGGTCATAGTAACTGAAACTGAGTTTGCTTTTCACATTACTCTGGTAACGCCCTGCAGGGGGGTTTAAATCTTATTCAATCTACACACACATTGTTGAAACTTCTACTGAGGTTTAATTTAGACCACAGATGGCTCCCATAAGAGAAATAAATACTCGATAAATATCTGGTTAACTTCTTACTCTTATAATCCCTTGGTGTTCCCTAGAAGTTTAGGAACAAGTTGGAGTTCGGTATATATCTTCCAACATCTAGTTCAACTTACCTTGTGCTTCTCAAGTGACAGCTCTATTTTATAAAACCTTTCCAATCTTCCCGACAAGCTGTGATCTCTGTCTTTAATGTCCTCATTCAAAATTATGCCCCATTTTGAGATTCTTACTATCCACTCATAAATTTCTCTTTTCTCATTTTAGTCATCTGTAGTGTTTTAAAACCTTGGTTTTATTATTATTTAGGTGTGGTGAGGCCATAAGGTCAGGAAACAACTACAATTGAAAAGAGTGACTCATAGTTCCCAAGAGAAAGGAGTATGCCTCACCACATGGTGCCACATAGGGAGGCACTGGGATCAGTTAGGAGGCAACAGGGAAAACATGGCAAGAGCCCTTATTTGGTTTCTGTGGGAAGGAGTGGGAGAGGCAGAGTAAGCAGTTTAGAACTTGCTAGTTTGAAAAATTTCAGCAGGCTCTGGAGGGTCAGGTTGTCATGAGTTGTCTGGTATTTGGCTATGGGGTGCTTAGGGTTCATAGATCTTGGCCTAGAGTGTAAGGGACATATAAAAGAGGTGATTAAGAGGAATGGGTTTTGAGTGGGTTGGTTTTCATATGAAAGGAGCACTTGCAGGAGAGTCTTTTACAGTTTCTAGGAATTGGCTAGCTGGGGGAGACAGTCTCTCAAGGGAATGTAAGGCCTGAGCATCAGAAAATACATAATATAAATAAACATGATTAATCTATCCAGTCCCTTAGATTCTCTCCAGATCTCTTAATAATTGAATTTCTTTCTTTCTCCCCACTTAACTATCTCCTTCCCATTTCCCACACAGCTAACTTGATATTCTGTTTTTATATTCAGGAATTCAACTTTCTACCAATACTCCTGCCCTGTTGGTGCCAATGTTCGCCATCTTGACTTAGCTACCAAGATGAAGCACTGGATTAGATGAACCATACTTCACACTGACTTTGGATCTTATTCTCTGAAATCTCCCTCACCACCTGCATACCCCTTGCCCTCCTTCATCTCTATTTGTTTATTCCACTCAGCAAGTTCTTTATACTTCTTTAAACCTGTCATGCCTGGAAATTCTCTTAATCTAACCTCTCCATTTTGAGTTCATGAATTTCTCCAATCACTTCCTATCAATTTCCAAATGCTATTGATTGACCCATGTGATGTTTTCAGGTTAGCCTTCCACTTTTACTTCCTTCATGTAGTTTCCCTTCAACCAGCATCAACAAGGTTGTCCCTTCTTCTAACTAGTATATATATTACTGCTAGATTAATCTTCCCTACATATAATTCCTGTTATGGGACTCCTGTACAAATGCCTTTGTTGACTTCTTTACATCTACTGAGTGGAGAACAAATGGATTATTCTGCATTAATGGTCCTTTATGGTCTGGCTTTTTGCTCTTCTCTTGGATGAAATCTGCTTTGATATTCCCTGGCCAGTTTTGAACTTTCTCTCTAAAAGACACATCATTCTATGGAGACTTTAATTATTTGCATATCATTAAACTATAAGCTTCTTCATGGCAGAGGATTTATCTTTACTCACTTTGTGTTTTCCATAGTGATTAGCAATAAACCTTATAAATAATAGGTGTTAAAGTTTACTTTGAATAAAATAAAATAAAACCCTACATTAAGAATTTTAATACTTCACCTAAATCCTTAATTAGGTGCCATTTTTAGGAAAGTAAGATGTTTTATAGGTAACTGAATATACAACTCCAAGAAATTACTCTACATATGTTTGTTTGAATCAAATACTTAAACAAAGCCCCAAATTGCCACATGTATCTTAGTTTGCATTATATTTTGTACTATAAGCTCTCCTTGTGCTTTCAGTGGTACATTTAATGCTTAGGAAAGGGTTAAACAAATGCTATGTGTTGTATCCAAAGGAGGAGGGAAAGTGAGACAAATTAAGTTGTTCATATAAAAGCCAAGAAAATCCAAGACACAGAAACAGTCTAATACATCATGAACTCCTCCACATTGCAGGCTTTAAGAGGGTAGCTACATTATCTTGCTTGGAGACAGGGAGGGGGTAGAAAACTGTGGAAAGTCTGATTTATGATCCTATATTGGGTAGCCAGGCCACTCCCTAGTTTTCCACCTAGCAGGTGAGAAGAAGTAGAAAACAGAGTCATATACTTTCAGCAGTAGAAAGGTTCTTAGAGGTCATTTGGGTCAAACTTCTACCAGTAGCAGGAGTCTTTCCCAAGTGCCACCGACATATGGCTTCTGTTGAACATCCCACCGAGAATGATGATTGCTCTATTGAGGGATCTCATTTCACTTTAGGACAGAACTAATTATTAGGAAATCCTTCTTTCTATTGAGTTGAAATATGCTTCCCATAACTTTTACCCAGTGGCCCTCATTCTATCCTCTGGAGTAACACAGAGTAGATTTAATTCATCTTTTTTATAATTGCCCTCCAAATAGCTGAAGCTCGCTATCATGTCCTCTATCAGTCTTTTCTAGAGGCTAAATAAAAATCTCTATTCCTTACATAAATGACAATTCCAAAGCACTTCATTTCCTTCTTGCATTTGGAATTTATATCACATCAATTAGCATATTAATTTGTGTGCATTTCCACTCTCTTTCTTTCTCTTTGTCTTACGCTGAATTGAACTGAGAAAATTTTCCCCTGAATCTTTTATTCTACTAGACACCTTTCTCAAGATCCACCCTAGGTCTTTAGTATTTCCTTTAAATATGACTTCCAGAAGAGAAAGGGATAGGAAAAGCAATGCATTCTCTTAAAAGAATGTCTTTCCAATGATTTTAAAGGGAAATATGTTGATAGTGTGATAGATAAGAAGTTAATGAAATTCTTTTCGAGGAGTAATGAGGAGATGAAACCTTGCGAGACTTAACACAGAACCCTAAAGCCTGGAGACTTTGCGGAGGCTATAAGGCTCTGGCTCTCCCTCTACCTGAACTGTAGAGAATCTGGGGTGACTGTGACTTCTTTTGATCTCATCAGTATAGTTCTCTCAAGGCAGCCTTAAGTTACAATTTGATGAACAAAATGAAGCAGATATCTGTGTCTTACAGAGAGCACAAGGTCAGCTAGAGCCTTCTGAACTCGACCTCCTGAACCTCACTTTAAGTAGTGCTACAAACTGATGAAATATCCCAGAGTACTAAATGGAGTATCTGACTTTTATTCCTGCTAAATTTTATCTTGTCACTTTTTGTCTCTCTCTCTATTTTCATTCCCTTAAGAATCTCTTATAGCTTGATTCTGTCCTCCAGCGAAAATTTCTGTCATCTTTCATTTGATAAGTATGACATTTATGTCTTAATCTAAACTTTAGATAAAGTTATTGAATAGGAGAGAACCAAGAACTAGACTCTTAGGTCTGTCACTGGGGACCTCCCTCCAGACAGATATGGGTACTTTAATCAATATCATTTAGGTTCCAGTGTCTTACCCTTTGTGAAAACACACAACAGTATTATTAGCAGCAAACATTTCTTCATTTTGCCCACAAGGGTGTCCTAAAAGCTTTGTTACAGCTCTGCTGAAGTCTTGGGTAACATTACATTGCCTCACCAAATTTCCTTATCAAAAAGAGAAGGGAGTGTATTTTGTCTTAAGCTCATGCTGATTCTTAAGAATCATCACATTCTTTTTTGTGAGTATACCAACATTCTCATTAGCTATTAGTGTGTGTGTGTGTCAGTAAAACACACGAATTTTATTAGTCTTTAATTTTTAGAATCTTTTTCATTTAAAATTTTATTTTTATTTGGTATTTTTGTCTTCTTATGAACATCTCAAAGACACTGATGTCTTGATAATAACTCAAGGTTCACTTAGTACTAGGATTTAACTTAGTGTGAGTTGGGAACGGATTTATTTAACCCTTTATGATTCATCCAGATTTTAAAATAGTTTTAGAAAAATCCTCATGTTCTAGAACAGTGCTATCCAATAGAACTTTCTGTGATGTCAAAAATGTTCTATATCTGCACTGCCTAGAACAACATCTACTAGTCATATATAGAAATTTGACTAGTGCAACTAACAATGGCCACTAGTCATATATGGAAAGTTGACTACTGCAACTAAGGGATTGATGTTTAAATTTTGATTAATTGTAACTTAACTTTAAATAACCATACATGGCTAACAATTACCATATTAGACAACACAATTCTAGGATTCTGGACTTTTTATTAACAACATATTTCTGTAGAGCCTCTTCTCTTTCTGTATTGGAATAATTTGATTATATTGTCAGATCAAAAAAATTAACATACTGCTCGTTAAGGGATTACCTCTATCTTTTCACGGAGATGTTTAAATCTGCTTTTCTTAGTTTATATAGATATCTCTACCTTCTGATACTCTTCAGACTTCCCAGAAAAAAATTTTGAGATTCAGTATGGTACTTGGGAAGAGCCATTCCCATGCACAGATGGTTAGAATTTTGCTAAAAGGAATGGGGGTAGATTTTTTTGTTTTATAGACCATTCCTCATATCACTTCCCCTGTCATCACCCTAACCATCACCCTTTCAATTAGTAGGGGATGAGCTCTTGAAGTTTCAGGGACTGAATACGGTCTAGATAGGCACATCTTCAATTGGAAAAGTACAAGATGTTAACAAAAAATTAATGCTTACGACAGGAACACAGCTCTTAAATACATTATTTAAAGGTTGGAGCCACAGAATGTTATAAAGAGAAAATGCTTTACTGAGGCCTGATACAATTAGAACTGGAAAGAGTTTTATACAGGAATATATTGGGAAGATGTCACTGGCAACCACATATTTGAATTGTAGCCTGGTTTGTTAGATTGGCATGTCATGACTTCGAAGGTGTTTGTGTGTGTGTATGTATGTGTGTTTGTATATATACTGACGTGGAAAACAAAGGCAGAAGGAAAACTATTAGATTTCCTTACTACTATAGCCCATTGACAAGTCCTTGAAACAGGCAGAGTGACATTGACAAGTCCTTGAAACAGGCAGGGTGACATTCCTCTAGGGACTCAGCTGCTAAGGGCAAAAGGCAATCTTAGCCTGACCCTCCAGGATCATGTAAGTCTACTTTAACATTTAAAAATTCCTTTGGAAACTTCCTTTATCTCTACTCTCCAAGATACATGTTGAAAATCATCTCCCAAGCATATGACCCACTGATATACATCTGGATGGTCTCATGATTCAGGTTTTATTATGCAGTAGTAAATGACCTTTTCCTAACAATAGCTAGCCCTTCAAGGTCCTGGAATCACTGCCTCCAAAGCTATCTCTAACCCCCTTCCAACTTGAAAGTATATAATGGGCCATTCCTCATGACCCCAGGCAGTCCCCTGTGCTTTAATAAATCCACTCTTTTCACTATAGACATCTCAAGAATTCTTTCTTGGCCATTGGCTTTGAACCCTAATGTCTTTCCTACATCATATACAAATGCACGGAATCATGTAATATGTATACGCAAATCTGTATCACAATGCCCTACACCTGAGTTTGTACCCTACATTTTCTTATGAATAATTAATTCTTATGACAAGAAAACTAGGAAGAGCCCCAGAATTTTTTAACTATTCTTGAAGCTGTGGGGTGAGGGGAGGGCTGGATACTTAATTTTCAAAAATGTGTGGATTACTAACAATGAACAATAAAGATAGCTTGCCTCTGTAGGCTTAACTGTGAAGAACATCTTGCCACACTCTGCTTCCTCTGGGGCAGCTTCTCTGTGCAAGTGAAGGTTAGGTTGGTCTGACAGGCACAGATCACTCATTCACTGACTCACAGTGACAAATCTGGGACACCCCAAGGTCTCAACCTTCTTTGTTTCCAAATGGATTTGAAGGATTGGCAAAATGACCAGACCGGTCCTCTAAGGGGATTCAGTAGAAATAACATATTGGCAAATGGTCAAGTGTTTTGGGAAAAACAACAACAACCAAAAAAAAACCAAAAAAAACCAAAAAAACCCCTAAATAAAGTACTAAGTGTTATTTTATGCTTCCTGTTACACAAAGCCCATTTATAGGCTCAATTCTCTTAATTCCCTTGTTGTTGTTGTTGTTGTTGTTTTGACACAGCTGGAAGAAGAACAATTAACTCTGGCCATTGTATTCTAAGTAACTACTGATTACCCCATACCTTCTCAGAAAATTATGCAGAATGGGAAATAAAACCAAACAGTGACCTGTAGGTGGTTTCTAGTGTTTATAGCTAACAAACACTGTACCCAGCTCCATTCACACCCTTATTGCTTAACTCTCCCCAACCAGTGGTGGTGGACAATTGTATGTGAGTCCAGAGAAAGGAGCCTTGAGGCCCTTACCGCATCACTGTGCTAATGGATCCTGTACTTGTTTAAGAGAGAGCAATTAATTCTTAGATCACCTTGGCACCAGAGCCTTCTAGAACTGATCTTTCTTTGTGTCCTAAAACCAACCATCTTATATCTACCCTTGTAGGGCAAACATATATAGAGCAGAAGGGAAATAGGAAATGTGACTGAGCTTCCCTGCCACCCCATATCATTATTTTCTGCTTGATCTCTTTGGTGAATTCCCCCCAAGAAGTAGGAGTTCTCTATTCTTTCAATGAAGAGTAACATCACCTGCCTGCTTCCTCTCTCTCCTTCCCTCCCTCCCCACCCACTTCATAAATATTGATGGAGTGTCTAGTAGGGGTCAGGCACTGTGTAGCATATGTACCCTAAAAATATGCTACTTCAGCATAGGGATTATTTTGAGCTAAAGCCACTTGAAAAACAGCAGGTGCAAGAGAAGGGCATTCTAATCTTCCCTTTTCTGCCTGAAAATAGGAGATTAAAAACTCCCATGTGAAAGATATTCTCCTTGTATTGGGAGAAAAGAAACATTCCTCAATGGGGAGCCAAAGCTGAGAGAATTCTGTACAAACAGACCTTGTCAAAATAATTCTTATCTTCCTTTAGCCTCTCTGGAATATTTTAGTTACTTTTCCACAATTGCCTCTCTTTGTTCAATGCAGTATAAAAGCATTTAGGTTTTACCACTTCTTTGGACTCCCATGTCATACAAAATTTATATAAATCTGTATGCTTTTCTTCTGTTAATCTGTTTTATGTCAGTTTAATTCTAAAGCACAGATGAAAAGCCCAAAGAGGGTAGAAGGAATATTTTTCCTTCCCTACAGTGGTGATGGAGACATAGGAATTAATAAGATGACTTTCTGAAGCCAATGATCTCTGCACTGTTGCTGTTTCTTGCCTAAATTGCACCCCAATCCCCTTACCCCAACATAGGCTCACTGAAAAAAGGTGCTAATTTCAATGGAGGGAGCGGGGTTTACTGGAATCGGGAGAATTTTGAGACAGGAGGAGAAAACCAAGTGGACAAAAGGAGGCAAGGCACAAATGGCCTCCAAGTAACACATTTAAAGTTTGGCTGCTTTTGTGTTAAAACCATTAGACATGATTAACACTCTGGTAACTCAGTAAATAAAAGCTTTAGTTCCTTTGAAATAATTCTGGGTGGTGGGTGGAGAGAGCAGAAGGAGAAACATAATTAGGGGGTAGGTGGAGAAGCAGGAGGGCCCTTCCTAAGTGTTTACATGGTGGTGGTGGGGGGGTGCTTTTTTAACATGTAACTCAGCCAGTTTACCCTTCCATTGTTACATGCTTAATGATGCTTTATTCTTGTTCCGTAATTGAAGGAGATTACAGTTTAAAAGTAATATTTGAAAATGGATTATCTAAATGTATACTGCTTATTATGTTGGCCCAGTACATTGTGTGTATAGGTTGTAAAGCATTTTAGGATTAAGCTGTAATTAATTTTTCATCACTTTAATTTCTTATGTGATTTCCTATGCTCCTTGGCCTGCATATTCTCTAACAGGAATTTTCTAAAGATACCTGGATATTTTTGTCCAGCAGCTAAGAAATATCTCTTGGTACAACTCATATAGAAACAACCCAGATGAAGATATGGTAAAGGGGGAGAAAAAGAACAGTTTTCCTTGACAAAATTCCTTTTGTATATAAATTATGTTTATTGTAGGGTTGGTTGAACTAGCTGTTTAAGCTAGATTTTACTGAAAAGTTGGATTTGGGGAATAGAGTCTTGGTGGAATTCGTCCACATAAATATGTAGGTAATAAGCAGGATGCATATTGTGGACACTCAATAGATATTTACCGAATTGGTCATAAATGAGAGGTTTCCTCACCATGACAATTACTTTTTTACACTATAATATATTTAAATTGAGGGCTTTGTTGGGTTAATGTGGTATTCTAATGGCACCCTGGAAGGGTGTTGTGTTGTAGATTTCTATTAAAAAAAGTAAATGCCCAATTACTTAAAAGCCAAAACACCATGTCCAAACATTAAGAGATTCCATTCAAACTGGATATTTCTGGAATATCTGATTTTAAACAAAAAGCCTGGTTACCTCTATAATTACTCTTACTGACCATGTTAAGTTTTACCTGAGCCCTGTGTTTTTGGAAAGAATAGAGATCAAGACACCCTCTCACCCATTGTGCTCCTGGAAATGATTTAGTTCAAAGAACCACTTTTCCTCATACAACCTAGATAAGACTCATGGATAACTCCCATGTTTGCCCATGATAAGGCCAGACACAGACTCTTCAAGTTTCCATTCTTTCTCTCTTCAATGATTGGCTAAACTGTTTTGTTCCCACTCATCAACTGAAACAAAACACTTGTTAACTTAAAGCTTTGGTTAAGGCTCCCTTCTTCTCCCAGATTACTGAACTTTGCCTCATGTCTTAGCGTGAGCTTATGCACAACATCTCCTTAACAGCCTGCCATAGTCTGAAATTTGTACACCCCAAAATTCATATGTTGAAACCCTACCCACCAATATAATGATGTTAGAAGGTGGGGTCTTTGGGAGATAAGGTCATGAGGGTGAAGCCTTATGAATGATCAGTACCCTTATAAGAGTCAGCCCAGAGCTTGCTTCCTCTCTCTGCTCTCTGCCCCTTGAGGATACAACAAGAAGTAGGCAGTCTCTAAACTCGAGTAGGCATCCTGATAGTCCAGCCTTCAAAACTGTGAGAAATAAATTTCCATTAAGTGTGACCTCCCACTCTATGGTGGTTTGTTAAAGCAGCCCGTGCTGACTAAGACAGAGCGCCCCCGAGACTGGCCTTATGACAAACCATTCTCCCATCTGCTATCCCATAATGGCATCTTTTCATCCTCTTCCCCATACCTCATTCTTTGTAGCCTTGTTTACTCCTACTCTATTTAAAAAGCATCTTTTTTGCCTAACTCTTGAAGTTCTCATAGATCTTATGGTCACAGTGTTCTTCCTACTGCAGTAGCCCTTTTCCCTATTGCAATAACTTTCCCACATTTACCACTCATAATAATCCTTTCAAATAGTCTCTCCCTACCAAGTGCGAATTCACCTTTGACATCACTTATACTTGTTAGATACCACATCCCAAGATGCTCAGACAAATTTAAAAACTTCTTAAGGGCTTTCAAGAAAATAAACCAGACGTAAATTTTTTCTTGCTGTTTTCAATATTTTAGAATACATTAAGACAACAGGGTTACTGAAACTCTAGTTCCTTTTGAAGTCTATACTTGGAAACTTCCAACCCTTCCTCTGTCTAGCCCATATTTTGTTCCCTACTCTAGGTTAAAATTCTCTGTGCATATTTTCTTCTTGAAAACAAAGATCTTTAACAGACCTTAGGCACCAAGGATTTGTTTCTAGTTTCTGTTATTTGACAGCAACCCTGAGGTTTGCAGCACAAAATAATCTCTAATTTTGCTAAGGCCTCATGCTCTGTGAGACTGTATAGTTGGGAGTAAGAATTTAGCCATCTGAACCTCACTGTGGCTTTATTATCTGAAAAAAAATCTTAAGAGACAAATAATGTTTTAGATGTGTTCACATATTCTGGAGATTCCTTTGGAATGCAGACTTTCTGCTGTTTTCATTAGCTTCTCCAGCTCTCAGGACAGTTCTTGACATACTGCGTACACTTAGCAGCTATTTCCTTAAATATGTTATTAAAACAACCATATTTCGTGGCCTCCTGCTGCAGATCTAGACATAAAACAGCTTTGTGGCTCTTCTCACTGGGTTGATAGGAGAGCAAACAGGTAAATAAGGGAGGCAGCATTTTCCTCCCAACTCTCTTCTCAAGGTCATAGCAGGAAGAGAGTGTCTGTACTCAGCAGAGCATTCTTCATGTGGTTGTTACCTATCCCGTTGGGCTTAATTCTGTTCTTAATGAGCTGCACACCTGTGTCTCTGGCTGGTTGCCCTCCACACAGTGGGAGGAGGCAAGGGAGGGTGAATTCCTCCTTCAACCTCAGTCCTAGGATTCTGAGCTGTGTCTGCCTGTATTTTGTTGAGCATCCCAAGTGTGGGTGGTAGTCTGAATATCTTCCCATTATGCTAAGCAGCCAACATTGGCTTTGTTATGCAGATTGAGGTAAAGACAGTGAAATTTCTCAATCATATCCAGTCACACCACAGCCCCAGCAAATTTCCCACCTGACCAAGGAAATCATTCCTGACATTTTTTTTTTTTTAATTTCCTGTTGATTGGATGCTTATCACAACTCAGAGAAGATGGTGGTAGAGCCCACCAAGGCCTCGGGCTTCAGGATGAATGACCTTACAATAAAGAATACAAAATGAATCCTGAAAGCTGAAAGACTTTTACCAGCCCATCTTTGAGTGTGTGTGTGTGTGTGTGTGTGTGTGTGTGTGTGGTGTGTTTGTGTAGATTATAAGCACCAGGGGTCAGGAGGGAGGACAGTAGCAACTCAGATTTTTTTTGACCATTATCTCAATTTCAGAAAATGGCTGGATGAATTTTTATTGGTTACAAAATATATTTGGGATAGTAGAACTCAAAATGTAGCCTTTAAAGAGTGTGTACAGCCTCCTGCTCCTTCAGGGGCCATGGGAGCACCTTAAGGAGTTAAACATTCCTTCCCTGGAGAAATTGAGACAGAAGGACAGTTAAGAGTCCTGTCGTGGGCTGTATCTGAAGACGTAATGCCAGACATACTGAAATGTGGGGAGCAGAGAAGGCAAATGATGAGTACAGCATGACCCCAAGATCCAAAGTCCTGAACTGACACTTAAGTTGTGGCTCCGGCTTTATGTTTGAGCTTCTTCTCACATGGGAGACCCTATGTAGCATCTTCTAGGGTGTGAAGGGGATCAGAATATGCTACTCCTAAAGACATCCCTTTGGCATAAGGATCATTTTGAATTGAAGGCGATAAAGCAACAAATGCAGAAAGAGCTCTTTGCTCTTCCCCATCTCCCTAAAAGCAGGACATGTATTTCCCTTTGTGAAGTTGTTCCCTCCCACTCCTTACCCACACCAAGATTGAATAACCCTATCACTAGAGATAGAGAGTAGGCACTGAGATAAATCTTTATAAACAAATCTTACTAAAATAACACTCATCTTCCCTTAATTTCCCCAATGTATTTACCTTTGTTGTATCACATCTCACAAATATATTATTACTCTTTGTTAAAATTATTTACAAATTCCCAGATTTAACTGATCCTTTAGGTCTTCACTTCTTTTCTGTGAAGGCCTCCACATATATAAAAATTAAAATACTAATATCAAATCAAATGTATATGCCTTTTCTCCTGTTAAACTGTCATTCACTGGTTTAATTTGCAGGCTCCATTTTCAGAACCTAAGAAGGTATAATAAAGGTCCCTCACCACTCCTGCAGGTACTATCTCAAATCTGTCATTTTCTCTGTATACCTCTATTTTGTCTAACCCACTGATTACCAGATTTATTTTATCCTGTCCTTTTTAAGTCTTATCAGTAGGCACACAACTCCAGTATATATTTTTTTGCTTATAATTTGTATACGGTAGTACTGCATTACTGCTTATGAGCATTATAAAACACACATAAAAATAAAAATGTTAAATAAAAAGTATCATATTCTGATATCCTTTCCTCACTCCCCAGTGGATCTTTGAAGCCTTATTTCACTTTAGGGAATCTGCTCCAAGATGGGCTACTTTCAAGGGCCAGAATGAAATTTTTGAAATGCAAGTATAATCCTATCACTCCATCTGTTTAAGACTAAGATGGCTTCCCTCTGACTCTGAATGAAATCCTGTTCCCAGAGGCCACAAAGGCCCTCCTGCCCTATTCCAATCTGACCTGTCTCCTTCAGGCATTTCTCTGCTCTTCTGAACCTGGTTCCTTAGGGTCCTGCCTTCTTGATTTCCATTCTAGTTGTTCCAAGGTCTGCAGTCTCATGACTGTCACTGAGTTTTCATGTAGGTTGGTTTGAAGGCGCTTATTTCTAATCCTCGCCCGAATAATTTTTGCTCACTCTTTGAATATCTTCTTTCATGTCATTTCTTCTAAGAAAACTTTTCTGACCAGTTCTCTTTTCTCCCACTAATCCAAATCAATGTTCCTTAGACCATGCTGTCATCTCATTCTCAAGTTTTTCTTCATGGTGTTTATTATGATAAATACTCATACTGTGACATTGTTTGCTTGATAGCTATTACTACAAATAAGTTCTGTGTGCCCTGGGGTGATACTTTTTTTTTTTTTTAAGCATTTTATCCTGGTACCTAGAACAATATTTAACACATGGTAAGCCCACAATACAATTTTGATGGTTGAACAAATGAATAGTAGCCATATTTTCCAAATTAAACACCATGGTAAGTGGTTTTGGGGGACAGGGCCCAGTCTATTTGGAGTAGAGACTCTTCTGTAAAATCCAGGATATAGGACAGGTGAAGTTCCTCTTTCTTCTTGTCAACCGTATGTCCTGTTGGGATTTGTAACTGTTGTGATATGAATATCAGACAAAGATTATATTCAATGAATGAACATATAGCAGAATACTGTGGGATAGTGCTTTTCCTTCTCAATGTGCCTATCACTTCCTCAGTTGTAATGCTGCCATTTTTGACAAGAAGCTGTTGATGCTACAAGTCTAGATCTCACTTTTATTCAGTCATCTTGATTAGGCAATAACCCAGGGTTCCTAAATTATTCACAAGTCAGGCATCGCTGAGGACTAGCAACTGTCAAATATGGTAATTGTCAGCTGGGCAGGAAGAAGGGCCTGATTTAAATGTATGCATTTAAATGAACAGGAAAAGCAGAACTGGAAAAGTGACCCCTTCCCTTCCTTAAGTGCCCAGACAATTAAATGCATAATGGATTTCCCCAGGGGTCCTGTGCCAGCTGCTCCTCGTCCCCCTCAAACAGAAAGGGCAATGCCATCTCCTGTTGTAATCCAGGGCAGAGGGTCTGACATTGACGGAGTGCCTACAGTGTTTGGCTAGGGTTAACCTGCATAAATACATGTGATGGGAACGTATTTTGAAATATAAATTGGAGCTTTTTCTTTTTAAATTACCTCCTGTGATAACCAAGTTTGTTGTGCCTACCCTAAGCCTGCCTAGACAGCTGTACACTGTTTTGAGGGGAAGAGGGTAGCTACCATATAGTCAGAACACAAGGAAAAAGAAGCTTAGTTATCTATTGACTTACTTCTTTAACAAATAACTAGCATAACTCTTAAATTGTACTGAGTTCTGGGAACACAGTGTGCTTGAAACATTGTCCCTACCTTGTGAAGTTTACATTCTACTTGGATAGATAGATAATTAACAGAAACTAATAAATAATCAACATAAGCACTATAACAATAATGATAATATTAATAATCAAGTCAGCTAAAAAGGCAGAATGTGAAGTAGGTGAGAATATTTAGATACCCCATTGAATAAATATCATTTAAATAGCATTGCCAGATTTAGCAAATAAAAATATAAGATGTTCAGGATATATGTACAAAGGCCATGCTTTTACGAAAATGTTATTCATTGTTAATCTGGGATCCAAATTTAACTGAACATCTTCTGTTTTATCTTGCAACCCTACATTTAAGTTGTTTCTTGAGTAATGTGAAGAAGCTGGCTACCGGGAACTCTAGAGAAGGAGCTGGCAAGCAGGGGATTCACCTTCAGTGTAAAATGTCCTAAATTAGGAACAAGGAGAGACTGAGGATGTGGATGAGAGGTTGTCCAGACCAGACTCTGTAGGGCCTGTGAGCCATATTATGGATTTGGATTTCATTATAGTGTGATGGAAAATCACTGAAAAAGTCATTTGGGAAGAAGAGTGACATTATCCGCTTTTTGTTTTAAAGCTATCATTCTGGCTTCAAGGTTGAAAACAGCCGGCAGGTAAGAGAAGTAGGAACAAGGGAGAAAAAAATTTCTTTCTTCCACCCATCTTAGGTTCATTGGCTGGGCCTGTAAATTAGATGGAAGAAAGACAGATTAACAAGAGACGAACAAATAGAAGTTTCTTGACTCCACCACACATACAAGTGGGAGTACTCAGTGACTAATAACTGAAAGGAGTGGTTAGAAGCTGGGCTTATATGGCATTGTAACAAAAAAACAGCACATTGGTAGAGTGACAAAGACAAAGGGAAGGGACTTTGAACTTCTAGATGTGGTTAATTGTGGGAAGGCAAATACATGAAAGAAGCTGATGAAACATACGGGTTGTTTTAGCAAGATTGGTTTGTAGATTACTCTGGTGCCACCTTTGGGTTAAGAGTCTAGAGCTGTCTCTGGTGATTCAGAATCATCCTGTTCTTTCTGCTATGGAGGACGAAGGCAGATAATTTTCTTAATTCTTAATTGCTTTCAGCAGAAATGAATTCTTATGCCAAAGTGACATATTTTGGGGTGGCATAGTCCCCCCCAAAAAACAATGGATGAGGCTATTACAATAGAACATAAGATGGTGGGGCTTGAAGGAGGATGGGCCTGGTGGAGGTGATGAGAAGTACTTTAGTAATTAGATTTGGTATATATTTTAGAAGTACAGCCAGTAAGAATTACCAGAGGGTTCCATGGGGGGTGGTGGGAAGAGAAGAATCAAGAATCATTCCATTTTGGCTTATGCAATCATTTCAAAATTGGCTAATGTTAGCAGGAACAACAAATTTTTATTAAAATTTCTACAGAGTTTTCCCACTTTGGCATCAGATAGAAGATGGGCTGTAGAAGACATGGGGAGAGACAGGGAGGAATGGCCATTTGAAATGAAAAGATCTTAAGAATGATGGGTTATTCAGCATCTGGAACCATGTCCAGGGAGCTGCATGGAATCAGAATCACATTTTTCCTCATGGTGGGTTTCTAAAGAGGAACTGATCAAAGTATCAATTGATAACAGGTAGTAAGGTATTTACTGTTTTCTGAGACTTAGTTCTCGGATTTAGCTCTGCATACAATCTATCCCATACGAACAACTATTACATCCAATGGTCTGGGACACTCAGAATGATTACCTCAACTTCATCCTGAATATTTTAGAGGGCCATAATGACAACGTGAAGGCAAAGCTGCCACAGCTATGGTAGGCAGGTTAAGAGTCCTTTGAAGATGTTCAAATCCTACTCCCCAGAACCCGAGACTATGTTTTTTTATATGGCAAAAGGGAAATCAGGTTACAGATGGAATTAAGGTTACTAACAAACTGTTATTCACATAAAGGGATTTTTCTGGATTACCTAGGTGGGTTCAGTGTAATCACAAGGGTCCTTTAAATGTAGAAGAGGGAGGTAGAAGCGTCAGTACTAGAGTGATACAGGGAAAGACTCCACCTGCCATTGCTGACTTTGGAGATGGAAGGAGGCTGTGAGCCAAGGAGCTAGAAAAGATGAGAAAGCAGATTTCCTCCTAAAGGTTCCAGAAAGGAAAGAAGCTCTGCTGACACATAATTTTAGGCCAGGAAGACCCTTTTCAGTCTCCTGGCCTCTATTGCTAGAATTTGTTTTAAACCATTAAATTTGTGAAAATTTGTTACAGCAGCCATGGAAAATAATACACTGACCAACAGAGAAGTGGATAAAACCAGTTGGACATCTTCCACTGAGGAAAGCCATGATAGAACGTGTTTGTCCTCTTATGCACAGACAAGTCTTCCAATCCTCTCTGGCAAAGGGAACTGAGGAGGAGACAATTACCTAGATCATTGAGGGAAACATATAAAACGTCCTATTTCTTCCAATTTTCCAAATCCTGGCCTTGGTTACCGGCTGCTATTTTAGACTGAATGTTTATGAACCCCAAAAACTCACATTGAAATCCTAACCTCCATTGTGATGATATTAGGAAGTGGGGACTTAGCAATGTGATTGAAACATTAGGGCAGAATCATGTATGGGGTTAATGCCCTTATCAAAGAGGACCCAGAGAGCTCTCTTGTCCCTTCTACCCTGTGAAGACCTAGAGAGACTGCCACTGTCTGGGAACCAGGAAGCAACTCTCACCAGGCACCAAATTTGCCAACACCTTGATCTTGGAGCTTCCAGTCTCTAGAATTGTGAGAAATAATTTTTTGTTGTTTATAAGCCACCCAGTTTATGGTATTTTGTTATAGCCACCTGAGGTGGCTAAGACAGTAGCTTAGCTTTGCAGAAGGAAATTGAAGTTTGGGGGGTTTGTTCTGTTCTACATAGCATGTTGACTTTTCTGTGACTTCCACCCCTATACTGTAAGCTCCTTCAAAGTGCAAATTATAACTTATTCAGCAGTGTTAGTCTAGCACTGAGCAAATGGTTGTTGAACAGCTAGAGGAGTAAATGAATGAATACATGAATGAACACATGAATGAACGAATGCATCCCTCTCCTTTCAACTTTGACAAATGAGTACGGTAGGCCTGTGTATATACCAACAACTGTGTGTTGGAAAATCACCAGTTAAGCCTGAATTCATGAAAGTCATTTTGCAAGACCTGGTTTGACAGATCCATTTGTTATGCAAGGTCATAGTGTTGTAATTGTTGTCCCTTAGCATAAATATGGGCCAGGGACCAAGCATTAAAATGCAGTAAGTCCTTGGCATCTAATCTCTTCCTTTGTTGCTTGACCTGATCTCTGACAAGCAGCCTGCAGCCCCGCCAGACTGCTGTAAGAATGACAGCTTTGGCTCACAAATGGGAGCAGGGCGACGTGAGGGGTGATGCGGTCAGTCGGCAGGGGAGACTGGAACTTAGTTGGCTTGGAGGATGGGGACAGAGGGCGAGGCAGGGCAGAGTGAGAGAACATTAGGAGAACTGTGTGAAGTCGTGGGTTGCTTCAGGTTAAATCTGAGATGCATTTGTTCCGTGATTGTTTGCTCTACTGGATGCTTTGTGCCAGGCGCCATGCAAAATATCCAGGGGGAGCGAGGCCACGATGAATAATCACAGCTGACATTTACTTCCTTTTTATTGTGTGTCAGGCACCGTGAGAGCGAGTTTCAAGCAGTATCTCATTTAATCCTCCAAACAATTCTGCACGCAAAACAACTATGACACTCATTAAAGTGATGAGGAAAATGAAGCGTGGTGACAGTAACTTGCCCAAGGGCGGCCAGTAAGTGGCAGAGCTGGGTACGCATTTGCGGTTTGACTCTAAAGCCTATTCTCTTAACGACTGTACATACTGGCCTGATCTTCACTCACTGAACCTGATCCTGGAATCGCTGCACTTTTATTCCAGTAGAGGAAATAAGACCCACAAGTACAGAGGTTATAATAAGAGACAAAATGGGATGAACGCTGTAGAAAGGAATGAGCTCAGCATTATGGAACCCGGGACTACTGGGAGTGCAGCCTCAGGCAGGATTTAAGAAGCAGGGGTAAGCAAGTAATAGTGGCAGGTTCTGGAGCTTTTACTGTGGGTCAAGGCCTTTACCTTCACTTACAAACATTTCCTGAGCACCCACTATGCATCTGACACTCTTCTAAGTACTTGCGATCTATTAAAAAATAGAACAGAAATTTCTCTGCCTTCTTGAATCTTGTGTTGTAGCAGAGGGAGAGAAACAGTAAAGAATAGACTATACATGTACTGTTTCTATTCACACACACACACACACACACACACACAGATATTTTTACATGTCAGACAGCATTAAATGTAATGGAAAAAGAAAAAGTGGAAGGGGGCAAGAGGTGTTTTAAGTGGGGTCATCATGAAACAGGGTGTCCTGAATGATCTCACTGAATCCTCATAATACTTTTGAGGCAGGTACTATTTTTTGTGCCCCCATTTTCCGATGGGGAAACAGGCTTGGGGAGGTTAACTGGTTTGCTCAAGGAAGTAATGGAACTGAGATACCGACTTGGGTGTATGGACTTTAGGACTTGTACCCTCAACACCTATGCTCTTCTCACTCTCCAGAAGGCTTCTAAGATTTACTTTCCCTTCCAGAAACTACAGGTTTGTAGTTACGGTTGTCAGGTTCCACTTGACCTTCCTAGGACTTGCTGAATGGGAGACACTGAGAATGCTTTCTGGTGGGCCTCAGCTGTGGAGTTCCCAGCAAAAGCTACAAAAGCCCCAGCAACTTTAACACCTACCCTCTGGCACCAGCAGCCACCTCCAGCCCAACAGAACCATGTCCATACAGCCTTGGGGCTTCAGCATTCATTTCTCCTGTTTTCTCCACTTTTTGTCATCTCTCCTGAACTATATTTGTACCCATTAGGCTCTTTGGAACGGAGCTGTGGGCCAGCAGAGGCCAGTGCAGGAATCTGGGTGATTGTTTTCTAGCCTGAGGATGAAGAAGCCTTTCCTGTCCTTTCTTTCACAATGGCCCCAAGTCCAATAACTCAGAGCCACAGCAAGTCAGCTCCTATTATGAGCTAGAAAGAGAATTGGATTAGAGAGCTCCAATTTGTGTCACTATATGCTTTTCTGGAAAACCTTGACTTTGAGGACCCCGCCTAGTTTGGTTTCTGAGACCCCTTCTTGTATTGTAATGAATTTTGAGTGTGTAAGTGTGTACTTTTGTTGGGTTTTATAAACTGACCAGGACTAAGCTAGGGCAAGATTATCAAGGAATTGATATTTTGATTCATTCACCCAACATAATATTTTGTCATTCAGTTGTCAGGAGCCAATGGGGTTGATTTTGTACAAATATCCCCATTTTACAGATGACAAAACTGAAGTACATGGAGGTTAAGTTGCCCAGGGCTAAATTACTAGAGAGTAGTAGGGCTGGATTAGAAACTGAGTGCTGTCATAGTTCATATATTTACAATATAATCTCTAGATGCTGGGGACACATCTAGATTGGAGATCTCTGATTTCATAAAACTTATGGTCTAATGCGGAGATAGGCAAGTAAACCAAAAATATCAACAAGGGGCCATTTCTTAAAAGTTGGGTATAGTGCAGGTGAAATACTGGAAGAGAGCATCCAGGAGAACCAGAGGAGGTTTTCTTCTCCTTTCTCACCCACATCACTTTTGCTTCTCCGGGACATTCATGTACATTGCATGACATTCTCTGCAAAATCTGTCTTGGTGTTTTCTATCTCCTCATGATTTTCTAGAGGACCATGTTGAAACATGTCCAAATGAGGTAGCCAGTCTTACAGTTCATCTGTTGCCCTAAATACTAGCTATCTGTTATGGTATAATAAGCTACTCCAAAATCCATTGGCATAAACCCCAACCTTTTTATTATTATTATGATTTTCTGGGACAGGAATTTAACAGGAGTTGGCTAGGTTATTCTATTCCACCTGGCAGAGACTCTTCTCACTGGGTGGTACACAACTGGTGTCTGGATTACTGTGGAGGATCCAAGATGGCTTTGCTCCCATGCCTGGATCTTGGAGGGGCATTTGGAAAACTGACCTCCTTCTTCATGTAGTCTCAGGACTTCTCTATGTGGTCTCTCCACTAGGTAGTCAGAATGCCTACATGATTCCCCAGCTGTGAAGGGAAACTATCCTTAAAACTGCCAGGTCTCTTAAGGCTAAGCTCAGAATTAGATACAGTGTCACTTCCACCATCCTTCATTGATTAAAGCAGCTAGCTATAGGCCACACTTCATCCAAGGGGTAGAGAAGTACTATCCACCTCTGGATGGGAGGAATGTCAAAGAATTTATGGCATTTTTCATTCACCACTCTTTCTAGTTGACTTTGCCTTGACTTTGCATAAAGGATTCTTTTTTTTTAAAGTTTTTATTTAAATTCCAGTTAGTTAACATACAGTATAATATTAGGTTTAGGGTATACAATATACTGATTCAACACTTCCATACAACACCTGGTGCTCAGCAAAGCAAGTACCCTCCTTAATTTAATCCTCCTCACCTATTTAACCCATTCCCCCCACCCACCTCCCCTGTGGTAACCATCAGCTTGTTCTCTATAATTAAAATCTGTTTATTTGTTTGCCTCTCTCTTTTTTCTCTTTGCTCATTTGTTTTGTTTCTTAAATTCCACATGTGAAAGAAATCATATGGTACTTCTCTCTCTCTCTAACTTATTTTGCTTAGAATAATACTCTTGAGTTCTAGCTATATTATTGCAAATGGCAAAATTTTATTCTTTTTTGTGGTTGAGCAATATTCCATTGTTTATATCGCAACTTCTTTATTTATTCATCATTTGATGGATAACTTGGGTTGTTTCCATAATTTGACTATTTTAGATACTGCTGTTATAAACACTGAGGTGTGTATATCCCTTTGAATTAGTATTGTTGTATTCTTTGGATAAATACCTAGTAGTGCAGCTGCTGGATTGTAGGGTACTTCTATTTTTAGCTTTTTGAGGAAACTTCATACTGTTTTCCAGAATGGCTCTATCAGTTTGCATTCCCACCAAAAGTGCAAGAGGGTATCTCTTTCTCCATGTTGTCGTTAACATCTAATTTAAGCCATTCTGACAGGTGTGAGATGATATTTTACTATGGTTTGATTTGCATTTCCCTGATGATAAGTGATGTTGAACATCTTTTCATGTGTCTGTTGGCCATCTGTACATCTTTGAAAAAATGTCTATTCATGTCTTCTGCCTTTAATTGAATTACTCATTTTAGGTATTGAGTGTGGTAAGTTCTTTATATATTTTGGATGCTAACCCTTTGTCGCACATATCAGATATGTCATTTGCAAATATCTTCTCCCATTCCGTAGGTTGCCTTTTAGTTTTGTTGATTGTTTTCTTCACTGTGCAGAAGGTTTTTATTTTGATTTAGTCCCAAAAGTTTATTTTTGATTTTGTTTCCCTAGCCTCAGGAGACCTATCTAGAAAGAAGTTGCTCTAGCTAGTGTCAAAGAAGTTCCTGCCTATATTCCTTTCTAGGATTTTTATGGTTTCAGAGCTTACATTTAGGTCTTTAAGGATTCAATAAATTTCTAATAAAATATTGTTTTCTCTCTGAAAACTGTTTGAAGCTGAGATGCCACAGCCTTTAGTAAATATTTGATGTTCAAATAAGACAACTAGACTTTCTCAGTGCTTACTGTGATAATGGAAATGCCATCCATGTGCACTGTTCAATATGGGAACCACTGACTGTATGTGGCTATGGAGCTCTTGAAATATGTTGGTGTGACTGCAGAAGTTAATTTTACACTTTGTTTGATTTTACTTAATTTAAATTTAAGTTTAATAGTCCTGTGCCTCGTGGTTACCATATTCAACAGAAGGATTTACTTAATGCTTATTTAGGGTTAGAGTCTAAAATACAAGATGGTACTCATTAACCTCAGGTATATAACATTGGTACTTGAAATTCTTTCACATTCTAGCAAAACTCAAGTTTTTATTGAGTTACATTAAGGTAGTAGAAGGCAATGTTTTATGTTTATGGCTAATAGGGAGTGAAGGTAGAGACTTCTACCTTCATATATAAACACAAAAGACCATGGCTGAAGGAGGGGTAGTAATTTAGGGACCAGTTGGTTACTCTGGACACGTAAGACTCTGGAGTATGTCAGTAACTATTTATCAGAATACCATAGTTTGGTTTAGCAAAGAAGTTTAGAGTGCTTTCCAGGCAGCAAATTGAGTGAAATAAGTATTATTTATATTCACCTGGCATAATTTGTTATTAGACTTTTTCTGATGGCAATAATAGAACTGGAGCAGTTAAACTATGTTCTCCAGGGTACTGGTACTACTGCCAAGAGCAGAAAACTTTCATCTTCCAAACCCTCAATCAGCCAGTTTCTCATCTGCATCCCATAAATCATCAGGAAGGAACAAGCTCATTATCTCAGCGCTGGGGACAAAAGTCTTTTACATGACACTGAACTTCTGACTACTGCAAAACTCGGCAGCTTGTCATCATATCTTCAATAGGTGTGTTGGCCCCTGTAAGAAACTGGGTCAGAATTTCATGGCTGTGACCTGAAATTTCAATTTTGTTATGTATGGTAACTTGCAATGGGCCTATGTCCAAAGGTAATTGGGTCTAGTGGTCTGTGGAGTTACTCGGATGTTTGTTGTTTTAATAGGTTTGGGGAAAGAGACGTGAATCTTTCTGCCTCTGAAAACATCGTATGTCTGGAGGCAAGGCCTCCGGAAACTTCTCTGCTCTACTTTGGGAAGGTGTTTCAATGTGTCTACTTCAAAGATCCTGTGTAGGAACTCCAAGTAGAAGCTGTTAAGTTTTCTTATACCTCCACCCTGTAGTTTCCTTTATTTTAGGGGACTGATTGTGTTCTGGAAACTTCCAATTTACAAAATATTTTATTCTTGTGTCCTATATAATTCCCTATGATTATTAGTAAGACAATAATTTCCTCAGGAAGGTCTCAGCTTTCATCTTGTTTTCTAAGGATAGAAATACTATGAGTATTACATGGAAGGTATTCCAGATGTGGACATTCTCTTACTTCAGGATCAAGAAGAGACAAGTTAGTAGGAATGAAAAAGGGTATACTCTATAACTGCTATGGCAAATCTCTCCCATAACAGGTCAGATAATAACATATGTTTGGCTTTTAAGCCATCCCATCTCTGTCATTACTACCCAAGTCAGTAACAAAGCCAAAGACAATGTGTAAAAGAATGAGTGTGGTTGAATTACAATAAACTTTATTTATGGACACTGAAATTTGAATTTCATATGATTTTTCACTTGGGATGAAATTCTTCTTCTTTTGATGCTTTTCAAATATCTAAAAATGTAAAAACCATACTTCATTCACAGGCTGTTAAAAAAACAACAATATAACACAAGGTGGCAGACCAGATTTGGCCTGTAGGCTGTAGTCTGCTGACTCCTACTCTTTAAGATGCACACACAAGTAACTTGAGTATAAATATTTCACAAAAATTGCTGTAGACATTGCTGGATCTAGCCTTTTAAAGTTGTGAGACAATTTATGTTTGCATTTTTGTAGAGAGAATTCAAAACCAGTTTATTTATGATTAACATCTTTGTGAGTGGGTATTTTAAAAACAGTGAAAACAAAGCATATTTTTATGGCACAGTAGAAAGATAAATGACCAAAGTTTTAGGGGTCTAGGATTTTCCACTCAGTTCTGACATTAAGGACTTATCACATTAGGTTTGCTCTTCTCTAAAATGGGAATAATACTAGCATTCCTACTATTGTAAAAGTAGGAGTTTTAGGAAATCCAGGTGAGTTTGTGCTCCTGAAATTTCCTGGAAAAAAGACCAAATGCTACATGTGTGTGGAGTAACTTGCCAGGAGTATTCCAAAAGTTCTTGGGCTAGTACAGCACATAATTTCTTTCAGCAATGGTATGAGAAAAATGCTTTCATATAAACAGATAGATATAGATGGATATTTTTGTATTCATGCTGTGATGATCTCAGGAGAGAAATGATCTACCCTGAATATTTTATCTTTTAGTAACACTAGCAATCTTGCCATATGTGAATCTTTTAAAATCATGCTACAAGCTCCTGTTTCATTTAGAATATTGAGTTTCCTCTGATTTATTCCAAATGAAAATGGCCAAAGGGATGAAATATGCCTGTATACACCTTATGCATGGGAGGATATAGAAGACAGTGGGTTGAGGATCGGATTGAAGAAGAACAAAGGCCTTCATAGAAGTGGTTCTTCCTAATATGGAAAGGTTACTAGTTGACAAGATAGGAAAGGCATTTTTCTTTTTAATTTTAAATTCAGTTTAATTAACATATAGTGTATTATTAGTTTCAGAGGTAGAATTTTGTGATTCATCAGTTGCATATAACACCAGTGCTCCTTCTATCAAGTGCCTTCCTTAATGCCCATCATTCACTTATCCCATTCCCCTACTTCTAGCAACCCTGGGTTTGTTCCCTAAAGTTTAGCATCTCTTATGATTTCAGAAAGACATCTTTCTTAACCTTCTGCTCTTCAGAGAGATATTAACAATAAATCATAGTGTGTGTGTGTGTGTGTGTGTGTGTATGAAAGGACATATACAATATACTACAATGGGAGAATAATTTCAAGGGTGAAAAATACTCATCTTAAAATCATTCAGTTTGCTTAATTTTAGTTTAATCAATTTTGTAAAAGACACTTTTTTTTTGGCTTGCAAGAAATAATTCAATGAAAGACTAGAAAACATTATGAGAAGGGTAAATTTTTGTTTGTGTTTCTTAGAATATGAAATCACTTGTCGCCTAAATAGAGAATCTTAATTAAAATAGATGAGAAACCAGGGAAGCGGAGGAGAAAGACATTTAAACATATTTTTCTTGTGTAAGATTTTTCATGTTTTCTTCATAAAAATTGAATTTCCCTTCTGGGCTTTGCAGTATAGTTTGTATAATTATTTTGGAGAAATGAGAAATGTGAGAAGGAAATTGGGGTATTTTAGAACCAAACCCAAATAGATGGTACATCTGGCTGATTTCAGTTAACTCTCCAAGCACCACTATAATGGTGTAGATGTCGCGAATTATGATGATGTAAAGTTTTATATTTCCCACTTCTGACACTCATTTTCACAATGCTGGCATCTCTGTCCACTTGTTCTTACTCTTTCTCCGGTATGCATACTCACTTAATCCTCAGGCTTTTTTTTTTTTTTATTCTTCCATATTTTTAATATTATTATAGTCTTATTAATGATGTGCCTACCATTTTCTGATTTGGTTGCATGTCTGTGATATCGGCAGTCATGCTCAAGAAATTTGACTTTGAATGAGACCAGCCTAATGTCTCTTGTTAGTCCATAGTGTAATGAAAGAGCCTTTAATAATGGGTCAACACTAACAAAAGTTTTTCTCATTAGATATACACTACAGAGTCTTAGTACAGTTGTTGCTAGGTTCAGCTTTCCTTAGAGGGGACCGTAACACATACTGACACCAGATTCAAAATTTCGGAGCATAGAATTTGTAGGGACTATAAAACCTAATGATGCCAAATAGGAGTTCAGAGACCTCTATCCACTCTACCATCTTGCTATATTAGAAACCTTCTTAAGGAACAGTTAAACAGTACAAAAGGAGCACAATATGTTAAACTCCTAGTACTTAGGCATTTTCAAAATTAGAACCAAATTTAAACTCAAGGAGTTATGTGTACACTCTTGGATAATTTTGTAGATCCTGGATTCATCATCTATTAAGATCAATGTAAATAGCCCCTGTCATGGAGAGGCAGTGCACTCAGAGGATGAGAACTCAGCTCTGCAGTCAGACTTACCTGGTATTAATCTTGCCTGTTCTCTGTTCTAGCTAAGACTATTGTAGCACAACTAGTCAATGGCTAAACTTAGTGTTAGTCAATAGTCTCTGCATCTCAGCTTCTCCCTCTTTAAAATGAGGATAAAAATTATATCTTTCTTAAAAAAGCCACTGAAGTAAATCATATATAGTACTTAATACACATAAGATGCTTGGTACAGTGCTTGGCCCATAATAAATGCTCAATAAATAGTGTTAAATATTTAAAGAATAGCATACAGTCTTTCTAGAAGAGCACAATATACATAAATACATAGAGAAGAGTTATCATGGTTTCAAGAAGGTAGTGGTGTTTCTGCAGACAGACGTAACCTCAGGAATGATTTCAAGAACAGCAGACAATGTGTATCTTTAAGGGTCCCAAGAATAGTTGTACTCAACTATTGAGTGAAAGATCACTGGGGAACGGAGTGTCTAGGAAGGTTCTTGAAAGTGGTATTTGATCTGAGTCTTAGAGAATTAAATAGACAGGTAAGAGATGGGGAGGACATTTATCTAGGTAGGGCATTTTAGGTGGGGAAAGTGGAAACCAGGCCCTAGTGATGACTAGCTGATCTCAGAGGGTCCCTTCTTTAAGACCATGGCCCAGTGGCAGACATTACAGGGCTTTCAAACAAGATGGTCAATCCAAAGATGGAAAAATTGGATCCTTAGAGTATTATGTATCAGGAATCTAAATTCATGAACCCTAAGTATGAACCATTTTAAACCACTAAGTTTAGCCATGACTAGTTGTGTGACATTGACCAAGATTCTTACCCCTTGGTATTTCAACTTACTCATCTGTTAAGTGGGGCAACCATACCTCTTTCAGAGGAAAATTTTAAGAGTTAAATTTGGTGTTATAAATGGAGATGCCTTGCTTGACATGTTGTAGATAATTAGGTCCTCATTTAATGACAATCTTTCAAGTCTTTATTCCCCACCTTCCCCTACCCCATCTCCTTGTTTAGACACTGATTGCTTAGGGAAAACTATTTGGAAAGAATTAGGATTTACTTCATTTATTCTTAAAAGATAATAGCCTCGGAGTATTTGGATGGCTTAGTTGATTAAGCTTCTAACTGTTGATTTCTTGCTCAGGCAATGATCTCAGATTCATGAGATGTAGCCCCACATCGGGCTCCATGGTCAGTGTGGAGTGTGCTTGAGATTCTTTCTTCCTTTTCCCTCTGCTACTCTGTGCTCATATACTCTCTTTCTTTCTCTGTAAAAAAAGTTACTTAAAAAAAGAAAAAAAAGGATAATAGCCCTATGGTTTTGGAGGGTTTGAGCATTTAGAGCAGCCTCCAATCCATATCATCTTATTTTATCGTCAGAACACTTTTATAACTTGTACAGAGAATTCCAGAAAAGGAGATCCAGCAGAGTGCATAGGGTTGGCTCTTCAAGGGGCAGTGGAGCTATCTAGAAAGACATAGGTCTTGCTCACTTTGGCCCTGAGGGAATTTGACTAATCCCTGCTTCCTCCACTCTGCTTTATGTCTGAGAATAAAATTATCAACCAAGGGAAAACAGAAGCAGGAGTATTAGCCTTTTTTTTTTTTTTTTTTTAAAGGGGTGGGGAAGTTGAGAGAGAATCTTAAGCAGGCTCTATGCCCAGGACAGAGCCCAGTGTGGGTCTTGATCTCAAGACCCTGACATCTTGACCCAAGCTGAGATCATGACCTGAGCCGAAATCAAGAGTCAGATGCTTAACTGACTGAACCACTCAGGCACCCCTATTTTAGCTTTTTGCATACTGTAAAGTTCAAAGATGGGGTGAAAGGGATAATTGCTTTGGCAGGTACTTATTTTATTCCTTAATCAGCCTTTTTAAACTTTAGTCCCTGTAGGCTGCGGCCACATGAAGTTTTACATAGACAAGCTTATAAAACTTTAAAATACGTACCTTACAACCTAGATAATCTGGATTGGAAAAGTGCATGCAGAGATATATATCATAGATAAGTGGGCTCACCTTATTCCCCTTGGGCTAGGGTTTTGGTGAATGGGGGCAAAGGGGAATACGTATTCAGTAGGTGTTGCACTCTTGTGAAGACCAGAAGGCACCCGATGTACCAAAGAGAGCAGCGTGCATATGCTGGGATGCACCTTCAGGGCTGGCACTGCCCTTGGAGATTGCCTTGTCCTTCCATGCTGATCAGTTCATCTTCTTCCCAGGGGGGGCCTTGACAAGTCATTTGTTCACAGAAGACACCTCCAGAGCTAACCTTCAACATTTACCACAGTGGATCCATTCTCTGAAGGAAATACATGCAGAATATATCTATGCTTATTACAGAGCAAATATTCTGTGCTGAGAGGGCAAGGAACAACTTTTTTCGCCTTTTGTTCTCATGCACAAAACTCAGGGGCACCCCCCCCCCACACACACACACTCCCTGTTGCTTCTAGAGAGGGGCATGCAGAGTTATTTACTTTATTACATTATTTATATTTCCAGATTGTTCTTGGGATTAATTGCTATTAAAGCCCAGATTTAATTAGCATAAACTTTAGTAACAGCTTAATATAAATTAAATTACAAGCCATTTCTCTTTGAGAAATATTAGGATTTATTAGTGGTCCCCCCAAAACCAATTAGTTTGAACGGATCCATTGCAGCATTAAAGGATGGAGGAAGCGGTGTGTGCTATTGTTTGTAATTATATAGACCACATTCCCTCCCTCCCCTCTCCCTTTTTTTGTGTCTATTCTGGTGATTAGCCTGGGTGGAAGATTTGTCTTTTTGCCCAAGGCCTTAGGAAAGCAATAATGGTCATCAAGAGAGAAACTGGCTCCACAGAGAGACAAAGGAGGGGAGGGAAGGGGAATCTGAGAATAAGGAAATCGTCAGGTCACAGTTCAGGATTTAAAAAAAAAAAAAAAAAAAAAAGTCTGATGCAAAAAGAAATGAGGATTTCAACTCCAAGAAGTATGAAATGACTTTCACATAAATCTCTAAATGGCTAAAGGAAACTGTGGTTACGTATTCCTGTTTGTGCTGTGGGCTAGGAAAAAGACAGTGCATGCTGTGTGCTGTTGCCAAATTAGTCTTCTTGAAGAATAGTGTGATCATGTCATTCCCCTGCTCAAGAGATGACAGTTACGGGAATGAGCCTCAGAGTCAGACAAGCTGGAGCCCCAGTTTTGCCATTGGTCCATTCGACCTTGGGCAACCCAACATCAACTGTTGTTTCAGTTTTTCCATGTGTAAAAAGGGATAATGATGGAGCCTTCCTCACAAGGTTTTCGTAAGGATCTTATGAATTAATGTAGGAGAGGCTCAGCACCATGGCCTATAATAAAATCACTCAGTATTTATTGTTATTAATAGAGAAGGTACATTTCTGTCGGCATAGTACGTAGCATCTTTTATCATCCTGTGTCTACCTGTCTTTAAGCAGGATGCCCTGATACTCTATTCCAGAATGTCTTCCCTATAACTAGACCAATTGCTTGTATTATTATTTGACAAGTATCTTTATTATGTGGTAAGCCTTTGTGAGTTAGAGATGATGTCTTACCCAGTTTCAGATCCCCAGTGTCCAGGAAAGTCCCTAAAAAAAATGCAGATGCAACCCTTCCTTTGATAAGATGAGTTTTGTATACTGTAATTTCAAGTCCAAGGTTCTCGTGAGTCCACAGTGTCTTAAGACGCTTGCAGATAGGGCACCAATTTGGCCTTGGGTATTCCCATATGTGAAATAGAGGAGTTGGATGTGGGCTCTCTCTAACTTAAAAATGTTTTGATTTTATTTAATCTGTTTTAACTTAACTGTTGTCATGTTTCCATGATGCCAAACATCACCCACATCGAGACTGAAATATTAGCCAAAACACTGATATTTTCAAATACTCAGATGATTCATATTATATGAAAAGCATATTTTTTTCCTAACATGCTTTCCTTTTTCCACAGGATGCTTGACACGAGGCTATTCTTTCCTGTGAATTTGGCAAGGCAGTGGTGACTGAAATGAAGCAGATGGTTGGAGAATTTAGAAGATGTGGTTAATCCTTACATATTTTTGCCTACATGCCTTTGTGAATCTTCCTTACAAGAAAGTAGGAAAGGCAACTTTCCAGCTTTTATCAATTGTCATCAGCGGAGCTGCGCTTTTCTTGTGGAAGACTTTGGGAGAGAGTGTTGACACCAGGATCACACTCCTTAAATGAGAGATGGGTCATTAGTCATGTAGGAGATAGCTTCACGAAATTGTGGGAAGTATCCCTTTCCTAATCTGTGGCTGACTTCATCTCTAGAGGTACGCTGATGAATCAGATGAGGCGAATGTTTTCTGGAAACCAGAGTAAATAACTAATGTTGAGTAAATTACCTAAATTACTAAATGGGACATTGGATTCCTTGAAGAATTAAATTCACAGCACGTGAATGAGTGAGCAATTTCTTTCAGCAGGTAATTTATTTAACAGTAAGCTCAGCCAGTGTATGGTAATACAGGTCAAATCCTATTGAAGGAAAGAATTTGCATTTTAAACGTCTTTCCCATTACTCAGCCAGTGGCATGATTCTTTCACACATCTGAATGCCTAAAACTGGTAAACAAGTGCTCTGGTCAAATGCTCCGTAGGTAGATGAAACAGTGTTAGTTCCCACATAATTGGTTCATTCTTTTGGTAGAAGTATTGAATGAATTATTTAAGAAAATTTTTTTTGTGTGATTCAATGTGATCTTTAATTTGAAATAAAGAGCGAGAAAGCCAACAGATACAAAATATATTACAGAATGAATATAAAGAAATTGAAGCAAGGTGATTTTATTTCTTTTACATTTTGTGAACTGGTATATTTGAAATTGCAACTGATGCCTCTTACCCTGACATTTTCTGTTGCCCCAGCCCTTCCTGTAATCTGAGCATATATATATATCTGAAGATATAATAAAACTAGCTCCTAATTTTAATAGTACTTACTACATGTCAGACCACGTTCCACATACTTTACATTTATTAGCCCATGTAATCATTACAAAAGCCTCAACGTTAGGTGAATGTGTCTCCCCATTTTGCAGTTGTAATACCTGTAGAAGGCACAGAGACATTACCATTCGCCTAAGGTGACACAGCTCATAAGACTCCAGCAGTCTAAATTTAGAAGTTAACCTTGTACCATGTTTGTCGAACTTGAGCATTCATTGGAATCACCTGAGGGGCTCCGTCAGTAACAGATTCCTGGGTTCCACCTGCAGAACCCCAGAGTGTCTGAGTCAATAAATCTGGGAGGGAACCTGAACATGTAGATACTGACATATTCCTAGGTGATGCTGATGCTACTGGTGTGAGTGTCACACTGTAAGACCACTGCACTATGCCTGTCTCAAAAGCCCATAACCCAGAAAATGTTGTTATAGCAGAAAAACAGTCAAAGCTTTTCCACTTTGAAAGTCCAGATGGTGAGGGTACTGAAGGTATAGGAAATATGTAATCACTCTTATCTGGCTTTTTTGGATCCCGAGATTAGAAAATCTTCCCAGGATAGAGGGAAGAGAGGAATGTATGGGTGCTGTTGGGTCTTAAACCTGTCTCTTCTGGACTCTTCCCCCAGGAAGGGTGGGAGAAAAGGGGGGAAAAATAGAAACCCCAGAAAGGGTTGGTAGATCCGAGGACAGAGAAGGCCTGTGTCTTCTGCCAAGTGAAGGCCATGAAAATCGCCAAGTTTTGGTGTTCCCATTCCTTAGCATGTTGGGAAAGCTCAAGTGACTATCTGGGATGTCTTGGTGGATAGGCTTGAAAGGTAGAGGCAGGAACAAGAGGCAGCAGCATAAATCATATTCAAGAGGCAGCACAATCATATCCATGAGCATTTAGGAGGCCTTAGCTATGGCTTGCAGAGAGCCTCTGACTTGATGAGATCTTGGGGTTGGGATGAAGCTGACCAGGAGTATCTGTACTGACAGATGACCAAACACCAGGGAAGGACAAGGATATGTCCTGGATGCTGAGTGGACAGATGGCTGCACAGTGGACCAGATGCCCACCCTCTGCCACCTCTTGTACCCTATAGGAACCAGATACATCTCCAAACCTCAGAGATATCCCTTGGAAAAGGGGGTGGGGTGGCTTGTTTAGAGAGTGCAGCCTTTCTTTCCTTGGGAAGCAAGGATTACTTGGAGTAGTATTAGCCCAGACTAACAAGGTAGTGAGAGGCCATTCCCCACTCCAAATAAATCCATCTTGACCTTTTGTAAAGGGGTGTTCGGGACCTCCTTGGAAAGCCTATATTTTGAAGGAATATAGAAAACCCCAGTCTTTCAAGCCCTGGAGGGCTAGCCATTAATGTCTGCGAGCTATAGTTTTCTTACCTATAAAATGGAACTACTACTTCCCTGACACAGTAGTTTGATTTTTATATGATGCCAAACACATCACACTTGACATGTAGCTGCTACAATGTTGCTTCTACATTCTGAAGATATCAAGAATAATAGGTTTGGCAGAAAGTAAAAGGTAATCATGCTTGGAAGCAAGCATATAAATTATAAGGCAAAAAGTGAAATTTGACATGAAAACTACTTCCAGTTAAATAGAAAATTCTTGCTTTTTAAAACATGAGTGTTCCCAATTTGACTCATTATCTAAGATGTAAAAATGAAGAAGTTTTTTGACTACAGATATTTTATAGTCTGTTTTTATGGAAGATGTGTATTGCAATATGTGGGCCCATTATCCCTCTCTTTTGAGGCTGCAGAACCCCTGATTTATTATGGTAGAAATATACCCAAACAGAAATCTGTATTTTTCAGACTCCTTTGCAGATAGGTGTGTTCATCTGTCTAGGTTTTGGCCAATGAGATGTGAGTAAAAAAGCCATGTGGTGCTTCTGGATTGCTCCTCAAAAAAAGAGGGTGTGGGAGTTTCAGCTAAGTACACAGTTTAGAGAGAACACAGTGCACACAAGACTTCCCTCACATCTGACACCAACTACAAGTTTAGGGAGTTTGCAAACCACTCTCAGGTTTGATAGTTCACTCTAAGGACTCACAAAACTCACACAGTAAAGGTGCTAATATTTGTGGTTACCACTAACTATAGGAGAAGGAGACATGATAATTAGCCAAGGAGGGAAATGCATAGGGCAGAATCTAGCAGTCATCCAAATGCAGAACTCCCTGTTGCCATCTTCCCTGTGGAGGTATGAATGGCATAAACTCCTCCTGGTCATGATGTGTGACAATACATGTGGAATCTTTCAAACCAGGACAACTCACCCAAACCTTGGGTCCAGAGTTTTTATTGGGGCTCCACCATATACGGCTCATTGGCTGGCCTGAAGTCTCCAGTGCCTCCAAGAGATTGGCCTCAAACCTATAGCCTCCTCTCCCTGTGGTGGTTGGAATAGACCCTGTGTAGGACCCATCACAAGTCACACTATGAGACTGTCCAGTGGTCAAATCCCTTAGGGCAAATAGACAGTTCTATCACATGCAGAATTTCAGGGACCAGGAGATTACCTCTCAGTAGCTGAGGGCAAAAACCAGGCACCTTTTTGGGTAAGGTTAATTCTTCACTGCACAGAGGGTCAAGGCTTTCTTTCCCCTCTTCCTTCCTCCTGCCAGTGGCTAGAATACCCAATGAATGGGTGGAGCTCTCCACCTGTCATTGTGAGGAACACACAGCATCCTAAAGTTGCTGGCCTGGTGTCTGAGGAGGAACCTAGAGTTCTGACAACTCCATGTGTCAAAGTCCCCCACAGCAAAGCCTGCTTAGCTCTAAATTCTTTTATACAACTGAGAAATAAATATCGATATGACTGAGGCCATTTACTTTTACTTGTCTCCCCCACTTACAATCATTAAATATAATTCTCACCAAAACTGCGTATTTTTGACTTTCCATTTTAGAAAGATAACATCAACTCTCTTGCTTTAAAAATTCCTTATTTAAAAAAAAATTGTCAGGCATATAGGATTCCAATTTTCAATCCTCAAAATATACATTTTTGAGAAGTATTTAAATTGCCTTTAGGAAGACATTTCCTTATGAAAGCAGAAGTTCTCTCCATGTTCAGTGTTTCAGTGTTTCAAACTTTCATCAGAGTAGTCAATGTTGATTTTTTATTCAGGATACATTTGAACACTTCAGGCAGTGTTAGTTCTGGCAATTTTTACGTTTATACCAAGAATAACATTTCCCATAGTCTTATTCATTATCTACTTACATCATGGTGGCTCCTCTTTCCTTCTCACTTCTTGTAAGGGGGATATTTCAGTGGCCGGTGGCAATCATTTTCTCTTAGAGTCACCTTTTTGTGTGCTTGTATATGCTGTCCTCATCTAACTGTGCCTCCCCCCCATCAGTCATAAAAGAGTTATTATAGCTATAATTCTCTTACAATCAGTCAATTGCTGCAGTTAACAAATGGTTTATTAGAGTGTTAACCTCCATTAGCTGAGAGGCTAGGTCATTAACTGCCTCTGATAACCATTTCTCAAGGTTTATGACTTAAATAATCACTGAAATAATGACTTCCATTCTTTTATCTGGAGGAAAACGAAGTTTCCTAAGAACTTAGAATTTAGGGATAAAATGAGTAATATTGGTTAAGAAATATCTGTAGACATGGATCTTCCATTTTGTTTTAGGGTCCTGGTGTTTGTATTATATCCTTTATTTAAGCAAAGATGAGAAACAGAATCTATAACCGTCAGACACCAAAAGGGGGTTCTCAATGACAATGTCTTCTGGGAACTAGAGTGTGGAGGTAAATTACATGTTTTTCTTTTACCTGCTAGTCTCTTGTCCTGGAATTACCAGCAGTTTTAACATAAACTACATAGTCTCAATAGTTTTGATATAAACTATCTAGCCTTTTGTGACATGATTCACTGGTGAGCAGTGGTACCCCACCTACTTGTAGCTTTCTGTAGTAAGACGGAAACTCTTCTCAGAGTGATGGGAGCTGTTAGTGCTAATCTCTATTTGGCATCTCTAGTGATTCAGGATGGCCAGTCATGACATGAAAAGGACAATGGGATTCAGAGACATGATGGTGCTCAAAAACCTCACCAGTTGTCAATTGCCCAGGAAAAAAGATTTTATAGGTAGAGAGGGTGGAAGGTTTGTGTGCTAACTCAGAGAGTGCCAGTTTTCCTATTTCTAAGGTGGGAATGGCAGTGTGAATATGGTCATTCCTAGATAGTTTGAGGATGAAATGAAATAGTGCTTGTGAAGCATTTATGAATGCTATAAGAGATTAAAATGCCACTTCTATTTTCATATTGCTAATATGCCTAGAAATGAATGTTTAAAACCACCAAAATGAATATTTTCTCATTGCATGCTCTCATTCAATCATTTAAATACTTTCAACTATACAAAACTAATAACATTACTTATAACATGGGTTGTAACCAGTTTTTCTTTGGTTAACTTGACTCTTTTGCAAAAGAAATTATTTATCAAAGGAGGAACAAGAACCATTTCTTACTTATCTGTATAGCTACTCTGCCTGAAGATGAGTATCTCACAGTAAGTTTTAAATAAATATTTGTTAAATTTATTAAATTAAATTAAATTAACCTGGTAAAAATTAATCTTTCTTTTTGTGGTCCTTCAATGATTGTATCTTCGTGAAGGAGTTTTTTTTTTTTTTTTAGTGTTCTGTTTATATCAGTTTTTACCCTTCTGTGTACTCTGCTAACTTGTAGGCTTAGTTAGAACACAGTCTTTTTCTCTTTATATCCATCATAATGCCTAACACGGTACCTTGCCTATCGTGTAACATTTCCTGGATTATCTCTCCATTTAAAGATCCTTAACTTAATCACAAAGTCCCTTTTGCCAGTTAGGTAATATGTTCTCGAATTCTGGGTATTAGAATGTGGACTTCATTGGAGCACCATTATTCGGTCTAACATGGATATTAGCTGGTAATAGGAAGGAATAAAAGGGTTCCATAGTCAGATAAATCTGGGAAATATTTGTATAAATAGCATTGAACATATGACTTAATGTAGGATTTTTCTGAGCTTTTTTGCCCAAAGAAATTCCTTTTTTGGTAATGGATACCCCACCCCCCCCAACAAATAGTAGACTAGTGTTTATGGTAAAGTCATGGGTGGAAATGGAAAAGAAATCTGGAAGCTTTGGTTGCTTCCTAATTCTTATAGATGACACATAACATGAATACTAAAATTTCTAAAAAGACCAGTTTTTTAGACTTTGGTTCTGTTTGATTCAACAAACTTTAATTTGTTCTTTATTAGTTAGTCCTCACCAAATTGCCCTTATTCAAAAAGGATGGATTCCTTCCAGTTTCAGCTCTGACATGTAAAGAAATAACAATTTGTCACTCCCATCCTTTCCACAAGAAAGACTGGACAAGATGAAATATCCTCTTCTTTGCTTGGACCCATCAGTCTCTGTCACTGAGGTTACAGGACAAACCATCACCCCAAAGTCTGTAGAATCAGTGCATACAGAGAGATATAGCCACTGAGATCTGCTTACTCTGGAGCAGAGGTCACTGGAGCTATAAACTGGTAGGAACATTTAGTGGTAATTTTGACAAATTGCTGCAGGTTGAGTGTGGACTAGCTTGAGAGTGAGGAACTCCTGGAACCTGGCCTTGTGAAAGATTCTCTTGTGACTGTGGCAGAGAGAGGAAAATGTAACCATTGTGAAATATTCTCTGAGACTCCTCTATAACATAAGTGTTTTCTTCAGGGGAAAAGATATCACCAGAGCACAATTCTTATCCTAGCAGGATGTAGGGAAATTCTCTCTATTCCCTTGAACTCATTCATCCTTCCTTTCTTACCTAAATGGGGAACAAAAATTATAATCAATAGGGGGCAGGATTTCAATGAAATAACTTGGGAATGCTTCAGCTAGGAAAGGGAGCAGAAGCAGAAGCAAAAAGCTTCTGGAGGAGGGACAAAGACATTTATGAAGGCCCCAGTCTGAGACACAGGCTTGCTAAAAGGTGTAGACACAATTTATATGTTATAGAATGATTCCCTCCCTCACACCCTACCTAACACCACACCAAAAGTCTCCACTGTCACAAGAGTGGATTGCAGCAGAACTTCACATGATGATACCTCAAAGCCAAGAGGGAGACAAAAACAAGAACACTAGAGGGGCCCCTGGGTGGCTCAGTTGTTAATCATCTGCCTTCGACTCAGGTCATGATCCCAGGGTCCTGAGATCGAACCTTGCATCAGGCTCCCTGCTCAGCGGGGAACCTGTTTCTCCCTCTCCTTCTCCCCTTGCTTGTGTTCCCTCTCTTGCTATATCTCTCTTTGTCAAATAAATAAAAATCTTAAAAAAACAAAAACAAAAACAAAAATAGACAAGGACACTAGAGGAATTTGAAGCCTCTGGTGCTTATAGTTAGAGCAAACATTTAACAAAGGCTATCTCCTAGCCAGCTGAGCTCAAATCCTCACACTAACAGCCTATGTAAATCCTCAGATCCTGTTATCCAGTACTCATGTCCAGTGTGCAACAAAAAACTACCGAGGTATGGGAAAATCAAGAAAAATACAAAGTCTGAAGAGAAGTCAATCATTAGAACCAGATTCAGATATGCCACAGATGCTGAAATTATCAGATGGGGAATTTAAAATAATGTCTATTAAAATGTCAGCTTTTTAACAGAAAAAGGAAACAATATGCAAAAACAGTTGGACAATGTGGAAACAGGAAGAGTCAAAAGAAAAGGTCTCTCTCTGTCTGCCTCTCTGCCTACTTGTAATCTCTGTCAAATAAATAAATAAAATCTTAAAAAGAAAAAAATTGTCAAGTTACTATATTGCACACCTGAAACTAATATAACATTGTATATTAATTATTTTTCCCTAAAAAATGAAAAAAAAAAAAACTTGTGAGACAATGTCAAAAGGTATAACACATACATAATTGGAATATTGGAAGAAGAAAGAAGAGAGAATAGAACAGAAATATTTGAAATGGTAATCGTAGATAGTTTTCCAAAGTTAATGCCAGGCACCGTCTACAAACCCAGGAAGGTCAGAAAATACCAAGCAAAATAAATACCCCAAGCCCCACAACTCAGTGTATCATATTCAAACCACAAAAAAATCAAAAACAAAAAGAAAAATTTTAGGGAACCCAGAGGTATAAAATTGCCTGCCTATAGAAGAGAAAGGATAAAAATTATAGCAGACTTCTCATCAGAAACCAGGCAGGAAAGAAGAAAGTGCAGTGAAATCTTTAAAGGGCTGAAGAAAATCCTTCACCAACTAGAATTCTATATTTAACAATGTTACTCTGCACAAGTGAAAGAAAAATACTTTCTCAGACAAACAAAAAATTAGAGACTTCCTTACCAGCTGACCTGTTCTGCAATGAGTGTTTTATAAAGTTCTGTAAACAGGAGAAAAAGTGATGCAGGTTAAATACTTGAATCTGCATAAAGAAAGGAAGAAAGTCAGAGCAAGAATAAATAAAAATGAAAAAAAATCTTTTATTTTTCTTATTCTTAGTTAATCTAAAAGATAGTGGTTTTTAAAAAACAATAATAGTAGCAATATATTAGTTGGTTATAACATAAGGATCATGAAAATAAATGACAGCAATGTCAGAAAGGATGGGAGAGAGAAATTGGAGACACCCTCCTATGAGTGTATGTGAGACAGCATTATGGGAAAGTTGACTTCAATTGTTTTAAAATGTGTGTTGTAAGCTTTAGGATAGCCACCAAAACATTTTAAAAAAGAGGTATAAATTATATGTAAGAAAGAAGTTATAATGGAATTCTAGAAAATGCTAAATTAAAATTTACTAAGGCAGAAAGAGGAAATAAAAAGGGGAAAAAGGAATCAAGGAACAAATGTAACAAATAGAAAATAGACCTAGAGGGGTGCCTGGGTAGCTCAGTGGGTTAAGCCACAGCCTTCGGCTCAGATTGTGCTCTCAGGGTTATGGGATAGAGCCCCGCATAGGGCTGTCTGCTCAGTGGGGAGCCTGCTTCCCCCTCTCTCTCTGTCTTCCTGTCTGCCTACTTGTGATCTCTGTCTGTCAAATAAATAAATAAAATCTTAAAAAAAAAAAAGAAAAGAAAACAGTCATAGAACTGGTAGATATTAATCTGATTATATCCATCATCACTTTATTTTATTATTATTAATATTATTATTATTATTATTATTATTTTTTTTTTTGAGAGAGAGAGAAAAAGAAAGAGAGAGAGAGAGAGCACAAGCAGGGGCAGGGACAGAGAGAGAGCGAGAATCCCAAGCAGTCTCCACCCCCAGCATGGACCCTAATGTGGGGCCTAATCTCATTTGATCTGAGCATAAACGAAAAGTTGGACATTAATTGGACTGAGCCACCCAGGTGCCTCTGCATCACTACTCTAAATGTGGATGGCTTAATATACCAGTTAAAGGACTGAGATTCCCTGAGTGAATAAAAGACAAGTCCAAACTACATGCCGTCTCTGAAAAACCCACTTTAATTATAAAAAATCAGATAAGTTAAAAACAAAAAGATGAAGATGCAAATGAAAAAATGATCATTTTAATCTTTGGAATCAAGATATGTGGTTATGAATTACAGTTCTATCTCTGAATGAATATGGACAAGTTATTTAACCTCTCTGTGCCTCAATTAGAAGTACAAACAAAAACATCTGCTAAGCTTGTTCTTAAGTACATGATCAGTGCATGTAGCACGCCCAGCACAGTATCTGATTTATAAGTTGCGTGCAGTAACACCTATTTTTTCCTCTGGTTTCTCATAGTTTTTCTTTCTTGATCTTCATCTTTTTATTTTGTAGAATTTGTGTGTTCCTCTTCTACTATTTTCTTTTAAAATTTGTGGCACCTGGGTGGCTCAGTTGTCTCAGGACATGATTCCAGGGTCCTGGGATCGAGCCACATGTAGGGCTCCCTGCTCAGTGGGGAGTTTGCTTCTCTGCCTCTGCCTGCCTACTTGTGCTCTCTCTGTCAAATAAATAAATAAAATCTTTAAAAAAATTGAATTATTATTTCTACATCATACATTACATCCTTCTACCCTGGGCATGACACTAGTATATAAAGTGGTGATTTGATGAAATCTAACAGTTTAGACATAGAATTAGCAATAATTAGGAAATGATTGTGCCTGTCAATACTGGAGAACTTAACAAATTGGGCAGATGTGTTCAAACAATTCTGCAGAATTAACCTTTTCTTGCTCCAAATAGGGGTAAAAAAGTAGTATTTGGAGAGAGTAGCTAGAAGAGGCTGTGCGCAGAGCTCTGTGATTGGCACAGGATAGGAATTGTGTTTGTCAATATGGTCTGAGAAGAATAGACAGGGAAACTATCCCTTAAAAATTAATGACAAGGATAAAGAGGAATGATACAGTCCTCCAATGAAGTCTGAAGAAATGAGTGGAAATTAGTTCCTGGTGACCAACAGTAAAGTAAATAAATTGCTTTTTTCACACTTATGGCTTGGAAAATAAAATTCAAATCCTCAAACCCCCAGTTACCAAAATGAATAACAATAATTATAGGAAGCTTGCTACATAATGGTCATTTTAATTACCATGTTTTCACTTCTGTGATATAATTAGTTGTTATTTTTTATTTTTTATTTTTTGGAAAAATTTGAAGGAGAGACTTTTCCAGCTGGCTTTTGGTCTTGTGTGTTCTAATGAGTATAATTATATATTCCCAGCAACAATGTTCAGAATCCAAGGATGTGAGGAGGATTAGACCCTGAACATCTTATATCTCAAAAGAGAATCTGATGACAAGTTTGCTAAAGCTGGTTCCACAGGTCTTTTTCCATGACTGAGCTAGTGGAGGACAAAATAAACTCTGTGCTTCTTTTGTCATTGGCAGAGAGGAATAGCCATGCTGAAAGCTGTGCCCTCCCCTGTGAGTGTTCCACCTTCTCCCCTCTGGTCCAGGTTAAACCCTAATATTGAATTCAATGACACTCTAAGCAATTATTGAACAGAAGGCTATAGAATCCTCCTCCAAGATTACCCATCCTCCACCGGCAGCTAGAGTTTTCAGTTGGTCTCAATATTGTTCTAAACTGTATACATAAAGAGCCACCGCTGTCTCAGTCAGATCATTGACAAGACCATGGAGAGCCAATGAAGGGGCTCACTGTAGCATAGCTCTAGCCATAAAGAAACAGCTATAGACCACTTTAATAAGTATGAGGCCAATTGCACGGTATGCCACCCCAGAACGTCCTTTCTGAGCACAGTCTGTGAGCAATTAGAATGGGTTGCAAACTCTGGGAGGGGCCATCCGCGCCTTTTGTACTATACACTGTGACCGCAGTTGCTCTTCTGGAGATGCGTCTGGGGCTCTGAGGTAATGCCCCATGGTAGCAGTTTCTAGAGGCTAATTAAGTATTGCATAGAAAATGATATCCCTATATCTGCTTTAAATTTGCTGCCTGTTAATTTGGAGCAGTCCCTGGTTCTGATGTGATGGGATAGTGCAATTAGGAGTAATTGATGGCTCATTTCTGTACCGTTTATGGCTTTATGACGATAGCAGGATACAACTTCTAGTTGTTAATGAGGACCCCTCCTGAAACGAGGGATAACAAGATGATAATGCTTTCCATTTGTACCATGCCTTAGTCATGGCAGAACAAAGAGCCTCACTCAGATCCTCTAATTTTCGCATCGTATAGCGGCAAACCAGGGGCACAGGTAAAAGGGTGAGGTTTACCAATTGTGATTCTACAGCACAGAGAGCAAACTGTCTGACACTGTGGCCATCGACACTTATTATGGTATCTAGCTCTGCCTAGATTGCTATACTCTACCTCTCTCTCTTCTTTGCTTTTCTACTCTTTTTTTTTTCCACCCTGTTTTATCCTTTTTTTTTTTAAAGATTTTATTTATTTATTTGACAGAGAGAGATCACAAGTAGATGGAGAGAGAGGCAGGCAGAGAGAGAGAGAGAGAGAGGGAAGCAGGCTCTCCGCTGAGCAGAGAGCCCAATGCGGGACTCGATCCCAGGACCCTGAGATCATGACCTGATCAAGGCAGCGGCTTAACTCACTGAGCCACCCAGGCACCCCACCCTGTTTTATTCTTGTAGAAAACGTGCAAAGGCAGAAAAGGGGAGGCAGAGAACATCTCCTGTATGTTCCTCCCTTATTTGAAAAGGAAAACACTCTCATAAATCTCTACTAAATTTTCCTTGGGCTGGAACCAGTTCTCACACTTTGCCCTCCAACAATCATTTCCAAAGAGCTGTGAAAATTACTAGCATTGGCTTAACCCAATTGTGGTTCTTCTCCAGGATTGAGTACATTGCCACTGGACAAAACTGGGATTCTGATGGCCAGGACAAATGGGAGGAATGAGTGATGACTGGGCACTCAGAAATTGGCACCCAGAGCTGCTTACTCACCACGGTCTCTTCGAAAAGTCCCTAAGCCTCTGTTGTCCTCCAAAGCCACCTTCTCGGGACAGAAGTCGGGATTGCTCTGACGCAACTTGCTGGGTCTACCTTTGATGACCGCGTAGCAAAACATGGTTATCACCATCACGAAGAGGAAGTAGCTGGTGTGCATGAGATGCAAATTTATTAATGAACAGTCGTCGTCTGGAACAATAACTGTAAGCTTGAGATTCAAAGCGTGATAGACTTTTCCAATGGCCCCCTTGTAATAACCCCTAGGTTATCATGGGTTTCTGCCCACATGTTGAGGCATCAAAGCCTTCGGGAGAGCAGGCGTTCTCATAGGCTTTCTATACTAGAACAAAGTTGTGGTCCTCACCAAAAATAGGAAGTGTGTTCCCTTTTCCAAAGCAGCTTTGTGGTATCCATGCCTCACAAGTGTCCTCACATTAGAGAGCTTCCATAATACCTCAGGTCCTCTTTCTACTTAGGTCAAAGCCGGCCCTGGCCTTGGACCTGGGAGCAAATAACCATGTCTCCTTGACCCCTGCCTGTTTCATCAGAAGATTGTCCAATTACCTAAATGTCATTTTAGGTGCAGTTGTACCTCATGCTACTTCTAAAATGAGCATTAAAAAACCAAAACTACAGATGACACTGTGCTTCTTAAGAGATCAAACTTCAGGGACGCCTGGGTGGCTCAGTTGGTTAAGCAGCTGCCTTCGGCTCAGGTCATGATCCCAGCGTCCTGGGATCGAGTCCCATATTGGGCTCCTTGCTCCGCAGGGAGCCTGCTTCTCCGTCTGACTCTGCCTTCCACTCTGTCTGCCTGTGCTCGCTCTCGCTCACTCTCTCTGACAAATAAATAAAATCTTTAAAAAAAAAAAAAAAAAAGAGATCAAACTTCAGATTTAAAAAGCTAGAGAATTACTCTCAGAATTCACTTGACTAAACAAATGATAAGTTGTGTATATATATATATATATATATATATTTTTTTTTTAATTAAAAATCTTGTTTAAGGAGGTTGGGATGTAATTGAGACAATCTATACCAGAAATATCTGGATCTGGAAACTGGTCAAGGTTACTAGGAATGACTTCGGTCATGTTTTATGTAACGAGAGGAAAATCATGCTGGGAAAATACAGTAGTGATTCTGGCCATAGTATTACCATGTAGAAATAATCAGCATCAGAGATGCCAGCCAGTGGGGTGTGGAGATGCCTAGAGGCGGGTGGAAATCAAGGAAACCATCAGGCAATAACAAATGGTTAACCTCCATTCAATTTGCCACCAGTATGTTCATTGATAACATGGATGTGTGCACTAAGCCTTGAGTATATCAGATAGCCCTGATGGTGGTTAACAGAGCCTAGACCTACTCTTTCCCACTATAGATTCTCCTAGTGCCATGTGCCACTCTGTCATAGCCCTGTCACCATGGACGCGTTAAGTTTGTTTGGGAGGATGTTTGGCTACTGTATACTTCCCTCTGTAGACTAAGCTCCATGACTGCTTCTGCTCATTATAGTATCCCCAGACCTATTATAGAGCTTTATAAAATATTTTAAATAAGTAAATACATACTAAGTAGATGAGTGAATAGATTTTAGGGCAGTCCTTTGTTCCTTGGGGAGAATAGTGAGAGTGGACAAGAATAAGGGTATATCTTAAGCTGAAGCGTTCATTAGGCCTTGGATACAAAGCCAGATTGAACTCAGTTTAAAAGAGATTAGAAGCTGAAAACCCCAGCACTGAGGGGGTCTATGTTGGAGAGTGGAAGTCGAGTGACTCCAAGTTAGGGATGGAGATAGGGACTCAAGGGAAGTTTTTAGGTGAACCTAATTATTTAAAAGCTTGTCTTACTTTTCCTACTTGGTTCAAGGTTCTTTAAACGTGTATGCTTTGTTTTGTTGACACTTGCATCACCTTCTGTGTCTTGCACACACAGGTAGATGGACCATGATTGTTGAATGTGTAAATCAATCAATAAATGAGTGAAAAAGTTTCTAGTTAAAAGCTATTGGAATATAGTACCTGAATGCAAAGTGGGGAATTTATAGATGTACAGCCACAGAGTACAGAATATATATGTCAGATGAATATTTAATTTTTGGCTTGACTTTGAGAAAGTGACAGGAATTTCTCATTAAGTTAATATGTCATAGGCTCAGCTGGTTTCAACTTTCAATACAAATGATAGTTACATTTTTGCCAAATACATCAGTGACGATCTCTAGCTATGTGGCATCTGCACGTCTTCATGAGTGGGAAATTGTGATTGTTACCATGCTGAAGAAGTTTTGGATGCTTGAGAGGAAACTAGAAGGAAAAAAAAAGAACAGAAATATGAGATGCTACTGGCTTCCTGCCTAATATCCACTTTCTACTTCTACTTTACTAAATTGATCAGGTTTTTTGGTTTGCAGTGCACTTGAATAAAAAGAAATTCTCAGCCTCTTTTGTAGCTGGCTATATGATAGTTCTGAGCTAATAAAACATATGAGGACATTGCTCTTTATCAGAATGAAAACTGGCAATGTTCTTGACTTTGTTCTTCTTTTTATTTTATTATGGTAAAAAATATATGATATGAAATAATAAAATTTGAATTTTAATATATTTTAAATGTATAATCCATTATTACATTCACAATGTGCAAACATCACCACTATCTATCTTTGATATTTCTCCATTACCCCCAACAGAATCTGTGTATGCATTCAACAGTCATTCCCCACCCCCTACATACTTTATATCTCCCTAAATTTGCCTACTGTGAATATCTCATATAATTACATTCATACAGCATTTCCTTTTGTGTCTGACGTATTTCATAAAGCATAATTTCAAGGTTCATCCATGTTGTAGCATGTATAGAACTTCAATCTTTTTCATGGAGGAATAATATTCCATTGTATGTAGGATATCACATTTTGTTTATTGCTTCATCTATGCGTGGACACTTGGTTGTTTTCACCTTTCCTATATGTGAATAATGCTGCAATAAACATTGGTGTTTAAATATCTGACTGAGCCTCTGTTTTCAATTCATTGGGTGTATACCTAGGAGTAGAACCATTGGGTTGTGGAATCATTTTATGTTTAATGTTTGAGGAACTACCATACTATTTTCTATGAAGCTTGCATCATTTTACATTCCCACCAGCATTCTAAGAGGGTTCCAATACTTGCATCCTAACATATTTATTTATTTATTTATCTATTTATTTATTTATTTATTTATTTAAAGCTATCATAGTAATTGTGAAGTGGTTAACTCATGGTTTTGAGGTTTTGACTTACATTTCTACAATGACTAATGATGTTGAACATCTTTCACATGCTTAATGGCTATTTGCAAATCATCTTTGGAGAAATGTGTATTCAATTTTTTTGCCCACTTTAAAATTGGGTTGTCTTTGTTGTTGAGTTGTAGATGTTCTTTGTACATTCTAGATATTAAAATCCTGTGTTTTCTTTCATTATGTGGGTTGCCTTCCATTCTGTTAATAGTATCCTTTGGTGCACAAAGTGTTTTAGTTTGGATAAAGCCCAATTTATCTATTTTTTTCTTTTGTTGTTCATGCTCATGTCATATTTAATGATACATTGCTAAATCCAAGGTCATAAAGATGAAAATGTATTTGACTTTGACAGTACAATGTTAACAATTTGTGAGTGGTTTTGTTCCTTGGATTATCACCAAAGATTGATTTTCATTTAAATCCTAGGAATCACCATGTAATTAATCTTCCCTATCAGTTGTCAATACCACAGCCACCACAGAATGAAAAAGAATGGATTGAGGTAGGAACTGGTATCCTGAAAACTTGGTTTTTGTTAAAATCTCTGACAGCATGGCAAATATTTGTTGGCCTTCCTGTTACATATTTTATTTCCTTCTGTTAACAGCCTCTCCTATTTGAGACTCTATGTAGGCCTCCTGCGTTCTTGGTCCATGTGCTACATGTGGAGTACCACTCCTACCTTGGAGCTAGGAACATGATTGAGTCACACTCTAGGACTGGCTATAAGCAGGACATTATGCTTCAAGTAGGACATTTTATTTTCACAGAGACATCAAGACATAATTAATATTCTTGCTAATAATTATAGTACAGAGCAGATGCTCCTTCCCACTGGATTTTGACCTGAGAATAAGAGAATAAGGTCTGGAACTACTGGCAGACACCTTGTAGTAGAAGGAGATAATCTACCTAAGAATGAAGCCAACTTAGAAGTGGATAATAGAAACCTGAGAGAGAATTACATCTGATGAGAATTTTTCGGACTTTGCCTCAAGTTTGGCTTGAAGCTGGTCTTACTCTTCAACTTGAATAAGTAACTATGTTTACTTAAGCCAGTCTGGAATGGGTATATGGTCACTAACAATTGAGGGTCTTCCCAGACATAACTAGTAACCAACTATGGGACCTTGAATATGTCAGTTCATATCTCTGGGCCTCTGCTTGGAATCTGACACACAAGTTCTGTTTTGGGAATTGGGAAATAAAGACACCACAAGGTGATATAACTATCTTCAAGGTCACATTCCCAGGAGCACTGAAATCTATAAGCTCATTTCGAATGTTTAGTTCTAGTGCAGAAAAAGCATTGTTTTTTATTAAGCACAAAGCTGACTGATGATGTTTTCTGCAGACTTGCTCAGACTTGAAAATTCCAGTATTACATAAAGGAATCCTAATCTTTAGGTAAATTACTTCATATGTTCACCCTGCTGAGCTGTGGATGGATGGTACAGTACAGAATGCACTAGAAAGAACTCATGCACCCACACTTCTATCCTTTGAGATCTGCAAATTGTACTTGACAAAGGAAATTAAACTTGGCTCAAAGAAAGCTTTAGGCAGTTCTGAGATATTGAATGAGCTCTCTCTCTTTTTTTTAACATCTCAAGTTCATGAACTCATTTTCTTTGCTTCACTTTTCATCATCTCCCTAACAGATGGGATTATTACCCACATCTTGGCTAGGATAAGAATATGACTGCCACTTTCTCTGGGACAGTTCCCTTTTCTTGCAGGCTACTTTCAACTAGCACACACCTGCTTGGTTGAAAAGGCCCTTTCTTATACTGCAGATGCTTAGGTTTTTCTCTCTTCCTTGCTCCTTCCATTCTTCCATCTTTTCTTCCTCCCAACCTTCCTTTCTTCCATCATTCCTTCCACCCTCCCTTCCTTCTCTCCTTTCTTCCATAATTCCTTTTGTTCTTGCTCCTTCTTTCTCTCTTTCTTTCTTTAACTCTTAGAGAAAAGTCTTCAGGATCCCTCCCTACTCCCACCTCTTCCTAGAAGGACAGGATTTTATCCTGTCACATCTTCTGTATGGCTTATGGTGTCAGTAGTGGTCCTCTCTCCAGGGGTAACTAAAGGAAATTAGTTAAAAAAATTTTTTTTTTACAAAGCAATTTTTTTTTTTGCCTTAAATTTGATGAAAAAAGAAAAATAAATAAACTTGGACTTCTATAGAGGCAGAATTTGCAGATAGTAAGAACAAATTATGGAAAAAAAATCCTAAAAATCTATATCTATGTCTTTGTTTTACAAATGACTGAATGAAAACCAGAGTGACAACAGGAGTTGCTCAAAATTGTGCAGGTAATTCCTGCCAGAGTTAATCTAATCCAAACAAAGTTTACCTGATCTTCTGCCCTGAACAGAGCCAAAGTTCCTTCTTTATAGGGGAACTCCTGAGGTTTCTAGGTTTTAAATTAGGAAGTATCTAATTAGAATAAAGCCATAGTAATCTAAAGGATGGTGCAGATGGCCAGTTTTATGTGATGTATTTAAAGCATGTATGACTGTTGAGTTATTTGCATAACCTCTGGTTTATTTAGTTTTTCAATATTCAAATTTATTCTATTTTATCTTAAAATAAATTTTTATATATACACAGACTTATAATTTTACATAAATGCATAATTGCTGTATCTAACCTACTCTCTTTCTGTTTTGCTTCTTTCTTCCTTTCTCTTCCCACCCAAGTCATTCCTTACTCCTAACATTTCAGGAAAAGTAATCTCTCCTTTTTATTCTCATGCTTATATATTATGTAAAAATCATCACTCACCTACATTGCACACATATGCACCTCCATAAAGAACATTTTTATGCTTTGTTAGAAAGAGAAGATGATACTAGACATACTTCAATTCATCTTGCTTTTAGCAACTGGTATAGCTCTAATATTTTAACATATCCATAGATTCCTTTGATTATAAATGGAAGAAAATCTTGGGTGCATTAGTTGTAGTCATTTTCTAGTGTCTTGCTCTTTGCCTACACCCTCAACCACATGCTTCTACTAAGGTTTTTAACATGCCTTAATTCAGTTAGAGATAAAGAAGACATTGCATATTGCAAGTACACAATTAGTAGTTGTCACACTGATGGCAGAATTCAAATTCTAAATGGAGACCGAAGCACAGTAACATAAGGAAATGGTGGGGAGGATTGGATGTGGGATTTGTCAAGGGTTGTAATTCAGGTTCGGTCTGTATTCCAAAGCAAAGAATATTAAAACTGGAAGTCTTGATTTTACTACTCAAGTAGTTCTCATACTTGGGAAGCATAAGAAAAAATTGTCAAGAAAAATGACACTCTTACAGGCTGAATCAACGGGAGTAGGTTTGACCCAGGAAATGTATTTTTTTAAAAATTTTATTTATTTATTTGACAGACATAGATCACAAGTAGGCAGAGAGGCAAGGAGAGAGAGAGGAGGAAGCAGGCTCCCCGCTGAGCAGAGAGCCCAAAGTGGGGCTTGATCCCAGGATCCTGGGATCATGACCCAAGCTGAAGGCAGAGGCTTTAACTCACTGAGCCACCCAGGTGCCCCCCAGGAAATGTATTTTAAGATGTCCTTCAGGTGATGCTGAACATAGGTGATCCTCAACTAGATTTTGAAAAACTCTTCCTTGGGAGAAAAGGAAAGAATGATCTAAAGACTGATGGACTTGCCCAAGGAGAAACAGTCATATTTAGTGACAGAAATGGAGTGTGAGGGGCCCTTGGTGTGCCTCAAATTGTCTTATTTTCATAATCTCTGGAAAGGCTTTAAAAGTGTTCCAAGTGGCTTCTTTTCCTCAAGTCTTCATTTGCAAGAAAATGTTCTATCGAATGAGAGATGAGAACTTTAAAGATAAAATGGTTCTTGGGAGAGGGGGACTGATCATATTAAATAAGTCATCTCAAAATAATGTTACTTTTCAAGTAATCAAAGAAAAGAGATTTTGGTAAATGACTTGCTTGTCCATCCAGAATATTCTGTCAAAAGAATAATCTTACCCCACATGCTGCCTGGTTATTCTCCCTTAGAATTTCAGGAGAATAACTGTTGGTAAATTTGAAACTGACTTTGAATCTTCTCATTTAAACATGGTTTCATGCAGGTGGCAGTAGGAATAATTTGGTGAAATGAAATATGGCTTCGTATTATTAAACTTTTGGGGTTATGTTATGTATTCATGGCTTATTATGAAATATTTTTATATCCCTTTGTGCTTCAGGGGATGAATAATATCATCGATACAAATTTACAAAGCTTTATGTTTAACATAAAATAGTTTAAGACCTCATGGGGCGATCTAGTTTACAATTAAAATGTCGCGGGCAGTGAGTCCCTCATTAAAAACGCAAAGTAAAACTTAACTCACACTATTAAAATACCTCCATTTGTTACTACAAACACGCACCATCTGGGGTTGTTCCGTGCCTCCCAATTTCTTATTAGCAGGGGAGAGATCTGGGTTGACTTCCTCCAGAAATCAGTATGTCTTCATAATGCAAACGCACACTGCTGATTGCAAGTGGTCCTTAATGACTGATGGGAGCCTCTGACCAAGTGCTAGTGTTGGAACGTGTCCTTCACCCGTGCTTAAAAAGGACTCAACTTGAAAATTCCTACTGAGGTTTACTTTTTTTCTTAATGATATTGCCTTTTATGACTAGAAAAGATAAAGTGTCATTATTAACATTTAAAAAGAAATCCCTATTTCTTTCTCCATTCATAGCAATGGTAAAAAGAGCTCCTTGTTTCTGGGTGTCAAATTCTGTGTACGAATCTCTCTCACCCTCTCCACAACTCTTTTAATCGGGTATTACTGCTCCCATCTTTCAGATGGATAAACAGGCTGACAGAGGTAAATAGCTTTCAGAAGCGAAATAACTGGTGAGTCGCACATGTGGGCATGCTGCTTCTCTGGGGGACATTATATCGTAAAGATATTATGAGGTTGCTCTTTTGGGGTAATGGCTATTGTTATATAAAAGATTAATGCAGTGATTCCAGCTGCTTCGAAATACTTAGGTATCTCATATGTTCTAGAAGCTTCTGCATTACCTGGGCACTTGTTAAAAATACAGAACCTTAGGCACCATCTGAAAACTACATCAGAAGCTGCTTTTTAAATACATCTTCAAATGCTTTGTATGTATCTTGTGTGAAGCACTGTGCTAGATGATCTTTAATTTACCTTCTACCAGTTGTACTGCGGTTTATGCAAAGAGGAAGACTCTGTGTATCATACACTGTTTGAGAATAGCAGCCCTATGTTATACAGCTATGTAGCTTCCATGTTTAACATATGACTTTTCCTTAGTTGCTTAATACATTCTTGATGAATAAAGGAATAAACAAATGACTGTTTTCCATATGGAAATGCGATGATTATAAAGGTTTGAATATTAAAGAAATCAACATGCCAAGCCTTTTAAAAATTGAAATAAAATTAATGCAGTAGAGTACTATATCATAACATTATTACTAGATTATAATGTTATCATGTATACTATATAATATAAAGTATTAAAAGGTAGTATAGTATAATGTTACATTAGTTTCAGGTATACAACATTTATCCAGTAATTCTGTACATCACACAATGCTCAACCACTATCTGTGTGGTCACCATCTGTCACCATATAATATTATTGAGCATATTTCCTATGCTGTGATTTTCATATATGTGACTTATTTATGGCTGGGAGTTTGTACCTCTTATTCCCCTTTATATATTTTACCCATTACCCACCCACCTCTCCTATGGAAATCACCAGTTTTTCTCTGTATTTAAGAGTCTGCTTATTTTGTTTGTTTGGTTTTTGGATTCCACAAATCAGTGAAATCATATGATATTTATCTAAATATTTATTTAAAGCCTCTAGATACAGTAGCATTCCGTTCCATCTTTTACAATTTTCCAGCTTTTTCAAGGCAAGACAATTTTATTTAGTATGTAAGCATTAATATAAAACACCCAAGAGAGAGGCTCCCAGGCAAGGTAGCGAGTTTTCCACTCTGCCTGTTACTGACATTCCCCTAACTCAGAGACAGGTTGCAATTCCACTTTCCTCATTATCTTGTCAACATTATTGATTAAAAGTAGCCTCTGATTTCTATCAGTCTCATCACAGGTCTTTTGACTAATTTCTAAGAACTATGAGTAAATAGTCTGGGTTTCCTGGCCAATCCCTTATCTCCATGTTTACTGTGAAAGGGACCCATTAACAAAGTAAATGCAGATAGAATTGATAGAGTTCCCCCACCTGACCATCTGCTCCATTCAGAATAGAACTGGGACTTTCAATGAAGCCAGAAACAAAATAAACTTTTAAAGCCGTTAGAAGTGTAGGACCTGACATCTGGATGAAGGAATAGGTCTGGGAAGTTCTCCTGCGTGAACATTACTGAGATACGCGTCCTGAGAAAACCCAGAGGGTACAGTGCAGAGAAAGCAAGACTGCAAGAGAAGAGGGTCTTTGCATGCGTTTCTGTGAACCTAAAAGTGAGTGACTGGTTACTGGGCTGTTCAGCTGTAGAGGTCAGCCTCGGGATAAATACTACTCAATGCCTGAGGTTTGAAACTCCTGTAGCTTGTAGTTGGCAGCTGGGAGCAGGGTTAGAGGAGACAAAAGATAAATCGAAAATGTGGAAGGGCGAAGGAATAGGATGACTAAAGCTGGTGTGATTTTTCTTTTTAACTTTACTTGCATTGCCATAGGGTAAGGATTACTGAAATTGGCATGTTAATTTATGTACAGTGGATATAAATTCCTATTTGGTGTTAATGAGTGCTATTTTTAATAAGCTTGAAAAGCAAAATGCACAAAGGTGGAAGATTTACTATATATTTAATTTTTTTTTTATTGCTCATTATTGCAAGTGACTTGAGAAATAAGGTTGGGGGGAGCAGGTGCGTAACATTTCACCCTCCGCTTCCGGAAAGCCTCAGCTCCTGCACTTTTATGTTTTGGGGAACCACAGTCCCCTGACTCAACACTTTTCTCTTCATTTCTTTCTACTTTTATTCTTATGCTCAGAAAGCAGATAAAGGGAAGTTAAGAAAGAACTCTTTATTAAATCACATGAAGAAAATCATTCTGATTCTTCTCTTTGAATTTTCTTTTCTCTTTATTTTAAAGGTTCTCAAAATAAGCACGCCAGCTCATATTCCAGAAATTGGGTTGGGTAATCCTTGGAATTTATCTGGCCTTTAAGCTGGTCTCAGAAATTCGCTAAATGATGTCCTGGCTTGCAGAATAGGGTTATTTTAGAGTGTGGACTTTGGGGGTTGACAGCCTAGAGTCAGACATCACCTCTGCCTGTCCTAGCTATGAAGCTTAGAAAACTGATAAAATTTCCTCTTGCCCAGATTTCTTCATTAGTAACATAGTACTAGAAGCACTGCACTCCTTGGTTATATAAAGAAGATTAAATGAAAGTATTTAGCATAAAGCTTGGTACACGGCAATGGAACATTAGCCACTGTTACCATGATATTCACGTCACCTACCATTCAGACATGCCTAGAACCAAGGATATGAGAGCAGGGAGGACCTTAGAAGTCATTTCATCTATCAGCTGTGGTCTGGGGACAACTCTAAGTAACTGCACAACTTGACATGCTGAAAATAGGAGGGGAAAGACCTAGATCCATGAGAAAGAAGACTGAAGACATCTCATCTAAGTCTTCTCCACTTCCTGGTCTATAATGAGAGATTTAAGGTGGTTCAGTGATTATTTTTCTTCGACTCCAGCGGTCCACATTCAGTGTTGATCACACTGATGGCATTTCTCCTTTGGCTATATTTTATCAGGAGCCCAGAATAAGCCATCCCTGAGGTGTTGTTTTCTAGGGTGATTATCTTTGAGCTTCAGTGGAGGATACGGAGCCATGTTTTTATTGTATTGTTAGCCACACAAGAAGTGATTATTGATTATGTACCAAACAGCTTATGCATTTTGGAAATTTTACCTCTAAGCTTTGGTTAACTGGAGGGTGATGTTTGTCTCAAACTGTCAAAGGCTACAGAACTTAGCAGATCTGAAGGGAGTTAGAATTACAAAGGTATAATTGTGGAAATAACCCTACGTCTAGTTTTTGGCTATTAGAATTTAATAGAATTACCTTGGGTTACTGGATAAATCTGTTTGTGAGCATCATAGAAAAGGGGTGAATTTTCAGGATCTGATTTAAATATTCTACAAATATTATGTGCATAGTCTGTGTCGGAAAATCTATAATATATTTCTCTTTACCAATCTTTTTTTTTCCCCCATTCATCAAAAACATCTTAAGAGATGAAGTTCTTATTTCTCAGATAAAAAGCCCCTGAAGATCATGGTTATTCAGTTAGCAAGTGACACAGTGGGATTGGAACTTAGGTCTACCATCAGATCATCTAATTTTTCCTCATTGTTTCATCTTCCCATGAGACATGAATATGGGAACTTGGTTTTGGTTAATTGAGGGCAGCTTCTTCCAGTAAGTGATGAAACTGTATCTGTCAGGGTTGCTAATAAGTTTTCAACTTGTTGGTTGAAAAAGGATGTGACAAAAAGGATGAGATCAGGGGCTCAGAAGTTAGTTATTGGCTCAGTAAAATTGCCCTGAGACAACATAAGTGATATCACATGCATTTCTAAGAGAATTTTATTTTAGTAACAATTGTTAATTGTTAATAACAGAAATAATTTCCTAGAATTCATTTAACAAATATCTAATGAGTTCCTATTAAGTGCTGTACACTGTTCTAAGCAAAAAAAAAAAAAAAAAAAAAAGTAATAAAGTTTAAAACCACCTCTGCCTTTAGAATGCTTTGCATGTATTTTTTTTCACATCATCAAGTGATGTTGCTTATAGATGACTATTTAAAAACCATTTTCACTGGTTGCAGCTTCTTGATAGTTTTAGTGCCTGCTATAAGGAAACTTTTATTAGGGAACTTTACATCTCACTTGTTTATCACTTACTAATTATTGAATCAGAAACTACCAGACAGTAAGAGCTTTAGGCATTAAAGCAAGAGTAAACAGAATATTATCTTGTGAGATTGTTAGGAGAAATAGATCTTCTTCTTACTCTTTTTAAATATATGCCATTATAAAATGAACATCTCAAATCTGATCTGTGTAGAGGATGCCTTTTTTTAAAATTTTTTTTTGCATTTAAATCTGTTGGAGCTGTCACTTTGCTAACTTTTCTTCTTGTCACTGTTCTCCAGTTTAATCATCAGATGATTTGTGTTTGTAGAAGCTAAAATACTTACTGATCTCATTAAAAGTTTCTTACCATGGTCTAGCACACAAGTAAAGACATCTAGGTTTTTGTCCCAGAATCACTGTTTACTAGTCAACTAAGATGGGACAAGACACTCAAACTTTCTGGGGTTTGTTTTTTCCTATTTTGTGTGTTTTCTTGGAATTTAAGAGAGAAAAGTTAACAAGGAATTTTTTTTCAGATGCCCCCCTCAACATGGCATATTAATGCCAGTTCAATTACTTTTATTTAGGTGTTTTTTTTTTTTTTTGAAAGTATGAATTCTTCTAAACTAGATGATCATGTCTTTGATCTCATAAATATTGTCATATAGCATTTTGATTCCCCTAATGCTTTTAATATGATATGTTTGGCAGTATTTTGATTGGCTTGGGACAGGAAGGAGTAGACATAATGTAAGGAATGAAATCACTCACTTCAGCTATTTGCACTCATGGATATACATGAGTACTTTCTATCTAGGAGAGCAAGATTAGGAGAAAGAGTAGGAGCAAGGTGTGTGAGAAGTAAAATGGGAAATCACTCTCACTTGGTACCTTGACTAGTTTCCAGATTCTGTGGAGAAAAGGGTTAGAGACCGGTCTTTGGGGTCTTTGGGAATAAAGGGGATTTTGTTGGGATCCAAATGTCAAAGCAAGGCATTGTTAGGGAAAAATCTGTTCTTACCTTTGTAGGGATCTCAACTGTACTCAGAGATGCTAATGACCAGGAGCTTTGAGACATACTGAGGTCACACTTTAATAATGGACATTTGCCCTCTTGTGATGGTTTTAGAAATGGTGAGGATTCTGTGAGGAATTTCTAGGGGTAATGCACAAGGACAAGTGTGAGAGTGTGAGGTGTTTGTTTGACAACCAGGGCTCCTCATAGTGGCTGCCTCTGACAGATGTGTTTGAAGGCAGAATAGATATAACTTTTCCAGATTCTAAGGCATAACATAAAAGGCTAATTTTTAGCAGTCAAATATTTGGGAGATTATGCTTTCACAAAAGGCAGTCACAAAAACAAGTGTGAAATTGAATTTCTGCTCAGGGAAGATGGAATATTCATACTTTTTTTCCTATTTCCCCCATTAGGTACAACTAAAATCTTAGAACAAACGTCAAAGAACTCTTGAAGGTGAGAGAAGAAGGCTATGAACCTCAAGACTTAAGGAACAACATGGTAATGAATTCCTTGGGTTTTGACTTGGAGCTGAAGAAGCCAGCAATGTAGAAATGCCAATGGTGCAAACACCTCCCTTCCCTTTCCCCTGCTAACAATATTCTGGTCTCTCAGCCACGAAACCTGGCCAAACACTACAGAAAAATATATGTCACACTATTACCCCCATTTATAACAGTAAAGGCCAAGGGGACAGTGTAGACTTCAAGAACTCACCAGGTTGAAATGTGAAACGCTCCTCACCACCTCCCACCCCCTGCCCACGCACACCACTGGGATAATGTCAGAGAAGGCCAAGTAGAGCATTGGGACTTTTATCATCACTCAACAATCATGAGGCCACCCCCCCCCCAAACGGTGTCAGTAGAGAACATGTGGGGTACAATAATATGACACTCCTACCCCTCCTAACGTATCTGTGGAGGCCTAGTGGGAAACAGAACCTCCACCTCCACTCAGCTAAAGTAGTTTCAAAAGAAGCCATCTAGACCAAAAGAAGGTTCAAATGAGATTCAGAGTGTCATGACAAAAATACCCAAATATCCAGGTTTCTGCTGAAAGTTACTTTTCACAGCAAGATCGAGGAAGGTTTCACACCAAATGATAAAAGACAATTGGTAGATTCTAGTATTGAGATATCAGAGATCTTAGAATATCTGATAAGGAATTTAAAGAAGTCATCACAAAAATGTTGCAATGAGCAATTACAAGTATCATTGAAATAAATATAAATATAATTAGCAAAGAAATAAAGGATTAGAGAATCAAATGAAAATCTTAAATATAAAATAAAATAAAAAATACAGTAACTATCATAAAAAACTCAAGAGACTCAACAGTAGAATGGGAGGGAAATAATTAGTGAATTAAAAGATAAAACAATAGAAATTATTGAATCTGAAACACAGAGAGAAAGTAGACTAAAGTAAATTAAAAAAATTAAAAAAAAAAAAGGAACCTAGGTCCCTAAGGACTATGTCATTGGAGTCTCATAAGGAGAGAAGAAAGAAGGTGGGGGTGAAGAAATACTCAAATAAATGATGACTGAAAACTTCCCAATTTTAGAAAAAGACATAAATCTATGCATTCAAGAGAACTAAGTGAACCCCAAACAGAATAAACCCAACAAGACAGATGGTCAAATTTTTGAGAAGGCAAAGAAAAAAAATAGTGAAAGAAGTAATAATGATATGATATCTTATTTACCAGGGAGGAACAATATAGATGATAATGGATTTCTCATCAGAAATCATGGAGGCCAGAAGAGAGTAGCACAGTATTTTTCAAGTGCTGAAAGGAAAATATCATATCTTATATTCAGAGAAAAAAATGAGGGGGGAATAGGGACATTCTCAGATGCTAGAAAACTAAGAATTTGTCAAAAGACGGAACAAGAAGAAAAAGAAGAAGGAGAAGAAGAAAGAGAAGAAGAGGAGAGAGGGAGGAGGGGGGGAAAAGCAAGTTCTCCAAGGAGAAAGGAAATGATGAAAAATAAAGAGATATTTTCCAATGTTTTAAAATGTAGAATTAAAACTGGAGATCATTCATTTTGCTGATCTTAATTTCTTCATTTTTAAAGGCAACATTAGAGTCTAAGTTCTCCTTTAAATTTATAGATCAAAAATTCAGAGGTCTTGAAGATGATTTAGCAACTAGCAATCATTATCAAGCATTGATGGTAGTTTGTATTAAATTACAATTTCTTTATAAACCCTCTGGGTCAGAGATTGCCTCTATACCTCTTCTTTTATCCAATGCCTTCTCAAATTAGCTTTTCACAAAACAGCTGCTCATTTAAGTTTTTATTGATGACTATTTGATGACTTTATCACTGGTTCAGTAATTTAGGGCAGGTGTTTCCCAAAACAAGTATCCATTCTTACATACACACAAAATTTAAACGCCAGCTTTTAAATTCTCTTCCTAGGCAATAGCGCACCAGCTGCTTAAATGTAATCATATACTGTTTAAATGTTCCTTATTAGCAGCTCATGTAATTCAGCTAAATGTATTTTAAAACTACACTATTTTAAATTAATCTCAACTACATAGCAAATATTTTAGGCATCCATATTACAGAAGATAAGACCCTGGAGAAACCGTCAAGCTGAAAACAGAATCCAAGATGCTTCAAGAGGCTTGGAAATGCTTCCGGAGCTGTCAGTCTCCCAGGTGATTTTTCTCTGATTTTCAAAGTAAAAGTTTTTCATTGTCCTAGGTTTTTTTTTTTTTTTTTTTTTTGTAAAATATACACTGTACAATTAATGAAAATGATGTAATGGATGTCTGTTATGATTCTCAGACACCTTGTGGAATTCTAGAATTAGTGTCTATTTAGTCAAATTTAACTTAGTTTGGTTTCACCTCTATCTCCCCTTTTCTTATGACTGTGAACTTGTCCAGTTACAAACAGATGCCACATGGTCTAAGGGTTAAGATTTTAGGTTACATAAAAACTAATGTTGTACTGTATGGTGACTAACATTACATTAAAAAAAAAAAAAAGATTCTAGGCTACACTTAAAAGAAATCCCCTAGCCCTCATGTGGTATCAACAGCTACATTCTAGATAATGTTATAAAGTGTATTTACTTGTTTTTAGAGTTTAGAGGAGACATTAGAAGAAATTGTTCTGACAAGAGCAAGAATGGTCTGAAAACTTTCTAGCAGTGTGTGTGTGTGGGGGGGGGACACAAAAAATTTGCTTGTACTACCTTAATCTCCTTACTCTTTTTCAGTAAGACTAACAAGTCTTACTTGTTAGTGGATCTTAGGCCAGGTGTTTTTTTTTTTTTTTTCTCTCAGTTAGTTTTCTCTCAGTTTTCTAACTAGTTAGTCCCGTAGTTTTCTCTCAGTTAGTCCTTTAGCCCTTTGTGTCAAATGGAAGTACCCGAGGGGTAGTGCAGTTGGTTGAGCATCTGCCTTCAGCTCAGGTCATGATCCCAGAGTCCCAGGATCAAGCCCTATATCAGATTCCCTGCTCAGTAGTTAGCCTGCTTCTCCCTCTACCCCTCCCTGCAGCTCAGGCCCTCCTTCACGAGCTTGCTCTTTTTCTCTCAAATAAATAAATAAAATCTTTTTTAAAAAATGGCAGCACCTCAGCCACCCCTTTTTCTCTGTTTTTCTCTGGGCTGTCCTGGAGGTTGAAGTATGTGGGGATGAGCCACCCTTGAAATCAACTACCTTCACCTCTTGGTTTCTCTGCACCAAGTACTTCTCTTGACTCTACTTTTATGCAGTGTTGGTTGCTGCTCTACTAGCCCACATCGACCCTGTCTGTTGTCACCTTCTGAGATACCAACTACCATTAAATGATCAGTCTCCCTGTCCATGGGCTGCTGACCATGCTGCAACCCTCAGTATTCTATAGCCATGACATTCTGTAAGATAAGAGATGTGAGTAAACCCACCGTAATGAGGAGAATTCCTAGGGCTGAGGAAAAAAGAGCAACAAAACTTGATTTTGTTGTTGTTGTTGTTGCTAACTGGGGGCAGGTCTCATTTCAAATATCACAGTCCAAAAACTTCTCCAAACAAATTATTGATTGATCTCATGAAAATAAGAGAGCCATAAAGTAAACAGATACTATTGAAGTGTGTCACCTAATTCCATTTTCTATTACATACAGGCCACAGGCCTGACCTAGCCAGGACCATGGGACATGTTTTTTTTTTTTTTTTTAAGGATAATATCTCAAATATTAAAAAGCCTGAGACCGGGAAAGAGTCTTATCCACCTTAAATTTTCTTGCAGGCATCACAATATTACTACATAATACTATTAATACTGTTACAGAAATATGATAAAAAATATCAACAAATATTTAAATTGAAATTTAATTTAATTAAAATTTCTTTTATAGTCACAATAGTAGATAATATTTTCTAGGGTAAATTCTAATTAAAGTGAGTTGACCCTAATACATGCACCCCAATGTTTACAGCAGCATTATTAACAGTCACCAGATTATGGAAAGAGCCTACATGCCTGTAAACTGATGAATGGATAAAGAAGATGTAAGATATATATATAAAATATATAAGGAATATTACTCAGTCACAAAAAAACAAATTAAATCTTGCCATTTGCAATGATATGGATGGAATTAGAGAGTATTATGTTACATGAAATATGTCAGTCAGAGAAAGGCAAATACTATACGATCTTACTCATACGTGGAATTTAAAATACAAAACAAGTGAACAAAGGGGGAACAAAGAGGCACACCAGAAAACAGACTCTCATCTATAGAGAACAAATTGAAGGTTACTGGAGGAGAGGTGGCAGTGGGATGGGTTAAATGGGTGATAGATATTAAGGAGGGCACTTGTGATGGACATTGGATGCTGTGTGTAAGTGTTGAATCACTAAATTCTATATCTGAAACTAATATTACACTGCATGTTAACTAACTACAATTTAAATAAAAACTTGAAAAGTGTGGGTTGACCCTGAAAGTATAAACTTCAGGTCTCTGAAAATTTGTATGGTAAGTTCCCATTCTCTAATGCTGATATACAGAAATGAAATACATTGAAAAAAATAGTGCTATTAAAATAAAGGAGATATAAAGACTTGAAATTATAATACTCTTAATAATATTTATTGAGAGCTTACAAAGTATTAGGCTCAGTGGGAGGTCTATTACATACCTTATTCCAAATACAACAACTCTATAGCATGATGAGTTAACCGAGGTCCAGAATGGTGGAGGGATTTACGAAAGGTACCACTGAAGAGACAAAAATTTGAATCCACTTTTGTCTGACTCCAAAATCTTACCTGTTTTTTTCTCCTTCACCAAACTGTAATAACTTGTGCTTCTTGCCTAGCTGCTAAAATGTGAGACTTGTGAGATGATTAGAATGATTATGACAGGCTATATCCCCTCTTCCTTTCTTATGGAAGGATAAAACAAGTGTGGTAAACAGGTGAGAAACGTAGAGAGAACCTATTTGCTCATTAAAGCCCTGGAGACTGACAGTTATACTTCTGTGAAACTTTGTGTTCTGTCCTGAGGCAAAGTATTTTCCTGTTACTATAAAATATGTCTTCAGAAAGTATCATTCTGTTATGGCATTGACGACCAAGTATAAGCTAGACCTATGTACTAAGCAAACATGTTCAAATACTTGATTGATATTGTCCTTATCCCTCCTTTGTCTTAGGGGAACTGAAAGAGGCAGGAAAGATGTGACAGTCAACCCCACCTCTCTGATATACAAGAACAGGAAGTGGTGTGCCCAGAATAGAGGGATTGTTTGATGGAAGGGCCTCCAACTTGACCAAGCTAAAGGAACTGCAGATCTCTAGCCAAGAGAGAATGGTGACATCCTTTTATTTATCTTCCAATAATCACAAATTGTCATTTGGAAGGGCTTAGTCTTCTTACCATGCTCTGAGAGGACAAAACGAGTAAAAATTAGAAGAAGGCAGGGTTCTTCTCCTGTAAGAATGAGCTTAATTATTTAGCCATATAAAATGCTCATGGGCTGCCTTATAAGGTACTGAGCTCCTCACCACTGAGGTATTTGCACTCATATATGGGACTGTTATTCTGGGGGACTGTAGATCAGTGACTTCAAAGAGTTTTTTTTTTTTTTTTTTTTTTTTTAAGTATAACTCTTGATCCCCCTCATCTCAAATAAAATCTTTCCTGGAATTCAAATATTTAACTCAGGTAAATATACTTAGGTTGAATTGTGGCGGAAGTACCAATGAGGAACATTAGGGTTCCATGGAACACTGCTTGAAAAGCATTGAATATTAAGCTTTGGATGAGGACTAGGTAGCTCCAAGATCCTTTCCCACCTGAGAATTTTTAAAAAGATTTTATTTATTTATTTGAGAGAGAGAGAGAGAGAGAGAGAGTGAGAGAGCACAAGTGGTGGGGAAGGGCAGAGGAAGCGAGAGAAGCAGACTCTCCATGGAGCAGGAAGCAGGATGTGTAGCTTGGTCCTAGGACTCAAGGACCATGACCTGAGCCAAAAGCAGATGCTTAACCAACTGAAGCACCCAGGCTCCCTCTCTTCGGAGAAATTATGAATAACTTAAGACTTTACAGGTAGTGATTATTGAGTCACCCTCTAAACATCACACCTGAATTTGAACAAGGTGAATAAACTTAAATGTTCAGTCTGTTTCTTTTGTCCTTTTCTTATGTCTAAATGGAGCTGAACGTGGCCAATGAGGCAATAATCATGAAGTTTTCAATGAACCCCACTTCTCTTGCTATTTGCCACTTTCTCAGCCTCTAACTGCCTTCTTACCAGGAGAAGGAACAAGTGTGGTCAACAGGTAAGGAATAAATGAGGACCTGTTTGACCATTAAAGCACTAGAGCCTGACTTCCATAGTTCTTCAGAATTTTATTCCATGATCTGAAGTGTGTTTGCCATTGCCATAAATTTTATCTTAAAAAACTATTATTTTGCATTACCTTTAGTATGGAATTTTGAAAGGTTTCCCATCACCTCTTAAAGATTGAGGCTGAGTAAGGACTTTGTGCTCAAAGCAGAGGAAACCAACTCTTTTAAAACTTATTTTACCTAATGACATTCCTACAACTACTATATTTCATTAATCGGCCTCCCTAAGGTCTTTATTTACTTCCAAATGTCATCTCTAAATTATATATCCTCAAAGATTCTCATCGGCTTACCTTCCCTAAAGCTCCACGGTGCCCGTTAAGTTGAACTATAATAAAAAAGATGACAGACTGGAATTGGAATTTTATTTTCAGTTTGGATTAATTCGGAGTTCCCCTTCTGAGAACATGAGAGTAGGTGAAATTGAAACTTCCGTACCTGCCAGTTGCTTTGTCAAGTTACGGTTTAATTCTCCAGAGTCTGAACTGCTTCCTGCTTTTCCCCAAAGTAAAGCCAGTCTACAAGTTAAGTTTTTGAAATCCTGGATGACCAGTTCAGATCTTTATGAATCTTTAAGCATTTCTAGATACATAAAGCCATACTCTATATTGTTTTACTACAAGAAACCCTACTCTTGTCTGGGCAAACAAAAATTTTCCAGGTGGAAAATAATAAGAAACTGATCTGTACTTATTAACAAATATTTACTTATATTTACTGAGTATGTTGATATTGTATTAGACATTGGGATATATCTCCTGGCTAATGATGATTAACTTAATAAATTATTATTTTACTAAGATTGGGGAATAAATGGGTAGGTATATAGATATTTTTTAACATGTACCTTAGGTTTCTCTTGACATTGGCTTTATTCAACCAAAAAAGGATTTATTCACAAATTAGATAGAAGCTGATAAATGAGATTTCCAAGACCTTTGTTTTAAGAAGTACCTTTTCTCCTCCCTATATATCAGGTGTGTTGATTTGAATTCATTCACACACTTAAGATGATTCAATGGATTCTCATCCAGAGATTATTCTCATAATCTAATGACATTAGCACCATGACCATTGAGGGAATATCTATATGAGATTATTTGTATGCATTATCTAATTTAATTCTCACAATAATTTTGGTAAATCCCATCATTTATCCCTATTTTACAGATGTGTAAATATAGGTTCAAGGGTCATAGCCTTACCTGAAGTCAGAAAACCAACAGTGTCAGAGTTAGCTCTGTTTGGTTCCGAAGCCCACATTCTTTTCACTGTGCTATTCTACTCACACTGCCATTCCCATGTGTCGATGATTGTCAGGACCTCATGACTGAGCAAGTGTGAGTGTTCCACAATTAGCAGCTCTATTACTGGGAGGCAAAATTCAAGAGGGATTCTATAACTTCTCAACTGGGTCAGAAATCTACTCAGCTTCAGAATATTCCAGAGAGCGCTCCTATGTTGCCTCATGACCTGCAGAATAATCTGCTCTGAATGTTTTTTAGTGGTGGTAAAAAAAAAAAAAAAAAAAAAGCCAGCAACCACTCTATTCCTAGGGTGTTCTTGGGAGAATCTTCTGGACATGTTTGCCTGAGTTGGTTTAACCCTAAGGGAGAACTCAGAGCCTAGGATATAGCATGTCTTCCAATCAAGGGACAGCACGATTTCCAGATTGCTCAGAGAAGGCTGCAGGACACGAGTACTTGTAGAGTTTAATGTTTAATGTGTGGGAAGGAATGTCACAAAGTGGACTTGTCGGCATCTGCTGGTGAAATTCTACATTTCAAAACATTGGGAAATATTTCCATATTGACGTAACAAGGATTTAGTCTCTGAATCCTGTAGATTTATCAATTTAAATTAGTACGATTAGTGCACATTATTCCTTATGGATGGGCCTTAGTTCATGAATTATTTGGTTTGTAATGAGCTTTCTTTAAGTGATCAGAGAGATGGATGTTGCTTTGCAAGAATTTGTATCTTTGCCAGTCAATATAGCAAATTGTCCCCATCATTCAGTATGGCTCCCAGGAGACAGGCAATAGAAGAGCAGAAGCAGACTGGGGAGGAAAAATATATAGAGGAGTTGGGTTTCCCAGGTTTTGATGTTGAAAATTTCCTTTCCAGTAGGACTGAAGTCTTGAAGCCAACTGGATCTATGCATGGCTGAACTGAATTTGCCCTGCCCCCATCCTCAAATGAGAGGAAATTCACATCTTCACTATAATCAAAATTCCATCTGAAAATAAGAAAAGAAAACACTAAGAATTCCATCTGAGATTTCAGGATCCTGTTGTTATTGTTCTTTTCTCTTAACTTTTACTGGATTTCCTTACTGGATTATATTTATCTTTTGATATTCCTCCTAGCATGCTGGAAAGCCACAGAGGTGCTATTGTGGGAATGTATTAAGGAAAGAGACAACTGAAATGTAGTTTATGTAACACCACTGGCTTTCCTAGTTATTAGTAATTATTAGGTTTGTTCAAAATCAGTTAACTCAGGGAAAAAAAAGTTGCGCAATGCTTCTTTATAACTTCTAAGTTCTTAAGTATTTGACCTCTAAAGATCTTTCCAGAGTTAAGTTTTTAAAATATGAATCCCCCCCCATATTCATTCCCACTTTAGCTCAATTACAATGGAGTACTCACTCTCATTATTGACTGTGTCATTTAAGTCATGCTTTGTGTGTATTCTCATGGTGCCACTTACATAAATTTTTCTCATCCTTAAGTGCTAAAGTGCTTCTTTCTCTGAGAGGCCTTCTTTGCTATTCAGTCAAAATTTAGTACTCTCTCATTTGGATTCTTCATCAATAAGTGTACATTATATCACCCTCCTGTATGTGGGTTAGTTATGTTACATGTTGGTCTTCATACCGATCATAAACTCCTTGAAGACCGGTCATTTCTCTCATCTGACTGTAGGCTCCCAACACATTTCCACTAGTTTTAAATGAAACAGAAAGACAAAGGCAAAATGTAGAATAATTGAGTAGAAAGTGAGACCTGAATTTTTTGGCTTAGGTGTGAAAGGAAGAAAGAATTTTATAAAAGGAATACATACAGTGTTCATTTTTTTCTGTTGATTTCTTTTTCTGTTCATTTCTTGAAAATAAATGTTGAGGAGTTTTTCTTTGTGAATAAAATTTAATTATGTCCCAGTAATTTGTTGGAAGAGGCAAGAGTTTACTGGGTCTCCTGATACTGCCTCGTATTTGGATCCCTTGTGCAATCACACTCAGGGCCCCAGTGTGAACACTATTGTGCTCCTAGATAATTGGATCCATGTTCAGAGTTTGATAGAGTTGCCCAGGGAGGATTGGCTTAAAGTGAGAGGCAAAGTTTAAAACAGTAAAAGTGGAAGGAGTAAATTAGGAGGGCAGCTTTTTTTTTTTTTTTAAGTTGTTAATTGAATCATTAAAAATGCCATTTTGAAACAGGGCAGGTAGTGTGTATTAATTGCAAGCATTAAAAGAGCAATAAATGTTACAGCACCTCTTTCAGTCATGAGTGTTGAGAGCTGTTAACAGAATTTCAGGAGTGGGAGCGTGCACCCACATATATTGGGTGATCATTTGCATGCTTGCTCTGTGCCTGGTAAGGTCTGAGGCTTGAAGAAACCTTATGCTAAAAAAAAGCTTGAGATCTGTTGTGGGAGATGAATCAAACAGATAAGTGGTGTACCTAGAACTCTGCAAGGACAGAAGGAGCAAAATAACTTTCCCTAAAGAAATCTGGGAAGGCTTCCCTTGGAAGGTGGCATCTAATGTTTATATTGAAGAATGAATTTACGGGGGGTGGGTAAGTTGAGCAGAGGATTTCAGGCAGTGAGTACAGATGATGCATGGACATGGCGCTGCTAAAGGGCATGTCCTGTATTCAGGAACAGCGAATGATCTGGTGCAGTTAGTTGGATGCTGGGTAGGTGGCGCTATTTCCTGAAAAGCGAAACTGGGACTGCACAGTAGGGAGCAGTGGCGAGGGGTTTTCTGTGCCATGACAAGAAGTCTGAACATGATTACAGGAGTAATCTGACCTTCATACCTTATATGGACTTTTCATTATCTTAGTTATTTTCATTATTTTAGTCACTGGGGACTGAATTCCTAAGCATGAAAGCAGCCGTCTAGATCAGAAGGAAATGTCAATACTCCAAGACTAGAGTCACCATCAATCAATTAAATAGCTAGCAGAGTTGTTGAGGGTGGAATCATTCAAATCCTGTCCCTGAGTGGGTTTGCCACTCTCTTCCACGTTTTCCCAGGGGTCCAAATTGTAAACTTTCAGGGAAATGATCTTGGCAATTAAAACGAAGAGAGTCGGCGAGTGTTAAATTATTTAAACCTGAGTAATTGCTTGATCACTCGTAATTGTGGACTTCGGGAACTTTTACTGAGTTTAAACGTAAGGACTCGGAAAGGTCATGAAGATTCCCTGAAGTTTTTCCCATTTTCGAGCCTTTCAGGGCTTTACATCTGCAAGTCCTAAGTGGGTGAAGAGCGATGACTGCTATTTGGAAGCTGACGAGAATGCATCTTAGATGTAATAATGGAAGCTGTGTGAGGCTCTTAATTTCCCCCTCTTCCTCTGGAAACAGGCCTCATCTCTTACCACAGTGAATTGACAGGCTGGGAATGAACAGCTCAATTAACAACTCCAGCCTCCAGTGGGAGATTAGTAACTTTTCAAAGAATCTTTGTTCGGTGGCTTTATCCAACCCACCCTCCTCCCCAGCCTTTTGGCTAAACAGACAAAAATTAAAATTCATTTTCCCCTTCCCTCTGTGTCTGTCTTCATGCGTCTTTTCTTCTTGTATGTCATCTATTGCTCAGAACATGGACTGTTGTCTTGAGATTCTATTCAGAAGAGCAGGAGGTTTGGGTAGGCTTAGAAGCTGTCTCTCCTGACTTCTCCACTTCAACTTTACTTGAGAAATCAAAGATGCAGATGCAGAGCCTAGAAAAAAAAATTAGGAGTTTACCTTTAGCCTGCTTTCCCTTCAGACCTCTTTTCTGTCCTGAAGGAGAGGAGAAAGTGAGTTTTTGGACTTTTTCCAGCCCAATTCCCTACTTAATTGGTGCAGAGATGAAATTATAGCAAAACAAAACAAAACACACCTCTGACGATAAAACTATATTTTTTTGAATTTAAGACACTCAAATAAAAGAAATTAAATTCATCAGGTGCAAAACTGATGGGGGAAGCATTTTTAAAAGATACCAGAAAGACTGTAGGGTATGTACTAGACAAGAAACCAATCTCAAAACATTCCCTGTCTCTCTGTCTGTCACTTTTAACCTCATTAAGGGCTGAAAATAGGTGGAGGGAGTTAAGCTTTTTCAATGCCTTAGTCAATTCTTTCAAAGAAACCATAAGAACATTCTTTCTTTCTCCACAAGCTGAGTTAGACAGAATGGGGAAGCTGAGGAAGAGGCAACAGGTTGGCTCTGGAGGGTGAGCTCTTCATTTTTCTACACACTGTGGAGGATTATACTATTTATGTTAAGTCTGTTTGCTGCAATTCCTGGGTTATAGGATTTAAGTTGTTCTTTAAATGGTACTATTTTAACCAGTAAATATTACCTTCGTGGTGATTATATCTTTTAGTGGATTTGTAAAAATGATTGTCATAAGTCTCATCGTACTGCCAAGATTGAATTTATAACCAATACCCTTATCTATTCAATTCAGCAAACATTTATTGAGGACCTCGTCTTTACTGGTGCTGCATTCAGGCCAGTGAATAAGAGAAAGGCCTTACTGGTAAGGAGGTCAAATCAGCTCAAGGAAGAATTATCCCAAAGAGCTAAACTAAATTCTATGAACTCCATAGGTGTTTGGGGAATGTAGTTCCTAGAAGGCATTTTTTATTTTCTCTTGAGGCTTGTGATAAATGGAGCTTTTTTTTTTGGGGGGGGGGGAGGGTAAGCCTAACTATTAGATGACATGTGCTGAGGGACATCTACATGCTAATTTTAAAACTAGGTTAATATTAGGTCTAAAAGAAAACCACAGCTTTCAAATATAGAAATTGTATTATTCTTGTGTTATATAATTTTCCTCTAACTCTCTTAAGTTTGGTGACTGGGACATGCAAATTAAACTGATTAACAACAGGATAACAGGAGAAAAGTTTATTTGTGGGCATATGGAAGCTTACAAGAGAAGTAGTTCTTTAAATGGCTGAAGTTAAATGCTTAATAGGGAAAATTTAGTAGGGAAAAGTGGGGGGTAGAAAAGGCTTCCACAGGAAGAACAAATAGATTTCTTTAGGAAAGACAAATGGGTTTTTAGGAAATCAACTAGGAGTTAAGAAACTTTGTGATGATGTTTGTCTATGAAGATTTCCATCTCCTTCAGGGCTATAAAACTCCCCAGAGTGAGGGATTTATGGTAGGTTTACTCTCCTTCTTCCTCCTGGGAGTAGACACACCCTGAAAAGATAATTTATGGCAGACTCATTTCCCAGAAGTTTCTGCTTTTAGTCAGATAAGAGAAGTTCCAAGAAAACTTCTTTCAGCATCTGTTGAATCTCAAATGTCCTCAGTTTAAAATAATCTTCACATTAACTATGGGGTTCCAAGTGAGTCCCCACAACATGAAGAAAAGATTTTCTTTTGTTGTTGTGTTTTGTTTGTTGGCAACTGAGGGTGGCATTCTTTCCAGGGAGGGGCCCGATTTTATTTTGGAATGTGAAGTAGTGGTCATGTTTGATTTTGCAGATCAGTTCCTGGAAACATAGTCTGAACTTACTATGAGTTGGGTAAATAGCTCTTCACTAGAATTAATGGTAATTATGAATGTTTGGAATGAATGGGGCCCAGGAGGAGAAAGAGGAGTTCAACAAAGAGGAGCTACAGGTCCAACAATGTGGCAGAAATGAGACTCAAGTGAAGAAGGGGATGGCCAGGAAAATAATTCTGGGTACGGGAACAGCTAAGGGACCTTGAAAACACTGGTGTCTGGTATTGAGGTCGATTATGTAGATTTAAGTTGTTTGCTGGGCTATTTTTGTGGAGAAATGACAGAAATTGCCCACCAAACTTCCCAACTAATTACCTTCCTCATATAAGACTGACTTGGTGGATTACCAATATGTACATTCTGAGATATTGGGCGAGAGAAAGAGAGACTGAAAAAGAGAAATAGAAGGTTAATTATTATTAATATATTTTGAATTTGCTAATATGAAAATTTGTAAAAAAAAACTTGGTAGACATATAGGGAAACTGGAGAAACCCTAACAGTAAAAAGAGGCTACTGTAGAAGTCCCAGGTGAGGTGGACTATGGAGGTAAGAGAGGTGGAAAGACATGGGCAGATTCCAGCAATGTTACAGTGCTGACATTGGTGCAGTTTGCTGGTGGGATAGGCTAAAAGTATGAGGGGAAGTGGGATCAACAACCTTACAGGTGGGCCAGTGATTCGGGGTGCCTATACTAAGAAAGGTAAGGTTCCTTTCATCCTGAAGGACGTGGTACCCTCCTGAAAATATGGGAAGGAGGGGCAACCGGCCTTTCATACTGCTGTTCCTCAGGCCTAGCCGACCTATTTCTGCCCACAAAGCTCCCAGGCCAGCAGTTCAGTGAAAGGTGGTGAAAAGGGCAGGCGCCTCTGCCTCCAGACAGTTGTGTGAGTTGCTGTGGAGTTAAAAGGAGGAAAAGTGAATTTCTTTTATTTTTTTTTGGTCCCCAGAAAGCTCAGTCAATGTGACTTGGAAAGAGCCTGAAGCCAATGCCTTCAGTGAAAAGGTGACATTTCTGCTCAGACTTTTTTCGGAGATAGTAGGCAATTTTAGTCGGATTCCCACCTGGCTTTTCCTGTCACTTTATCCTGAGGCACAATCTTAATCTCCCATTGTTCAAGCCAGTCAGTCACTGTCACTTCTCCTTGTTTCGGCAAGGTATTTTTGTAGGGCTTTCTGGTTTTCTTCAAAATCTTTTCAAGGACAATGTGCTGTTATAAGCGTGGCTAAAGGAAGTAAATTCTTGCTTCTGAGGTGGCGGCTTGTCTTGGCTTTCTAAAAGGGAAATACAGTTCTCTGGACATGTGGGTTGTCCCTTACATGACACCTTAAATTAAAAAAAAAAAAACGAAAAAAAAAAAAGAGCCAATCATCTTGCAAAAACCTGTAAGTAATGTTTTCTGCTTTCTAATCTATGCCTTCCCATCTTCCTCCTCATCCCTGAGTAAGTTCTTGGTCCTCTTCAGAGGATCTGGGGATTGCCCTTAAGACTCTTGATTTATCCTTGTTGTTGACCTTGGCACCTGACTGAGGTGGTTGCTTTATCCACTGTACAGTTATTTATTTATTTATTTTTGTGTCTTTCCCTTTCTCTGTTCTTTTGAAGTAAGTTACCCGGTGCACCCACACTCAAAGAAACAGGGAAGGGAATTAGGCTTCACTTCCTAGAGGGGAGAGTATTCTAAGGAGGGGTCAAAATATGTCACCCCAAAATATGGCACGTTGGCAGATAAATTATTTTGAGATAAAGGCATCTAAGATTCAACAGATGCGGAAAGAAGCTTTCCCAGATCTTCCCTTATATCTGACTAGAATAAGAAACATCTAAGGAATGAGGACTGCCATAAATTCCCTCTTCTGGACAAGTTTTATGGCCATAAAGAAGAAAGTCAGTTGGTGCCAAGACGAACCTGCAAAAGCAGCCCTTGTCTTCCATTGGTTTCCCTGAACTGGCTTACCTTACCAGTTTGCCACCCTTGGAAACCTAAAACACTTTTCTTTCATCTTGCCACTTCTCTGCAAACATATTGTTCTTTGCTAATATGCTATATAAGCCCACATTCCAGCCACCCCTGGAGTTGCTCATTACTGAGTCTCTCTGCTGTGCATGCTTGTTCCAAGTGTTAATAGACTTCTCCTCTTTTTTCTCTTGTTCACCTGTTGGGTTTTTTTTTTTTTTTTTTTTTCATTTTAATTTATAGGGACTCAGTAAAGAACATGGGTTGGCAGAGGAGTTTCTCTACGCCTATAGTTTCTACATAAATTATTTGGAATTCTTCTGTTAGAAAGGTTTGTCTCTTCTACATTTATTTACTCAATTATTTATTTAAATCACTGGACCTGATCTTCATCCCCCTGCCTAGTTTCTCTTGTTAGGCTGGACTTTTTTTGTTCAGCCCCCATCTTGATTCCCAAGCCTGTTTTCCTGTGGGTACTGTCTGTGTCACCAAGTCTCTGTTGTGGCCAGAATTTACCATGCTTATTTTGGAGGAGGAAGGTGGAGGGCAGAGAGGGGTCAATAAACAAGAAATGGAAGTGTCACATTGTTGGGGGGAGAAGGTATAGAGAGAAGAGACTATGGCTGGACTTAAGACAAGTGAGTTGATGTAAGATGTGGTGGGTGCAGGACATCAGAATCAGAGGGGATTATGAGAGTATACACTTCCAGAGAACAGGCAGGAGACAATGGAGAATTTCCACACTCTAAGGTAAAAGGGGATTCCTGGAGCATTCTGTGGCTATTAGGGTGGCAAACATCTAGGTTATGTTTAAAGATAAGGAAATAAAATCACTGAGGCCTTAGAGATCAACCCATCAAGTTCCTAAAGACGAAGAAGCTGTGGACCTGAGAGTTTTAATGGATTGCCTAAGGTCAAAGTTGTCCCCAGAAGAGCTCGAATTAGAAGTGAGCCTTCCTGATTCCCCATCTAATTCTTATTTCAGGATGCTGCAGCTGTTGCTTTGGGAGTGGATTCAGATACTAATAGAGTGAGGCTTTCCATACCCTTGGGAAGTTTGAAGCTGTAACAAGAAATAGCCTCAACGGGATATGAGCAACTTGGAGAAGCCAAATTCCCTTTTTGGTGATTTAAATGTTAATACCTTGGCACCTCTCCAGGCCAGTGGGAGATTAGGAGGCAGCTAAGGAGCTATGCTTATTCTAGGAACTCTTGGTTCCTGTTGTTGGTTAAGTGACTCTTTATAGTCCTTGAAGACAGGATTAGAGGCTTATAAGAGATTCCTAAAGGAACACAGCCATCCTTTCATCTTGTGTCAATGGCAATATTTCTTTCCTTCTCTCTAGACCTCTCTAGTAGAGGCATCCAGTAAGCTACTGTACCTGACATGCTTGTATTAAAAATTTGGACCTTTCTTTGGAAGCAGTTAGGAACTCTAGCACAGATGCAGTTTGGACAGTTGCAAGGTGAACTTTTGTCGGTGTGTTTCTCTGCCTGAGCCTCCTCCACTCCACTTTCTCAGCAATCTTAGCTGCTGTTGTTTCAACACCCAGCTATTTCCAGCCAAAACTCCAAGGGGAAAACAAAACTAAGCAGTTAAAGGTTTGGTGTTTAGTTTAGTTCAGGTTTAGTTTACTTTAGTTAGGTTTAGTTTACTTTCCAGCAAACATCTGGGAAGTTGGAATATCTGAGTTGTTTGGTTTAAAGCCTTTAGTTTTTATCTGGTTTGGTGTTATGTCTACTTATTATGGCTTATCTATTTGGGGGTGTTTGCCAAGCCCTGGTCCTGGCTTAGAGTAAGTCACCAATCAATCAAATGTGGCAGTAAACTTTTGCAAAATAACACTTGGGAAGTACTAAAGAATAAAAGGAAGGTGGTAAAAACTCCCCATTTTCCCATTATCAAATATAGTAACTGTTCTTACACTTTAGTGGTACTTTCATCTTGTCATCTTTTCTCCATATACGGACTTGTTAAAACATGGTTCTTACAAACTCTTTATTCATCTCATATTTGTATTTTGTTTCGTTACATGACAAATCAGCATTTCATATGCCAATAAAATACTAAAATACTATTTTAATTAGTGTATTAATTATAGGGTGACATCATAATCTACTTTATTCTCTACCATTGTTTATTATTTAGATAGTTTCTAATAAATAACCTTTTACCTTAAGCTTTTTTCTGAATTTGGAACTTTTTATTTGAATATTCATCCAGAATTAAAATTGGTTATTGACTTTTTGAAAGGTTTTGATTGACTGTGTCTTAAAGAGATTTTTATTTTCTAGATTTTTCCCACAAGGCCAAAATCAATACCTAAGTTATGATAGTGATTTGCAAACACTTGGTACCAGGAATTTTAAAAAAAATGCTTATATATTTTAATCTTTTAAACCACTTTTATCTGCCCCAAAGAAAATGATCATGTAAGAAGTGATTTCCATTTATTTGCCATCAAAGGCATATATAATAAAGTACATCTTCATCCTCTGTGTTTTCACAAATGAGCAAAATGAGTCAAAAAACTCAAAGTTAGGGTTTGGGTACATTAGCTTGAGCTGTTAGATTGGAAAGAAATCCGGACAGAGTGGGAAGTAAAGGTGCAGGGTCAGAGATAAATTCTCTAAGAAAAACCAACTTTTGGGAAGCCTGGGTGGCTCAGTTGGTTAAGCGGCTGCCTTCGGCTCGGGTCATGATCCCAGCGTCCTGGGATCGAGTCCCACATCGGGCTCTTTGCTCGGCAGGGAGCCTGCTTCTCCCTCTCCTCTGACTGCCATTCTATCTGCCTGTGCTCACTCTCTCTCTCCCTCTCTCTCTCTGACAAATAAATAAATAAAATCTTTAAAAAAAGAAAAACCAATGTTTAAGGTTGAAGAACCAGGTTTGTTGTCAGGTCAAAAGGGCAAGAGGACAATGATGGTTCTAAGATATCTCTATCAAAGATAATTAAACTAGTAGGACATTTTGTATTTCAGTTAAAAATTTCAGAGCCATGACAGTTTCAGGGTTGTACAGTGGATCAGTGATGTCACATAGGATCTAAACGCTTTCTAACTTATTACTGTACAATAACCAACATTTTAGCCTTATCTTTATGCTTATCTACTCATGCTCACAAGATGACATCACATCCTTGTCCAAAGGAGTCCAAGGGGGTCCCAAAACTTTCAAAGACATCCACAAGTAGGAAGAAAGAAAAATGTTCTTACCAGATGTCTCTCTCTCACTTTTGTAAATCATAGAATGAAATATTTTTTAGAAGCTCCTAGCTGATTTGTCCTCGGGTGCCACTGGACAGAAATGGATCCTGTATATACATTTGAGCCAACACTGGCATGGTAGTCTTAGACCAGTCAGATTTTAGTCCCTGGGGAAGGGAAAATGGCCCATCTTTTCTGAGCACTTTGCTGCCCATTACTTGAGCCAAAGCAGTGTTCTTTTAGCAAGGAAGGAGGGTGGATTTGCTAGGAATATAGAGAAAAATGTCTGCTACAGTCAGCATTCTGGTTTGAGGAGGAGACCAGGTGATTTTCCTGTTATATTTTTTATAAAAAATTCATTCTTAAATTTTGAATTTCTTCTCTTGTTTAGTAATTTGTGTGGGGGAAAGAAGGGAAAAAGGTAGTTAAAATTATGAAAGCTAAAGTTCTTCTAAAACAATTCCTAGATTCTCTACAGAAAGATGGGGAAATATGTCCAACACTCAAAATTAGTTTAAGTGAAGTGGGAAAGGAATAGACTTTAAAGCAAAATAAGAAAATTGGAAGTATTTTCTATCAACTATTTGGGGATATATATAAGGGCTATCTTCTGAAGTATGCTGGCTCAGACTGATAAAGAAAATTCAGAGTTAGAGCCATCAATAAATAACCAACAAGAGTGAGGAAGAGCCGTTTGATTTCTTCTAGGTTGTTTGAAATACGGAAACTAGTTAATGGAACCGTAGGAATGTGGGATGCTGGGATGGGAAGCATGAAATCTATAGGCTTCCAATTCTTTGGCCTGTTTCATGTTTCACTAAATTCCATAGAGGGTTGTAATATTAAAGAACAGCTTAAGAAGTTGGGTTTACTATAAGGGACACTCCTGTTTGTTCTTCCAAGATTAGACAGTTATCGCCTCTGACAAGCTTCTTTTGATCTTCAAGGTGGTGATTATTTCTCTTTCTGTGGCATCTCTTGGCAACCTGTGTAACCTCATCCCTAAGGTTATACTTATCATCCATATTTCTATAGCCTGTGGTTTAATGCAAGGAACACATGGTAGTTACTATATGAATAGTGAAGATTGAATTAATAAGTGCATGAAATTAAGTAAATGAAAGAATGAATTAAATAAATGATAGTATGAAAAAAAGAAATTCCCTTTGTTCTTTTGGAAAAGTCAGAGTAATCAGCATAGATTTTTAAAATATACATACACAGTAGCTTCTCTTGAATATTCTCTTTTCATCTCTTTTAATCCTATTTAAACAAATCCTTTTTTTCTAATGCCGTAGAACTTCACCCAGCCTTGAAATTAACAGCTAAGTATTCAAAAAGTAAATAAATAAATAAATAAATAAATAAATAAATAAAAGGGACAGATTGTGTTATCAGATTTGTGCCCCGAAACCAACCATCCCCTGCCTTTTCTGTACAGTTATAAAGACCTAAATATGTTTGCAAAAAGCCTGTTTACTCAATCTGTATGCTAATAAAGATGGAAGTCTGGAATTTGACCTTTCTTGTTTAAATACGTTTTATTGGAATATGTTTGCCTTTTTAATCTCAATAATGAATAAGATAAGTTTTGAATGTGAATTGCGAAGAGAAGGCCTCAGAAACCTCAAATCAGATTGTACTTCATGTATTAGATACTGACAGTATCCTAGCACCTGGTAATGTTTATTAATAGCATCATCATACTACAAATGTCTCTATAGTTCATATAGTAGTATGCTTATGCCAAGTATAGAATCAGATGGTTACATAAGATATGAAAATGGCCAGTGTTGCAGGTTTTATTCTTGGTAAATTTTGCATAAAATAAATATTATTATGGTTATATAGAGACCCTTTTAATATAGGAGAATTGTCTGGGAAAGAGCACTGGCCCAGGAGTCATGCTAGTCAAGATTACGTCCTGGCTGTACCTCGGATGATTCACTAGTTCCTTCTGAGCCTCAGTTTTCCTCTCAAGAAACTAAAGATAATGCTATAGGTCTTACCTATCTTATTAGTAGTTTTTGAGATAAAATGAAGTGATTTTTAAAAATTATTATAAAATTATATATCTGAGAGAAAAAGAGTAGGAGTGAGGAAGAAGAGGGAGATTGAGAGGAGTGAGAGTGAGAAGGAGAGAACACAAGCAGGGGGCGGCAGAGGGGCAGAGAGTGTGGGAGAAGCAGACACCCCACTTAGCAGGGATCCCAACCACCAGGCCCCATCCGAGGACTCTGGGATTATGACCTGAGCTGAAGGCAGATGCTTAACCAACTGAGCCACCCAGGTGACCCTAAAATGAAGTGATTTTATCAAAGGACTGTGAAATTTGTCGAAGTTATACAATTGCCAAGTATTGTAATTATTGTCATGAGAGCCCTAGACATAGTGGTTGAAAGGGAATATATCTATTCATTATCAAGAGGGAAAAACACGATTAGGTCAATGGAATCATAGCCATGCGTGAGGATAGTGCTTACATCTTTTCAAGGAAAAATCATTGTTTAAGTGTGACATATTTGTCATCTTGTCATATCCTAGACATTATTTCCATTGTGACTTGATCAGAGAAGATGTGAAGTTAAGCAGTCATCCAGGAAAAAAGGATCCCAAGTTTGCTACATACTTAAGAGCTAGTGAGGAAAAATAAAACCTAGAGATATAAAAAGAAAGTGGAAGGATGGGAAGGCAAGAAATCTATTTTCTATTAAATAGTGCACATAATCTCTTGGAAGTGTATATGTCTGGCAGGAGGGAAGAGGAAGCCACAGAAAGTCGAATAAAAACACACTCGGCTTTTGATCCCTAAAGATGAAGTAGAGCTATTTAATCTCCAGATTGCCCTCACACTGTGCGCATCTATTGTGTTGTGGTTGAACTCTAAGAGGCAGTACTGTTGTGCCTGTTAATTTCAGCACAGTGTGAATTCCCCTCTTTACTTAAAGAGAATTGTTAGTTCAATTGATGCCCATTTCACTGAATCCACAAATCAATAAACCACTTGGAAAAAAATAAAGTGTGAATCTGCCTGCATGGTCTCCTGATAGGAGAGACAAAGAATGGCAATAAGATCTCAAATCCCCAACTGGGAGTTAAGCCTGCTTTCACTTGCCTGGCTTCGCAGATGACGTCAATTGACGATGACTTATGAATGTTATCTCTATAACCCTCTTTCTATGGGCCTCTCACTCTCCCAGCTGAGCGTCTGAGGGCCGGCGTACAATTTCATGTCGTATCTTGAGAATCAGAGGACCATGGTTTTTAACTTAGAGTGGAACTGGGCAGTGGGACAGGAGCTGGTGGAACCAATCCAACTGTAGGTTCTGCAATATGAAGTAGTCTGCTGGGGAAGGCACACGATCATGGAGTATGGCAATCTTTGGGCATAGTCCAAGCCACGGACAAAAACCAGTCTGCACGTAGTCACAGGGCACATAACTGGGCTGGGGTTAAAAGGCAGCATTCCAGGAATGGGAGCCAAGGCAGTAGTCCAATTTATCAGCCAGAGCTCTTGATTGAAAGCAGCAGAAACTTATGCTGGCTATCTAAAACAAAAAGAGGGATTTATTGTAGGGTGATAAGAGACTTACAAAATTGATTGGAGGTTGGAGACCTGACTTGGAAAAAAAGGTGGGGGTATTTACCAAAAAATCAATTCCCAGTGGCATAAAGACTTAAATGTGAAAGGTAAAATTATAAAGCATTTTAAAGATTTTTTTTTTATTTGACAGACAAGAGATCACAAGCAGGCAGAGAGGCAGGCAGAGAGAGAGGAAGGGAAGCAGGCTCCCCACTGAGCAGGGAGCCCGACGCAGGGCTCGATCCCAGGACCCTGGGATCATGACCCAAGCCAAAGGCAGAGGCCTAACCCACTGAGCCACCCAGGCGCCCCTATAAAGCATTTTAGAAGATAGTGCAGAAGAATATCTTCATGAAATCAGAGTTGGGAAGAAAAGATCACTTTTTATGCTACATTAAAATTAAGGACTCTATCCAACAACAACAACAACAACAATAACAACAACAAACCCACAAAAAACAAAACAGTTTAAACAGAGTGAAAAGACAAACTACAGAGTAGGAGATGAAATTTGTGATATGTAACTACCAAACTCCTAGACCTGAAATATACAGAGAGGTCCTACAAATAGGAAATAGGAAGGTGTAGGACATGAAAAGACTTGCAGCCTCATTAGATATAAAAAGAATGCAAAAGAAAACCACAATGAGGCATCATTACACACTCTCCAGATTGACAACCATTAAAAAAAATCAGATAATACCAAGTGGAGCTGAGGATGTAGAACAGGGGGACTTTCATCTATGCTGGGAACATCAGTTGAGGCAAGCAACTGTGGAAAACTTGTTCCTATTATCTCCTCAACACTGAGAACACGTGCACCTGAGCACCAAGAAATTCCACTTGGAGATGTTTATCTATTATTGAATGAACCTATAAATAACTTTACAGAGTAGAATGCATCTATGCACAGCAATACAGACCAATCTCACATACCATGTAAGGTTTCAAGATAGGCAAAGAAACAAAACTAAACTGAGTTATTTGGGAATGAACCTTTTGGTGGTAGCGTTAACAGAAAACCAAGAAAATAATAGTCACCAACGACAGGGCTATGGTTATTCCTAGGAGAGAGGAAGGGAATTGTGATTGGAGAAGGGTCCTTGGGAGTAGGGAGGAGGCACTGGTAATGTCTGCATCATACCAAGGAGGACAAGTCATCAGGCAAAGCACATGCCATACCTGCTAGAGATGAATGCATTTGGGGAACTCATGCAGTGAGTATCAGTGGCACAGGTGGATGTCCCTGGGCAGCACATGGATATCTAACAGAGCCAGATATAAGACTCTGGGTCAGGAATTGCAACCCATGTGCTTTGGAGCTTTTTAACCACAATGACAGAACCTCAGTTTCTGTCGTTTCCCCACCAGCTTAGTCCTTGTGTCAGTGGTAGCGCCATGCCTTCAAACCCAGGGGCTGGACTAAGCATAGTAGTTATGGTTCTATGACATGGCAGATGAGTGAAAGGACTTGTCAAACCAACATTCATCCTCTCCTGGGATATTCAAAAAGACTGTGATCCAAGTCTTATAGCTGACCAAGATCAATGGCCTTGAACACCAGGCTGTAGGGCATTTCCATGGAATGTTGCAAGAACGCATTTTTCTTCTAAGAGGCCAGCTTATAGGAGAAATAGTCTTGGGCAAATTTAACTCTTACGTCTGGCTTTGATTTTCCTAGCTGTTGATGAGGTTTCATAGTTGTTTGTATTATAATTATTTGCCAAATTTTATACATCTGTTATATACTTTTCTTACATATGCTTTATTTTATAATTAAAATAAGTATTGGAATCAGGAGGACTCTAGGAACTGTGGGGCAGACACCACGGGCAAGATTCCAATACAAGCACAGCCTGGTCCTCAGGCTGCCATGACACAGCCTTGCATCACTCACTATTGACTTAGAGGCCCAGGATAGAGGAGAATTACCTGGCAGTAATAGCCTAATAGCACTACCAGGAAGGCTATCCCAGAAGTCATAGGACAGTAAAACTTACAGACCAAATTAAGATGCTCAAATGACATGATTTATTAAATTGAATTAAAATACACTGAGAGAAACAAGGAGAAAGAGCTGAGGAAAGTTAACCCACTTAGGATATGTGCACATGGAATAGGAGGGTTACAGAATCTTAGAATAGACAGTGTTCATATATCCCAGCTGTCTATACCACACAAGTTTTCTCCACCTAAAGTGTGCTTACCGGACCAAAACTGAGGTTTGAGCAAATGGGCCCACAGATGGATGATGGCTTGGGCCAATGATACATACTTGTTCTCTTGAATGCACACAGAGACAAATGCAACTAGCCACAGCTGGAGAATGTTAAATAGTTTAAAGAGCAGCCATGGGTTCTATTTGTGTTTTGAGGGCAGAAAATTCATGAAGCCAGATTGGGTGTCACCACTGGGTGATGAATTAAAGCATCATACACATATATATGTATTAAGTGCTCATCTATAGTGTATCCTGAGTATTTAGTTCCTCTTGTGTATTTCATCGTATGTGTGCTTAGCACTTAATCTTCTATAAGCATCTGTTGGTCCTTTCATTCTTCTCTTTGTGGGACACACATGCTCTATTTGTTAGCTTCTTATCTTAAGCTTATCATACCCTGTAAGATCTGCCTATATCTAACAAACTTTTTGCTTACTAGCACCTTACTGAAACACCTTAAAAGGTTTTGCCTATTTTTATAAACTACACATTTATTTATTTGATAGAACTGAATATTCTCAAAAGAAATGCACCTGACACATCTGATTGACTAAGTCATGCATCCATCTCACTGGTTTTGCCAGGAAAAAGGGAAAATAATGTAGCTCCTTTGGGTTGTGAGGTAGGAAATGAACTCTTCTTCTTACCAAAAATGCTCATTAAGGAGAATTTCCTCCTAAAGAAGCGTGCAAAAAAGGAAGGAGGAAATTGGATACTAGGTGGCCCTAGTGAACAAATGCCTACCGCATATAAAAGGGATATTGGCAAGGGAATGGGCTTTGGGAATAAAGCAAAAGCCTAGCTGTTGGAAACATGACATTGCATCCATGCTGGCTGAGTACCAGTAATGGTTTGAGTCTGAATGCCAGCATAATGAACTGGGGTGTTTAAGAACCTCTTTCTTTAGGTCAGAAAAGCTGTATGACTGCTACTGTGAATGTTGGGCTGAGCTTCAACACAGTGATTAGATGTCTCCAAGTATGGAGAGTAGAAGGAATGTAGGAGCTATGATTAGCCTGGGCCTGCGAGTATCTCCCAAATTTCCTGGAGTCCTGGCCAGCCATGCATTTCTGCACGTCTGGCAATTGCCACAGAAATTCACTGGTGAGAAGTAGATTAGTTTCTACCCATCATGCTTCTGGAATTTTGCTTAGATAATGGAGGATCTATTCTCTGTCTGTCTGTCTGTCTCTCTCTCTCTCTCACACACACACGCACACACTCTCCCACTCTACCCCACCCCCCCATATTCTTTCAAAAGGAAGCTATAGTATATGGAAAGAACCTAGATGTCCATCAACAGATGAATGGATAAAGAAGATGTGGTATACATATACAATGGAAAACTATGCAGCCATCAAAAGAAATGAAATCTTGCCATTTGCGACAATGTGGATGGAACTAGAGGGTATTATGCTTAGTGAAATAACTCAGTTGGAGAAAGACAACTATTGTATGATCTCCCCAATATGAGGAAGTGGAGATGCAATGTGGGGGGTTTGGGGTGTAGGAAAAGAATAAATGAAACAAGATGGGATTGGGAGGGAGACAAACCATAAGAGACTCAATCTCACAAAACAAACTGAGGGTTGCTGGGGGGAGAGTGGGAGGGAGAGGGTGGTGGGGTTACAGAAATTGGGGAGGGTATGTGCTATGGTGAGTTCTGTGAAGTGTGTAAACCTGGCGATTCATAGACCTGTACCCCTGGAGATAAAAATACATTATATGCTTATAAAAAAATTAATAAAAAAACCCTGACAGGGAAAAAAAAAAAGAAGAAGCTGTACTAGAATTATCTCTAAACAGAAGGTTAAATGGTGGCCAGTAACTACCTTTAGATGATACCTGAAGTTTTGGACAATTTAGTCTAGAGGAGCCTTGGGTCCCTTAGCAATCTAATTTTTTAGTTATTCTTTAAGAGCTGTCTTTAAAAAAAAAAGGCTTAAAGTTATATCCCAAGCTAGTGTGCCTCCTAAGATTTGAAAAACCTTTGAGGAAGTTGTGCACAGCCCTTTGCTATTCTGATTGATTAAGATATAGCCCTTGATTAACCCCAACCACAAACACTCTCCAAATTGGCCATTCCCTTTACTCACTTCCATACAAATTACAGAATTGTGCTCCATCAGTAGAGCTGTTGCCATACCTACTCTTAAGTAGTGTCTGAACAATGATGCCTAAGACTTAGCAAACATCTGACTTTCATCTTCCCACATTTTTCCCACAGGGCACAGTAGAATAAGGCCCTGGCAGCCACTCTTTAGAGAAAGGTAAAAAATAATGACAACCGTGCAGATTTAAAAAATGAACATGCATTAATGATTTCATTTTACTCATATATGTGTGAAGGGGATCAGAATATGCCACCCCTAAATATACCACTTTGGCACAAGGAATTTTGAGTTGAAGGCAACTGAGAACCAAGAGAGGCAGGAAGAGTTCTTTGCCTTCCCCAAAGCTGCCTAAAGCAGGGTGTTAAGTTTCCCTTTGTGGAAATGCCTGTCCCCTTCTACCTGCCAGTCTTCCACTTTTCCCACCCAGGAAGGCAAGAGCATTCTTATCACTGGACACAGAATTCATACTGCAATGAGTTTGTATGATAGATCTTACTAAAATAAAACTTTACATTCCATTAGTTCCTCCATTTTCTTGCCTAGTAACTTCCCTGTGACTTATCAGCTCTTGAAGCACAACCTTCTTTTCTTTATTAAAATAGTATATAAACCCCCGAGTTTTACTTCTTATTTGTATTTCACTTCTTTTCTGTGAATTCCAGTTCACATAAACATTAATAAAAATTGTGTACCTTTTCTCCTACTGATCTGTCTTTTTTAATTCTCAGTCATCTTGGTACTGTAACTAAGAGGGTAGAAAGACAGAGGGAACTAGACAGGTATTATAACTGGTACAGAGGAAAAGTCAAAATATTGCAACCTTATCTGACAAGCAAAAGAATGCTGAAAATTGTTCCTTAACTCTGGGATAAGGAGGGTCAATTAAATCTCTATCAGACTGGATAGAATTTACATGTTTATCAGTTGTTTACAACGGAGAAGGATTGCAACACAGATCAAAAATAATAAAAGGTTAGTATCTGATAAACTGGGAGGATGTGCTGTATGTAGAAAGTACATAGTTTTCCCTGAAACACATTTAAAAAAAATGCAAAAGAGCTAATACTCTGTTTGCTTGTTTTGTTGACCTCTCAACTATTAGTATTTTCTTGACTCAACCCTTTCTTTAACAAGCTTATTATACATCCGAGTTTCATCCCAGAGACTCTTAATATTCTCAAGGTTAATGTGCTGGAAGTTTGAGAATTTTTAGAGAAGCCCTTAGGGTTGCTTGAGATTGGATTTTTAGGTGCTTAGTTTTAGAACACTGGAAAATCAATTACTATGCCAGCTTCCTGGATGTCAAGAATAGCCGTTGTTTCACACAGTCCCTGCCCGGTATTAAAGCAGTCACCATTTTCCCCATTCACAAATCGTTCATACCAACTGTTCAACTTGACCTTCTCCTTAAAGGATCCACAGTGTTTGTGAATTCTCGTGACACTTGTGCCCGAGGTCTTTAGAATTCAAAATGTTTATATTGCATATTCTGGCAGTGCTGATCTGTTTGTGTTATCCCCACGGTGTTATTTGTTGCTTATGCAGCTTCTGGGGGGAAAATAGATAGTCAATCCTCATTACTCCCAGATTCTGTATTGGCAAATGCCTACTTGCTAAAAGGTATTTGTAACCCCCAGATCAATATATAAGGTGCTTTTCTAGTCATTTTCAGACATGAGCATGGGCAGGATGGCAAAAATTGGAGTCACCTGATGTGTGTTCCCAGCTGAGGTGGAGTAGGGTGACGTTCTCTCTTCCTGTTTCAGCTCTCACCATGTAAACAGGTGTCCTTTTCATGGTTTATTTAGTGTTACTTTTTCACATTTTTCATGCTTTTTGTGGGCAATTTCTCTGTTTAAAATGGGCCTTAAGTGTCTTGCTGAAGTGCTGTCTAGTTTTTCTAGGTGTAAGAGGGCTGTAAGGTGCCTTATGAAGAAAACATGTATGGTAGACAAGTTTTATCCAGGCATGAGTTATAGTGCTGGAGGCTATAAGTTCAACATTAATAAATCAAGAGTTTATATTTTAAAAGATATATTTAAAAAGAAACACACAGAAAACAAGTTATGTACTGATCCGTTGACAAAAATGCCCTCAGGATTCTACTCTTGGATTTCCCCTAGGAGCAATGATTTAGTATTTACTAATTCAATGTTTGTTGTGACTTTATAGGACAGAATTATAAGAACAACAAGAATCAATTATATCTATCTCAGAGGAGGTTGGCATGAACAGTGATGAGCTTTCTTCCTGGTCACCATGTAGTCCTCTTCTTGGCTTTCTTTTTGTGGCTGGAATTTACATCATTTGGTTTGTTTGAAGAGATTGGCTTGTGTCGGACTTTTGTTAAGAGTTGGTTAGAGTAAGACGGCAGTGTTCTGGGAAGTGTTTTCTCTTCTTTTTGGAAGGGATGGAAATAAAATCCAAAAGCTATGCCCCTCTGGTTCCAGGTTGGGCTGAGTTCCTCATGGATTAATTGCCTGAATACTTCATCCTTAACAGTTTGTAGAATTTCAAGTGAAATCCCATTTATATGGTTTTCATTGCCCTTCTAAATTCTGATTAGCCTATCCATTGACACCTTGGCCCTTTCACTTCTTTGTGGTTTTGAAAAAGTATACATGAGTGCTGGGCAGATCTCATTTATTTTATAGCTCTATGCACTTGTTTCTTTGAAGGGAAACCATGTGGGCTGCCGTGTACACACACACACACACACACACACACACACACACACACGCATGAACACACACACACACACACACACTAATTGGGGTCATATGGGAGCAGAGAGCTGGAGATAGGGAAGGAGGGAGAAATGACAATATTCCAAAAAGAAATTTATTAAATACCACTTCATAGAACAGCTTCATATAGAACAACTGCTCCTGCCATTTTCAACCAGGCCCTAAGGGGCTAATACCAGCTAATAAGGGGTTATTGTTGTAATAACATTTCTCCCCCACTTTTGACAATAAAATGCAAACCAGATTGGAGGTAGTGAGGGAGAGCCAGCCACGCAGGTAAATTGAGTTAGGGACCTGGCTGCCCTTAGGCAACCCCAGTTTTGTTTTGTGTCAGCCTCCCTTTGAACCTTCACTCCATTTTCTCTCCAGGTGCAAATAAATGGCTTGGCCTCTTTTTCTACTCAGAGAACAGGGTCTGTTCTCTGTCATTATCACGTTCACACAAACCAAACTTTTTATTTTTCTTCTCTCAGTTATTTTTCGTTTTTACCTTATCATTACAACAGGAAAGAATAGTTCCTTCCAAAAGAAATTCCAAGCATGAGTGTATAAATGGAGGCAGAAAGAGTCCTACTTTATAAACACCAAAATTATGCCATAGAGGAGTTGGTCTGGTTTGGGACAAATAAAAACTTGGATGCCTTGACCTCTGAGGAAAACTGCAGGGAAGGAGGCTTAAGGGTCTGGGCTAGGCCACTCACTAACTGTGCATCTGTGTAGTTTTCATAAATTTTCAAAGCTATTTTCTCATCTCTTACAGTGTTCAGCAAACCTTTTCTGTAAAGGGAGAGATAATAAATATTATAGGCTTGGTAAGCCATGTAGTCTCTGGTGCAAGTATTTGGCTCTGCTGTTATAGGGCAAAAACAGTCATAGACAATACATAAGCTAATGAGCATGCCATGTTCCAATAAAACCTTATTGACAAGCACAGGCTGAATTTGGCAAGCTAGATTTGGCCTGCTGGGCTGTTATTCATCAACTTTTGTTTTGTAAAATGATGATAATAATAGTACCTAATTCCAGTGGGTTGGGAAGATGATATAGACACACTGCATATGAAAGATTTTGTATAATGTCTGGTTTATAATAAGCATCTCTGATAAAAAAAGATAATTTAAAAAGATAAAATCATGATTTTTCACACAGATATAAACTGAACCTGTGTTAAGGACTTTACTTAACTCATTATTAATGATGGGATCAGGCAGATATTATATCTCATTCAAAAGAGATGTTAAAAAAAAAAAGCCCATAGGTTAATAGATCAAAGATAATGAAATTAATTTGCAAACTGACACAAAACTGGCTTGGAGGAGAAAAGTTTGTTCTTTTACCAGACAATTCATTTCTACATTCATAGTCAAGAGTCATTTTCATTGCATTTTAGATTTCTACAACTTACAGAGTTAAAAAGTAGCTCACAGGTGATGAGAAGACAGAATCAGTTGATCCTGTGTGATGTGCTCTAAATGATGCATAATTTGCCACCAGAAAAATTTAGTAACCTTATTTGCTGATTTCAAGTTTCTTTATACACTCAAATCTTGCCACTATCATTCTTGCTCACATGTCAACTAGGAGACTGAAATGGAAGTGGCTTCAATCTCATTTGTGCTTGCTCTAGGATCTTCTTCAAACCAAGACTGACTTGAAATTCCCTATGCTATTGCATGAATTCTGTGAGTGATCGCCTCAGGAAATGTGTGGTGGTGTTCACGTTTTGTGTGATGTTCCCATGTAGGTGAATTCCTAGTCACTCCATGCCCCTGAGATGTCACCTGTCTGAGGGTCTATGAATGCAAGGGGTAGTCAAACATAGACATTCCTGCAACGCAAACAGTTTAAAATTACCACAGCTTCCATCAACTTCCTTGCCACTGGGGATTTCCTTTTGGCTGACATTTGTTAGACTCCAAGCCAAAGGGTGTCTTAGCTCTTTTTCTTCTACTCCTCCCCTAACCCACCTTTCTTTCTCTAACAGTTTTACATTCTTGTTCACTTCTTATGTTAAACAGTTTAACTATCTCTTTGTATTTTTATTTTACTCTATTTTAAATTTTATTTTTTTTCAGTGTTCCAAAATTCATTGTTTATGCACCACCCCCTGTGCTCCACGCAATATGTGTCCTCCATAATACCCATCACTTCCCTCCCCTCCAAGACCCTCAGTTTATTTCTGAGTCCACAGTCTCTCATGGTTTGTCTCCCCCTCTGATTTCCCCCAACTCACTTCTCTTCTCCATCTTTCAGTGTCTTCTGTGTTATTCCTTATGCTCCACAAGTAAGTGAAACTGTGTGATAATTGACTTATTTCACTCAGCATAATCTCCTCCAGTCCCCTCCATGTTGATACAAAAGTTGGGTATTCTTCCTTTTTGATGGAGGCGTAATACTAAATTGTATATATGGATCATATCTTCTTTATCCATTTGTCTGTTAAAGAGCATCTTGGTTCTTTCCATACTTTGGTGACTGTGGCCACTGCTGCTATGAACATTGGGGTAAAGGTGGCCCTTCTTTTCACTGCATCTGTATTTTTGGGGTAAACACCCAGTAGTGCAATTGCAGGGTCATAGAGTAACTCTATTTTAAATTTCTTAAGGAATCTCCACACTGTTTTCCAAAGTGGCTGCATCAACTTGCATTCCCACCAACAGTGTAAGAGGGTTCCCCTTTCTCCACATCCTCTCCAACACTTGTTTACTGTCTTGTTAATTTTGGCCATTCTAATTTGTGTAAAGTGGTATCTCAATGTGGTTTTGACTTGAATCTCCCTGATGGCTAATGGTGATGAACATTTTTTCATGTGACTGTTAGCCATTTGTATGTCTTCATTGAAGAAGTGTCTGTTCATGTCTTCTGCTCATTTTTTGACATGATTATCTGTTTTGCGTGTGTTGAGTTTGAGGAGTTCTTTACAGATCTTGGATATCAGCCCTTTGTCTATAGGGTCATTTGCAAATATCTTCTCCCATTCTGTGAGTTGCCTCTTTGTTTTGTTGACTGTTTCCTTTGCTGTGAAGAAGATTTTGATCTTGATGAAGTCCCAAAAGTTCATTTTTGCTTTTGTTTCCTTTGCCTTTGGAGACATGTCTTGAAAGAAGTTGCTGTGGCCAATGTTGAAGAGGATACTCCCTAAGTTCTCCTCTAGGATTTTGATAGATTCCTGCCTCACGTTGAGGTCTTTTATTCATTTCGAGTTAATCTTTGTGTATGCTGCAAAAGAATGGTTGAGTTTCATTCTTCTACATATAGCTGTCCAATTTTCCCAGCACCATTTATTAAAGAGACTGTCTTTTTCCCACTGTAAATTTTTTCCTGCCTTGTCAAAAATTATTTGACCACAGAATTGAGGGTCCATATCTGGGGTCTCTGTTCCACTGGTCTGTTTGTTTGTTTTTGTGCCAGTACCGTGCTGTCTTGGTGATCACAGTTTTTTAGTAAAGCTTGAAATCAGGCAACGTGGTACCCCTAGTTTTGTTTTTCTTTTTCAACATTTCTTTAGCAATTCGGGGTCTCTTTTGGTTCCATACAAATTTTAGGATTGTTTGTTCCAGCTCTTTGAAAAATGCTGGTGGAATTTTGATCAGGATGGCATTGAAAGTGTAGATGGCTCTAGGCAGTATAGACATTTTAACAATATTTATTCTTCTGATCCATGAACATGGATTTCTTTCCATCTTTTTGTGTCTTCTTCAATTTCTTTCATGAGTGTTCTGTAGTTCCTTGAGTACAGATCCTTTACCTGTTTGTTTAGGTTTGTTTAAGTTTATTCCCAGGTATCTTACGGTTCTTGGTGCTATAGTAAATGGAATTGATTCTTTAATTTCCCTTTCTATTTTTTCATTGTTAGTGTATAAGAAAGCAACTTATTTTTGTACATTGGTTTTGTATCCTGACACATTACTGGATTGTTGTATGAGTTCTAGTAGTTTAGGGGTGGAGTCTTTTGGGTTGTCCTTTTAAAGTATCATGTCATCTGCAAAGATAGAGACTTTAACTTCTTCTTTGCCAATTTGAATACCTTTTATTTCTTTTTGTTGTCTGATTGCTATTGCTAGGAATTCTAGTACTATGCTGAACAGCAGTGGCAAGAGTGGACATCCTTGTCATGTTCCTGATCTCAAAGGGAAGGTGTCAGCTTTTCCCCATTGGGGATAATATTCACTGTGGGTTTTAATCAGGATTAATCGTTTTAATCAGGAACAGATGCTCTATCTTGTCAAATGCTTTTTCTGCATCAATTGAGAGGACCATGTGGTTCTTCTCTCTTCTTTTATTGATTTGTTCTATCACATTAATTGATTTGCAAATGTTGAACCACACTTGCATGAATAAATCCCATCTGGTCATAGTGGATAATCTTTTTAATGTACAGTTGGGTCCTACTAGCAAGAATTTGTTGAGAATCTTGGCATCCATACTCTTCATGGATACTGGTCTGAAATTCTCCTTTTTTGGTGGGGTCTTTGCCTGTTTTGGGGATCAGAGTGGTGCTGGTTTCATAAAAGGAGTCTACAAGTTTTCCTTTTGTTTCTATCTTCTGAAACATCTCCAGGAGAATAGGTATTATTTCTTCTTTGATGTTTGGTAGCATTCTCCAGGAAATCCATCAGGTCCTGGTCTCTTATTTTGGGGGAGGTTTTTGATTACTGCTTCAATCTCGTTACTAGATATTGGTCTATTCAGATGGTCGATTTCTTCCTGATTCAGTTTTGGAAGTTAATAGGATTTCCAGGAATGCATCAATTTCATCGAGGTTGCTTAATTTATTGGCATATAACTGTTGATAATAATTTCTGATGATTGTTTCTATTTCCTTGGTGCTAGTCATGATCTTTCCCCTTTCATTCATAATTTTATTAATTTGGGTCCTCTCTCTTTTCTTTTGGATTATTTTGGCCAATGGTTTATTAATCTTATTGATTCTTGCAAAAAACCAGCTTGTAGTTTCCTTGATGTGTTCTACTGTATCCCTCATTTTTATCTCATTGATCTCTGCTCTAATCTTGATTATTTCCCTTCTTGTGTGTGGGGTTGGCTTAATTTATTGTTGATTCTCCAGTTCTTTAAGATGTAAAGAGAGCTGGTGTATTCTGGATTTTTCAATTTTTTTGAGGGAAGCTTGAGAGATAAAGAGCTTCCAAGACCAGCAAGGTTAAAAGAGTGTGTGACCACCAAGCTGGCACTACAAGAAATATTAAGGGGGGGTTCTATAAAAGAAGAAAGAACCCAAGAATGTCATAGAACAGAAATTTACAGAGATAATCTAAAGAAACAGGGACTTCACAGGCAACATGATCTCAATAAAAAGGTATTTTTCAATAATCACTCTCAATGTGAATGGCTTAAATGCTCCCATAAAATGGCACAGGGTTGCAGATTGGATAAAACAACAGGACCCATCCATATATTGTCTACAAGAGACCCATTTGGGATCTAAGGATACATCCAGACTGAAAGTGAAGGGCTGAAGAAGCATCTTTCATGCCAATGGGCCTTAAAAATAAAGGAGGGGTAGTGATTCTCATATCAAATAAATCAATTTTAAAGACTGTAATCAAAGTTAAAGAAGGACACTACATCCTTCTTGAAGGGTATGTCTACCAAGCAGATCTAACAATTATAAATATTTATGCCCCCAATATGGGAATAGCCAACTACATAAGACAAATGTTAATAAATATAAAGAGTCATATTGATATGAATACATTAATAGTAGGGGATCTTAACATGCCAATCTCAGTAATAGGTCATCCAGAAAATCAATGAACAAGAGCATTAAATGACATATTGGGCCAGATGGACTTCACAGATATATACAGAATACTCATTCTTCTCAAGCACACATGGAACTTTCTCCAGAATAAACCACATACTGAGTCACAAATCAGGGCTCAACCAATACCAAAAGATTGAGATTATTCCCTGCATATTCTCAGACCACAGTGCTTTGAAATTGGAACTCAACCACAAGAAAAAAAGTTTGAAAAGAATTCAAACACTTGGAAGCTAAAGACCACCATGCTTAAGAATATTTGGATTAATCCAGGAAATCAAAGAAGAACTTAAACAATTCATGGAAACCAATGAGAATGAAGATACTTTGGCCCAAAACCTATGGGATACAGCAAAGGCAGTCCTAAGGGGGAAATACATAGCCATCCATGCCTAGCTACCTCTTTGTTTTACAGTCTTCTTAGAAAGTATGAATCCATAGTCTATCTTTCACACAGAAGTAGCGTATCAAGTTACTGAGTTAAAGGAAAGGCCGAGTCTATGGCAGAACCTACTGTAATCTTGTATGGTTTTAGATAGTTTTTTTTTCTTTCTTTCTTGTCTATTACTGTTATTATTATCATAATTAGGAGGAGATAAGTTAGGGTTACCAGTAAGATTGTTTGGATAAGTAGTTATTTCTGCAGGGTGCTATTTGTCTTTCTGTGTTTCTTGCTCAGTTATCTTTTCCCTACTTTCTCACTCTCTCTCTCTTTTAACTTTCCTCTTACACAAATTAGGATATACTTTTAAACTGTGATTAACATCTTTTTCCTCCACAGTGAAACCACAAGACAGACAGAGACAATGTGGTCTCAGCCAAATTGTTGGGATACCTTCAAGGGTTCCTTAGGCATTCTCACTGCCTGAAGCCAAGTGGGCCTGCCTAGAATGGTACTTAAACAATTATGCAGAGAAGGGAAACTGGAGATTGACAACTTATTTTTCTTTTAGGAAATCAGTTATAGGTGGTGAGTCTTGGGTCTAAAGGTTAGAAATAGACAGATAGGCCTCTTAGATTTAGTAGACTAAACTAGTAACCTGAGTTTAACTATTGGTTATGGTTAATATAAGGAAAAGATTGTGAATGATTTCTCAATTTTAATTGTTGTTCCCACTAGCCCATTCCACTCTGCCTTTGTCTTTGATTAAACTATCTGACAATAATATAAATTGTAGAAAACTGAAAATAGTGCAAATGATTTTCACTCATAGAAATGCAAATTGTGTTTAATGTGTGTTTAGGCTGCACTGTAAAGTAGACTAGTGTTAAAGAAAAAAAATATTCTGACACTTGTTAAAATGATTAAGATTTTATTCAATCTTTATTCAAGATTATCGCAATAGGGGTATCATAATAGAAGAAAAAGATTTGGCTCCATTCCAAATATAGCAAAGACAGTTGGAAATTTATAGCCAAGAAACAGCACAAGGGAATCAGTGGATGGAATATTACTAAGAGGGTACATCAAGGATAGGAGTATTCTTGATTAATTGGTTTCCTGTTCAAGGTAGATGAAGGACTTATTCACCAACACTAAGGTATGAGAATCTTGATTAGATATCAAGGGAGATCAGATACCCAAGGATGAAATATGCTTACTTAGCAGGATTCTTACTAGAACTGTGTTGGGCAGGTTAAAGACTGGAAGACCAGGTCCAGGGTTGAAGCCTAGTCAAGAAAAGGGCTCAGAGAGCATGATTATGTTTGGATAAAGACAGAATCTTTGTCACCAGTCAGGGTAAGTCTCTTTGAAGAAGGTAAGTTTTGAGCAAAATCTTGAAGGACACAAGATATTTGGCCTGGCGGATACCTGAGTGAAATGCATTTCAGGTGGAGGAAACAACAAAGGCCCTAAACAGAAATTTGCCTGCAGGGTAAAGGAATACCAAGCAGGCTAGTGTGATTGGCCACCAAGGTATGTCCATCTCACATACACTTCTTGCAATATTATATTAATATTCCTTCCACTTTTCTGGCCAGACTTTGTGAGCATATTACATGAATGTTATTTTATACCACAAAGATTTGGGGGTTGTTTGTTATGCAACAATGATAACTAGAATATCTACAATGATTGAGGTTGAGTGAATAAGGAGGAGAACAGATTGAAGTGAATTCAGAATGACATTAACAAGGGGCAGAAAATTCAGGACGTTATGGGCCAAAGTAAAAACTGATTTTTATTACAAGTGAAAAGAACAAATGAATGAATGAATGAATATTTTTTAGGTATTGGGAAAGATGAACTCAAAGGAGAATAATTATTATATGCAATAATTAACAGGCTCTACAGTGAAGTGAAAAAACCATGTAGTTGAACCTCAATACTAGCATTTATGATTTTAGTCATGGAAGACTTATTCAAATATCTTAAGCCTTATTTTCTCATGTGTAAGGTTATACTATGAGGATTAAATGTTACAAGACTTACAGTAAGTACCCAATGTTTGTTTTCTTATCTGCTTCCTTTAATATTTTGAATATGTTTAGATATCCATCACAGTGAAAGGGATTGAATTTAATCTGCCTTGTCATTTCTAAGAATTACGTCCAGTAGAATGGAAAAGACAAAAAGGCACATTTTAGCTCTGGCAAAGGGTCAATAGCATATTAATGGGTATAGTTACCTGACTCTGCATCTGACTCTATATTTACTAGCTTTGTGACCTTAGACAAGCTACTTAAATTTTCCAATACTCATTTTCTTTATTGATAAATTTCTGCTAATTATAGGGCCTTCCTCATGAGTTTATATTAGATTTAAATATGGAAATCCAACTAAAGTGCTTACCGTGATGTTTGACACTCAATATTTATCAACAATTTACCCCTAGTTGGAACAAAGAGATACCTAATGAAGATTAACTTCCCGTACTGGAAATATTAAAGAAAATAATGCATGCTATGTAAAGAAGTTTCTTCATTGACCAATTCCATTTCTAAATTCCATCTTTCTCAGTTCCTCTCATGAGATCTTGGGATTTTTGATCTGTAAGTTAAATGACTAGATTTTCTATTTTCATCTTATGCATGTTGTCCTAAGTTATGAGATTGTATTGGTTGGGATGAACTAAATTTTGCCATAATAACAGTTCCCAAATCTTACTGGCTTAACCCAACAAAAGTTCATTTCCCATTCAAGTTAACATTTCCATTCTGGTTTCACTAAGAACTGAAGTTAGGGATGGGATTAATGAGTTCCACTCATTAATTTCTCTTGGATTCAAGTTAGTAGAATGATCATCACCTTGAACACTGTCATTCACAGTGCCAGAGAATGAAAGTTCTAAGCAGTACTTTTTTCAAACTCTCTGTGGTGGAAGATCAATTTTTATTTATTTTATTTCTAGTCTGTTACGGACCAATACTTTTATAAAATATGATAAAGACAAATCATTGATCACATGTTTGGATGTTGAAGCCGTAACAAATTATGATTAAGGTTTCTTAATGTTTATTTCCATTTTCTACTTATCTTTTCATTGACTGGAAAGTAGTAGTTTATGGACCAGTGTGCAGCCCACACTTATCTGGAGGGTCTCAAGCTGGTAAATACTCCAACCTAGAAATAACATGTCATTTCCTTTCAAAATTCATCGGCTGACACTAATCATATATGTTCCCTCTCCCAACAGGGAGAGTCAAGTTCAAACCTGTTAAGTACCCTCAAGAAGGAGGGAAGAGTGAAAGGAAATACTGTGGTTTTATTGATTTCACTGATAACAAGAGTCTTTTTATAAAATATAGAATTCTATGTATAAGTTTGCAAGTCTTTTATTTGGTAGATGGAGGTGGAGTAATTGGAATCTGTACTTAAAAAAAAAAACACAACTTCCATTTGATTTAATTATTCATAGACTATCGTCCTAGGTGAAATGCATTTAATCATCTCATACATCATAAAGGAAACCTGGTACCATCTTATATTAGTCCAGGTCCTCTGCGAAGCAGGTACAAAGACAGAACTAAACATGCATGGATTTTATTAGGGGAAATGTTTGTGTAAAAGAAATGGAAAGGGAGTAAAAAACTGGACGATCCTTCAGACTGTAGTGGAAGTCTGATTTCAAGTGAAGGAGAGGAGTTTAGGTCAACATGTTGTAGATAGCCATGCAGTCTTAGAATCAAGCAGCAAAGCTGTTGGGGATACTGAGCCAAAACTGGATGACAACAGAGTACTATGTCTCCCAATAATCTTAGTCTGCCTTTTACAATGTCCTCTCACCTCCAACTGCCCCCATACTCAGTTATTGTCTGAGAGCAGCCTTGGTACACAGCAGTCAATGAATTTCAAAGCAGAGCAGCTAAGGCCCTTTGTCAAATACAGTCTCCATGTAGGAGGTTTGCAAGGCATGTGCTCATGCTACATGCCCTCTCTAGTCTCCTGCCTTTAGGAATTTTAAATATTTATTCCTATTTTGTGAATTAATTACCAAAGTCAAGGGCACTTAGTGGATTAAGGTACTGGCACAAGGTCCAGAGCTATTAAATTTGGAAACAGAGACCAGAACCACTTATACCCTGCTGTCCCTAGTGATGTACTTATGGCTTCCCTAATTGAAAATATTTTTAGTGGTTATTAAATTATTTTTAATTTTTAATCTTCCAAGCACTTCTTTCTACTGGAAGCAGCACTACCTTCTTTCAGCCATGAAATTTTTGCCTGGTGAGGTCCTGTCTGCTGACCATAGCAAGTCTTCCAGGAAGGAATGCCTACTCAAATTGGGCCAATTATGTTCTTTCCTGGGACTTTTAGAGCTTGAACATCACGAGTGCTGGGGGTAGAAGGCAAAGGAGTTATTGGCAGTCATATTCCCCTCCCTGTGGTTTAAATTAGTCTCTGAGAATGTAATAAAAAATGCACAAGGAATCAGAGATGAGAAAAGCAGTAGCAATACCAGTTGTCCTTGAGGTTCAACAGCACTCCCTTTCTTCTGGCCTTCATATAAGACACCTCAGTATTCTTCCAATAATATCCCTATTTTGCCTAAACTGAAGTGGGTTTCTATCATGTGCAACCACCAGACCTTGACTAATACAGTTCAAGATCTCTATTGTAGTGTTAACACAATGAGGTAATTGCTTTTTTTCTATTTCTTACTCTTTTCTGTTTTTTTTGTTTGTTTGTTTTTTAAAGCCTTTGGGGGGGGGGGAATGCCTTTTATCAGCTGTCAGAGACAAGTGATTTAACACCTAGATAGGCAGCAAAGGGTTCCATCTAGCACCGGGAATGCGAGGAGGGATGGCAGACCAATGAGCCATTAGAAACTCATTTCTCTTGCAATGAAGAGATTGATCCTTTGTTAAAACTCCACCTAGCTTCACAATTAACTTTTGTGTAATTAAATGTTGATAACATTGAGTTTTCACTGATAAATCAACGTTTAATTTCTGAAGGAAAAAGAAAGAAGGATAGTAATAAGCCAAGCATATCAAGTGGATTTGTTTAAAAAATCATAAAACAAGTAGACTCTTGTTGTGACTAAATATAAAACTGGTATTTCCAACTTGTGTGTCATTGGTACATGCTCACAGGTTTTGTATCCTGTATCCTGAACAACTAAAACAAAACGGTAAATCTTTTCAGCACCAAATTTAAGTAAGTAGATTGCATTTTGGAGATTAGAATGGCCTGGTCAAGAGAGATGCATTGGTGCCCAGCTTGGCCTTGAATATAGATATGATCCTCCATTTGCCAGTTAGGTTCTTTGGATCTCAGTTTTCTTTATCTTTAAAATTAGGCTAGTAGAATTAATGATCTTTAAGGTCTTCCATAATTATATAATTCTTTTATTTAAAAGAAAGTTTTATGTTTGAAGAGGATATAATTTCTTTCTCTCATCTTGTGGCTCTATTTTGTATATAGGAATTAGAGACCTGGAGAATCCAACTGATATTTGTGAGGTACTTTTTGTCCACATTGAAGAATGGATGCAGCCTTTCCTGGGCTGGTAAAACAGCCCTGTTTTCTTAACAGTGACCTATAATGTGGTTTGAATAGTTGTATCCATTTACCTTATCTCTGTGATTTTTTGGTATTGCCATCTATTTCTGTAACTGGAATTAATTTAATGACAGGAAAAAAGGAAATTCAAAATGATAACTCTGGAAGTGATAATAATGACATTTATACTGGAAATAATGTAATAGATGGTAGTTCTATATCTGTATAATTTATAATATCTTACTTTTTGTTAGAGCACCAGGCTGGCTCCTTCAGTAGAGAATTAATTGTTATTTCAAGGTCATGAGTTCAAGCCACACCCACACTGAGCATGGAGCCCGCTTAACCAGTGGGTGGGGGATGGGTAAAATAGGTGATGGGGATTAAGAATTGCACTTGCTGTGATAAGCACTGGGTGTTGTACGAAAGTGTTGAATCACTATCTTGTATATCTGAAACTAATATTACCCTGTATGTTAACTAACTGAAACTTAAGTAAAAACTTAAAATTTAAATTTTAATTATTAAAAGTTTTTCATTTAATTTTTAAGTCTTCTAATACTTGAAAATTGGAAAAAATTTTCTACTTTAAAAGGCTGCATGTATTTTAAGTTGGATGGCTAGGGAAGAAACCAGCATGAATTCTTTGAGAGAGACTTAACCTCTTTTTTTTTTTTTTTTTTTTAAGATTTATTTATTTATTTGAGAAAGCACACAAGTGAGGGGGAGGAGCAGAGGGGGAGGAAGAGAGAGAGAGAGAGAGAGAAGCAGACTCCCTGCTGAGCATAGAGTCCGAGTCAGGTTCTATCCTACAACCCTGACATCAGGACCCTAGCAGAAATCCAGAGTCAGTCTTTCAACCAACTGAGCCACCCAGTCCCCTGGCTTTTTTTCTTTTAATGCCTGACAAGACTTATTTCCTTATGAAATATAGTCAAATATAGTCAAAACTCATACCAGGACCTTTTCTATTTGGGATTCATTTAGATAAAAATTATTAAAATTGCTCTAAACAATAATATAAAAAAGAATATTGCAATTGTCAATTGATTTAAGAATGAAGGTAGGAAACTTGAAGAGAAAATGAGAAAAAAGCTCTAGACTGAAGGAGGAAACAAGGAAGAATCTTGGGCTTATGGACATATATCTACTGGCCTGAAGTAAAATATTTCCTGGGCAAGACATGTTCACTGACTTTTGAGACAGTGTAATATCTGGTGTTTATTCAAAACAATGTTGGTTTGAGTACTATTCTGTATTCTTCTTCCATTACCAAAACATTTAGTAAAAACCTACTGCATAAATTATCTTTGTCCAAATGTTGTTTTAGAGAATGAAGTAAGAAGGGCTGTATCCTAGCCAAGTGGGAAAGAGCGAGAACTCCAGGTGTAGGAAGTGAGCTGTAAGTGGGGCAATCCAGAACTCGGTGAAGTAGAAATTTGAATGATACAGGACTGTGAGGTCATGGGCTCTCTGAGAAGTCTCAGCAAGTGAGGTGAAGGTGGGGTGAGTTTGAGCCATTTTGCAGAGATAGATAGTAAAGAAAAGTAGCCCAGAGGCAACCCAATTTCAGCATGAAGAAGCTAAGACACAGAGAACTCATCTGACTTCCTTTTGGCTAGACAGTACTGTAGACAAAGAGAACAAAGGGGCAGTTTTTCTGAAGTCCAGCCTCATAGCTCCTTGCTGGATGATGGCATACACCTGATGACCTTCTTACAGCAATTGACTAAGTTACATTTCTGGGTAGATGGAAGTCATCATAGTTACTCATATTCTCATATTGAGACATTCCCTTATGCCCCATTCTATGTAGTCCTTGCTCTGTGTTTATGGAGTTTGATAGCACTCAAACCTGGAAGGTACTGCATTTGAGGCCGCTTGGCAAGGAAATCCAGCTTTCATGGGCCTTGAAGCCTCTATAACTTGGGCAGGCGTTTCTTTAAGAAAAAGAATAAAAATTCATGAATATAAAATTAGATATAAAAGTGAATACTTATCTGGAAAAAGAAATCACAACCAAGTACACATTTTTTAAAAGGTGGCAAATATCACAGACATAAAAAATACAGGAAAATAATGATTTTTACATTATTTAACAGCCTGCCACTTGTCTTTTATACTTTCTTTTTCCCTGCATGCTATTTTGACAGCTTCTTCACATAACAATGTTTTGTGATATCATTTCTATTAAGAGAATGGAAAGATAATTCAGTCTTTCCTCTAGAGAGGTTGATTGACACTTTTTTATATTTTTGATAATAATAAAAATATAGATATACTTCTTGTAGGATGACTACAGATTTGTACTCTTTCACCATAGGAATTCTGTTTGATCCTTCTTTTGCATGATTCTTATCAAAAAAGAAAAGACATGTATACTGTTGGTAACTGTATCTTGTGTATTATTGAGTATATGCCTGATAGGAGAGAACTTCTGTTTTAATTATGCATTTTTGAGAACTGAATCTATGTATAATATCACCTGTCTAATATGAAAATTATCCACATTATTGCACATAGAAGCTTCTGGATCCATATCTTTCAACCTTGTTTCTCGTCTAATTCCCTCATGTTACTGGTGCATACCATGTAATACCTTGGCCTGGGTACCATATTCACATAAGGTAACAGTTTGTCCTGGCACCTTTGTGTCTGGTAGAGGATGAGTTGGCACATTGGGCAGAGGGAAAATTCCTGTAGGCCATTCCTACAAAAGGAAAGCTTGCAATAACTTAACTACTGCAGAGATGACTGAGAACCACATACGTATATGACATCAATCAAAACTGAATGTATCCCTAACTGAACTGCTATTTAGGCCAGCTCTATAAATGCCTGTAATCACTCTAACATTACCCAACACAGTTGGAGTCCAATGATGAGAAAAGGAGAGGAGAAAAACAGAAGTCGTAACCAATTGTGATTAAAATTCTTATTTTGCCAAATTTTGCAAACACATACTGACTATGTAAACACATTGTGAAGGAACCTCCCTGGAGCATTCGAAAGGATTTGTACAAGTGAGTGAAGCTAAAGCTTAAACTTCATTAGTTTCATGGTAAAATTGGTTCAACTAACTTGTCAAGTGATTGCTAATCAGGTGCATTTCATTTGGGGCCAAGTTCTTTGGGTAAAGGTAGGTATTCTAAAAGCATGCTATTGCTTATTTGGGTTTTTTTTTTTCCTCCCTAAGAGAATTCTGGCTTTGGCAGGTAGTGATGTATAATGAGGACTTCCTTACTTTTCTCCCTGGTGAGACTGTTATGATTAGATGTGATAAGCTTAATCATAACTTTAATAAGAAACTGCTTTCACCTTATTATTTGCCCAAGCTGTGTGTGGGGTTTTATTCGCCATAAACTCTGTTCGCTAATTCTTCAGGTTCGTGAACAAAGAGACCCGGCATTTTTGGAAAGATTTCCAGCCAAGTAGTTTCTGGGCAGATCAATTATTATATGTTCAGATGCTCCAAGGAATCAAAAGGGGGTTGTTGACAGAGGCACAAAATTGCGAAGGTCTTCCTGGCAAAATGAAGAAATTTGTTGTTGCTCGTCAAAGTTAGCCTTGTTAATTGCACCTTAATAGTTTTTCCTCCTATTCCACCCCTTGACTGCAATTTATTACTGTGAATTTCTTTATTGCCTTTGAAGAGTATTAGTAGAGAGAATTCTAAATAGAGTGAATTAGCCAAGGTCCAAATAGGAAGAGGGGATAATTGAAGACAGCTAGTAAAGGATTTTTTAGTATAGGTATAGGCAATGGTGGTATATATAGGATGATGATAGACCCAACCCTACTGCAGCAATGGCCAGTCCTCACATTTGTAACCATGAAGAGTCTGGTGGAAAGAGTCATTATTGACACTTGGACAGAAGGAGTAGCTGTAGAGGAGGGCTGAGAAGAAGCAGTGACTTGTGGTGTGGTATACCACTATTCTAAAGCCTGGAAGTATTGAGGCAGGGGAATAAACATCCTGACCTTCCTTTCCTATTGCTCCTTGATCTTTTGCAGTTGATTCTCATTGGCTAAACTCAACAGCAAACCAAAGGTCAGGAAAGCTTAATAAGAGTCAGGTGAAAGGGCAAGGTGAAGGTTGAGAATGGATTTAGAGGGGCAAGGAGAAAAATATCCAGCACAGAGGATTACTTACATTGGAGAAGTCTTACCATTATGAGACTGGTCCAAGAGAAAAATATTTCCATATTTTTGTGTTAAGAGTTTGGCATGTGTTTTTGCCTAGCATCCTAAATTTCTCTCTCTCTCTCTCTCTTTTCAAAGAGGGACTGGCTGCCCAGTTTGAGGGAGTGCAATCATCAGATAGCCTCCAGATGTCAGCTCCATTAGGGTTTGTCTCAGTTGCCAACAGCCATCTTGCCTGAGGTCAAGTTGTATTTTCTGGGGGTAGGCTTAAGTTGAATTAAATTAAATAGTTCAAAACCCTTCTTTTTACATATCTATTACAAAGTGTGCCCTGTTAAATATTGTCTTAACCTTCATCACTTTCATTACAGAAAACCTGTTCCAGGAATGAATTAAGCCTTTTTTTTTTGAATCTTTTTACTGGAGCAAGTCTCCTCATTTCAACAGCTATAATAAAATGAAATTTTCATATGTTAAAATTATATTTTTCCCTATTTCAGCTAGTGATATTTTTCAAATTCCAAATATTCTAGATGCTGTTTCTTTAGTTTTTTTGAGTTGGAAGATATATGTCAATGTTTATCTTTGGTGTGTGTGGGTTTTTTGTTTTTTGTTTTTTTGGCTTTTTAAATTTTTATTTTAATTCCAGTTAGTTAACACACAGTGTTATTTTAGTTTTAGGTGTACAATATAATAATTCAATAATCCCTTACGACACCCAGTGCTCATCACTACAAGTGCACTCCTTAATCCTTACTATCTATTTAACCCATCTCCCAATCCCGTTTCCCCTGGTAACCATGTCAGTGTTTATCTTGATGAGAAATTCTAGTGAACAAATTTGTGTATTTCCAATGTTCAAATGGACTGAAACTCCTACAACACTCATTCTGTAATGTCTCATGCACCTTATTCACAGAAAATCCAGTTTGATCATGGTTTAGTCTGATCACTGAATATTTCTTAGCATCACTTTATGATCTGTAATGGACACTATTACCTTGTGACATGAGAGTTCTGAGAGAATGAGGACCATTTTGTATTATCTATTCTTCCACTAGTTTTCAATCACATTGACCCCTTTTTCAGCTTCCTTAGGGAATTTATGAATTTTGTAATTGATAAATTTTAAGAAGAGTTTTCTGAATATTTTAATTTCACATCTTTCTCCAGGTCTTTTTGTGTGCTGATATTTAATCTCTATTTCTCTCACAGTATTTTACTTTCTTTAAATGCATTACTTAGTTTTCAGTTTTTATTTCATAGCTTAGGTTTTTGTGACTGAAGTTGAAAAATAAATATGGAATTGTCTAGAAACCTTTAGAATCACTAAATATATAAAACAATATAACAGTTTTGTGCAAAATATGCATTGAGTAAATGTTAAAGAAAAATTTGCTGTGTTATTTGAAATAAAGAGGGGGTCAATGAAAATGGTTTAATAAGAAGAGTTTTATATAAGATTCAAGCAAAAAGATCAAGCAAATTGTAAAGCCACTAAGATAAAGTTTTTAAAAGTGTGAAAGTGCTCTATGTTGTTTAGTACACAAACATACAGTACATATATACATACTTGAAGTAAATGTATAGAGACACACTTGAATATGATACATATTAAATTCAAAAATAGTTTTAGTATGGGGAGACAATGGAATTAAGGATAGATTCACATAGATCTTCAGTTGTTTTTGTATTTTTCATCTCTTTCAAGCTTTAATTTGGCTATTTTCTTTTCATGTATCTTCTAGTTTACTGATCTTCTCTGTAGCTGTGTCTAATTTGCTATATTTCCAGTTCTAAGATTTCTGTTTTATAATAGTTTCCAGCTTTCTGCTGAAATTATCCATATAACTGTTTAATTTCTGTCAAGAACTGAGAAGGGTCTGAAATTTTACCTCATTTATAAGATAACAAGTGAGCATGCCACAGTTTCATGGATCTTGACAGAGTATATATGTGGTGCAGTATACCACCATTCTAAAGCCTGGAAGTATTGAGGCAGGGGAATAAATATGGGTCAGAGAAATATGACACTATTACCCACAGCACCACAAGATGTCTGTGCTTCATGGTTGCATTGATTCCCTTTGTTCCTCAAGTCCAACATGAGGAGTTAAACTGGGCACTGCAGTGGATTTGTGTCAATAGCCAAACATCTCCACATTGGGAAGTATAACTCTTTTATAATGAACTGCAAGCAAATCTTCCATTTTTTTCTTTCCTTGAGGGAGATATTACCTGTATTATATATATAGGAAGCAAATATTCCTGTTGCTTCAGAGGGAGAAATTATCACTCTCATCCAAGGCTATTTGCTATATTAGTATATTTTAAAAGATAGTCCAGAACAAAAGCTGTTAGTACTTTCCTTGTAAGATGGGCAGAAACTCAGGAGACCCCTAAAGAATTGTATTCCAACAATTCTTGAACTAAATCACATGTTTTAAAACTGTTCTGAATATCTGCATCTTCCATACCTATCTTCTTATTATCTGCTATTTGCCCTCAGTTTTTTTCCTTAGCCAATCTGCAGTAGTCATAGAGAGTGACTAGGAAGCAATCTTTTTTTTTTTTTTTTTGATGTTTTATATCATGGTTGTAGGGTTGTTTGTTACTGTGACATATCTTGGCCTATCTTATCAGAATGTTATTTTTATTGTAGTTACTGCTACTATTATTGGTAGACGCTCAATAAGATCTTTCAGAAACAAAACAGAAGTGTGGAAGACTTAAATTCAGATAGCAAAGTTTCCACATGCTTCCATGAGTAATACTCTAGCCCTACTTTCCACATTTTACTTATTCCTTCTCCAGGAAAGAGGGTATATTTGATTGGTGACATAGGGTAAAACTTTTACAAACTTTCATCTGGAGGCCCCCTTCCTCACTCAGACCATCCTGGGTGAAGCTTTTGCCATAAGGTGAAGAAATGCTACTTGGTGAGCAAATATTACAAACAAATTGAAAAGGGCAGAATGCTCTGAAAACTAACAAGAAGGGTTCTGCTACATATATTCCATGAATTGCTCTCAATCTCATTAACCCAAATCCTCCTCTTTTCTTGAGAGAGGAGATAAGGAGGAAAGCACAAACTAGAAAAGAACTTCCTAATATTTCAAAGATATTAGGAAGTTCTATTTCATAAAGACAGCAAAACCACTCTGTGAGGCAGAAAACATGTATGTTTCTCCTCTTTTATTGCTGCGCATTGCTGGGAGCAAAGACCTATTTTTTTAAGTGCTCTGCTATGACTAGATGGGTGTGTTTAATTCTAGGAGGAAAATCGTGGGAAGCCTAAATATGGCAGCAGGCCAAACTGCATTCTCCAATCCAGTTTACTAGAAACCAAACATATTTTGATACTTCATCTGCTTATGCCTTCTGTTTTTCAGTTGGTTACACTGATAGCCAAAGGGGTGTAATTGTCCATCCTAGGTCCAGGATGTAAGTCCATGAAATCCCCGATTTATGAATCCATCATTTGCTTGTGGTTCTTCCCCATTTGGGGGGCCATCTTGCATATTACTTCATGGAAATGAAGGCAAACCAACAGAGGAGTAGACAATAATGAGGTCACATTGAGAAATAGTTACTGAGTTCTATCATTAACTGACTCTGTTCAGCAGCCTTCCTAGCCAGCTTTGTTTATTCTGGGGTTTCAGCAAAATGACAACCACATCAAAGACCCTCACAAGTTGCTTTAAAATGACCAACAACACAAATGCTGAATCCACAAATGCCAAGGGTCAACTGTGTGCATGTACTAGGGTGTGAGTGAGACCAGTGCAGGAATAACACAAGCATTGTAATCCCCTCAACCTCCTAATGGAAAGTGAGAGGAATTCAGACCAGCACATGGGGTTTACTCTTTTGCCAGAGGGTCTTTCTCTTCAGAGTTTTTCTTTTTTAAGAACCATAGACATTTATTTTATTGCCACTCTATTCTGCTACACGGTTTTTCCCTGGGCTAAGAATGGAATTACTAACATTGCTTGTTCCATACTCTGAAAATTGCTGTCAGGTGTGAATTAAATGTTTTATTTGAAGATTTGAGCTCCTTCTCATCAGTCACAAAGGGAATTTTTATGGAATAATACTCGTTGGCACTAATATAATTCTTTTAGTCTTAGACTCTCTAAGTGCTTTGTAAACCTTCTCTCTCTGCGATCTACATTTCAATGAGTCTTATCACCCCTCCATCTAGCATCACTGACAGAAGCTTTATACTAACTCCCTCAACTCTTCCAGAGCTGCTTTCAGTTCCATGTAAGTGGCAAACATTTGAATAATTGTTTCTGGGTACGTAGAGAAGGGAATAAGACAACTTTGATGATCTTCTGGCATATTGTGAATTCAGAATTTAGGAGGGTTGCTAAGAATAAAATGTGTCCTTGGGTGGAGAAAAAAAGAATGTTAATAGCAGGTGAAGAATAAGCAAGCAGCCAATTACCTCGTCCTCCCGCCTTGTCCCACCAAACCCACCAAAACTTTTCTTGGTCATATGAAGATCACAACTATGGGATTTAAATTATTCCACATTCCCATTTATCTGTTCAAATCATAACTGTTTTCTAGTCACTTATGTCATAACATGTTTAAGTGGAAGGAATGGTCAACACCACTCATAATCATTAACAATCCAGCCAAATCATTCCCTAGTTGAGACACTGACATTCAGAGACAGCTACTCTTTTATTTAAGATCAAGTACAAAGTTACTTAGTGCAAAGCTAGGTTGCTGGATTTGTTACTGGTCTTCCCTCCTACAACCTCATACCAACTATATTCTATACCCTTTCCTTTCCTTTCTTTTTCCTTCCTCCTCCTCCTTAATCTTTGTCTTCATTTTCTTCTTCATGTTATAGCTAGATCTTTATCACATGGACAGTAGTGGTTTACAAGAATGAGGGAAAAAAATACTAATTAAAATGCAACCAATATCTAGAAGAAAAATGGACTAGACTCTCTACCTTGTCATTGAGGGTGGCTTTTACTTATACATCCTATGTCATTTAAACCTTATATTATGTCACGAGGCTTTATCCCACTAAGGATTCTTCAAAATACAGGCTGTCATGTGAGGATAAAGTCTGAAATGTGTCATATATCTTGAAATAAGGATGTTAGGGAAGACGGTTTTAGAATATGATATAAAAATAACCACAGAGACCAGATTCTTCAATGAATCGTCATCCTTGCCTTTTATTTACCAGTAGTTTTTGACTTCTTAGCTTCAAGCCCTCTTTTAGAGTTTGAATCATTTAAAAATGTTTTTATTTTTAAAATCCTGTGGAGGAAGTAATATTAGATGCTGACAGCTAAGAAGGCAATATGCCAAGAAAATTAACCTATTGGCTAACATTTTGAAGGAGATCTGAGATGTATGCTTCTAACTGCCTTTCCTGAGTGCTTCCTTCTTACTCCTGTGTGATTTATATAACCCACAATTACTGGGTAGCACCTGTAAAACAGAATCATACAATGTTAGTGCTGGCAAGGGACTAAAAGATCCAAAACCCTTCATTTCACTGATGAGATTCAGAAGGATGAAATGACATATCCAAGGTCACCTTGTAATTCCTCTCTTAAATTTGATTTACTTTGGATATAAAGGTAGATTGTTCTTTACATTCTGGAAAGATGGAATTTCAATATAAGAGAGATCTTTATGGCAATTTGGCCCTGGAGAATTTACATAGAGCAGGAAATTTCGAATTATGATTCCCATAACAGTTTTAAGTTGGCCACAGTCAGCATGCTCATTCAGGCAGGGTCTCTGGGATTACTACATTAGCATGTTTTCTTTTCTTTTTCAGCTTTAAATTTTTTTAAAATTGAATTTTAGGTTTTGTGTATACTTGGTAGCTGCATTCATTTGGGGAAGACATTCCTTGTCCAACCAATCACACTTTCTTAGAGGGGAAAAAGTAACTCCAGCAAGTAAGGAGTTTAAACAAAGAGCTATCTCCGGATGTGAAATGCACAGAGTCCAGTCCAGGCAGAGCGCCACTGAGCTGCTTTGCCAAGCTCATTAAATTCTTTCTTGCTTGCCACAATCACCAATAAGTTAAGAGGGTGTTTTGTCATCCTCATCTCTCTTAGCCATCAGAGCTTTAGGAATTCTCCTCTCCTAGAGTGACAGTATTGTCTGTTGTGCTGCAGTTTGCCTTTCTCTTGATGGCTATGTAACACTTCTTAGAGATTACTGCAAATCATTCTAGAAGTTTGGCAAGAGTGAGAGTTTAAAAAGTCTTTATACAATCAGTTTGAATGTGGTTAAATTAAAATATACCGCATTCCACAATAAGATAAAAGTTCAGATAGATTTTTAACTCCTTTTCCTAAAATCATGTTAAGAGTTCCCTTTTGAGTCATTTCTTCCCACTTACACAATTTACACAAGTGGAACCAGGGGTTTGGAGGTGGTAGGAATCTTGGCCAAAATCAAGAGGGGCAAAGAAAACACTAGAAGCCTAAAATCTAGCACAGGACTTGAAAAATATGGTGTAGAATGAATCGGTTCCCAGTGTTACTTTTCTTATTGCACTGTGGTTACTTGGTTGCTTGCCCATCAGGTCACTCATTCCTGTCCTTCATGTCCTCACTTGTGAATGACCTCTCTGAAGTTGACTCTGGCTGACTTGCATTCAAGTTGAGACATTTGAGTTCTCATGCAGCAGGTCAGTTCCAGGTTCTGTGTCTTTCCACATGGCTTGAACAGGCACTTCAATCAGTGACTTAATTTGGGATGGCTGAGAGAACAGCTCCCTATCTACTTGTTTCTCTTAACATGGACATTTTTAATCAGGTACCTAATTTGGTCCTGGGGGACTTCACTCTGCTTTAATAATACATGTGACAAAATTTACCTCTTTGCTTTCAAAGTTGTTAATTATGGAGTGCATTTCAAATGAGCTATTGCAGCCAAGAAATCATCCCTTTTGGATGCTTACATACTTTAATGCTGAGAAGGAGCAATAAACATGGAAGGGTTATGAAACACCTCTCCATATGGACAGTGGTGCTTTGCAGGGGACCAAACAAGGTAGTCAGGAAGACTTTTGGTGATGAGCTCATATTAAGTTCTATATCAGTTTATGCTACAGCCTCTGCATAACCAGAGGGCTTATTCTGCTTTTAAAGCAGAGGAAAGAAGAGGAGACAAAGGCAAGCTTTAAGTGGGCTGGGGAATTGGTCTCTTTAAGGAAGTAGACTCCATTTCTTCAGGGGAAGACAGGTTTTTTGGTTTGTTTGTTTGTTTGTTTTATGCCTTCTACTGTGAAGATAGGCAATTGAAAATTGCTTCAGGCTTCCAGTAATCTTTGGGATGTTTTCTCAGACTCACATGTGTTATGAATCCTTATGGTCACTAAAGCTATTACTTCTTTACAAATTGAGTAGATTTCTGTTAAATTTGTTATAGGTCCTCTGGTCTTCAGACATACAAATGCTATTTAAATACCGATGCAGTTAAAAAGATTTAAACAATCACCTAAATCACCACGCCTTAAAAGCAACAAAACTGAGCCAACGCATTTGCGCATGTTCACCTCAAAAGATGGCTTTTAGTGGCTTTGTTCCAGAGCTTCCTCTATTATTTTCTCATTACCTGAGATGATTGCTGGGCTTTGTAAATGACTCTGGGTGCCATAAAAAATATTTACTTTAACCCTCTAGGGGACATTGTCCTAGAAAATATGTTTTTTAGGATCTGGATTATTGAATTGGTCTTCCTGAGGTGGCCATTTTATGTCATCTACTCAGAGGCATACTTAGTCTTATTCTGGGAGCAAGACAGAAGACAGAGCTAAGAAAAGCTTTCCAGTTTATGAGAAAAGCCAGGGATTTTGCTTTTCTTAAACCTCAACTTGAACTCAGATTTGCCAGGTATTACAAAAGCCTTTGCGATCTGGTCTGGGTGGACCAGTGTAATGTGATCATGTCTTTGTACTCATCAGCAACCAAAGAAGTAGAAAGTGGATTAACTCTTTGAACACGTGGGTGGCAATAATTCTCCTTCTGGGAACAGACCTAATACAAGAAATTTTGCCAGTACAAACTAGGTATTTTGCAGAGTAATAAAATTATGATATAAAAGGGTAAAATCTGATTACTGTTTACTAGACAAGAAGCTGGAGAACCATCCCTCTTGTGCTACGTAAGGAGAAACTATGGTGACTATAAATGGCTGCTTGTGTTGGGGACTCACTTAATGTCTTGGTCTTTGCTTTCCTATTTCTCAAGTGAGAACTTTGGAGAATATGCTGACAAAAAGCTCTTTTATCTTGAATATTTGTATGGCCCAGATGGTAAGATGAAAATGTCAAGTAACAGAGAGAATGCTTCTCAGGGTTTCAAAAAGTCTGGTGGTAATTGCTAAATACTAAATTATTGGTATTATTTTTGGTCATGTAGAACATTTCCAGTTTTTCACAACGTCATACTGAATATTCTTGTATCTGAGTTTTTTTCTTTAAAATAAATTCCTTATCAAATATAGATCAAAGGTAGTCATCTATAAGATATTTATTACATTACCAGAACAAACCCAGGAAATTAAACTCTCACCAGATATATTTCCCCCACTTTATTACAAATTCCCCTCAATGGATGTTATAACAAAAATAAATTGAGATCAATATGAGAGTTTTGAAAATGAATTACAACAAAAAATAGGAATATGTATTTTTATATATGTAGTATTCCCCCTTTCATTTTCTCTGAAAGTCAATTTCCTGCCTTAATTTAAATAATCTCACCTCATTTATAAGAGCTTTCAGCTTTTGGTAGCCCCTTTGTGATACATCAATGCAGACCTCAATCAAGGTTGAGTGCAACTCTTCTGTCCCCAAGATTCTGGCAGTTGGGGATGCTCCCATTTTGTAGCAAGTATTCCCAAATGCCAATCTAATCTCTCTATTGTGCAGAGGATATGGAGAAAGGATCTGGACTATCATATAAACTAAGGCTGTCATTAGAATTGAAACCAGAAAGGCCTAAGGTCTTGCCTATCATTGTGCAGCTCTTCATAATTAAATGTAGAAAATTCTGGATTTAAGAATGTTCACAAAGAGTTGTCAGAATGGAAAATAAAAAGAAGTAATATACATGGCATTGAAGGAAGTAAGACACTGAGTCATTTTTTTCTTTTTAATCTTCTTCTTTTCAAAATACATATTAGACTTTCAAAGTCTAGGCCTGTCATTTAGGAGACTCATGGTAACTTTGTGCAAGTTAATTTATCTCTCAGGATCTCAATTTTCTCAAATTATAAAATAAAATGAAAAACCCTCTTACATTGAATCAAACCTCAACTTTCTTCTCAAGTTCACATTCAAATATTTTCTCTAGGTCATACTAGTGGTCTGTTAAAAAGACTTTTAAAGGAGAGAATTATCGTGTATCCAGGAAACACTGAGATTTTCATCTTTGTGCACTTTTTAAAATTGTGAACAACCAAAAGATGGCAGATAAAAGGTCCAAGTTTTATTTTCCAAATCATATAACCAGGCCAGAATTTAAATACAATGTTGAAGAATAAAATATCAACCTACTCTATTGAATTTGGACTTGGGTCCTACAGTAGAAATTATTATACCGTATGGAGCAGAGTGAGTGGTTTATTCTCAGGGAAATGTGGGGATTTCCTCAGCCAAAGGAAATTTACAGACTTTCACCCAATTTCTGAGAGGTCTATGGTAGAGTGTGAGTGCTTTAGATCCCTTCCCAAGAAGTCTTATTTTCTTTCTTAGATTTATTCTAGAAAAATGCATAAGACATGGCACCTGGGTGTCCCAGTCAGACAGCTGACTCTTGGTTTCAGCTTGGGTCATGATCTTAAGGTCCTGGAATCCAGTCCTTCGATGGGCTCCATGCTCAGCAGGGAGTCTGCTTTGGGCTCCTCTCTCCCTCTACCCCTCTCTCCCCTCTCTCTTTCTCTATCTCAAATAAAAAAAATAAATCTTTAAGAAAATGTGTAAGACACCTACTCTGGTATCAAGGTGAGGGTACTGCAAGAGGCAAAAATAATCCATAGTAATTATAAAATAATTTAGTAGGCAAGGTAATAGAGATAAGATTAAGATACAAAAGAATAAAGTAGTCTCATCTATCCCAGCTTTGGGAGAGGATGAGTATTCAGAGAAGGTTTCTTTTCTTTCTTTTTTCTTTTTTTTTTTTTTTTTAAGATTTTATTTATTTATTTGACAGACAGAGATCACAAGTAGGCAGAGAGGCAGGCAGAGAGAGAGAGGGAAGCAGGCTCCCTGCTGAGCAGAGAGCCGGAAGTGGGACTCGATTCCAGGACCCTGAGATCATGACCTGAGCCGAAGGCAGCGGCTTAACCCACTGAGCCACCCAGGCACCCAGGTTTCGTTTCTTTTCTTTTCTTTCTTTCTTTCTTTTTTCTTTCTTTTTTTTTTTTTTCCAGAGAAGGTTTCTAAGGAAGGAAAACTCTAGAGACGCTAGGTGATTTGCCAAAGACCACACTGCTAATTAGTTACAGAGCAAGCACTGGAATCTATATTTAATCTCTTTCCTGAGTGTCTATTTTTTTTTAAGGTTTATTTATTTGAGAGAGAGAGAGAGAGAGAATATATGTATATGCACTGTTTGGAGAGAGGGACAGGGAGAGAATCTTCAAACAGACTCCCTGCCAAGTGGGGAACCCCATATGGGGCTCCACTGGGTGGTCTACATGGGGCTCAACATAGGTTTGGATTTCACAACCTTAAGATTATGACCTGAGCTGAAACCAAGAGTTGGATGCTTAACTAACTTAGCCACCCAGACATCCCACAGTGTGTCTAAATTCTAACCTACTTTAAGGAGATGAAAATGGAAGAAAATGAGATGATGCAGTGTTCTTTCCTCTACCCTATAAAACCTCCTTAAGTATGCTTAATATTTGTCTGCTTATAGTAAAAGAAATTCAAGTATCCCCTGTTCTCTTACTGTCAAAACTTTTCCCTTTCATCAAACGGTTGCCTTTTTTATTGACTGGCTGTTATTTAGGTGTCTTCTTCTGAAGAGCATCACAGTGTCCTAGTTTTAACAAACACATTATATTCCTTTGCTTTCTTACACTTAACATATCAGGTGTGACGGTCTGAGGGGATGCGTGTTAAAGGCAATTGGTAATTATTTGCTGCTAACAATAATCAGCCTATGTTAGCTGGCTTTATTATTAATATTTGCTGAACCATACTGAGGAAGGTAAATCCATTATTTTATAAGGGCATTAAAAGTCAAAGAGCCAAATTTTTTCTTTTTCACTGCCTAGTCTAAACTATTCTTTATCTCTCAGCATAGATAATTCATTAACTACTCAAGGGCAAAGATAATTCTTTACTCGTTTTTTTTTTTTCATTTCTCCAGAGTACTGCCACATGAAAGAAATGCATCCCAGGTATCTACTACCTTTTTAGGCTGGGATACAGACTGAGATAACACAGAGCAGGCCTTACCCTAACCTGGAGCCCAGTTCAGCTGAACCCAAAAGGACCCAGAAACTTGTGAGCAAGAAATGTAAATATTTGTTGCATGACATTAGGGTTGTGTGTTTGTTACTGAAGCATTGTCATAGCAATAGCTAACAGATATGAACATATAATTGATGGCTCAGTATACTGAACGTTTCTCCAAGTTGAACCTACCAGTTGATCCCACTACTTGAGTTATATACTTATCAAGAGTCAGTGTCTTTATTTTCATACTTGTGTGTCAGCTGTACCCATATTTGAATTATATCATTTACTCTGTTATAGTAGTCAATGAATCATGTTAGAGAAAAACTTGTTTCTACGTAACTAAGTTGAACACTTTTTAAAAAAAAGATTTTATTTATTTATTTGACAGACAGAGATCACAAGTAGGCAGAGAGAGAGGAGGAAGCAGGCTCCCTGCTGAGCAGAGAGCCCAATGTGGGACTCAATCCCAGAATCCTGGGATCATGACCTGGGCTGAAGGCAGAAAGGCAGAGGCTTTAACCCACTGAACCATCCAGGTGCCCCTAAGTTGAACACTTTTTAAAAACTTGGTGAAAATGAATTGTTAAAACATTTTAAATCAAATGAAGTGTTGGTGAGAGCTTTTAAAAAGACTGGAGAGGGGTGCCTGGCTGGCTTAGTTGATGGAGCATGAGACTCTTGATCTCAGAATTATGAGCTTGAGTCCACACTGGGTGTAGAGAGTACTTAAAAATAAAATCGAAAAATAAATCTTAAAAAAAAAAAAGACTGGAAAAAATTCTAAAAAGATCTTAATTCAGATCGTTCTTTACCTGCTTGCATTTTCTTTTTCTTTTTAAAGAAATTAAAACTCAGCCTTTTAGATGATGCTACATATGGTTTAATGCAAGAAAGGTGAGTTAAATTTAAATTATTGGAGATAGCCTCATTGAAAAGGCCTTGATCCTTAATGAAAGATTGCTGAGCACGTGCTTATTTATGTATTTAAGGTAAAATAAGATGCTTAATCTTATTTGTATATGTTATGATTTCCTTTTATAACTAAACAAAAATCACCTCAATTCTTTTATTAAGAATCTCACAGTTCCCAGTTTTGGCTTTTCATAGTAGTTGACTGAGTTTCAAGAATGCTGGGAGTTTCTAGTTATTTGAACATTTTGTTGTTTTCCCTACAAAATCATACCCCAGAATCATCTGGATTTGAACAACTCCATGAATGGAAAGGAAAAGACAGCCACAACTCTTGTGTTTTCACCTGGCTTTTTGGTTTCCACTAAATGAAACCATCATATACATTATTTACCTGAAAACCTAAATCTTTGCAAAGTATGCATGAAACAGAGCCAATTATAAGGAAAAAAATCGCTAACATTTTCCATACATCTGGACTTGGCTTGAGGTTTGGGAAAACTTGGATTTGTTTCAGAGTTTTAAAGAAAATATTGCATATATTGATTGATGAACCATGTTGCTGGTAGTGGTTTCTGAGATGCTGATGGTCACCTCCTGGGAACCATTCTGAGATGAATGCTCTGTGACATTTTAGGATCAAAAATCAATCTAGGTGATGACATTCAATCACCACTGACTAAAGTTGGAATTGAAAAGAGAGTTCCAACTGGAAAAGCAGCTTCACACCACATTTCCCATAAGTCAATGGCTTGGAGTGTAGGGACTAACTACACAAAGAAATCCAAGAGCCACTCAACACCAGCTCACCAACAGTTTGGGACACATGTGAGTAATTTGCAAAAAAGGGAGTTTTGGCTCAGACGTTTGGGCTATTCTAGTTTTCAGAGTGTCAGTACTTACCTGGACAGAAAAGGTAGATTGGGGGCTTGGCTTTAATAAAGTATACAGACTCTAGACAGGTTCTAATACAATGGGATTATCATAGGCCCATAAAACAACATATTCAAAGATACTGAGTTATTGGCTAAAGAAAGTTAGGTGATAGTCTTTAAGGACATTCTTCCACTTCAGGATATTATTTTGCATTTTCTTTTTCAGATTTTGAGAGAATGGGGGAATTCAACTATTTGTTCCAGGCAGATATGAAGAAATTCTTGGGTTGGAGGTATAAAAAATGATGTGATAAATGATGTGTTGGCATTTATAAGCATACACGAACCAATTCAAAAATAGCAGGCTGGTAAAATTGAAGATCTAAGGTTGTTGTTGTTCTCATTCAGTTAATAAACTAACACCAGAAAATGCATCGGGAAGATTATTTTAATATTCCTGATGTACACTATGTCAAAGTAGGGGATGAAATATTTCCTTTTTCCCCTACTTATTTTGGGTTTATTAGCTGGAGCCATGTAAAGTAGACTGATAGAAAGCAGATTAATAAGAGGAAAACCCCCCACAGTTTATTAATGTGTACAGCACACATCTATGGGAGAAAACTCAATGATGAATAACTCAAAGAGGTGGATAGAACTTGGGCTTATACAGCATCTTAACAAGGACAATAAATTTGTATAGAATGGGCAAGACAAAGGAAAAGGATTTTAGGCTTCCAGAGGCAGAAAGCTGTGGGAAGGGAACTATTTGTGTATAACTGATGGAAGTTAAGGACTAGTTAGTAAAGGTTGTTATGCAGATCCCTCCAATCCACTCTTTGGGCAGATAAGCTCTAGATTTGCTTCCTGTAATTAACTTCTGTTCTTCCTAGTAGAGGGAGGAGAGGGAGACACCTTTACAGATTTATGTCCTGTTTTAGGCAAATAGGAGGACAGAGAGGTTTTTTTCTATCTCAATTGCCTTCAGCTCAAAATAATCCTTATGCCAAAACAGTGGATTTTGAGGTGGCATATTCTGCCACCCTCCTTCAAGCATAATTTTGCTTGAGGAGATCCATATAACAATAAAAAATAACCAAAATGAGGGATCTATGATACAATGAAGAAATTTCTGGAACGGGAATAAAAAAGGCACACTGAGTGTAGACTATACTACTTCCCAGTCTTGCGACCTTTGAGAAAATTTGGGGGGCACTGCACCATGTTATTATCTGAAAACTATGAATTCAATACAAAGTATCGATACAACTATTATCCAGTTGTCAAGAACATATCACAATGTAATACATAAGAGCAATCTGTATCCTAATACCACCTTACCTTTGCTTAGCACTTTACAATCAATTGAATGAAGCAAATATTGACTTATTTGGATATTCACTCAGTACTTAGACCCTTCAATGTCTCCAGCTATTTGGAAGAATTCTTTGCTTTTAATAACAGGTGTTTGGTGTCTTTTGAATAACACTGGAAACTGTGACACTGATATTTGTGGAGAGGGAGTGGTGGGAAGGAACTCCATCGCTGACTCTGCACAGGGTTCAGTGGCCTGCAACCCTTGCAGCTGATAAGTATTCTTGAAAGAAATGGCTTTATTAAGCACTCTGTTGACAGGCTGCCCTTATGATCTGAGCAGATGGCAGTCACTGGTCTCTTTGCTTCTTTCTTCCCATAAGCCCAACTGTCTTTATACCTAGAGAAATCAAAGTGAATAATATATAGCTATTGGTAACTGAAAAACACAAACTCCAGCCTTTTTCTATTTTAATTGGACCCTCAAGCAGGGAAACAGGAAGAGAGTGGCAGCAACAACACTCAGCTTCAGATGTTTTGTCTTCTGCATATGGAAACAAAGAGTCCTTTATTCTGTTCTCAGTATGGAAGGGATGGGGCAGTTGATAGAGATAGACTTCATCCTTGTCTGATTCCATTCCATCATATCTCCATTATCCCTTTTCTTTCACATTAATTCTCCCCTTACTATTCGTACCTTAGAAATATTTGTGGGCGCTTTTTATTGTTATACTCTCTTAACTGATGATGAGCCAAGCTCTACATGTTTAATTGTTTTTATTTTTCTCCTTTTAACAAATTTAGCTTGGTGGTGAAGTGAAACAAATGGGCTCTGGAATCAGATCTGATTAAATTTTTCTTCATTTACTTTGAAACATGCTACTTAACATTGGGATACACCTCTCAAGACTCAGATTCCTCATGTGAAAAACTGGGGAAGTCTCAGGACCTTTCTCAGAGTCTCCTGGAGTCACTACGTGAGATAATTTCTCTGACATGATTACTCAGTCCCAGATTATAGGCTAACGTTTCAGTAAAAGTTTTATGAAAAATATTTCTATTTCTTATAACTGAAATACTTAAAATTTCCCAACCTCAGGCAGTTTCTTGGGTTCGATAATTCATATGTAGTAGTATATAGGAGACTTTGACATTCATGCCTGTTGGTTTCATTAAAGTGAATGGTCATTCAGTTCAAGAGATGGAGACAGCAGATTCCTCCCACCCCCACCCCGCCCCACCAGGGAAAATAGCAGCTTCTAAATTATAAGGCCTAACCACCACACAAGAGAGAAGAGCTGTGTGTGGAGTCCTCTTTTGGGGTCATCTTTTAAAAAGGACATGGAGGTAGGGAACTTTGCAGCTCTTCATTAATTTCACAGCTTGAGAAAGTTATGTTGATATGCACTAGACATGGTAGTGTTTTAGGATAATCTATCTGCTGAAACATTCCTGTGTCATCCATTAAACTTGTTACTCGGTGGGATAAGCTATACAACAATGAAAGGTCCAGCTAGCTCACGGACTTTCATCTGGAGTGAAATACATTTTCTTAGTACATTGCAGCATTAAGATTTTCTTTTCTTAAAATAAAGTTGGATTGAAGCAGAGAAGGGAAACGATGCAAAAAACAAAGTGAAAACACATAGTACTGTTCTGTGCTTGCTGGGTATGCTCTTTGGGACTAATTATAAATGTAAATTTGTGTTATGAAGAAAGTTTCCCTTTTCTTTTATGCTCCAGCTGCCAGGATGAACCTGGCAGGGACCCGTAGGGTTATGGAAGAATGAGCTGCATTCATTTCTGAGTTTTGAGTATCTCATATTCTACAGTCTAAATTAGTCTCTAAATCTGGCAGAGCACCTGGTGGGCCTTGGTATTCGTGGGTGAAGAATGAGTGGGTTGGAGCCATATCTCTTTCACCTTCCTTTAATTCAAAGGTCAGCATAACTTTTAAAGTTAAAGCTCTGATTGAGAAAAATTGAGGAAGTAGCTGGGAGTGAGAGGGAAGTGGGGTCATTTCACTGTTGTGGCAAACCCCGCGTCAAACTGATTCTTCTTTACTCCGTCTGTCTGGGATGGACCTTCACATATGATTGAGGAACAGAGAGTCCTTCCCCAAGGTTTTTGTTGTTGTTGTTGTTGTTGTGGGTTTTTTTTTTTTTTTTTTTTTCTGTACTGTGATTGAGAAAGAAAAAAAAAAAGATGGCCATTTGAGCAGTTTTATAAGCTAACGCTATGAAAGCTGTAATTTGAAAAACTACGTGGGTGGCAATGTTGTTTAAGAGGGAAAAGAAAAGATAATTATGGGAAAAAAACCATCCAGACACACAAATCAGGAGATGCTAATTACATAAGATGGTTAATTTAGGAAATACAGCTGAATTAGAGTCAAATTTCATATGACTCAGATCTTAAAGCAGCAGCAAAATAATCAGAGAGCTTGGGGCAGTCTGGCATATGTTTTGGAGGGATAAAAACATATTAGTAATAGCTAATGTTTGTTGAATGCTTAATATGTACTAGGTATTGTGCTTTTTAATATTTTATCATATTTATTTCTTAAAACAAACTCCTAAAGTAGCATCATTTTTACCTATTTGTCAGGTAAGACAACTGAGGCAAGAGGCAGGACAGGAACCTATGTCTTTCTGACCACAAAGCTTCTTATATACCAAGAGTTCCTTCTCAGAGAATCTTATATAATTCTGCAAATGAGAGGATTTCTCCTCAGAGCCAAATCCAAGATCCTGGATTCAAAAAAATAAGGAAGTGGGAAGAAACTTGTATGTCACTTGCCTCATATCTATTTTTCTTCTTCCCCCTCTTCCAAAGAAGTTTGGAACCATAATGAGAGATGTGAAAAGCCCCATTGCTATGGGATAGTATCTCTCCTCATGTTAAGACCAAACTCATTTCATGTCTTCAACAATGTATTCACTATTTTCAGCACAATGACTCCACATTTTTTTAGCACCTCAAATATTTAAACCAATTTGTCAGCAGCAAGTATCAGTGATAAGTGGAGATAAAGTATTATTTATGCTGAGATATCCAATTTTTACTTGTTTGACTGCTTTCTTGAAAGATGATGTTTTGGAAAATAAAATGCAACATTTATCATTGTTTGGTTGACTATGGGAGGTGGAGCTTGCTCTCCTCACTCTGACCCAGTTAGTTCATAGAACTGAGCCTTCGCAGACCATCCCCCATTCAACCTATGGCTCCATAGCGGCAGCACAAGAGAGACATTTATTTGCAAACCACTCTTTGAAAGGCAGAGCAATGCTAAGGTAAACTGGTTTTAATATAGATAAAAATAGATTGAAGAATCTATTCTCCACAAGTTGTAACCTGTTTCAAAGCCAATGGATAAAACCCATTGCAGTTTTTGGATTTGCATGGGGACCGCAACATCACATTGTCACTATTTGGGGATAGGAGGAGGAGAGAAAGAGAGCAAATGACTGATGGAAGGGAACAAAATGGCTGACAGTTTCAAAGGGCAAGTATAGAAGACTATCTGGATTCGACCCTTACCACATTATTATTTATGGAGTATTTTAAAGAACAATTTAATTAATTCATTTATTCAACCAATATTTATTGAACACTTACCATGTGCCAGAGACTATTTTGTCATATAGGTATATAGCAACGAAAAAAAGAGACAAAGTTCATGCCCTCTTGAAGCTGCTATTTGAGTAGGAGAAACAGATAAGACATGAATCAACTAGAATATAGTACGTCAAGAAAAGTAGTACTGTAAAGAAGTAGTAGTAGTACTGTAAAGAAAAATAGAGCAGGATTTTTTAAAAAAAGTTCTTTTTACTTATTTGACACAGAGAGAGATCAGAAGTAGGCAGAGAGGCAGGCAGAGAGAGGAAGGGAAGCAGGCTCCCCGCTGAGCAGAGAGCCTGCCGTGGGGCTCCATCCCAGGACCCTGAGATCAAGACCTGAGCTGAAGGCAGAGGCTTAACCCTCTGACCCACCCAGGCACCCCTAGAGCAGGATTAAGAGGAGAATGAGAAGGACACTGCACACTGTTGTGTGGTTTATTCACTGCACAAAGGTATCCAGCTGAGAGGCTGAATGGCAGTGGGAATTAACGAACATCTTGAGTCCCACATGTGCAGAATGATTGTCATAAATTCTGGCGATGAGGGTTGGGATATTAGCAAAGGTTAAATTAGGACATTTGAAAAACAGTGTTGGAGAATCTACCCTCTGTAGGTCATGATCTGTTTTAAAGTCAGTGGATAATAGACATTACAGTCTTTGAATTTGCATGGGAACTATGAGATCACATACTACTAAATATCTGGGGATGGGGAAAGGAGAGAAAGACCGTGAATGGCAGATGGAATGGAACAAGATGACTGATAAAGTTTCGCAGGGAGGGTATGGAAGGTTGTTTATCTGGATTTGGTCCTCACCTTAACACTGTTATTTATGTATTATTTTGAAATTTAATTTAATTCATTCAGTTATTGAACAAATACTTGTTGAACACCTCCTACCAGACCCTTCGACACTTCCCAATTCTTGATTCATGGTTTGATGGACGATTTTATTTGAAGATATCATTAAAGTAGTGTGGGGCCTCTCCTTTTCCAAAGCAAACTTTTGGAAGTTTCTTTCCAGTGACTTGTAGGTGACCTAATGTGAATGTTTTCATTTTCAAATTTGGAGCCTCAGAAAACCTAATGTTGGTGATGAAAATCAAAGACATCTAGACTTTCTGCATGAACAACTGATTTTTATAAATGCACTGTGCAATACATAAATTCTTTTTGAATATTTTACTTTTAGTCTATGTACTTTTAGTCTGAAAACTTTAAGGAAGACTGATAACCTTATCCAATTGTGGGCTTAGTTAACCTAATTTGAAAACAGTACTTACCTTCTATTTTTGCTCAGTGGGTTGAAAAGGATCTTGTTGAAAAGTGACCATGTCACTCCCCACGAGTGACATGGCAAAGAGAGAGCAGGAAATTATTTTCCTCATTTTTGTCTTCACTAATTATTCAATCAATTGGCCAGTTTTGATTGAGTACACAGAGGTAGGTGGCATTGTGCTATTTGAGTATGGGGTATTTTAAAAAGGAAGAATATGTTCTAATATGTAAGGAGCTAAGTGGTGTTGACTAGTAGAACTAAGTCAGTGAGAAGTTAGAGTGCTATATAAGTAAATGCTAGTTTACTTATGGCTCAAAGGTCTTGAATTATTAATTCATAGTTCTTGGTCATAATCAAAGGAAGCCATGTCTTGTAAACGAAGCAAAATGGAGTTTACCATGTAGTTTACAGATCTACTGATCACAGATCTATGCTCAAAACGTAGCTACTGGAGCAACTGCCTTCTGCTGCTGACCACAGGATTCTGGAGTTGGCACGACTACTAATTTTGGGTCAGATGTTCAATCCTGCATCCACGGCAACCCTGCTGCCACAAACAAAGAGAAAGCTCTTCATCCCCACTCTCTCGTATCACCAGTCACTGGGTCAAAGTCAAGGTTGGGTGATTTTGATTGGAAGAGCTCCTCAGCTTCTGAATCCTAGGAGGAAAGGATGCTAAGAAAGTGACCAGCTGTCATTGCTGTTTTCTAAAGGTGGTCTTTGCTGTTCACCCAGATTAATGATAAACTGTGGAATTTTTTAAAAAGGGGTTCTGACACTTAGTAGCCAAAGTAAGTGATGAGTTGTTACTACAAAATCAAAGTCAGTCAGAGAAAGACAAATAGCATATGTTTTCATTCATATGTGGAATTTAAGAAACAAAACAAATGAGCAAAGGATAAGAAAAAAAAGAGATAGAAAGGCAAACCAAGGAAGAGATTTATAAGTATAGAGAACAAACTGATGGTTAGTGGAGGGGAGGTGGGTGGGGAATGGGCTTAATAGGAGATGGGGATTAAGGTGCACACGTGTGATGAGTACCACATAATGAATAGAAGTCTTGAATCAGTGCATTGTACACCTGAAACTAATATTACACCATACATCAACTAACTGTAGTTTAAATAAAAACTTAAAACAAACAAAAGGAATCTAAGTAAATACTTTTCTCGCAGGCTTATTGATTCATATCTATGTATGTTGAATATGGTGGAGGGATTTTAGATTTCATATTACTGGTCTCTTCTTTGTAAGGTTACATTTTTCCAGTCAACCATCCAATTATTCTTCTTCTACCTCATCTTTGTATGTGAGGGGTCAAAGATTATTTCATATACCATTTGCCTTTTTAGACAGGAAATAGAAAACTGTTGGACTGATGCATGAACATTAGAAAATAATAATTTTTGAGGATGTGCATATATGTTATAGAAACATTGTGACAGATGACAGAAAAGTCTTTTCTAAAAAAACTCAACTATTTTAACTAAAATATCATTTTTTAAAGATTCAACCTGCGGGATATATTAAAAGGGAATTAGAAATATATTAAAAGAATATAAATACATATAAATTATATATAAATATTAATATATAATATATATTATATATCAATATACAATAAATATAAATATTATAAATTTATTTATAAATTTATAAGTATAAATATATTAAATATATATTATATATAAATATATTAAAAGGTAATTAGAACATTTTTAGTGAAGCATCACTAATGACAAGTGAGATAATAAACACAATAGAACATGTACAATTAGAAAAACTTTTTGAGACCCCAATAAAAACAGAAATATAGGTTGGAATATATTCTAAAACTTCCACATACTCTCTGTATTGAATAAACCATGAAAATGAACATCTGAGATTGAGACTCATCTTCCATAGATATTATAAAAAATGATGTATGGTGATAGATGATCACTATATTTAACCAGGGTGAGCACTGAGTAATATACAGACTTGATGACTCACTATGTTGTCCACCTGAAGCCAATATAACCTTGTAGGCCAACTATATACCAATAATAAAAAGAGGCGAAAAAATTTTTGATCTTTATAAACTTAAAACATAAAACATACCTGAGAAACCACTTAATTTATTATTGGCATAGTCAAAGAACGTACTATATAAGTGATGAAACTAAAATAATTCTTTGCCAAATTCTGAAATAACACTGATGCTGCTGGCTTAAGTTGAGAGCCACACTTTATAGAGGGCATCACCATCACCACCACCAACTCCAGCCTGAGCAGAAGCATCATTTTCTTAAGACTGTAATCAGCGTAATGAAGAACAAATGATTAGGGACTGTGCTTGTCATCCTAAGACGTCTATTATTGGTTGGCTATCCGACCAGACTTCATTGAATATAACTGAGGCTTTATTAACTGAGGGACACTGAATGCCAAGACCTGTGGAATGTGTCCTAACTGCCTGGGCTGGGTTGATGCGCTTCATCATGCAATGTTCAATAAACTTCCAGATGTCTCATTCCCCTCTGGTGCTATAGGGACCCAGGAGATGAACAGCTGATAAAAACAGAGTTATGGAGTAGGAGAACTTAGCCTTACGACTTCCTGGAGCTCACAGGGCTGTTTGTACATAGTTTTTTCAGCACACATAGTCTAAGAACTGGTTCCTGCTGTGGGATGCCTGCCTGGGCACAAGAAGAGGTCCTACAGATTTCTTCATTGGTGTTTCTAGTTCAGTTTGCTCTGATCAAGCCTAGTCCACAAGAAGTTTGTGCTGGGAAATGCAAAGAGCGAAATCCATGGTTTTTTCACTGTTTTGTTGTGTGGGGCTTCCCTTGTTCATCTGTGGAGTCTCAGGTGTCCCTCAAGGGATGTCTGGATGGCCTGGCTGCCCCCTGCTCCAGCCAGCTCAGTTCTGCTTTCATCTTTTACATATTTGGACTCAGTATGATTTTATTTTTGAAACATAATTCTACTGCTAGAAGAAGAAGAAGGAGGAGGAGGAGGAGGAGGAGGAGGAGGAGGAGGAGGAGGAGGAGGAGGAGGAGGAGGAGAAGGAGAAGGAGAAGGAGAAGGAGAAGGAGAAGGAGAAGGAGAAGAAGAAGAAGAAGAAGAAGAAGAAGAAGAAGAAGAAGAAGAAGAAGAAGAAGAAGGAGAAGGAGAAGGAGAAGAAGAAGAAGAAGAAGAAGAAGAATGGAGAAAAGAAGCAAGCTTTGGAGATCACCAGCACAAAGAAACATTATAAAGGAACAATTTCTCCTTCCCCTCCTCTCCTCTTCCCTTCTCTTCTCTTGTAAAACTGTTTATTCCAAATGTTCTTGACTTCTGTAATAATAACTAACCCATGGTGCTTACTACATATCAGGCACTGTTCTGGGGGATTTGCATATATTAAAGTCACTTAATCCTCAAGACAGCTCCATAAAGGAGGCACTGGTTTTACCTTTACTTTACAGGTGAGGAAATAGGGGAACAGAAACATTTTGTAGCCTGCCCACAATTTATGCATCCAGAGCTCGGACCCAAACCCAGGCAGCCTAGTTTCAGAATTTTTAAATTGACTTCATTACATGCATCTCCCTCTGTAAGCCATTTTGTGTTGCCCTGTTTTTCTCTCCACTCCTTAACTTTTTGAGCAATGATGTGGTCTCTGATTTAAATGAAATTCTTAAGAGGTAGGAACTAGCTACAGATTCAGGATTAAATTTTGTGACCCACATAACATCCTGCACAATTGTTACCCTTTTCAACAAATTCCTGAAGCTTATTAACAGATATTCACAGTGAGCATGTTGGAACACTTATACATATGACATGATTATCTCCTCAAACTTTTTTTAAAAAAGATATTTGTTTATTTATAAGAGATCACAAGTAGGCAGAGAGGCAGGCAGAGAGAAAGAGGAGGAAGCAGGCTCCCTGCTGAGCAGAGAGCCTGACACAGAGCTTGGTCCCAGGACCCTGAGATCATGACCCAAGCCGTAGGCAGAGGCTTTAACCCACTAAGACACTCAGGCACCCCTATCTCCCGAAATCTTAATGGTGATGATGATAAGGCTAAGAGAGTAATTGCCTAAGACTATCCTGTGCTTATGGCTATCATCTGTGGACAAAGGTAGGAAGTGGTCCTTTTTCTATTTCTGTTTACCTTCTACCTCCTAAGAACATAACTCTCAGTTTTCCCTGCATCTGCATATCTGTTCAAATCATAAGTGTTGCTCAAAAACACGTATGGGGGACTAAATGAAAGGATCTGAGTATCACCATTTAAAATCTCCACGTACACTCATTCTTCCAAAGTTCTCAGCCTTAGGAAATCATTTCACCATCTTTCAGGTTGTTATGATAACTGGACTGGGATTGGCATATAATTTGCTATTCATCTGGACTAAGTGCAGGAAAATTCTGATCTGTTCAGCTGGCTTTGTCTCTTAGAGGTGCCACGCTTCCTTCTTGTCATCGTCTTCCCTGAGGCACAAAAAAGTGGATCTCTAATTTCTCAGAGAAACTTACAACCCTGGAGAGTTGTTCTGAGTAGTTTCCCCTTCCGTACGGCAAGCTGGCATTGTTAATCACTCTCACAGGAAGGAGAGTCAGCAGCAATCATGTTAAAAAGGGGTAATAGCCTTTATTGAGAGTTTGTGGGTCAGACAATTTGTAAGAGACTTTATGCATATTATCGCATTTAATCCTTATGCCAGCATCTCAATCAATGAACATTGGATAAAAGATGAGCAATGACACTATGCAGTGACAATCATAATAATTGTTTCCCACTTTCTATAAAAGGAAGATGATGTTCGAATAGGTTTAGTAACTTCCCTGAAGTTTTGAGATCAAAACTGTAGTACTTGTTCGTTTGCTCTGACAACCAAAGCCCGTAGGAGTAGCCAAACTATTACGGTTATTCTCAGTTTGAAGCTTCAGTAGGATGACCGTGAACTGAGCTTCATTCAGACATCCTATGGCAGAAGAAACAAGGGAAGAGTGGCATCTCTTCTCATAGGTAGAGTCCCTAGATTATAGGTTGAGGGCTGCTAGTAATACATTCTTTAGCACAAGTTACATATGGTTCCGTGACTGGCGACAGAAATTCCTCTCCACTGGGAATTTCTTACCTAAGAAAAAGAATATGTTCTCCCAACCCCCAACTTTCAATCTCCCTTACCTTTTGAGAGAATCTAGAAACATGTTCTTCCATTGCCGGCCAGTAGATGGCAGCAAAAGTCCACCCTAGACTCCCGCAGTTTTGCTTCTGAGCTCCTCCTCCGCGGTGTGAAGCTGGAGGCAGTTTTTAAAAATACAATCATCCACGCTCCTTACCTGACGCGTTGGAGGGGCTGATTTTCCAGGTCACACATGTCTTATTACTTTCGAAAATAATCATGTGGAAAGGCTTTTCATTGTGTTTGCTGCTACATTTCTGCACAGTGGTGACTGTCAAGCCAAAATCAAACTAATAGCAGGGGGAAAGAAAAAGACGCCTACGACCCACGAGAAGTGCAAATAATTTCCGTTAAGAATGTTCCTCATGGGTTTTCAAAGAAGTTTTCATCACCCAATCTGATCAGTGAGGCAGTCTTGTTCATAAATTATTTATCAGTCTCTGTTCTTGATCTCATCTTTCGCACCATCGGAACAAGAAAATCCAACTTTGGGTGGATTCTTTTTTCAGAAAATCTGGAAAGAAACATTTCTTAACCACCCTTCACTGTCAGAAGTGAGGCACAACCATCATGTAAACCCTGTACAACAAAAGGATTGTTTTGCCTTGTGTTTATCTTTTCATTAGAATTTTCTTTTTGGGGGCGCCTGGGTGGCTCAGTGGGTTAAGGCCTCTGCCTTCAGCTCAGGTCATGATCCCAGGGTCCTGGGATCGAGCCCCACATCGGGCTCTCTGCTCAGCGGGGAGCCCGCTTCCTCCCCTCTCTCTCTCTCTACCTGCCTCTCTGCTGGCCTCTCTGCCTACTTGTGATCTCTGTCTGTCAAATAAATAAATAAAATCTTTTAAAAAAAAAAAAGAATTTTCTTTTTGAAGGGCATTACCTTTGGCATTTAGTCTCAGTGTCAATTTAATTTTCAGCTTGCTGTCCGTTCGTTGTTCTGGGCGATGTGCTGTGTGTTTTATGGACAGGGTACTCTCATTGCTCTAAATGTGAACAAACTGGTTCCCTGACCTAGGGGAGAAAGCCCTTCAGTGTAGATGCACTGTCGGCTCTGCTCAACAATTAGCAAGCAAATAGCATCTCCATGTTTTGTTTCATTTTCTCTAAAATGGAGATCTTACAGGATTTTTGTGAGTATTATATGAAATTAAATGAGTTCATGTCATGAAACCTCTAGCTTAATACCGGTTAAAAATTCACTGTCAGCTGAATGTGAATTGAGAGGGTAAGGCTGGTGAGAGCCAAGAATTCTTCCAGTTTTAAGTGTCTAGGACTCTGATTAGTTTCTTTCCATTCAACCTCAACCTGAGAGTTACAGATATCCATCCTAAGAAGGGTGGGGGCACTTGAAAGATGCTGAGAAGAAGATGTTCTGGAGAATGAGAAGTTGATTTGCTGTGGAGAAGAGCAATCTTGTTTTTACTATGAAGAGGTGGCTGGAGGTCATCTTTGGCCAAAGCTCATCATCCAACGATTGAGAGCAAATGGAAAAAAGAAGAAAAGTGATTTCAGGAGGAAGAGAGAAAATGAAAAACAAAGGCTCTGAGGAATGGGAAGGGGTTTGGCATCATTACCTGCACTTTGTTACCTTGAAGAATATTTCCAGGGTTTGGAACCAAAGGAAATGATGCTTTAAGAGCACTTCAGGAACCAGGTCAATGACATGTTTAATGCAGAGACTTTTAACCAAAAATCTCTTATTTTAATCTTGCCATTTATTTTGAAGCTAAGTCCTGCATCAGGAGATAACATCGTCTCTCACCAAATGTTTGTTTGGCAACTTATCCTAATGGGTTTGGTACTTCAGCTGACATTTGGGGCAATCCATTCTTTCTACGCCATGGCATTTCACAAATATTCCACACTGAATCTTTTAAAAAGTTTGCAGGGGTTCTAAGTCCCGTTTTGTCAATGAGTAGATAGAGATTACAGAGAAGCTAATTTGACAAAGACTCAGAGTTAGGACTGAACGTCAGAGATCTGTGAGTCTTTCTCTCTCTCTTTTAATTTAAATTCAATTAGCCAACATGTAGTACACCATTAGTTTCAGATGCAGAGTTCAAGAATTCACCAGTTGCATATGCTACCCAGTGCTCATCCCATCACGTGAGTTTCTCTTATTGTGGCTGCTGCTGTGACTACAAAAACAATTAAGAGACAGTGGTCAAGTATGAGGTCTTTGATGGTAGAGTGACAGCTTGGGTTCTTAGCTCCATTGCTGTTTCCAGGTTGTGAGGCTGTGCCCAGACTACTTGTCAATGAGGTTGGACTTTATGGTCACCATGGACAAGAGTGACCATGTTTTTACCACTTAGAGGTGGTTATAGTTCATCTTTGTTCATCCAGCAATAAGCACTAATTAAAAAAATAGAATAAATGATACCTCAAAGAAGGAGGAAACAGAATGCCTCTTTTAAAAAAGATTTATTTATTTATTTATTTATTTATTTATTTATTTGGTGTGGGGCGGGGGAGAGAGTGTGCACGGGGTTTGATCTCGCAACCCTGAGATCAAGACCTGAGCGGAAACCAAGAGTTGGGCCCTCAACTGACTGAGGCATCCGGGTGCCCCCAGAATGCTTTTGATAAACAAAGATTTTGAAGGAGATGGCAAAGGCACTGTCATCATTTTCTGCCCTTGGGAAGTACAGAGAGAATTTCCTAGGAGCTGAACAAAAGGAGATTAAGACTAGCCTGGAGTGAGTTCCTGGTTGAGATCCTGGCTTCTCATCTGCTGTGCAAGTTGACTACCTCTCAGAGCCTTCTCGTCTGAAAGCGGACATTGTAACAGGACAGGTAGAGCATTGTTTTAAGTACAAAATGAGCTTCTGTGTGGTGAAATGCTTCCCACGTTCTGCAGCATGGAAGATGCGAGGTAGTAGTACATGTTAGCTGTTACGACTGGTGCTCTCTCCCGCTGCGTGCCGCTACTACTGATTAACTGTACCTCTGAGAATGCGCAGTTTTGGCCTAGGACTGAAGACTAATTTGGCCTTGAACATTCAGCTCATTCATACTTGCTGTAATCAATAGGAAAACTTCCAGAATGTCAACAGAAGTACTTTTTTGTTTGTTCATTTCTGAAAGAAATCCTTCTGTAGCAAATACAGTGTTACAGCTTTACCTTGGCCTTAAACTTGAAACACATCCACGAGCTGTGTATGCTGCCTTTGCCTCTCTTTGCCAGTTATCAGTTATGAATTGGATTTTCTGCCCCTGGGGATGGTCCTGGCAGGAAAAAATATGACAAACAATTATGACATAGGACTCCGACCTACTTTCTGAAAATGAATACTCTGTATAAACCTGAGTAATATAATTAATGCTTTTAATATTAGATGTTGGTTTTTGGTGAACCACTGAACCTGTTGGCTCAGTATTTCCTTATCTGAACACATAGGGGCTGGCCTGTCCCCAGTGATCGTATTTTAGGCATTTATCATGGGCCGAGTCCTGTGTCAAGTGTGTTACATAGACATCTTTATTTAACTGACAGGTAACCTTGTGAAGTACAGGTTATTTGTGCTCCATAAGGGAGGAAGCTGAGGCAGGACATCTGCATAAGCCATCGGAGGTTCTGTGGCACTGAGGTCTGTCTGACACTGAAACTAGTGTTTATAACAACCACACCAGTCTCACATTACCATGAAGAATGCGTTCATGTCTAACATAGTGAGATCATACTTAAGATCCTCTTTCCTGTTGTTGGTAACAGTGTTTTGCCCTATTGCCTTCAGCTTGAGGATAAAAAGACGATTTAACAAAAATAAACATGGTGGATAAGGGATAACTTCACACATCGCCACTTAGGGGCAGAGAACTACAACGTTTTCATTTTCTATAACTCACCTCCATTTTGTTCCTAGGTACCACCATGTTGCCTAGAGCACAACCTGTTTTATGGTCTTCTAGAATATTCCATGCAATTTTCTTGAATTTGCAGTCAAATGTCAGCATTATTGTTTCAGCCACTGCCCAGTTTGAAGTTTCCTCACTCTGGGGCGGGGGGCCGGGGGGGGGAGACTCCATGTTTCAGGCTTCACTATCTCACTTCCGTCCTTCCCTTTGTGCCATGGGGTGCTGAGGAAAGCTATAGCCCATCCTCCTGGAGGGGAGAGGCATCTGCACTTAGTGCAGGAGCATCTAGGTGCTTGCTGGCCACTGCTGGTAAGGAAACTGCTCTTACTAGGCCCATGAGAGGTCCTGATAGCTGCTCCTCAGGATCCACTTTCATAGATTTCCACAGCTTCTTTGTCCCAGCGCCCAGCAGATTTCTAGCTCTTATGTATTCCTCCCTGGGGTGTGTGGAAACGGATGAATCTGCTGAAAGCCACCGAACAGTTGGCCAAGGAGACAAGACAAGGAGAGGCTCCTCAGTTCCTCTCTCTCTCGCACCCATTCACACCTTCCTTCAGCTCTACTTCTGCTGCCTCAGGCTGGCAAGCCTCCCTGCTCTAGGCCAAACACCACGGGTGCAGAGCCCACTTGAAAATAGAGGCAGCCTTTAACCCTCGTCTTGGTTCTGCTAAACTTCTCTTGGTTTCTCCAGCCCACATCCCATCTTTGAGCCGAGAGAGGATTTCCCTCCACTTAGGGGGAAAAACTTGATTTTGTATCCTAGCTCCTTCATATTCTGCATTGACTCTGTGGTCACGTCGTCATGTTTGTTTTGTATCCTGTAAAAATCTGAGTTTTCAGGAAAGCCTTGCTGTCAGGAATATTGTTCAACTATGGATCTGTGGTGGAGGTCTGCTTTGATCCAACAAGTATTGAACAATGGCTTCCTTATTTTTGGCCTGTGTGTCTATCCCTGGAAGCAGTTGCAAATACTTTGGCTATAATTTGTTGAAGGGCAGTTGGAAGCAATTAGAAGTCCCAAGTGAGGCAGAGAACTCTAGAGCTCCACCAAGATTTGTGCTCACATTCTGTAGTAGAGGGTTTTTGCTGGAAAACCACCCATGTTTCTCACTTACCCTTGCAACTAAGTGTGGCCAGGTGACTGGCTCTAACCAATGAAATGTGGAAGAAAATTGGTGCGTCCATTCTAGGTTGGCACGGTTTATACAAGGGTATACGTACTCTTTGCTCCTTCTTGTTCCCTGTCCACTAGCTGGATAATGTTAGCATCATCACTGCTACCTTGGGAGCCCTGTATTAATACTAGATGATCCTCTGTCACCTTGGGTTCCTGCATGATTGTATGTAGGAGATAAACCCTGCTCATCCTCCTATGGGGTGAAAAACAAACTTGTCTTTTCTAGTTAACATTTGGGGGCTTTTTTTTTTTTTTTTTTTTTTAAATATCAGTTAGTGCTATTTCAACTAGTAAAGCAGTAGTGAAAAGGTATGAGTGTGATGTAGTTTTAAAAATTATGCCTGCTCTAATAGCCAAGTAAAATTTCCTTATAGGGATGGTCTTGAAAATAAAAGAGAAAGTCTTCTCTTTTGCTTTTTATTTGGACTATACATACATAATACATGTTGATTTGGGTGAAAAGCAGGGATTGGCAAACTCTGGCCTGTGCCTTGTTTTTGTATGGCTAATGGGCCAAGTATAGTTTGTTGCGTTTTTAGACAGTTGTAAAAAGCACCACCAGCAACAACAACAACAAAAACATACACATGCACACACACACAAAACCAAAAGAAAGAGAAAAATATGTGACAGATCATATGTGCCCCTCAAAGTATACATTTTTACTATCTGGTCATTGGCAGAAAATTTGCCATTCCCTGGTGCAAATGGTGGGAAACCAATGAGCTACATTGTATTGAGAAGACTAGTCTGAGCGTAAAGAATTGAATATGCTATCCTGGGTTGATCTGTGTGCTGTTATGATTCAGGCCTTTGAAATTGATAGAAGCTCTATGGAAAGTGTACACTTGACCTAACACTGGTGGGAAAGATTTGCTCAATCTTCAGTTCCTGAATCTGTAGGACTAAGAGCAGCTTGACTTTCTCATATTATTGACTGATTATTTTTGAAGCTGTTGGTCAGTTTGGTATTATACAGACACAGCTAGAGAGAAGAAACTGTTCTCTTTTGTTTATTTTGGCTTGGTGGCTCCTGAAACCAAGGCCAATGACTCCTGGATTTATAGGGTGGATGAAACATTTTTTAACATTCAATTAGAAAATGAAATTCTCTTGAGACTTGAGTAACTGAAGCAGTAATGTTCTTTTCTTTTTCCATTTATATCCTCAGAAAAGTCAAGTACATTTGTCCAGAATAATCTAGATTAACCATCAGTCTCTAAATTTATTATAAATATACAATTTTTGGTAGGTTTTGCAGCCAAACCTACTCATTCTATCCCCCAAGTCATTGATAATAATTAAGAGGCCATACTTGTGGTTTCTAAGAGGGACCGAAATCAAGACTGTATTATGATTAAGATTCTGCTTATGATATGTGCCAATGAGCAAGATTTGTTTAAGTTGGCAGATTTTAATGCTTGTGTGAAATACTTTTTTTTTTTTTTATTTTCCTGCCACTAATTGTGTTATGATTAAATTACATCCACTGGAGTGTAATTATCTATTGCATAATACTTTTTATACATGGGTCCCTAGAAATTTGCCACTTCAATAGTGCTGACTGAAGGTTTGCTACACCTTCTTAATGATAAAACTTTCTTTTACATAGTTCGGTTTATCTTCTTTCCCCTAGGAACTCCTTAATAATCATTTTCAGAAAAATAAAATTCTAGTCTAGTTGTTTGTCTTGCAGATAGGATTTTTCATTTGGCCCTTGTGAATTCTGGGGTAATCATGATCATAGTGAGTTCCTGAGTGGGAAGGGTCCTACTCAACCGAGGTGGTGGGAAGTTTCTCCGAGAGATGGCACTGAGAGTTCATTTTTATTTTAGTTTCCGTTTTGAAAGCTTTATGTTTTTTCCAAGTCACAGAACAATGGAAATCCAATCAATGGTTCGTAATTGACACCACCTATTTCCTACACTTTTATATTTTATATTTTATGTTTTAAATGGCTGTATAAATTTCTTTACTTCTGGGACTCTGGAGGCAACCCATTCCAGTGTTGGTTCCTGCTTGCCCTTTTCTCCACATTTCGGCTTAAGAGTCATCATGGGAAAGACATGTATCTTCCCCCTCATTTGATTCCTAAGAAGCCAGTACTGTGTCTGTCACCAGACCACTGTTTGCTGAAAAAATTAATGAATGACAACTCTCTGCTGCAGATGCTCTGAGATCCTTCTCCAAAATGGTGTTTGAAATTCTGGAGTTCAGCTTATATTTCTGGAGCTTAAGTGCCTAGGTGATATCAACTTTTAGTTCTTTTGCTGCTCTAAGATTCTGTGATTTTAAACATGTACCTTACAATTGATTTATTTTGCTTGTTCTTTCAACGAAATTTATTATGCACCTACTGTGTGCCAAAGTATGTTTCATTTGTCAAAATTTATTATGCACCTACTGTGTGCCAAGGTATGTTTCATTTGTCAAAATTTATTATGCACCTACTGTGTGTCAAGGTATGTTCACAACGCAGCAATGATCACAGTTGAAATTATTCCTGATCTCACAGAGCTTCTATTTTTATTGGAATGAACAGCAAACTCAACCAATCACAGAAGTATTAGGTGTTGAGTGATGAATGCTCTGAAGAGAATAAAAGCAGAACACTGTGAATGAGTCGCTGGGGTGCCCTTACATTGAGGGTTTAGAGAAGGCCCCTCTAAGGAGCCAGGCAAGCAACGATGAGTCTTAAGAACATCGTTGGCAGAAGCAGCAGTGTAGGCAAATGGCCCCCAGCAGGAACAAACCTGACACACTTGGAGAAGGCTGACAGGGTTGGAAGGAGCGGGATTTGAGTGGATGGGTGGGGTCAAAGTGTGTGTTGGGGGGGCAGCCTAAAGATAACTTTTAAAGAGGCAACATCAAAACACTAGCAAGAATCTGAAAAGCATTCTTGGGTTGAAGAGTACAAGCTGGAAATTAATCTTTGATCCTAGTTCATCTTCTGCATTAACAATCCTGGCAGCTGGACAAATCTGGCACCTCAACCTAGGGCACTGCACGTAATATCCTTAAAGAAGGGCCAGAAAATAAAAAAGGAAAGAAAAAAAGAAAAACAATCGTGCAATGGTTAATCCACAATGGATCCACAGGGGAAGGTCTTTCTTCTTGAAAGCAATTATACTTTACAACGTGTTCTTTTCCCTGGTGTTTCAGCTTCCCATGATGCCTGACTTCATTAAAGCAGGCAGGAAACAGGATTTTCTCTGATGTGCTGCTAGAATTATATCTTCTGAGCTGCAACTAATTGTTTTGATGAAAACAAAATAACACAATATAACACTGGATGAGAAGAAGATCAATGCTTGCACGTGGGCAAACTCCGAAAGAAAGGAAACGGAGAAAAATAATAACACAACACATTGCTTTATCAGTCACATTTTGTTTATATAAAACATAAAATGAGGAGAAAGCTTGGCTTAATGACAGATCAGGATGCCGTTTGAGAAAAACCTCATTGTAGCTTTGCCCGTGTATTTCTGTGTGTATGTCTTCTCAAGCAAATTTTTTGCTTATTTTGCCACTGATTTGAATTCTTCAGTTTGTAAATTGGGAATAGGTGTGTTTATTGCAATCGTATCTCAAAGAACGTTGACAAGTTGTAGGGAAAAGAGATGGAATAACTGAATTGCTATTGTGCCCTCATACTTTTCAGTAGTAGTAGTAGAAGTAATAGTAGTAGTGATAGTAGTAGTAGTAGTAGTAGTAATGTAAACTCAAAAGTAAACCAAACACTTCCTTGTGGGTGTTAGAATGGTTGGGCTCCAGTCTTTGCTCTGCATCAGTAAGAGTGAGGCATGGATGAATTCTTCCCAACTCTGGGAGCCCAGTAGAGATACTCAGGATTTGATCGAACCAACATTGAATGCCTTCCCTGTTCTGAGATCTGTGATTCTAAATATTTATTAATCCCTAATACTTTCACCACGTGTTTTGACTATACAACTGCAGGGACCCATGACTTATCTACCAATAATGTTTTGATCATCATAACCAAATGAGGAAAGGAAAAGATTATAGAAGAGACCCTTTATTTGAAGTCTATCTTCAGAGAATAAAAAGCCTTCTATCTACCAAATCCTTCCTTTGTCCTGTCGCTATACAAGGGAAACAAAATTATCACTGGAATTAGAAGGGTGATTGGTCTGTTTGAAATCTTTGCTACTCAAGTGTGGCCCACATCAACATCACCTGGGGGCTTGTTAGAAATACAGAATTTCAGGGTCTGGCACAGACCTACAGAATCCAATTCTTCATTATAACCAGAGCCTAGGTGAATCACTTGCACATTAAAATTTAGGAAGCTCTTTTTCAGATGAGAGGCCAATAAGGGAGATTATTTGGCAAATTATCCATTTTAACCTCAAACAGAGTGAACACATCACTTTTCTGAGAGACCCAGCTGTCGCACACTGGTTACCCTTGGCCCATACCTTGAACTTTGTCTTCTGAATCACTTATAAAATATTGTACTATCCAAGAAGTGGTACTCTTCTTTCAACTTCTGAACCGAATCAGTGAACCATTTTGCTTTTAGGAGTTAACTTTCAATCTTTCAAACTGTAACTTATATCTGCTTGCTGAGATGAGCATGTTTTGAGGAAATGCTTATGCTGGAAAAAACATTCACCTCCAGTCCTCATCTAAAGGTTGTAGAATTGATAAACAACCTCTCTATCCACTTGTTTTTAAAGCAACATTCAAAATCATTTCCCTTCTCTTGTGCATGACTAGATACAGAATGTGTGTGTGTGTATGTGTATACACGTGTGTATTTGAAAAGAAGGAGGCGGGTGGCTATCAGCCCCTGCTAACTGAAAATATACTTATTCTCAGTCTATGCTTAGGTCTTATGCACAATGATTGTTGTGAATGGATATACCTTTCTTAATTATTAGGGCCTACAATTAAATAGGTGATTTTTGTACCATAGAGGTAGTGACTTTAGTGAGCCATCTAGAATCTGTTGCTCATTTCAGCTGAGGTCCACTGGGTAGCTCTGGGTAATTAATTGTACTTTCAATGTATCACTTGGCTGTTTTGTTGTTGTTGTTGGAGGAAAAGGAGTAAAGACTCTCAAAAGAGTGCATGCAAGCTGTGTCCCTGACTTAAATAGGAACAGACCAAAGACCACACAGTGAGTAAGAGAATCTTATTGGCAAGAAATGAATTGGATGGCAATAATTGAATTGGATGACAGTAGTAGAAGTCAATAGACCTCAGGTTTTAACTTTAAAAGCTGAGCATATCTTTTTTTTTTTTTAAAAAGATTTTATTTATTTATTTGACAGAGATCATAGGTAGGCAGAGAGGCAGGCAGAGAGAGAGGAGGAAGCAGGCTCCCTGCTGAGCAGAGAGCCCGATGTGGGGCTCAATCCCAGGACCCTGGGATCATGACCTGAGCCGAAGGCAAAGGCTTAACCCACTGAGCCACCCAGGCGTCCCAAAAGCTGAGTATATCTTAACTGACATCATACATACTATGAATCCGGAAACCTCGTTTATTAATACCACAGGCTGTTCTGGTCAGTCCATATAAGAAGGGGGCCTCTTCAAGAATAGGAAAGTATGCTAAGTCTTTTGAGTTCAAGGCTCTAATAATAACCTGAAATATGTAGTTCTTTGCTTCTGACTAGTTGATGCTATGGAAAAGAAGTAAGAAGGGAGGAGTGATCCAGAACAGGTGTTTAATTATAATTATATGGTCATGGACTTAATCTATGATCGAGCTTCACAACATGTTAACTTTCTTGGACAAAGCCTTGGAGATTCACTAGTTAATCCTTTTATTTTATAGATTAATGAACTAAGTTCAGATGAGGCTGAATGACATGCCGAGGTGACAGAGTTTGGTAGTGAAACTGAGACTAGAACTCAGGATTTTTGAATTTCAGGGCATTAAAATCTCTGCTACATTGGGAAGATACAGAAGGTGGTTACGGGAGGATATAGGATATGCCACAACACGCAGGATCGAAACTTTTCCAGCCTGATCTATGTGTGTGTAAAAGCTTCCATACAAAGGAGCATCATGGATATCTTCATAATGAACCAGCATTAAAGAAATTTGCTCAATCTGAAGACGGGAGGTAGCATGTGGGAAGGGTGCTTCTATCCCTTTAGTGTGCATTCACTTGCTCCACAAGCCTATCTGGACAGTGAGCCAGCATCTAAGTTAAGTAACAGAGATATAAAAATGAATGGCATAAACTTTGTCTTTGGAAAGCTTATAATCTAATGGAATAGAAAGATAGGTAAATATGCAATTCACTTGTTTAATATAGTTTTTGAATTCTGTGTCAGGCACGGTGTTTGTCATGGGTGATCCAATAAAGGACAAGTTAGACACAGTCTCTGTACTCAAGGAGCTAACCATACAGCCAGGATAACAGACATGAAAGAAACTAATGAATAATTAGCACGGTGATGATGGCTTACATCTGGATTCTGGGAGCACAGAGTAAGGGCATGTGGTACAAATGAGGTTGGGGGTCGGGGCAATGTTTTGTTTGATTTCAGTCTTGAAGAGCCGTGAATTAAGCAAGAGATACCTCTCAGAGCTAATGGTGTCCCTAGGTTTTTCTGGGCCTTTTTCATAAGCCATGGAATGTCCTTGAGAACATGTATAGATGAAGATAGACTTGTTTACCTAGCTTGAAACAATTCTTCTCGCTAGGGCCCTGGGAGTTGAATGAGGCAATCATTTCTTTTGATTTCTTTGGCTAGGAAAGGAGGATTTTTGGCTCTTTCCCCAGAAGGCTGTTTTTTTGCATGTATCACTTTGTGTGACAGCTTAGCCATATGATTAGCAGGTACTGACTTAAGCAGGAAACATCCTGCTGGATGTAATTGGACTATGGGGCTTATTGTTTTGGGTTATTTCCATTGGGATAAAGGAGACCTCAGATGGTTTGTTTTTATTCTTTTTCCCAAAATGCTCCTGTCTGAGGCTGTGAGAATCTGAGTTAGGCTCTCAAGGACTGTTAAGGTTTCTGGAGAGTCTATAGATGCTAAATAGAGAAATTTAATTCAGAATATTGTTTACAGATGAGGGAACTGAAGTGCAGAATGCTGAAGAGAAGATACCCAAGGAGAGAGGAGAGATGGGAAGTTAGTGACCACACTGCCTAGCCCACAACCGCTGTTTCTTGAACGCAGCCTAGGCTCTCTGTTTTGCACAGACCATACTCAAATTTGCAGTCACTTCAAAAGCAATGCACCTGGTGGCCTTGCTCCTGGAGGTTTAGGTGAGACACCAGTTTTGGTGTGGGTGTTTGATGTCATTATCTTAAACCACACTGGTAATAGGACTTGGTTATATTTCATCTTTGCATCTTCAACCCCCAGCACAGTCTTGGTGTGTAGTAGGATTGCAATATATGTGTTTTGAATTGAAAAAATAAACGGATATAATTTTGGTCAATGGAATTTTATCCGTTTTTTTTAAAGATTTTATTTATTTATTTGACAGACAGAGATGACAAGTAGGCAGAGAGGCTGGCAGAGAGAGAGAAGAGGAAGCAGGCTCCCCGCTGAGCAGAAAGCCCCATGGCAGGGCTCGATCCCAGGACCCTGAGACCATGACTTGAGCCGAAGGCAGAGGGTTTAACTTTTTGAGCCACCCAGGTGCCCCTAGGTGCCACTATCTGGCTGTCTGATATTAGCTTTTCTAAACTTTGGGAACATATGACTTCTAGTTACTAATCTCTACTGGACTAGGATTGAGGAAGTATTTCCAAAGGAAGTGTTCAGATTCATCTTGAGGGATGGACAGAAATTAGCCAGTGAAAACTAGGGGAGGTATTTTAGTTAGAAATCATACTGACAATGATGTAAACAAAAACCTCTGGGATATTTAAACATTTTCTTGTGATGGGAGTACAAGTTGCATCCATTAATTTTTAAAAAGTTTATTAATAGTCATTCACTGGGGGATACAAGTTAAACAAGATAGGCTTGGTTGCTGCTCACATGAAGCTTATCATCCAGAGGGGGAGACAGAACTTTCCAAACTCACAAATAAATATAATACTGTGACACCTGCTGGAAAGGAGAAATAATGATACAAATGATAGCCTATTGTGGGGCAGGCAATATGACATGGATTTAGAAGTGGAACTCAGAGAAGAACTTTGGGAAAAATTGAAAAGGTTGCAGGTGAATATTGGAAAAAAGAACCTTCCAGAAAGAAGAAACACAAGTGCAAAGGCCAATGTGGCAGGAGCAATAGGACAAGTAAAAGAGCTAAGCCTGGGGAGTTGGCAAGTACAGATAAGGCACTGGTGTTACATTGAAAGACTGTTATGATTTGGGCCGGATGATTTCTAAATTCCATATGTCATTCCCTAATGTCCTTTATGTCAATTCAATCAGCATATTCGCTCCTGCCTTCCTCCATCCTGTAGTTTTGTCTTTTAAGCTTAGAGAGATAATGAATGTACCTCAGCTGTATGGTAATTCCTATGTTCTATGTCTGGTGACTTAAAAAAGGAATAAACTGGGGCGCCTGGGTGGCTCAGTAGGTTAAAGCCTCTGCCTTCAGCTCGGGTCATGATTCCAGGGTCCTGGGATTGAGCCCCACATCGGGCTCTCTGCTCAGCAGGGAGCCTGCTTCCTCCTCTCTCTCTCTGCCTGCCTCTCAGCCTACTTGTGATCTCTATCTGTCAAATAAATACACATAATCTTTTTTAAAAAAAGGAATAAACCTATTTTTTTGTTGTTGTTGTCTGGTCTCTATAGCTTCACCTTGCTTAGCATCAAGTACGACATGATATTCAATACAGTTTCCAGAGTCTAGCTTAGATAATTTCTACTGTCTGCTAAGCACTGCTGAATTCTAATTAGTTGGACTACTTCAAACGCACGATGCTCATTCCCTAAAGCAAATGTATTCAACTTTTCCCTTCAGTTCCCCTCTTGTGTCGTTTGAACACCACACTGGATTAAGTGATGGCCGCTGAGGTGGTCTACCTTCAGTCCATTGGTTTAGTCTCTCTGGGGGAAGAGTTACACTTCACTTCACTATGCAAAAACTCACCTCACTTACTGGATTCTTTGTGTCCAATACTTCCTCCTTTTTATAAAAACGAAAAGCTGATGGAAACATTCCAATGCCCTCTAAAATAGTCAACTCTTGTGTTGGATTTTGTTTCTTTTTAAAGGCAAAATAAATATTGATTCTAAATATTTTCATGTTTACTTTGTGTGTTCTTCTAGGGGCCAAGAAGGTGGGCATGAGGGGTCTCCAAAGTCATCAATATTAATATCATTTGACTGTAATTATAGAATACTACATAGTGATAATGAAAACAGAGAAAATAACATTTGGTTTGTTCCCAAGGTCAAATTATTTTCCTTAATTTTATATGTGAAATGTTATTTTAAAACCTCTTGTCCTTTCTAAGATTTTGCTGCTTAATTTATAGATTTAATTGTGAAATGGTATTTCCTTCTGTATCACTGCACACTAAATTAACTTGGTCATGTTGGAATCTTCCAACTGCATTTCCAAACTTCACATGCATTTGGTGTAAAACAAAGGGATAGTAATGTTTGAAAAATAATGTATTGTTTTGCATTTCCTAGCCCTATAAAACCACTTCCAGTTCCTGGAAAATGGCAAGAATTTTTATGCTTCTTGTTTGAGTCCATTCACCTCTCCCTATAATTTTTCTCCCCATCCTTTGCCTGTTAAGCAACCGCTCATCTTTTAAGACTGAGCTCAGGAGTAATCTGCACTGGGAAAACTCTCTACATATCCTTAGTCATAAGTGTGTGCAACTTCTTTCCCACTGTTACAGGATTATATATATACTTATAGCTATCAAAATTATTCATTGAATTGCTATACTATATTTATTTATTCTATATAAGAGACACTACAATATGGCCTCAAAATTTTTCTCCCCAGGGGCACTTGGGTGGCTCAGTGCGTTAAGCACCCAATTCTTGATTTTGGCTGAGGTCATGATTTCAGGGTTGTGAAATCCTGTTTCATGTTGGGCTCTGCACTCAGTGGGGAATCTGCTTCAGATTCTCTCTCCTTTTCCCTTTTCTTTTCCCCCATGGACTCTCTCTCTCAAATAAATAAGTAAGTAAGAAAGTAAATAAATAAATAAATAAAATCTTTTAAAAAAATGTTTTCTCCCAGGTCTGTGAGCTTCTTCAGGCTAGAGCTTCTTCCCTGACACTGAGTAGGAGCTCAGCAAATGTTTATTGAATGTAGAGAGCAGTGATAATTGCAGCTAATCTGCATTGATTTATTATTTTTTTCTAGGATAAGCTTCTTATTTCCATCAATTTTTTAATCTTCACAGCAATTCTTTGACAGTGGCATTATACCCATTTTCCCTTTAAAATATCTAAGACATACCGAGGTTAATTAGTTTGCCCAACGTCATCCAACTACCAAGAGGGGAAGCTAAGATTTGACCCTTAGTTCTGTATTATTCCAAAGACTATATAATCTGCTTCCCACTGATATGATTTATGTTGAAATCACAGAAGCAGCTGGGCAGGAAAAGTTAGAGTGGTGATTAATAATAACACATCTGAATGGCACTTTACCACTTACACAGTATTTTACTATGCATTATATCATCCAATTAAAAATTATAACCTTACTACATACATAGCACTTCCCCAATGTAGAGGAATTACAAATAAATCACAAATAAATGAGAGGAAACAACTTCTAAATTTCACTACCAAGAAATAGCTTTTGTCAATGTTTTTCATCAATATTTTCTTGTGTATTTTCTGTCTCTTTGCCCTCCCTTGTATTTGTGTGTACATGTGTGTGTGCATGTGTATTTGTATGCATGATGTTGTCTGCAATATTCCTTTAATGATACATAAAAAATATCAATAACTCTTCTTCGTGTCTACAATAATCTTTTATGGTATTCCATTTTGGGGTTATGCCAAACACTATTTTGTTGGCATTTATGTTGACTTGCCCACTCTGGTTCCTCAGGTTTTAGCTTCCTTGCAATGATGTATCCAAGTTTTATCCCCAGGGGCAGTAGCTGGACCATATATTGGTCCTTTGTACATGATTTTTCTCGTTATAACGTTCGTTAACATAGTAGTCTATATTCAGACCACAGTTCAGTTGTTGTCATATCCTCTGCTTAACTAGGTTGAACTCCAAATGGGCTTCTGACTCGCTATTCTCTTGTGGGAGCCGGAGTTACAAATACTCTAGGGTTTCCTCTTTATTTGCTTCTTCACAAGGTACTTGTGACTTATACAAATCTCTTGGGCTTTAATGACTTAACCCATTTAAATTTTTGTCAATTAACTCAACTCATTTTTTTTTTTTTGATAAGGCTTTATTTGCTTGACAGAGAGATAAAGGGTACAAGTAGGCACAGGACATCAGGCAGAAGGAGGAGAAGCAAGTTCCCCACTGAGCAGGGACCCAATGTGGGGCTCCATCCCAGGACCCTGGGATCATGACCTGAGCCGAAGGCAGCTGCTTAACCAACTGAGCCACCCAGGTACCCCTCAACTCAGTTTTAATCCATAAAAAATTTCCTTTTGATGAAGAGAGCCCCTCAAAAATTAGGTTGTTAGCAAATACCATTTAATTTTTAATAAAACGATGAGGTCTGTAGGGCAGATAATTACCATCATCTTTTATTGACAGATAAAATTATGAAGTCTGAAGAAGATTAAGTGATTTAACCAGTGACATTAGGTAGCAAATGGCAATTTCAGAGGCTAACCCAGGTCTCCTATCTCTAAATGTGAATATTTCCCCCTTTGCCACACTAGTTCTATTCGTTAGAATTAGTGTGGGCAATACTTTTACAAATTTACAGACTATAAGAGGAATGTATGGCTATCATTTTTGCTTACTGAGTTACATCACGTTCTCAATTTCAGATTTTAACTGACTTGAGAAGTGGTTAACTGCTTGTAACTAAGTACAGAAACTACTATGGGTTTTATACTCTAAATCGTCCATTAATCAGGTTTAAATGACATTTTATTGCCTGCCTTCAGGATAAAGTTCAAAGTTCTTAACTTGGCATTTAAGTCACTCTACTGTCTGGGTCTATTCTACCCTTTCTCACTTTATCCTTTATTATTCTTTACAGAACTATTTCGTCTTATTTAAACTTCTCTCTGCTCCATGGTCCAAATGTGTTTTCACTGTACTCCACATAGATCTGCCATGCTCTTTCCCCCATTCATCTACCAATAACTGCCTAACATACCAAGACTCACAGTCCAAGGCAGCTGTCACCTGTGTCAGGAAGTCCTCTTTTCCCAGCCCAGGTAAAATAAATCACTTATTTCTTTAGAATCAGAGAGGAATTGGCATCTTTTGAATTGTATCTTTATGCCAGATACCCTTGAATGGGCTATATGTATGTATGTGTGTATGTATGTATGTATTTTTAAAAGATTTTATTTATTTATTTGACATACAGAGATCACAAGTAGAGAGAGAGGAGGAAGCAGGCTCTCTGCTGAGCAGAGAGCCCAATGTGGGACTCGATCCCAGGACCCTGGGATCATGACCTTAGCTGAAGGCAGAGGCTTTAACCCACTGAGTCACCCAGGCGCCCCATACGTTATATGTACTTAGAAAAGTTCATTTGTACCTCAGTGATATCTTGCCAACATTCCCTACCTGAGTGCATTGCATTCTCAAAAAATATTTCTGATTGCTTGACTGCTAAGATATTGTTGACTACTTAAGGGGAAACCTTAAGTAGAGAGGCAAACAGTTGCCTAGTGTGATTTTGAGGGCTCCAGATTCTACTTTCTGTCTCAAAATATCTTCTTTGTCTCCAATATCTCTAGAATGTCCTACAGAAGTCATGGTTGTCATTTGGAAATAAAATTATTTTGGATTCTCATTTTATATCTTATACCAAAATACATTATGGATAGTGTGTTAATTTTATATGTTGCATACAAAATTAATATGAATTGAGTGGATTAAAACTACACACATTTACTACACCATAATTTCTGTGGTCAGGAGTCTGAACCCAACATGGGGTGTGTCTTCTGTAAGGCTGCCTTCAAGCTGTCTGCTGGGATTGGATTCTCATCTGGAGGTTCAACTGGGAATGTGTCAATAGTCTAATATGCAGAGTAGCAGAATTTTTATTCTTGGAGCTATAGGATTCATGGCAGATTGCTTTTCCAAAGCCAGCAATAGGAAGATACTAAAGTGAGTCTACTAGTGAGAGACAGTCTTATATAATGTAACATAGTCATGGGAGTGACATTTCATCAATTCAGCCGTATTTTATGGACGAGAAGCAGGTTATAGATCCTGCCCACATTCAAGGGTAGGCGATTATACTAGGTTATGAGCACCAAAAGGTAGAGATTATCGGGACCACTTTAAAAACTGTCTAGTGGGTGTCTGGGGGGCTTGGTGGGTTAAAGCCTCTGCCTTCCGCTGAGGTCAGATTCCAAGATCCTGGGATAGAGCTCCCCATCAGGCTCTCTATAGCAGGGAGCCTGCTTCCCTTCCTCTCTCTTGCCTGCTTCTCTGCCTACTTTTGATCTCTATCAAATAAATAAATAAAATCTTAAAACAAATAAGCAAACAAACAAACAAAAAACAAAACTATCTAGCTCAGTCTGTCCTCTGGCCTCCAGTGATTCATGTTCCTCCCATATGCAAAATACACGCATCCTCTCCTAAGTTTCCAAGAAGTCTCATTCCATTAAAGCATTTGTTTAGAATAAAACAAACTTTTTATCACATTAATCAAGTGTGGATGAGATTTCCATGTGTGATCTGTTCATTGTAGCTCCTAAGGCACAGTTCTCTGTGGACTTGCAAAACTATAGACAAATTATCTGCCCTCTTCAAGAGACAATATTGTGTGTGTGTATATATATATATATATATATATATATATATATATATCTCACATTTCCTTTACTCATCCATCAACAGACATTTTAGGTTGTTTCTGTATCTTTACTATTGTGAATAATGTGGCAATAAACATGGAAGTGCAGATATCTCTTCTAGACACTGATTTCATTTCCTTCGGATCTATACCCAGAGGTAAGATTACTGATGTTATGCTAACTGAAATAAGCCAGACACAGAAAAGCAAATACTGCATGATCTCACTTATATGTGGAATCTAAAATAGTCAAACTCAGAGAAGAAGAGAGTAAAAGAGTGGTTGCCAGGGGTTAGAGGAAGGGGAAATGGGGAGATGTTGGTCAATAGGTACAGTTTCAGTTATGCGAAATGAGTAAGTTCTGGAGATCTAATGTAAAGCAATAGGAGTATAGTTAGCAATACCGAATTATGTACTTGAAATTTGCTAAGAAGGTAGATCTTAAGTGCTCTCACCACCCACAAACACACACACACAATGACAACTATGGGAAGTGATGGATATATTAATTAGCTTGATTGTGGTGATTATTTCACCAGATACACACACACACACACACACACACACAGGAATGTTATTTGACCTTAAAAAAGAAGGAAATCCAAGTCCAAGTTTTTATTAACAGTCTATTCAAGGCCACTTAGGTTTTCTCTATCATGCTTCTCAGAATTCTTCCAGTCTCTCCCTTATGTTAGCTTCTAAAGATACTTCCGTACTTTTATATATTTGTTACTTGAGCAATCCAGTATTGATACCAAAATATGTATTAGCTTTCTATTGGTGTAACACATAAACACAAACTTGGAAGCCTAAAATAACAAACTTTTGCTATCTCATAGCTTCTGTATGAGGGATTCTGAGCATGGCTTACCTGGGTCCCCTGCAAGGCTGCAAGTGAATTGTCCTCCAGAGCTGGGTTCTTGTCTGAAGATAGAGGTTATGGGGCCACCTTAAGGTTTATCTGCCATGGATGGCTTGAAGAATCATATGTGAAACAAATAAATAAAATAGGCTTTGCTACATTAAAAAAAAAAAAACAACCTAAAAATTTCTGATCATAGAAATGATGAAAAATTATTAAAACTGACTAAGATGTGAGTTCAACAAATCTGATTTTAAATTATTAATATTGTAAACATTTACAAAGCTCACACAGACTGATAAGGAAAGCAGTAGATAATTAATAAGCAGAAGAGAGAAGGTGGAAAAAGTCACAAAAATATAAAAGCTAGCAAAGGTGTATAAATGTTTAGCTTTGTTTATAAATAAAAATAAAACAATAATAATACTTGCAGTTATCAAATTAATAAAATCAGATGCAAAATTATCCATACTGGTAAAGTTGTAGCAACTTAACTTGTCCCTGCTAAAAGTGGAAAATTAGTGTGTTATGAAGGCAGTGTATTCTAAAGTTTCTGTTTCAAACACTTCAAAGTTTTACATACTGTTTTACCTAGTAATTCCTCTTCCAGGAATCTGCTATAATAATCAGCAATGTGGACAAAGATTTATGCCCAATGATTTTCTCTGAAGCACTGTTTATAATAATAAGGCATTGAAAATAATCTAAACATCCATCAAGAGGGGAGATGTTGAGTAAATTATGGTATATTTATAATGTGGAATGTTATGCAGCCATTAAAATGATATTTAAGATGAATACTAAATGATATGGAGAAATGCTTAGGTAGGTAAGAGAAAGGAAGGATATAAAGTTGCTTATAGTGTGAAACTAATATGTAAAATAATGTATTATTAAGAGAAAGGGTGTAAAGATGTTATCAGTGATTTTCTTGTGGTTGAACTTATCCCTCTTACACGATTGTTTTCAGTAATGAGCTAGTTGCCTTATTTTGGAATATATATATAGAGAGAGAGAACGAGCGAGCACCTTTGTCATCCATGTTCTTTCACTTTTCATTTTTTTTTTAACCAGAAGTTAATGTTGGGTAAGCAAGTTTGCTTGAAATGACATCAATTAAAGCTAGTTTTGGACCCTGGTAGAGGTCAGTGGATAAAACTGGTAGAAATGAAGGTAAAGAAAGAGACCTCAGATTTAGTAATTATTCTTAGACATCTTTGCAATTGCCAGAGTAGAGTGATATGGTAAACAGTACGTAAGTATAGAAAACACTTTAAAAATAATAGAGTAAGTTTTAGTATTTTGTTTTTTGCATTGTGAATATATTACCCATGAGTGGATAAAAAAGTACTAATTTATATGAATGGGTACTTTGGGCTTAGGATAAAATATGTAGTGAACATCACAAACATTTCAAAATATTTAACCTGAAGCAACTCAGTGGAAGTGAAGATGACGTTTGCCAAGACACGGTGTTAGAGGAGGACGTGAGGAGTTCAGTTAAAATTATTTCAAGGAATGTGAGATCGAAAAAGATAACCTTTCCATGTTCATATAATGTGATTTATATAATACATAATTAAATTAAGACCCTAAAAATTATAAGTATGTATTTGATCATTTGATTTATATTACTAGTAAGTAAATACTACAAATAACTGCATCAAAACTCTGATTGATCTCATTATGAATATGAAGAATTGCCTAATAATCATGATCACTTTCTGTCTGATATATACTGTTTTATTTCTTGTATTTTTTTCTGCAGAAAGTACATTGACAAAAAGGTGGATAAGATTTTCTGTTTATAATGTAAAAGAAAATTTAAAATTGTAGGTATATTGTAGGAGAATAAAAATATCCTTTATTCCACTCTAAAATAAACAGGTCCCAACTCCTTCCTACCTAGGTGGTTTGAAAGTGTATGTAAGAGTCTAGAAATCCCAGGAAACCTACAGTGCTGGAACAACGAAAGGAGAAAAAAAATACAGAGAATGGACTGTTACGAATGCTGGGAAATCAGCTCTCCATTTTTTTTTTATAAACCTTTTTATGACTTGTCTCCTTGAAAACTAGTATAACTTCTCCCTGTAAACAGCAACCTAACACTCAGAACCTTTTTGTTTTTCTTTTGTTTCTTAAACTTCAAAAAGAACCAGAGAGAACTCTTATCTCCACAAGGGGTAAAGGAGCCTCTTGTGGCATATTCAGTCCTTGATCTATAGATGAAAGTCAGCCCTTTGGATTAATTGAGATGGTATGGGGAGCCTTTCTGTTGTGGTCTGCAGCTTCCTGTATAAAGATAGATGAGAAAACAGAGGATTATATGCATCTTGTCCCATTTTAGACCCAAGTGCTTATGCCTAGTCTTATCTAAAATAAAAGATACAGTTGGAAGCAGAAGAGATGTTTTTGAGTCATTGAGCCCTAATTTAGGAGTTCAAAATATGACAAAGAACAACATATAGTTGGAGAAAGAAAGTTGTATAATTTGTTTTTTGGCTCATTTCTTATTTTTTTTTTCAAGATTTTATTTATTTATTTGACAGACAGAGATCACAAGTAGGCAGAGAGGCAGGCAGAGAGAGAGAGGAGGAAGCAGGCTCCCTGCTGAGCAGAGAGCCTGACGCGGGGCTCAATCCCAGGACCCTGAGCCAAAGGCAGAGGTTTTAACCCACTGAGCCACCCAGGCACCCCATCTCATTTCTTATTTTTATTTCCTCTAGGTTTTTTCCTCTGCTTTAAAATAGATAGAGGAAGAATAAAGAAAGAAATTCATGAAGAAAGAAATCCATGAAGAAAGAAATTCTTATCCTCAGAAATTGTGCTAAAATTGAGTATTTCAGACACACTTTGCCATCCTTAAACAACTAACAAATTTTATGCTTTTTCTCAGCCTTCTTCCACATTTCCATCCCCCAGAAAGAGAAGAGTTAGGCTCACATTCCTGTTTTTCCCATTAACTGATGACTTTTGGTTAAAAAACAGATGAAGATTTCTGACAGACTGATAATCTCTTATCCTTGGATTATTTATGTTTCAAACAAGCTCGATGTAATTGATATCTACCATAGCTTCACTAGAGGTTGAACTTCATTATTCTTACTAAGATATCATTTCTAGAGCCCCTGTATTCATTTACATGTTTCAAAAGATTGCATAAGAAAGTCTAGGCTTTGCTAACAAGTTATGGAAATTTCTTACAAAATTATATTGAAAATAATGGCACTAATAGCTAATGTTTGTTGAAAGATATGCCTTTATGAAAGAAGGGGTGATTAAGATGGGCAGTCTCTTTTTTTGTGGGGAGGGCAGTCTCTTCAAAGTGAATCAGTATGTCTATTAACCTTTTGAGGTTCATTCCATATTATCCTAACATGTTAATTTAGTTGTTAGGGAAGAAAGATCTACCAATAGGTCTAGAATTCATTTCCTCCCTTTACAGGGTGATGCCTCAAAAAAGAATGAGTCTCTGGTCAAATCTTTTTGTAAATATGCTAATAGATCTTTTGGCAAACATATATGGTGTTTACTAGCAGGAAAATCTTCATCTATGGAATCCTTTTAAAAGGATGTACCTGATCTACATGAACTGACTGTGATAAATAAACCTAGAATCTATTGATTCATAAAGAATGACTTACAGGGGGGTGCCTGGGTGGCTCAGTGGGTTAAAGCCTCTGCCTTCAGTTCAGGTCATGATCCCAGGGTCCTGGGATCGAGCCCCAAATTGGGCTTTCTGCTCGGCAAGGAGCCTGCTTTCTCCTCTCTCTCTCTCTGCTGGCTTCTCTGCCTACTTGTGATCTCTGACAAATAAATAAATAAAATCTTAAAAAAAAATAATGACTTACAGGAAAATGTCATGAAAGCTATATAATAACTAGAATATAAAATGCAAATGTATCATGACCAAACAAGCTCCCTTTTTATAAGCAATGCTCTTGTGGGCATCACTTAGAGACCTTATGTTAAATATGAGCTGCAAATGTGTCCTTCTGTGTATTTATGGTCCCAGATTTTTCCCTCTGTTCCTGTGTTTTATGATAATTTGTATTCTTGGATTATTAATATAGCTCAATATCGGAAGATTATCTCTGATTCTTGGGAGCCTGATTTGACAGATACCCCAATCCTTTGAAATATCTTGAATGAAGACTTAATTTAATACAGGTTTAGCAAACACTTGTATGTTTTTAAAAAAATTTAATTCCAGTGTAGTTAACATGCAGTGTCTATGCTGTATTAGTTTCAGTTGTACAATATAGTGATCCAACATTTCCATAATTACCCAGTGCTCTTTGGGAGAAGTGCATTCCTTATCCCCTTCACCTATTTCAGCCATCCCCCCACCCACCATACTTCTGGTAACCACCAATCTATTCTCTATAGCTAGGAGTTTGGTTTTTGGGTCATCTTTCTTTTATTCCCCTTTTGTTTGCGTTGCTTCTTAAATTCCACATAGGAGTGAAATCATATGGCATCTGTCTTTCTCTGACTGGTTTATTTCACTTAGCATTATACTCTCTTGCTCTATGTTGTTGCAAATGAAAATATTTCATTTTTTATGGCTGAATAATGTTCCACTATATATATAATATATATAACATAGATTATAATATTCCATAATATTCCAATATATATATAGATATAGATCTATATATATATCTTATCTTCTTTATCCATTCATGTATTGATAGACACTTGGGCTGCTTTCATAGTTTAGTTACTGTAAATAATACTTCAATAAATATAGGAGTAGATATATCCCTTCAAAATAGGTATTTTGGGGGTAAACACTCTGTAGTATGGCTAGTGGATTGTAGGATAGTTCTATTTTAAAATTTTTGAGGAACCTCCATACTGTCTTCTCCAGTGGCTACACCAATTTACATTCCTACCAACAGTAGGGAATACTTGTCTTAGTCAAATAAGTGGTACAGTGTAATCAGAACTAGGGTTATCCTTTTTAAAAAAAGATTATTATTATTATTATTTATTAAATTATTATTATTTATTTTTTAAAGTTTTTTGTTTGTTTGTTTGTTTTTGATTAGGAGAGACAGCAAGAGAGGAAGCATAAGCACAGGAAGTGGGGGAGGGAGAAGCAGACCTCCCACTGAACAGGGAGCCCGAGGCGGGGCTGGATTCCAGGACCCTGGGATCATGACCCAAGCCAAAGGAAGATGTTTAATGACTGAGCCACCCAGGCACCCCAGCACTAGGGTTATCCTGAATGGATAAGCTGTTTATTTCACTCACAGTCCTTAAAGGTGGGGTTCATTGCTGAACACTCTTTATTAAATAATCAGGCATTGACTTGGAGTTTCAAGATTGGCACAAAGCAACTCTTTATTTTTAAACCTTGTTTAAGTTTGGGTTCACTCAGGAGGGGGCCCTGAGATATAGGGCAGAGTGCTGATAGTTTATTTGGGAGCTCAAAGGAGCACCTGTAGGAAGTGAGGAAGTGATACAATAAGGAGAAACATCAATCAGTGGTGTGCTATTAGGCTAACTACAACAGTGTGTGACTGAGGTTAAGTTCCATGGGAAAGCTCTGAAAAATGATGCCAATGACATACTCAGAATTATTCATCTGAGGATCAGGGAAACTGGGGTATTTATACACTGAAACCTGAGGGTGCCTGGTAGAGGGACCTGGTAGAGGGTGTGCTATGTCCCTGGGTCTTCTGGTTTTCTATGCTTGGAAAGCATGTTTTTCTGTAGTTCTGGAAAAAAGATCCTCCAGTTTCCTTTTTCCAAAGAAACTGGCAGTTTGGAGTTTCTGCAGCATATGAAAGCTCTGATGGACAACAGCACCAACTCTCTGCTCTATCCTTCAGTCATCTCTTTGAACATATCTGCTCCCTCTGGTTGGCCGTGAGAGTCTCTGCATGCATTCATTCAACAAAGATGTATTTAGTTATGTTGGAGATATGACAGGTATATCAGATCAATAAATAGATGACAAATAATTAACATATGAGGTAATGAAATGTATTGACACAAAAAATAAAATGGGATGTGCTTGGTTAAAAAATGGTCCTGAAGCTTTCAGTCCTAATCCCTGGAATTGGTAAATGTTACCTTATTTCAAGAAAAAGAACTTCACTGGTGTCATTAAGTTAAAGATCTTGAGATGGGGAGTCTATCCTGGATTATCTGAGTAGACCATGCATGCCATCACAAGTGTCCTTAGAGAGACAGAGAGGATTTCACAGACAGACTGGGAAAAGACCATGAGAAGACAGAATTTAGAGTAATACAGCCACAAGCTAAGGGATGGCAGAAGCCACCAGAAGCTGGAAAAAGCAAGCAATGGATTCTTCTTTAGGGTCTCTGGAGGGAACATGGCCTTGATGGCATCTTGGATTTCAGCCCAGTGAAACTGATTTCAGATTTCTGGCCTCCAGAAATGTGAGAGGAAATGTTATTGTTTTCAAACACCCAGTTTCTGGTGGTTTATTACAGCTCGTCAAGGAAGTGATACAGTGGTCAAAAAAGGGAATAAATGACTGGGCAGTCCCCATTTTACCTGTTGGGGCCATTGGGCCATACTCTCTGAAGGGTATGTTTGAGCAAAAATTTGAATGACATGTGCCTGATAGCCATTTGTATGTCTTCATTGGAGAAGTGTCTGTTCATGTCTTCTGCCCATTTCTTGACATGATTATCTGTTTTGTGTGTGTTGAGTTTGTTTACTGTTTCCTTTGCTGTGTGGAAGCTTTTGATCTTGATGAAGTCCCAAAAGTTCATTTTTGCTTTTGTTTTCTTTGCCTTTGGAGACATATCTTGAAAGAAGTTGCTGTGGCTGATATCAAAGAGGTTACTGCCTATGTGCTTCTCTAGGATTCTGATGGAGTCCTGTCTCAAGTTGAGGTCTTTTATCCATTTCGAGTTTATCTTTGTGTACAGTGTAAGAGAATGGTTGATTTTCATTCTTCTACATATAGCTGTCCAATTTTCCCAGCACCATTTATAGAAGAGACTGTCTTTTTAGCACTTTATATTTTTTCCTGCTTTGTCAAAGATTATTTGACCATAAAGTTGAGGGTCCATATCTGGGATCTCTACTCTGTTCCACTGGTCTATGTGTCTGTTTTGATGCCAGTACCATGTTGTCATCGTGATCACAGCTTTGTAGTAAAGCTTGAAATCAGGCAATGTGATGCTGCCAGTTTTGTTTTACTTTTTCAACATTTCCTTAGCAATTCGGGGTCTCTTCTGATTCCATACAAATTTTAAGAGTATTTGCTCCATCTCTTTGAAAAATACCAGTGGGAATTTTGATCGAAATGGCATTAAAAGTATAGATTGCTCTAGGCAATATAGACTTTTTAGCAATCTTTATTCTTCCAATCCAAGAGCATGGAACGGTCTTCCATCTTTTTGTGTCTTCTTCAAATATGAAAAAATGTTCATCATCACTAGCCATCAGGGAGATTCAAATTGAAACCACATTAAGATACCACCTTACACCAGTTAGAATGGCCAAAATTAGTAAGACAGGAAACAACGTGTGTTGGATGTGGAGAAAGGGCAACCTTATACTGTTGGTGGGAATGCAAGTTGGTGCAGCCAATTTGGAGAACAGTGTTGAGTTCCCTTAAGAAATTAAAAATAGAGCTTCCCTATGACCCTGCAATTGCATTACTGGGTATTTACCCCAAAGATACAGATGTCGTGAAAAGAAGGGCCATCTGTACCCCAATGTTCATAGCAGCAATGGCCATGGTCACCAAACTGTGGAAATAACCAGGATACCCTTCAACTGATGAATGGATAAGGAAGATGTGGTCCATATACACCATGGAGTATTATGCCTCCATCAGAAAGGATGAATACCCAACTTTTGTATCAACACGGACAGGACTAGAAGAGATTATGCTGAGTGAAATAAGTCAAGCAGAGAGAGTCAATTATCATATGGTTTCCCTCATTTGTGGAGCATAAGAAATAACATGGAGGACATGGGAGATGGAGAGGAGAAAGGAGTTGAGGAAAATTGGAGGGGGAGATGAACCATGAGAGACTATGGACTCTGAAAAACAATCTGAGGGTTTGAAGGGGCAGGGGTAGGAGTTTGGGGGAGCCTGGTGGTGGGTATTATGGAGGGCATGTATTGCATGGAGCACTGGGTGTGGTGCATAAGCAATGAATTCTTGTACACTGAAAAAAAATTAAATAAAAAAAATTGAATGACAACAAGAGTATGAGTGATTTAAGGGAAAGGCTTCTCAGGAAAGGGGCAGCAAATGCAAAGACTCTTGGTTGTGAGTAACCCTGATCTGTCTGAGGAACAGCTGGGATGGGAGTTCTTGTTCTTGAAACTGAGAGAGCTGGAAGGAGAGTGTCAAGCGATGAGACAGAATAGTGAGTGGGACCCAGGTTATGTTAAGGTCATGCAGGACTTGGGAGTTTTACTCTGGGTAAACTGGAAGACATTTATAAGTTTCTAGAAAAGTGGACTGACTTTTAAAGCTCCCTGACTCACTCTATCAATTATTAGCTTTTACTTAATTTTTCCCTGGTTAAAATTGGAGGAAGCTCTTCCAGTCCCGTCAAGTCTCGTCAAGTCCTGTCAAGAAGTGGGGTATGACCACTTCCTCATATCAGGGAGATCATACGATAGTTGTCTTTCTCTGCTTGACTTATTTTGCTAAGCATGGTACGCTCTAGTTCCATTCATGTTGTCGCAAGTGGGTAGGAGAAGAATAAATGAAACAAGATGGGATTGGGAGGGAGACAAACCATAAGTGACTCTTAATCTCACAAAACAAACTGAGGGTTGCTGGGGGGAGGGGGTTTGGGAGAAAGGGGTGGGATTATGGACATTGGGGAGGGTATGTGCTTTGGTGAGTGCTGTGAAGTGTGTAAACCTGGTGATTCACAGACCTGTACCCCTGGGGATAAAAATATATGTTTATAAAAAATAAAAATTAAAAAAAAAAAGAAGAAGTTGGGTATGAGCTGTCCATTCCTGGTCCGGTCCAAGCATAAATGATCTACAAGCCAAACATCAATTTCCTTCCACTGAGATTACTTCCTTCCTTTAGCTGACTCCTGGGAATTTTGAATTCTAATACAGGCTCTGTGTGTCCTGCCTTTCCACGGCTTATCTACTATTGCTCTTTCAGAGCCCAGAAGGGGTTTGAGTATGAGTTCTGTCCCCAGATAAATGAGTGAGTGAAGCTGGGGATGGGAGTGTAGGATTGATGGGGATTATAAACAAACAATCACCCATGACCATGTCCCTTGTTCAACCTTTGACACAAAGAGCATCCATGATGGTGTCTTTTCTTAAACATGGCTGGAATCTTAAACTACTTCTTAAGGTAGATGGGATTGGGAGGGAGACAAACCATAAGTGACTCTTAATCTCACAAAACAAACTGAGGGTTGCTGGGGGGAGGGGGTTTGGGAGAAGGGGGTGGTATTATGGACATTGGGGAGGGTATGTGTTTTGGTGAGTGCTGTGAAGTGTGTAAACCTGGTGATTCACAGACCTGTACCCCTGGGGATAAAAATATATGTTTATAAAAAATAAATAATTATATTAAAAAAAAAAAAAAGAAAAAAAGAAAAAAAAAGAACCATATCTCTCTGTGTGTTATATTCCTTACAGGACAAAATACGTTGCCTTATATAGATTAAGTGTTCAATACATATTTACTGAACAATTTGTTGTTGGTCAGCATTTGATATTTAGAGTAAAAGAATGAACTACGAAGTAGAATGAATCACACCCATCCTTCCTGCTTTTTCTTATCTGACACTCCACACAAGCTAAGGCTGTAGGAGTTGACTGTACTAGACCTTGGAGTTGCTGAAGCTCAACACCCACCTTCCCCTCCTGCACATATAGTCTCAGGAGAGAGTTCTGTGGGTGTGGTTTAGAGGCAGCTGAAGGGGCGGCCTTTTCAGTTTGAGTCTCAGAGCTGACTCATTAGCCCCTAGAAAACCTTAGTATTATGCCACCTCCTTCCTTCCACCCACTTCTTCCCACCAACATCTTTACAGAGAAGAACATTTAGATCTAGATTAGTTTATGTATATACTTTTTATGTTATGAACACTAAAGCTATTACCCCATTGGCTGGATAATTTTAATCTACTTATCCATTATCTGCTCCAATTCCACAAAGGTTTTGAAACAGTTATATTTATATATCTATATAAAGAGTACAGAAAAAGCTAGAGGAAAATACAAATGCTAGATTGTTTGTTTGGTACAGATTAGAATGTAATAAGTGGACAAAGAATTGGAAAATCACAGTGGGATGAACTAATCAGGAAAACCTTCTGAGAAGCAATTAATCTATTATGACACTCACTTCTATTCATTCAGGTCCCTGGAGTTATTTTTTCTTTGGTTTTTCTGCAGACTTGCTCTTAGACTGATGGTATAATGAGAAGGCTTGCCCTTAACTAATATTCAAAATTTTCATCATGTTTATTTCCACAGAAAGAGGGAGAAAGAGAATTCTCCACTAGGAATGGGTCTTTACAGCTTGTTTTGATAAGAAGCCTAGATATTTCATAGATTTCATATTTCATAGTGTTTTAGGACATTATCATAGAAATAGAGAATAGTCTGTAGGAGGAGAATCAGAGTTATCCAGAAGGAAAGAAAATCAGAAAAATGGAAGAAACTTCAAGCAAAAGGCAAACTTTTTAAAGACTTTTTAAAGACTCCCACTGTGAAAATAAATGACTGTGGTCAAACTAGTTTAAAGCTTTCCTTTTTCATTTTCAAGTTTTAGATAAGGGAGAGAGATTGTAGGTTCAACCCCTTCCTTTTACAGATGACAAAGCCAGGGCCCAGAGACATTAAGTGATTTGCTCATGGTCACACAGCATGGGGCAAAACTATAACTACATTTCAGATGGAATAACTCCCGGTCCTGGGCTGTTTGTACTACAGCTCATTGCTGTCTCCAGCTGATGTCATCTGGGAAGGAGGCATGTAGGGGCATCAGCAGCATGGATCAGCAGGGAAAAGGAGAGATGCAGGACACATGGGAGGGCTGGAGAGACTAACCTTGTGACTAGGCTAGAACCATCAAGGACTATTGGACAAAGTTTTACAAAGGGTGTGGCAAATTTTGATATGTTTCTGGTAGAAAGCAGTATTGGGAATTCACTCCAGGAAACAGAACAACAGGAGAATTACAGGAAGAAGTGTATTAAATGATGGAATCTAAGGTTTGAAATCACCACTTTAGTTAAAGCAGGTCTCCAGGTGTGAGTTGAGGTAACAAGATTCGTGCCTAGAGGAAGGCTATGGGAAGGACTAAGCAGCCTATCAGATCCTCAGCCACTGATGGCTGGGCTAGGGCCAACTGCAAATCCAGAATGGAATTTATATAGTCAGTGGAGAAAACTGTGCCCACACCTTATTTAATGCAGAAAGAATGAGACTTGGAGAAAAGATGAATAATAATCAAAACTCACCTGTTATATGGGTAACTGTGAATACAACCATCTTCTCTTGCTAGTCTACAGGGGTTGAACCAGATATTATTTCTTTCTCTTATCAGGACAGACTACGAAGAGGAGCTAAACATGAAGATTAGAGACCTCTTGAATTTAGCTGATAGGGTCCCTGGAAGATAGTTGAATCCTTAGGCATATGCATATTGTATCAGTTAAGATGTGTTGGACAAGTAACAGATCGCCCGAATAAAATCAGCTTATCCCACCAGGATGCTTATTTTTGTACTTAACAATTGTTCTGGAGGCAGGCAGTCAAGAAGTTATTCTGTGACAGAAAATGAAATTGTTTAATTTTGCTACTCTACCATTCTTAGTGTATTAACAACGATTCCTCTCTTAGTTGCAAGATGGTCGCTGCAGCTCCAAGCACAAGTCTACCTTTATGCGACAGCATTCTAAACAAGAAGTAGGAATGGAAAATGGAAAAAAAAAAAAAAAAAAAAAACCTTTCTCTGCATACTTCTCTCATCATTAAAAATATTTTCCAGAGGCTCCTCTTGGGAAGTTTACCTTACATTTTATTTTCAAGAACTGGGTCACATGACTTACCTAAATCAATACTGCCTGATGCAAACAGGTTTGCCATGATTGACTAAACGTGTTTGACTCTTGAATTTCTTCCCGTTATTCATTATTTATTTCCTAGAGCTAGACATATTTTTACTCCGTCAAAATTTGTTTCTCTGAATACGGACATTGGGAAGAAAACTAACAGTCGACCACACTCAGTAAACGGACTTAGAACTTCTATAACATTTTGAGCTGCACTTGACTACAGATAGGGCCTGATGTACACTGACTTTTCTTATTGTTTTACCTAGCCACATATTGACAGGATGAAGAAACAAAGTCTTCAAAAAAAGTTTCTTCAAGGTCCATCCAAAATCCAGAAGTCTCTCCTTTGATTTAAAGTAAAAATAAAAGACTGAGTTAAACACATTTAAAAGTAAACAAATGAATAAAAACACCATTTGTCTTTTTTCTACAGTCTAAGTTGAGTAGTAACAGAAGCATATGAAATAGGAAATAATGCCACATTCCTTTTTCTGTCTCATGTTTTTCCTTAACCTTCTTTTCTAAAATTCTACTCTGATTCTATTTTAACTAAGAATATAGAACATTTTCATTTTCATGAATGAAAATAGGTCAGTGATCTTTACATGGATGTATTTGATATAACTTAAAAGTAATTAACAAACATGTTTTGAGTATTTCTCACCATTGGAAGGTGGAGAATTACTTGGGTTGCATAGTTACCCTCTGTGGCACAGTGTTATGTATTCACCAGACCCTGTGGCTACATTATAGTTCTCAAACTCAATTTCAGATCAGCGGGCCCATATAATTGAGTTCTAGTCAATGAAATGGCAATAGGGGTAAAATATACTATTTCCAGCGCTGGCTCATACAGAATTCTCCATGCATATAGGTTGAATTGCCCCACACCTTACTCCCCCCCTCCAAAATAAGCTATGCTGACAGTCCTAACTCCAAATACCTCAGAATACCTTGGAAATATAGACACTTCAGATACAATTAATTAAGTTAAGATGCCATAATGGAGCAGGTTAGCTCCATAATCCAATATGACTTGTGTCCTGATAAGAAGAGGGGAATGCCATGTGCTATGAGCTGAATATTTATGGTTTCCCCACCTGGCCCAAATTTATCTGTTGAAATCTTAAGGTCCAAAATGATGGTATTGGAAGGTGGGGCCTTTGGGAGGTGATTTCAGTGATGAGGGTAGGGCCCTGCTGGATAGAATTACTGCCCTTTTAAAAGAAGCCCAGAAAATCTCTCTGGCCCCAAATGCCATGTGAGGATACAATGAAGACTCGGTAGCCTACAACCTGGAAGAGGGCTCTTCCTGACACCTGACCATGGATTTCCAACATCCAGAACCTTGAGCAATAGATTTCTGCGGTTTCTAAGCCACCCAGTCTGTGGAGTTTTGTTACAGTGGGCAGGACAGAAGAAGACACCATGTGAGGGCACAGAGTGGAGGAAGAGTGCCTTTGGACTGGGGAGGCAGATTTTGAAGTGTTGCAGCTACAAACCAATGAGTGTCTGGGGCTATCAGAAGCTGGGCGAAGAAAGGAAGAATTCTACCTTACAAGATTCGGGGAAACATGGCTCTGCCAGCACTTTGATTTTGGACTTCTAGCCTCCAGAGCTATGAGAGAACAAAAGGGCATTGCTTTTTGCCACCAAGTCTGTGGTTCTTTGTTACAGCCACCTTAGAAAACTAATGTACTATCTTCCATTCTCAATCTCTCTCTTCTCTCACCAGCTAGCCAAATCCAAAGATAAAATAGAAAATGGAACATCAGAACCACTTCCAGACCTTGAGTCACTAAATAACTACATGATTCAGATACCACCTCATTGTTCTTCTGTATGGACAGTGATCTGAGAGCGAAATGATCTGTCTTAAGTCCTGACATATTGGACATTGTTTGTAACAACAACTGTATCCTCAACTGAACATATTACAACGTCTAGACTGAAAATGTTGTGAAATTAGTGGTAAACACAATGTAGATAATTTTAGAGTTCCTATTCTGTTGATACAATAGATATAATAAATCAGATGAACCAAAATGTTGTCTGCCTATTTAGGAGGCTGTGAATCAATAAGAGGGCCCTTTTCTGTCTCAGGTCCTATTATCAGAACATGGAGAGGTCCTGCCTCATGAACTTAGAACAAGTTAAGTAACAAGAGTAATGACGTAGAGAAGGGTTTTGGCTCTGGTTTGTGAGTGTGAAGCTACCCTTTCTTCTCCTTTAAGATTATTGTACAAACTTCGGTTGGTAAATATTCTGCATTTATAATAGAAAAGGAGGAAATTGCTATCAATATCTGAATAACTCAGTTCTTGTAAATCCAATGCACAAATGCGGGTGGTTGCACAAGCTCTCTTCATCATATCCTCTTGTCTTCACCCTAGAGCATATATTGGAAAGATTGTGAAATACTCACTTTAAAATCTTAAGATACTTTTCTTTGGGAAGGTAAAAATAAGTAAAATTTTAAAGAAAAAAAGTCCAGTGTATCCAGATGCAACCAAAAGGGACTGTAACCTAGCTTGTACTCAGCAATCAAGGTTCGATTCTCACCATGAGCACTAATCATTAGCTGTGTGACCTGGAGGAATTTGCTCTGTTCTCAGGTATCTCTACCATCACCTACTGAAAGAAGGAGTGGAGGGCTTTTTTTTTTTTTTTTTTTTAAGATTTTATATATTTATTTGACAGAGGGTGGGAGAGAGAGTGAAAGCACAAGCAGAAGGATCAGCAGAGGAAGAGGAAGAAGCAGGCACTTCTTCACTGAGCAGGAGCCTAATGTACTTGATCCCAGGACCCTGAGCTTATGACCTGAGCCAAAGGCAGACACTTAACTGACTGAGCCACCCAGGAGCCCCAGGAGTGAAGGGCTTTTGAAAGTTGTTTGCAGAGGGGCACCTGGGTGGCTTAGTCATTAAGCATCTTCCTTCGGCTCAGGTCATGATCCCAGGGTCCTGGGAATGAGCCCCACATTGGGTTCCCTGCTCAGCAGGAAGCCTGCTTCTCCCTCTCCCACTCCCCCTGCTTGTGTTCCCTCTTTCACTGTCTCTCTCTGTCAAACAAGTAAATAATATAAAAAAAAATCTTAAAAAAAAAGTTGTTTGCAGAAGCCAAACTTTCCGGGTATTTCCTCAGAGGCTAACTCAAGAAGCTTCTGCCAGAATCCCTCTGCCTTTATGTGTTTTACACATTAAGCTTCCACAGAAAACAAACAACAGATAGGCAAACAGAACGAAAAGGATGCAGCTGCTGTGGAAAACAGTTTGGTAGTTGGGAAGTTAAACATAGAATTAGCATATGACCTAAAAATGCCACTCCTAGGTGTATACTCCAAACAAATACTTGTATACCAATAATCCCTGAAACATAATTTATAATAACTAAAAAGTAGAAATAACCCAAGTGTCCATCAACAGATAAATGGATTAACAAAATGTGGCATATGCATGCAAAGGAATACTATTCAGACATAAAAAGAACACGTGATACAACACGGATGAACCTTGAAAACATTATGCTAAGTGAAAATGGACAAATGTTGGTTGACTCCATCTCTATGAAATAACTAGAGTATGTAAATTCATAGAGACAGAAAGTAGCTTAGTTAATGACATTGGGAGAGTTATTAATACCAACAAATTGTGCATTTTGAAATGGTGAACATGGCAAGTTTTATATGTGTTTTACCACAATAAAAATAATTAAATATAAAAAAATTTTCAAAGTTAAAAAACAAACAATTTGCAATGATGTGGACGGAACTAGAAGGTATTATGCTAAGCAAAATAAGTGAATCAGAGAAAGACAATTATCATATGACCTCACTGATATGAGGACTTTGAGAAACAGGACAGAGGATCATAGGGGAAGGGAGGGAAAAATGAAACAAGATAAAACCAGAAAGGGAGACAAACCATAAGAGACTCTTAATCTCAGAAAACAAACTGAGGGTTGCTGGAGGGGAGGAGGGTGGGAGGGATAGGGTGTCTGGGTGATGGACATTGGGAAGAGTACGTGCTATGGTGAGAAAAAAAAAAAATCCTTTTACCAAGGGGTTCTATGCCAATGAAGCTTTGGAAACTACTTGTGTATCATGCTGCACAACCAACGTGCCTTTTCCCTTGCAGAACCGAATCTCTTTATCAGATTACCTAACTCTTCCAAAATTAGACACAGAGATAATTCTACCAAATCAAGCAAACTCTTCATTCTCATCAGCCCTGGATCTCAGAAGCAAGCTGTGCAATGATGACAGTTTGTGGCAAACAGTTCTTGCGTGGGAAGCTCCAGCGATGTGCCCAAAGTAAATAACGTTCCCTCCTATCAGTGTTCCCTGAATAGTCAGTGCAGTTTTTTTTTTTTAATTTTTAATTTTTTATAAACATATATTTTTATCCCCCGGGGTACAGGTCTGTGAATCGCCAGGTTTACACACTTCACAGCACTCACCAAAGCACATACCCTCCTCAATGTCCACAACCCCACCCCCCTTCTCCCAACCTCCCTCCCCCCAGCAACCCTCAGTTTGTTTTGTGAGATTAAGAGTCACTTATGGTTTGTCTCCCTCCCAATCTCATCTTGTTTCATTGATTCTTCTTCTCCTACCCACTTAAGCCCCCATGTTGCATCACCACTTCCTCACATCAGGGAGATCATATATATGATAGTTGTCTTTCTCTGCTTGACTATGCAGCCATCAAAAGAAATGAAATCTTGCCATTTGCGACAACATGGATGGAACTAGAGCATATCATGCTTAGCGAAATAAGTCAGTGCAGTTTTGTCCCTGAAAGTCAGTGCAGGAGATGGTGGTGGGGTCGGATGGGACCAAGAGACATTTCAAACTGTTCTTTCTTCCATCTTATGTAAGTGAAGGTGCTGTTTCAGAGGGTTATGAGGAGGGAGGTGTTTTGAATGTTTTATACAATGATTAATGCCTACACATTTTTTTTAAAAGTGATTCTTACCTCTGATAGTATCCAACAATAGTGATTATGATTTATAATCTTCAAAGACGTACATGTTCTTTTATCTTTTTCTTAGTGTATGGGCAACATGTGTGATGGTTACTAGAGACTCTTAAGTGGGCAATCTGGAAGAGGTTTTCCCCTTCCCCACCCTTTCTCTGTGCCTCGTGTTAAGAATCTGTTCAGTTGACAGGCTGATGAGAAGTGTTTCTTATGTGAGACTGATTGGAAGAGTGAGCAGTTAGAAAAACCTTTTATTGTTTTCTTTTGAGCTTTTCCATGATGGAGCCCTGCTATCAAACAAGTCTTTCTTCACATTTTGTGTCTTAGGGAAGACAAACTTTTAGAGGCACATTTGAAGGACTGCCAAATGGATTTCAGAGAGCTTTACATATGTTAATTAGGAACAACAGTTGCATATTAACATTTATCATTCACCAGTTACAGAATAGCACATAACAAAATGAAGTTCTTTTTTTCCTTATATCTTGTCAAACAATATTAATATACCATTATATTAGAGTATGTTTTAATTATTTTAAGTAACTGACAATGGAAAAAAATAACTGGCAGTGGAACTCCCTCTTTAAGTCAATGTTAATGTAAATATTCTGGGAAAGAATAGACTAAATCTGAGTTAATTGTTAACTTTGCACTTTTGTTGGGCGATGCTCCTATCAGAGTGAGTGTGCCCTTTTCTTCCTCACTTTGCTAAGTTCAGCATAAATCATTAAATATTAGACTCTTTTAAATTCCCAGGAAGTGCTGGGCCCCATTTCCAAAAGACAGGACTTATGTTTCCAAATTGCCATTACCAAAGAATTTTGTAGAAACACCATGGTGAATTAGACTGACCAATCTTGGACACATTTGACGCTTAGTCTGAATAAAATTAGCCTTTCAATGCCCAAATTCTTTCAACACTGCATCTCCCTTATCCCAGTTGTTGATCCTCAAAACATTCTAGAGATACAGCAGATTCAGGAATGAAAGGGGGTGGCATCTTGAGCTACATGTGCATGCTAGCTGGATTGTTTCTCCTTAAGAGAGATGAAGCCAACAGCAAAAGTGAGATCAATTTTGATTAGATAGTATTAATAATAGCGATTACAAAATTTTGAGTGTCTATCATATAGGTGGAGCCTTCTAGAGTTTTCTCCTTTAAACCCAGAAAATGATCCTACAAGTACTATGAAGGTAAACATACATCATTCTGCATGAGTATATTGGGGAGGAAGTACTCTAAAAGTTTTCTAAGGAATAAAGATTTAACCTCTCTTGGAGGATAAGCATCCACCAAGAGAATAGAGAAAAGGGTGTTCTCAATAGGTGATGGGGAGATAAAAAGTTATGAGGTTGGAGATGGTTCAAGCTATCTAAAAAGCAGAGACCAGGGCACCTGGGTGACTCAATTGGTTAAGTGTCTGCCTTTGACTTGGGTCATGATCCCAGGGTCCAAGAACTGAGTGCCACATTGGGCTCCCTGCTCAATGGGGAGTCTGTTTCTCCTTCTGTCTCTCAAGTAAGACCAGGTTAATGTAGCTGGAGGCTTGTGAAGGACAAGGAGCATGACGTTAGATAGGTAGGCAGAAGCCAAATATCTAAGGACTTCTTTTTCTGACCTATTTCTGAGAATTAGTTATTTATATGGACCCCTGCACAGATTCTGGGTTCTCTACCATTATCAAGTGAAATAGGACACTCATTCACTTCCTTGATTATCACAAAAACAAAAGTCACCCAAGGCTTTATGTGTGTAGTAGACTTCATTAGAATTGGGGATGCTGCCAAAGTTATGGTGTAACACATAAACAAATAAAAATTGCATAATAGGCATTAATCTTTTAATATCTTGTAGCCATATCTACCAATATGGACTCTAGCCTGTCAAAAAGTTGCTTCTCCTTAATTTGTCTCCCTTCTCTTAGTTTTCTCCTCCTTTATCTTAGCCTGCCCTCTCTCTTATGCTTCCCTATTAGCACACATCCAATTCCCACTCATTTTGGATATAGATGAGCTTTGTAATCTTTTCTTTCTGTTAATTAATATCTTCAGTATCTCATTTTCCACCCCAAATGACTTGACTTAAAAAATAAGTTCATAATACAATGACAGGTCCCATGCCATGGAGAATTCTGATAAAATGTATTAGGTCATTATTTGTTTTCTATACCTATCTATAAATTCTACCATTTTATCCTTAGTAGTTCATACACACAAAAGAAGCCCACAAAATACTACACATTTCATGCATTCGCTTGGTGATAAATTTATTATCGAAGGCCAGTTTGGATAAGAAAATGAATTAGATGTTGTTGCATTAAAATGCTGCCAAGATACTCCACTCTTTTGGATCCATTATAAAATCCTGGAAAATACGAGTTCTCTTTGTTTATGGACATAACCCGTTGTGACAACTTATTATCTAGCAGTCCTTTTTCACCAAACCTGATCATCTTCCAATTTGTTTTTCTTGATAGAGAAGTCAGAATTCTTGATTGTAAACAACAAAATCTTCTCTGGTTTAACAAGAGGATATTAGTTAAATTGTAGTTAGCTCACAGACTCTCCAGGTTGTAGGAGAACCAGTCTCAGAAGTGATACAACCAGGAATAATACCCAATTACACTGAAAGAGGGGGGTGCAGGAGATAAAAATATGATCGGCTCTGAGACATTAAGCTTGTAAAATCAACATAATTTGAATATTAATTGGATACGGGGATAAGAGGAGGGATAAATTAAGTATGAATCTCGGATTTCTGGGTTAAGGGTTATGGTTTGGTAATTCAGTTTGCTGAGCATTGTGGACGTTTCCATGCAAGGCTACTCAGCATCTTCAGATTTCTCTTCTCTGGCCTGAAAAATTCTTATATTATGATACTGTTGTACAAAGTGGAAACTAGAATTTGCTGTCACTACTTCCTTTATCACTGAGTTGTTTTACAGAGATATCCTCATCCCCACCAAAGGACAGCCTGAGGAAATAGCATGTGCAGACTCCATCTTTGGGTTAGCAAGGTGGAAAGTACTGGAGGTTTTGCTCTCCAGTTTGGAGCATCATTTGAGCCACAGTATTGCTGTCAAGCAGTGGAAGCCATAGTTTTTGCTAGAACAACTCTAATGGGATATAATTGGGTGTGATTCCTGGCAGCATAATGTCCAGTTTTACTGCTACTGCCTCCGGTTTCTCTTGAACCAGTCTTGCTCTCCTGCCATTCTGTATTTTCCAGTGTCACCAGAGTCATTCTTTTAAGCTGAAAATCGATGAGATTGCTCCCCTAATCAAATCTTGCCAGTGGCATTCCTCTGGCCAGAGGAAGAATCAAAACTCCAAAGTTATCAGTTTCCTAGGGGCTGCCAAAACAAATTACTACAAATTGGGGTGGCTTAAAATGAAAGAAATGTATTCTTTCACAGTTTGGAGTCCTGAAGTCTGAAGTCAAGGTACACTGAAGGCTTCCTTTGGGGAGAAGGATCCTTCCTTGTTTCTTCTAGCTTCTGATTGATAGCCCCAGGCTTTCTTTGGCTTGCAACAGCACATCTGCAGTACCTATGTCTTCACATACCAGTCCTCCATCTTGGATCTCCATGTCTTCAGATGGCATTCTCCTCTTATATGAAGACCAACAACAGGGGCATGTGGCTGGTTCAGTTGGTGGAGTGACTCTTGATCTTGGGGTTGTGACTCTTGATCTTGGGGCTGTGAGTTTGAGACCTATGTTGGGTATAGAGATTACTTAAAAACATAATCTTAAAGAAAAGAAAAGAAAAGAAAAGAAAACAGAACATTGGATTAGGACCTACCCTGATTCAGTATGATCTCATCTTAAATGGAATAAACCTGTAAGATCCTATTTCCAAATCAGGTCACATTCACAGGTACTGGGGATTAGGACTTCATCTTGCCTTTTGGGAGGTACACAATTCAATTCAACAACAGCCTACAAGGTGGCCTATGTTGTGGCCACTGTAGGCTTTCCCAGTCTCACCTTGTTCATTTTCCTCTCCTGTTGTACTATATTCCAGCTACTCCTGACTTTAAGCTCCTTAAAACTATCATGATCCCTTGAGCCCCACAAATCTTCATGACCAGAGTCCTTCTCCTTGGACAATTTTCTGTATCCACACTCTTCCCTTTCATCTTACCAGTTCACCCATATCCTTTATAGTTCCTGGACACCCTACAAGAAGTTCAGTGTCTTTTCTTTGTGCTCCCACAGCTAACAGAACTTTTCCCATCATATCATGCATCACACTTTACACTGATTACTTGCCTGATATCTTGGCTCCAAGAAATCTGGGATAGTATCTATTTTTCTCAGTACTGTAGTCCCCGCACTTGGCATAGTACTTGTCACTGAGCAGACTTTCAATAAGAAAAATAAATTTGGCAACTCTTTGTAGTTTTGAATAACTGTGAAGCATGTAGTTATTTAGCTTTGGATCTTGTTGGAAGGGCCTAGTGTTTTGTCAGTCAATACTCCTCAATACAGGGTTTATTAGAGGGAATAAATTGCAGTTATTGGAAGGTTTTCAGTCACAGAAATTTTCTATAACCTCCTCTATATAGGAATGACCTTGAATAATAGTTGTCTGATAATCTCTTATTGGTAGGCTGGATCCTCTGGCAAACTTAATAATAACACAATTTCACAATACTCTTTTAGACTTTGCTCATTCCTCTTTGATTTATTAAAGTCATTTTATAACTTAATTTTATATGTCATTACAATGATAATTAATATATTACTTTCTAGTTTTGCAATCATTATTAATTTCTAGCAATGTCGAGGCTTCAAACACCAAATATAAAATCAGTGCTTTGTACAACCTCCATAGATTTACTGGTTGTTTAGATGAAGTGCTTAGCATTCAGGACTAAGATTTCTGATTCCCACTCTGTAATCTACATCAACTCATTTCTCACTTACTCCCATAGAAAGAGTAAGGCTTGGTATGCTTCAAATGGCAGCCAATACAAAAGTATTTCATATTCATCTTTAGATCTTTTCTGTATTTATAGTGAATACAGATCAACTACAGATCTGTTTATGTATTTCTAGGTGAATGTGAGAATGTCTATTTTGCAAGTTCAAAATGTGTGTGAAATACACTAATTTAACATTGGCATCTTATTTCCTGAACCCTCTTGACCTTTCTGTTACCTTTACGGTTCTTGAAATAAACTGAATTTTAATGCTTTTATTTTTTTAAACTCCTCCTATTGTAATGCAGGTTGTGTGAAGAATTAAAAGGGAAAAAGAAATTGAAAATTTGTTTGGATTATCCCTTCTTAATTTTTCTGCTAAATTAATTTGGGTAGTACTTGAATACCAGCATTGTTCATGCAATAGTCTGTATCATAACAAGTAGGTTCTCTTTAGTTTGTCATAATTTAGTTTAGACATAATTTTTCATAAGAAATTGTTTTTTTTATTTCTTTTTTTTTAATATAATTTTTTATTTTTTATAAACATATATTTTTATCCCCAGGGGTACAGGTCTGTGAATCACCAGGTTTACACACTTCACAGCACTCACCAAAACACATACCCTCCCCAATGTCCATAATCCCACCCCCTTCTCCGAAACCCCCTCCCCCCAGCAACCCTCAGTTTGTTTTGTGAGATTAAGAGTCACTTATGGTTTGTCTCCCTCCCAATCCTGTATGTAGTCTAGACCCAACACACACACACACACACACACACACACACACACACACACACCTGAGCTTATCTGGAATGATACAAGGCAGGAACCACTGTTTGTTCACCACTGTTTACCCACTTGGGTATCCAGTACGTTAGTGAAGCAACATAAGGACATTGAAATGTGTTTTTAAAAGTGAAATCTCTCCCTGTTATTCCTCCACTGGATGTTTCCATGCTTGTGTCCCTTTCCAGGGGTTCCATGAATCTGCAAAGTGTGTATCAAAGAATTCGGGGGGGGCATTAATTTGGGAAAAATTACATCTTTATTTCCACAAACTTCTAAGTGGCATTTATCATTTTCTTCTGAGTATAAGCCACAAACATTAGTAATTTTAGCAGTATCTTTGACTTGGTCATAAAGAGAAACCACAAATATTTCTTATCACAATTGTATATACTTCAAAGATATTCTTGATATTGTAGTAGTTACTCCAGCAAGATCTTAGTTTTTAGTGCATGACATAGAAGACATATGTATTATATCACAGATTTGTTTCTTTTAAAAATGTTCATAACTAATTTGTTTTCCTTTGCAATAATCAGTTGTATTTTCTGCACTAAAAAATATTATTCTGTCAGCAGAAGGACAAAGGTATCTGTGGCACGAAATACTCTGGTACAGGCTTCAGTTTTGTTTGCTTGTTTGTTTGTTTTTTAATTGTTGTTGGGAGGCATCTACCTAAAACTTTAAACAGGTCTCAACACAGTAATTCAAGGGCTACGGTACCATGGGCCATGTGCTATAGTCACTTCCAGGTGATTAGCCCTGGGAGACATGGGATAAAAATCTTTCATATCCTTTCTCACCCTCAGGACCGTCCCACCTCCAAACTAGTCCCAGACCCCTAGTTGCCTACAGTTTATCCCTTCTCTTATTTTAAAGTTACTGAAAAACCATTTATGTTTTAGGCAGTATAAAAATCTAGGTTCAAGTCTTGGCTGTTTCACTTACAAGTATTGTCTCCTTAGGTAATTTACACAACTACTCTGTACCTCAGTTTCCTCAGTTGCATGATTATCTTTTCTTATAGGTTGGTGGCAGATGTAAATGGTTTACCATGTGTAAAACTCTTAGGATATCTGGAAAATAGAAAGTTTTATGCAAATACTTGCTATTACTCTTAAATGGCTATGGTCATGAGTTCTATAACTATATGATAGATAGCAATAATTTTGAAAGTTACAGCATTGCTTAAAAAAGAATCCTTCTATTATGTGCCACCTGAGCTCATTTTGGCCTCACCCCCATCTTATTCTAGCTATTACTAAGGCAATCAGCAATCTGTGGGCTCTCACGGACACGTGCAGATCCAACCTGATGGTGCTCCGTACAACTCATGCTGCAAACCCCTTGTTTCCTGCTGATGTGGAGGTTTGGGGACCCTGTATATTTATATGTATAGCTTATTACCCAAGCCAGAAGCACGGAGAAGTTAATGCCTTCAGAGAGAGGGGTAATGGACACATTTTCCATGTGTTCCATGTTCCTGTGTTTCTTAGAGATGCAGAAGTTCTTCCTTTCCAGAGTCTACATTTTCTGCATTTGTATTTGCCTTCACTACCTCCAGTTGTTCAACTCATATCTTTTCAGAAGACATACAGAATGTTTGATCTAAGAACAACATTGCCTTCGACTGAAGAATCCATTTGATGGCAAAGAAAGAGGATATGCTAGCTATCACATACCCTGTCACCCAGAACTGGCCCCCCAAAATGATGGTGGATTGCCTGTTAAGTCTTGTCTACCATACCAGGTAAAAAATAACATCCTGTGGTTTGGGGATTCTGACCTCCACAGTGCAGTACATGAGCTGAATCAATGAACAATATATAGTACGTGTCTTCAAAGGCTAGAGTATATGGATCCAAGAACCAAGGGATGAAGCAGAACTGGTCCCTTTTACCATACCTTACAGGGACCTGGTTGGCAAAAGAAATTTGTACTTACCACCCTGCAACTTAAGCCTCTGTTCTAATAGAGATTTCCAAGTTCTAGGTTGGAACAGTTCCATCAGGAGACAGTAAAGGATCTATCTGCTAAACTTCTAGGTGTGATTCACAGTTGATTTCTTCAGGTTTGTCATGCCAATGGACCAGTGAAGAAAGAAAGAAGCACCAAACTTAAGGGAGCAATCAACCTTCATTATTATGAGGAGTTAGGATTTCTGATGCACAATAGAAGTGAGGTACCTGGAACCCAGGTGTATCTGGAACCCAGGAGTAACTTGGGCACACCTTTGTTCTTCTGTGCCAGTGGTCATGGTGACAAGGGCCAAGGAACCAAAACCTCAGTTCATAAATAATTTAAAACACTAAACAAAGAGGAGGAGTTGAGTAAAGGCAAAAATAAAACAAAAACAAAGTAAAACAAATCAGAAAGTGTTAGAGCATCTTTAAAGAATGATAATGCTTTGATTTGATTTTGATATGGTCTTGATTATGGTATTGGGCTTAGTGGCACACTCTACTTTGTAACTGTATGTTCATATTGTGTTTACAGAATGAATGTGGATTTTTTGTTAGAGATATGTTGATACTAGGTTAATATTAGTGTTTTTGTTCCATTTACAATCACTGCTGGTATTCTGCAGTGATTTGTATGGGTGGGCACAGAATAATTGTTTCATTTATGGCTGTTCATTCCTTGGCTATCTTATTTCCATTCATCAAGTTATGAGATTTTTTTTAAGAGAAAAAAATTAAGCAATTGCCAATAACATAAATTCATGTTAAGAACCACCAATAAACAGGTGAATTATTTAGTTAACTCCATTAACCCTGATTTTAAATGACTTCTTTGGGGGTATATTAAAAGGTTTGTATTAGTTGGCTTATTTTCTAATAGTCATTTTCTGAAAGGCTTTCATTTTATTTTAAAAACTCTTTTGCATTCAAGTCACATTTATATTAATATTCCAATAAGTGGTAGCACAAAAGTATGGAGTTCTTATATATTTTGTAATACATGACATGATTCTATGATTCCTTTTGTTCATCACATGAGTAGGGCAAAAAATATGGATAGAAGTTCCAGCGCTATCATTGTTTAATAGAATAATGTGGGCAGGTTATTTGTATAAGCTTAGCTTCTTTATCTATGAACAAGGGAATTGTTCTAAGAAAAAAAGAGAATGAAAGATGTAACACTCTGAAAGAAAGTGTATCATTGGGCAAGTTATACATCTTGCTTGTTGTACCTTGGTTTTCTGAACTGTGAAACATGGATAATAACATCTACTTTATTGTAAGTATTATATTAATGGATACCTGCAGAGAACTAAGTATTGCGCCTGTCACGGAGTAAGTGTTTATTACATGCCAGGTGCTTCATAAACATGATCACATCTATTTATGCCCCGAACAATAGAGGTAGGTGCTATTTTTTGTCATCCATTTTATAGGTGAAGAAACTGGCTCCCAAGGAGATTATGTAACAGATCTTCCTCTACTTACAATGGCGTTATATCTTGATAAGCCCACATAAATTGAAAATGTTGTAAGTTGAAAATGCGCTTAATGCACCTAAACTACCAAATGTCATAGCTTAGCCTAGCCTACCTCAAACAGACTTACATTAGCATACAGTTGGACAAAACCAGCTAATACAATGCTTATTTTATAATAAAGTGTTGGTTATCTCAAGTAATTTATTAACTACTATACTGAAATTGAAACACAGAATGGTTATGTGGATTCAGACTGTTTGTATGTGTACTGGTTGTTTACCCTGGTGATTGCATGGCTATTTGGGTGCTGTGGCTCACTACTACTGCCCAGTATCATGAGAGAAGATCATATCATATACTGTTAGCCCAGGAAAAAATAAAAAATTAAAACAAAGTATGGTTTTTACAGAATGTGTGTTGGTTTTGCACCATCATAAAGTTGAAAAATCAGAAGTTAAACTATTTTAAGTTGGGGACCATCAGTACCTGGCTATAGTTGTATAGATATACAATAAGTGGTAAAATCAGGTTTCCAACCAGATATTCTGACCCCATTCTATTTTACTGCTTCTCTAGCAAACACCCAACTTAACTGAAAATATTCTAAGAATCACATGAGATAATTATGCAAAAACACATGATGCACTGTAAGTGGACACAACATGTTAAGATATTAAAAATCATATAGAAGCCAAAAGATGGTACAGTCATTTTCTACTAAATATTTATCAGTTCTCCAGCTGGACTTTTCTAAGTGTCAATCCAATATCCTGACATGACATTTCTTGAAACTTAGTTGTTTCCTTACTATGAGCATTTGGCTTATTTTTTTCTTTATATAATTTTATTCTTCTCATAATTCTAAGGAAGGGTCTAGACCTCAGCAAAATACAGTGCTGTATTCAGTATAATTTTAGTATCAGTAAGGGTAGTGTGACAGGCAATGAAATTGAAGCATTTGAGTACAATGACTTGGGAGTGAGCAGGACATTGGAGACATCTGGCAAAGTGTTCAGAGCCCTTTCCAGACAGAAGAGATACCACAGAAACAAGAACTCATCTCTAGTGCCAGACAGTTGAATTTATTTATCTATTTTTGCACATAGTTTTGTACTAAGAAAATGTCAATTTAACATACTCATGAAAGATTGCAGTATGTTGAAGATGCAGATTTTGAAATACTTCTTTGATTAAAAGTTGATCACATATCTGTTTCTTCAGGCCACAAAAAGGTTTAAGGTAGAAGTGGGATTACAGTTTTTGAGTCTAAGGATATTCCCAAGGGGCATAGTGGTGCTCCTAGGACCTCCTTTATGGGGTTGGTGTGGGGATTGAGTGAATGTGAGAAAAGTAATACACACAGTGTCTAATGCATCATCATTGGTCACTAAAGAATACTTATTATCCATATCTATTCAGTGAGGCTTCATGGCCGTGAGAAATCTCTCCATTATTTCTGGAAGTCACTAGGGCATGTCACTGTATGATCATTCTTTCCCATGATGATGTTATGGTCTTCAGCTTCCTCACTTTGTGGGCTGAATCTGCAATTACTGCTGGGCTGTAGGAGGCTCCTCCTTATTTCCGCAGTTGCCTCAGCTGGTGGTTGCTGGTGCTGGGTCAGAAGGTACTGTGGTGGTTTTGTCAAGTATGTGGTACATTGATGGGATAGCACCGTTCTTCTCCAAGGCTGCACTCCGTTCTGGAGTCCCAGTGTGCTGGAAGCATGTAGGCTGTCTCACCCTGCGTCTTGAAAATAGACCTAGATTTTTCAGGTTCTATTGCTTGCAACCTTCTCTTACAGGCTTGGAAGGGTCAGTTCTTGGGGACTGATCTGTAAGACAAATTTGGATGAAAGATATCATTGTTTTCTCAATTTTGCTTCTCTTCTTGCCTTCCAGACTGCCTTTTCTTAAAATGAGTGTTCTCCTCATGGTCCATCCATTCCTCCTGCAAAAATACACACACCTGCCATGCCATGCCCCCCCACAACCTCCAGATATTTGTTACTGTCATTAGTAAGCAATGCTTAGTATCAGGCTGGGCCCACACCACAAACATACACATGATGCATTTATACTAGCAAAGATAAAAAGAATATTAAGTATGCTAGAAGACATTGATATTTTCTTCCACTTGAATAAATGTAAACACTATACTACTTTTTAATTCTGATAGATGTTGGCTTCTATGACTTAGGATGACATTGTTCAGTATAATCTTTTTTTTTTTTTTTTTCATTAATAAAGAACTGTTTAGTTGAAGGTCATTCTTTCTCTGGGTTTACCGCTAAGGAACATCATAATAAATAATGCCACTTGCTCTCATTTAAGCTGTAGTCAAGTGTCCTATTCTTTTTTGAGAATTCAACCATTGATGGCTATTAGTGTTCGTATAGACAATTGTTAGTAAATTCTTTGGAATCTATTGTAACAACAGTTTTAAATGATCAGCTTCTTGGACACTCATGTAATGGAGGAAGAGAAGAGAACTCTGTTATATTCCATACTTTGTCAAATCTTGGCACAGCTAGAATTAGGTTCTAATCTGTAAGGAATTTTTTATTAATAAGGTATGCAGGGCAAAGAAAACCTGAAAACGCCAAGCCAAACATAGGTCAGCAGGTAAGAAGTATTCACTTATGACTGATTTTGTACCATTGTTGTTGATATGACAACACAACTGAGATACTTTCATTTTTTAATATCTAGTTAGAAAATGACAGGTCAATTTTCTTGCTCTAATACTGAGTAACTTCTATAGTACCAATAGCTATAGTAATGTTACTTTGATGTCTATATTTACCTTACCCGAATTGTAACAATATAAGTAAGTTCATGGGAGGACCTTGAGTTTTTATAAATGTTTGTTTTTTAAAGTGTTCATATTGCAAATGATTTAAAAAGTTTATTTTTAATAACACACACAAGTGTCAGCTTAATTTGTTTATCAAGCTATGTATTTTCATTATCATTTCTCTGACAATAAGCTACTGTTGTACTGTAATTTTTTCTAGATAAAAAGAGGTTTAAAAACTTTATAGATGTAAGTCTCTTAAACCCAATGTAGCTGAATTTATACTCCAAACCTCAAACTTGATATTCTAATAGGCAATGAATTTTCTCTTATAAAAACTTAGTGCTATCTCTCACACCAATAAGACTTGCATAGAGGATTATTGTTATTTTTTTAATTTGAAATATTCCTTCTAAAGCCAAGCTTTTCCTGCCTTAGGTAATTCCTACATATCTTTGCAATTTCAGCTTAGATAATGTTTCTTACAGAAGTGTCTATTGGGCTCACTAATTTATGTTACATGTACTAACTACCCAGGTATTCTTGTTTACTTCTTATACTTTCCCTTTTTGTAACAAAACACATGTCAATTGTATATGCAAATTTCAGGCTTATATTTTATCAGTACAATTTCTTGTCACACCAACCCTCCTGAAACTTCAGACAAGATACAAGAAAAGAGTAAAAAAGAAAAGAAAAGAAAAAAGTCATATGCTGGTGGAAGACTTAAAACTTGCTAAAAGTGTATAGATCCAGATGAGTTTCCTGCCTTGATGGCTTTTATCCTGAGAAAAGGCCAAAGTCAAAGATGGTCAAAACTCAGAAAATCTCAAGCTGGTCTAAAGAGAAGAAAACAAATTTGGAGGACAATGGCCATGAAAAGGAGAAGGGGGGTATTATGATGGAGAGAATCCAAGATAGGGAGCCTCAAAATTCTATATAAAAATACAGTTTAAAGGGTGCTTTGGTGGCTCAGTCAGTTAAACGTCTGACTCTTGATTTCTGCTCAGGTCGTGATCTCAGGGTTGTGAGATCAAGCACTGCATGGGCCTTTTCCCTGAGCCTAAAGTCTGCTTAAGATTCTCTCTCTCTGGGGCACCTGGATGGCTCAGTGAGTTAAAGCCTCTGCCTTTGGCTCAGGTCATGGTCCTAGGGTCCTGGGATCAAGCCCTACATCGGGCTTTCTGCTTGACCAGGAGCCTGCTTCCTCTTCTCTCTCTGCCTGCCTCTCTATCCACTTGTGATCTCTGTCTGTCAAATAAATTTAAAAAAAAAAAAGATTCTCTCTCCTTCTTCCTCTGCACCTGCATCCTGCCCCACATGCATGCATGTGCATTCAATCAATCAATCAATCAATCAATCAAACAATCAAAATAAAAATACAGTTTAAGCCTCTGGCTGACCTCCTGATCCATGCAAGGGCAGAGAAGACTCAAATCTTCACAGCTAGTGATAAAAGACGTGAACTGAAATTGAGCTTCTACCCAAAGAAGAGTTTGCGTATCGGGTGCATAACCAAGTTAATTGCCTATAAAAACTAAGGTATCAATACTCTTTCGAGGAACATGACAGGATCTAGGCTTTCTATGACAGAGCATCTGTAATGTCTGGAATATAATTCAAAATCACCTGATATATGGAGAACCAGTCTTGAAAGAAAAGGAATTTAACTGAGACCAACCAAGAGATGATTCAGATGTGGGAATGAGCAAAGATTTTAAAACAGTTATTATAGTTATATTCAATGAAGTCAAGGAAAATAAGCTGATAATAAATGGAAACATGGGAAATCTCAGTAGAGAAATAGATAAAATGAAAATTTTAGAACTGAAAAATAAAATACCAAAATTAAAATTCCCTAGATAGGCTTACTGGCAGAATAGAGATGATAGGGAAAGTCATCAGTGAACTTTAACTCAATAGAAGACTAATCTGAACAGAGGAAATAAGACTGAAAAAAATGAACAGAGCCTTGGGGACCTGTGGGTAATAACAAAATAGCAAAAACAAGAGTGTAGCATAATCAAACTGCTGAAAGGCAAGGATGAAGGGGAAATTTTGAAGCAACTGGAGAATAATGACATTTTACATGCAAGGGTATAAGTGAAATTAATCTATGATGAAAGAAATCAGAACAGTTGGAGCAGAAGGCAAAAACTGCTTGGGAATACACAAGAGAAAACTTTTTAGGTTGACATCATGATAGAGCTTTGGGTTACATAGATGTATACATTTATTAAAAGAAGAAATATATGCTTTACATAAATACATCTCATTTTGTGTAAATTTAAATTTTGTATTAAAAGAAAAAAAAAACTGAACCAAAATTGTAGTTGACCCTCACTAGCTTTAGGTACTCTGAATATAGAGACCCGCTTCATTCCTATCATTGTGTCCTTTGGGCTGAATACAATAAACCACATGGGGGTACATGTTCAGTAAATTTTTTTGAGTTAAATTTCATTTCACATATTCCTTTTTCATCTCCACTGATCTAATGCAGTTGACTAAACCATGACCAAAGTCCTGGAAAATAAATGGGAGGATGAAATAAGGAATCTGCATAATCATGAACATTGAAGGCTGATAAGAATTTATTTATTTATTTATTTATTTATTTATTGGCTGATAAGAATTTAAATATAATATACAGTATAGGCCATGTAATAACATGTTAGAGTTTGCATTTTTAGAACTTCTGTTGCTCTATATAATACCCCTAATGTAAGTCAAGATCTTAACATACATATTTTTTTTCCTTTCATAATCAAAAGAATGTAAAATGTTCTCGTTAACTGCAAATGTGAACTGGTCCAAGCACTTTGGAAGACCGTCCGGTAATATCCACTAAGTTGAATGTGAGCACGTCAAAGTCCCAGCAATTCCACAGTTAGGTATTTTACAATACCTAACAAGAAAAATTCTTGTGTGTTTGTACCAGAAGACACATGTCCAAAAATGCTCATAGCAGATAATACGTCACAGTGGATGTCATTAACCCGGTCAGATCTCAGCTCTACCACTGACATAGGTGTGTGTCCACAGACAAATAGCTTCTTTCTCTGTGCCTTATTTTCCATTTGATACTGTAGTTCTTCTGTCATTATTAACCAGAAGTGTAGGGCTACTCTTGCTCGTGTGTTATGTTGATATTCATGCTGGAAAAAAACCAAAAAAACAAAAAAACCTCCATCACCTTCTTAAATTCATCCCATTGATATGCTAGTTTTTCTTGTAGATAACAGATTTTACAAGAACACTGCAAATTAAATATTACATCCTTTTTGCAGTTGACCAAAGGGAGACTAAAGAAAGGTGAAGGATTGAGATTAAATGGCTGACCAGTAAGTAGCTGTGCTAGATAGGATACTGACAGGAAAACAGTCCTTCCCAGATGTTTCATAGGAAGATGATTTAATGACAATCTCCATGTTGAGGTGTGGGTATGGTAAAGGTAATAAAAAGGGGATGATAAGGTATTCACAGACAAGCAACTTAAAGGAAGCCATTAAAACCCCTCAGATCTGGAGGAACCAAAGAAGGAAATAGTATTTCCAAAACCCAGTGAGAACTGGTGGGAACTAAAGTAGTAAAGGCTCACAACTCCTGCCAGAGCTGTAGAGTGAAAGAAGAGAAAAGATACTCAACCCGTACTTCCTGCCTTCTTATCTCCTGCAGGTGCCTCCAACTGGTTGAACCCACCTGGCTGCCAGCAGTCAAGGGAGCTGCCAGAGCCAGCCTCTCAGGGCACAGAGCAGGTCAGGGAAGAATGGAGAATAGAATGGGGTGGGGATAATTGGAAATTGACAAGTACTTTCAGTCATATCCAAATTTGATCTCATGTTTTTGCGTCTTCCAGGTCCATGTTCCTTCTTATACATTAAGTTGACTCTCATTTTATGTATGTATGTATGTATGCGTGCCTGTATATATGTATGTGTGTATCATATGTACGTATGTATTTGACAGAGACACAGCGAGAGAGGGAACACAACCAGGGGAGTGGAGAGGGAGAAACAGGTTTCTCACCCCACAGGGACCCTGATGTGGAGCTTGATCCCAGGACCCTGAGATTAGGATCTGAGGCAAAGCAGACATTTAACGACCTAGCCACCCAGGCACCCAACTCCCCTGCCCCCTTTTTAAATTTAATTTGACTCTCATTTTAGATACACATTATAATAGCAACCACAAATTGTATTACAGCTAGAGACTTGTTAAACTAGACACTCTTAATTTCTTTTCTAGCAGTGAGAAGGTCATCACATGACTCCTGAGTTTAGATGGGATGAGGAAGATGGGAATGAACTACCATCACCTAGGTTTGTGTTTGGATCACTAGTTTGAATATCCCAAACCATCTTTCAAATTCAACATACACTTTTCCCCAGGTTAGTGGACTCTTTCAGGACTTTCATTTGGATAAAACTGAGTTACTAATTAAATACCATATGGCTAACTGATGGATGGTTACTCTTTAATGTGACATTTTAGAGCACAGAAAAGACAGGGACTAAGATAATTGTTCTCCAGCTAGCTAAATGTAATGCAGCTAAGAAAAAGGATGAGGGTGCAGGGTCTGGCTTCAATTATTTCCAGCCCAGCAGGTCTTTTAGAAATGTCTTTTAGAACTGCCAGTTGTCTTGGCAGCATGAAACGCTGACTTCTCTGGAAATATGGTTGAGAATACAGATCAAATAAAATATTCTTTTCTAAGTATTATTTAAATAAGTTAATTAATCTAATAGCTTCAGCTTCTTATAAGCAAAATGGGAGGAATAATAGTGTATACCTCATGTCATCGTTGTGAAAGTTAATTCTGTAATAATCATAGAACACTTACAACAGTGCCTGGAAAATAATAAGCATTCAATAAATGTGAGCTATCATCATCCTTACCTTGTGCCAAGCAATAACCTTTGCTCTTTCTTTGTCCCAATTCCCTTTCTATGTTGTTTTTAAAGACCCCTCCTGAGATTTTTCTCCATGTATGTTTTCATTGTCTCTTAAATTTCAAGTTTGTTGTCCTGGCAGAGACTCTTGGACCCTGGCATTTCCAACTCTGGTTAGTTGAGAAGTGCTGTGAACATAATGAGTCCCTTCATAGCACTGCCCCAGGAAATAAGCCATATATTCATGGATTCATTCTGGTAGGAAGTCCTGCAAAGAGAAATCTTTGACTTATCTATCTAAATTCTTGTTTTACATTTACCAATAAATGACCTTGGGGGAGATCATATGACTTTTCCAAATCTCAGTCTGCAAGATAAAGATAACATGGTGCCTACTCCATATGTGTATTTGTTTATGGAATGGAGAGCTTTTGTTAATATTAGGTAAATTCTTAAAAACCCCATTTTCTTTAGGTTGAAGAACGGTATTTGACAGAGTAATTTCTCTACTGTTTTTCAAATACATATATATGTGTGCATATGCATGCATATACACATATACATATATATACATATATATATATACACATATACATATATATGTATATGTGTAAATATAAAATCCCAAAGAAGCATAAAAATGGCAAAAGCCACCACTGTGATCAAAGCCTGAAGATTTCAGACTCTGTTGCCATTTCAGTGTTATCCTGGCCAACTCAACCTCTTTGTGCTTTAGTTTTCTTATCTGTAAAGTGAGCAATTGGACTAGAACTGTGTTTTATGAAACAGATAAAGTAAGGAGGGAATGCACATATAGTAAGGCTTCCTCTTTATTTATATAATTTATTTATAATTTATAATCTTTATTTATAATGCATGCTTCAAATATAGCAAAAACTCTGAGAATTCTCTTAAGAACATTTAATTTAGTTAATTTGATTTGCTTAATTTCGTGTTTCTCGGACTTGTTTGTGCAACTCTTTTCTGAAAATAATGAACTGATATCTTGGCAAACACTGGTGTTCTGCACGTAAAAAGGGGAATGGATTCTGGAGTAGTTGATATTCAAGTCCATTCTCCTTATCATTCTAGAGCTCAGTGAGGTCATGTTTATTCCAGGCATAATATATATGCATCCTTGTTGTGCTACCTTTCCCTACATTTACAACACTCATGTCATGAATTCTCTCTTTTTTTCAAAGGAAAAAAAAAGTTAATATGATTGATCATATGGTTCACATAGGTCCATAATATACTATTGGGCAGTGTTACATCTCATAAAGGTATTGTTTTATGCTTTCTTTGCCCTTTGAAATTGTGTTTTTCTTCTACTGGCTCAAAAAATTTATATTTTAAAGTAGGGAAGTGATATTTGGATTTTCATCCTATTATCATTTATGTTTTACCTTTTAGAAGTGAGTAGGGCCAAGGGGTGCATGATAGGTGAAGACTAATTCAAATGTTCTGAAGTTTCTGACCATAATACACAAAACATGGACACCCTACCTTGGCTATGCCAAAGGAATAGCCTTTTCCATCGATTTGTTTGCTAAGTGATGAAGCTAAGAAAAGCCATTTGACTTTGGGGTTGCTTCATTTAAGCTGGTAGACCTGGGATTTAAATAACTCTAATTTGAGAGCAATCTTAGCATTGTAGGACTTAATTATGAGCATGAGTAATGAGAGTACATTTCTGCTGTAGAGATGTCTTCGAGTCCTGGAATAAAATAGATGGCTCATTCAAACTCTGTAAATGCAGAAGGATTAATAAAATAGCTATTTACAAAGTGTGGGCCAAACGAAGAGAAAATGCAAGCCAGGGAAGGAAAAAAACCCTGATCATACTGTCTCCTGCTTTATAATCTCCTAAAGATGGTTCAACCAAACCAGAAACCAGAGGGCAAGGGAGCCTGTTAACTCAACCATATCCCTATTAGAGTGGATGACGTATATGATAGGAGGATGGAAAATACCTTGCAGAAGTGCCAAGATATCAGGCCACATGCTCTGATAACTTTCACAAGAAGGAAAAGATCATAAATGAACCTATACAACCCAATCCATCTTAAGTGTTAAAACTTCATCTTAGCATAATTTCCAGCCATTTTTAAGTAAGTATTACTGTTTTCTATTGTGATAGAAAGAACCATCTTTATTTTTGAAATAGATATGATTTAAGTTTATTTAATTTAATTTAATTTTATAAACATGTATAGCACTTACTATATGCCAGGCACAGTTCTAAATACTGTAAATATATTAATGCTTTAATTCTCATAGCAGCTTTCTTATTATTACTATTATTTCTCCCATTTTGCAAATGGACAAACCAAACACAGAAGGTTAAAAAATTTGCCTAATGTCATAAAGCTAAGAAGTAAAGTCAGCATCTGCAGTTAGGCAGTCTGATTCCATGGCCTTACTTTAAATTATTAAGCTATGCTTCCAGCCTGTATGTCACGCCACCTTGCTAAGCAATCCATACTCAACTCCCTCTATTAAAGAGTTAAAGTAGTGTCCTTTACTTCCTTTCACACATAGTGGAATGATGTTGTAAAAAGAGCACTCATTTTGGAATAGAAAGCTCTTTCCTAGAAGGGGGCAAGGCCCCAGGCAAATTACCCAGGACCTCATCAATATAAAAGTGTTTGAGAGGAGGCTGTGATCTTAACATCCTTCCTGAGCAAGTTGTGATAACACTAAGAGAGATATTACCAAATTGAATTCTAGTAATTGTTTTAAAAGAGGATTTAGTATTCTGAACACTGCTTCTTAACAAATATGGAAGCCCACAAGGGCTGACAAGTTGCCCTCCCAAGAGTGAAGACATGAAGTCACATACAACTAGGTCTAAATCCTAGAAATGCTTATTTGTTCTATGACTAAGCTGAGGGATGAGAATGGCAGGAGACATTTAGCATGGTTGTCAAAACAGGTTTCAAAATCAAAAAAACATTTCAAGTTTTAGTTCCATCATTAATTCAGTATATGTTATTTAACCTCTGATTCTTGGTTTACCCATCTATAAAATGGGGATGAAAATACCTACTTCCCAAGTTGTTCTACACATCCAATGCAGTAATGTGTGTGCATTTAGTAGTGTCTGAAATACAGTAAGCATCCCCCGAGAGTTAGCATCATCATCATCATCATCATCATCATCATCATCAATCACCATCACCATCATCAGGTGTCCTGGAGAAATGCTCCACCTCATCATGTGCAGTTCTGGTGAGGCTGTCAATAACAATTTTGTCTATGCCCTGTGCTTAAAGTTTGGAGCAAGACACTGAGACCTGGCTGACCAGAAATCCTCAGGAATTAATCCAAAGGATGATATATTAGTTTCTTTGAATTGCCATAAAAAAATTCGCCACATAACAATAAGAAGATAAATTAATTCTGTTATAGAAATTATTTCTTAAATAATAAAAATGTCTTCTCTCACAGCTCTGAAGACCCAAATCAAGCTGTAACAGTGTTAGTCTCTTCCAGAAGCTCTGAAGGAGGATCTGTTTTATTCTTTTTTCCTAGCTTCTGGTGATTGTTGGCAATCCTTGGTGTTCCTTGGTTTGTGGACACATCACTCTAATTTCTACCTCTATCTTCACACCAACCTTTTCTTTTCGGTATCTCATAAGGACACTAGTTATTGGAGTTGGGACTGACCCAGTTAATGCAAGATGATTTCATCTAGAGATCGTTAACTTAATTATATCTGAAAAAATCCTTTTCAAAATGAGTTCACACTCATAAATTCTGGGTAGATGTATCCCCCCAAACGGGCCACCACTCAAGCCATTACAGATGAGCAAATAATTCAAGCAGGGTTCATCTATGGTCATCATATTATAGAGAGAGGTTGTATAAATATCATGACCACACAGAAGAAAGCAGGATGAAATTATCTGGCAATGGGAAAAAAAGAAGGAAATAGGGCTGTGGCAGGGGTAGAAAGAGAGATATCAAGAGAACATCTGGATTTAGTAGGGCCTTCAATCATTTCTGCCTCTAGACTTAGTTCCATGAGCCAATGTTCTTTGTTTTTTGCCTATGCTTGTATAAGTTGATTTTTTTATCACTCATATCTGAAAGAATACTGAATAATACAACTACTAATATTAAACAGAGGTCAATTCCGTTTTTTAATCTGCCTTCAGTAGGAAGAGGAGGAGGGATTGTTAAAAAGGGTTTCTTGATGTGTGATTACTTCAGCTAAAAGGTGGAAGTGGGTGAGACACTAGCCCTTCTATCACTGGATTAAGTTACCTGCTAATCTGTCTCTCTTCCTTCTAAGGATGCACAGGAATTATGAATTGTGAGCTCTAATATACTGAGTGCTTTCTATTTTTTAAGTACTGGGAAAAATCTTTGCAGGTATTATATTGTATCCAATCTTATAGAAAATCTGTGAGTTAGGTGATATTTTCCTCACTTACAGACAATAAAGGTGAAAAAAGGCTGAAGTATTGTCAGTTGATTTTTACAATTAGTGAGGGCTTCTCTCAGGCAGCAACTGCATTGCTTTCACTGTTGTTTCTCCAAGATTTATCCCAGAGCTTGGCACATAGTCAAGCAATGGTTCTTAAAGTATGTTTACTGAATAAACAGCATCAATATTACCTGGGGCTTGTTAGGAATATAAATTATTGGGCTCTACTCTATATGTACTGAATAGAAACTTGGGTGGAACCCAGCTCTCCACATGATTCTGTTGCACTAAAATTCTGGGCTACTGAGTGGATATTTATTAAGAGTAGAAAAACAGTGAAAATGTTGAATTCCAAACTCAAAGTCTTAGTTGAGGAAAAGGGGTTAATCCAGGGTCTATGGTTTCCCAAGAAATAATCTGACTTCTAATAGTAAAGTGACAGAGAATGTCTGTGGCACCCTAAAATTACTCTTCAAGTCATTTCTCTGCAGTACACTTTGTACAACCACAGACACATAGAAAACAATGATGTCTCACTTTCCAGAGAATGGCGGCTTCCATCCATCTTTACTTATAGTCCTGAGCTCCATTCCTGGTGTCTCTCAGCCTTTCCTTAAAGCACAAACTTGCAGAAGGAAAAAAAAAAAATCATATTTTCACACCATTTAGGCCATTGCTTACCTAATGGGACATATAATGTGATGAAATTGCCACCTGGTGGTTGAGATATAGGACAGTTCCCAAGGGTATAATTACCCAGGCTATTATTTAATATTTTAACTATACCTACTCCAAAGGCATGCTCATGGAGTTGGTTAATGTTATGACAAGCTGTAGATTGGAACTGAGATTTTTAACACTTTTAAAATGACAGAACAACAAATGACTAGATCTGGGAGGAGAAAAAGCCTAGGAACTTGATTTTAAAGAAAGATATATCACAGATGCAGGTATTCAATACATAGAATAAATCATGACTAGAGGACAAAAAGCAAAGTGTAGCAAATAAAAGCCTACAGTTTGAAAATGGGGTACATTTATTCCTTTGAAAACAGTGCTCCATTTTATGAATGTAATGTCATATGTAGAAATGAAGTGATTTTGATAGAAAGTTAAATATGTCTTTAAATATAATATATTTTTAGGAAATTCCAGGATAATTTATGTCTTTTAGATGCAGTCCCTCTCCATGGAGTATTGAGGTGCTATATTAGTCAGGATAGAGTAGGCTTTGCTGCAAAAACAAATTAACCTTGAAATATCAATGACCTAACAATAGCTAAGGTTCATTTATGTCTTATTCTATATGTCCAACACAGTTTGGTAGGGAGCTGTTTTCCAGATAGCTGCTCAAAGACTTAGGCTAAAGGAAGGTTCTGACAGCCATTATGGACATGAGCCACCAGTATTACCTGAGCTAAGGAAAAAACAAACAAACAAACAAACAAACAAAAAAACACATTGGCTCTTCTGTGCTCTGGTCTAGAAGTGATACATATCTCTCCCACTCATGGCTCATTGGCCAAAACTTATATATGGCCTCACTTAACCAAGAACAATATGGAAATATATGGGTAGTACCTGAATTTTTGATGTGTAGCAAATACTTTTTCCCAAAGTACCTATTTGTTCTAACTAATCGGATTTCCTTCTATGTCAATTTCAAATCAAAATCTTCCACTCTCGGGCCCCTGGGTGGTTCAGATGATTAAGCCACTGCCTTCAGCTCAGATGTGATCCTGGAGTCCTGGGATTCAGTTCCACATTGGGCTTCCTGCTCAGTGGGAAGTCTGCTTCTCCCTCTGACCAATCCACATCTCATGCTCTCTCTTCTCATTTTCTCTTTCTCAAATAAATAAATAAAATTAAATAAAAAAAAAAACTTCAACTCTCATGATAGTCTCTCTATCTGCTCAGATAGCCACAGCTTATGAATCTCCTTTCCCTTGCTAATATCTGGCTTCTACTAAAACACGAAGAGAAAAAGTGTTGCCTAAGAAGCTGACAAGGGATTTTGTTTTCAACTACTTCTTCAGACTAAGTAAATTCTTGGAATCAAATTAGATCACAAGAAAACCATTCCTGAATATTCTTGGTTTAACTTATTATAGAAATGTCTTTAATGATTGAAATTTTAATGCAATACCTTTAATATTTATCAAGAGTCAATATAAGAACACCTGTAAGGCACGTGATCTGAATTATTGAATACCCTATGCCTAAAGACCAGTGGGATTCCATGCTTCTAGGGACCACAGCAGAATGTGGTGGAACAGATGTGGGATTTGGAACTGGTTTGTACTGCATCTGAACCCCAAGTTTGGCAATTTTTGTCTTAGTGATCCTCGTTTGATTACTTCATCCTCTTCCTTCTAATATTCCACTAGAGAGGATTAAATTAAGGTCTAGTATTCTCATGGTTAAGAGTTTGAATCCTAGAAGCAGGCTTACAGTTGAGTTACAATAATACTTAGTTAGGTGGCCTTGGACAAATCACTTAATCTTCTGGACTTTGATTTACTCGTATAAAATTGGTATTACAATAGCATGTATATCCAAAATTATTATTAATATTAAATTGGATAATATATATAAACCCTTAAAATTGTGTCTGGCAGAGAATAAGTACTAGCTAGCTCTGGCTATCATTATGATTAAATTAGAGAATAGAATGTTGAACCACCCTTGCCTCCCATGGATAAATTCCACCTGGTCATGGTGGATAATCTTTTTAATGTACTGTTGGATTCTATTAGCTAGGATCTTGTTAAGAATCTTAGCATGCATATTCATCAGGAATATTGGTCTGAAATTCTCCTTTTTGGTGGGGTCTTTGCCTTGTTTGGGGATCAGGGTAATGCTGGCTTCATAAACAGCTTCAAAAGAATAGGTATTATTTCTTCTTTGAAAGTTTGGTAAAATTCCCCAGGGAATCCAGCAGGTCCTGGGCTCTGTTCTTTGGGAGGTTTTTGATCACTGCTTCAATCTCGTTACTAGATATTGGTCTATTCAAGTTGTTAATTTCTTCCTGATTTAGTTTTGGAAGTTTATAGGGTTTCCAGGAATGCATGCATTTTATCTAGGTTGCTTAACTTATTGGCATATAACTGTTCATAAAAATTTCTGATGATTGCTTCTATTTCCTTGGTGTTAGTCATGATCTCTCCCTTTTCATTCATAATTTTATTTTATTTTATTTTATTTTTTTTTTAACTTTTTATTTTTTATAAACATATATTTTTATCCCCAGGGGTACAGGTCTGTGAATCACCAGGTTTACACACTTCACAGCACTCACCAAAGCACATACCCTCCCCAATGTCCATAATCCCACCCCCTTCTCCCAAACCCCCTCCCCCCAGCAACCCTCAGTTTGTTTTGTGAGATTAAGAGTCACTTATGGTTTGTCTCCCTCCCAATCCCATCTTGTTTCATTTATTCTTCTCCTACCCACTTAAGCCTCCATGTTGCATCACCACTTTCTCATATCAGGGAGATCATATGATAGTTGTCTTTCTCTGCTTGACTTATTTCGCTAAGCATGATACGCTCTAGTTCCATCCATGTTGTCGCAAATGGCAAGATTTCATTTCTTTTGATGGCTGCATAGTATTCCATTGTGTATATATACCACATCTTCTTGATCCATTCATCTGTGGATGGACATCTAGGTTCTTTCCATAGTTTGGCTATTGTGGACATTGCTGCTATAAACATTCGGGTGCACGTGCCCCTTTGGATCACTACATTTGTATCTTTAGGGTAAATACCCAATAGTGCAATTGCTGGGTCATAGGGCAGTTCTATTTTCAACATTCTGAGGAACCTCCATGCTGTTTTCCAGAGTGGCTGCACCAGCTTGCATTCCCACCAACAGTGTAGGAGGGTTCCCCTTTCTCCACATCCTCGCCAGCATCTGTCATTTCCTGACTTGTTGATTTTAGCCATTCTGATTGGTGTGAGGTGATATCTCATTGTGGTTTTGATTTGTATTTCCCTGATGCCGAGTGATATGGAGCACTTTTTCATGTGTCTGTTGGCCATCTGGATGTCTTCTTTGCAGAAATGTCTGTTCATGTCTTCTGCCCATTTCTTGATTGGATTATTTGTTCTTTGGGTGTTGAGTTTGCTAAGTTCTTTATAGATTCTGGACACTAGTCCTTTATCTGATATGTCGTTTGCAAATATCTTCTCCCATTCTGTCAGTTGTCTTTTGATTTTGTTAACTGTTTCCTTTGCTGTGCAAAAGCTTTTGATCTTGATGAAATCCCAATAGTTCATTTTTTCCCTTGCTTCCCTTGCCTTTTGCGTTGTTCCTAGGAAGATGTTGCTGCGGCAGAGGTCGAAGAGGTTGCTGCCTGTGTTCTCCTCAAGGATTTTGATGGATTCCTTTCGCACATTGAGGTCCTTCATCCATTTTGAGTCTATTTTTGTGTGTGGTGTAAGGAAATGGTCCAATTTCATTTTTCTACATGTGGCTGTCCAATTTTCCCAGCACCATTTATTGAAGAGGCTGTCTTTTTTCCATTGGACATTCTTTCCTGCTTTGTCGAAGATGAGTTGACCATAGATTTGAGGGTCTATTTCTGGGCTCTCTATTCTGTTCCATTGATCTATGTGTCTGTTTTTGTGCCAGTACCATGCTGTCTTGATGATGACAGCTTTGTAATAGAGCTTGAAGTCCGGAATTGTGATGCCACCAATGTTGGCTTTCTTTTTCAATATCCCTTGGGCTATTCGAGGTCTTTTCTGGTTCCATATAAATTTTAGCATTATTTGTTCCATTTCTTTGAAAAAGATGGATGGTACTTTGATAGGAATTGCATTAAATGTGTAGATTGCTTTAGGTAGCATAGACATTTTCACAATATTTATTCTTCCAATCCAGGAGCATGGAACATTTTTCCATTTCTTTGTGTCTTCCTCAATTTCTTTCATGAGTACTTTATAGTTTTCTGAGTATAGATTCTGTGTCTCTTTGGTTAGGTTTATTCCTAGGTATCTTATGGTTTTGGATGCAATTGTAAATGGGATTGACTCCTTAATATCTCTTTCTTCTGTCTTGCTGTTGGTGTAGAGAAATGCAACTGATTTCTGTGCATTGATTTTATATCCTGACACTTTACTGAATTCCTGTATAAGTTCTAGCAGTTTTGGAGTGGAGTCTTTTGGGTTTTCCACATATAGTATCATATCATCTGCGAAGAGTGATAATTTGACTTCTTCTTTGCCGATTTGGATGCCTTTAATTTCCTTTTGTTGTCTGATTGCTGAGGCTAGGACCTCTAGTACTATGTTGAATAGCAGTGGTGATAATGGACATCCCTGCCGTGTTCCTGACCTTAGTGGAAAAGCTTTCAGTTTTTCTCCATTGAGAATGATATTTGCGGTGGGTTTTTCATAGATGGCTTTGATGATATTGAGGTATGTGCCCTCTATCCCTACACTTTGAAGAGTTTTGATCAGGAAGGGATGCTGTACTTTGTCAAATGCTTTTTCAGCATCTATTGAAAGTATCATATGGTTCTTGTTCTTTCTTTTATTGATGTGTTGTATCACATTGACTGATTTGCGGATGTTGAACCAACCTTGCAGCCCTGGAATAAATCCCACTTGGTCGTGGTGAATAATCTTTTTAATGTACTGTTGAATCCTATTGGCTAGTATTTTGTTGAGTATTTTCGCATCTGTGTTCATCAAGGATATCGGTCTATAGCTCTCTTTTTTGGTGGGATCCTTGTCTGGTTTTGGGATCAAGGTGATGCTGGCCTCATAAAATGAGTTTGGAAGTTTTCCTTCCATTTCTATTTTTTGGAACAGTTTCAGGAGAATAGGAATTAGTTCTTCTTTAAATGTTTGGTAGAATTCCCCCGGGAAGCCATCTGGCCCTGGGCTTTTGTTTGTTTGGAGATTTTTAATGACTGTTTCAATCTCCTTACTGGTTATGGGTCTGTTCAGGCTTTCTATTTCTTCCTGGTTCAGTTGTGGTAGTTTATATGTTTCTAGGAATGCATCCATTTCTTCCAGATTGTCAAATTTATTGCCGTAGAGTTGCTCATAGTATGTTCTTATAATAGTTTGTATTTCTTTGGTGTTAGTTGTGATCTCTCCTCTTTCATTCATGATTTTATTTATTTGGGTCCTTTCTCTTTTCTTTTTGATAAGTCGGGCCAGGGGTTTATCAATTTTATTAATTCTTTCAAAGAACCAGCTCCTAGTTTCGTTGATTTTTTCTATTGTTTTTTTGGTTTCTATTTCATTGATTTCTGCTCTGATCTTTATGATTTCTCTTCTCCTGCTGGGCTTAGGGTTTCTTTCTTGTTCTTTCTCCAGCTCCTTTAGGTGTAGGGTTAGGTTGTGTACCTGAGACCTTTCTTGTTTCTTGAGAAAGGCTTGTACCGCTATATATTTTCCTCTCAGGACTGCCTTTATTGTGTCCCACAGATTTTGAACCGTTGTATTTTCATTATCATTTGTTTCCATGATTTTTTTCAATTCTTCTTTAATTTCCCGGTTAACCCATTCATTCTTTAGAAGGATACTGTTTAGTCTCCATGCATTTGGGTTCTTTCCAAACTTCCTTTTGTGGTTGAGTTCTAGCTTTAGAGCATTGTGGTCTGAAAATATGCAGGGAATGATCCCAATCTTTTGATACCGGTTGAGTCCTGATGTAGGACCGAGGATGTGATCTATTCTGGAGAATGTTCCATGTGCACTAGAGAAGAATGTGTATTCTGTTGCTTTGGGATGAAATGTTCTGAATATATCTGTGATGTCCATCTGGTCCAGTGTGTCGTTTAAGGCCTTTATTTCCTTGCTGATCTTTTGCTTGGATGACCTGTCCATTTCAGTGAGGGGAGTGTTAAAGTCCCCTACTATTATTGTATTGTTGTTGATGTGTTTCTTTGATTTTGTTATTAATTGGTTTATATAGTTGGCTGCTCCCACGTTGGGGGCATAGATATTTAAAATTGTTAAATCTTCTTGTTGGACAGACCCTTTGAGTATGATATAGTGTCCTTCCTCATCTCTTATTATAGTCTTTGGCTTAAAATCTAATTGATCTGATATAAGGATTGCCACTCCTGCTTTCTTCTGATGTCCATTAGCATGGTAAATTCTTTTCCACCCCCTCACTTTAAATCTGGAGGTGTCTTCGGGCTTAAAATGAGTTTCTTGGAGGCAACATATAGATGGGTTTTGTTTTTTTATCCATTCTGATACCCTGTGTCTTTTGACAGGGGCATTTAGCCCATTAACATTCAGGGTAACTATTGAGAGATATGAATTTAGTGCCATTGTATTGCCTGTAAGGTGACTGTTATTGTATATGGTCTCTGTTCCTTTCTTATCTACCACTTGTAGGCTCTCTTTTTGCTTAGAGGACCCCTTTCAATATTTCCTGTAGAGCTGGTTTGGTATTTGCAAATTCTTTCAGTTGTTGTTTGTCCTGGAAGCTTTTAATCTCTCCTTCTATTTTCAATGATAGCCTAGCTGGATATAGTATTCTGGGCTGCATGTTTTTCTCGTTTAGTGCTCTAAAAATATTATGCCAGCTCTTTCTGGCCTGCCAGGTCTCTGTGGATAAGTCAGCTGCCAATCTAATATTTTTACCATTGTATGTTACAGACTTCTTTTCCCGGGCTGCTTTCAGGATTTTCTCTTTGTCACTGAGACTTGTAAATTTTACTATTAGGTGACGGGGTGTGGGCCTACTCTTATTGATTTTGAGGGGCGTTCTCTGAACCTCCTGAATTTTGATGCTCGTTCCCTTTGCCATATTGGGGAAATTCTCCCCAATAATTCTCTCCAGTATACCTTCTGCTCCCCTCTCTCTTTCTTCTTCTTCTGGAATCCCAATTATTCTAATGTTGTTTCGTCTTATGGTGTCACTTAATTCTCGAATTCTCCCCTCGTGGTCCAGTAGCTGTTTGTCCCTCTTTTGCTCAGCTTCTTTATTCTCTGTCATTTGGTCTTCTATATCACTAATTCTTTCTTCTGCCTCATTTATCCTAGCAGTTAGAGCCTCCATTTTTGATTGCACCTCATTAATAGCTTTTTTTATTTCAACTTGGTTAGATTTTAGTTCTTTTATTTCTCCAGAAAGGGCTTTTATATCTCTCGAGAGGGTTTCTCTAATATCTTCCATGCCTTTTTCGAGCCCGGCTAGAACCTTGAGAATTGTCATTCTGAACTCTAGATCTGACATATTACCGATGTCTGTATTGATTAGGTCCCTAGCCTTCGGTACTGCCTCTTGTTCTTTTTTTTGCGTTGAATTTTTACGTCTTGTCATTTTGGCCAGATAAGAGTAAATGAAGGGGCAAGTAAAATACTAAAAGGGTGGCAACAACCCCAGAAAAATATGCTTTAACTAAATTAGAAGAGATCCAAAATCGTGAGTGGGGAGAAAGGGGATAAAAAGAGGTTCAAAAAGAAAGAAAGAAAAAAAAAAGAAAAGAAAAAAAAAATTTTTTTTAAAAAGAAAACACCTGAGAAAAATGTAAAAAAGAAAAAATATATATATTAGATAAACTAGTAAAAAATCGTTAAAAAAGAAAAAGGTAACAGTTAAAAAAAAATTTTTTTTACCCGAAGGCGAGAAGAAAAAGAAAAAAAAAAAAATGGAAAAGAAAAAATTAAATTAACTGCAAGACTAAAAAAAAAATCACAGGAAAAAAGTCATGAGTTCCGTGCTTGGCTTTCTCCTCCTCTAGAATTCTGCTGCTCTCCTTGGTATTGAAACCGCACTCTTTGGTAGGTGAACTTGGTCTCGGCTGGATTTCTTGTTGATCTTCTGGGGGAGGGGCCTGTTGTAGTGATTCTCAAGTGTCTTTGCCCCAGGCGGAATTACACCTCCCTTACCCGGGGCCGGGGTGAGTAGTCCGCTTGGGTTTGCTTTCAGGAGCTTTTGTTCCCTGAGCGCTTTCCGTAGAGTTCCGGAGGACGGGAACACAAATGGCGGCCTCCTGGTCTCCGGCCCGGAGGAGCCGAGAGCCCGGGCCCCACTCCTCAGTGCGCCCTCAGAGAACAGCGCCCAGTCACTCCCGTCTGCCTGACCTCCGGCCGCGCTCCGAGCTCACCGAGCCTGCGACCGGTTCAAGGTCACCCCGAGCTGCTAGCTCTCTGTCGGCTCTGTTTCTGTAGCCGGCTTTCCCGTTCCAATACCCGCAAGCTCTGCGACACTCAGACACCCCCGATCCTTCTGTGACCCTGCGGGACCTGAGGCCACGCTAACCCCGCGTGGGCTTCGCCCCGGTTTAGCCTCTGGAGCAATGTCCCTCAGCGGAACAGACTTTTAAAAGTCCTGATTTTGTGCGCGGTTGCTCCACCGCTTGCCGGGAGCCGGCCCCTCCCCCCGGGGTCTATCTTCCCGTCGCTTTGGATTCACTTCTCCGCCGGTCCTACCTTTCAGAAAGCGGTTGTTTTTCTGTTTCCAGAATTGCTGTTCTTCTTCTCTTCGGTCTGCCGATGGATTTGCAGGTGTTTGCAATCTTTAGATAAGCTATCTAGCTGATCTCCGGCTAGCTGAAGCAGTCTCAGCTTGCTACTTCTCCGCCATCTTGACTCCTCCCTCTCATTCATAATTTTATTAATTTGGTTCCTCTCTCTTTTCTTTTGGATTAGTTTGGCCAATGGTTTATCGATCTCACTGATTCATGTGAAAACCAGGTTCTAGTTTTGTTGATGCATTCTACTGTATCTCTAGTTTCTATCTCATTGATCTTTGCTCTAATCTTGATTATTTCCCTTCTTGTGTGTGGGATTGGCTTAATTTGCTGTTGATTCTCCAGTTCTTTAAGGTGTAAAGACAGATGGTGCATTCTGGATTTTTCAATTTTTTTGAGGGAGGCTTGGATGGCTATGTGTTTCCCTCTTAGGACCACCTTTGCTGTATCCCATAAGCTTTCAACCAAAGTGTCTTCATTCTCATTGGTTTCCATTGTTTAAGTTTCTCTTCTTTGATTTCCTGGTTGATCCAAACATCATCATCTTCTTTTTTTAATGTTTATTTATTTATTTGACAGAGAGAGAGAGATCACAAGCAGGCAGAGAGGCAGGCAGAGAGAGAGAAGGAGGTAGGCTCCCTGCTGAGCAGAGAGCCTAATGCGGGCTCGATCCCAAGACCCCGGGATCATGATCTGAGCCGAAGGCAGAGGCTTTAACCCACTGAGCCATCCAGGCAACCCTGATCCAAACATTCTTAAGCAAGGTGGTCTTTAGCTTCCAAGTGTTTGAATTCCTTCCAAACTTTTTCTTGTGGTTGAGTTAAAGTTTCAAAGCACTGTGGTCTGAGAATGTGCAGGGAATAATCTCAATCTTTTGGTATCAGTTGAGTCCTGATTTGTGACCCAGTATGTGGTCTGTTCTGGAGATAGTTCCATGTGCACTTGAGAAGAATGAGTATTCTGTTGTTTTAGGGTGGTATGTCCTGTATGTATCTATGAGGTCCATCTGGTCCAATGTGTCATTCAATGCTCTTGTTTCTTTATTGATTTTCTGCTTGGATGACCTGTCTGTTACTGAGAGTGTTGTATCAACATGGATGGGACTGGAAGAGATTATGCTGAGTGAAATAAGTCAAGCAGGGAGAGTCAATTATCATATTATTTTGCTTATTTGTGGAACATAAGGAATAACACAGAGGACATGGGGACATGGAGAGAAGTGAGTTGGGGAAAACTGGAGGGGGAGATGAACCATGAGAGACTGTGGACTCTAAGAAACAAACTGAGGGTTTTGGAGAAGAGGCGGGTAGGAGGTAGGGTGAGCCTGGTGGTGGGTATTATGGAGGGCACATATTGCATGGAGCACTGGGTGTGGTGCATAAACAATGAATTCTGAAACACTGGAAAGAAATTTTAAAAAATAAATAAAAAATTTTTAAAAAAGAAAGAAAACTACTGTTTTCCAAAACTGGTTCAAATAGGAGAAATCCTGAATAGGCCAGTAAGAATAAAATAAATGAATAAGTATTTGAAATATAGAAATAGCAAAAATTAGTCATTCATGAAGATACTGGTTCCTTTCTTATCAAATAATGACAGAGTAAACTTCTATTCTATACTCTTTTCTCCCCTTTCTTTGGCCACTAGGAAACTCAGAGCTAGATTCAATGGTCAGTCATAGTATTTACACATCATTACATTGTTGGATTTACATGTATATAATACAAAATGCTGAAACCCTCTTTTGAAAGAAAGAAGGATATAAATAAATTTTAATAGTAGAAATATAGTAAAATCAATGCTTTTAATTATAAGAAGATTTTATTTTTTCTTTTTCTTTCTTCCTATTTCTTTCTTTTCTTTCTTTCTTTCTTTCATAATGCAGGTAGGAGTGGAGTGATTTCTATCCTACTTTATAATCTCTGTTCCAGAACTAACCTGTGTAGGAGCTAGATATTCCTCTCAGATGGAGCAAGCAACTTACTGAAATACTACCTTAAAAACTAGCCATGACTGAAATGAATGAAGGGCTTCCTAAACTCTCTACAGACACTTGTCAAGTTTTAGTGTTTCCTCTTACTAAAGCTCTTTCTTCCCACAATGCCTTTTATCCATCATGGATCAGCAAGTAGTTTGTGCAATCTCAGCTCTGATTTCCCTGAGAAAGATTTTTGTGATTAAATACCCCCTTCATGAGGTTCAGAAGGAGAAATAGAACTTGGGGGCTTGTTGCAGGCAACTCCTGGCTTCACTTGAACTGCTACGCTCCTTTGCTTGGTAAAGAGGCACAGTTCCAGAAAGATAGGACTGTTGGAAAGAGTTCAGTGATATGAAAGAAAATATGGTCTGAGGCAGATTGGAAGTACTGAGTTCTTAGTAACTGTCAGAGGCCAAGTATATAATAAACTTGAGTAAATGACAAGATGATGGGGAAGAACAATTGCCCAGGGGTTTGTGATGGGTATAAACACGTAGGAAGGAGAACAAGTGGGGAAGAGGGTTTCAGACAGCAGGGCTGCAAGCAGTTGAGAGAAAGGAAGTTCTCTCTCTGCTGAACTCCAAGTACTTACTGTTCATACCATTCTTTTTGGAATTTTTCATTTTTATCACCTCAGACATTTCTTATGTGCTTTTGTATTATCGCCTGACCTTTTACCTACAGATGACTTCTTTCCACAGTATAATTATAAGTTACAGATGCCAGGGACCGTGGCTATTCTTCTTTGTCTCCCTGTCAAGGAACACATGTTAATGTTCTAATCCCAGCTCTGCTGTTCACTAGTGGCACAAACTAGGACAGGCTACTTGACTTCCGTAAATGTTAATTTCTTCAGCAAAATAGGGCCGGTGATATTCACACTGCAGAGTTTTAGGGACATTTAATGATATATAAAATGTTTGGACATATTAGGATGTGAATACCAGTTATTATCTTTCCCTCTCACAGTGGCTGATCCCATGACTGACATACATTAAGCACAATATTATACTGATATAATACAAATCAGCATAATATATATTACATAGGTAGGGATTAAAACATACAGTATACATAGCTGCTCTATCTAAACAGATATACAATATATAAAGTAAAAATATAGATCCTATTCACATATTACAAGTTTTTACAACTTTGTAAACCTTGTTCTGCCATTTATGTATGTACATGTTATACATGTGTTAGGTATTACATATTTATGTACATAGGCACCTGGACCCTCAGAAAATGAAATTATCTTGAATGTTTCCTGTTGGGGAGGTTCTTAATAAATTCACCCAATCTACGACCCAACTTCATTTTTCCAAGATTTGACTGTATGTAAAAATGCTGTGAGGCTCATTTGGCTGTAACCTATGGGTTTCTGGTGTTGGAAAAACACCAGTGTGGTCCAAAGCTGGACTGCATCAAGTTGCACAAACAGATCTTTGGGAGCTTGCTGTCTCTAATGAGGCAGGCTACAAGGAACTTGGATAGTGTGGTCCCACTGGGATTTTTTCACTTCCAGTGGCCATTTTTATGAAATATCTCCTAATTGATTAAAGAATCTGAATTCAAGGAGAACAATCAGCTGTCATTAATTCCCTTTAAGCTCTCACAGACTGGAGCACCACTTTCCTTTCCAAGAGCTCTCCATTCTGTGAGGGAATGAAGCAGCAAAGAGAGGGAGGGTAGGTAGCTGGTTTGCATGCAGCGCGAACAGGCAGATCAATCAGGCTCTCGCGGGTGTCTTAATCAGAGGCCTGTGGTTCACTGTGGTGGCTGAGAGCTACCTCCTTGCCAATGGCATCTTCTGTTTAGAGATGCTATTGATTGCTCCTCTCTGCTTCCCTTCTGGGAGTTTCCGGCTGCAAGGCAGTGTCAGGAGAAGGGCAAGGGGAAAGGTGTTTTGTTAACAGTGCATGGCATTTGGAGCCAGAATCTAATTTCCGAAGTGGCAGATGCAGTGCCATTCAATGCAGAGCTTCTGGAATGGCCGTGAGTGTAATGTACAAAGCAGCTGTCCTGAGCCAAGGATGCCCATGGAAAGATGGGGAGGGTGCTCCAGTGAGTGGATAAGAAGTGGGCTCAGTGTAGACAAGGAGAGGAAGGTGCTCTGAAGGAGATTGTGCTGAGGGCATCAACTCTGCTTGGAAGAAGTTGCCAGTTAAAATAATTTTTTTTCCAGAGAAATGTAAAATCTGGAAATCAGGCAAGAACATAATGTATAATGGATCTATTTGTAAACTCTGCATATAATTCAATATTCTCACAATGGTGAGTGTGCAAGAACATTCTTAAAACTGAGACCCATCACAGAAGAAACTTAAACTATTTCGAGCATGGAATTGGGGGTGGGAAATATAGAATTTAATTATTCTTGATTCAGACTTTGCCGTGAGGATGAATAATTGAACACAATCAAGACATTTTTTTTCTTCAAGCTAGAGAAATAACGCTGGGGGTAGAGACACCGTGGGAGGGACACTCAAACCAATTTGAGATTATAAATGAGAAGATAATATAATTTTGTATGTTGAATGGTTATGAAAATCAGAAATGACTCTCTAATGCTTGACTGTTGTTAAGCAATTCAGAGCCAGATATACGAAATGAGGCAAACTTCTACTCCAAATGCTATAAAGTAGCAAGCTGAGAGTAGTAAAGTGAGAGAAATTTAAGAAATGGGTAAGAAAAATAACTTACAAGTCTCAGACAGATGTAGGCTCAAATTTTAGTCAACCACTTGTCACGTTACTTTGGTTAAATTCTCCATTTTTCTGAAACTCATTTTTTTTTTTTTTTTTACAGGTACCATGGGATTAATATGTGTGCTAACTCCTCTTCCTCTCTACCTGCCCAATATCAATTTCCCACCTTTCTCTCTCCTACCCTTTGCCTCAGAGACTGATGACTATGACTGTTTCCCCTAAGCTCCCCTGCTGGCTGATGTCAGGCTTGGATTGGCGAATGGGAGATACCAATGGCAGGGAAGAAAAGTTCAGGTATTTCTTCCTCACTCCCTCCTTACTTTGGCTCCAGTCCCTGGAAGTGTCTTTGTGACTAAAACTCTTGCCAGGTGGATTCTTCTTGGGGTTCCTATTGTCACCTGGCTCCAGCAATGTTTTCCCTTTGTGCTCAATACGTGAGGAAACCAAGTAAATGTTTCCTACTGTTGCTAATCTCTGAGTGCCTCACATACCTTGTTGAATTCCTTAGTCCTGTTTTCCATGCATTCATTTCAACCATCTGGGAGGTATCCTATTTGTTGATGGAACCCTTATTGGTACAAAATGGTTGTCTGTTTTCAAAGAAAATGTCTAAATAGCCACCCAGCAAATACAGAAAGGTGTATGCAACTCACTTCTTGAAAAGTGTTCAAAAGATGCTGTTAGGTTGAAAATGGCCCCCAAAGATGTCCAGGTTTGGGGAGTACCTGGAACTTGTAAGTGTTACCTTATATATAAAGAAGAGATGTGATTGAATTAAATAGCTTGAGTTGAGTTTATCTCGGCGGGACATAAATATTGTTGCAAGTGTCCTTGTAAGAGGGAGGCAGAGGGAAATTTAACACAGAAGAATAAGGCGATGTGACCGCTGAATCAGGAAGCTGCATTGCTGGAGTTGAAGATGGAAAAAGGTGCCAGGAGTCAAAACATGCAAAGAAAGGAGCTTTGGAAACTGGAAAAGGTGAAGAAACAGATTTCTCCCTAGAGCCCCCACAGGAGCATGAACACCTTAGGTTTGGTGCAGTGAAACGGATTCCAGACTTCTGACCTGCAGAACTGTAGGAGATTAAATCGTTGTTTGAAGCCCCCAAGTTTGTGGTAATCTGATATGGCAATCATAGGAGACTCTTAGTGAATGTACCAAGGTCCACAACTCAGCTGGCAGGTTGCGCTCTCAGAATGCAATTCTTAGCTACCACGTCCCTTCTAGGGATGCACGCACATGAACCGAGATATGAGACGGAAGCATAAAATCACAGAGATGACTTATCAATTTCCCATGTGGGATCTAACTCTCCCACTGACTGGGAGACCAGTCATTTTCTCCCTACAGGCAGACAAGCTTAGTAAACAAGTACACAGTCAGAATGTCAGCTTATTGATTTGTAATTAAAAAATAAAATTTTGTCACATAGATGGGAATCTTCAGCGGTTCCACAGCAGCCTGTTTTCCACCCTCCAGCAGACAAATCTGGAAAGACTAGTCATAACTGAAGGTTGCTTGTAGAACATGGACTCTGAACAAAGGCACTTAGATTAATTGCTTGCTGAATGGCGAGGGGATAAGACATCCTGAGACATTCCTTTGAGACTAGATTCCTTCAGCTAGCATCTCATTATCTACTTTCCTTTTAGGGAAGGCCTTGTCAGTGGAACAAGGATAGCTGTGCATGTTTTATAAAGATCTCTCTCTTCTAGTCTGTATCTGGATGATCACAGCCAAATTAATCCCTGTGATTCTTCTCACATGAGCGACCAGAATCAAGTCTTGCTGGGACAGAACCTCTATAGTTTCTGTAAAGTGTCACTGCAACATGAAGTGATGAGCACTGGGTGTTTTACGCAACTGCTAAATTATTGAACACTGTATCTGAAGCTAATGATGCACTACATGTTAGCTAATTGAATTAAAAAATTATAAAAAATAAAATGTCATTGCATATCTTATGTGTTGATATAATAATAAAATGGACAATCTTATTTTCCTTTTATTTAGGTTGTAGTGGAGAAAGATACCATAATGTTTTTCCATAAACTGACAACTGATCTTGTGAGGATCATACAGGGTAATATATGTAAAGTCTTCACTCTGTTCCATTCAGAGGGCAATCAATAAATGTCATTTCTCTTGCCCATATTCCTCGAATGTCTGGAGTGTGGTATGGTGTAAGAATATGTCAGAAGGTTAAAATTCAGAAGGAGAACATCAGAACTTGTCATCCTCTGACAATCTTACACATCTCAGGGAAGCAGAAAACCCAGCATTTAGAGCTCTGTTTTTTTGTTCTTCTGATGAAACATATTGTTCATGAAAGAAATCTATTTTTTTTTTCTATTTCACTCTGATCTAACTATAGCGATACTTTCAGGCTGGGGCAAGATTTCATTTTTCCAAGACTTATGAGATTCTCACTAGACAACACATCTTTAAAAAACAAAGTCTTCATTTTGCATGTTGATGTATCATAGAAAAATAAAATTCAATGATAAATGTGTTTCACTTAACTCAAAGGTTTGTAAATCAGATTTTATATTGTAATTTCTGAGATATACTCCCATCAAAATTAAATCCTTAAGAATAAAAAAAAATCCTAAAAAATGTAGCAAATTTAAAATTATGTAATTAACCAAATACTAATAATTTCATGATGAAATATTCTCACAAATTGTTATATGCAATAGTATGCTTAGGACATAGGGTAGCAGAAATGAAATGAACTCAGGTTTTAAAGTCATGCAGATCTTGTTTTAAACACTGGTTTGGCACAAAATTCTTCATCTCTAAAATGAGCTGATAAATAAAATTATGTAGGTAAATAACATCCTTTATAATCGACTATTTATTAACAATAATGGGAAATGACAACTGCATTTTACTGATGAGAATACAGGTAAATAGTAATTTATGGCAACAGCTTGAAAATGATTTATGGGAAGAGAAAAATCCTTTTATGGAAAAACACTGAAGTATTTTTTCTACTTTTCAAAATTTCCAGCTTTAAATAGTTTTTTTCCCTGTACCTATCTTCTTCTGTTAGCTGCTCTGTCTAGACATGTTTAGTAGAGGCAGTGAATTCCGCTGTAATAGAAATACTGTGTTATACCCTGTAACTTACAATAAAATAGCACCTAAAAAAATTAAGAGTTAGACAAGGAAGAAAATGCATTTTAGGATCATGGCCGACTGCAGACACTGTTGCACATGCTTATTTCACATCACCTGGTAGTGACCTAAATTACTGTTTGGTGTTGCTTGGCTATGGGTAATGGGGGAAAATAATTCCAGGAAAAACAGGAGTGTTTTATCACCCAGTCCCCTAAAATTTTGGAAAATAGTTAATAGAAGTCTTTCTCTACCTGAGAGTGTCTGTATCTCCTTAACACAACAGCTAACGGTTTCACATTATCTTCCTATAGTTTTGATGTAAACACTTGAAAATAGAGAAGATAGTTGGACAGATATTTTTATTATACTCCTTCTTTTTTTAATTTGTTAAATCCATTTTGTTTTATAGCTGAGGAACAGAAACTCAGTTGGTTAGATAATATTCAAAGTTAATTTAGTTGAACTCTGGGTAGGGATTTTATTCTACTAGGAAACTACCTAGTTCAATTATTTGTGGATAAATAAAGTGAGTATCCATCAAGGAAATAAATAGTGAATGAAAATATTAGGATGAAGCTATTAGAATACAGACCTAATAGGATAGCACTAAGACAAGTGATTAAAGTTTCTTTATTGCCTAGAAATAATTTATTTGTAACCACAGATATCCCCACTGCAAGGAGTAGGGATAACCCACGCTACCAAGTCATATCACCATGTGACTGTGAGGATTCTTGGGCTGTGATCTCAAGGTATTTTTTTCATCTTATTTAACAATATTAAAGTGTAAACACCTGTGGAATCTGTGCATTTGTTAAAAATTGTAACTATTATTTTTATTGATTGTAACCATAACTGAGGAAACTGGAAAAAAATATAATTCAAAATTGGACTGAAACTAACAGAGTAACATGTTGCATAGAAAATGTACACACAAATTATGGTTTGCTTCCATACCATATAATCTAATTGTTTTATGTATTTACCTAAGTTGACAATGCAAGTGCTTACGCAGATTTTTTTATAATCTGCATCCCATCACCCAAACAGTTTAAGTTCTTCCTTTCTGTCACTTTTTCTCTGCCTCCAAAAATCTAACTGGGAAGCCTGAAAGAGTGATAAGGATAGAAACTCTACAGAGATTAAGAACTCAGCTCTATAATTTGATAGATTTTGTTCTGAATTCTCATCTGGCTATTTTGATGCTGCATGACCTTTGAAATGTTACTAAGCCTCAGTGTCTTCATTTATAAAATAGGCATAATAACAGGACTTACCTCAAGGGATTGTTGTGGTGAATGTTCATTCCTAAGAGCAACGATGTAAGTGCCTGACATATAGGAAGCTCTCCATATATGAGGAGTTCCCTGCTGTTGTTGCCAATGCGAACAGAAGTCTGATTTGGTAACCATAAGTCTTTACATTTAATGCTTTATATAATTTTGTGCCTTATCAATTCATTCATGCATGCATTCATTCATTGGACAAATATTTTTGATATTTATTCTTTCAGAAGTTCCCATGAGACATGGGATGACCAATTACAGGGCAATCATCAGAAAGAACAAGAAGGCTCTGGTGACTAACCATGTTCTTGTGTTCCTTTCCTGTTTTTACTTGAAGGGTAGTTATTGACTTAGCCAAAAATTCACTTGCCATGAATTATATCATATACTCCTAAAAATATGGGCTAATAAAAATATTGCAGTGTGGCTTGTTTTATATGAATTTGGGGGGATTAATAGGAGTTTTTCAAATTCTTCATGATCTCTGTGCCTACCTGAATGGAAAGCTGTTTTATGTTATGTTTGGTCCAACTCACATGAATTAGACTCTTATCATAGAAAGCCTGAGTTTAATAAGCCAACATCTGAGTTGGACCTCATAAACATGCCCAGATCTGAGGCATAAATTGAAAACAACACAACAAAAGGAATCTCTTCTCTACAGAGAATTTCCCTGAGGACATCCCCTCAAAGCTCTGAGTTCTCTAAAAGAGGACTTAAAATTTGGAAACAAATCTTTGTATTCCAGGCCCAAAGGACAGTTAGATTTAGAAAACATCTCTTTTACCAAATTGATTACTTTTAGGCCAAACTTTTAAATGTATCCTGTACCACGAGCAAGGTGGAAATGACAAGGCAATGCGTACTCTTGCACAATAAATGGAGTTCTAAGCTGATTTGACATTTCATTTCCCCCAATTGTCTTTCTCTTATGAATCCTGATCTGCCTCTGGTTAATTTTTGCACTCTGCTATGCTTCTAATGACTTTGCCTGGGGGGATTTGAAGTTTGTTAAAATTTGGAACACTCCTTAGAAAAAGAAAGAGTGTTAATTAAAAGTAGCATTTCTCAGGCCTTCCCACCATACCTTCTACTCAAATCCTAACCATCTTTTAAAGTATAGTTTACCTTCTACCTTCCAAGAGTAATCCTGGACTACGTTGATTGAATGATAATATTTTGCTTCCATTGTTCATTTGACCTAACTGGAACTTAATATTCCACTATAATATATAGTAAGTTGTTTATATATACTGTCTTAGGTCCTTCACTGAGTTATAAGCTCTTTGAAGTCAGAGACATGACTTATTATCATAGTCCTAAGCACTATTCTCTTTGCCAATAGCAATTTTTAATGATAATCATAATATTAATGTCATTTTATATTTGTGTCATTGTATGATTTTACAAAATATTCCCAGTATCATTTCTCTTGAGATTCCCCAACTTCCAACTGCCCAATGAATAAAGCATCTACTCTAATTTTGCAGATGAATAAATGGAATCAAATAAAAATTTATCAAAATACTTATCAAAAGTCATAACATACCATAGAATCTGCTGATTATTAAGTAGGAAGATTTTATTGTCATTATCTCAACTCTGACTTGCCTTTATTGGGGTTAATGCATACAGTCAGAAACAGACTTAAAACATTTCTACGCTTTAGAAGACCCAAGAAGGATCAAGACTATGGAATGAAAGGGTACAAGTTATGTATGACTTCCTGTTTTTGGATCTGCATATGCTATTCTTCCTAGCAGGAAGAAAAAAGAGTGGGAGAAGGAGGGCTACGGTCAGCCTATACACCACTTTTATGTGACTTAGAGAAAAGACACCTCTTCTGGGTAGATGCTGCACAGGGTTGATGCACGGAGCCGTATATCTTATTGCCTAGTGTGCTTGGAAATGGCCAACCTTTTTAACTATGCACAGTAATCTAGGGTAAATGATAGGAGAAAGGGGACTATGGAAGGAATTACATGATCTAGAGCACATACTGATGTAGAAGGGATAAATGACATTGTAGAATTTTGGGGGGCGAGTCAATAAAGGAAGGCATGTAAGTTAATAGGAAAATCTAGAAGTACTTTTTTGGCATGGAGTAGGAATCATTCTATTTGGCTCTTTAGACCCAGACCTCTGGAACTATAATTCTTCTTAAAAAACAGAGAACAGAATTTTAAAAAGGTGATTCTGCTTTGACCTCCTGTCAAGAGACTTGAGATCCTAAAATATCCCAACGCTTTCAGTATACGCATTATTTTCATTGTGTGTCTGTCCCACTCTTAAAGATGACTTTGAGAATTTAAAAAGGGAAAGACATCATCTTTCCAGAAAAAAAATACATGAACAAATGCACATAAGTATTTTATGGTTAATTTCAGTTTCTACCTGGATCCATTCTTGGGCATCATGGAGTCCTCTGAAACCTATCTAATCGTCACAATTATCAGAAGTTCTTTAAAACATGCCAGTTGCCTGCCTCCCATCTAGGAGATTATGATTAGTAAGTATAGAAACAAACCTACTCTATTTGAATCATTTCTTCTCATATAAGATTGAGATCAAAGGAAGAAACAAGTTAACAGATGTGACAAAACAAAGTAGTTAAAAAAATCTGTTTTTATACTATCAAATATAAACCAGTGGAACACTTGTACAGACAAATCAGTTGGTTATTTGAAAAATGCATTTCTGGAATGGCTATATCATAAAAATATTGCCTTAATTTGTCCATAGAAGTCATTAAAAAGAGTAGCCAATGGAAACTCTGGGTCGCGGAACCATTTGCAGAATGTGGTATGGGGGGCAAAGGCTATTTAGGATGTCGCAAAGCGGGCAAGTTTCTCTTTCCACAATTGGTAGATCCTAGCGGGTACCTGGGAATGAAGTCCGTGCAGAGGCACAGAGACTTCTAGAAGGTGATACTGTGTTTTCACTTTGTCAGGTTTTTAGCAGCATGAATAGTTGAGCAAAAATATTCCATTAGTTTTGGATGTGAAACTAATTAATGAGTCATGGAAAGATGATCAGTGATAATGAAATCTTAAGCAGCATTCTCTGATGAAAGAACAACAAAATAATCTCTTACCAAAAGTTAACAGATTTGCAGTGGGATGTTTTGAAATATTTAAAAAATTTCCTTCATAGCTTTTCATAGGAAAACAAAATATACCATCAGCAAGCACTGGGTTTTTTGTTTGTTTTATTTTGTTTCTGTTTTTGTTTTCATCTGCTTAACTAGAGAAAAGCTTTGGGTACAGGGTGTTAGGCTGAATGTTAGAGATAAACTGTCCTTTGAGGTCAAAATAGCCATCACTGCATGTTAATTTCTTTCCTCTTGTTTAGTGCTGATTCCAAGAATTGATCCTACTCAGCATTTTAAATAAATTAATATTATAAATACAGTGAACCTACATATATTGAAAATGCTAGGATGTTGGTGCAGGAAACTTTCCTATCAACAGTAAATTTCTTTCTATAACTTGTTCCTCTTAAATGTAATTTGTTGATTAAAAAAACCTGTAGAGATGTTTTATAGCAGAGCTAGGATAAGAAAATTCATTGAACACAATAACATGTAAACAGCTGGAGTAGCAGAATATTGTGGGGAATATTAATCTGAGGAGGGAGGATATCTGCATTCTTGTTTTGGGGTTCTGAGGCATGTTATTTTTCTCAGAGCCTAGTCTTATAAACTTATATATGATGAAAGGGGTGTGTGTGTGTGTGTACCTAGATACGCATGGGCACGGGGGATGTCATATTCTGGGCGGTCACACATTTATTCAAAAGGCATTGAGGGCCTAATTCATTAAAAAATGATGGCAGACCCTGGAGATCCAGATGTGATAATGACTCAATCCTCAAAAGAGCCTCTGAAGTCTAGAAGATCAGTGAGATAGTAATTAAAGAAATTATAGGACAATGTGGAAAGGGGAAAGAAAGAGCAAGTGAGATGCATAGGGTTCGGTGAGAGGTGGGGGCTTGAGCACTACGTGATTTCTAAGATGCCTTCAATGACTTTTTAAGATGGATCTTTATTTAGGATTTGATCATCAGTGGGAAAAGGGTCCAAAAACCATAAGAAAGAAACTGGAGCCTAAAGGAGTGGGAAGGAGTGAGAATCTTTGGAGAACATGGACATTCAACATTTGTTGCATTGTTGTGATCTCTACCTCCCTACTTCTCCAACCATTTAGGAAAGTCTGCTATATGCACACAGGACTCATGCAAGAACTGCTTTGTGGAAATCAAGGGAAAGGAGCCAAGTCCTAATTCTGAGGTGATATGACACAAGATAAATAGCATTCATAAGACAAAATGAATTTTAACTCTAAACTTCAACAGGTTTTCAGGTGAGCAGGAGAATTGCTAAGCCAGTGGGAATTTGAAGAAATCTCACGTTGTGTTGCCGTTGATTTCTATGGACGAAATACGGGGAATTGTGCTGGAAGTTTATCCTTTTCCGTCTAGAATCATTCTTTATGCGTTCTCACCCTGCCCTGTGTGCCAGGAAGCTAATCTTTATGGATTTTATCAAAGGTCTCTCTCACCCTCTGACTTCTGATTTGGTTTGGGTCTTGGAAAGCACTAGCTGGTGGGTGAGAGGAAGGAGGAAAATGCGATGGGGAATTTAGTTCCCTGACCTCCTTTCTGCAGAGTTGCCATGGGTTGGTTGCCTGTACCCCCACCAAAAGGTACAGGTCCTGGCAGCAGGTCTTGTTCCCCTGCCCACAGCCCTGCCCCTTTAGTGCTAGAGAGACTGACAGCTCCCCTGCAGGTACTTGTCCAGAGTACGGCACCACCCTTTAAGATTTCCTTACAAATGCTCTCACTTTTAAAATAGTTTGGTTTATTCAACTCTCTTCAAGATACCCTCTTTAAGTCTTGCAACTGCTTACTTTTGGAAGCCTAACTAATATAACTAGAGAAGACGTTTTCTCACAGATACCATAAGTGAGCCCTATGTAAATATGGAGGAGCAGTTTAGAAACACAAAAAGAAAAGGAAGACTTTAAGGGGAAGTAAGTCAGAAATTAAAAAAAAAAGTTCATATTTTAGTATTAAGGTAAAATGAATAACGCTATGACAGACACCATAGTGAAGGTCAGCAAAATTTTTGGCAAATGTAGTCATAGATATTTGTGCTGCAGAGAATTTAATCCAATCAACTTACTTTGTAGAAGAGAAACTTAGGTGTTCCAAGAGACTGACTTGTTTATATTATCTTTTTGGGGGGGTGTGAATATGAGTGTGTATGAACGTATATGGGTGTGTATGGGTATGTGTATATGTGCAGGTTTCCTTATTCTCTTATTTATCACCGACAAATGCTGAGAATGTTATAGAGGTACTTCCAAGGGTTCATCATGATTGCTCTGGATTGTTCTTCTGTCTTGTTGTTATGCATTTCTACATTTCCAACAATCCCTAAAGTTTTCTCCTTCATTTAATGACGATTTTCCAGGGAAGTTTTTTTTTTTTTTTTTTTCCTTTTTTGGGGGAAGGGAGGGGAAGCAATTTTGTGAGGATCATTTCAAAAAGAATAAGCAGACAGAACAAAGCCATCTTGAGATGTGCAACGTAGTAGCTGAAGCAAGTGGCTTTTGCTTATACTGTGCATGTGTTTCAACCTGGTGTCATAAATATGTCACATGTAACATTTGCAGTTGGGGTTTGATAAAAAAAAAAAAAAAACTCAAAACTGAAAGTATTTGTTCCATGGATGCTAAATGTGTGTCAATTGTGTGTTCCTCGGTGGTCGTTAAGATCTAGTTGAAGACTTTCCGTATCACTATCATGTAGTAATGGTAATGATACAGATAGTCATGATACAATAGTAATCATATAGATTTTTCAGCCCCACTTAAGACTTACTTATTCAGAACTTCCAGGGATGGGGTCCAGGAGCCCCCATTTTTAATAAATTTTCTAAAACTACTTCTATGAACACCCAAGTTTGAAACTATGCTGTTAGATTTGATAGAAAAACTTGAAGATATATCAAAATCAGCAAATGCACTTAACCTGATATTTGCTTGGTCATGAGGGAAGAAAGCTGGTTTTTAAGATATTTCCCCCTAAATAAACAATGACTATCTTGCTTGGATTTAGTTGAAAAATAAACTGGGTCCTTAAGTATACAGAGCTCTGTAGTTTGGGTGAAAGACTTGGTTCCCTAGCAGAAATACATTCCTATACAGTGAGACGGAGGGAAAAAAATACCATCACTGATTGATGGCCAGACCCCTATGATGTTTTGAACCTTTAAAGAAGCTAGGATCGGGTGGCTGATTTGTGTTTGAGAGGGGCTAAATGTTCTCTACTGGAGTTCGGGGAACCAGCTGCTTCCGGAGCTGGCAAAGGACAGAAAACCTCGAGGCAGAGGAACTTCAATTTGCATGAGATGTACTAAGCAATCTTCCCATTAGCTGGCTGTTGCCTCTCTTGATGACTACCTTGGGGAGGAGATGGAGGTTGTGAACTTTGAAGTGGATTATTAATTATTCATGCATCCTTCGCCTGGATGGAGGTAACCTGCATCTCAGGAGCCAGGCCGAGAATTCATTATCTTCCTGTCGATGTTTGCAATAAAAATAAGACTGAATATTAATCTCTCACCTTCATCCTTAACTCCCTCTTCCCCTCCTCCATTCTCTGGATAGGTTGTGTGAAATCTTGTCTTTCCCTCAATTCTCCCCAAGCCATTTATTGTTTATTTAATTATTTGGAGTCCCATAAAACAGAATTAAGTTCAAAGGCTAGTTGCTTATTTGAAAATTCCCCAGAATGCCATCTTTCCTTACTCAGATTTTCAATTTATTTTTCGACATGTTTGTGATAATCATGTCATGATTATTGACTTGCCATCTGTTTCTTCCTAATTTATATATTTTGAAATTTTAGGATTTTCATGCTTTTCCTGTTGCTTGGGTAAAGTTCCCTAGAGACTTTGCTGTCATGTTTAGTCAGGGTTTTATAATAAAAAGCAAAAGACTGGTTCTTGTCCAGTGTATGCATTTGTGTGTATGTGTGTGTGTTTATGTTGTGTATGTATATATGCCTCTTGAGTCTGTGTGTATATTGTCCTTTTTAAGGGAGAGCTAATAGATAAATCATTATTTATGAAAAATGTAAGTTAATTAAGTGGGAGATCGTTAAGTCCTTATAATAAAGAATAATCTGCTTCATCATCTGATTTGTTGACACAAGGGTTGACTCAGAGGTGGGTTAAGATTAATTTGCAGAAGACTCAGTATAAAGATTTATGAACAGGAAAGGGGAAATATGAAAAAATGTATTACATGACAATAGTTAATTGAGCAAATATAATGAGAGTCACTAAGCTAATGCCAAGAAATATATGTGGTCAGCATGAATGCCTTTAGCCATTGTTTCTTTGGATTTGTTCCAACTTCCTTTTTTTTCCTTCTTATTCTCTCTTTCTTTTCTCTCTTTCTCTCTCTTTTTTTTCTTTTCATCAGCTAAACAAAGCACATAGTTTACACTAAAGTTCACTCTTGGTGTTGTACATCCTATGGGCTATGATAATGTATAAGACTATGTACATCTTATGAACTATGATAAATGTATGAGACCATGCAGCCATCATTACAGTATCATACAGAATACTTTCATTGCTCCGAAATTCTCCACCTACTCATCCCTCCCTGTCTCACTCCTAGAAATTCTGGCAGCAACAACTTTTTACTCTCTTTTTCAAAATGTTTTGTGTTTGGAGTCATACAGAATATAGCCCTTTCAGATTGGCTTTTTTTCACTTTGCCAATTTGATACTCCTTCATTTCTTTTTGTGACTTGATAGTTCATTCCATTTTGTTGCAGAATAATATCCTATTGCATGAATGTACAGTTGGCCCTTGAGCAGCATGGGAGTTGGAGAGCCAACATCCTTCCCTGCCAGTCAAAAATCCATATATAATTTTTGACTCCCCCAGAACTTAACTGCCAGAAGCCTCACCAATAATGTAAATGGTCAACACAAATTTTATATTTTATATATTATATGTATTATATACTGTAGTATTAAAGTAAGCTCGAGAAAAGAAAATTTTGTTAAGAAAATCATAAGAGGGGCGCCTGCATGGTTCAGTTGGTTAAGCAGCTGTCTTTGGCTGTGTTTTGATCTTGGGGTCCAGGGACGGAGCCCTAGAAGACTGTTTCTCCCTCTCCTCCCTGCTTGTGCTTTCTCTCGCTATCTTTCTCTTTCAAATAAATAAATAAAATCTTAAAAAAAAGAAAATCATAAGAATGAGAAAATACAGTTATAGTACTGTAGTGTATTTATTGAAAAAATTCCACATATAAGTGGACCCATGCAGTTCAAACCTGTGTTGCTGAAGGGTCAACAGTATTCAGTTTATCCATTCACTCATTGGAGGATATTTTGGGTAATTTCAAGTTTGTTTGTTTGTTTTTTTTTAAGATTTAAGTAGGCAGAGAGGCAGGCAGAGAGAGAGAGGAGGGTGGGAAGCAGGCTCCCTGCTGAGCAGAGCCTGCGAGGTGGGGCTTGATCCCAGGACCCTGAAATGGTGACCTGAGCCAAAAGCAGAGGCTTAACCCACTGAGCCACCCAGGCACCCCAAGGGTAATTTCAAGTTTGGCCAATTTGAATAAAGCTTTTATGAACATCCATGTGCAGGATTTCGTGTGGACAAATGTTTTCACTTAATATGGGTAAATACCAAGGAGTGTGATTACTGAATTTTATGGTAAAACTATGCTTAACTTTGCAAGGAACTTCCAAACTATCTTCAAAGTGACTGTACAATTTAGTGTTTTCATCAATAATGAATGATATTTCCTGTTGTTTTACATCCTTATCAACATTTAGGGCTGTTAGTGTTTTGAATTTGAGCCATTTTAATAAGTGTATAGTGGTATTTCATTGTTTTAATTAGCAATTCCCTAATAACACGATATTGAGGATATTTTCATATGCCATCTGTGTATCTTTTTTGGTGAGGTGCCTGTTCAGATCTTTTGGATATTTTTAAATTGGGTTGGCTGGTTTTATTATGGGTGAGTTGTAGGAATTCTTTGTATATTTTGGATATTAATCTTTTATCTGATCATTTGTTTGGCGAATGTTTTCTGTAAGTCCCTTTCCTTTTTATTCTCTTAATAGTCTTCCACAGATCTGAAGAGTTTAATTTTAATGATGTCTCATTTATGAATCTTTTATTTCATGAAGCATGCTTTAGGTGCCTTTCTTTTTTGCATCTTCCTTTCTCATTTTTTTCTTCTCTTCAGAACTCAGAATGAAGCTCTGAGTGAGGCATGGTCTTGTCACTTTCTATTCATGTGATCATGGGCAAATTTTATTTTCTCTCTAAGTTTAGAAAGTTTATTTCTTCTCTTAGTTTTCAGGTTCTTTGCCTATAAAATGGAAGTAATAATGTTGTTTACTCCCTGAGTGTGCTAAAAAGATTGTGTAAAATTATGCATTGAAAATCATTATTTAAACAGCATGTTTCTATGAAATGTTACTCTCTCTTATTTTTTCTCATCTTCCTCATTTGTCTTTCTTACCAATCTGTCTCTCTTTTATGTTTCTTAATGGAGGAGGGGGCAGCAGAGAGAGGGGAAGAGAAAGAATCTCAAGCAGACTCCAAGCCCAGTGCAGAGCCTGACACAGGGTTCAATCCCATAACCCTGAGATCATGACTTGAGCTGATACCAAGTCCTGAGCTCAACCAGCTGAGCCACCCAGGTGCCCCTCTTACTGTTCTTTCTTACCTAGCCTTGAATATGGGAAGCATATTTGCTAACCTATCATTATGTGAACGAACAGTAGGTAGTTTACAGGATGCTGCATGTATATGAGCCCAAACCAAATGCAGATTTAAAAATGATTTAAACTGACTGTTCACTGTTCAAGTGAAAAGGTGAGTGATTTTCTTTTTTTGTGTGTGTTGCACCTGATCTTTTTGTGCATTACCCTGGTGAGCTCAGACTATTTATAAAAGTGATTCTACATTCATATTTTAACCATAAAATTGATTTGGTAAGGGGGATTTTTCATTTTAGAACCTCATCCTCAACCCTGTTATAAATATTGGCTCAACAACCAATACCTCCAATCCATTGAGGCAGTGGGTTTCAAACTGTGTCCTGCAGAGACTGTGGTCTATTCCTATAGTTGTAATAGGGTAGGATTATTATCAGGACTTTGAAACCATCTTTCTGATTTCACTAGAACAGCCTTGCTTGTTTTAGCAAAGCTTTCATGTGAAACTTTATTTGAAGAAATGGCTTTTCTGCTAATGAAATGTTTGCTTTTTATCAAAATTATAAATGGGAATATCAAAATTCTAATAAGTTCATTGTCACTCTGTCTTATAAGCTGGGTCATATATTTCGAGCCCATTTCTGGAAAGAGTTATATTAAATGCATTAATTATTTTATAGGATTAGAAGGCTAATGGGTCTGCTGTCCCAGATATGGTGGTTGAACAGTGAACTATTCTCACCTTCAAACCTTCTGTTTTTATAACTGTTTATGACAGAACTACTACATCTTATCGTTGATTCAACTCAAGTTGAAAAGCACTTATACCCACACTTTACTATGTTTTCTTTCTCCCTTGATTTATAAATGTGGCCTTTATATTTTGAGAGCCAAGGATGCGGATATAGACTTGAGACATAAATGATGAGGTGGTTTATTATTCTCTTTCTTCTCCAAAGAGACAGGCCAAGTAAGGGTGAGGAGCCAGAGCTATGTGAATGAAAATATAAAAGAAGAAACCTCAGTGGAAATATTCAGTCTTTTAATTTTAGATATTTACTGCATTAATTTATGCTGATCCATCCTTTGAAGCATCTTGTGCATCTAGTTCTTTGTTTCCTATTCCCACAGCTTCCGTCCTCTTCCAAATAGTCCTCAACTCATGTCATTCTTTCTTTCTTCATTCTCTCTTTTATTTCTTTTTACACAAGGTTTTAGAATTAGCTTTCTAAAATGCCGATCCCATATGGTTGCTTTCATGGTTAAATATATACACACATAAAGATGATAGATAGATAGGTAGGTAGATAGAGATAGAGCTTTAATATATATACATTCTCAAGTGACTATTCACACACACACACACACACTCATATAATACCTATATATATATTCTCAAGTGACTACTCATTGTCTCAAAGTCTTCGTGACTCAAAGTCTTCACTCAATAGCTTCACATTCAAGTTATCCATAAGTTTTATTTGTCTTTAAAAAAATTAAAATTCTTTTAGTATTTCTCGATCTTAACTTTAAAGCCTTTGCTGCAACTTTGTTTCCTATAGTCCCATCTGCTTGACCAAATAAGTGGGCCATTTGCCCTTCAAAGTTCAGTTTGATCCTTCATTCCATCTATGACCATCACTGGATCTGTATATTCTCTTTCTATTTGAATTTATCTAAACACATAGTCTGACAAACTAATTTTTGATTAAATTTTTTTTTATTGTTTGTCCTATCTTTATAAGTGAATTTGTATCTCTTGAGAAATAAGAATCAGCTCTTATGACAGAACCACAACCACTGACAATAAAAACAGCTACAGTGTTTTATGAGTACTCAGTATGGTTAGAGATCTGATAAGCACTATGTTTCCATCATCTCATTTAATTCCGGTCACTGTAATCTAATTATTATTATTCCATTTCACACATGAGAAAATAAAGTCTTCTAGATATAATAACTTTTCTAGGATACCACAGGCAACATTTTGCAGAGTGAGGATTAAAACCTATCTATCTGAAAAAAATTAAAAAAATAAAACCTATCTATCTGGCAAAACAAAACAAAAAAGAAATTCTTTTCAATTTATATATTGTACAAAACTTCTTTAGTTTCCATTTCAGCAGCCAGGACAGCTCTACCAGAAAGGAAAATTTGACTGAATTTTTGAAATCCTTTGAGAAAGGGAGAAATATGAATCACAATAAGGAAACATAATAAAAGCACTTTATTGTTTCCCTAAAATGAAATTCCTATCTCAAGAAACAAACAAAAGCACAAAAAACAAAAAACAACTGAATTCCTTTTTTTTTTTTAAAGATTTTATTTATTTATTTGACAGACAGAGATCACAAGTAGGCAGAGAGGCAGGCAGAGAGAGGAGGAAGCAGGCTCCCCATTGAGCAGAGAGCCTGATGCGGGGCTCTATCCCAGGACCCTGGGATCATGACCTGATCTGAAGGCAGATGCTTAACCCACTGAGCCACCCAGGTGCCCCCAAACAACTGAACTCCTGTTAGAGGGGCAAGGAACTGATACTGGAGTCAAACTGAAGGTCCTTGCTAGTTTCAACTTGTGCTCTGACATAGAGTTTTCCTGGATTAAGCAAAAATTATAAAGCCCCAAGATCGAGGATGAGGGATCAAGGTGGTCCTTGAAGAAACCCCTGTAAAGTATGAGCTTTAGATTTTTTCTTTACTGAAGCCAGAATCACTATACTAAATATCATCAAATGCTTTTCCTAGCTAAAATGACTAGTGAGGCCAGAAGTAACATTTTGGTGGAATAAATAGCAAAAGTATTCTGAGATCCTTTCTTGATTTCTTTGGGAATGAAGTCTTGTGTAGAGAACAAAGAATTCACTACCTAGTCATTGGTATACGTTTGTAAGGGAAGAGTAAGACTTGTTAAGCTCCTTCATACGCAAAACGGTTTTTTTCCCCCCTTGTTTAGAACATGGAACAAAGATGGCATTGGTAATGATTTCTTTGTTGATTTTTTTATGTTGATGATTTTTTTGTATCTCCTTTTTTCTTGATTAGTACAGGCTTCTGTATTTCTGCCTACAATGCCTTGGTCACTTGAATACATATCACATCAGAATTTCTATCATCCAACGATTCTGGGGAAAGGCAAAGGTTCTACTAGTAATCACAGAGATGGGAAAGGGCATATTGAAATCCCAGTCTGTCCTCTCATTTATAATTTCTTCCCACTTTTCTAAGTCGTTAATTTAGACCAATGCCTACAATGGCTATGCTTGGAACTAGGATTCGTTAACATTCTGCTAGACAATTTTCCTATCTCTCTGGGACAGACATTTTCTCACTGTAATCTACTTATTGTATCAGATCGTTGACTGAGAAAACAGAAGCTTAGAGAGATATTGAATAAAATTCAAAATAAACAAATAAAAAAGGTAGCCTAGGGAAACATGAGCAGACTCTTCGAAAAGAAAAAAAAAAGGATAAACTAAGTAAACTGTTTCTCCCTCAAGATGTTTATTTATTTAATATTTGGGCCAGATCATTAATTGGGAGTTGTAATAGTCATTGAATATTTTCTAACCAAAATTTAAAAATATATATATCTCATAACATTTTTTATTTGCTGTAGATTAAAATCTCTGTGTGAGCTGTAACTTCTCTAACTTCCCTTCTACATAAGTCAAATAAAAAGTTTAGGTTATCAACTGTCAAGGTAACAGAAGTTAGTTAGGAAAACTTAGGGAGAAGAATAAGGTATTCAGGTAGTTTTAGGAAACAAATCTTAACCCCCCCAAATTTCATGGGATTTTAAAATTGTTGAGATGACATGCTCCCTAAAATTTTATATGGTTTAAATAATTGTTGCTAATTTGTTATAAAGGAGAAACAAGTACATTTGGATTTAATTAGGCTCCAACCACAGAAAGCCCATTTGAGAGCCTTGCAGGACACAGCAGGATTTGTTTATGCTTATTAACTAGATCACACTGCAAGAGATTCTAAAGATGAACAGTGTTAGTAAAAGAGTAGTCTTGTTATGCGGGTCTTTAAGCCTGAGTTTGTAAATACTTGAGGAATTCTTCAATCTTTCTTAATCTTAATGGGCTGAATTTTCCTACTATATATTTTCCTTGTAGTTTTGAAGCTCCAACTGACTTTTGAATTATGATTGTTTAAGATAAGTTTTTAAAGATAAATATGGATACTTCATAATTCGATTTTGGACCATTATTTTACTCTAGTCTAGAATATACACATACATTCTTTGAAATAAAATTTAATGCAACATGTTGATAATTTCTATTTGGAATTTTAAAATTATCTTCACTATTGTTATATAGTCGACCTTTGAACAGTATCAGTTTGAACTGCACAGGTCCTCTTATATGATGATTTTTTATAGTATATTATTATAAATATATTTTCTTTTTCTTATGACTTTCTTAATAACATTTTTTCTCTAGCTTACTTCATTGTAAGAATACAGTAAATAATATATATGACATACAAAATAGTGTTAATTGACTATTTCTGTTACAGGTAAGGCTTTAAGTCAATAGTAGGTTATTATTAGCTAAGTTTTGGGGGAGTCAAAAGTTATGTGCAGGTTTTCCAACTGTGGAGGGGGGTCGATACTTCTAACCCTAGCAGTGCTCAAGGGTCAGCTATGTATTTTAATTATCTTCCCTTCTCTTAGTCTATACACTTCTCTTACTTTGAAAACTCAAGTAATGTGAAGAAGATAGTAACAACCTAATTGCCGACTTTGGTAAGGAACAGTTAGATACCTAGCCGTGGTGAGAGAATTTCATGTAACTTTGAATAAAAGTTTTAAATTGTCTTTTTGTGTGAACAGCACACAAAACAGGAAGTGTACTTGTATATAATTACTTCAAGCTAAAATCTTGAATATAGTCACATATTAAGAATGTAATATTCCTTATGTCATTTTTTTTAAATATTTTATTTATTTATTTATTTATTTTTTTAATAATTTTTTATTTTTTATAAACATATATTTTTATCCCCAGGGGTACAGGTCTGTGAATCACCAGGATGTCATTTTAAAAACTTATGTTCATATTAATGGTTAGGGAATTTTTTGTTGATGTGTAATAAACCTTTAATTTTGGTAACAAACTTTATCTCCCATAAGGCACTCTGCTTTCATTATTCATTTTATTTGTTTTGTGAGGCTTTTACTTGGATACTAAAGAATACCTATATTAATACCATTTAACTATAATAACACATATACCAGGCAGTTAGGGACAGCCCTTCTGCCCCAGAGCCTGCTGAAATTATTAAAATTAGGCAATTCTGAGCCTGCTTAGCCTGCTTTGCTGTTTCTTCCCAGAAACTACAATAAACGCCAACATTTTCCCTTATTTCTTCTGCCTCCTTACTAGCACTGCCACTTCCCTGTGTGGTTCTACCGTGAAGTATCATGCCCCCTCCTTTTGGGATCTGTAAGTACAACCAGCTATCCATTCAATAGTTATCCTCTGATCTGTTGGCCTGCCATACCTGTATGATAATAAAATCTACATTTTATTTTTAAGATTTATTTATTTATTTGAGAGAGGGAGTGGGGTAGGGGCACAAGGAGAGGGGGAGAACATCTTAGCCAGACTCCTGGCTGAGCAGAGCACGACATGGGGCCCCATCTTACAGCCCAAAGTCAGGACCTGAGCCAAAATCAGGAGTCAGCCGCCTAACCGACTGTTCCACCCAGGTGCCCCTAAAATCTACATTTTAAAACAGAGAGAAATATTTTAAGTATTTTAAATGTACACTACAACAATGATTATAATATTTTAGCAGATTGTGAATTCATTCTGCTTCAAGGATATTTAAATGGTCTGTCATACATCTATATACCCAAATTTATTATTCTTTTACTTTAACTCCAGTACATGCCTTTCCAATTATTTTTTAGAGCTGTCAGTGTTAACTTTACAGTAATAAAAAAGACTTTGTGGAATATAGTCTTTGGTTCTTCATTAATACTTGGCTGACTTTACATTTTGGATCCATTTATAGATTGCCAAATAAATTAACATACGAAAATTGCTCTAGATTAATTTTGTTTTGGTTAGTGTATGTGGGGGCAATCTTTACTGTTACAAAATTCCTTCATTTTCATAAATACACATGCTTGTACTTATACCTCTTTTTCAAATATACACACAGATACACTGAGTGTAATTTAATCCTTGCTGGTGCTTTGGATACCACACTTAAATTCGTATGTCTATTTCCCTCATCTGTGAAGCATTTATACATAGTTTAAACTGAAAAAAAAAAGTTACTTACATACTACAAACCCAAATCTCAGAAAATTGGTATCATTAATAAATCTTTATTTTTAATGTTAATTGTTTGCTTGATCATTTGTTTTTGTATTAATTTTAGCTTGACTGACTTCTTTCATTTTCCTGATTGGTGGTTTGGCCACAGGTAGACATAGGAAAAGCTTATAAAATGAAAGATATAGATTCGTAGCTGGAAAAGTGAGTCGATGTATGAAATTTTGAGTTTGTATTTTATTACTTTTTAAAAGATTTTTATTTATTTATTTATTTGAGAGAGAGCGCGCGTGAGAGAGAGCATGTGAGCAGAGGGAGGAGCAGACAGAGAGAAAGAATCCCAAGCAGACTCCGCACTGAGTGCATAGCCTGAGACAGGGCTTGATCTCACAACCCTGAGATCATGACCTCTGCAGGAATCAAGGGTCAGATGCTCATCTGACCGAGCCACCCAGGTGCCCCTGAAATTTTGAGACTAAATTTCTATCCTATCCACAGGTGGCATAGAGCCTTAAAATAATCAATCCCATTCCTCAAGGACCCTCCTCATACTGAATATGCTTTCAGACATTGGTTGGCAAATATTTGCCACCTTCTCAGGCTTGGAATGTCTGCCAACTGTTTGATTTTGGCATTATTAATATCTTTGTATAACAGTGTTTGTGCAATTACTTGACTATTTAATTTCATAATGTCTTGTCTTTTGAAATGAGTAGAAAATTGAAAGTGCTAAAAAGATGAAAATATTAAGCATATTAAGAGTGAAACTTTTAATCCATTTTAATGTTCATTAAATTTAATTCAATTATGAAAAAAAATAAAAAGCTAAATGATATGGAATCCTAGAAAATTATAATTGAATCCAGTTTTCAAAGGTGAGGCTTAATGATAAATGTATAGGAGATGTTATTAAACTAGTCTGAGTAATATTATAGCTAAAATTTTTGAAAGCTTTTTTTTTCCCAAACGCAGAGCTAAAGTTTATAAATGCATTGTGTAATTTGATTCCCACAACCACCGTATGAAATATATGTCAGGAAGTGTGAAGGGACTGAGATTTTATTCCATTTGCCAGCTAACAAGTTAGCATAACACAGATTGATGGTAGAAGATACAGAATCCTGGATCAGAGACAGTGAACTACTTACTACAGACACAGCAAAAGCCAGCGTCAGCATTTACACTGGTTCTGTAAGCCTAGATTTCTGCAGGGCAGAGCAAGGAGGGCCAAGTAACTCTTGGTTAATATTAGAGAACAGAAATCCCAAGCTTAGGAAAGCTCAATCTTTGAAAGGAGCTCTAAGCAAACCTGCCAAATTTTTGCCCTGGAGGGAGACATTATGATTGTTATTCCGGACAGTAAAAGGCTGGCTCTATGTTATTTTCCAAGGTTGTTTTCTATGCAAACATTTTTGAAAAGCTCATTTTGAACAAAATGTTGTCAGGATCTTGATTCACAAGACATGTAGAAATATGAAAGACCATGGAGCACTGTCTCCCAGCAATGATTTATTATTCCCAGCTTTATGAAACTGAAGCTTGAGACCTCAGGTGACTTGATCAGTCACACGGATTTGTATCAAAACATCATCCTAGTGATCGAAATGCAAAGGGAAGTTCATAGTTCTGCCTACCTCTTGATAGGATTAGAGCTCACCAGAGAACCCTTTGTTTGAAGAAGATTGCCATTCTCTTTCCTCTGATTACATTTTGTTATCTGTGGACTATGCAAAAAACAAAACAAAAAAAGAACCTCCCATCTCCAGCCTTAATCCACACTCAATCCCTTGCAATGTTTTCAGTCTTAATATCTTCTTCCACATATTAGAACTAATTTCTCCTTGCACTCAATGTCAACCCAGTTTAGCTAAAAAAGTTAGCTTTCCAAAATACATAAAATTAATTTGCGTGGTCCTTGAGCAAATGAAAATTCAGGTTGTTAACATATGAAATAATTCTAGAGATTGGATAACCCAAGAAAAACAATAGCAACAACATCAATAAGCCTGCATATTTTCAATAAAGAATTTGTAAAAAGTTCTATTTTCCAGTAAATAGAACTTTACTTCAGAATCTGCAAGGTTATTGTTTTTCTGTTAGACTTGCAACCATTAAGCAGCATTTCAAAAATGCACTATATATTAAAATATAAGACTTTCTCCATGTAAGACAATCAATGCCGCACTTCCCATTACTGGGAAAGTCACAACAGAAGTGTAACATTGTGCTTGGTTTGTAATCAAAGAGGGGAAGAGGTGACCCTTGGCCTGTAATGGCACAGACCACAGGCCTTGAACGGAACTTCTTGCGTGAACTAGATTCAGTGGATCCTTAAATAGAAAAAAGGAAGGAAGCTTCTCGTTTATCTATGTTCTTGTGGTGAACCATGATTGTGATTTAAATTTTGCTCTAAATTCTGTGTTAACCATGCTGACTCTGATGTGTTAATAATATTGGGTAACCCAAACTGTTCTGGAAAAGAGGAACAGTTGGTTTTATTCAGATGTTACTCTGAATAATCCAAAATTGAGTTTATGTGATTATACACTATGTTTGTGGAATCAGCTTCTGGATTTAGTTCCTATTAAAAGGCACTTTTCTCCCCCATCAATCTCTATTTTATTGTGAGACAGTAAGTTATACAATACAATCTTGTAAAATGGTGCTTGACTACAAAGTAACCTTCAAGGTGTAGATGTGACCTTGGGAGAGTTTTGTACCCGTACTATTCTACAAATATCTGAGGAGAAAGTGCCTTATCATTTTCACTCAAAAACAAAGAGAACCATCTACCAACCAGAATTTTCTATCAATTTCCCTGAACCTAAACACTACATGTTTCATTCTATACAGGACATACGAAAATTTGGTTGGGAACTACATTAAATTCTACACTGTTCTGGAGATTTATTGAACAGAATATTGTCAGAATTAACCAGTTGTATCCTTTGAACTGTAAATGTTGCTTCTAAGGTATCGACTAAAATATTAGCAAATAATTTAGTCATCTGATCAGCTGCTCCTAAATTGTAAAACCTCTGTACCAGGTCAGACTTCATCTTTACATCCTAATAATTTCTGATCTGTATGAAGACTCTGAATGAATTTTTCTCCAGATAAGTGTCTTTCATTTTCAAGCAACGTGTAATGCAGCAACTGAGTTACAATGCGCTGTACCAATCATAAACTCATTACTAGAATAAAATAGATGAGGAAACAGTAGATCCAATCCCAACTCATAGAACTGTAATAGATCTGTAACTACAGAAATCACATAGAATTTTGATGATTTCAAGCATCTCTAAGAGAGCTAATACTGAGACCCAGGTGCTTTTTACTTCATTAAAAAATAAAAGGATGTAAGGCATTTAAAAGAAAGAAGGCATATAATGTCTAGGGATTTCATACTGAGAATTCGTGATCATTGCTCTTCTTTTTCTATTTCCAAGGGTGGAGGACATTATCTTAAGAGCATTAGCAGATTTTAGCTGTGAAGAAATAGCCACCTGGGGCCTGGAAAGAACGTTGGAGAAACTGTGGAACCAAATCATATTTGAGACATGGAGGTAAAAGAATCAGGAAGAAGGAAGTCACATAATTAGAGCTGGTGAAGTCCGACATGGGTAGATAAAATGTGATGAGAAAATGGTAGTCTTTAAAATCATTGAAATAGATGGGGATGCCAACTCCAGCACATGGCTGAACAAGGCTAAGAAAACCCTAGCACTCACTCTGAAAACCGCGTATGCATATGTTAAATGATAATGGAGGAGCCCCCTCTGTGGTTCACCCCAGCGGCAGTGGTTTGTCGTTTTCAATAAAAACTTAATGCCTCTCCCAGAGAATGAATGCGTGCTCTGGTTTATAAGGGGATAATGCACTGGCCTTATTTCCAATGTCTGACAGATCAGCAAATACACATAGGCACAACTGCCTATTTGCTATTTACTACTACGGTAAATGGCAAGCCATAAAATGCTATCTGTTTAAATTGCATTTTGCAAACAATCCTTACTTCATGCCATACACTCTGTGAAACATTATTATTATTATTTATGAGGCACATTTAAGGGTGCCTGGTGCTGGGAGAATTGTGGATTTCTCTTACATTTAATTTTGTGAATGGAAGGGACCTGGAGATGATCTTGTTGGGGACTTTCATTTTATGGTAGAAGAAACTGGGATGTTGTAATAACTTGACCATGATCATGCAGAAGAGGGAGGCCAGCTACAAATATAAGTTCCTAATGTCTTTATATTTTAAGTTGGACTAAAATAGCCATGTTCCTATTTATGAAGCAATTGCTTTCAGCAACTCACCATGAATAAGCACTTTGAATATGCCATTTAAAAAAAAGAACACATATATGTATATGTATATGTTTATGTATATGTATGTGTGTATATATGTCATATATATGTGTACATACATACATATGTATGTACACACATATATATATCTTACTGGTTGTTACCATTTAGGTATTTCAACATGAAAACCTTATCAGTCAAGAACAAGTTTTTAAGGTTCATAATGTGTAGTGATTATGGAGATTATGGTCCCATGTTTCTATTAGGGGGCTGGAATAAAGGATTTCTCTCTCTCTCTCTCTCTTTTAAAAGATTTTATTTACTTATGGGGGAGGGAGGAGCAGAGGGAGAAGGGCAAGCAGGCTCCTTGCCGAGCTTCAAGCCTGACAGGGGCCCCATCTCAGAACTGTGGATCAAGACCTGAACTGAAACCAAGAGCTGAACATTTAACCAGCTAAGCCACCCAGGTGCCCCCAATAAAGGATCTCTTTAATCCATGAGAGTAAGAGAGAAGATACTTCTGTTCTCTGGGATTAAGCAATAAAATACAAAGTAATAGACTAGAGCAAAAACATGTGAAATTTTTTCAAAGAGGCAACATATTTCCTAGCCCTTTAAACTCAGACTATAATCTTAATTCCATATATTTCAAATCAACTCAGGTTTTGATGTCATCATTTGGATTCCTGCCAGGCATTTCAAACTAAAAATGAACTCATGGTTTGTCCATCCAAACCAACTCCTTCTTTCCTTCTTTTTCTACCCTTCTTCAAACAGCTCCAGTGGCATCCAGATTCAGAGACTGAAATCTAGGTGTTATTTTTTAAATCTATTTCTATCTATATCTGCCATCTCAAAGTCATTCATAAATATTGCCGACTTTTCTTACAAAACATATCCCAAACCATCTGCTTGTCTCCATTTCTGCTACTGCCACCCTGGCTGGCTCAAAACCATCTCCTCTGTTCCTGACAAATACAAGAATCTCTTGACTGGTTTCCTCCCTATAGGTTCCTATAACAAATCGAGTCCATTCACCACCATTGGATCTTTCCATGCACTATTTCTGCTGCCAGGAACTGGCTTTCTCAGGGGGTGTATGAATGGCTTCTAATGGACATTTAGCTGAAATGTCACCCCTTAGGTATTCCTGACCCCACAATCTAAAGTAGCTGTATAATCTTCTTACTCTTGGGGATCTTTTTCTTTTTTCCAGGACTTCACAAAGAAGTAAACATAGAGAGTTCCCTGCTAGAATCCACTGTCTTCTTATCTCCCTATTCTTTCTTACCCTCAGCTGTAGAGGAAACAAGAAAAAAAAATCAATTATGAAACATAATATGCAGACAGTTAAAACAAGGTGACTAAGGAATGATCAAATAATCACAGGAGCAAACCTAAGGCTTATATAATTCCACATAATGCTAACTACTATGAAGGGAATTATGAAGTATCACGAAAAGTGCTATGGCATATACACACTCCCCTCAGCGATCCTACATATGACCAATGGGCCTACACACACCTTTGTGATGACATTGGTCCAAGTAAGTGAGGGACCTGTGAGTGGTCAGGAACAGCATAAACCAGACTGTGACACAGATTTGGAAGCCATATTTGCATTTTCACTAGCCTGGTGCTTTGACCTATTTTTGACTGATAATGAGGTACCAGGAACAGGTACCTTATTACTCATTCTCCTGAGCTGGGAATTTTAGCAAGCCTACTTGGTTGGGATTTAGAGACTGGATGTTATTGACACACAATGGGCCAGATTACCCCAATGTCTTGAGTTGAAACTGGTTTTATTATTCCCTGGTTTTATTATTTTTTATAATTACTTTAGGAAGCTGTAATATGCCTATTCAGGATACCTTTGAGAAGAAATTTAACTCCTGAAAAGAGCAGTAGGTTGGATATCCAAAAGAGAGGAAGAAAAAACAACACACACATGGATTGAGCATTAGCTGTATGTTAGATTATTAGGTACTTCTTATATGTTCCCAAATGACACTATAAATAGCTCTTCCATGCATAAAGTTAGTTTATGTGGTGGTGTGATTAATGTCTGATTCAAAAAGCAGATAATCACTAAAATGAAAGCAGGGATTTTTCTTTTTTCTTTATCTACTTGGCACTGAGTCTGACACATAAAAAATACTGGAATGAAATTGTTGACTGTAAAAAATAAACATGCTATTTCATTAAATAGTTAAATTAAATTAAATTAAATTAAATATATAATAATATAGTAATAATCTCATTAAGTGGTAGTATTTCACAGATAATACCACTGCCCATAGATAAAAAGCTAAGATTTGCTGTATAACACAAGTCTTGTGGACAAATTAAAAAAAAAAAACCTGTATCGATGTAAATCTGTTCAATATTTGCATAATATTGAATAAAAGTTATTACATTAAAAATAGGAACATTATATGGTCAATACCCTCTTAGTGGAAATTTAAATTGCTTCCATATTTCTGTTATTGTAAATAATTCCCTTGTAAATACACATATATATTGTGTGTGATTTAAAATACTCATCTTATCTCTTTTTTTTTTAATCTTATCTCTTAAAATCATTCCTGATATCTAATTTTTTGTTGTTATTGTTTCTGTGTTTCCTCTCTTTTATCTTCATTAGGCCAGAAAATGGGTTATCTGTGTTTTTGCTTTTTTAAGGAAATCAATTTGAGATAAATATTTTGGCTATCCTGTTTGTAGTCTCCTAATTCATTTATCCATATGCCAATATTTTATAAACTCCTTCCTTCTCTTTTTGCTAGATTATTTTGTTTGGTATTCTTTTCAGAACCTCTTATAGAAATGTTTATTTTATTCTTTCTTCCTTAAAAATAAAAGCATTTACAGCTGTATATTTTCCTCAAAAAACCAATTATGTATTATACAGTGGCGAACTGAACATAATGAAAAAAATATATAGCCAAGGTCCCATCTTAAATCTTGATAATTCGTGTTCTAAATTTGGTTTTTGATTTGCACTTTGATGTTTTGGTACTTTTATACTTTGATGAAGTTTTAATTGAAATAAAACATATGTACAGAAAAGGGCACAAATTATGACTGCACTTACCTTGTGTCAGAGTGAAATATTGATGGTGGAAAGGAGCACAAAGGAGAAACAAAGATTTTTTTTTCCTTCAGATGGAAATAAATATTGGAGTTTGTCTTTGTCTTTTCTGAAGACCCAAAAGAGTGGGTCAGTTTAGTTAGGGGAAATGGAAAACCTTTGGAGGGGCTGTCATTATCAAATCAAAACCACAATTTCATTGAATACCCACTATTTGCAATTATCATAGTCAATAACCATACACCCCTTATTAAGGAAGCTCAACTACCCTGGAAACTTCCTGCTATATTTTGATAGTTATCTGTGGTTGAGGAGCCTTACAAAAGTTTTAGGGGGGTTGATATACTATCTCAAGGATTACTGTCAATTTGGGAATAAAAAATATCTTCCTAGAAGAGGTAGTTCTTGCTTGCAAGTTAGAAATCACCAACTGGGCATTTCGTGATGCATATAAAGTTGAAAATATTAAATGATGATGAAGAATCTGTGGCCTGATAGTAAGGATCCAACAGAGAAGAAAAGAATAAAGCTACAAGACACTAACATTCTGAAGAGAAAGGATTGAGATTAAAAACAAGCCAACGTTTTAGACTTGAAAAAAAGATTATTTATCTTTCCTAAAAAATTGGGAGGAAGAAAAGCAGGTAGAATGCCATTTTCAGGGAGAGGTGGTAGATGATACTAGATGCATATTTGTTACAACACAGTAATGTGATTGATGAAAAGCTTCTAATACGTTTAAGTTTGTAAAGCCTCATTTCATGGCAGGGAATATAGCAACTGCACAACTGATGCAGAAAATGAAGACTGTAAGACCCATTTGCCATTTTTGTTGATCTTTTTTACAGATTTGTAGATCCTCTAAACTCTTTTAAAGTCTCAGTTCACACATCTGCAGTCCGCCCATTGGTGATTAGGACAGGAATTTTCCGAGTTTCTTGAGTGAGTCAAAGGTCAATTTATCAGAAGCATCTATCAGTAGGCCCAAGTTTTAGGTTTGCTTGGGTTTCATTCCTGCAGCATACAGATACTTACTAACATCCTAACACACTCACAGATGTAAAACATTGGCTTAGGTCATTTATATTATTTGAGTATATGTGATACATATGTGCACATTATTATCATCATTTTATGGTTGAGGAAATGTAAACACAAATTTTAAGTATGTCTTCATGGTACAAGGTTGTGAATACTCTGTTGTTATGTAGCAAAACCAAAGGCCTACCTGAGGATGGATGCAAGTGGCCCCAGGAAGACCTGTAAGCATGAGGGCAGCTTGCAGAATAGAAAAGAAAGCTAGTGGAGGCACAGAACAGTTTCCTTCTGGCCCCTGAGGTTGGGCATGGTTTTAAAATAATGGAGATGGGATGAAAAGATGGGGCAGGCATCTATTCATCCGGTTGTAATGTATCTGGATTTACTTTCTTTTATGGCCTTAGGAAGTTAATGACTCATACTTACTTTCTCATTTATACAACTAGGGTCATGGACACAGAAGAAGCTCCAGCATCTTTGATACTATAGTTCTGTAGACTTCAAAGAAACTGCTACTACAAGACGATGAGTTTCCTTGGGGGTGGGGGGCTCAGTCTCATAAATGTCTGTCTTTCCAGTGTGTAGCACAGTGCTTGACACGTAACAGATCTTTAACAATTTTTGGTTGAAAGAATGAATACATTGAGACAGAAGACAGTCTTGTGACATTGGGGGCTGTCCTTTATTTCTAAATCCTTTTATGCCAGAAGGTTTCATTGAATTTTCAGGTTGGCACATAAATGTGACCTTGTCCATGTTAACCAGGTTAACACTAATACTGTCTTACTCTGTTATTTTAACTGAACCTGAAGTAATTGGGACCTGAGCTTCTTTCTTGTCTGGATTGATAAGTAATCTGCAAACAGCTAGATGGACTGGTCAGACCACACAGAGCTGGTCACTCTCATTCTATCTGACTCATTCTCTCTGAGGACTATCAAGATAATGAACATCTCAGAGTTGCATTTATTCTAGAATAGAATGCTGTAAAAGAAAAATTAAAATTATTTATAAGAAAGCCTGGGAGGAAAAAAACAAAATATACTACAATGCTTGATGGTAATAATAGGGAAGTCATTTAGGAAATCAAGTGCACTAATCAATTTATAGCTTCCCTGGTATAAAAGAACCAAGTTATATTATTCACGGGCTAAGCACTTTTCTCTAATTTTTAAAAATTGGGAGCAGATGACAAATTACTGCATGGTAACACATTATGAGGACTGAGCATGCATGTTTATATTTCATTGTTTTAATCGAATCTAATACAACACACACCAAAGCCCCTCATAACACACATTTAATGGCATGCATACTCATGATTTTGCTGCATAATAATTAGGCATTAGTGATAAGCAGTTCCCATAAATTACTGTAATTAGTATTACTCTTATACCACCACGGCAATTTTTTTTAGGTTTTCCCTTCTAATTGTGTTAATTCTTTAGTATCTATCATCAACACAAATGTCAGCAGTTTCCCTAATGCCATGTGTGACTTAATTATTATTCTTTGCCCAGAGTAAGGTCTCAATCAATGTTTGTTGGATTGAATTGAATGAAATCATCATGCAGTAGCTAATGTTCACTATGTTATAAGATAGAAAACCTGGGTTTTCTCCTCTGGGGTGAAGACCTCTGTGTGCACTTCTCAGGGTCAAGTTATCTTTCTTCACATATGCTTAATCTCTTTATTCCTTCTTTGAAAGAGCCTTATGTTTCAGAAATCGATGAAGTGCAGGTCAGGAAATGCTTGGCTAGAGCAGAAGGCGATAACCATTGATCACTCACCTTCTGTGTAGCTCAGAGATGAGGAAATTGGGTAAAGACAAACCTATACATGAAGGGGAAGGGGACAGTGAAAACGTATCCTCAGTACCAAACATCTTGCTAAGTTGGGATGAGAACTGAGATGAGATTAATTTAGTTCACTTAACTTTTGGGGCAAGATTAACAGAGAGATGGGAAGAAAGTTGATGATTTCAAAACCATCAACACCCTGTGAACCCGTCATCACAGACACCTGGTATGAGGTAAGGGCAATTTATTCCGGATAACCTTGTCCTTGAATGACTGACTACAGAGTTAAGAGAAAAATTCCTTGATTTCAAACTATGTATTCTTCTTCTTCTACTAGTAGGAAGCAGAGCTTTTCTTCTAAAGTATGAGAAAAATATCCTAAGAATTCAGATACCTCACAGAAAACACATATTTGTAAATCTCAACCAAACTTTGAAAATGAGACAAAATTTTTTCTTGGATTGTTTAGGAGAGGGGACCAAAAATTAGATATGTATCCATGAAGGAAGTGCTGGACGGGCAAATATTGATGGCCTTCACAAAGCCTGTCATCTTGATTTTGTCGCATCTTCATGGTAGCCATATATAGTGATGGTACCTAACTGTGTTTCTTGGTAAAACAGAAAAAAGTCACAGGGTATAGAAGCACTGGGAAGCTCTACTCATTTCCTATTGCTGCTGTAACAAATTATTGACTTAAAACATCACAGAGGTATTATCTTACAGTTCAATAGGTCAGAAGTCCAATATATACCTCATGAGGCAAAAATCAAGATATTGAAAGGTTGCATTCTTTCTGTGTGGGCTCTTGAGATGAATATGTTTCCTTACTTCTTCGAGTTTCTCAACTCTTCTTCCATCTTCAAATCCAGCAGCATAGCAACTCCAACTTCTCTGTTTCCCTCTTTCACTTATAAGAAGAACTCTTGTGATTATATTTGGACAACACAGATCACACAGGTTCATCTCCCCATCTCAAAATATTTAACCTAATCAACACTGCAAGTTCCTTCTGCCATGAAAAGTAACACACTTACAGGTCTGGGAGTAGGATGTGGACCTTTTGTAGGGAGAAGGGGTGCATTATTCTGCTGACTACAGGAACCTATTCTCCATCTGACTCACAAGTATTGAACTTCTTCACAAAGCCCCACAATTTTGAAACCTGTGTTTCAAGGAGGAAGGACACCCCTTCCTCCTCTATGGAACAGCCTCTTGTCTACCCAGCCTCCTATGGCCCTTTGAACATTAGGGTTCATGGTCTTATTGCATCCCTGCATTCTGGATTGTTTTCCTGCCTTCTGGCCAGTGCAGGAACAGACTCTTAAATCACAAAGTTCTTAGTAATGTGTTTGCTATGTCCACATGTCAGAGAGTAAACATCCTACCTGATTTGTTACTGGGACTTCCACAGGCAATTCAGGATTAGGAAGCATTTCTGTAGATATTACTGTGCAGCGGGGCCTGTTTAAAATGTTTTACCTGTATTAACTCTTCACAACACTCCATAAGAAGAGTGATAACATTATCACTATTTTGTAATTAAGAAAACAGGGCCGGAGGCACCTGGGTGGCTCAGTTGGTTAAGTGTTTGCCTTCTGCTTTGGTCATGATCCCGGGGTTGGAATCAAGCCCCACGTGGGGCTCCCTGCTCAGTGAGGAGTCTGCTTCTCCCTCTCCCTCTACCCCTCCCATCTGCTCATACTCTCTCTCTCTCTCACAAAAATGAATAACAAAAAATTTTTTAAAAATAAATAAATGAAAAGGAAAAAAAAAGAAAGAAAAAGTGCTGGGCAAGGTTGAGAAAATTGACAAAGTTCACACCTAGTAAACGGCAGGGATAGGAGTCAAACCTAGTACGTCTGGTTCTGGAGCCTATGCTACCAGTCCCCACTGCATATTGCCTCTCACGGCGTGTGGAACAAAAGCTCAAACTAAAAACCCAAACACTGCTATACTAAACTAAAAATGATGCAGGAAAGATGGGGAGTGGGAAGGAGGGGGGGGGAAGATTTGGGGAAAGAGTGAGCACATATGCACTGGGATAAGAGGCACTTTGTACAGCGTACAGAGACACCCATGGAGGGGGCCCCTGGGAGCGGACAATAAGGCTCATTTGCATCCTGCTACATCCACCCAGAGGGGATGCCTTTTTCCATTGGCACAAAGGTACTATATAGCTAGTGGCAATCCTGTGTACAAACTGATGAGCATCTTTTGTTTGTTTGTTTGTTTTTTCACTAGGAGAAATGGAGCTATCTAATAGACATTATATTAAAAGATTCCAAAAATTTGTTTTCTAGCATCATGACTGTTTGCTACCCATTAGAACTCCTATGGAAGTATTCACAGGGTAAGTGTATTGAGCTCTTTGCTGTAAAATCTGGTGCCCATACAGTATCAGCCCTAACGCCCGAAGGCCACCGGACTCCTAACTTACAAGAATCATTTCCTCTTTTGTAGTTAAGGCTCAAGATCTACCTACATCTAAAATTGTGTCATTTTGTTTCATTTTTTTAAACATAAAGAGCACTCGGATGGAGAGTTGCTATCTTCTTTCAAGATATCTTCTTTGAAACACTAAGTGGTATTTTTGCCCCGTTGAGGCTGCTCTATTTATCAAGTTCTTAACTAAAAGATGTTCCATGGAAATCACATTAATCATTGATTTATACTGACTAGATAGCAGAAATTCAATAATCAATGAATTTTAATCCTGAAATATTAATTCTTAGTCACTCACTCAGTAGTTAAAATATTTAACAACCTCATATTGCTTGTGTATTAAAACTGCTCTTTAACACAATGGCTGTTTCTGAAAATGCTTGGATGTGGGAAATAATTGCATTTCTATTGAAGCTATTAGAATGAATCACAATTGGATTTCACATAAAAGTTTTTAATGCATAGATATTTCACATAATATGTTCGTAGGCAAGGGTTCTTCAAATAAAGCCGTTTTGTCCACAAGAAATTTTATCTGTGAGTCAGCTTTACCTCCAGTTAGAGCAGATAGTCTTGCTTTTTACTTTTTTCTTGGTTTCTTTTTCATTTTCTCCTTAAATTATTTCTAGGAGTGCTGTAACACTGCGTGGGCTGAATGTTTGTGTACCCTCCCTTCTGAAATCCGTATGTCGAAGTCCTAACCCCCGGTGTGACGGTATTTGGAGGTGGGGCCTCTGGGAGGTGATTAGGTCATGAGGGTGGAGTCATCGTGAACAGAATTAGTGCCCTTATAAGAGGAGACCCGAGAGAGATGACTTTTCTCTCTCTCACGTAAAAATGCAATAAGTAGGCGTCCATCTGCAAACCAGGAAGAGGGTCTTCACCAGACACAAGATTAGCCAGCACCTTGATCTTGTACTTCCCAGCCTCTGCAACTGTGAGGAATAAACTTCCCTGTTTTAGCCACCCAGTATGTGGTAATTTGTTATAGCAATTTGAACTAAGAGAAACACCGAGAGCCGTTGTTGCGGTCGCTTTGTGAAAACAGGGTGGACCCCATCCAAAATCTGGGTTGGGTGGCAGGATGACAATGCCACATATACACCAAGATGGTATGAAAATGTTTATTACCAACATAATGGGACTTTCTGAAGAGTTCCAGACAGGACCCCGAGCTGGTCCAAAATGGCTGAGAGAAAAAGCAAAGGAGAGCAGTCTGATTTTTCACGGTAATTAGAAAGGTAGGGCCAGAGTAAGGGCTCTCGCTAGTGGTTTGAACTTCCCACCAGAACCAAAGAGGGAATGCCTCAGCTTTAGCACCAGCTTCGCTTGATGGGGCCAGAGGAGAAGGAAGAGGGGAAGCTTAAAAGCTACAGGCAAGGGGCATCTGGGTGGCTCAGTGGGTTAAGCCTCTGCCTTTGGCTCAGGTCATGATCTCAGGGTCTTGGGATAGAGCCCCATGTTGGGCTCTCTGCTCAGCAGGGAGCCTGCTTTTCCCCCTCTCTCTGCCTGCCTCTCTGCCTACTTATGATCGATCTCTCTCTCTCTGTCAAAAAAAAAAAAAAAAAAAGTAAAATCTTAAAAAAAAAAAAAAGCTGTCAGCAATCAAGAAACGGAGTCAGATTCGTTATTACAGTCCTTCTTTTTAGAACCTGTCTATACAATAGGATTTTCCATTAACCCTTATAGAAGTAAAGAATATATTATCTTTTTAAAAAATAAACATTTTAAAACATTTTCCTTTCAAAGTAAAAATTACGTATAGCAGGGCCTGGTGGAAAAAGCAGAAGTTAGAACCAAATAAACCTGGAATCAAATCTGAGTTCTGTTGATGGTTTACTGTATCCATCAGGATTCAGTGCAGGAAACAGAATCTACCATAAGTATCTAAAGCACAGGGGGTGTAATTGAGAAGGTAGATGCTTATAAAATCATTGGAATGGCTGGAGAAACAGTTCGTAGGCTACATCCCTGGAGTGACTCCAAGAGCTCTAGGGAGCTGCTTCCCCAAGATAGCACTACCTTTGATGCTGCTCCGGAGCTCTGCTGGAAGCAAGCAGCCTCTTTGGGCACTGCCATAGAAGCTGCTTCTCACTACCCCAGAGACTGGGCAATGATACTGGGCTGCTATGGAGGTAAAGCTTTACCTTTTCATGGTCTTGCTTGCCAGCAACAAAAGCCACGAGCCACAAGAAGTTCACCTCTGCCTCCCTGCTATTGCCCAAATTTTGTCGGAGAATATGTAGTGAGTAGAGGCTAACTCACATCTAGAACCTTAGCTTGAAGGGAATCTGAGAAAATTTCATATGAGCTTTATAGGGTTAAATGGAGGTTGACTAGAACAATCCAGAGCCACTTCCCTCTCTCTGTGATCTGGGACAAATGTTTGAATTTTAATTTTCTTTCTGCAAAATGGATTTAATTTTCTTGGATAGCCTTACAATGAAAGGCTATCCAAGGACAAGAGGTCATATAATTAAAGTATCTAGGATATGGTAGTCGGCCAAATAACCCTATCTCTCATTACGGTTATGTCGAAGTATTTCATCTCTCTCTCTCTTTTTATAAGATTTTATTTATTTATTTGGCAGAGATCACAAGTAGACAGAGAGGCAGGCAGAGAGAGAGAGAGAGAGGGGAAGCAGACTCCCTGCTGAGCAGAGAGCTCGACATGGGGCTTGATCCCAGGACCCTGAGATCATGACCTGACTGAAGGCAGAGGTTTAACCCACTGAGCCACTCAGGCACCCCCTATCGAAGTATTTCAGAATTTTAGAAATCATTACACTGAGAGCCCTACTGAACAGTTCAGTTGTTTTATTATAAAGCACATCAACAAAGAAGTTTCATTTCAAGGTAGTCTGTGGGGATTGTATAGTCCAAGTGCTAATTTTAGAGATAAATAATAATAAATAACATTGCAATTTATAAATTTTGGGACTCAAAGTCATGTCTCCCTATATGGTAATATCTATGCATGCATTAATTCTACTGTTTCAGATTGTTTTGATTACTGTTTGTGCTGGACATAGTACTTGCTGGGTTTGTAGAAGAGAAATAAATAACTAGATCCTACCCATTGGAGCTTTACAGTCCAGTGGAACAGGGATATGTTAAATAAATAAACAGAACTGCAATGCAATCACTGTGAAGGAAAACTGCAGGTTGCTGAGAAAGACAATAGTAAGAAAAAATAAGTTTGCCAGATTTAGCAAATAAAAATACAGGATGTCCAGATACACTTGAATTTCAGATAAACACCAAATAATCTTTTAGTGTAAGTATGAAGCATTAAAAAAATTATCTGATCACCTAAAATTCAAATTTAGGTGTCTTGTATTTTATCTGACAGCTCTGGGGTAAAGACTAATTTAACAATGCCACATTTTCCCTCTTCCAAATGAGCAGAACTGAGCTCAGAGAAACACAGAGACTTGTTTAAGATTACCTGTTAATTGGATATGGGGACAGAATTTGAGCTCAGAGCTGTTTGATTGCAAAGCCTTTTGTTCATAACTGGCCCCCCTACACAGAGTGCAAATTGAAAGAAAGGGGCTGGCCACTTCCGGTTCCTGGATGGCAGGTTTAATAAGCAAGGGAACTTACCAATGTTTGAATTTTTATGAGGCTTGTTTGGAGCAGCTGCAAAACAATAGATCTCACCTGCCTTCCAGAATCTTAAAAGTTTATATGAAGGCATTACCTGAGTTGTCACATAGCTAGTCCAGATGGTCTCAACAACACATAGCTCTTTCAAGGCTGCATCCTGGAAAATGCCTCCCACTGTGAGAACCACCGAGTGTTCCTTCTAAGGGTGGGGGATGGGGTGAGGAGCCTCCCATTGCCCTGGTCTAGCTCACAGGACATGTCCTTTCAATGACTGTAAGGGCCTATTTAGCCATCCGGTTAAACAGTAATTTTGTTGTTTATGCAGTAAAACTTAAACTGTCTCTGCCCCTCTTCCCCCCAGGACACTTACTTAAAAACAAGTCCCAGAAACCTGTCCCAGGTAACAAAGCCCAAATACAGGGGGGGTCAGGCCAGGTGGATGTATCCAATCAGTGGGGGTGCATCTGTCTCCCTAGCTACCAAGGAGTATGGGCCCTGCCCTTTGGGGGCCTTTTGGGTGCCAATTCTGACCAAGGTGATAGGCTAGTTCAAATATCTACTATAGGGTAAACTAATTCAATTGATTGAATTGGTCACTTATGTGTGACCTAGCATGACTATGTAGCTTTCTTTGTGTGTTACAATCTCATTGGCCACCTGTGCATGGCCATGCCCAACCACATGGCCTTTGTCCTTAAAGGCTAGTCTGTAAGGCAGAGAGAGGTTGCCCTCTCTGTAAGAGGTGCAACCCCGAAGGGTCAGTTTGTTTCTCGATGCTTGGCGTGAAATAAAGCTTTGCTTGACCTTTGCTTTATATCGGTCTCTCTCCTTTGACCATAGACCCAACATGACCTTCTCCAAAGGAATCACAAATCACAGTTAAAGGAAGGAATGGTCTCAGGTATATTGTTACTGTTTAGGAAAGTGATTTTGGTTTGTGTTTTACATATAATATTTCAGTTTTTGTCACTTTCAGCCTTCAGTCACTTTCTTGTGACTCATTCGGAAGGGAATTAACATTGAAGTTTTAAAACAAATTGCCATTTTCATCTGGGAAGTTTTTAATATCCTATACTCTTCTGAGGTGTCAATAATTTGCCTTCCCATAGGAGAGCTTTGTCTTTCACTTCAAGATCTATTGGATTTCTTGTGGTGATGAGATAAACAATATCATTAATTCATGACTATAAAGAACTTCAAAACACATTTTCATTTTTTGTTAGACTTCTAACATCTCGAACTGTTGAGCAGAATATTTTAAATGCTACATATTATTTTAAAATAATGCATATTTATTATTATCTTGTTGTTGTTGTTGTTGTTGTTGTTCTGGGAGAAAAAGAGAAAGTTCCAGAGTATAAAGGAAGAAAAAAAACATGTATGCCAAAGGGAACATAGAACATGACTTTTTCCTTTCTGTGATTTTGGGCTATTATTACCCTTAAAAGTTAATCAAGAAAAATGACTTGCTGAATAAAGTAGCACGTAGGGTTATATTTTTAATAAAAGTATATTTAAAAACATAAGTTCCTGTGTAATTACCATGAGATGTGAATGTACTGCCCATGGCATTGACCTGAGTAAATTATGACCACATTTCTGATGCAGAGTGAAGTCAAGATGGTTGAGTTATCCAGGGATGGTAAAGAGTTTCCCTTCAGCTGTCAGCTCTGACAAATTGGTAACTCCAGGGTGTCCCATTCAAAAAGGCTCTAAAACCAAATCTCAGCTAAGGAGAATGCATCAGTGATTGACTAGCAATGTCTGTTATGGCTAAATGATGGATTGTTTTTTGTCAAACATAAATGCAAATATAGGATTGGTTATTATAAGAGATGAGATGGACCTGTGCCAACTTAAAGGCCTACACACACACACACACACACACAATGTTTAATAAATTATTCTAAACTTTTTTTTTTTTAAGCAGGTGTCTGAGAGTTAGGGAGATTTTTCCTTACTTGTTAATATAGAAGGTAGAAAGATAAATTCTGGTCTCTTTTAGGCTCTAAATAATTGATTTCGCTCATGAAAATTTTGTAACGTTTGATAAATAGGTATATAAATATTATTCAGCAAACAAACACGTAATTAGGTTGCATTCTCATTCAACCCTTTGGGTGTAAGGCAAACTGGAAACTCGATTATGCAGTTCTTGGGACAAAGCTAGGACATAATGTGTCAGCTGGGGAGAATAAAGGAGAGAAAGACGAACTAAAAAGGGAAATAGACAATGGGAAATTATTTTTTAGACTGTGAGGAGAAAAGTAGTTCATGCTAATACTCGCAACTCAAATTAGTGAGAGAAAAATGGACTTAACTGGGAACTTTCAATCATTTAGTGCTCAGAATGGACCTGAAATGCAGATATAGAACAGAATCTTACTTTGTGATGTTTTATGGAAAAATTCAATAATGGTAGCTAATATCTATTGTGGAGATAGTGCTTTGCAAGTCTTATCTCTTATATTTCAAATATAACAACATAATCCCCAGGAGGTGGCTTGTGTCTCAAAATAATGAAACTATGGCTTAGGGTAACTAATGAATGCCTCGGATCTCCACCCCACCCAACTGATCTGGATAAGACCCCTTGTTCTTTGTCAGTGACTGCCTATATTATTTTTCCAAAACCCTGAGTAAAGTGTATGCTAAATTTTTCTCATTCAAAATAGAAATCTTTGCATGTACCAAATACCAAATACCAATACCAAAATAAAATAATTGAGTGTGGTTGGCTGATTAAAGCCCTTCTCCTTCTCTCCCAGAGATATCCAGGACCTAATGCCTAGAATCTGTGAATGGTACTTGGTCTGACAAATAAGGGCTTTGCAGATGGGATTAAGTTAAGGATTTCAAAATGGGATTATTCTGGGTTATTCCATACATGCAATCACATGTATTCTTATGAGAGAGAAACAGGGAAATTAGAGACAGACAAAAGGCAATGTGAGCAGAGAGGCAGAGATTGCAGGAATGCAGCCACAAGCCAAGGAATGCCATCAGCCACCAGAAGTTAAAAGAAGCAAGGACTGAGCTCTCTCTTAGGGCATTTGGAGGGAGCATAGCTCTGCTGACACCTTGATTTTAGCATGGCGAAACTTATTCCAGATTTCTGGCCTCCAGAACTGTGAGAAAATGACTAACTGTTGTTTTCAACCACCAGGTTTGTGGTACTTTACTGAAGGTGCATCAGGAAGCTAACACACAGAGAACAAAGGAGAGCAGATTGTTTAAGGCACTAAATTTGTGGTAATATGTTATGGCAGCCATAAGAAACCAATCCAATGAGCTTGAAAAAGGCCAACAGACTGTTTCTTCCCTCAGGCAAGTCTCCCCAGACGAGGTGACCTTTCCCTAACTAATATGTCTCAGCACTTCAAATTTGCTTTCAGTAGCATTAACTTGTAATCGCGTTCAGTTATCTTGTTTGTCTCCGTATCTCAAGGTGCCTAGAAAAGTAACTGCCACATAATAGGGCTGAGTAAATATTTGTCTAATGACTGAGTGGAATTTGAGGCACAATGTATACAGGGTGGGTGAAATTTTGTGGATTGTGAGTCTTGCAACTCCTGGCAGGGTGAAGTCCTTTGGCGGCAGGGTTGGGGCAGGGAATGGGGTACAGCAGTTAAGACCAAGAACACTCAGTTCCAGCCACATGGCCCAGGTGGGCAGCCACCAGCTATATTCCCCCTTGGTCAAGTGTGAGGACACTGAGCCCTTGTCCATCAAGAGCTGAATTTATTCAACTCTTAGGTTTGTGCACAACTGTCTAAAAATGATCTAGACTACTTTTCCCTACTTTATGTGCCCTGGTCTTCATTTTCATAGTACTTACCACATTTCACATATATTGGTGGATTAGTCACCAATATCTGTTCTCCATCCTTTCACACCCGCCTCCCTAAGGGGAGGCACTTAGACTCTTCACAGCCTCAGAACTTAGCGTGGTGCCTGAAACTTAGTAAAACGTCAAGAATATTTGTTCAAGGTTCATAAACGTAACTTTTCTATACTGGAAAATATATACGATAGTGATTATTACCTTTTGTTCTTGTTAAAGCCTATTTGAGACTTTGATGAAAGCCATGGAAACACTTCCCAGAAAAATTCAGAATTCTGTCACATTTTCTGGAGATTCATTGACAGCCTAAACCCATTCATGTGGGGCTTATCATTTCCAAATTATATTAATTTTCCATTTTAAACAGCAGATGTTAAGTTTTATGGAACACTTGTTATTTGTCAGATTTTTGTGCTGTTTTACATGTAATATTTCAATAACCTTCACAGCTCTAGGAGGTAAGTTCTGTTTTGAAAGAATTAGTGCAAAAGAGACCAACTTACTTATCCAAGCTCATAGAACTGGTTAGCAGCAGAGCCGGGACTCAAACCAAGATCACTATATCACTATTTTTTTTTTTTTTTTAAGTAGCCTGAGTTTGCACTCTTTTTTTTTTTTTTTCTCAAAGATTTTATTTATTATTTTGACAGACAGATCGGAAGCAGGCAGAGAGGCAGGCAGAGAGAGAGGAAAGGAAGCAGACTCCTCGCTGAGCAGAGAGCCCGATGTGGGGCTCAATCCCAGGACCCTGAGATCATGACCTGAGCCAAAGGCAGAGGCTTAACCCACTGAGCCACCCAGGCACCCCCTGAGTTTGCACTCTTAACCACTAAAAATCATCTGCCTGTTCTATGTTCCTGCCCATAGTGAGCAATGGAGTTATCCAGTGAAGACACTTAATCTCCCCGAGTAAGAGTCTGAAATGATGATATTAGCTGGCTTGAGCTCCTGGCTTGATGTGAGCAAAGCTTCCTTGATCAAACAGGACAGCCTGTTCCCCCAACAGCACTCAGGATGCATAGAGAGCCCACATTCCTGCTGTACTTGTTTAGCAATTGGCAGCGATGTGGCTCTAAATTATCTTGTGCATGTTTCAAACCATTTAAATTGTCATTGTAGGATTTTGCCTATTAGCAAAATACCATCCCCTGAATACTGATTATGTAAAATAGCACAATTGTCTGGTGATAGGAAAGCAATGACTTTTGAATGTGGTCCAGCCGTATGATGGCTCTTTTTGGTGAAATGTAAGGAAGTTGCTTGTGTAATATTCTTTCGGTAATTAGGTTCTGGGTATATTCATATTTTACCACATGTTGATACAAAATAAATAGGCACAGTATTTTAAAAAATGCTTCGTGGCACATAAATGCCCTTTTGTCACGGTTGAGGCGGAGGAGAGTAAGACATGTCTTCTTTAGCATTTTTTTCCCTTCTTCTTTGGTGGTGACAACATTTCCACTGGAGATTGAGTGAACCCAAGAACTCTAAATGCTCTCTTGGCATGGGGGTCAGGTCTTAGCTGCCTGGTCTGAGGGGGTTGGGGAGGAAAGCACTCCTGGTTAAATTGGAGGTCATTAGCATGCTGGTGATTGATCAGCCGAGTTATTCACTTTAAAGCTTCAGCATTTTCACATATAAAGTAATTTTGGTCAGTAAGAGCAAATTATACTCATTATACCCAAATGCAAATACATGTTTAGAAAGCATGTGGTTTGGAAAACAAATGGGATATAATTCCAACACTAATGCCTCATTAGGGGCATTTGCACACATCTATTTCTATCTCCTAGATCTTTATAATCATCATAATGTCATGCCTCCCTCCATGAAATCAGGAGAATATTTATTTGTGTCGCTCTTACCACAGGCATGTGACAGAACTTATCTCCTTAAGGGGTGCCCTGAAGCCACTGCTGTTTTCATTTCTTCCTTTTGCACTAGTAACTATACTAATCAGATACAACTCAGCCTGAAATCGTGCAGAAATCCTAGGTAGCACCCTTTTAGACAAAGCTGTCTAATCCCCAGGAGATCACAAAATTAGGAAACAATTTTCCTTAGAATTCCTTTAGAATTAGCATCAGCACTGATCTTCAGTTAGGGATCTGTAAAGGCTCGACTGAAGTAAACTTGTTTATAGAAGATTAAAGATGGTTACAAACTCTTAAAAAAAAATTGCAAATTCTTTATTACCCTGCTTTTTGAGAGATGGAGCCTAATTCATCTCATGGAGTCTGAGCTTACCTACTGACTAACCAGTTTAGAGAATATAGCAAGGTCATTAAGAAGCCTTAGAGCTTCTGTCTAGAACTCTTGGAACACTCTTTCTGGGTACCTGGAGCTACTGAATAAGAAGTCTGACCACTTTGGGGCACCTGGATAGCTCAACTGGCTAAGCAACCTACTGGTGATTTTGGCTTAGTTCATGATCACAGGGTCTTGGGACTGAGCCCCATATTGGACTCTGTGCTCAGCAGGGAGTCTGATCCGGATTTTCTCTCTCCTTCTCCCTGTGCCTCGCTCCCTGCTGATACTCTCTCTCTCTCAAATAAATAAATAAATCTTTAAAAAAAAAACCCAAAAACCAACAAAACTGACTACTTTGAGATCACATGTAGGTATTTCACATGATAGTTTCAGCAGAACCCAGCCTTCCAGTCATCTATGCCAAGGCATTAGGGATTTTTTTCATTTTTTGTTTTTAAATTTCAGTGTGGGTCTTATTATTATTCAAGTACAGTGAGGCCAAAGGATCAGACGTTGACTGCCATTGAAAAGATTGTTCGTCAGGGATGCCTGGGTGGCTCAGTGGGTTAAGCCTCTGCCTTCGGCTCAGGTCATGATCTCAGGGTCCTGGGATGGAGCCCCTCATCACATTGGGCTCTCTGCTCAGCAGGAAGCCTGCTTCCTCCTCTCTCTCTGCCTGCCTCTCTGCCTACTTGTGATCTCTCTCTCTCTCTGTGTCAAATAAATAAATAAAAAATCTTTGAAAAGATAGTTTGTCACTCAGTTCCTGAGAGGAGGGCGTCTGCCACGCCATGCAGGGTCACAAGGGGAAGCACTGGGGTCGGTAAAGAGGAATGAGGGGAAAGCACATTTATTTATTTACTTTACGTTTATTTTATTTTATTATCTTACTTTCTTCTCCTCCTTTATTTCTCCCCCTTTTCCTCCCCCTCTTCTTCACTCTCCTCTTCTTCTTCCTCTCCTTCTTTTTCTCCTCCTCCTCCTCTGCCCCCTTTCCCTCCTCCTCCTGCTGCTGCTGCTGCTTCTTCCTCTTCTTCTTCTTCGTGTTTTTCTTTCTCTCCGACCCCTCTTTCTTCTTTTCCAAAAAGGAATGGGAGATGTAAGAAAAGCAGAGAAATTAGTTAATTTGAGTAATCTCAGTGGACTTCGGGTATAAGAGTTGACTCAACTTGCCTGGTACCTGGCTGTGAGGTGATTAAGACAGGAGAATATTGGTTCTGAGTGTATTGGTTCTATGAAAATCCAAAAAATGGGATTTCCCCATTTACTGGTGGGGGATACAGACTTTGGTTGCACATGAAGTGTTATCTTGCAGGGAGCAGTTTGCTATCTCTAAGCATTGGCTAGCCTTTGGAGGGACAATCTCTCCCAGGTCAGTGAGGGGCCAGATGCCTCCAGAGCATCAGGAATACAGAAAATAAGAAAATATAGTTAATATAACCAGAACTACAGGTAAAACCATGTTTGATGCTCCAGACCAGGCCATCTGCCAGCTGGTTACTATAGAAGTAACTCAATCGGACTCACATAGAACTGAAGAATTACCCATCTGAGCCCTGCCCAAATTCCTAACACACAGATGTGTGTGTGTCAACAGGTCATTTTCATCCACTGATTTTGGGGTAGTTTGTTATGCAATAATAATTAATTGCAACATTACACCATAGTCTTAGAGCAATTTTGCTTCCTGTATCACATACCTGAAAACCATTTAAATGAATATTCATTCTTTTTTTTTTTTAAGATTTTATTTATTTATTTGACAGACAGAGATCACAAGTAGGCAGAGGGGCAGGCAGAGAGAGAGAAGAGGAAGAAAGCAGGCTCCCTGCAGAGCAGAGAGCCAGACGTGGGGCTCAATCCCAGGACCCTGAGATCATGACCTGAGCTGAAGGCAGAGGCTTAACCCACTGAGCCACCCAGGCACCCCATGAATATTCATTCTTGATCAATAACAAAACTTGGCAAAATTTTAACTAAAGGTGACTTCTTGGTATCTTTTGGAAGAATTATATAATTAATGAGATTTTTCTTTTAGTGACTCTAATAAATAGGAAAATCACATACAAAACAAAGAATAACACAGAATAACAGAAAAGACTCCTGGTTTCTATATTTTAAAATCACAACATTTTCAAACTCGAGGGAGTAGCAGAAGTTCTACACCCTTTTCAAACTGACTCTGCCAAAGGTTAGTGGTTTGGGTTTCCAGGTGATATTAACATGAATGGGCTGTGAGGATAACAGTAATATTGAAAATGACTACACAGTCAGAAGATGCCATCTCTGTTTCCGTACAGATTAATTTCAGAGGGTCTTAGGGTTCTCTCAAATAGCCATTACACGACTGGCTTGAGTGGTGTCTGCATTTTTCTGTCCTGTGGAAGCCTCCATCTGGAATTTAATATGCACTCATCTCTTTTTCATTCCAGGAGGGATATGTAATGAAAATCTCCATATTAGTCATCAGCTGTCAACACTGACAAATTTCAATTATCATCCTTCGGTAGCAGTTCACACTAGAGAAGGAAATCAGGATGGCACACTGGGATAGCATACTTGTGACAGATCTATTTTAATTGCCTTTCTTATCCACATTTAACCTCCATCATTTTGACAGGAGAATGAAACTCACAGAGGAGGTAACTTTTCCTGCCAGTGATAAAGGTGGATGGTGTGGGGAAATAGGCTGCTAGAAAGAAACTGGGCAACACGCATCAATATATAGACTGGCATTGATTGCTGCGAATACTTCCTTTTCCTAGGAGGCCTGTGGTGGTAGCTCTGCTTATCAAAACACTTCGCATTTAATCAGCTGCTTGGATGGATGTTCCTGCTGATCATCCATAAATTATTCATCAATTAAAAAGACTTGGCATAATCTTTTTCTTTCCTTTCTTTCTTTCCTTTTTTTTTTTTTTTTGCTTCATTTTCTCAAAGATGAATTTTCAACAGCCCATAGCAGGAGTTTCCCTTAGTGAGTGCTCATCATTTCTTCCCATTCTTTCCAACAACACTGCTCATTTAGCTTTTTGATTACAGCTTGATGCTTGCATCAGAGGAAGCCTCTACCATGACAGATCATGTTAGCTTTGTGTTACTTTACTCTAGCTTCTTTCTTTTTCTTTAATCCTGAGAGATCTGCATGCTAGCCTTAAAATATAAAAGATGTGTTTTTCTCTAACGAGACATATTAGTTTGGTTCTGCACAGACCCATGTCTCATGGGATGTTTTTACTGTGAGTTCTATTCCTTGGGTGATCTGGTTTCTGTTATAATCCAGTCAAAATTAAATCAAGGTATCTTTCTCTAACAATAATTTACAAATGTTTACTGGCTCTGATTATGCTTCAAATCGCAATGCAACAGGTTATTTATTTTACTCATCTAATAACCCCTATGAGATAGGAACCGTTATCCATCTATTACAGATGAGAAAGAAGCTCAGGGATTTTTGAGTACCTCCCTCCCTCATGTTTCCACAGCTAGAAAGTAGTAAATCTGGGATTTGGTTCCAGGAAGGCTAACTCCAGAATCTGATCTCCAGTTTCTCTGCTACGGTACTCACTCACCGTCCGTGTCTGCAATGTTTTATCAACCATCTTAGTCATTGTTACTGCCCTATAGAAGAATAACATTTTCCTGGGGGCTTACAAATCCATTACTGCCTTGAGAGCTAGAAGAAAGGGTAGTGTGATCTCATCTCTCTCAGGAAAAGACCAAGGGGCTTAAGGTAATTTCCCCAGAGAATTTGTCCAGACACAAGGATAATAGTTGTATTTCAGAAAATGAATAAAGAAGTTGCCTATGGAATTTCCAAATTTAGGAAAGAGTAAAACCAGGAGTGAAAATGGAGCCAGGTAGAACTGAATGGGACAGAGACCTTGGATACCCATGACTTGTCTGTAGTGTTTTCTTAGATATGAAACCACAATGGTGGCCTGGATACCTTCATACACTCCTCTCATCCCCATTCAGTCCATGTTCACGCTGGAGCCACAGGATTCTAAGAGTTGTAATCCAACAAGTGTATGGTAAGGGAGCATATGTCACTTCTTGATTCTAACTCTTAAAGTAACGTAACAGAAACTTCTCAGCCAATAGTATTTACTGATAATCCAATATGTTTGCAATTTAAAAAGTATGCAAAATAGCATAATCCTCCTGCAACTTTGGGATGTCAAATGTATATCATTATTTTCACCAGAAGGACTTTGAGAAACAAGTGAAGAGTAAGGTGTTAACAAATTTCTAATTTTGAGAAGACAGTTAAGACAGGAAAGGAAGCATGCAGAGCTGTGGATATCAGGCCAAGAACGGCCCAGAAGGAGGCAAATTACAATCAGTTATAAATCATAGTAGAATTGAGAGGGGTTAAGCAGGTAATTAAAAAACATTTTTTTTTGAATAGCGATTGCAACCTTTAAGTTGAAAGAATGGACTTGGTGGATTTAATAGAACTCTTCCTAATTATTAAAAGGATAAACTCCATCATTTGATAGAGTGTTCCTTTTTAAAGCAAGCAAATCAAAACCACCTTGGGGTATGTGAATTAACTGTGCTCATTTATAAACTATAAAGTGCTTTATATCGAAGAGTACACATAAAACAAGCTGAAGACAAATCTATGAATGTATTTAGATTTACTGGTGCCAAGATTCCTTACCTTTCTTTAGAAACTATCCCCAATGAGATATAATATAGCTCTGGAAATATCAGGTCTCATTTAGTGCTTCTTGGTAGAATCTCGGAGCCTAAGAAAGCCAGGTTGCCTTTAGAATGATTAATATGCTAGTGCAGTTTTGAGTTATAAATATAATTGTTATCCCTGCCCCTGGGAGTATGACACATTTATCATGTAGTTCTCCAGCACCTGACACATAGGGCGTAGGGAGGGCTTGCATTTATTGAGTTCTGTGTTAGGAAGTGTCTGGGCTCTGAATATTACTTTACTGAACTCTCCAAATGACTCTGTTCATAAACCACCAGTATGCATATAAGGAAACCAAGGTTTAGGGAGCTGAAGTAAAACAGCTACAGGTTATAAGGCTGTGACTATAGAAGCTGATTTTAAGTTCAAGGTCTCTGGTTTTTAGAGTGGGCACTTTCTGTTACTACATCCTGCTATATTCTAGAGTATTATGGTACTTCCTACATATAGTAGGGACTTAGTAAATGTTTGTTGTATGACCTCTGAGAGATCAAGCCATCTGTATTAGTAAATTCCAAGAAAGTGAGAATGAAATAAAGTACAATTAAGAGACAATATGTGACTATTATTAAAATGATAGAAATAGACATAGATGAGCAATAATATTTGCAGAAACTCAAAGGAAAGTGCTTCTATTGAAGTGTAGTATTTGTCAAGGAACTCTTCTCAGTGAAAACTTTGTTTTTCAAAATGTGGAATTATTTATTTATTTATTTATTTATTTGACAGACAGAGATCACAAGTAGGCAGAGAGGCAGGCAGAGAGAGAAGAAGGGAAGCAGGCTCCCCACTAAGCAGAGAGCCCAATGTGGGACTCGATCCCAGGACCCTGGGATCATGACCTGAGCCGAAAGCAGAGGCTTAACCCATTGAGCAACCCCGGTGCCCCCAAAATGTGTAATTTTTAATTAAAATTTCCACTCTACATCTTATTGCCAATCTTTTCAGAAAAACTTATTACAGTTTTTCAATATTATATACGGGAAGGTGCCTGAAAGCATATTTATCCTGCAGTAAGTCTACTGCAGCACCAGGACACATTTTCCTTTCAGTAATGGGGTAAATTAAGCATAGGTGATCATCATTTTCAGGTGATTTTTCCTGACAGACTATACGAGCAAACCATGCAAATGTCCTCAAGGGAAATGCTCTACCTCGGTCTTCAAGAAAATTTCAGGACTGGCAGCATGTTCTCAGGACTAAATATCTCATTCAGACAAGGTCTGCTTGACCTTGAGAAGCAGCTGGGGATTCTGAACATCAAGCTACATGACTTCCCATAGATCACAATCAATCTAGTGCTGACCATGGTGTTGACTATCTTTGCGAATCCCAAGGAAAAAAAAAAAAGGCAAAAGTAGCTTTTGACTTAGCTGATTTGGTTAGAAGGGACCCTGAAGACCAGTTTGGATGATAGGAAAGTCAACCCATACTCCCCAGTTTGGGGTGATTTAATTTAGGTGCTTCCACTGACATCTCCATAATGTAAAGTGAATTCCATCAAATTGCAACGAAGACCCCTGCATTCAAATCCTGCCCCTTACTCCTCATTACCATATGAAAAGTTTCTATTTATCTTATTAACATCATTTCCAGATCATTTTCCAGGTGCTCTTCTTTTCTTACTTACACCTCTAAAGTTTTATACCTGTTTTGCTTATTTTCTAATTGAAGGTTTAAAGAGGCAGCTAAAATAAAAATTTTAAATTACAGTATGCAACAATATCCAATATTTAATTAATGTGTATGAAACACATACAAAAGCTTTATATACATTATATACATATATGTATACATATTATATATGTATAAATGTATATATATATATAAATGTATATATAAATATAAAAATTATATATGTGTATATAATTTCACTTAATCCTTATAATAATCCCATGATTACTCTACCATCCAAGTTTCAAAAATGAGGAAACTGAATCTCATGAGCTTAAGTGAAATTTTCCAAGGTTACACATGTAGTAAAAGGTATATTCAAGTTTCAGATCCAGAAATCTATTGTTTCAAAATCCATGCTTATCCTATGAATCCATGGTATTATCCTTGAACTTACATGGGAAAGCTATAACCTATGTGAATTATCTCTTTTATCATGTTTCATCAATTCATGTTCACTCAGCAACTATTTACTGAGAAATGACATTTGCAAGTTTTTAGAGTCTGATATGACACAATGCTCTCGCTTTTTGAATTTTTTGCAAAAGCTGAAATTTGGTGTGAACTATCAATTTTGATCATTTTTTAATGCCATTTATTCAGCTATATGTTATTTCATTTATTGATTCAAGCCAAGCCAAAATCCCTTCTCATCTGAAAATAAGCATCTATTCCAAAGCTTGAAGACTCCTGGTTTTCTTCCTTCAGGCCGGAGTTTCACACCCAAGTACTCCAGTTTCTCTGCATTCACTTTTGTCCCTTTCTTGCTGTCTTCTATGACCACCCTCATTTTGACTTTTTAGCCTTGATATTTCTTGAACTGATGCTCAGAAAGTCCTTCTACTCTCAGACATGGAAACATCAGAATGGTTTTCTCTCTTGTCTGTATCTCTTACACAGATGTACAACAAGAAAAACAAAGCAATTAGTGTTTCATGCTTGGTCTTTAAATTCAATGGAATCTTTTTGTAGTTCAGAGGAATCTCTGGATTCAATATCTTCTTTCTTTAATAGGAAGACTTCAGATTTATTTTGCATACTACATTTCTCTGTTATTATAGTAATTTAACATCGCATAGTAGCTATGTTTGTATATCCCTATTTCTGCCACTAAATTGTAAACTTTTTATGGGAAAGGACATTGTCAAATGCACCATGACCCTCACCTCATCCAGGCTTTGGACAAAGCAAAAAGAGCAAACACTCAGTAGAGATGACTGGTACACATCCTTTCCTTAACTAATACATATATGAATTTATGCACTGGAGACACACTGGTGAGCAAAATTAGGCAAGATCCCTGACCTCATCTGGTTTATGACTTTCAAGTTACTTTGGAGGGAGTAGAGAGAAGGATGGGGAAAACTGAGGAAGGAGAATCTAATATTATGTAAGTAATTACAGTGTATGAAATTATGTTAGGTATCTTATGTTTGCCATGCCCCATCACAAAGAAAGTAAATTAAACTTTCCCAAACACTTGTGTTATCTCCTAATAGGAAAATAAGTCTAAGTCATCAGTGTTTCTGGAGCATGGTTATTTGGTGGTTGTTACTTCAGCAGTTCTTTTCCCTTGACAAAGGTAGGAGCTGGGTTTGCTTTTGCTGTCACATTTGAATTCACCATTGACTATGATAATCATACCACTTCTTTCTTCACCTCTCAGCCTTTGGACATTTGCTGGTAACAACTCACACTCTTGTTACATTTAATTTTAAAAGCATTAACTAAAAACAAGTATCTATAAAACTGCTTTTATCCCCTCCATGTCATAACACGGGGGCCAAATGGGAGAAATAAGTAGGCTTAACATGGCTATTGAGATGAGAGTCTAGTTCTTGTTCTTAGACTACCTTCTCAAACAGAAGGGTTATCTATTACTTCTATTCTCAGCAGATTGTATAGTTTAGAACTGAGAGCTGATGGAGACTGATTTTGAAGGAAGAACACTTCCAGACAGAAGCTACAGCACTACAAGGTGCTTTCCCTTGTAAATTAGAGGAATTTATTTTAAAAGGAACAATTGTGTCAGGTTAACACAATTGGCAGCAGTGTGATTAAATCTGTGAGAGGGGAGCCCCAAACCAGGCCTGATGGAAAGTGTAATGCCAAGCTGCACTGAAGTTCTCTCAGCAATTAGAGAGACAAAATGACCAGGGTCTGTTTATAGATAAAAGATTAGCATGGTGTCTCAGGACTTTGATCATAGAATCTTAAGGAGCCAGATATTGATTGGGTTTACAAGCAATCACAGGAGCCCAAACTGTGCTTAAATAGAGTAAATGGGAAGAGATGAATAAGTTACCTGTTTGACTCAAAAGGTAAGATTAAAGACTATGTGCTTAAACACACGCATTAAAATATAAATCATCAATATTGGTCAAAGGGTACAGACAAAGTTATAAGATTAATAAGTTCTGGGGATCTAATGTAGAGCATGTTGATTATAGGTAATAATACTGTATTATAAGGACTACATCAAACTAGAAAAGTCTCAGTGCAGGAAAAAAAAATATTAACCAAATGAAAAGGCAACCTACTAAATGAGAGGAAATATTTGAAGATCGTATATCTGATTAAGGGCTAATATCTAAAATAAAGAATTTACACTACTCAACAGCAAAATATAAACAACCCAATTAAAAAATGGGCAGAACATCTGGATAGATTTTTTTTTTTTCCCAGAGAAGACATACAGATTGTCAACAGGTACATGAAAAGAATCTCAACATCATTAATCAAGGAAATGCTAGTCAAAACCATGATGAGATATTCTTTGAAATAGCTATTATCAGAAAAACAGGAAATAATAAGTGTTGCCAAGGATGCAGAGGAGAGGCAAACTTTGTGCACTCTTGATGGGGCTATAAATTGGTGCAGTCCCTGAGGAAAAACAGAATGAGAGTTCTCCAAAATTAAAAATAGAAGTACCATATAACCCAACAATTCTACTTTTGGGTGTTTGGCCAAAGAAAACAAAAATACTAATTTTAAAAATATATGCACCCTGTGTTCATTGCAGCATTATTTACAGTAGCCAAGATACAGAAACAACATAAGTGTCATTAATGGATAATTGGATAAATATACATTTATTGTAATATACACACATATATAATGGAATTTTATTCAGTTGTAAAAAAGAATGAAATCCTGTGATTTGTTGCAATAAGGATAGAACTTAGAGCATTATGCTAAGTGAAATAAGTCAGAGAAAGATAAATGCCATATGATCTTATTTATATATGTAATCTAAAAAACAAACCAAAAACCAAGCTCCTAGATACAGAGAATAGATTGGTGGTTGTCAAAGGTTTTGGCTTGGGGTAGAAGAAATGAGTAACCTATTGGTTGCTCTTTGTTGGTTCTGGTTTGACTAATTTGAAAAAAAAAATGCCTGTGTTAAATACTCGAATGATGCTGAGAGAGTAGCTTTTAAATGTTCTTATCACAAAAAGGAAATGATAATTATGTGAAGGGGTAGAAGTGTTAGCTACGCTATAGTAGTAATCATTTTGTAATAAATAAGCATATCAAATCAACACGTTGTACACCTTAAACTTACACAATGTTGTATGTCCCTTATATAAATATAAATGTATAAATAAATGAGTTTTTCCCAATAAAGCTGGAAAAAGTAAACAAAATTTAAAAATTAAGCATTTGTACATCATCAGGCATCATTGCAAGAGTAAGAATTGAAGAAAGAGGATTAGTTTCGAAGTCAGTCCTGCCTTCTCATTGGTGATTATTAGCATGAGTTCTAAAATAGAAGGCTTACTATAATTGAATGCAAGTCTCTGTTTTGTGAATTCCAATCCTTTGGGATTCTAGTAGCATTAAAAATGCAAAATGTTCACTTAGAGTTTTTACAACTTAAAATTTTGGACACTTTGCATATTCTCTGACTTGTAAAAAATTAATTTTAATTGACTTCAAATTTTAATGATTTTTCCAATGCAACTCAAAGAATCACTTTCAAAGGTCTCCAAAGTGTTAAAGAGTTTTCATAATTAAGTTTTAGTTTTTCTAAGCCATTGCTTTTCAAACACCACATTTGATAGATTCAGAATATTAAGAGTGTGAATACTAAAGTGTAGGTAACATGTCATATAAAGCAGTAACTTGGGGAAGAAAATTTATGTTCAGAGATATAAAGTAAGAATCAAATGGCTAGGGTTAGCAGAACATGTAAAAAGATAGGCTGTTTCAGTCGAAGGAGGTCAAGGCAAAAACAGGTATCAATAGTATAAATAATATAATTTCACATATGTTGCCAATAAGAATAGAAATATCAAATATTATGTCAAATATAGAAGAATAGGAATATCAAAATGAAGATAGAACTATAAAATAAAAAATAAATATTATAAATAAAAAATAAAATAAAATAAAATAAAAAATAGAAATATCAAATATAGAAGAATAGAAATATCAAAATGATGTCACAAGAACGTTTAAGCCTATGGTGCATTCTATACCGGTCTTTCTTAAGCACTATTTTAGCTTTGGGGTACTAGAGGTGATATTATATCATTTGAACAGAATTTGAAAAGGCAGTAGTTTTTAATATTTTTGGGTCACAGATCCATTTAAAAAGTTGATGAAACTGATAGATATTCTTATTATGTAAAAAGGATATATATTCCCACACACAAAATGTTACACACAAATTATGGGTTATTATGTTAGCAATCTGGACTCTCCAGAGATAGAGACTTATTAGGGGTGAGATTTGTGAATAACAAAGGGAAAAGAACTGGAGGAAACTGAGGGCACTATAAGACCACAATGCAGATCTGTCTCAGGTGAGGGAAAGACAGGAGGAAGGAAGGTTGGGTGTAACCATCTTGGACTATGACGTGGTTCTAAGAGGGTTTATCAGCCTGTTGGGGTTCCTTCAAATGGTTATCCATCAGAAGAATCCCTCATCTTCTAGAAACAGAAAGCCTTAGTATCCCTGTCCTTGACAGATATGCCTTGGTCTCCCAAGTCCTTGACTGGGAGCAGCCTGTTGTGTGTATGAACTTTGTAAGAAAATCTTAATGGCAATCAGAGGTTAACAGCCAGGGCTATACGTCGACGACTTCCTGTCACTGGAGATCAGAGAGTTATATCTCATAGCCCTCATACTCATGGATACAGGATGAAGAACTTGGTTTTAAAAAGAAGTGACATGAGGGGTGTCTGGATGGCTCAATCAGGTAAGCATCTGCCTTCAGCTCAGGTTAGGAAGTCCCTGGATCAAGCCCCATGTCCGGCTTTCTGCTCAGCGAGGAGTCTGCTTTTTCCTCTCTGTCCTTCCCTCTCCCAGCTCCTTCTCTCTCTCTTGCTCTTGCTCACTCTCTCCCTTTCTCTCACATAAATAAATAAAATCTTAAAAAAAAAAAAAAAAGAGAGAGAGAGAGAGAGAGAAGGGACATGATTGCAGAGATGACTTTTACAAAGTGATTTTCAGATCTAGGCTTATGACTTAATCTGCAGATCCGGACGAGTCTAACCTCAGGTGTAAGTTCCAAACTTAATTCAAATCTAAATGTAGTGTGGATTCTGCCAATGATTCATACCATTTATTTGTTAGTACTACTCTGAGCTAGGTTTGCACTAAGCAATTTATTATTTATATTAATTAATTCAATTGTAGGTATTGTAATAGCACTCCAACCAGTCTTAAGGGTTGAATTGGCTTAAGCTTATGCAATCCTTGCTTCCTGACCTAAGTCCCTTCGTTTGTAGCAGAACCAACCTACTTTACTGGAGATTTTGCAGATTTCTGGCCTTGAGAAGTGAAGGATCAGAATTTTCCAGAAGATAAGGGAAGGCCTTCCCACATTTGAAAACAGCTGCCCTGATGCCAGCAAGTCTGTTCAGACTGAACACCTGCTTCTCCCACCATTTCCCATTCTTCACCCCACCATTTTTAAAGATTTTATTTATTATTGAACAGAGAGAGATCACAAGTCGGCAGAGAGGCAGCAAGAGAGGGGGAAGCAGGCTCTCTGTTGAGAGCCCGATGTGGGACTCAGTCCCAGGACCCTGGGACCATGACCTGAGCCGAAGGCAGAGGCTTAACCCATTGAGCCATCCAGGAGCCCTGCATTCTTTACCCTTTAAAACCTTATAGTTTGCCTGGAAAAGACAGATGGTCTTTGAGACATTAGTCCACCAATTTCCCAGGTTGCCAACTTCCTGAATAAAGCAACTTCTCCTTTGCCACCATCATTTATCTCTTGAGTATTGATTTTTAAGCAATAAACGGTAACAGTGTTACATATTTGATTTCATAGTGTTGAAATAAAAAAATCAAGTGTTACATACTCGATTTCAAAAGTGTTATAATACTTGATTTCATAGTTAAGAATCTGAGTAACTTGCCCATTTATCTAGAAACACAAATGTAATTTCTAATGCTTTTGTATTTATTTGACATAGGTAGTTTTACATATAAATTTCTGTAAGATTCGCAGCCACAACCAATGATCTTGGGCTCACAATACTTTTAGAGAAGGAAAGGTGGAATTTGGGCAATCCATTTAGTTTCTTCGTTATTACAAAGTCGTCTTCTGTGGTTTATGAGAGGTCATCTCCATTCCCTTCCATCTTACTTTCCAGAAATGTAGCTGCAGGGGAAGAAAGCAGAATACAAAACTGAGGTTGGAAACAGAAATTCTCTTAACATTTGAAGAGACTGAGGCAACACAACTGAAAATTTAAAAACTACTTTCATTGAGGGTGGTTCAGTCAGTTGATCATTCAATTCTTTTTTTTTTTTAAGATTTTACTTATTTATTTGACAGAGAGAAATCACAAGTAGACAGAGAGACAGGCAGAGAGAGAGAGAGGGAAGCAGGCTCCCTGCTGAGCAGAAAGCACGATGTGGGACTCGATCCCAGGACCCTGAGATCATGACCTGAGCCGAAGGCAGCGGCTTAACCCACTGAGCCACCCAGGTGCCCCAATTTTTTGTTTTTTTAAGATTTTACTTATTTATTTGACAGAGAGAAATCACAAGTAGACGGAGAGGCAGGCAGAGAGAGAGGAAGGGTGATCATTCAATTCTTGATTACGGTTCAGGTTATGATCTCAGGGCTGTGAGACTGAGGCCCGCACCAGGCTCCACACTCAGTGCAGAGCCTGCTTGACATTCTCCCCTACTCCCTCTCCCTCTGCCCCTTCCCCCATTCACTCTTTCTCTTTCTCTCAAAAATTAATAAATATGTAAAATTTCTTAAAAAAAACTCTACCTTCAACATATATAGGGGGAATTATAGAAAATCTTAAATACTGATGATGGCACGTTAAGAAAAGGCATCATTAGCAGCAGGAAGTGTAATTAATCGAATTAATTATGTATAAACTGAATGTAGGTATGTAAAATAAGGAAAGAAAAAAAAAATCCAAACAGCATATATTAGTGAGGTTTCCATTTCAGGAATGACCCCTTCGTGACATGAATGATTCTGAAACAAATACCCAGATAGCATGGTGGTTTTCAAACATCTTTTTATCATAACATATAAAGATACAGCATTGTGAAATACATTCCACAACACAATACACATGTACACACACAGACACATACATGTGGTTCATAAAGACCACAGCTACCTTATGTTTTGCAATGCCCTCTATTTTGCCTATTTTATTCTATTATATTCATTTCTATCTCCTCTGGCTTTATCCATTAAAGAATGCAGGTCACAGTCAACTTAATTGATTTTACTACCTTCTAATGGGTCACAATTTGGAAAGCTGAATGAATCTGCAGCTCAACCTCCAAAAGATGATTTAATTACAAAAATCACGATACCACTGAGAAAGGAGGGACAAGAAGAAAAAGAGTTTTGTGTCACCTTAACCCATCACATAGGGAAGAGTCATGCAGTGAGGATCTTTATTTTAGGGTGAGAAAAGTGATGACTGTTTCTATGCTATATAAACAATATTACATGTTTAGAGAAAAGTTTTCAGTGAGCTATGTGAGTCACTGATATTCTACTCTATTCCAAGTCTCACTACAGAATGCTGAGAATTACAGGAATGTTGCAGGACCATGCGTGTATGAGCCACTGGATACTTTGATACTAAAAGTAGGGAAGCTGCCTTAAAGAGAAAGTGGATCAACACAGGGCTAAACCATAAGATGACATGAGCCTAAGGCTCAAGGTCTTGTAAGGGATCCCCCTTGTCTGACAGATGCACCACAAGTTGAACAAGTTAGCATTGATCACAAGGGTAGAGTAGAATAATGAAATTGACATAAAATCAAAGTCTTGTTCAGTGGTTGTTGAGCAAGTGCCATTCATTCAACACTGCTAAATGCTGAACACCCAAAGACAAGAAAACACAATTGGACCTCAAGGGTTCTACAAGGAAGATAAGCCAAATATGTATCGTCTTTGCTACTGTCCTTCCCAAATCCACCCACTCCCTTCCCTTGTTTGCCCTGCTGACTTCACCCAGAGGTTGACCCTAGGTCCCGAGTCATCTTGTCTTTCGGCTTTTAGCTGGGCGTGGCCAAACTGAGTCACCAGTAGGAAATTAGAAGGTGAGAGGTGAGAAAGATTGGGGCTTTTTCTTCCTTCTCCCTCATGATCTGGAGTGTGCATTATGGAGATGTTGTTCCTCCTGTAACTACAGTTTTTGTACAATAACTCCTTCTCCATTTCAACTCTCCATGCTCAATGCTCTTATAATGTTCTTCGCTTCCTTTGCTGTTTTGTTCATTTGAGTGCTAGCGATACCTCACTTTTACTAATCTCTGGCTCCTTAACACCCTTTTCTGGGTTCATTAATCTTTCTCACATCTTCGTAAATATATTAGGTCTCTTGGACAATTTGGGTACTATTCTCTGTCTGCCAAGACTCTGACTGTTATAGGAAAAGCCATATATAGTATAGTATCAAAAGAAAGGTGCATCAAGAGAGGGGAATTCTGTAGTGACCTTTTAGACAAAAAATTATTTGTACATGCAATGATGGGGGCAGGGCTGTTGAGAAAATGTATTTGAGGCAGGACATTAATAATTTAACACTGTATTAGGAAAAATTCACCCTGCTATGTTATATTCATTCAGATTTTTAACATTGTGTCTGTTCCTTTTTGTATCTTGGGTGAGCTTTTAGTTCAACAAAAACGTTTCCACTTGGAAATGTCCATGAGCTCATCTCACGTTATTTACTTGTGAAGAATAATGATGCGCTTAAGGGCATGATGTGCTTGTAGGCTGAACATTGAAGTTATGCCTTTGGGGAATATTTTAGTCTTAATATAATGTTCACTTTCTCAGAGTATAATATCCTTAAGGCTCATCCTCACTTCATTAAAGGCTGAAAAATTGGGACTTGTGCTAATGTATGTCGCTGGTAGAATTTTCTCTATGTTGTTCTCTCTATTTTGTATTTTTTTTTCAGCTGCTATGACCTTTTTACCTTGATCCATTTGACAAGTAGGCTAATTTAGCATGAAACTGTAGCAAGCAAGATAGAGCTAGTTTCTTGCAAATCTGAGGAAGACATGGACGTGTTGAAGGAAGCTAAATAAACATGAATCTTTGACCTTCTCCTTTAACTAGTGCTCCAGTCCACTGAGCTCATTATAGGGAAATCTGTTAGCATCCTTCACATGTTGGCAGCTGACTGGTACCGAGCACATGCTGCCAGCCCAACAGGGGATCAGGAGAAGCCCAGCTCATGCATGACCCATCACCGCTAAATAGCAAATTCCTATAGTGACTTGCATTACGTAAAACTGCCTGATGCACATTAAAGAGACCCTTTGAACCCTCCACACTTTATTTTTTTTCTCTTTCTTTACATTTTCTGACCTCTGTGGTGAGATTGCCTTAAAGCCTTATCATATGTGCACATACTCTAGGCAGCTAATGAATATGGATGTTGTTTGTGCTAATTTTTGCAGCCATAAAAGGCTGGATTTGGAAGAAATGCCAGTTTTTTAGCCTCAGGGAAACTTTCAGTAAATAATTTCATTTTTACCCTGTTGAGTTCAAAGGGGACATTAGAGCCCAGAGAAATGAGCCATGTTGTGCCCTTTTCTTTCCCAATTTCCCAAAAAGGAAAAGAAGGGAAGAAAGCAAGCAAGCAAGCAAGCTTGTTAAAGAGCAGAATCCCTTTTCTCCTTTTGGTGATTAAAAGAAGAAAAATGTTTGCATGCGAAAACAACTGCCATTATGGCTTAGGTAGTGGTTTGTATTTGTAGTCAAACACTGGTTGTTTTCTGCCATGCACTCCTGACACGTGAGTTATCTAGGTGAACAGAGACTAATGCACACTTTACAATAAACCCAATCTGCACTCTATAACAATTTCACAGAACCCAAAATTATACAAGTATATAGTCTTTTGAAAAGAGGCTCAAGTGACAAGGTGGAAAGACCACTGTGTTATAATCTTGATTCCACTGTTCACTCTTTGGCTTTGAACCATTCCCTTTAACTCACTTCAAGAGATGCAGTTAGATTACATGATTTTTCAGTTTAAATATTCTGATTCTGATGTTGAGACCAGCTTTCTAAGGGTGGGACTAATCCTGGTTATTAGCAAATGAACATGGTTAATGGTGAAATTTACTGATGAATCCCATTCTGTTATCCCAGGTTAGACTTTAGCCACTTTGGGAATCAATGTTTCAAATCCATCTGCTGTATGTGATTGGGCTGGGAGAAAGCCAATCTAAACTTGTGAAAGGCCTCAGGTAAGCAGTATTTAAAAAAAAATGAAATGTTACCACTGTTGCTTTTCTCACAACAACGTAAACTAGATTTAAAGTTGTTGCCAGAGTATTTTACCAAGTAGATTACTATTGATCCGCTCTTCATTTCAATAAATCCAGCTCATATGCAATTCACATGGCATTTGTGTGAAAATGAATAAACCTCAAATACTTGTGATTTTAAAAATTCAGAAGGGTTATGTCCCAGATATTCATTTATAATAATACTCTTTTCTATGTAAGGCATAGCTCAGATGCCTAATACTTTATAATTCTACTCTTCTTTTGAACTCATGAATTTGACGGATACAAGCCAAGAGTTATATGCCATCTTGTGGGCCACTATGGAGATGAAAGGTCTGTTGCATACTTTATTGAGTAGGATAAAGAAGGGTGTGGGAATTTGCTGTTGTTCTTTATATGAAACTTCCATAAGTCAACCATGAGCATGATGAAAGTGTCTGCTCCACAGTTCATTGACTTGGGCTTCATAATAACCCAATCACTGATAATTTATTTCAGAGTATTTAAAGTTAAAATTTAGTGGGAGCTGTGACTATTACTATATAGGAGTAGATGTGATATTAACCAAGTTTTGAGTTAAGTAGAACAAATTGAGGTGATTTATATATTTTAGGAGTCTCAATGACTGTGAGCAGGTGAGATTGAGTGTATAGATTAGGAATTGAAACATGTCAATATAACTTGACAAAGTCTGAAAAAGGAAACATTCACCAAGGTCAATGGGTCTTTTATTGTAGAGAATACAGTGAATTGATTCCATAAAGTTGATTAAATTGGATGAACCATCTAAATGTAAAAGTGAAGGAAAGCATAAATACAGTTACTCAAGTTAGATTAGGAGTTAGGTTTCCAAAACTCATATGACATATAACTAAGTTCTGGACCATAATATATGACAATACATATACCACTGACAGACCTTGGTTTATGATCTTCCACATGCAGTGGTCCTTATTTGTTCTCATGATGCCTGATTGAACTAGAGATAAGGTATAGGGAAACACTGGAAGACATGTGTTGAAGATGGCAAAGCTTCCATCAACTTGTATTTTAGGATGGTGGCTTAAAGTCTTCCCGGACAATCTGCTCATTTGTCCCATACTGTTACATGGACAATAAGTAATCCCTTGTGGACACTACTCGATAAAGCACTTACCTTTACCTTAATGAATACAAAGTCTAAAAAAAAAAATAAAATCCATGGCAATTACTCAAACTTTTTGCAAGGTCATAAATGCCCCTGAGAATCTTTTGAAAGTTCTGGAAATATCTGCCTCAGATATGCTTACATTCAGCATGTATGTAACATTTTTGAAATAATTTCTTGAACCTTATGAAATGCATGCATAGATGTTAAAGTCATTCAGTCTAAAGAATCTTAAAATGCAAACATGAAGCAAATGATCACTGAGGATCATATAGAAAAGCCAGTTGGCATAGGACATTTCACACTAGGTGCTGGACATTTTTATCATTTAAAAATTGTTTTAATTAATTTATTTTTTATTATGTTATGTTAGTCACTGTACAGTATGTCATTAGTTTTTGATGTAATATTCCATGATCAATTGTTTGCATATAGCACGCAGTGCTCCATGCAATCCATGCCTCCTTAATACCCATTGTCAGACTCACCCATCCCCCCGGCGCACCCATGCCCCCATTCCCCTCCCTTCTAAAACCCTCAGTTTGTTTCCCAGAGTCCATAGTCCCTCATGGTTCATCTCCCTGTCCTGTTCTCCCTCCTTCATTTTTCCCTTCCTTCTCCTAACATTCTCCATACTATTCCTTATGTTCCACAAATAAGTGAAACCATATGGTAATCGACCTTCTCTGCTTGACTTATTTCACTTAGCATAATCTCCTCCAATACCATTCATATTGATGCAAAAGTTGGGTATTCATCCCTTCTGATGACTGAGCAATATTCCATTGTGTATATGGACCACATCTTCTTTATTCATCCGTCTGTTGAAGGGCCTCTTGGCTCTTGCTACAGTTTAGTTATTGTGGCTATTGCTGCTATAAACATTGGAGTGCATGTGGCCCTTTTTTTCATTACAACTGTATCTTTGGGGTAAATACCTAGTAGTGCAATTGCTGGGTCATAGGGTAGCTCTATTTTAATTTTAATTTAATTTAATTTCTTTTCAGTGTTCCAAAATTCATTGTTTATGCACTACACCCAATGCTTCATGCAATATGTGTCCTCCATATTACCCATCCCCAGGTTCACCAAACTCCCCATCCCTCTCCTCTCCAAAACCCTCAGTTTGTTTCTCAGAGTCCACCTCCACATTGTTTTCCAAAGTGGCTGTACCAACTTGCATTCCCACCAAAAGTGTAAGAGGGTTCCCCTTTCTTCACATCCTCTCCAACATTTGTTATTTCTTGCCTTGTCAATTTTTGCCATTCTAACTGGTGTACGGTGATATTTCAATGTGGTTTTGATTTGAATTTCCCTGATGGCTAATGACGATGAACATTTTTTCATGTGTCTATTAGCCACTTGTATGTTTTCTTTTGAGAACTGCCTGTTCATGTCTTCTGTCCATTTTTTGACTTGATTATTTTTTGGGGTGTTGAGTTTGAGAACTTCCTTATAGATTTTTGATATCAGCCCTTTGCCTGTAGTGTGATTTATAAATATCTTCTCCCATTCTGTGGGGTGCCTCTTTGTTTTTTGTTGACTGTTTCTTTTGCTATGCAGAAGCTTTTTATCTTGATGAAGTCCCAAAAGTTCATTTTTGCTTTTCTTTCCCTTGCCTTTGGAGATGTATCTTGAAAGAAATTGCTGTGGCTAATGCAAAAAGGTACTGCCTATGTTCTTCTCTAGGTTTTTTGATGGATTCCTAACTCATATTGAGATCTTTCATCCTTTCAGAATTTATCTTTGTGTATGATGGAAAGGAATGGTTGAGTTTCATTCTTCAGTATATAGCTTTCCAATTTTTCCAGCACCATTTATTGAAGAGGCTGTCTTTTTTCCATTGGATATTTTTTCCGACTTTGTCGAAGAGTATTTGACCAAAGAGCTGAGGGTACATATTTAAACTCTGTTCTGTTCCATTGGTCTTTGTGTTTGTTTTGACGCCAGTACCATGCTGTCTTGGTAATCACAGCTTTGAAATACAGCTTGAAATCAGGCAACGTGGTACTATAGCTTTGTTTTCCTTTTTTCAACATTTCCTTGGTGATTTGGGGTCTTTTCTGGTTCCATATAAATTTTAGGATTATTTGTTCCAGCATTTTGAAAAATGCTGTTGGTATTTTGATTGGATGGCATTGAAAGCATAGATTTCTTTGGGAAGCATAGACATTTTAATAATGTTTATTCTTCCAATCCATAAGCATGGAATGTTTTTTCCATTTTTTTCTGTCTTCGTCATTTCTTTCATGAGTGCTCTGTGGTTCCTAGAGTATAGATCTTTTACCTTAGGTTTTTTCCAAGGTATATCTTATGGCTTTTGGTCCTACTGTAAATGGAATCGATTCTCTAATTTCTCTTCCCACAGTTAAATTGTTTCTATATAAGAAATCAAGTGATTTCTGTGCATTGATTTTGTATCATGCCACATTACTGAATTGCTGTATGAGATTTAGTAATTTGGGGGTGGAGTCTTTTGGGTTTTCCACATAAAGTATTGTGTCATCTGTGAAGAGAAAGAGTTTGAATTCTTCTTTGCCAATGTGAATGTCTTTTATTTCCTTTTGTTTCTGATTGCTGTTGCTAGGACTTCTATTACTATGTTGAACAATAGTGGTGAGAGTGGGCATCCTTGTCATGTTCCTGATATCAAGGGAAAGGCTCTCAGCTTTTCCCCATTAAGAGTGATATCCACTGTGGGTTTTCCATAGACGGATTTTATGAAATTGAGGAATGCACCCTCTATCCCTATACTTTGAAGAGTTTTAATAAGGAAAAGATGCTATATTTTGTCAAATGTTTTTTCTGCATCAGTTGAGAAGACCATGTGGCTCTTCTGTCTTATCTTATTTATATGTTCTATCACATTGATTGTTTGCAAATGTTGAAACAACCTTGCATCCCAAGAATAAATTCTACCTGGTCATGGTGGATAATATTTTTAATGTACTGTTGGATTCTATTAGCTAGGACCTTATTAAGAATTTTGGCATTCATATTCATCAGGGATATTGGTCTGAAATTGTCCTTTCTCATGGCCCCTTGCCTGGTTTTGGGATCAAGGTAGTGCTGGCTTCATAGAATCTGGAAGTTTTCCTTCTGTTTCTATTTTTTGAAAGAGCTTCAGGAGAATAGGTATTATTTCTTCTTTGAAAGTTTGGTGTTATTCCCAGGGAATCCATCAGACCCTGGATTCTTGTGGGGTTTTTTTTGGGGCGGGGGGGATTTTTGGTCACTGCTTCAATCTTGTTACTGGTTTTGGTCTATTCAAGTTGTCAATTTCTTCCTGTTTCCGTCTTGGTAGTTTATAGTTTTCCAGAAAAAGCATCCATTTCTTCCAGGTGGCTTAATTTATTGGCATATATCTGTTGATAATTTCCGATAATTGTTTTTATTTCTTTGGTGTTAGACCTGATCTCTCCCCTTTTATTCATAATTTTATTAATTTGGGTCTGGACAGTGGTTATCGATCCTACTAATTCTCTCAAAGAACCAGCTTCTATTTTCATTGATGTGTTCTACTGTATTTCTGGTTTCTAATTTACTGATCTCTGCTCTAATCTTAATTATTTCTCTTCTCATATGTGGGTTAGGTTTAATTTGTTGTTGATTCTACGGATCTTTAAGGTATAAAACTAGTTTATGTATTTGGAATTTTTCTAATTTTTTGAGTAAGGTTTGGATGGCTATGTATTTCCCCCTTAGGACCGCCTTTGCCATATGCCATAGGTTTTGGACAGATATGTCTTTATTCTCACTGGTTTCCATGAATCTTTTAAATTCTTTGATTTACTGGTTGACCCAAACATTCTTTAGCAGGATGGTCTTTAGCTTCCAAGTGTTTGAATTTCTCCCATACATTTTCTTGTGATTGAGTTCCAATTTTAAAAGCACTGTAGTCTGAGAATATTCAGGGAATAATCTCAATCTTTTGGTATTGGCTGAGACCCAATTTGTGACCCAGTATGTGGTCTATTCTGGAGAAATTTCCATGTGCGTCTGAGAACAGAATGAGTATTCTGTTCAAAAACAGAGTGACCATTCTGTTTTAGTGTGGAATGTTCTGTATATATCTATGAATTCCATCTGGTCCAGTGTGTCATTCAAAGCTCTTCTTTGTTGATTTTCTGCTTAGATTATCTACCTATTGCTGAGAGAGGGGTGTTGAGGTCTCTTATAGTTAACATATTATTATCAATATATCTCTTTATTTTGGCTAACAGTTGTCTTATGTAGTTGGTTGCTTCCCTGTTGGTGTCATAGATATTTACAATTGTTAGATCTTCTTGTTGGACAGACCCTTTAAGAATTATATAGTGTCTTATGTATATCTAATGACAGTCTTTAGCTTAAAATCTAATTTGTCTGATATGATAATTGCTACCCCAGCTTTCCTTTGAGGTCCATTGGCATAAAAGTTGCTTCTCCATCCCTTCACTTTCAGTCTGCATGTATCCTTAGATCCCAAATGGGTCTCTTGTAGACAACATATGGATGGGTCTTGTCATTTTATCCAATCTGCAACCCTGTGCCATTTTATTGGAGCATTTAGGCCATTCACCTTGAGAGTGATTATTGAAAGATAAGATTTTATTTTCACCATGTTGCTTGTGAAGTTCTTGTTTCTATATATTGTCTATATATTGTATATTTCTTTTCTATATCACTCTGGGGTCTTTCTCCTTTTATATAATTCCCCCCCTCCAATATTTCTCTCAGGGCTGGCTTAGTGGTCACATATTCTTTTAGTCTCTGCCAGTCCTGGAAGCTCTTTATCCCTCCATCATTTCTGAATGACAGCCTTGCCAGATAAAAAATTCTTGGCTGCATGGTCTTCTTATTTAGTACACTGAATATGTCTTGCCAGACCTTCCTGGCTTGTCAGGTCCCTATGGATAGATTTGACCTTATTCTGATGTTCCTTCCTCTGTACATAAGGAATTTCTTCCCCCTAATTGTCCTTAAAATGGTTTTCTTGTTTCTAAGATTTGCAAGTTTTACTATAAACATGCCAGGGCATTGGTCTGGTCTCCTTGATCTTGGGAGGGGTCCTCTCTGCCTATAGGATAGGGATGCTTGTTTCCTTCACCCAGATTAAGGAAGTTCTTGGCTACAATTTGCTCAAATATATCTTCTAGTCCTCTCTCCCTCTCTCCACCCCCTCAGGGTTCCCAATAATTCTGACACTGGAAAGTTTCATAGCATCATTTATTTCTCTAATTCTGTTTTCACGGATTTTAAGTTTTTGTTCAAGGCTTCCTCCTGTTCCTTCTTTTCTATCAGTTTGTCTTTTAGATCATTAATTCATTCTTCTGCCTGTTTACCCTAGCTGTTAGAGTATCTGGATTAGATTGGATCTCACTGATAGCATTTATGAGTTCTGCCAGATCAGTTCTCATATCTGCCCTTAGGGAATCCGTGTTGCCATTAATAATTTTCTCCAACCTGACTACAGTCTTCATACCTACTACCCTGAAGCCTATTTCTGACATCCATATCCATATCTATTAGATCTGTGGGAGAGGCCTCTGTTTCTGGGTCTTTTTTGGTTGAGATTTCCTCTTCCTAGTCAGTCTGTTGAGTTGTGCTTGAGGGGTTGTACAGCCAAAACTATCAACCACAATTCAGGCAAGGTGCACCCTGGGAAGATTGAGAGCAATTGGAAGTCACCACCAAAAACAAACAAACAAACAAACAAACAAACTAAAAAAAAAAAAAAAAACCCAAACAAAACAAAAACAAAAAACAGCCAAATGCAACCTAAGAGTAAGATTTATAAAGTACAAACACACACAAAAAAAGACTGACCCAAAAAACCCACAAAAACAAATAAAAAGTAACCCAAAATAAAAAAGGGGGGGGGCTTATGGGAAGGTGGCTATAATCCCTTGATATGGGTGAGGAAAGTTATTTCAGTTCTTCCTTCTTGTTCTTTTTGTTAGAGAACTCTACTTCCCAGATATACAGGGAAATTAAGGGAGTTTTGCATTAAATTGAAGGTTATATCTATATCTATCTATCTATCTATCTATATAAAGTACATGTGTGAAAGATTTGGGTTAAAAATTTACTATGAAATATGTTATATTAAACATCTAGTTGAAATGATAACTAGGTAAACCAAAAAACAGAAGAAAAATGAGAAAGAATTTTAAAAAGAGAGAGAAAGAGAGAGAAAAGTTGTATCTAAGAAATACACAGGCCCTGCAGCAACACCAGGAGCTTAATAAACTGTTTTCCCCTGGTGCTGGGTTTTTACAGTTTTATGAGGACCTGCAGTTGTTGTCCTCTTGTTCTTTCAGCTTGTCTTCTGGGGGAGGGGCCTGCCACGTTGTTTTGTGGTCAATCTTGCTTGGGTGGAGTTGTCTTGTCCCCTATCCAGGGACTGGGCTCCATGGAAATCAGTTTTTTGGTTTTTGTTCTCTGGAGGCTTTTGATCTCTGGCAGATTTTTTAGCCTTTTTGGAGGGTCAGAGCAAAGTAAACTGTCTGCATCCAGACCTCCACCTTAGAGAGAAGCCACAGTCTGCTCCTCTCTGAATCCTCCTGAACACACAGGTCTCCCCTTCTGTAAGTGCCATTGAAAAACACTGCCTCCCACAGGTGGTACATGCCCCCAGAAATCCTCTCAGCTCTGGACCCTGGACTCTACATGTCTCCGCATGCCTGTGCCATCAAAACCACAGGCGATCCCAGTCGGGGCAAGTCCCATCACTGTGGCTGCCATTCCTGTGCCTGTGGACACAAGTCCAAGCCAGGTCCTTTCAGGAATGGCCATTGGCAGAGGCAGCGACCACCACCAGCCCCAGGACCACAGGCTCAAGTTTGCTCTAGGTCCTCTCAGAAGCTGGTGGCTGCTGTGACTGGTCCCAGGACCGCAGGCTCAGGTCCATCTGTGGACACCCAGTTTCAGCATTTACCCCTTAAGCCCCTGTGTTCTGTTTGAGTACTGTTAATAGTCCCTTCCCATCCCACTGCCTCTCATCTCCAAGCTATTGCTGGTCCTCAGGCGCAGGACGCTATTACTTTCCAATCGCTAGCTTCTGGTGGCTCCTTCCCCCTTCTGTTTATTCTCAGATATCTATTGTGCAATCACAACTCCCTATGTTGTACCTCTTGACTGATGATCCTCTGCCCCCATAGAGATCCAGGGGTATACAATCTTACACCTCAGACTGATTTTGTGGATTTTTCAGAGTGGCTTGGTAGATTTCTACATAAATTCAGGGGACTGGTTGAAAGGGGGTCCCCCACTCCTCCACCATCCTGGGCAAATCCCATTTTTATCATTGAAAGGTATAGGACTGGGGCACCCAAATTTCAGGGAATTGGGTTACTAGGCAGGATATCCAGCCACTGGTGGTAGAGTTGGGAGAACTATAAGCTTAAGGCCCAGTTTCTAGAGCTATAAATAAAAAATCTCTAATCTATTATCCTTATTGGGTAATCTGTAATCTATTACCCAGTAAGTAGTATAGATTATGAGTAGGTTTTTTGTTAATTGGAGGTTGCAAGGGAGAAATACCCATAAAAGTGAATGAACATCCTGAGGGCTATTAGTAAGGATACAGATGGCATTAAGGGAGTTTGGAATCTCAGAAATGGCAGCAGGTCTCATAATGTCATGTGTTAGAAATTGGTTCTGAATCCAAGGTAGGTGAGCACAGGTCTCTCTTTAGATGTGAAACTTTTTCTTCTCTTGTCTTTTTTCTTCTCTTTGCTTTGCTTTGCTTCCCTTCCCTTCTCTTCTTTTTCTTTTTCTTTTCTTTGGCTCTGTAAAGCTATGATTCATCATTATATCATTTCTTTATTCTCCATTTGTCTGTATGGCTTAAGTCCAATTCTTTTCCTTCTACTATGTAATTTTTTTTTGCCTATGACAAAACAAAAGAGAATTTGGTTCATCTACTTATTTACGATCACAGAGTCTAAGAATCTTTTCATATTATACCACCATATAAGTTATTGTGCTGTTGAAATATTGATTGTACTTAACTTTGGTACCAGCTATGGTGGTGCAAGTGTCTGAAGCTTTGGAGAGGAGGAGGTAATATTATATAAAACAGAACTTGCCCTCCAGGGCTTAGAGAAGTACCTACAGAGACTTCTCTCAATAGAAGCTATTAATGGGACAGCTTCCTAAAGATGAGAAGATAATGTGGTTGTGGTTGATATTATAATTTTCTACTATAGCCATTAATTTGCTTATAAACCAGCTGTCTAGGGGGGAAAAAGAGTTTTGATTTATTGTCCTTGTCAATTTCCCTTGTGTAAATACTCTGACCATAGCCAATTTTAGCTACCTATGGTTTTAAAACTGTCTTAAAAGAATTATTAAGTATTTAACAACTTGCTCTTATAAGCTAAGATTTTCTAGTGTTGATACATCACTAATAAGGGTTCTGTATCAGTAAGTTGGCTTAAATAAAAGAAGAGAAAGAAGAAAAAAGCTAAACATCTCTCATGCCAAGATTGGAAATAGTCAAACTGACTAGAAAAAGTTTAAGACTACTAGTGATCAAAGATAAAACTACTGTACCAGGAAGTTTTTAAAAAATGATAAAACTAAAATATAGTTCTTGGTTTGATATGTTTGAAGAATAGAAGAGTAGAACCACACTAGTAGTCCCTTGGATAGTCATTTCTAATATTTTGCTTAGCTCACATTAAAATGTATAGCTCTGATAGTTTTGAAAAACAAAACACTTCTAAATATTAAAGAAGGTCTTAAATAAGTTAGTGGATTTGCTTAGGAAGCAGATGCTACCATTTCATATAAGCACTGATAAAAGTCTTAACCATTTGTCCTTGGGAATTGCAACGTCTGCACCAAGATTCTTGTTACCTTTCCCATAATACCAAGTGTTCTCCAATGAAAGGATATTGGAGGGAGCTGTAATTAGACTTGACAGGAGTTTAATGTATTGAAGACCTAACACTGATTTGATTTTATATTTGCATTGATGATCTATGCTTATACTTGATTTCCCTAACTGAGTCTGACACCTTTATTGGAATATTTGCAGAATAGAATGGAATGTCTTACATGAAATATGACAGCACAGCTCAGACCAGATGGAGGCTTTCTGCACTGATGTGATGTGGCATCTGAGGAGCTGGTAAGTACTAGACTCAACCTCACCATTAACTGAATGGGAAAATGTTGCACTTGAGATGAGCCAGTCTGACCCCACATACTCTCTTCATTCATTACAGATCTGGGGCTATGTGGTACACACAGAACCTGTTTTTTTTATCTCAAGCCACACATTAACACAAACTAGAAAAAAAATGAATGAAGGAATCAGTGTTATGAGATGAGATTAGTGTAACAAAGATTATGATAACTATGGGAAGAAATGATAGAGCTTGTATGTGCCTGGGTGATGTAGTTAAGCATCCAACTCTTGGTTTTGGCTCAGGTTGTTATCTCAGGAGATTTCAGGGTCATAAGATCAAGCCCTGCCTTGTACTCTGCACTGAGTGTGGAGCCCCCTTGGGATTTTCTCTCCCTCTCTCTCTGCCTCTTCTTCCCATTCTCTTTCTGTCTCTCTCTCTCAAATAAATAAATAAATCTTTAAAAAATAAATGATAGAGACTGATATAGATAAGGACATTCTACTTCATATCTTTATGAATTTATTATAAGCTCAAAAAATTAAAAAAAAAATTTTCCTCAGAAATGTCCTCCCTTTCCCTATTTGGTGGTGATAGAATATCCAAGCTGAAGGAAGCCAGATCAGTATCTTCTTTTTTTTCTTTTTTTCTTTTTTTTTTTTTTTTTAACTCCCAGTCTTTTGTTCTGGTTTGCTTGGCATCTTTCCTATCTTCGTTGTTTGAGCTTGTCGAGTTTGGGTTTCTGTAACTTTCAGTTTAAGACATCTGAATACATCCTAATCAACTGCCATACTATGTTTAAAGAAGGTTATAATAGATAATTCTTGAGCTGGTTTTTAAAGAATTACAGTATGTGACTGTATTGGGCTTTTGGAGAAGTTTTCCGAAAGTAAAAGACTTGCAGAGTATCATCAGTTAAGAATGGAGAGTTGTGTAAACAGGAAAGGGTAGGGTTTTTTTTTTTTTTGTTTTAGTTTTTGTTTTTAAGAAGGCCTTGTTTGGAGATGAGGACAGAGTACCTAATAGTTGTGGTTCCTTTGGTAATTCATAGCCTGAGTAATACTAAACTGTCCTCCTAAGATTTGTTTCTAGAAGGTTCTGTATCCTGACATGTACTATCCACTGGACCATATCTTTTAATTAGTTGCTGCCTTGTGGCCAGCAATTATAGTCTTTCTAAGAACACCCTAGGAAAGTCTAACCATTCTAAAAGGCTGAACCCTTCTCCAAGTTATAGTCTGGTGCCAAAGATCATCAGACTATATGTATCCAAATCATTGGGAATATTTCTTTTTTTTTTTTTTTTAGATTTTATTTATTTATTTGACAGAGATCACAAGTAGGCAGAGAGGCAGGCAGAGAGAGAGGAAGAAGCAGGCTCCCTGCTGAGCAGAGAGCCCAATGCAGGGCTCGATCCCAGGACCCTGAGATCATGACCTGAGCTGAAAGCAGAGGCTTTAACCCACTGAGCCACCCAGGCATCCCATAGGGAATATTTCTTAAAAATATAGGTTCTTCTAAAAAATATAGAATTCATTTGTGCACAGAAGCAAGAACCCACATTTTTTAACAAGAAATCCAGATGGTTCTTTAAGCATCCAGCTATATTTCTAATCAACTAATTTAGGTATCAGTTCTCAGACTTGAGACAACTTTACCCATACAAGGTCTTCCTTTATGTCTTATCCCACTGTGTTGAACTTCATCACTGTTAGATCTATACATGGGCATCCTTTCTAAGCATAACAATACACTAGTCGTTAAGGAGGAAGAAAAAGATTCTAGTATGAAAACACAGGGACACAAAAATCCAGCAGTAGGAAGTTCCAGTAAAGGAAACACACACACACACACACACACACACACACATATATACACATTCTGTGTGTGTGTGTGTATTTTATTATTCAATTGAATGTATCTGATCTTATAAACAGACTTGATAGTTATAGTGGCTTATTTTAATTGATATTAACTACATAATGATATTGCTGGAAGAAAGTTTGAAGGTCCATGTGGAATCCAGGAAAAAAATTGAGAATAGACTTGAAATGGGTTCCAGAGAATGGAGTGATGTTATTTAGAGTCTGGATGTCTATATCTGAAAGCCCTGTGTTAACAACTTTTTTTAAATATTAAAGAAGAATTTGTGCATTTCAATGTGAATACCTTTTAAAAAGGTCTTTTAAAAGCATTTCTAAAGAATGAACTTTATCTGAATTCCCATAGAATTTACTATCAGGTCTCAAATGCTCTCACACAGTGGATGTTTTTTTTTTTTGTTTGTTTTTGTTTTTGTTTTCTTTTTTTTTTTTTTTTTTTGCTTCATGACATATTTATTTAAGTGCTTCAAAAGATCTTGTAGGTTCAATGCAAGACCATGTATGGATATTAATATACAGGAGACATTTTATTATCTCATGTTACAGGTTTCAATTACAAGTACAAACTCATTGGAGCTGCCATGCTGCTTTTACTTGTGGAAAAAAAGAAATCATCGTCTGAGGCAGGACTCAAACCTTTTGCCTATGCATTTTTCCTTGTACCTCAGATGGGGTGACAGCCTTTTCTTAACCAAATGGAAGACAGAAAACTTCTGTGTATTTAATGTTTCATATTCACAGGTTACAAAACTATTACTGAGACTGGTGTCTGGGCATCTGGTGCTTTGTGAGGGAAACAAAGCAGTTATTATGGTTCCAGCAGTATGGAAGATACTACTTTGGATTAAGTGTTTATTTCCCAGAATATAAAGGATGTTGGCAAAGGTACTACTGGAGACAGCACTAACAATTTATTAAAGGGACTCTCAAGACCTTCTCATCTGTCCATGTATATTTTTTATATTATTACAGGTCAGCAGCAAGAGATAGAGTCCACAGTGAAAAGAAAGGGTTTGGCAGCACTGAGCTAAAATTCTTATTCCCTTTTATATGATATGTGACATTTGGTCAATTACCGAATCCCTCTTGATCTCTGATCCCTCTTTTATAAAATAAGTACAATTACATAGAAAATTGTTGAATGAGTTGAAGTATGAGAGAGAAAGTAATTCTTGGGTGAGTATCTTCTGATATGATGGATTACATTGATCAATTTTAGAATTTGAAACAAACTGGCATCCTGGGGTAAACATCTCTTTAACCTGATGCATTCTCTTTTGTATATATTGCTGAATTTGATTGGCTAATATTTTGTTAAGGATTTTCATATCTATGCTCATAAAGTATATCATTCTGCAGTTTTCATATGATGTCTTTGTATGACTTGGCTACCAATGTAATGTATGTAATATTATAACACTATTATATATATTATATGTCAATGTAATATCTCCATAACATTCAGAAATATTTCTTCCTTATTTTTGTGAAAGTTTGATCAATATTGGCATAATTTCTTCTCTAAATGACAGAATTCACTAGTGAAGCTATCTGAACTTATATTTTTTAGGGAGGATTCTAAATAACTAATTTTATTTATTTAACTAATATAGTAATATTCAAATTGTCCATTTTTGTTAATATTCATAATTTTTGTCCTTCAAAGATTTTTTTGTTTTCATATAAAGTAAAGGATTTTTTGGCCTGAAGTATTTGTAGTATTTCCTTCTCTTCTTAATAACCATAGGCTGTGTATTGATGTCCCCTTTTAGGTTCCTAATATTGGTAATGAATATTTCACTCATCTCTTCTTCCTCTGGGTAAACATTTAGCTAAATAAATATTGATTCTAGCTAAAGATTTTCAGTTTGAGGAATCCTATGAAAGAAGTAGCTTCTGTTGTAGATGACTGTTCTTTTTTTTTTTTTTTCTAATTTTTCCCCTCTATACATCAAATTGGATAATTTTTGATATATCTTCAAGTTCAGACATACTTTTTTTTCTGTCATCTCAGTCCTGTTGTTGAGCTGATCTAGTGAATTTTTACCTTTCATTATTATATTTTCAGTTTTAGAATTCCTACTTGTTTTTAAAAAAATTCTCTTATTTTCTCTTGAAATATCTAAGTGCTCACTTATTATTAGCACATTTTCCTTTAATTCCTTGGACAAATTTTCCTTTAAATTTGGAGCATATTTAATCTATAATAATTTCTCTGAAGTTTTTGTCTATTGTATCCAGAATGTGGACTCCTTTTTTCCCCTTTTGCTTATGAGTCATGTTTATTGGTTTATTTGCATGTCCAGTAATTTTTGGTTGAAAGCCAGACACTAGATAATTCATTGCAGTGACTCTTAATTCTATTTGTTCTGGGAGTTGCTGGGTTTGTTTGTTTCTTTTAGTAAGTAATTAACTTTCTTGGTCCTCAAATGTAAAATCTATCTATTCTGTGGTGTGTATCCACTGAAGTCTCTGCTCATTCTCTTTAACCTCGGTCTGTAGGGGTCTACTTTTTGCCTGTGTAGTTCACAAGTCAGCCAATGATTTAGACAGAGGCTATTCTCAGACAATGAAAGTCAATAAATCTTTTTTTAAGCCAATAAAATCTTCTATCTGCTGCTCCTTGAGCTGTAGACTGAAGAATGCATTCAAGATGCAGCAATTTTTCAAATTTCTTCAAGGCTCTAATTTTCACTGGGCTCTCTTTGTTTGTCCTGTTTGCATTCATAGTTTAGAAGTCATCCAGGGATGTATTCAGAACTTATTTAGGCCTTTCTATGATGAATACTTTGATTCCAAACTCTTCTGCTTTGGTTTCTAGTTGTTGTCCTTTGCCCCTTGAAACAAACTTTCACTCCTGACAAGTGATGCTCTGATGTTCATCCTCTGAGTTGGAATTGAGAACAGTCCATTATGGAGAGACTAAAAATTCAACTTTCTTAATCAATGAAACAGCAGTTGTTGATGAATAAACACTTTGATGAATGAACACTTCTCAAGTTGTTGTCTATCTTTGGTCATTTCCAGTTCTTGAAGTGATTATTTTGAGCAATTTGAATCCATTTTAAACTTGTTTTCTGCTTAAGAGAATTGCCTGGCTCCTTCATGATTCTACTGCCAGAAGTAGAGCTCTGATCTTTAGGATTAAATTTTATACCATTTTTAAGGTAACTAGTTAGAGCCAGGCATATAGCAGGGACTCGATAAATGTTAACTCCTTTAATCCTGTTATAAAGCACTGAATATGGCTATATGGTTGAAAAAAAAAGACAACTTTAAGATAAGAAGTAGAAGTATAACATTGCTATTTTGGAAACAAATAATGGCAAGCTATCTTCAAAAAACACTTGGAGTTTTGAATATAAGACTGAAAACTGTTAATTAAATATTTTCAAAACAATTACCACACTTGGGGATGGCTCAAAGTTATTTGACAAGACATCAGTGACAAAAATTCTAGGGAACCTCTCTATCATTTCATATATCCTATTCTTCCACCAACTTTATGTAATTTCTGAAGTGGAGCTTAGTCAACTTTTTTTGAACATTATGTCTTATTCCTGAGAATGAAGTTGTTCTAAATTGCAGTGAATCTTCATTTGTCTAAGCAAGATTTAATAGACCTTCTTTCTGAAGACTCTGAGTGTCTGAAATGCTATCTATTTATTATTACACAATACTTATTATTCAGTGAGACAGCAAGCAAATTAAAGTTGAGGGGTCCTTAGGAACAAATTACCAGTACAAAGAACCTTAAGATATGACAAAAATGTCAATGAAAGAACTATAATTTGGAGATATGAATTAATAGGAGTCATTAAAAATATAAATAGGGCACCTGGGTGGCTCAGATAGTTAAGCATCTGCCTTCAGTTCAGGTCATGATCTCAGGGTCTTGGGATTGAGCCTGTGTTAGACTCCCTGCTTAGTGGGGAGTCTGCTACTCTCTCTACTGCTGCCCCCCATCCGCCACTCATGTTCCCTCTCTCTCAAATAAAAAAATATATATAGAGAGAGAGAAGAAGAAAGCTCATATTATGTTCATATTATTGCCTGGAGGCTTTGCTGAAAGAAACTCTGCTTATAAAATTTAGAAACTTACACAGGGTGAAAAGTATCTTTCTTCAGAATCATCTGCTCTTAACAACTATTTTAGTGGGAGAGAGCAAAATTAACATACAAGATGACCTATATAAATAGTTAAATTTTAGAGTAACGTAAATACTGGCTAAAAGTCATATAGGGTGGCCAAACTTTACACTTCGCCACTTATTTTTTCAGTTGGACTTTATTTGCATAACTCTTGATATAGTACTATTTAGCATTTAAAAGCTTTTTTTAAAAAAAAAAAAAAAAAACTTTTTTACATACCTAGTCATGTAAATAACTGATCAAATTTTTTAGAAATGTTTCCCTAAGTCAACTTTGAAATCAAACAGAAAGTGGAGAGAGAGGAGTAATGGAGAGAGACAACAAACAGAGAATGAAGAAAAAGAACAAATAAACACAGGGGGACAAAAAGAAAGAGAGAGGCAAACCATAAAGCAGAGAACAAACTAAGGGTTGCGTTGCTGGAAGGAAAGTGAGCAGGGGGATGGGTTAAGTGGGGGATGGATATTAAAGAGGACACTTGTGATGAGCACTGGGTGCTATATGTGTGTGATGAATCATTATATTCTATACCTGATGTTATGCCCCAATAATAGGTCCGTGATTAAAGGAGCGAGACTGATATAAGGCGAAGGTCAAGCAAAGCTTGAAATAAAGCAAAGCTTTATTTCACATCAAGCATCAAGTATCTAATTGAATGTCAGGGACGCACCTCTTACAAGAGAGGGCGACCCTTTTCTGTTTCACAGACTAGTTTTTAAGGGCAAAGGCCATGCCGTCAGGCCTGGCCACGCACAGGTGGCCAATGAGATTGTAACACACACAGGAAACTCCACAGTGATGCTAGGTGACTAATTGAGTTATAATTTACCCTAGTAGACATTTGACCCAGCCTATCACCTTGGTTGGGATTGGCGCCCAAAAAGCTCCCAAAGGGCAGGGTCCATACTCCTTGGTAACCAGGGAGACAGTATGCATGCCCCCACTGATCAGACTTCTCCACCTGGCCTGACCCACCCCTGTATTTGAGCTTTGTTACCTGAGGCTGGTTTCCTGGACTTGTCTCCAAGTAAATCCCCTGGGGGAAGGGGAGCAGGGACAGTTTAACTTTAATGAAAGCCTCTTGCTAAATAGGTCTTTACTCCTGAAATGAATAGTAACATACACTAACATACACTGTACGTTAACTAATTGGAATTTAAATAAAAACTTGAAACTACAAAAACCCCAAAATTAACAAATGAACAACAAAAAAACCAAAAACAGAGAATTACCAATGGGAAAGAGAGAGAAAGTGATGGGAATTTGAAAAAGGTTAGGATTTTTTAAATGATTTTTTACCTGGCAAAATTGTAATGAAATATTTTCTTTTCTATGCAAACTATGAAAAAAAATGTATTCTTAAGAAAAGTCTACTAAGAAGTTACACCTTCTAAAATGTGTTATTTATTATTTTGCAACAGTTTATTTCTGTATTTGCTCAAAGAAGGTAAGATGAGATGGAGAACATATCAAGAAAAAAAGAGTAGTAACTATTTATGCCATTTATCTGATAATAATTTTATACTTAAAGAGATTCCTACTAGTTTCCTATAGTTCTAATTAGTTCATTTTTGCTGAACTATGATGCTTTCTCCATGATGTTCCTACCGTATGTTTGCCGAAGCAAGCATCTACCATATCTTTTTAAATGTGATTTTATGCATTTGCTGTCTTATAATGATCTTTAATTAGTGCCTCCTGGGTGGCAAAGTTATTGATGAAAACTTTATAATTCTGTGAAATTTGAGGTGTTTTGTTTTAGTTTTTCATCTTCCTTGTTTTCCCATGCCAAAGTCAATGATGTCTTCTAACATTGTAAATGTGTTGATCCAGCTGTTCCAAAGACTGGTAACATGAGAAAGACAATTCATCTACATGTATTAATTAATCAAAATAAAATCAATTTGGCTAAGCTTTTCATTTGTCCCACTCAAGAAACAAAATTCCGAAAACAAAATAAATGGATTTGCATTCTGTCATTTACCATGGTTGTTAAGAGCTTACTGTTTGAAAAAAAAATCACAATAGTCATTTTATGAAAACAGAATTCTCCACCAACATATTAAACATGAATATCTGTTTTGAATACATGTGTGCTTTTCATATCAGTAGTATATGATAGAGCAGAAGCAACAAAGACAGATTTAAGAAAATAAAATCAGGAGATTTTAATTTCTGCTCATTTCCTGGCATTTGCTCCAGTGAAACCAGAATTTAGAAACATGAAAATAAGAGAGAATATTTCTTCTCTTCAAGGTTTCAAATGCTTTTTGAATGCATCTCTGTTTATCTCTTACATTGAATGATACATTGTTCCCTCTTGAGTCTGGCATTTGTTGAGTTATACAATTAGGAGTCAGAAAATGTGCATTTTGAAGTGTAAGGCAATAGAAAAAGATGAGTAAATGAGATATAAATGTGTTTTAGAAACCATATCACTCTAGGGACTCCTATACAAATCCTGAAAATTATATATTTTCCTCCTATATACACATTAAGGAACATCGTCAAATCTAATATCCTATCTGTGTCAAAAATGTGCCTTTAGTGGAGAAAAGATGCTTTAATTAGATGTGTTATTACTTATATATTTACTTTTTCTTTTCCCTCACCATTTTCTAAGTGGAATTGAAATTACACTGCCTAGTGTTGAAAATTTAAATATATATAGCTTTAACATTTAAAATGCATCACAAGGGTTTTAAATTTTCTGGGTTTCCACTTGGTCATTAACATGAAAATCATTGTCTTAGTTAAAATACCAACTAATGAAACATTTTTTAAATTTTGAGGGGGATAATTAAAATTATCAATTAGATTTGTGTTTCAGTTTCTGGTTGTCTGGAAAAGGCCTTTTAAAAACCCCCCTCTTCTGCCAGTCACATACACTTTCTTTCTTAAACCTGTAAATGCTTAAAGGGAGAAACAGAATTGAGAGATAAGATCAAATGTTCTCAATGCTTAACCTGTAAAAATAACCAGAGCTACTGATGACTTTTTCTGTGGTACTGAAAACTGGGATTGAATCAAACAGTGGTTTACTGCTTGACAAGCAGAGTAATGACCAAACACAACTGGGAGTTTTGTGTAATTACCCAGTTTAGAACCTAGCTGTCCAACTCTCACTAGTTCCAAAACTGCTTTTCCTTCCTAGCTTGGATGCAAATTCATCCCCAGGGAACATCTGCAAACTTGCTTCCTTACTAGAAGGCTCTTTACTAGCAACACTCATGCTAGCTTTCCTGGGCTGGTACTTCTCTATCCAACCTTACTCTCACTTAGCCATACTCAACTGGGACAAAGGTCTTCAAACAATAGGATATTTTAATTACTTCTTCATGGCTGATGCTAATAATGACTGAACACTTACTTGTGCCAGACATTGAGCTGGGACTATCGAAGCTTTCCCTCATTTAATCCTCATCATGGTCCCATGCAGTAGCCATATTTACTATCGATGAGGGGACTGAGGACTGGGGTACTTTCTAGAAAGTCATCCAAGGGGTAAATTAGTTAGAATCCCAGATGAATGCTGTTGTTATCTACCACTACCTACCACCCCCTTCATGGTGACAGTATCAGGCAAAGAATTCTTCCATGCTACATGAAAATGAAAACAATTTAATGTATTCTACTCATGGCTTTTCAGTGTCTTTTTCCAGTTACAGACTCTCCAACACACAGGCACATCTAGCCTATCTTATCACATTTTTCTGTCATTTGGTGAATCATCAACTTCCTCTTCCTTATAACTTCCTTCACTTCAAAGCCCCAACTTTTTGTTCAAAAACTCTCTGCAAAATTGTTAACTCCAGATTTCACCCCCTGCAGATCATCCTTTTTTTTTTTTTTCCCTCAAGCCTGCCTAGTCTGACATTGCTTTTCTTTGTTTCTTATCCTTGGGCTATTTTATACCTAGAGACTAAAGATCAAAGTTACGGACTGTTCCTTGATCTTCCTCTGTAGGGTTTCTGTTTCAGTCTGTGTAGGATTATTGGTGAAAGAAAAATGGACAGTTACTTAAAGATATTTAAGGCCACTGATGAAAAGAAAGGGAGAGAGACTTGAAATACTATAGTACCAAGCTTAGTTGGGTAATTATCCATCACAGACTTTTAATACTAAAGAGGTGACAAAAGACCACATAACCTTAGCATCCTTATTTTATAGATGAAGAGTCTGGAGTCCACAGTGGGTGACTAACTTGTCTAAGATTTCTGGGTTAGTCAATGCTCGTTAGTGGGAAATCTGGGATTAGCCACCTAGACTCAAATGTTTTTTGTATTACAATACCCTGCTTTCTTATCTTATTTCCACTGATTCTGTGATTTTTATCCGTCTATCAATCTGTCTGTCTATCTATCTATCCATCCACTCATCCAGTCTGTAATTATAATTCAGGACTTGTTTACCAAGGTCATGCTATGCTCAAAGTAATGCATTAGGAATTTGTAAGAGTCACAGATATAAGTATAACATGATTTTTATTTTTAATGACCTGGCATCTCTGTATGATCCAAGGCTCAGACATATATGAGTAACTATATTGTAAATCTTGATATATTAATTAACTCTGGGAATCAACAAACAACTTCACTGATATGAGAAGAAAATAAAACATTTACTTTGCAGAGCACAATATTTGTGACTAATTGTTCATCTATTTTATGAAGTCTAGAGGAAGGAAATATAGATGAATACTAGTGGGTTTTCATGAATTGAGGCAAGGATATGTGCTTGAACCAATGATCAGGAGATAGAAGTTTTGTTTTTTGCTTCTTATTTGTTTGTTTTTGTTTATAACCCACGCTCTGGATAGAGAAGAAAGATAGGATACTAAGAAAGAGTGGCTCAGAAAAGCTGATATATTTATTCTTTTGAATATTCCGTGAATGGTTGGCTTCAGCATCACAGCAATGGAACAGTTCCTGGCACCATCACCTTTGAATGTATTGTAGAATTATGATCTTCAAATCTTTCTGGAAGTTGAGGTAAGAGGTACATTCATTGTGTGATGTGAATCAACAACCTATCAATAACTGAGTACTTACTAGAAATAGTTGAAATGGATTACTAAGAGACTTATACTGTGTAAAAATTACAAGGATGTGGGTATCCTTCTCTTAATGGTTAGGTGTTAACATCAGAGTCTACTTCATCAAGACAGTATGGACTATCAAATATGGGTCCAATGATAGAACAGTCTGACCATAGGCCATGATCTTTTGTTATAAAATGAGTGATTTAAAGATTTTTCTTAAAATTTGTGTTTTTTCTTTCATCAATTTAAATGAGATCAAAACAAGTAGTTTAAAGTTGAAGACACAGTAATTCAGAAAGCACTTTAAATAAAATTTCAAGATGTGAGGAAATATCTGGTTAGTTTAATTAGCTACTTTATATGTTTATGAGCATTAGACTAAGAACACAGTGTCCTGTCAGCTTTCTTAATTGTGCCATATATACCAAGGTTTTAAGGTCCTGTTTTATAGACATTCTAGGTTTCATTTAATCTGGGAGTTCTTATCTATTTGTGGTTCTGGACACTTAAAAATGTGATAAAATGCTAAGGATCTGTTATTCTCATCAGAATAAACAGATGTAGAAGCCCATAGAAGATAACGGATTCAGGTCTCAAGGTGTCTGAAATGTTATTTGATCACAGTTTAAGAACTTACTTAGTTACTTATTTTCCCCATTTTAAAAACTTTTGATAGTTTTTCAAAGAATCCCTTCACCCAGGACAAATTGTTGCACATATCCTGAAGGAAAGGGAAGAATAAATATACTGTCCTGATAGCTTTGCTATTTAAGAGGAGAGCTCAAAATGACAGCTAGCAAGTAATTAGGGCTGATTTGATTAAAAGACAATTAAATAACATAAATTTAATAATTATTTATCATATACATGATTGCATTAATAAAGATAATCTATCCTGTGTTGAGAGAATAAACTCCAAATCTTAGTCACTTAACAAAGCAGATTTACATGGCATTCATAGCATACAAGATAAGGAGGCCATACTCAGGTCTAAGGGCACCTTGGAGGTCCAAAGGGATGGCAGCTCTACTATCTTGTAGTTCTAACACCTCACCTGGATACACTGTTTCCTGGCTCACTGCAGTGAGGAAACAGAAACTAGGAAATTGCATATAGATTTTTTTTTCACTGTCTCAGTCAAGAAGTGGCAAACATTCTTTTGAATCACATTATATCAAATATACATATTCACATGAGCAGCCACAACTGTAGAGGGCCAGGGAAGTTTAATCCTACAATGTTCCCAGAAGCAGAGAGTCACCGGATATGGTTATACATTAGAATCCCCAGCAGTGGTGCCAGAAGCAAAAAGAGACATTGTTCCCTCTCTCAAAATATCTACCCTAAAAGATAAGATGGGTAAATCTAAAAGGATATTACCAGGGCAAAACAGTTTAGCATTATAAAGACAACAAGAAGAACAAATTGTAGAGTGAGCATATGTTATAGGAGAAGCAGCAGAAGGAATCTAGTTGAATACTGTTTAGGAAAATTAAACTGTGTCAGTGAAGTTGGCAGTTTTGGTTGATGAGCAAAGCTGTTACTGATGGACGCTGACATCTCAAATCACAAGAAACTCTTTTCTGGGGACATCTTTGAATTGGTGACATTATAATTCAGGCTTTTCCTGTTGTACTTTGGATGTCAGGCTTTGAGGAATCAAGAATTATAATGCCTAAGATGACAAGCTTTTTCTGTTCTTATTTTTTCTGGTGTTGTTAATTTATTAACACAATATTCTGACATAATACATGATGCCTGAAAGGAGTATCGCTGCATCAAAATTCAGCAATATGCTGTAAATTTACAATTTTTGCTATTCCAACTGTTTTAGCCTCAGACTTTCTAATGAGTTCAATGAATAACAAGTGCCAAAAAAGAATAATGTCTACCATTTAAGGAATAATCTACTGTATTTATTCTAGTTCCCTGAATAATGGCAGGAAGAAGGGTCTCCACAGACCACACACATACGTGTACTCTTGCAGGGATCAGCAGGCACAAGTACATCCCATTGATCTAGGAATTAAGTGTCCAGCAGTTCACACTTCATGAACATATATATGAAGTGTGCAAAAATGAACTCCAAGTGAGAAAATTCATTATCACAAAGCTTACATACTATTTCATAGGCATAATATAGAGTAACTCTTAGACTTTATGCTATAATCCTAGATGTTTGGTATAAGTAAGACTTAATTTTCAAACTTGACTATTCTTCTCTACAATTTACAGCAGCTAGAAAGCCAAGCTAGATATTAAATGCAGGGAGAAAATGATGCTAAGACTAACAAACAGGATAGATAATGGAGTTCTGGTTAATTTCCAGAAAGGTCTATTAGTGACTTCGAAAGTAAACAGTACAAGTCTAGCTTAAATGATACAAAACAATTTATTGAATTATGCAACTAGAAAAATAAAATAAAATAAAATTTAAAAAACCAGTGGTATGGTGACCTTCAGTCATGCTTAAATCCGGATGTCAATTCTAGAATCCTTTAGCTCCATGGCACTGTGTTTGGTTTCATCCTCAGGCTGCTTTTCCCAGTTTAGTGGTGGTGGTGTTCTTCCTCATTCACATTCAGTGCACAGAGAAAGCTTGTTTCTTATTTGGCCATGTCTGAACCAATCAATTTCTTCTGTCAGAATAGTGTCAAGCCCTGACAGTGTCATGCCTGAGACAATGACTGTGGCAGAAAGAATGGAATTACCCTGACTAGATATCCCTCTGGAACTGGGAGAAAGATCAAAGCCAGCCTCCCACTCTGAGCCACACGGCTGCTTTTCACAAGAGGTATTAGAATAATTTTGGGGAGAAAACCACAATATCAACAATGAAGGAGAGTATGCAAGTCTAAAAAAAAAGAAAATAGACCTAAGAAATGATAAAACATGGTAGAGTGGTCATTTAGTTGAGAGAAAGATCTGTTCCTCTCAGTAGCTTCTTATTTAATACACCGGTGTACAAAAATGAACACTTGCAATTAAGGCTTAAGGCAACAATAGAATGTGAGCTCATATTGTGTATATTCTTTTTAGAGACTATGTGTTCTCCTGTCCTGGTGTTAAGAGTAAGTTTGACAAGATATGGGAATGATTAATTTTTTTTAACTTTTCAGCTACATATTTGACTTGGTTTATAAGGAAGAGAAACATGAGGTTCTTTGAGAAGGGATACTGCCTTTTCAGCAAGTTGGTGTTGGACTTGTCCTGGCAGATTCTTACTGAGTGGGCTCCCTGGAGCACTACAGTGATGAGGATTCATGGTTCTCTGTAGCCCTGTGGCCCTCCCATCACTAAAAATCAGCCATCTTAATCAGACAAAGCCTCAGTTCATTGTTCACTATAAACTTAATTCTTTTTAAGAGAAGACTTAATTACAAATCTTTTTGCTTTAAGTAACAAAAGGCCAGGTTCGTTCGGCCTTGGGTTAACATTCCTGCATATATGAAAAGAACACCAGAATGCCACAATTAACAGTGTCAGTCAGGGTCCCTCTAGGAAACAGATGGTGCCCTCTAATTGATTAATTTTCAGGGAGTTTAACACAGGGAATATTCACAAGGCTATGGTTAGCATACAGGAAACCCACAGGGATGGTGAGTTCACCCTGGAGCTGGTAACAGCCGTGATTATTCACACCTCTAGGACTGAAAAGACAAGTGAGGGGGAACAGTTTCCTGGAGGAGAGGACCTCTAGATCGGACCCAGCAGGCTTACTGTGAGCTCCTAGAAGGGGAGCCAAGGGGAATTAACACCCCAACCTCAGGCTCCTCCCTCCCACACACAGCTCCTGCCAGTGACCTGCTTTGCTGATTCCAACCAAAACCCTGAGGTGAAGAGAGCATGAGTGAGCATATTGGACACAACCACAGTATTGCTTACTTAGAGCAAAGAAGCCCCAAACTTAAGGATAAAAGGAAGCTATTGAAAATGATACCTATGAGGAATGAATGGAACTGGAATAGAAGGGATAAAGATGGTAGTGAGATATCATTGACTATACATTTTTAAAGAGCTTTGACCCTTGAACTATGTAAATATTTTGTATCTTTACAAATTAATTTCAAAAGAATAAAAAAATCACAACCCAAAGTTGAATATAAACACAAACAAACCTAACTATATCAATAGAATATAACCACTCAACAATAACAACAACAATTAATTCAAATAACTTTTGAACACAGTATTTTTATTCTTTATAATGAGTGGGTTATATTCTAAAGATATAAAAGATTACAAAGAACTCCTGAAGCTTCTTTATTCAGCTTCGTGTTGGTAATGAGGCTGATGTTTATTTATAAAACCATTTTGTTTGTATTGGGCAGAACAAATAGGGAGACATATTGATGTTCTTTGGAATTAGGCTTCTCAATTGGGTTACCCAATTCTTTGGACTTTGGTAAAGGAAATACAAATATGGAATAGGAGAAAGAGAGAAAGAAGCCTGTGGTCTTGAAGTTATATTGATGAAATTAGTATAAACACATTACATTACATATAAATCTAAGTCTACCTATCTATCTATCTAGCTATCCATCTATCATCTATTTATCTATCCATCAATTGAAAAGGTCTAGAAGCAATGACACCCCAGTTCTAACAAACACAGTTAGCACCTAGAACTCAATTTCTAAATGCCATTCTTAGCTAAAAGGAGTAAGGGCCACTTGGAAAATGGTTGGTTGTAAGTCTATGGTAGGGAATATATGAGGTGAGTTCATTATCATTTTGTGCTGAAAATCAAGAAAGTGCTAAAAGACTAATAGAAAAAAAAAAAATGTAGGGGCACCTGGGTGGCTCAGTGGATTAATCCTCTGCCTTTGGCTTAGGTTCTGATCTCAGGGTCCTGGGATCGAGTCCTGCATCGGGCTCTCTACTCAGCAGGGAGCTTGCTTCCCCCACTCTCTCTCTGCCTGCCTCTCTGCCTACTTGTGATCTCTGTCTGTCAAATAAATAAATCAAATCTTTAAAAAAATGTCAAACATACAACATTCAGCTCGAAGGAGAAATCACTGGCCAAATTTGGGACAATCTGAGCATCAAGAGGCATTATGATGGTAAAGAATTACAAACGGATTATAACTCATTAAATTAAGAAATAATCCTTGAGTCCATCATGATACCAAAAAAGAAGGGAAGAATATAGCTCTTCTTCATAGAATAATTTCAGCTAATTCCATCTCATTTCTCCTACCTTCATTATTTTGAAAACAACACTCTAATAATTATTTCAGGCAAGGATCCTGAACAGATATTGAAATTACTGGGTAAAAGGTAGTTGTGTGACAAGATATTCACAAGGTTTTGATGTACCAAACCATGGGTTTATAATTAATTCAAAAGGAAAAGAGGCAAATGCTATCTTATTCAAATGATCTAACTTAGCATCAGTCAATGATTATTCAAACTAACATCTGTCATGCAAATACTTTTCATATATTGAGAATACTTTTCATGATATCATGCAAATACTTTGGAAATATTCTCACCCAAACTGTTTAACTCCAATTTCCTCATGTGGAAAAATTAGATAAATTTATATTGTAGGACATTTGGCAAGAAAATGGTCCTGTGTTCTTAATGTTATATAGTCTGAGTTTAAAGACAGCTAGAGAAACGTGGTAATTTAATGTTATGCACAATTTGTGTTTGAATCCTGGACTTAAAAAAAATTAAAAAAAGGAAAAAAGAAAGCTAGAAGCCATAAACTACATTTTGGGAACAAGTAGAAAGGTGTATATAGTATATACGGTCAATACATTATATAATGTTATGTGTCTACATTATATTCCTTAGATATGACAAATTATTGTAGTTATTGAGAATAATAGTATTATTTTTAGGAGATACTGAACCATTTAGGAGTGAGGTATGATATCTGAAACTTATTTTACATGTTTCCATAACAAATATAAAGGAGAAAAGAGAAACTCAGAAAGGAAGGGAAGGGGAAGAAAGGAAAGATGGAAAGAAGGAAGGTAAGAAGGAAGGAAACAAAACGGATGAAAAATATTGGCATAATGCTAATACTTGGTGCATATGGACTCTGAGAATATAGTGTTCATCGTAGGGACTCTGAACTTTTCTGTGCATTGGAAATATATGAAAATAAAATTGGGGAAAAGGGAACACGCGTGCGCGCGCGCACACACACACACACACACTGACGGGAGGTCTTTGTTAAGTGCTACCATCCATCTTTCTAGAGTTTTTACCTGTGTTCAAAATTGGTTTTCATTGTTTCATTGACAGGGGAAGTACCGTGGGACAGAGGCTCCGAGAAGCCTGGAACTTAGTGTGATCATTTTCTTACATTTAAGTGCACCCTTTTACACAGAGGCAGAGGTTTGCACCCTTAGGGATTTTCTATTGTAGATGGACGGATATAATAATTACAAATAATTGTTTTAGCAGGTGGATTAAATGGATATTTTTAAGGAGGTAGAAGCTTCTTTTGAAATTCTAAGAGGGAAGAAGAAACAGTTGTTTCCAATTAGAAGTTAGAGTGCATGAACTGTGCCTTGAGTAAAGAGAAACATATAAATAAATTTAAAAGGGGAGAGAGGTTTACACCAGCATTAGAGGACTGTGAGCAAAGATGGGACCAAAAAAAAAAAATACTGTTTTTTGAGAATGGCTAGTTACAGACTGAATTTAAAACACATAGAAAAGGGCTAGCATAACACTATATTGAACACCTGAAACTAATGTAATGTTAACTCTACTCAAACAGAAAAAAGGGGCAGGCCAGTATAGTGGCCCATGACTAGGTCTGCGGGAGACTTAGAAGTACATATGTATGTCATAGTGAGAATTTCTTTTCTTTCTTTTTTTTTTTTTTAAAGATTTTATTTATTTTTTTGACAGAGAGCGAGATCACAAGTAGGCAGAGAGGCAGGCAGAAGAGAGGGGGAAGCAGGCTCCCTGCAGAGCAGAGAGCCCAATGCGGGGCTTGATCCCAGGACCCTGGGATCATGACCTAAACCGAAAGCAGAGGCTTAATCCACTGAGCCACCAAGATGCCCCTCTCCATAGTGAGAATTTCTTACAGGACAGAACATGAAATAAGAAGTTAGGATGGCTTTTTCTCATCTTAAGGATATACAGGGGTGAGAGCCCATGGTATTGAACAGGCTCATTCCACCCCCGCCCCCATCATGCCTGCATTTTATACTATCTTCCAGCACAACTGAGGACTCAGGGAGGCAAGGTGACCTATATCTACTAACTCATATTTGTCTTTATCTAGTTATACTCTTTGCACTGCTTGCCTTCTGATTTATAGTAAACTGAGGTGAAATAACCTCTGTTTGGGTCAAGGTCATCCTTTTTACCAACCTTTGTAGTCTGACCTATTTCAATCATTATGTGAGAGACAGAGATAGAAGGGGGCACATGAGACGCGGTGCCTGCTCTGGCCGCATTTTCTAACTGAAACTGCTGGCTTATCTCATGTACTCTTGTTTCTATCTGCTACACTGTAATCTCAGTTCTTGTTCTGGTTTTTCTCTTATGTGCAAAATAGTGTCTTTTAAGTTTTTCAGGTTAGAGGACTAATAAAACAGGCATAAGTACACTTTTTATAGGACGAAAATATGAGCTATCTAGATAGCCCTCATTTCTCAGGATAAAACTGCTAAACTCACATAGTTTCAGTTCACCCTTCTCTTTTTTACTGAAAAAAAAAAATAAATAAATAAAAAATTGATACCTGGTCTGGGAGTGGCAGTGTGTGTGGGGATTTTTTAAAAATAGGCATAAGAAAACACTTTGAAGCTAACAAAAAAAGAAAAAGAAGAAAGAAAGAAAAAGAATAAGAGAGGAAAGGAAAGAAAAAAGAAAAGAAAGAAAGAAAACACTTTCCAGTGATGGTGATGGAAATACACTAAAACCCAGTTGTGATTGTTACATTGTTGGAGGAGGTTATGAGAGAACCTGTTAGTTGACCCACACAATGGGCTAGGGTAATTGGAGGCTCCTCACACCTCCCTTGTCTTTGAAATGTGCATTCTGCTTACCCTTCCTGCAGGCCACCATTTTAGTGGATGCAACTGAGAAAGGAATGTGCTGTTGAGACCATCTGAAGAGTCTATGTGGAGACTAAACCCAGGTATGGCCTTCATAGAAACTTCTAGGATTCTGGCCGGAGTGTGGAGACCAGCTCATCTTGCAGGTGCCCAAGACAAGCCTCGTACATAAGTTCCCTTGCTTATTAAACAGGCCACTTCGCAATTTGGAGGGCCTGGCCCTTTTCTTCCGTGTCTTTTTGCCTTCTGAAAATGGGGCCAGTTTGAGATTTCACCTGGGAAGCTCAGAGTTTGCAAACCAAGGTTGCCGATGATTGCACAATTATAAATTACCGAAAATCATTCAACTGGGTGAATTTTATAATATGAAAATAGTTCTTTAGTAAAGCTGTTAAATTTTTAAAATTTCAGGAGTCCTAAAGTCATCTGAAGCATCAGTGCAATATTAATTATTCTTGTTTCTTCTATTCTGAATTCTTAGTGGTTTAGCTAAATATTCTAGAATCCCCAAAGTGGGATGTAGCTTAACTCTCCAGAGTGTCCTTATAGATGAAATGGATAAATTCGAAGTATAAACCAACCAAGACTGGATTGAGGCTGTAGGACCTGACTGAGGACTGAGTACTCCTGGAAAAAAATATATATATATAATCCTATGTAAATTAGGTAATTTTTATTTGATTCCTGTTGACTGGGAGGATTTGTATAAATTAGAATGAAACATTCCTTCTAAGTTGAGCTTACCCTGATGTATTCTTTGAGGGACTATTTTTTTTTTTTTAAGATTTTATTTATTTATCAGAGAGAAGAGGGAGAGAGAGCGAGCACAGGCAGACAGAATGGCAGGCAGAGGCAGAGGGAGAAGCAGGCTCCCTGCTGAGCAAGGAGCCCAATGCGGGACTCGATCCCAGGACGACGGGATCATGACCTGAGCCGAAGGCAGCTGCTTAACCAACTGAGCCACCCAGGCGTCCCTTGAGGGACTATTTTAAACAATAAATTTTAAACTATAAACTAAGATTTTTTTTTTTTTAATGTCATTAGTCTACTCAGGTTTTCTGTCTTGGTTTTGTCTTGTTTCTAGTTTAGTTTTGGTATGTTGTATTTTACTAGGAATTTATCCATTTTTGTCTACATTTAAAAGTTTTCAGCAAAAAGCTGTCTATCATACTGCTCTTTCTTTAAAATAGTTGCTGATTACAGCTTTATGCTTCATTTTAAAAATATTTTCAATATTGTTCCTTTGGATATTCTTTAGTTGTTCTTGGTGAATACTGCCCCAAATTTTATTAATACATAAAATAACCAACTTTGATTTCTTCTGTTTATCTTTCTTTTCATGTTCTTTGATTTTTGCTTGTTAGTTTCTCTTCCCTTCTGTCTTTGAGTTTCTTTGGTATTAATTCTTTAATTTTTAAATTTTACTACTTATTAAATTTTCTAATCAAAATATCCCTTTATTTTTTTAAAAGATTTTATTTATTTATTTGAGAGAGTACCAGCAAGGGGCAGAGGGAGAAGTGGAAGGGCAGGAGAAGCAGACTTCCTCCTATGTGGAGCTCCATCCCAGGGTCCTAGGATCATGACTGAAGCCAAAGGCAGATGCTTAACTGACTGAGCCACCCAGGAATCTCCTCAAACCATCCCTTTAAATACTGTTTTAAGTGTACTCCCTAAGTAATGGAGTGTAAGAACTGGTGCTTGGTTCTGGATATTTTTCAATGTTCTTTATCATTTGATCTCTGATCCTTGGTTATTAAAAGTGTGATGATTAATTTCTGTTCTTATATTTGTGTTTTTAAATTCATATTCTTTTAATTGATATTTAACTTAACTGCATCATGGTAAGAGAAGATAGTTTGTGGGATACAGACTTTAGGAAATTAATTGAGACTTGTTTTATGATATAGTGAATGTTTTTATGGCCATGTTTTACAAATAGCACATGGGTATTTGAGGAGAAAATGTGCTCTTTAATTACTGGATGCATGATATTATATATATATATATATATATATATATATATATAAATAAATGTTTATTTAAACGAAGCTTTTAAATTGCGTTCCTCAAGTACATATATTTACAAATTTACTGCCTATTTGATGTATTGATAGTTGAGAGACAAATTTAGAAATTTTTCCATATACTTATAGATTTTCCCATTTATTTCCCATTTATATCCATGATGCTATAGATTTTTCTGCTTCGGGTATTTTGAGGTCTCAGTTTGATGCAGACAAGTTTAGAATTTATTTATTTGAGCCATCTCTCTCTTTTTCCCCTCCCCTTGGTGAGCCTAGCTAAAGGTTGTTCAATTTTGTTTATCTTTTCAAAAAATCAGCTTTTGGTTACATTGATATTTTCTAGTGTCCTTCTGTCTCTGTTTCATTATTTCCACTCTGATCTTTGTTATTTCCTTCCTTTTCCTAACTTTGGGCTTCATTTGTTCTTCTTTTTCTAGTTCCTTGACGTGTAAAGTTAGGTTTATTTGAGATTTTTCTTGTTTCTTGATGTTGTTACTCATCTCTATGAACTTCCCTCTTGGAACTGCTTTTGCTGCAGCCTATAAGTTTTCCACTTAAGTAGTATTTACATTTTCATTTGTCTCAAGGTATTTTGGTTACTTCTCTTTTGATTTCTTCAATAATTATTGGTGGTTTAGTAGTGTGCTATTTAATCTCCACATATTTGTAAATTTTCCAGTTTACTTTCATGTAATAGATTTCTAGTTTTATACCATATTGTTAGAAAAATGTTTGATATGGGGGCGCCTGGGTGGCTCAGTGGGTTAAGCTGCTGCCTTCTTCTCAGGTCATGATCTCAGGGTGTTGGGATCGAGGCCTGCATCTGGCTCTCTGCTAGGCGGAGAGCCTGCTTCCTCCTCTCTCTCTCTCTGCCTGCCTCTCTCTGTCTGTCAAATAAATAAATAAATAAAATCTTTAAAAAAAAAATTCTGCAAAAGAAAAATGTTTGATATGATTTCAATCATTTAACTATATTAGGACTAGTTTTGTGGCTTAACATATGATCTATCCTAGAGAATGTTCCTTATGCATTTGAGAAGAAGGTGTATTCTGTTGTTTTTGGATGGAATGTTCTGTATATACTCATTAAGTCCATCTGGTCTAAGGTGTCATTAAAAGCTGACATTTCCTTACTCATTTGCTGCCTGAATGATGTAAATGGGACATTGAAGCCTCCTTCTATTACTATTATTATCGTTCTGTCTAGTTTAACCTTTTAGTATGTTAATATTTGCTTTATACATTTATGTGCTTCTATAGTTGGTTGCAAAAATTGTTACAAATATTATATCCTTTTGTTGGATTGACCCCTTTATTATTATGTAATGCTTTTCTTTGTCTCTTATTAGTCTTTGTTTTAAAAGTCTGTTTTGTCTCATATAAGTATAGGTATCCAAACTTTCTTTTGGTTTCCACTTGCATATCTTTTTTCATTCCTTCATTTTCAGTCTGTGTTGGTCCTTACATATGAAGTGAGTGTCTTATAAGCAGCAAATAGATGGGTCTTGTGTTTGTTTGTTTGTTTGTTTGTTTTAATCCATTCAGCCACTCTGTGTCTTAACTGGATAATTCAGTCCATTTACATTTAAAGTAATTATTGATAGCTATGTACTTATTGCCATTTTGTTAATTGTTTACTGGCCATTTGTAGCTCTTCTCTGTCCCTTTCCTTTTATCTTGCTTGCTTTTTTGGCTGGTTGATGACTTTCTTTAATGGTATGTTTAAATTCCTTTCTCATTATCTTTTGTGTATCTCTTATAGGTTTTTGCTTTGTGGTTACCGTGTGGGTACTATACAACAACTTTATTACACAGTTCATTTGACCTTGACAACAGCTTAAGTTTCAAGAAACTCTAAGTTTCCACACTTTTATACTGCCCCCCACACATACATTTTATGATTTTAGTGTCAAATTTAGTATCTTTTTATCTTGTATATCTCTCAACTAATTATTGTAGGTATAGTTATTTTTATCACTTTTGTATATTACTCTTCCTATTACTTTAAATGATGTTATTTTGTATTGTTTTTATTTGTAGATTCCAACATTTTCAGCTTTAGGCAATTCTCAATCTTTATTCAAATATGGCCTAAACCTTATTTTCTTTTTTGGGACTCTGATTTGGCATTAATGCCAAATTTGGCATTTGGTTTTAAATTTATTTCTATTCTCAACATCCCTTAAACTTTTATATTTTCCATTTTCTCATATCTCTCTGCCTCAGTATGGGTAGATCTATTTTCTAATTCACTAATTATTAGTTTGGATATTCTTACTCTACACATTGAGTTTTAATTTCACATTGTTATATTTTCATTTCTAAAACTTTAGATTTTTCTGTAATATATGACTGACTTCTTTTATTTCATTACATATGTCATAAATCACTAGGCTCATAAATCTAGCATAAATCTAATATTTTTAGTAGCTGAGTCCTCTAGCCATCTGAATCTGTAGTGTCTTTTGTTTGTTTGTTCATTTGTTTTTGCAGACTCCCTGTCACAGTATCTTGTTTGGTTGTACATTTAAGAATAATTGATGATGAGTTAACATTTGGCTGAGTTTAAACTGAAAATGCTGAAGGTCTACATAAATTCTGTCTTTCAGAGAGGAATTATATTTGCTTTTCCTGGCAGTCAGAAGACACTACTGACTTGTGATCACTGTAGCCCCACCGATAATCTTAAACTTAGTAACAGAATCATAGTTCACTTTCTATTTATGCTTGGCACAAGGCCTAGTATTTGATATCAATATTTAATTGTTGGACACCATTGGTTTGTATTACCTTCCCTGCTCGAGTCTGAACCCAGAATTCTTAATCTATCTCTTATTTTGCTTTTTTTTTTTTTTTTGCACTGGATATTTCTTTTCCTACTAAGTGAGCAATAACTTAATTATATATCTTATTCAGGAGATAAGTGGTTTAGGGTGTCTGTCCTGCTATTTTTTTTTTTTTATATATATTTTACTTATTTATTTGACAGAGAGAGGGAGAGAGATCACAGGTAGGCAGAGAGGCAGGCAGAGAGAGAGTAGGAAGCAGGCTTCCTGCTGAGCAGAGAGCTTAATGTGGGACTCCATTCCAGGACACTGAGATCATGACCTCCGCCGAAGGCAGAGGCTTAACCCACTGAGCCACCCAGGCGCCCTGTCCAGCTATGTTAAAAGAAGTTGTAGTGCTATACTTATAGAACTTAAATCACCTTAGAATTTAAATTCTGGCATACATATATACATGTATGTATGTATATATATATATATATATGTATTAATTAATATATATTAATATATATGTTGAATTCTGGCACATATATGTATATTTTTTTCTCTTTATTTTTTTGGAAGGGAAAGTTACAAGCTTTGGGATGCAGAATGACATACACATGAAATCCCATGAGTCTTCCTTGTAGACTTATGGTATAATGCATGCTATTTGCAAATAACCTAAATTAAAACAAGACCCCTTTTCCCCTTTTAATATCTAGATTCATTTGTACCTATAAGCTCACTTTGACCACATGGTAACTAACAGTACATATTCTTGTAAAGTATTGAACTTTTGTTTTATGATTTCCAAGGGGTTTCATTAAAATGCAAATATCACTTGTGGCCTGATTAGGGGAAACATTTGGACAATTTATTACAAGCTTCTTTTACTTTAATGAGCATGCTAGAATAAACAGCTAGTTTTAACAAAAGAAAGACAAACCTCAGCATCTTAGATATAGTTTACTGAATAATTTTGCCTAAGGTATGGCAGTTTCTGAAAAGATATACCATGGAAAGTTCCCTTTTCAGGAATTGATAGTATGATTAAACATACTTTGTGGAATTCTAGTTTGAGTTTTACAAAGGGCTTAAGTATTTCCAGTGATATGATTTCTATAATGAATAGGATGGAGCTACACTTTTGATTAAATTTTGGGATGTTAGTAATGACACACATATATTAATTAACCTTATGCTATTAATGTATTTGATGTCATGAGGGTTTAATCATTATCCTAGGAAAATAAGGGTAAGACTAAAAGGAATTGGGGAGCTCGACACCTCATCCCACTTCTCCCAGTTTGGTTCCTGATGCCTAACCCAGCTCAATCACTCTGCATCCATGAAGAATAGAATTTAAACTCAGTAATATCACCGTTGCTTTGGAAAAGCTGTAGGGCATACTACACATCAGTCATCAAAAATGGAAATCTTTGGAACTGTAGTGGTAGAGTTACAGCCATTATAGAAGTGATAGATGATCACTTTGGAGGAATAGCGAAAGAAAAATGGAAAAGCTAGAAAAATTTAGATGAAATTGCTGTTCCCTGGTGCTACTTCTATCACTTCAATAGCCCCTTACTATGTTTCAAATACAAATTTAATATGTAAAATATTTTGTTGTCATCAATTTTATCAGTTGCTATTTGGATCTCTCTGTCCATAAAATTATTACAGAAGAAAATTAAATAAATAGTTAAATAAAATAATTTTAGGAAAAAATGTGCCATTATTTTATTTTTTTTAAATGAATTTTTTTTTAAGATCTATTCATTTATTTATTTGACAGAGATCACAAGTAGGCAGAGAGGCAGGCAGAGAGAGAGGAAGGGAAGCAGGCTCCCCGCTGAGCAGAGAGCCCGATGCGGGGCTCGATCCCAGGACCCTGGGATCATGGCCCAAGCCCAAAGCAGAGGCCTTAACCCACTGAGCCACCCAGGCGCCCTGAATGTGCCATCATTAATACACATTATTACTTTAATACAAATTACTTGGAACTAGTAACATATTAAAGCCGAAATGGATCAAACTGAATCATGATGATAATTTCTTACTTGTTCCTTATTAGAATCATCTAAACACATGATTTTTTATATAATAGAGTTTAAATAAATATGCCCTTGTGGTTACGGTTACTGTTTTTCCAACAGAAGTACATCTTGGAACAGTCACTGGGAATGTTCCATCTGCTTTAAATAAACATTTTATACTCAAGGGTCTTACAACTAGTTTATCACTTTACGTACATATCAACTCAATATAATGGTCTTAATAGCTATGGCACAGTATAAATAAACAGAGAAAAGATTCACTAAATAAGATTAGTCTTGAATTAAAATGAAGATAGTAAATACAGAATTAGCAATTAGTTCCTGGTATGTTGTGGCTGAATACTTGGTTACTGAAGTTTAAAAAGGCACTTAGACCTCAGAAAATGACTTCGTCTTGAGCCTAGTTTCTTAATAAACACGGTGGACTGGAACAAAGGCTCTCATCTGCTTTTTCACTGGAACACTATTAACTGACTGATCATGTTCACATGAATGTAGAGTTGGACTGAGTCACATGGACCCCTCATGCAGACCAGTGATTGCTGATGTTTCAAAAGAATATTCTTAAATATCTGTTTAACATTGATTAAGAGGAAAGACCATGTGAGTAAACTATAAAGAAGGAGGAATTTTGGTGACATGGCATCAGCTTGCAACCCATTTAACATGACAGGACCCCTGCTCTTAACCAGATCTGTGCTTCTTAGAAGAGAGTTGGTGATCCTGTCTTATGTCACCCTGTTACCCACTGGTCTCAGCATCCTTCCTCAGTGACTTATCAAAGTATTTCTTCTAAGCACAAAGGTTTCCAAAAGGAAATTCTGGCAATAATTTTTCTCCATCTCATTATATTCCTGGGTGGGTTTAGAAGCTCAGTAGTATTTGTGGAAATTTCATATTATTTCCATATCCCCCATAGATGCCAAGCTGACCACTTGTTCAATCAGGATCCATATCAGGGTTAAATTTCCATTTGCCTACGTGCTTGATGTTTAACTTAGCGTCTTCACTGTCTCCTAGTTTAGGATCTCCTAAGTCAGAATCCTCCTCCTTGTATAGTTCTGAATTAAATTCTGTTCATGAGAGGCTCTGGGTAGGAAGGCAAGAGGGGAAACTACTATTCTTTAGAGGATGTGGTAGTCAGTATTACAGGTGGGTATGAGGTATGAGGTCTGAGAAACACCCACCTCACTGTTGCACACTGAGAGTTGATAGGAGCTGACCAGAGCTTCTTGAGATTTGTGGTGGTTTCTAGGCATGCTTTTGAGAGCCATTGCTTTGATGCTATGAGATGAGATTCTTAGTGATTATTTTCTTACTTAGAATTCTAGTTCTTCCAACAGCTGTAGAACCTTTTCATTCCTTGTATTAAATTCTTTTTCATAAGTATTTCACTTTATGCATTTCACTTGGACACCTCTGAGAGGCTCTGAAATTGCTTCTAAAGGGAGACTTTGGGCAGGGTAATGTGTGAAAAACCTACACACAGTTTCTATCTTCCACTAGTCAAAGGCTTTCCCACAGGATGTGGACTACTTCCACACTACTGGGTAGGTCAGTTGTCTCAACACCAAGATCAACCCCCATGGCAAGAGGTGAGGGGTGTGCAATGAGTGTATCAAATGTGGCTTCATCAATGTGTCCCACATGGATTTTGTGAGTTTGAACACAGAGCTGGTTTCCACAGTGGTAATTGGAGTAAGGGAAGTGGCCAAAGACCTCAGAAACAGATGAAACTAAATGGATCTGATGTGAAGTGTTAAAAGTTTCTGCTGAATGAGATTTGGGACCAATTGGTCCTGGGTTCAAATCTTGATGTATACTTAGCCATATAGCTAGCTGATTTTGCTTATCCTGTCTGCACTTCCTTAATATTAGTCAATCATAGACTAATAAAGCTACATTATTGTAACAGTGTGGGATCTTTCTAAAGATTCAATGAGGTTAAGCATACAGTGGGTTTAACATGATACCGGACACATAGTAATGTTGAGTAGGTGTTTCCTGATCTGATCATTATTATTTGTGTTTTTCCAGGGGATTACTAGTTCAAGTAGGAGGAAATATGGGCAACCCCATGGAGCTTGCTGCTCTTGAATTTATTGTGTATCAACATTAAGATGCTTCCCAAATCTCTGTTGAGAACCTTGGAAAGATAAAACAAATGATTTTTCTTCTTCTCCCCTTTCTCTCAGGGATTGCTTTTTTTGAAAGATGTGACTTCTGGAAAAGTAGCCTTATGCTTCCAAAGGGATGGTAGAAAGGATGAAAACACAATTAAGCCTTGAAAAAAATCATAGTTTTTCCGGACAAGCTTTACCTTTTCTGAGATATAATAGAAAGCAAGGATCAGAAGCCAAGATGTTATGAACAAAGAAAGACTCATGATGTTGATTACACGGGTTTTAATTCTTAAAGCCTGTATAAATAATCATATAAGGGAAAACACTAGCTAAGAAGCAAGCAAAGTGATGAAAGACTATAAGATCTACATAAGAGGATATTAAAATTGAAAGAAACACACACTTTAATGATCTTTTTCTCTTTCTCATCTGTAAAATTAAATTTGGGAGTTGGTAATAGTTACAATGACCTCAGTTTAGTCGCTGATCATTAACCATGGGTATTTCACACCAGAGGTTTGGTATATTAAAGTAAATTGAAATTGCACTAATCAATTAGCTCTGTTATACCTTGCCTCTACACAGAGTGTTAAACTGCAATGGGAATCCATGAATTTAAAGGAAAGCTATTTATTGAACAGTAGCAAGTTAAAATTAAAATAAAGAAAACAAATATAAAATTGTCAAGATTTGTGAGTTTTCTTTTTTTTTTTTTTTATGCTCCTCGAAGGAAACAAAAAAACAAAAAAACAAAAAAACCCAGCCAGTTTTCTTCTTCAGATGCAGGTGAAATCACACTTTCCATCTCTTTATCTTTGCTAACCCCCTTCTAGAAAAAGGGAGACACATTTTTTTTCCTTTTTAAAGATTTTATTTATCTTGAAAGAGACGCAGTGAGAGAGGGAACACAAGCAGGGGGAGTGGGAGAAGCAGGCTTCCAACTGAGCAGGGAGCCTGATGCGAGGCTCGAACCCAGGACCCTTGAATCATCACCTGAGCCAAAAGCAGACGCTTAATAACTGAGCCACCCAGGTGCCCCAAGGAAGACAAATCTTTAAGTTCATGGGGCTCTGCTCACTTGAAGTCCTGGTAATCATCCATCATAGTCTGAACACTAGAACAAAGCCTTCTCAGAACAAATGGAAATTCTTTCCCCACTACAGTTTACTAACAGTTTCCTTTCTGAAAACGTTGGTTTTAGTGAAATCTTGTGGCATGCCTAAGTTGGCATTTTGGAGCATCTGATATATGTAAAATCTGGCTAAATTTTTCAGAATAAAATAAGAGATAATTCTGTCTCCTAAGACTTTATTTGTCTGATTATTTAATTATATTTTATAACAGGATGCAATTGGCTCCTGATGTCCTAAGGTATATTCAATACTACCCTCTGGTTCACACAGGCTCTATCCATCACACCCTGGAATTTAAGAGAAAAATCACACAAATTAGTCACTTGATGTAACAAAGGAAAAGCAAATTGTTGATTGCCTAAGTTCTAATTTTTCAGCTGGTTGCTTTGATTTAATTTATCAGCAGTCATGGTATATCATCCACTTAGGTCACCAGCTTTTCTTGATATTGAAGAAATATGATCATACAGCATAATGGAGGGGATGTAAGATCTTCATTTGAAACAGTTGAAAATAGCTGAAATTGCTGCTTCCATGCATAACTTTTTCGTTTAGAAAAGAAAAAGGTCAATCTTACTACATTTCTCCAATTACAAATTCAGAGATTCTACAGAAAGATTGATGGAAATAGAATTTTTAAGGATTTAGATTCTTTCATTTGGTTTATCCTGGAGTAAAAGGTGAGTTGGCTGTTGATTCTAGAACATGAGCTTCACCTTTTGGTGGCTAGACCTAGGGTGATAAAGTCTGCCAGCTTATAAGCCTCCTCCTATTTTATGCAGCATTATACTTTGGTATTTTCATCTTTCCTTCTTTGTTTTTTTATTATATGAGATCTTGACATTTTGTCCTGTGATATCTGGAAGATGTACAGGTAGAGTCCTTTATTAGACTTTCTTCACCAAAAGTGCATACTACTAACATCGTGAACACAAGACAAATTTTTTAATGACCTGCCTTTTATTCCAAGTGCCATCAATCATTGAATGTGTTTCCAGTTAGTTTTTCTGCCAACTCTTTCTCTCTTTCATTCCCTCCTCTCTGTAGGGTTGAAACTGATACTAATAAGTCCACATTTACATCCTATTGAACCTAGAAAATAAAAAAAGCAATTCAGACAAGACTGTGCTACAGTTGATCCCTTTAGACACACTTATTCAAAAACTTTAATCCTCCATGATAAGATTTGGTGATAAAATAAACTTTTATATATTTCTATTTTTTTTTCACATGATGACTCTTAAATTAATAGATCCTGAATTGAATTTAGGTGACTTAACCATATATTGGTCTAGAGCTATGGTGTTGAGTACAGCTGCTTTGATTTAATCATGTTCTTTGCTTTAGGAAGCCCTAAGTAAAGCATCTGGTTGGATAAAATGCAATTGATTTGAATATAACCTCCTTAAGGGCAGGGATTCCATCGGGTATCTCTTGCTTTCTATCGTATATCTTTTTAGCACTGAATTTCATTTCATCCATGGCTGTGGCATACAGGTGTATGCGGCGGATGTAGTATGACAGCACCTTGTCTCAGCTGCACGCTAAATCTCTTGTGTTTGGCCCTGGGTTTTCTCTACTTCCAAATGGGATGCATGTGGGAATCTGTTCAGCCATGTGGCACAGGCAGAAGAGTTAGGTTTCCACGAGGTAACCTTGTGATTGGGGATTCAAATTGCTCTTCCATGTCTTGGGTCTATAATTCTGAGGTTCTCAGACATGGCTTCTCAGAAGACCCTCAGTGGAATGGTGTTCCAGTTGTTCACTGAGGTAATCAGTTCAATGGCGCAATTTCAAATTAACTTTCCCTCCTTCTATGTGTTGCTCTTCCGGCTCCCTACTCCAGTTACTTGGGTTCATTTCCCAAATTTGACTTCACGAATTCAAGTCCTTATCTCAGATCCTTTTGTAGAGAAACCTGGGCCAAGACCGTAATTTTTGTTTCTGTTTGCTAGGGAATTCTGAGCAATTATGATAGTATCTGGAACATAGCAAGCGCTCAGCAAAATGCTATTTATTGAATGCATGACTTAATGGTGTCCAGAGGGTGGACAAGATAAGTGGCATTCTTGCAGACTGCAGGCTTAGGAAAGTTTAGTCCTCCGTGGATTGTGCCGCATTTTGACTGATCGTTATGAATGGGTGCTGTCACTGTCTTTCTGATGTATTATCTGAAACATGCTGCATGGCTCTTCTCAAAAAGAGGGAGTTGCCTTGGCACTCTCACGTCAGAATCTACAGGAAAAAAATGTTTTACCAGGTGAATTATAGCACTCTAACATGGAGTCCGGCATGATGCAGTGTTCTTTGCTCATAAATAATGCAAACGGGATACCAGGCGAAGATAAAGGCCAGTGATTTATTCCACATAACCTTTATGTAAACCTCATAAATTGTGCACAGTGGTGTCTGGGAATGTGAGAATGGCTGTGGTACCAGATTGTGTTGATAATGGCAAGCATTTCATGTATTGAGAACAAGAACCAAAGAGGACACTCCTTCTCACTCCTCATGCAAAAAACAATAATATTTCCAGAATAAAGCAGGAGACAAGAATTAAAAGCAATAAAATTGAGATGAGAAAACAGTACTACAAAATCACATTATATAAGATCTCATTTGAATCAATTCATTTGCACAGGTTTTATTGTTTTTTATCTGCAATGTTAAATTATCCCTGACACACACACCCCCACACACAGTTATATACTTACACAATATCCTAATGACATAGAAAATGCTTATTCACATCCACCAGGATAAATTTCCAAGAATGGGATTTTAAAACATTTTAAGATTATTTATTTTCTGTTGTCTTTATTAGTAAGGAAAGATACATTGGCAGGGAGTTTTGGATCAGGACCTAGGTTGTAATAATTCAGTCTTCACTCTGTTGCACTCACCAAGGGAAGTCACAATGCATAGTGAAAACAAGGCTCAGAGAAATCATAAATGTCTTATACCATGTTTGGAGGAGGAGAAACCTCTAGAAATGATGAATTGTTGAATAATTTAATGAAATAAATCTGAATGCAAACTAGAACATGAATGGCTGATTCTAAAAGAGGGAGGGTCAAAGGGAAATCCAAAATCAAAACCTAAACAAAACACTTGGCCTAGGCATCTGTCCAATATGGTGGAGTGGATTGCACTCTTCAAGTACTGAGATTTCATCACTCATAAAGTCATATGTCACATGAAATATACAGGACTTATTCTACTGAAGTCATTCAGTCTTCCACCTAGACCCTGCTTGGCAGTTTCCTCCCATGAAAATTCCTTTTGCACTTTCTGAGGTTCCAAAATCCTTGAAGAAATCAAAGAGGATCGTGGAGGTGCAGCATAAACTTCATTAGCTAATTTGACTAAGATACTATGGTTAATTATTTCTGTCATCATCTGGCAAAGGTTAACTTCTAAACTTAAAGAAGAGATGCTGTCATTTTTCTTCTAAAAAAAAAAAAAGACTGACTCTGGTAAGTAGCACAACCGCAAAAAACACTGCAGTTTTATCCATCACATTGACCTTAAAAGATTGTTCTCACAGTGAACAACGAATGTTTTGTTTCCTCCTTTGATGGGTACCTGGAATCAGGTTTTGCTTTAGGCATTTTCCTATAACAAACATTATTTTGCTAATTAATTAAAAGAAAAATTGATGACACCAATAAGAGTGGAAAGCATCAATATTAGAAATTCAATTTCTAGCAATGGTCCTGTGCAATTAGAAAGCAGCTACACAGCAACTAACATTGATATAAAAACACAAGTCATAAAAAAGTACAGCTTCCAAGTCCTTGATGAAAAAGAGAGCATTGCTACACACTTGAAACTCGACTCTTTTATTTTATTTTTTTAATAATTTTATTTACTTATTTGACAGAGAAAGCGAGAGAACACAAGCAGGGTGTATGATCCCAAGACAGATGCCTAACCATCTGTGCCACCCAGGTGCCCCAAAGCTTGACTCTCTTATAAGCTGGCTTTTCAGAGGTATGGGCCAAAACAGCTTGGATAATGCTCTTTATAAGTATAATGCAACTTGCTTATGAAGAAAATCCCCCAAAAGGAAGTAGCATTAAAGAGATAATTGCTTTCTTGGGGAATGGGATGTGTAATGAAGAAGTGTGGCAAATTCAGATCTTCTATGCTATGCTACTGTGACTAGTCATTAGAAGCTGTATCCTCTGTTCTTAGCAACCCCCGGATTCAAATTAATAAATCACCGTATCAGCAAGGATATTGTGTGCCTACTTTGCATTCTCTCCTGTGATAGTGATGTGGGAAATGGTTAGTTCATATAATATATAAGTCTGGATTCTGAAGAGAAACAACTTCTAGTTCGGGAGTTAAGAAAATAGAAGTCATGTAATGAATGGCATTTAAATATACCTCTTACCTGGATTAATGAAACGTCACTTTTTAAACCAACTTTCAAAATTCAACGATATCATGAACTATATGTTTGTGCCCCTCTAAAGTTCATGTGTTGAAACCCTAACTCTCAATGGAATGGTGTTAAGAGGTGGGGTCTTTGGTAAATAATCAGATCAGGAGGATAGAGCCCTCAGGGCATTAATGCCTCCCTTGGAAGAAGAGACACATGAAAGAGAGAAAGAGAGAGAAAAAAAGACACAGAATAAATGAGCTTGCTTCCCCTCTCTCTGCTCTCTGCCATGTGAGGCTACAGCAACCTGGTCTGAAAATCAGGAAAAGTGCCTTTACCAGACTCTGACCGGATCTGCTGGTGCCATGATCTTGGACTTCCCAGTGTCCAGAATTATGAGAATTAAGTCTGTCTTTGTTAAGCCACTTTGTTAAGCCACTTTGTTAAGTCTATGATATCTTTTTTTTTTTTAAAGATTTATTTATTTATTTGGCAGAGAGAAATTACAAGTAGGCAGAGAGGCAGGCAGAGAGAGAGAGGGGGAAGCAGGCTCCCCGCTGAGCAGAGAGCCCGATGCGGGACTCGATCCCAGGACCCTGAGATCATGACCTGAGCCGAAGGCAGCGGCTTAACCCACTGAGCCACCCAGGCGCCCAAGTCTATGATATCTTGATATAATAGCCCAAACTAAGACAAGTATTACTCTTATCTTTTTTAAAAGAATAACAAATGTTTTTAATAACCCTCATTTCTGAGGTAAATGATAATCATATGTGGTAAGGTAAGTAATTAGGGTAGAGGCTCACAGCCTTGTGTTGGAAGATAATTCTCCATAAGTCTATCATTTTTCTGTACATCTTTTGAGCAGACGATCTCTGTTCCAGACTATCTTTCCAAGAATGTTTGTGGAGTGAACAGCATTGAAAATGGAAACAGGGTTTCTCTTCAGAGCCAAAAGAAAGTTTCTCTACTGAATAATGTAGTAAAGACAATAACTTCTTTTGGGGGCAAAAGTCAGGCATGCTTTCTTTCCAGTATAAAAGATGAGCATTCTGTAAGTTTGGGGTTATTTAGTGCAATTGGTAATGCAATCTACTATGAGAGTAAGTGCCACCTGGCCCTCTTTGTGTTGCATTGTTGGGATTTGAGACAGGGGAAGCAGTAAAAATTCTGATCCTGTAGCTACTGCTATTGCTGTGAGTAATAAAGTCCTTGCTCTTTGGCCCAGAGGGCTCATGTCCTCTCCTACTACCCAAGAAAGAGTTCCAGGCTCGCTTATTAGCTTAGACCCTTCCCAGCTCTTTGTACCTTGCTCCTCTTACTTGTCTTTGCTTTTTGTTTGTTTTGTTTTGTTTTAAGCTTCATTTGATTGCCCACTTATTTGACGAAGGAAAGGGGAAAAAAATGATTGGATGGATTCTTGGAAGAAAGATAATAAGAATAGCTGAAAAATTACCTTCCCACTAGGCTGTGTGTGACAGGGAGGAGAGAAGATGTGGAGAACTGGGGAGTACAGAAGAAGGACATCATTTCAAATGTGTAACACTTGGATTTGGAATTTTCCATAACTTGGCTTGTCTTTCTGTCTTCCTTGTCATTATTTATATATGTGAATTCTTGATTATTTTCAAACCGATTTGTGTGGTAGGGTTCTATTTCACTGAGACTAATCCCAAATATAACTTCATTTTTCTATAATTCATCTCTTTTTCCTTGCATTTGCCCCACCCCTTTCCCCAGACCCTAGAGCTCCTCTGAGTGTACCTAGCCATGTGATCCCATACAGACCTTCTGCTGGGGTGGGAGGAGTGGCTAAGTTTAATATTACTCTCCCAAAATTCCAAGACTTCGTTTGATGACTGGGAAACCTCACACAGTGCTTGTTCTCTCCTTTCCATTCCTTTTGGTGGCTCTGGGGTTAAAGTGTTTATAACAGCCTTGTTCTGATTACGGAGGTAGGAATCCGTAGATTGTTGATATCTGTACAGTGTTTCCTGGTCTTGCTTTTTGTGCTGTCCAGTGGCTAGTTTGGGCTTCTCCCTAAATTGTTCCCTCCTAAATTAAGCTGGTCCTGTCAGGTCTTTTGCAAGTGTTTTGTGGACACAAAGATCTTGAGTCTGTGTCCTAGGCATTAGCCATCAGTCTGCAAGTCCCTACACAGTGAAGACCTTTGCAGAGCACAGCATGTACCATCCCAGTCTCCAGGATCTTCTGGGCTTCCAAGCATTGTACTCAGACGCTAGGATGCCAGAGTACACAGTCACAGTTATCTACTTGTCGGCTTTGGTCCCATCACACTCGTTCTGTGCTCTGAGCTGAAGTTAGGTGTTCAGCCTGTCCCATGTTATACCCAGGAGCAACCATCACCTCTGATCAGGTTTGGTCTACCAAAACTCATCTGGACATTTTATGTTCTTCTTCTACCTGACAGGTGAACAGCACCCCGCTCCAGCATGGAGGAAAAGCCATATAGCCTCCTAAGAGAGGGAAACACACACACACACACACAATACCCTGTCCCCAAACTCTATGATCTAACTGTGCCCTTTATATGTTAATGGTCATTAAGGCCACTTAATTATTTTTCCTTCTCAAAGTTAAGCTTTCAAGACTGTTATCTCATTTCATAATGAATCTCTTGATATTAAAAACCCGAAAGACTCTTTCTGTGTTTCTGCCCTAAAAGTTTAATTTTCTACTTCTGTGTCCCTCCATCCTCACTCAACCACTCAAGAGAGAGAAGTAATCCCAAATGATTAAAGACAAAGCCTCATGCATTAAAATGGAAAAAAGAAGATAATATACTTCACAAAGAATTTCTCTCTTTATAATTGTTTCTGTTTCCAAATCTTCTTGCAATGGCCCCCTCAATGCTTCCCTTGTGCTCTTTCCATTAACCTATAAGCATTCCACAGGTTTATCTTAATCTACCCAACATCCAAGCATCTTTTTAAAACCTGGGTTCAGTTTTAGTGTTCTAGGAAGGCTCATCACCCAGCTTGAGTTTCTTTTATGCCTTCAATATCAAGCCCTGTGGCCCTGTGGTTTTAAAATCATTTTCTTTAGAGTGTTAAATTTATAAGGATATGTTTTGGGATCCACATAGAGAAAAGACATAGGTTTCCTATCTTCAATTCAACGATATCATTTCTAACTATTGGATATGTATTCGGTAAGTTTCTTTATTTGTAAAAGTAAAATAGTTCAAGGGAAAAAAATATTAAAAAGTTTCTGGATGTCTTATCATTCATTTTATAATTAACAATAGGTAACCTTAAAATGATTAAGTAATTTTTGTACCTAACATGTTCCTTTAAGCTGTATATGCCTATGTTTTACGTTAATTATAGGTTCTTTGAAAGCAGTGGTCTGTTTAATGCTTCTCTGTTTCCTCTGTATCTTCTAATTTGTACACAAATATACAAGGTGATAAATATTTGTGGCTCTGGTTAGCACTGCTGTGATCAAATTCTATAGTGACTCGGGATATACAAAATTTGGACTAGTCCTGAGAGCCTACTGATCAGATGGACTCCTTCTAGGTCTTTAAGGATGGACAAGGTTTGAAAAGATAATGATGAAGGGGAGGAAATTTTAGGAAGTGGGACACCCTGAAAAAAAGGGAATTTTATAGCCAGTGCTTGGTTAGGATTCATCCCAGAGTCTAAATGAATATTCTAGTAAGAGCTATATAATAAACAGGTTAAAAGACAAACTTCATGTCTTATAGAATGAACCATATTATTTGCTGTTTAATAGCCAAACATCATATTTCATTTCAAAAATTTATGCCTGGATGAACTAATGTTCCTGAAATTAGTAAAAACATCTTTTTATTGTATAAAAAAAGACTCTGTATTTTTACTAGTGCTAAGGACCCATCAGTGATACCTTTAAAAAATATAATACTTTAGAACAGAAAGGATCTTTGGAAATAGAGTTCAGTCCTTCATTGAAATAGATGCTGGAAGCCTGGGCCCAGAGAATTTAAGAGAATTTTCTAAGGTCACATGACTGGCAAGCAGCAATGCAGGGACTAGGCTTGTATCTCTTGACCCTCCAAACCTCTTGCTCCTCTAAAGGAAACCTGCCTTTCCAACTGAGATGAATTATGAAATAAAATGAGAGGGTTCGGTGTTTTGAAACCCATGATGCTCTCAACACACTACAACAATGCTGCTGTCCTCAGGAAATTAAAAAGCAATTTAGAGAAATGAAATGGGTCAAATGAGCTGTCACTGAAACAAAAGGCTGCAGATCAACCAGCAAATCAGTAACTGCTTCCTGTGCTTGAGATTTTCAACCCCTCAGGGTGGGAGGTAAACCACCAAATAAATTTAAAAGGATTTTCACTGAGTGTTTCTTGGGAAACTCTGAAGACATTTATATTACACGCTCTACACCCTTAATTTCCGGTGCAAAAACAGAATGGCATTCAGTGGTCTCATTTTAAGAGGGTTATTTTACATCGGATTTTTAAAAATACCATAAAGCGCTTTAGCAGGAGGTGGTCCAATTCTCTCAGCAAAATTGAGAGGCTCAGATATTTTTATAATGAACATTAAAATTTCCTTGTTCTGCTTCATCTTATTGATGATTGACTGCCATTGCTTTCTTTCCTCTCAGGATTCCAGGGAAGAAAAAGATATAGTAGCTTTGCTTTAACTTGTGCTTCATATGCAATTTTAATGACAGTTTTACATACATTACTCAACCCCCAGTACACTTAGAGGTCAAATCAGCATTTAAACAGACATTCTAAATGGAAATGAGTGTCCAGTCATTTATTTATGATTGGTTTGATGGAACAGCAACTCTCCAAATCATCTCAGAGTGTTAGAAGTCTGGAAAATCAAGAGCAAGCATTGATTTCTTTGCCCACTTGGTTTTAGCAATTGGACTTCCATGGCATGAAAACTCAGGACAGAAAGGCCTTTTGTGCTATTTTAGTTGGTCTTATCTGCACTGGTCAGCGTGAATTGCTCATGTGTATGGATATTATTTTGACTTTGGCTGACCGTGTTTCCAGTTCAGGTGTGGGTTCCCGAGAAGGTTATTTTGGGTCTTCACTGAACCCAGTTACGAGCTATAAACCTTGAATTCAGAAGTAGTAAACCTTGAATTTCAAATAGCTGACTGATGGTGTTGGTGGGATTCTTGTCGAATCTGTGCTCTCTGATTTCCAGAGTTCACTTTGTGTAGTATCTAAATAAGGAAGCGGTGTACTATTACGCACCACGATACTGGGCAAATCTTAGATCATGATGAAGAATCAGAGTGCAAGGAATCATCAGTTGTCAGAGGAATATGGTGGATAAAAATATGGCCCCCAAAGAGGTTCCCATCCTTTTCCCCCAGAATCTGTGAATATGGGATGATATGAAAGAAAGAATTAAGAGCATGGGTGGAATTAAGATTAGTAATCAGTTGGCCTTAAATAGGGAGGTTTTCTTGGATTATCTAAGTAGGCCCAGTGTAATCACCAAGGTCTTTAAAAGATGGAAGGGGGGAAACGGAAGTGCCAGTGTTGGAGGGAGGCATGTGGAGGAAGACTTGGCCAGTCAGTGCTGCCTTCGGAGCAGGAGGAAGGGTCATAAGCCAAGGAAAGTAGACAGCCACGAAGCTGGAAAAGGGGAAAAAACAGAGCCTCTTGCCTAGAGCCTCCAGAAGGAAAGTAGCCTTTTAGCACCTTGATTTTAGCCCAATGAGACCCTTTTTAGACTTTGACCTCCAGAACTATAAAATAATACATTTTTATTTTTTTTAAGATTTTTATTTATTTACTTTTTTTATTTGAGAGAAAGAGAGAGAGAGAGTATGAAAGAGGGGATGGTCAGAGGGAGGAGTAGACTCCCTGCTGAGCAGTCCCATGATCCTGGGACTCCAGGATCATACCCTGAGTCCAAGGCAGTCACTTAAGCAACTGAGCACCCAGGCGCTCTATTTTTATTGTTTTAAGCCACTGAGTTCATGATAATTAGTTATAGCAATAATAAGAATACAGGATATTTAGACTCCATTTACCTGGATTGACTTAATTATTGATTGATTTATGTGTGTGTGTGCCATAAGGTGATCTTTTACTACTCATTTTGACTGTGAATAATATTTTATGAATATACCACACTGTATTTATCTACCTTTTTGTTTATGGAGACTTAGATACTGTCTGTGGTTTGCTATTACAAACATCCTATAACAATCTCCTTTACTTCCTCCCTTGTGTTTTACATAAGTATTTTCCTTCAGTATAAACTTGGATCTAGAATTACTGGGATGTATGTAATGCCCGTTTTCAACACAAATAGATATTGCTTAATTGCTATTTCAAATGTCTGGACCAATTTACACAATGATCAACAATATAGAAGTTTGAATTTCTTCATATTTTTGCCAAAACTAATTACAGACTTTTTATCAATTTGATGTTATGGTTTTATAAGTTAGTATAGGTGGTATCAATTATATAAAAAATTGAGCTAACTTCTGGTAGGCAGTGATATTTTTAAAGCTTTATTTAGAATTCTCTAGTGCCTTCTTATTGCTCTCAGGATGACATGTAAGACTGATAACATGATGTGTATACTTGACCCCCACTATTTCTTCAGCCTCACTTCTGACCACACCATCTTGCCCTCTATGGTTCATTTATACTATGTGACTTATACCTCTGTGCACATACAGTGCTGACTCATGAATTGAAAATTGTCTTTGTCTTACCTTCTACCTGGAGATCCCTCACCCCCACCCCTCCTGGCTTATCCCTTTTTCTGAGTTTAAAATTCACAGAAAAATATATATTCACCAAAAAACAGTCTTCTCTTAACAACTTTCCTTTGGGTTCTGTGCCCTTTCGGTTATCATCACAATGCATTATTATGCTAAACATTTTTAAAAATAGATCATTTTACCACATAATTCAAATATCTGAACTATAAAAAGATATAAAGTAAAAAATTCTCCCCCCATAATTGTGTCTCAACAGCTCAGTTTCCTTTTTTTTTAAGATAACAATTATTCAGTTCTTACTTAACCTTCCAGAATATTTTTAGGTACATATACAAGTCAATACTGTATATATATATATATAACTACATGCACACAAACACACAGACACACAGACACACCCACACACACACAGTATTGAGAAAATCTCTCTCTGGAAATGGAACCTAAAGACCTAGAGAATACAAATCTGAGTTGGCTGGTTATGGGAAGATCCCAAGGAAATCAAAAGAAATAGCAAGTACAGAGGCCTTGAAGCAGTAGAAAGAGATACAACATGTTCCATAAGAGCAAGGAAGCGAATAGTGGAAGGAGTCAATACAAATAAAAAAATAAGGCCAGATCATTAATATGCTTCTAGTTTCATTAATTGAAATTTAAATGCATTCTGTAATCTAATCTTTTTTACTTTAATAAAATAATGATATATATTTGTATTAGTTCTGTGAAAACATTTTATGAATTTTTTATTCATAACTTTGTATGTGTGTTTCCCTAGGTGTTTTACTTTCTTCATTTTTCCTGTGTCTTTATGTATGGAAATCGTTTGTTTAGGCAAGGTCGCATTCCTTTAAAATTATAAAGTTATATAACAAACTTAATTCTTTAAAAAAAAAAAAGAATCTCTGTTCTATGAGAGATGAGGAAATTAGCATATTTCCACTCCCTTTCCCCTCTCTTCTCTCCTTTCTCCTTCAATTTTAGTCACTTTAAAAGTCTTTTTAAATTATTGTCATGGTAGAGGTAAATGCTCTTATACTTCTAATATTTGATCCGTCACCTTTAAATGATATCCTTTGACTCTCAGAGATTAACCATTCAACGTTCTGTCTCCCTGCCTGTCCTGCTGCTCAGGCCCCCTGACATTTTTAAAGGCTGAGCTTTGTCCTCCAGTAATTTCCCCGAAAAGACTCATGGGAACAATTTTTACTCAGTTCTCATTTATTCAACACAGTTCGCCTGCAGTTTCTTTTATAGATAAAAATTTATTTGAATTGATACAATTTCCTTGGTTTGTATTTTCTTTAAGTTAATTTTATATTTTGGTTAACAATCCTATGAGTTTGAATGTTGCTGCAGATTTTCCCATCAGTTCATGGTTTCATCTGTATTTCAGGCTGTGAAAAGGATTCTGTACTTTTCAGTCCCTACATCTTGGTATCCACTATTCTGGGTCAATTGCTCTAACAAAGATGTGCCTTTTCAGATTCTAGTTTATTTTTATTTCAGAAAATGTTTCTTGAATTAGGACTCTCTATTTTTTCCAGTACCTTGATTCCTTCTTTTGAGACCTTATGTAGCTATATGCTGGAATTCCCTTTGTATGCTTTTCTATCATTTTCTTGCTCATTTTTGTTGATTCTTTCTTCAGTTTCTTTTGTACATTTGCTGTATTTCTTTCCTCTTTGCCTTGCCATTTTCTTCTGTGTTTTGTTTTGTTTCACTTTTATGTTCCCCTCATTTCTGTCTTTCTTACTGTGTTGATTTTACTTTCTGTTTCCTTCCTTTCAAAGATCTATCAGCTTTTATTTCATCTCTGCCACTTTCCTCACCATTTATTTCCTGAGGACTCTGATTTCTACTTTGTGATATTATTCCAGAGGGGCAATAGACATTCAGCTTTTCAAATTTCTGATGGAATGTTTGCTCACAGTGTTCAGCCTATGTATGTGTTTGTTGTCAATAAATTTGCTGCCCTTTGTGTTTTGCATCATTTGGGGTTTAATGGCAGCTAAAATTGATAAATGTTTGACATGTGTTATTGCTAAAACATGTCTCAGTTGTCTCTTGTTTATGTAGTTGATTTTTAAAAATCTAAATGTATCTGTTTATACGTTTTCTTTCCAGATTTATCTTTTGGCTACAGCCTGCTAAGATTTGACCTTATCAACTTAACTTTGTCCCCCTAACTGATAAGCGTTGTCTTCTATGCTGAGGGTATTTATAAATATATTATCTAGAATGAAATGAAAGACAGTTTTGTGACAATTCACTAGATCCCTCTCCAAGGCTGACATCTGTCCAAAATTCCTTATCCATCAAAGGTTTAATGGTTCCACATGTTACTAAAGTTCTTGAATTGTCCTTTTACCCACCCCATTCTCTTCAACTCTTCTAAAACAACTTGAGTCTTTATTCTACCAGTAGTGCAATTCATTCTTTCATTAGACTTTCATTTGACTATAGTTGGCCAATTGACTAAATTTGTCTCTGAAATTGCTGTGAGTATAAGAGAGCACACATGGAGATTCCTGGACTAATTCTTATCTTTCACATAACAAAAATAATGAATTTATCATCATCATATTCTTCCTCTTATTAGTTAACATTTACTGATTATTTACCATCTGACTTGTAACTCTACAACCCATTTTATACAAAATATTTTATTTAATCTTTATAGTAATCTCAATGTAGTAGAAACCATGACCCCCCTTTACACATAGGAAATCTGACATGCAGAAAGTTGAAATAACTCACTCAGAGTTACAGCCAGTAATCAGTGGGGCCAGCATTTATACCAAGGGAGTCTGATGCTAGAACACCCTTATAAAGCCACTACTCTATATTACCTTTCTTTATTAACTCAGTAATCTTGTTCTCTCCTCTAATTTTTCTAGAGGTTTACTCCTCATCTCTAAAATAAGGAGATTAAAATAGATGACCCCCAGGATCTTTTCCCGTCTAGTATTTTATAGTTCTAGGAGAGACCTTTTTTTTCCTGTGTTTTTTATATAAAATGCATTTGCTTTTCTCATGTTGAATCACTGAGAATCCACTCCCAGCATTATTCCGGAAGTGATGCTGTCTTCCCTGTTTCTCAAGGGATTATACCCAAGTTGCTCTTGAGGGGATGCCCAATCAGGATTTGATTCGTGACAAATAGTTTCACCCTGCACATGGAAGATCCCATCCGAAGTGAGTTAATAGTGCAAGCATATGCCTTGGAATGCATGTCCTTAGGGTCTCAGGAGAAACCTGTCTCTTTGGGGAATCACTAACCTATCAGTTTCTTTCCAATCATTCATCCTGTGTGTTAAATTTATGGGGTAAGTCCATATAGCTAGTGACAACTAAAAACAAGTTCAAGGCCATTTTGCAATCCCAGCGAGTCCTCCTTATACAAATGGCCCAAGAGTCACAACTGACAGACAGTCCTAAATTAATCCTATTCGGGCTGATTCTCTCTTGTTATAGATTTCTGTGCCTCTGGCTTGCAGCTTAACAGCACCAGCTCTGGCTACCAATGCTGATGCCTCCTTGGTGTGTCATTGTCAGATCCACTTCAAATCAAAGATGCAAAGCATTTGGTTTCATTTAACCCAGCTCTTTTCCCCAAAGAGCTGCTCAGAAAGTGATTTCTGTGGAGGAAAAGACTTTGACTCCTCTCCCTGTGCCTTGTGAGTTCCGTACTTCATGAAAATTTACAAGTGGGTGGGATGATGATTCAAACTGAATTCAAGCTCGATGTTTAGTATTTCAAGTCCCTGGATGGGGTGCTCTTTGCTATGACTTTCTGCATCTTTTATTTCTATCTTTAGATCAACCAGTTTCTTTAGAAAGGTAATCTATTAATGGTTCCAGACTAGGCACTGGGTTCTGGAAAAGGTGGCAGCTTCTGTGAAGGAGTCTGACCCAGGAGAGTCTCCTCCCTTACCACCGGAGGGTACAGGGAAGCTCCTGTTCTTCTACCTGTTCCTCCCTTCCTTACCACCGTTTCTTACCTTTATCTTAAGTCAAGGAAATCTAGAAATGCACTTTTGTATTCACAGTCCTAGACTCAGTACCTCATTATAGGGGAAAGCCCACTATTAGCAAGTGAATACGTGTATCCTTCCAAACTTCACAGGCTGAAATTCTAATTTCCAATGCTATGGGATCAAGAGGTGGGGTCTTTGGGAGGTGATGAGGTCATGTGGGTGGAGTCATCACGAATAGGATTAGTGCCCTTGTAAGAAGAGATGTGAGAGAGAAGCCTCTCTCTACCACGTGAGGGTACAGTAATGGGGCCATGTGCAAACCAGGAAGAGGGCCTTTCCAGACACAGGATCTGCTGGCACCTTGATCTTGGACTTCCCAGACTGCACCCATTCCATAGTAAAATGTTAGAGCATCCCAAACTGATTAAGATATGCACTTAGCTAGAAATGAGACCTGAGCTCCAGCCCAATCTCTCTTCTTAGGACCTAACTAAACCACTTGAATTTCTGTTCGTTCTTTTTCAAATATACCTCCCACCACAGTGATTTTGATCATTTTTAAAGTCCTACCAACTTAAAATTGCTGCGATTATACTTATCATGAAGAACTACCACCTTAACTTTAGTGGCATAATAATCTGAATAATGAAAACCTTAGTTTCTAAGTAACTGCCTGTCATTCACACTTTTCCCCAAATGTAGCAATTCTGCATAGATAGCTAATTTTCAGTACTTGCTTTGGAAAGCTCCCCTAGGTGGAAAATAGATAAGAATACAGATTTAAAAGTTTAAATCTTTATTTTCAAGCTGTTAGTCTTACTGTCTTTTGAAGGTAGAGCTTTGGTCAGAAGGTCTTAGGTGGGTTGTATCATTTGCAGGAACAAGTCAAGGCCTTTTCATGTAAAGATATTGCTCAATTACCTAAATAAAAGTTACAGGTGCATTTTCCTATTAAATAGACTCAAGAACTACATACCTATCCCATGAGTGACAAAAAACCCAGCTAGTTCCATACAATAAAGCAATAGTGTACACACATAGAAGCCAGGAAAAAAAAGAGAAGAAAATGGAGAACGAGAAAATAGAAATTTAGAGAAAATTTTTTTTTTAAATTCCCAGTGCAAAATTCCCCTGAGCCACTGTCATAACACATCAGCAACTGATTATCAAATATTCTTGGACAAAATTCATGCTGCTTTGTAACCTAAGGCTGTGGCTCCTACATTTCTTTTCTGAAAGAAACTCATCACTTAAGCTTCTTGCCCCTAGCCTTGCACAGTATAGGACTCTTTTTTTCAGGCTCTGGGCTTTACAGGACCCTATTCTAGCTTCCCGTGGTTGAAACCAGAAAAGCATAAGACTAAAAGGATGTTCTCACTATTGACAACATGTCCCCTTTTAGACTGTACTCTGAGTACCCAGTATTCTGTCCAGGCCAAATGGCTACGACTCAGCTTCCAGGGCCTGTGTAAGCCTACTCCTTAATCCTTTCCACCTGAAAGCAGACCAAGCCACCAGTTTGCTTACCGGTATGCCCTAGTGGCTTGTGAGGGGCTTCTTTTAACAAAGCTGGAAGGCAGCAAGACCCTCACTATGAAGATGTAAGCTGGGTCAGATGAGGGTTTGGAGGTAGCTTTCCCCCTAGGATCACATTCCAGAAGAAAACCCCAAAGTGTCCAAGAATAGTAAATTCAAACCTGACTTTCCTACTTATATGCAGGTATATTTATAAGGTCAGAGAATAGGCCATATTTTACGTAATGGTGTGATAGCTTTATCTGTGTTGTTTTGATATTTAGACGTAAGATATATGGGCTTCCATTCATAGTCTTGACCTGGGTCCTGCAGCTGTTGAGGCTGGCCTCTCTGTAAGTGCTGTTGTCACCATGTACCTAGTTTTTACCTTGTAGCAGCAAAGTTAGCAAAAGAGGACAGGTCTGGGTTTGTCACCTCAACACTCAGAGTCTGTCAGGGGAACAAGGCCTATAATTCTCCTCACTTCATGACTGGAATCACCACCATTTAGGGTCGAACTGATTCAATCATTCTGGTTAACTCCTAGGTCAGTGGTCACTTTCAGGGCTCTGCCCACTTCTCTAACCTACTTTTTAAATTTTTTCTTTTTCTTTTCTTTTTTTTTTTTTAGTAAACTGCTGTTTGCTCTTATGTGAAAAGACCAAATGAAATATAGTTAATATTAGTCAAGCACTAGTAAACCAAGTACTGTACTAGGCCCTTTATATGCTTTCTCTGTTTACTACTTAAACCTTACAACAAAGCAGGTAATATCTCTATCAGAGGAGGAAATGGAGTTTAGAGAGTTAAGTTTAAGAGTAAAATTAGCTAAGAAACTCAAGATTCTTCGACTCCCCCAAGTTATTTGTGACCCTGATAACCTTATAACTGCCACAAAAGAGCTTTTCAACCTGAAACTCTACCACTACTCTTCTATCTTTCAAAGATGACCCCAGAAATCTGGCTCACACGTCTGTTGAAGTCTCAAACTAGCCAAATGTTGAACTTGATGTCATACTTTGCTTTAGTCCCTTGCGTGGTGACTGCTTCCTGGTGAAGCTGAGTGTGGGCACTTCCCCATGTTGAAGCAAGTTCAACATGCTTTGGACTTAGAAAAAATGGCGGAAAGAGTTTAAGTTTTGGTATAAGAATAAGAGCAGGTGTCCTCAGCTGAAGTTTCCCAGCCAATGTTCTTGACTAGGTTCTTGACTAGGGCTGGTATTTCAGAAAAGAAATGGGTAGGAAGCTAAACCCCAGAAAGTATCCCCTTCATTTATGCATCTCTGTCACCAGACCCAGTCTAATGCCCCATGGGGAGACAGAAAATCTCATGAAGGAAAAATGTGGCAGGGGACTCACAAATGGCCTTTACAAAGGGACAGAGTAAGAGAGGGCGCCTCTTGGAAGATACGGTGGCACTCACAGCAAAGGCTAGACTCTTCGAATTCCAATAGACATAAATTCAAGAGAAGCCCTTTATGGGTGCAGGGTAAGTCAGGACCCGAGTGGGGCTGAGGTTTAAAGCAATTTACATATAATTGAAAGGAATTATAGAGATTAGGAATGGGGAAACTAATCTTTTCTCTGCAGAATCTGTACATTTATTTCACTTATTTCACCGTAAGATTTTATTAAGCATCTACTACCAGTGGGGAACTATTTATATGTTGTGCAGAACAGTGTTAAATGAGATATGATGGCCACTGTTTTCCTGGCCACCACTACCTCTAATGAAGGAGAGACCAATGTCCATCTGTAATGCTAATAAATTTTTCACATTAATCATCACAGTGTGAAAAACTATGCTAGTAATAAATTATTATAGAAGTACAAAATGCAGTGAAAGGAAACGCAAAAGAGGAGTTAACTTCAGTCTGTGGGAGACGTTGCTACCCATTTGTTAAGTCTCATTGGTCTAGATATTATTCATTTTCTCCTTAGGGCTGTCTACTGAATTGTCTAGAAGGAAAATATTAATTACATAGTACATCCTTTTCATCCTTTTTCTTTTTTGGCTTCTTTCTTTATTTTCAGTTAAAAAAGTGATCACTAAGCACTTCCATCTTTTTTTTTTTTTTTTTTTTAAATGTGAACAACCTAGCATTTTCTTCTTAAAAGGAGAAGAGGTTATTTGTAGGTATGTTTCTTCCTCTTCAATTTTAGACATGTAATTTTAGCCGTGAGATACTGGTTTTCTAGCTTAAGGAAAGAGTTTTCTTCCCTAACATTATAAACCTGACTCTGAATCCTATTAGCATTTTAATGTTTTCTAGTTGATGAGACAGATTTCCAGACAATGGAATTCCTGGATAATTATTGTATTTTGTAGGTATGATATTTTTGGTCAGAGAGCAAAGTTAAAGATAAACTAGTAGAAATGTAAAGTGATTCATGGAAAATCCTATGTCTTTTCCCCCCTCTCTGGAAGGGCAACTTCTGGAAATTTCTGCAGTAAGGTGGTTAGAAAGCAGTTTATTGAGAAATGATATGGTAACTCTCATTGCAGCCTCCCAACATCTATCATGTAAAGTGATTAAACCTGTATCCATCATTCAGCATAATTAATCAGTAAGACACAGCAGCCTATGCTCATGTGTTGATTAATCTGTAGTTCAGGTACATACATTTCAGGTTTCAAGTTCACGTGAGAAATGCATCCATCAGTGTTGCCACATGCATTGCTGTGCCCTGTTGCAATTATAAAATGAGTAGATATTTTTTAAAGAAGAGTGGAAAGAGGTTTTTCCTAACTGGAAGCGGGGAAGAACAGGGCTCTGTAAAGACTGCGCAACAGAAAGCAAAAATCCAGTAAAATAGGTCTCTTGTTATTTATTTATTTTAGCTTTCTTTTTTTCTTTCATTCTTTTTTTTTTCCCTTTTTAATGATGCCAAGTGATTCTCCAGTTCATAAAAATAGAACTCTTAACTGAATATGAGAGGTTTCGATTTAAGGGCTTAATCAGTTATGCAACAGATATTTATTGGGCCACTAACACACTCTAGGGATAAGATAATGTCCAACAAGCTCCTTGCTCCCAGCAAGCAGACAGCCTGGAGTTCAAAGGCCAGTGATGTTAGAGAGGGACACTACTGTTGTCACCTTGGACCTCATCAGCACCAACCCGAGGTTTACTGTTTTACAGGACAGGTCTTTTTTTATAAAATTGGTTAAGGCAGTGTCTTCATAATGGTTTACGATACACGAAATAACCTTAAATGTCTCTGTAAAATTTTTAATTTTGCTTATCCAAGACTCAAATCCGTTTTGACAGTGGCGAAGAACATACTGGTTACTGGCTCAATTCAATCATTTCACAAATGAGCAAAGCTCAGGGGGAGTTAACTCAGTCAAGTTCACCCAGCTGGTGATTAGCAACATTCAAATGCAAATGTATGCGCTTACTCAGATTTCTGCTCCTACTCTACCCTGCTACCTTCAGACAAAAATTTTTGAAAAGCAAATCTGAAGTGATTTTTTTCAATTTAAAAAATCAGATATTTTGATTTATATTATTTTAAGCACTTTTTTTCTCCTATCGTAGGGATTGTTTTAGCAATTCACATGATAAACAGGTGTGCTCCTTCCATGTTTTTCTACAGGTATAGAAACATACAAATACATAGACAGGCAATATGAATATGGTTTTCAAAGTAAGTGATTATATGTTGTGTCTTGTTTCGTTTGTCAGCGTCTCCTTAAAGATTCTACTTCTGATCCTTTTCTTTATGTCCCATTTTATCTTTATTTTAAAGATTTTATTTATTTCTTTGACAAAGAGAGACACAGTGAGACAGGAAACACAAGCAGAAGGAGTGGTAGAAGGAGAAGCAGGCTTCCTGCCAAGCAGGGAGCCTGATGCGGGTCTCGATCCCAGGACCCTGGGAGCATGACCTGAGCTAAAGTCAGACGCTTAACGACTGAGCCACACAACTCATGAGGGGTAGACATGAGGGTCCAACTAACCTGCCAGTTTTAGGTTTTTAAAAAAAGAAGCTCCTTTCTCTTGCCTGCTATTATAACTGCTTTCTAATGGCTTTGAGTGACTTCTTCAGTCTCAATTCTAATAACCTCAGATATATTCTCTGCATAGCCGGAAATCTGGCTGGGAGATGAAGGAAGAGACTAGAGAGAGAAAGCATGAGGAAGAGTGGGCACACTGGCATTTCTGAGAAACTCACAGTGAAGTTTCTTTTTCTTTTTTCTTTTTTTTTTAGTAACTTGAATATGTGCATCTTCAGACTCATCATTTTGAATACATTTTGGGCAACAGATACCCTCAGAAAAGGGGCATTCATTGGCCTCACCCAGAAATGTATATATAGCTATGTCTCAGAGATGAGAAAGGGCTTTGTTTAGAGAAACACAAAGTCAGGGTTTCCAGTATTTTCTATGGCCAGTCAAGAGTTTCACAGTGTACTATACTCACCTAACAACTAAGTAAAATGAAAAAGGGGTTGATATTGTGGATGACAGTAGAAAGGGTCCTGTTGTTTGAGTTGCTCCCATTATGCAAAATAAATCAGGGATTTTAACTGCTGAGGTATTTCAGGAAGTCTGACCACTTTAAATTAGAGCTTTTGCTGACTGAAGGATATTTGTGATGAAATTAGTTTTCCTTTTAAATTTTGGCTTCTGAAGCCTGATAAAGTCACTTCCACAAAGTTGTCCACTTTTTGAATTAGTTTCTCTTGATAATCACATAAATTAAGCTGCAAAGTCTTAACTCTTGAGAAATTACAAAATCTATAAAATGGATTTTAGAAGAGCAGAAATGGAGAGAAACCTTCACACAATGAAAACAGACCCTAATGTTTATTTTCTCCTTGAAATAGGCTTTGTGTTTTTAAAAAACCTTAATCCAGCATATGCTCACCTCATCTTTTCAGCTAAACATCTCGATCTAATAAACAAATATCTCATTTGAGAATAGCACCAAATCTGAAGCTTCTCATAAGTTCACACTGCACCGTCTGGGTTAATGAAATTATCTTTCTCATTTACATGTTTTTAAAAAACGAAGCATTTTTTTAAAAAGATTTTTATTCATGATACAGAGAGAAAAAGAGCAGGGGGGGAGGAGGAGCAGAGGAAGAGGGACAAGCATGGGAGCACAGAGCTGGATGTGAAGCTTGATCCCAGGACCCTGAGATCATGACCCAAGCAGAAATAGCGTCCGACACTCAACCGACTGAGCCACCCAGGTGCCCCCAAAGCTAAGCCTTTTAATAAAAGTTCTTGTGAAAACAATAGAGGTACCTAAAACTATTAACAACTTTATAACCTAATAACTAATGCGACCAACAGAAGGAAACCCAAACAAATCTTTTATTTGAATAGCATTTCAGTATTTACAAGCACTTTTTATACATTTCAATTCACTTCATTTATGACAACCAATAAAGAATAAAACAATGGGATCCATCACCTGCTCTCCAATTGGCACATTGTATTTTGCTATAACATTGAAAAAATGGTTTTGATATTTCATATTTAAAAGGTTGACAGTTATTTTATAGGAAAATTGGCAGCCCGTATTTTGTGATAACATAATCTGAAAAAGCCATCTGGCTTATCAAACTGAAGGAATAATGTATCAGTAAAGTTCCTTTAAATTGGGAGTAGGAGAGCTCGTGAGATCATTCACATCCTGGGTTCCTTTCCTTTGCAGCCTGGGTATCTAGGAGAGGGGGCAGGGATGGGTGTTGCCCTAAGGTGTCTTCTGTGAAGAAAGCAAAGTGCCATGATTCCGAGGGTGTGGCTACAATTATAAAAGAGACAACTGCTAACCTGAGCGCTAGTGTGGTTTTCTTAATCCATCCTGAAATTGGCAAACCTTGATTAGACTTTGAACTAATTCAATGCAATTTTTAGTTGAAAAATATTTTATAACTTTGTTGAGGCTTGCTTGTGAATGTCTCGTGTCACTCTGAGGAGTCTGTTAACTGTATTAAACATAGATCTATAATTTAAGTGAAACTGAAGGGAAAAACCCACCCGACAATCTGGGTTCAGACTGATGGAGTTGAGGATTCTAGATGAATTTTACATAAGTGAATGCCATTTTTACTGAGGTGTTTGACTGCAGGTCGGCGTTTGTGATTGTGATAAAGGTAAGGAACAGGGTCATGAAATGCAACAGAGCTAGGCTGAATCACAATTCGTCATTATTATCTGCTCTGGCTTATAAATAGTCATAATAAGTTACTACATGATAATCCCCTCCTTCCTTTCTTTTCCTCTTTCTTCCTCTCAACTCTTTCCTTCTCTCTTCTTTCTCCATTTTTATTTATATATAAAAGATGTATGTGTAATATATGATTATATTATATAATGTGCATTATGTATCCATCAGGGTATATCTAGCAGGAGTTTTATTTGTGGGAAAATTTTAATTACAAATTTAATTTCGTTAATTGACTTAAGGCTCTTAAGCTTTTCTATATCTTCTTGGATCCATTTTTGTAATGCCGTCTTCCATTTTTTTGTATCTAAATTTTCCAATTTATTGCCATAAAGTTATTCAAAATATTCCCTCAATTATTTAATGTCTGTAGAAACCCTAGTTGTGTCCACTCTTGACTTACTAATATTTATTGATAATTTGTGTTTTTGTTTTCTAGTTCAAGGATTTCTGCTCTTCCTTATTTCCTTCCTTCTATCTTAATGTGCTCTAGTTTTCCTAATTTTGTGAGATGGAAATTTCAGTCATTGATTTAGAGCACTCTTCTTTTCTAATATATAAATTGAAAGCCATAAATTTCCCTCTGACCACTCACTGTGTTAGCTGTATTCCACGTATTTTGATATGTTATTTTTTGAACATTTTTATTTAGATGTAATTGACAATAAGTTACATAATTTAATGAGTCTTCTATATATTTATATTATTTATATTATATATATAATATATATGTATATTATATACACACAAGCCAATAACACAATTAAGGTACTGAACATATCCATCCCTCCCACAAGTTATTACCTCATGACCATTTGCCCTTTGTAGTCCCTCCCTTTGGCTTCTCCCCATATCCGTGTAACATACTTCCTCATCCTACAGATTACTTTTTATATTCTAGAGTTTTATATAAATAAATCATAAAGTATGCTTTTTTTTTTATTATTTATTTGTCAGAGGGAGAGAGAGAAAGCAAGCACAGGCAGGCAGAGGCAGAGGGAGAAGCAGGCTCCCCGCTGAGCAAGGAACCCGATGTGGGACTCCATCCCAGGACGCTGGGATCATGACCTGAGCCGAAGGCAGCTGCTTTAACCAACTGAGCCACCCAGGCGTCCCAAAAGTATGTTCTTTTTAATCTGGCTTCTTTCTTTTTTGAAGATTTTTTTTTTTTTGAGATTTTTTTCTATGTCTTAACCAGTGTGAGTAGTTCATTTTATTTTTATTTTTTTCTATTTTTATTTCAATTTTTTAAAAAGATTTATTTTAGTGACAGAGAGAGAGAGCAGGCATGCTCATGCAAGTGGGGGGGGGCAGGGCAGAGGTAGAGGGAGAGAGAGTATCTCAAGCAGACTGCTGGCTCCCCCCAGCCCTGCTGAGTGTGGAGTCCAGAATGGGGCTTGCTCTCATGACCCTGAGATCATGATCTGACCTGAAATTAAGAGGCGGAAGTTTAGCTGACTGATCCACCCAGGTGCTCCTCATTTTATTTTTAAATTGTATTATTCGATGAAACAATATAATTCTGTTTATCCACCCACCATTTCATGGAAACTATTTCCAGTTTTTGTTTATTATAAATTAAGGTTGTATGAATGTTAGGTATATGTCTTTGTGTGGACATATATTGTTCTTATCTGTTAGGTAATACCCAGAATTGAATGGCTGGATTTTAGGTGTATACTTAACCTTTAAAAAAGCTACCATAATGCAGGGTGCCTGGGTGGCTCAGTCAGTTAAGCATCTGCCTTTGGCTCAGGTCATGAACCCAGGGTCCTGGGATCAAGTCCCACATTGGGCTGCCTGCTCCACATGGGGTCTGCTTCCCCAGTGCCCCTCCTTCCACACATTCTCTCAATCTCTCTCTCGAATAATAAATAAATAAAATCTTTAAAGAAAAAAAAGGAAAGGGAAGAAGCATTTCCTGCATGCAAAGGATACTGCTTAGTGGGGAGCCCGCTTCTATCCCCGCTCTGCCCCAACCCCCACTCCCTCCCTCTCTCTCTCTATGTCTCCTGACATGTAGAATTTGTTCTAAATTAGAGGAGAGTAGATTGTCTCAGAGACATTCTTAAATCCATAAAGATTATGACCTTAATCACATAAATTTTATTAACAAAGTTTGGTTGCTTTCAATTTTTATTTAATCACTTCCAGGTTCATATTTTTGTCATATTTTTTAAATTAGAAATTCTCATTATATTAAATTTAGAAAAAGCAACATATTTTCCTTATACATGTATACATTCTTACATGGAGTTACTAACATGCTTTTAAAAGTCTGAGCCAGTTTACCCAGGATCTTTCAGCTGCTTTAGAGAAATGTGTGCAAAAATTTAAAAGTCTCGTGTATTTACCTTTATTAATTAGAAAAAGAATATAATGATTTATACATATTGGTTAGACTGAGTCTATAGGTTGAAAACTGAAATTCTTTTTCAACTATTGATAACCCAACATGGATTTTTGATTCAGGATTTATTGCTAACCTTGCAACAATATTTTTTATAAAATGAAGCATTTGCTATTTTCTTTTTTAAAGTTGTCCCTAGGATGCCCTTGTAAGTGGAAGGCTTAATAGGTTTTACTGCTGTGAATTATTTTCACCAATACTTGAGTACATAACATAATACATACTAAAAGTGCTGAGTCTATTCTTTGAACTAGTATAAGTTACATTATTAAAAAACCTTGCTCAGTTTCTCAGTTTTTTTGTTCATATTTGATTTCAGAACATTCTGTATTTTTTTTCGACTGAGCAAAGCTTAAAACTTATGGATTGATCAATACTTTATGCACTTTTGAACTTTGACATCGGGTCCTAAAGAATAAATGTTCTTTTTGTTCTTGTGTATAAGAGTATATTATTTGGTAGATGTTTTTATTTTAGTCTTATCTAAGCAACTGATCCATGTGGAGGGAATAGGTTAATATCTCCATTCAACCACACATATTTTTATACATCTCAAGCCAGTTATTTTCCATTCTGCCTAATCAGGCTAAATTTAAAAAAGTAGAGAAGCCAAATCTCCATTTCCCCTTTGGATTCCCATTAGTTAGTTGGATGCGACTCAAATAGGAAGAATTTTTCTTTTCTTGCTGTTCTCAAAAATAACTGGCCCCTAAAGACCAAACAGAAGAAATGTATTTGGAATATCAAAATAAATGCAGTCAAGTTTTGATTGAGTTAGAGGGATCTTCTTTCACATATTAAGATAGAACATTGTTATCAAAGAAATAACGAACAGATCTAGGAGAATTAACATGTGGCTACAGTGAGTGAAAGCCATCCATTAATCCTCAAATGGGTTAGAAATATTATGGCAGAAAAATTGTTTAAGGGTGACCTAAAATGATTTAAATAATAGCAATAAATGCTAACATAAAGAAAATGTAGAATATTATAGAGGTCCACAAATGACTGTCTCCAGTGGGAAACAATAGGAATCTTGAAGGAAAGAATCCAAGAAGCATATTCTCATCCAGATGCCAGACAAAATTTTCTAATAGAGCTGAGCATCTTATTTCTTATTTCTTATTATCTCCTTATTTCTGAGTCATTACAATAATTAGAATGTGCTGTAGTGATGACTGTGGGTATCTCCACAGGGGACAGTGTCTTTGGGTTTATGGCCTTGACCTATGTGGGTTGTGGCAAAGCTATTAAATGACCACAAGTTATAGTCAATAGTAATTGAGATCAAAAATCACATTTGTGACTTACATAGGAACGATGCTTGCCAGTCATATCAAGACTCCTAAGCAATCCATTTGTTTTTGTTTTGCTTAGGTTTTTGGCATGGCTATTCCTAGCAGACATTAAGCAAAATCAAACTATGCATTAGATATGTAAGATGGCAAGTGTGGGCAACCCTAGAGGGATGAAAGGAAATGAAGGGCTGGCTTAGCACAGGAGTTTTTATTTAATTTAATTAATTAGTTAATTAATTAATTTAATTTTTATTGTGTTATGTTAGTCACCATACATGCATCACTAGTTTTTGATGTGGTGTCCCAAGATTCACTGTTTTACAGGACTGAGGGTGACCTAAGCATCTTAGTGGGAAGATTGGATGACTTTCCAGTCAGGCCACAAAGAGGGGGAATGATAGGGCACCTGGATTTGCTCAGTTAAGTGACCGACTCCCTGATTTTGTCTGTGGTCGTGATCTCATGGGTCCTGGAGTCAAGACCTGGGTCAGTTCCCCACCGAGCAGGGAGTCTGCTTGAGATTCTCTCTCTTCCTCTCCCTCTGTCTCTCTCCTGGGGTGTGCAAGCTCTTGCTCCCTTTCTCAAACAAATAAATCCTGAAAAAAAAAGAGAGAGAGAGAGAGGGAAAATGGCAGAAACTACAAAATCACAAATGAATCTTTTTTCCATGGAATTGGCAAAAATTGCAAAAGCTGATTGAGCAGCAGCTTATGAGGGCAAGACTGTAATTTTAGAAGATGACAAATCTTAGCTGATTGTAGCAGAAGCAGCCAATGGCTGGTGACGGGCCGTAAGTAGAGGGGGCCGTGTTTCAGAGAGCTGTTCTGTCTGCTCTCGGGATTCAGGGCAGTCTTCCTGTGAGTGAAGGCAATGAGTCAGAGACCCTGGTGGAGTTACATTCAGTGGAATCCATCAGAAAAACCAACACTGACACATTTCACACAATTCTGTTACGAAACAGCACTACATTCAGCTTGCTCTTGTGGGCAAGGTAAATGGTTTTATAGATATGAGAAGTACACATTTTAATGCTTTCTGTATGTGTACAGAGATTTCTATTTTAGCTAAACTTCTTAATATTGCTGCATGAGATAATTTTCCTCCCATCTTTTAATAATTCTGTGTTTCTGGAAGAGGGACTCGACCACATCCAAGCGTCCCATAAATGAGTTTACCTGGAGAAATTCTTGAAAGGTTGTATGAATTGTGGTATTACCTATACTATTTTGTACTTGAAAAGCAAGTGTAACAATCTGAGACTTGATTCTTTTTCAATAGGTTGGAAAGAAAGGGAGGAAGGTGTGTGGAATTGGCAGAAAATCACTAAGAGCAGGATGACTCACAGGCAGGCCTGACATCCTAAGGGTGGGACAAGTTCTAATGATGACTGTACTAGAATTCTGAGCCGTCTCAGCATAGCCCTGCAAAGTGGGCACTGTGTAGACACGGGAAACAGATTCTACAGAATCAGGAATGGGAATGCTTACGTAGGTGAGTTCTTTCCACAGGTAACTGATCCCTGGGCTCTGGACCAGGGTGCTAGGAAGTACGTTTTTTCTGGAAACAGGTTCATGGTGACTAGAACTTTGGTGTAGAGACCTCAGCAGAAAGAGGGTCAAGTTCACTTAGACTTTGCTTTACTTCTCTTCCACTCCGGATATACACAGACACAGCAAAGCAGTTAATGCTCTTACTGCGTCATCATGCAGATATTATCTTGATGCATCCAAATTACCTTTCCCAGCTGTATTTCATTTATATAATTCACCACCATTTTACTATTTTAAATTTTTCTTTATATATATAGTTTTGTCATTGTTGTTTGTTGGTTTGTTTATGACTCTTAAGGAAAAAGTGTCAGCTGCTCTCTGTAGAGTCCTCTCTTTGGAGGAGGACTTAATTGTCCTAGAAAGGTCATGTTCTCCTTTGGTTATTTGCAAATGTAGTATTCATTGCCCTAGGAGATAGGTTGATAGGACTTTATATGCTTTATTCTTAGCTTTGTTTCTTCTTACTGTTGTTGTTGTTGTTTTCTTTTTTATTGATCCAGTTAGTAATGACTTGTCACCCAAACTCCTAAGGCTTTGATAATTAAATTAATGGTTGTACTGTAAGATGAAATTATGCGCATGTGCTTATGGATCTTTGAGAAAGAAAAATTAACACAAGTTTACATTTTATTTATTTATTTTGGGGGGGTATTTGCTTATTTATTTTTATTTATTTTTAAAGATTTTATTTATTTATTTGACACACACACACACACAGAGATCACAAGTAGGCAGAGAGGCAGGCAGAGAGAGGAGGAAGCAGGCTCCTTGTTGAGCAGAGACCCCCCCCCCCCCATGTAGGGCTCATCCTAGGACCCTGGGATCATGACCTAAGCCAGAGGCTTTTAACCCACTGAGCAACCCAGGAACCCCTGCTTATTTATTTTTAAATTAACATACAATGTATTATTTGTTTCAGGGGTACAGTTCTGTGAATCATCAGTCTTACACAATTCACAGTACCCACCATAGCACATACCCTCTCCAATTATGTTTTAAATATCTACATGCTAATAAAATTCAACAAGCAGGGGTCATTTTCTTATTTGATACATTTTTTATGTTTACCTGATAAGCATGAACAACCCCCAAATGCCCCTTCATTTGTATGATCATCTCCCTTTTGAGTGTAAGTGGAATCCATGAAAATGATATTATCACCCCCAAGATTATTTGTTAAATCATACGGCAAAAGGAGGATATCTGGGTGTGCCTAATTTAGTTATAAGTGTCTTTTAAAATGAAGAGTTTTTTGTTTGTTTGTTTGTTTTAGCAGATTGTAGAAAGGGAAGACAGAGTCAAAGCATAAAGATTTGGCACACTATAGCTTGCTTGTGGATACAAGGGGGCCACATGACAAAAAATACAGGGGGCTTCTGGAAGCTCAAAGTGGGTTCTTGGTGATAGGCAGCAAGATAATGAAAACCCATCAGTCCTATTAATGCAAGGTTGCTGACGACGACTTGAACCAGCACTGTGATTCTGGGTCAGAGCTCGGTCTGACTGACACCTTGATTTTGACACCTTATGAGACCATAAGCAAAGAGCCTCGTCAGACCCACCTGGACCTGTGACCCTACAAGACAATAAATGGGTATTGTTTTAAGCCGCCAAGTTTGTGGTAACTAGCTACATAGCGATAGAAAACTAATAGAATCTACTATATGCTCTGTGTGAAGTGTTGAAATCACAGATGGTTAGATCACTGTCACTTTTGAGATGTTTACAGCAGAGTAAACAAGACAGATGCAGAAACATCAAATAATATAATAATGTATCAAACCCAATGATAGAACTTGGCTATAAAATACTATGAAAATGCAGATACATGGTACAAATGCTATCTAGGGAAATCAGGAGATTTTCAAGAGACTGTGATTGTTAGATTCTATAATGAAAAGTAATATGTAATAGGGATAAACAATATTACCAGGCAAAAGAGATGTAGATTCTTAGTGCATGAATATTCACAACCTTGCAAAACCGATTGAAGTCAGAATAAAGGTCAGTTTCCATTTTATAAGAAATCATCTGGTGTGAGTGTGAGTGTACCGTAGTGTTTGGAGAAGCGGTTCTATTTCAGAATATCCATTTTATCATGTTGCAGAGAGATTTCCTCCAAGCACATTTTGATTAAGCAGTACTGATCATCAATGAGTAACTTAATTGAATTTCTATGATGTATTTAATGGCTTCCCTAGCTCAGGAAAGTTAAGTTTTAAGCCTTGAAAACTGCTCTATGAGTTAAGATTAGATTCAGCTGGGGGTGACTCAAACCTCAAATAACAATAACTTAAAACCTCAAGTAAGGCAGGCATTTAATTCTCTGTCATGTAAAAGTCTTGAGGTTGGCAGCTGGGTGGGAGTGGTCATGGCAAGTTCATGGTGTCAAGGATCTGAGCTTCTCTGACTCTGAAGCAAGTGTGCATTATATTTCCAAGGTTGTCTAAAGATCATTTGTCTTTTAGAACGCCAGGATTTATATTATATTCCATTCAGTGGGAAAGAGAAAGGATGACATGCTAACCTTCCTTTCACATCTCAGTAAGGTTTTTGTTTAGAAATTACGTATATCACTTCCATTTATCAGTTCTTGATCGGATCTTTTCCACAAAGTCACTAGCTGTGAGGAAGACTAAGGAATGTAGTGCTATTTCAGATGGCCGTATGCACTACTAAGTCAGAGATTTTAACACTGTATGTTATACAAGCTATGCACCGTGTTACAAGTAACAAAAGTAAGTGCCCACATATTTTCTTTAAGTTTTAAATTTAAGTTGGCTTTAAGAAAAGCTGAATTATTTTCAACATCATTGTGGTGTTTTAAAATGCTATCAAGATGCCATTTCCCAAACTTCTTAACTTCAGGTGATAGTAGGTCATTTAGCAATGAAATTGGAAGAAAGTATAGGTGTAGAGAGAACTACACTTAAAAATAGACTAAATAACAGTTATTCATTTTTAAAAGGAGAGCATAAAATATACAATTTTCTGGGATATAGTGTTATTTCTTCACCTTTAAGCACTGGACATTCAGAAGAATCAGTTTAAAGTCTAAAGGTGCATTACTGACATAATAATTAGAGTGCATGCTGTTAAGAAGACCATGGACAAGAATGTATAAAGAATTTATATAGCTTACAGAAAAAAGTTGAATTCAGCAAATATAACTTGGCTAAAGATGGCAAAGGCTCTTTTATGGGAGCTTGAGTGAGCATGATATACAAACAGGTAGATTTTTTCTTCTTGTAATTATTCTTTCCCCCTTCCCTTCCCGTCCCTTCCCCTCTTCCTTCCTTACTTCCTTCCAATCAGCAGAGAAGTTTTCTTTCTTTTAAGGTAAAACAATTAAACTGCATCCAAGGCCTAACTTAAAGATTCGAACCAAGGGCGCCTGGGTGGCTCAGTGGGTTAAGGCCTCTGTATTTGGCTCAGGTCATGATCTCAGGGTTCTGGAATCGAGCCCCGCATCAGGCTCTCTGCTCAGCGCAGAGCCTGCTTCCCCCCTCTCTCTGCCTGCCTCTCTGCCTGCTTGTGATATAAATAAATAAAATAAATAAATAAATAAAATCTGTCAAATAAATAAATAAAATCTTAAAAAAAAAAAGATTCGAGCCAAAATAGCCATTATTCCTTATTCAGGACTTGAAGAGTGTCTAAGAGTACATGTCACTTGGATAGCAACTTGGATGAGTGTTGGTTAAGTCTTCCCCAGAAAAGAAGTGGGTTAGAAGTAAATAGCTACCCTCTGGTGGTCTTGAATATAACAACTTAGAGTACTGTAATAGATGTGAAAAACAGCAGCTTAACAGTCACTGGGGGAGCAGAATGAATTTGGAGAGCCTCAAAAAGCTTCATCCCCAGAGAATTTTTACTACTTGATCTGTTTAGCAGCTTCCTGATCTTGTCTTTATTGGCAGAATCTGTCTTTATTCATTATAACTCAGAACTTGATGAGGAATGTTCTATCCACAGGATATTTGTCACACACACACACACACACACACACACACACACACACACACACATCAGTGGCAGTCATTTAACACCATAGATGAGGCAAAGAAGAAGATGGCCAAAAATCTTCAAAGGAAAATCTGGGAATGAGAAACAAAAGGCAGAGTTGATGGAATTATATTAAAACAAATATGATTCAACTATATGCTTACCTATAAAATCATACTTTAAGCTTGAGGACAAAATGAGATTGAACTTACAAGGAATTTCAACTCAGGTCATGATCTCAGGGTTGTGAAATCGAGCCCTGTGTTGGGCTCCACACTGTGCTTACAGCCTGCTTAAGATTCTCTCTCCCTGTCCCTCTCCCCCTCCCCTACCTCAACTTGTGCATGCATGTTCTCTTTTTCTCCCTAAAAACAAAACAAAACAAAAGCAACAATAAAAAACTCCTCCAAAGATGAAAAAAGATATACCATGCAAAGTAAACAAAAGAGAACAAAAGTGCCTCACTAATGACTACATTAAAAAGACTTTAAGGTAAAAATTATTCTTGGAGATTAAAAAAGACGTTTATAATGATAAAAAGGGTCAATCCATCAAAGAGACATTACATTATAAATATATATGCACCCAACAATGAAGTCCCAGAATGCATGAAGCAAAAAGTGATAAAATTGAAGGGTAAGCAAATAATTCAACAATAATAGTTGTAGAACTCAATAGCCCATTTCCAACAATTGATGGAACAACCAGTAGATCAACAAGGAAATAAAAGATATGAACAACACAGCAAGCCAATTAAATTTAATAGACATACAGAGAACACTCCATCCAACAACAGAGTACACATTCTTCTCAAGTACACATGGAATATTCTTCAGGATAGACCATATATTATGCCAAAGAACAAGCCAGAATAAATTTAAAAGGAATGAAATCATACAAAGTGTGTTCTCTGACCACAATGGGCTGAATTTAGAATTAAAAACAAAATTATTAAACTTTTTTAAAATTCATAAATATGTGGAAATTAACATACTTCTAAATAGCAATGGGACAAAGGAGAAATGTATGTAAAAAGTAAGAAAATACTTTGAGATGAAAGAAAATGATAATACAAGATATCAAAAGTTATGGAATGGATTTGAAGACGTGCTCAAAGGGAGATTTTTTTTAGCTATGAGCACTTATATTCAAAAGTTAGAACAAAAAAGGAAGACCTCAAATCAATAACATAATATTAAGAAACTTGAAAAAATACACACTAAATCCAAAGTAAAAAAAAATGAAGGAAATAAAGATTAGAGTGGAAATAAATGAAATAGAGAATAGAAAAAAGTCAACAAAACCCATATTTGTTTCTTTGAAAAGATAAACAAAGTTGACTAGCCCAGATAGGCCAAGAAAAAAAATGCAGAAGTTTCAAATTGTTAAGTGAGGAATTAAGAAGAAAACATCATTACCTACTTTACAGAAATAAATATGATTATAAGAGGACACTATGAACAACTGAATATCAACAAGTTAGGTAATTTAGATGAAAGGGACAAAACCCCAGGAAAATGCAAGCTACTAAAACTCAAGAATAGAAAATCTGAATAGCCCTAAAATAAATGTAAAAATTCGTACATTAACACCTTCCTCTGAGGAAAAATCTAGAATTCACTGATGAATTCTGGCAAATACTTAAAGAACAAATAATGCCAATTCTTCACAAACTCTTCCAAAAAAAAAAAAAAAAATCAAAGAACAATTACTCTGATGCCAATACCAAAGATATTACAGGAAAAAGAAAATTAAAGACCAGTATCCATTACAAATAGCAACACAAAATCCTCAACAAAATGCTAGTTAACTGAATCCTGCAGAATACAAAAAGGATTATATATATAATGACCAAGTGGGATTTATTCAGGGAATGCTAGATTGATTTAACATGTGAAAAACAGTCAGCATAATATGTCATAATAGAATAAAGGACATAAACTACATGGTAATTTCAATAAATGTAGAAAAGTAATTTGACAAAATCAAACACTGTTTCATGACGAAAACAGTCATTGACCTAGAAATAGAAGAAAACTTCCAGGAAAACCTACAACTGACAGCATACTCAATGGTGAAAGACTGAATATTTTCTCGGCGCCAGATCAAAACAAGACAAGATGTCCGCTCTCACTGCATATTCTAACCGGGCATTTAGAAAAGAAAAAAGAAGTAAATAGCATAGAGGTTGGAAATGGCGAATTAAAACTGTTTTCATCTCAGATACTGATTAGAGGAAAGGGAGGAAGGAAGAAAGGGAGGAAGGACAGAAGGGAGAAAAGAAAGGAAGAAAAGCAAGCCAGCAAGTGAGCAAGCAGGCATCTAGGTTGGAAATAAGAACCCTCTATTCTCAAGTGATGATTTTATATGTAGAAAATCCTCAAGAATCCATGAAGAACTACCAGAATCAATAAAAAAAAATTTTCAACAAGATTTCAAGATATAAGATCAATATACAAAAATGTTTAGTATTTCTATACACTAACCATGAACATTCTAAAAATGAAATTAAGAAAAGGATTTACTTACAACAGTGTCAAATGGAATAAACTATATGAATGAAGTAAACAGAAGTCTGTGAAACTTTTACATTAAAATCCATAAAACATTGTTGAATGAAACTGAAAAAGAATAAATGAATAGAAAGACATCCATGTTCGTAGAGCAGAAGATAGTATCTTAAAGATGACGTTATTCTTCAAATTGATCTACAGATTCAAAGCACTCTCTTTTTGGGAGGATTTGAAAAGCTGATCTTCAAATTCATATGGAAATGCGAGGGACACAAATAGGTTTAATGCATAACACAGTAACATTTTATAAATAGAAACAATCATATTTTGGAGAAATCTGCTCTACCCTGACCTTTTTACAACTTGAGGAACCTTTGAGGTTGAGTCTATTGTTCAAGAAAGAATAAATACAAAATGACCATCTCTCCCTCTCTTCCTTACTGAAGATAAACCATCAGTTTGGTTCAGAGACAAAATAGCAAGTGCTGGCATAAAATAGAACAGAAGTATTTTAAATTAGGACCCAGGGGCCACCGGAGGGTGTTTATAAAACTTCTGCCCCCAAGAGTTCTCCCTGAAATGAACTGACATGTCTTTCTCATTGTGGGAGAATGCAGCATAGCAGTTTGGTTTTTAAAATGTCTCGTGCTCTGCAGTTCTTCTTAGCAGCCCAGTGAGAGAAATGCAAGCTGCTGCCTTGAATTTAACCGACAGAAATGAATAATGCTCATTCAGAGAAATGTCCTGTATTTTGTCAGATGCCATGCTCTGCACAGCCTCCTCTCCATGGGACAGCCAGACAGCATGCAGTGCCACGGTGCACAGGTTAGCAGCTGGAAAAGAAATCATGGCAAGCCAAGGCTGAATTGCAATCCAGGGAGGAAAGATGGATATAAAGATTCACAGTCCTGAAGAAATGTAAGGGAAATAAGTACTCTAATAGGCACTGACATGATGCTGTTCATTACAGGTCAGTTTCTGAAGTTAGTGTATGTCTTTATTCCTGCACTCCCTGTTGATAAAGCCAGATGTGGTTTAGGTATGGATAAGAGAAGCTGCTGTGGTTGAGAGAATGGGCTTTGGGGGAGATAAACCTGGGCTTGGGTTCTATCTCTGGAACTTGAAGAGGCCGAGTAACATGGCCAAGCCCTCACAGTTATTCTGATATAGTTTCATCAACTGCAAGACACTGAAAACAACAAGAGTTTTCTTCAGAGGTTTGCTGGAAGGATTAAATTATCTAAGGCAGATAATGTGTTTTTTTGCAAGTGACAATTATTAATATTAGCTTTTATTAAAGATGTACCCGATTTTTATCTTACATCATTATTTTAGCCAGGCTTCCTAGATTTCCAGACTCTTGAGCTCCATCCCCTTAAACAAGTAAGAGATTGGTTTGGCAGAGCTGGGAAGAATTATTCCCCAGAAGTTATCCCAGTCCTGGACTATGACTACCATTCCAAGCCCTTAAATTCTATGGAAAATGGATTTTAATTGGTTTTTCAGGATGAAAAGATAGGAGATTCTCTTAGTTACTAAATTCAAAGAATACGCACATTCTCAACTAGAAAGGAGAATAACAGAATTCAGGTTATTCTGACATACTCATCTTGTAAGGAGGTCAAATGATGGTGTGTGTTGGGTGGGGGTGCTGTTAGGCAGTGCTTATTATATATTAATTTTTTCTTTTAAAGATGCAGAAAGTAGAGACCAAGGGTAATGAGTGGCTGCCAGCTGATTCAGGCTTGCGGGAAAGATGGAGTGTCCTTGGTTGTGTACCATGGGGTCCGAGGACCCTGGAGGGCCCAGGCCATACAAGAAAGAGCTCAGAGCAGCGGGGACGGGAACAGAGGGCTAGAGGGTGCACTGCCTGTGGGCAGCAGTCTCCTGGGCCCAATCAGTGGGGAGGGAGAAAGTGGAGCACATGATTCAGAACTCCTGTCTGTTGACTTGCTCATTTCTGAATACCAGAAGCTGGCACACTTCCAGGCAAAAAAAAACCCCCAAAAAACAAAAACAAAACAAACAAACAAACAAACAAAAATGCCAACAAAGCGAATGTCTTCTTAGCAATCATGGAATGGAGGTGTTAAAGGGGGAAACAAAGAAGCTATATGCAGATCAGAAGACCTGCAGAAGCAAAGACAAGAACCAGTGCTGCCCCATTTGTAACATGACCTTTTCATCCACTGTTGTGGCCCAGGGGGAAGATCCATGCAAAGAACTTAAAGCTGAAGCAGCAGTCCATTAGTGTAGAAGGCTTGCACCAGAATAGAGCTGATAGACCAAGACAAGTTCTGCAGCTTCTGCCAGGTGACTTTCAAAGACCCTGTCATGGCTCCACAACCTTATGTGGGCAAGAAACACAGGAAATAGGAAATCAAGCTCAAACTCATGGCACACTATGAGCGGCTGGTCAGCCTACTGTCCTGACTCATCAGCTGGGAAGGGCTACCCCTGCAAGATATATAAGATAGTCCTGAACTCTATAGAATAGTATCAAGTTCATGTCAGTGACTTCAAACACAAGAGCCAGTCACCAAGCCAATGGCATCACATCTGGGGCTAGATTCCAATGCAAAAGCAGCCATTTTAGAAAGACTTCACCCTTTTGGAAAACTAGAAGTGTTTCTGTCCAGCATCGGAGGCTGAGCCAGCTGTGATCTTGCTTCCCATGACCCAGTCTGCACTGGGCTCCTTCCTCCTCCTTTCTTATACCTGGAGAACTCATAGGCTTAAGGCAGGAGTGGGCCAGAGATAGCATCTGATTGATCTAGACAAATCAACCCTTGCTCTTCCCCTTTGGAATGGGCCCTACAGGTCAGGATAAGGGAAAAGGATGGATCTTGAGAGGACTTGGGGCTGCCCAGGATGCTAGTTTGGGGGATGGCTTTCCCCATTCCCAGGTTCTCTTGGCTGTATGTCATAAGCCCTATGCCTGAGTTTCCCCTGAAGGTCAGTTTTGAATCAGTTTCCAGTTAAAGAACTGAACTCTCCTGGGAAACCTGAAGCTTTCACACCAGACCTTGGCCTAGGTGGGAAAGGGCAGTTGGAAGTGGCTGTGTTATAGAAGGTTGGAGCTAACATGATACTCCCTCTTTTCCCAAAACAGGCAGGCTTTCCTGAGACTGGGACCAGATACTGGCCAGTTATACAGCTTTCTGCCCACTGTAAATTCTCCTGAAGCAATGATAGAGTCCTGGCAGAGCAGTGCTATCATTTCTGCTCCTTCTCCACTGTTCCTGAATTGTGCAAAAGATCAGCAGCAGCTGGGGAAAAGCTGGAGCTGGAGGAGGTCTCAGTACTCCCTGGGATCATGGAAAGCTCCAAGGTGGAGCTTCCATCAGAGGTGCTCTGACCCAGAGTTATGTGGTAAAATCCCCAAATACAAATCCCCTTGATGGTTATGTGCCCTTAAAGGCAAATTGCCTCATGCCAGCCAGCTCAGTTCAGAGGTACTTTACTGCTCCTTGGTTTTACTAGCCCTCTTCCTCTCCTTGTGCAGTAGACCACCTGCCCAGGTTGCCGTGGTGCCCTCTCCCGTCACCCACCAGGAGATCCCTGAGTACCAGGGAGCAGGATAGGGTCCCTAGGGGAAAGAAAGGAGAGCTATTGGAGGTTTCTGCAGTGAGAAAACAGATGTTTCCCAGGCCCTAAACCAAGATTTCTCCAATTCTGCTGTGTTTTATGGCCTGGGACTTCACAGGGTGTGGATTTTTTCTTGTAGCTTTCAAGCCAGAATTCCAAGGAGTGTCACCATCATAGACCCCTTGTCACTGAATCAGAGGAGCACAAAGCTGCTCTTGTGGCCTCTTCTCCCCCCATTTCCTTTCCCTTTGTCTGTGAAATGTCTTTACCTATTGTGTTCACGTGTTAATGCTTTGTCTCTTGGTCATGGAAGCATCTAAACAAATAATTTCTCTCATAAGCCAGACTGCAACTTAACAAACCTAGGATTTGGGGCTATATTGCCATTGGACCTAGACTATGTGTGTCTTGACCCCTCCCCACATACCGACTAATTTTTCAATAGTTCATCTTGAAGCAAGGTCTTCTGATTCTCAGCTTATTGAGTTTTTCTTGAGGCTATATAAAAGCAAGAAAAGAAACCTTGAGAACTGACCATGATAGCCTCCAAAGGAAAGTAGAACTTAACAAATTCCATGGTGATAAGTAGGGGAAGACTAGGAAAGCTAGTCTTCTTTTCATCTTTTTTTGTCTACCCAACAAAGGCAAGTGTCCTCATTCATCTTATTATCTGCCAGTGTGCATGCACTACAGCTGGATGAAGTCATCCTGGAGAGAACTTGCTCTCCACTTGTTCCAAAGGAAGATATAAATTGAGCCATTGGGGAAGAAATGAAGCCATCAGACACAACTGTGATGGCTTTTTAATGAGATTGTTTGTACTAGGCCAGCAGGTAACCTTGGTGCTGAGTCAAACCCAAGAAAGAGATGGTAAGAGATCAAGGAATGAGGAAAGGAGGGAGGTGGAGCAGGAGCTGGAGTTGGCGGTTGGCCAACAGGCTACAGAAAAGGAACTAAATTATGCATCTTATTTAGTACATTTATTAAAAGAACATTTCTAGGCAAACATCCCAAAACAAATGTGACTATCAGTTAAGCACCCCACAGTCCTGAGCAGATTTAGGGCATGACAATTTTCTCATAATGGCTTTGTGGTGTTTGCTGAGTTTCATCTCTTTATAGCATTTTATGAATTGTCATTCCATGGGGATTTTAAATAGGCTGAATTTGCCCTTCATTTGTGGTTGTTCAACAAAGTCAAAAATGGATAAATACAGTGTGAACATGGCATAGGAATTGGAATAATATATTTAAGTTAAAATGATATTCAGCCCAAGTTTTTGATTGACATTTATGAATAGTCAGAGTAATACGTACTCTTATAGTTCATTAATTTATGAAATTTTTGAACATTTCTTTTGTACTGGGGTTTGAACTCTAGATTCTGGGGTCACAAAGATGAATAAGACATGGTTTCTAACATTAAGAAGTACCATTTCTTTCTTTCTTTCTTTTTTTTTTAATATATTTTTATTTATTTATTTGACAGACAGAGATCACAAGTAGGCAGAGAGGCAGGCAGAGAGAGGAGGAAGCAGGCTTCCCGCCGAGCAGAGAGCCCGATGCGGGGCTCGATCCCAGGACCCTGGGACCATGACCTGAGCCGAAGGCAGAGGCTTTAACCCACTGAGCCACCCAGGTGCCCCAAGAAGTACCATTTCTTAGGGGAAGGAGAAAAACATAAAAGATGAAGGCAGAATTATATAGAGGGAAAAAACATACAGCGTGACGTATAAAGGAGAGTGTGATTCTTCTACTTGGAAAGTAGAAGAAGAGTGAGAGAGGTTTTCAGAAAGGAAATGATGATACTTGATTGCGGAATAGAATGATCAAAAGCATTAGGCAAGGCACAGATTACCCTGGTGGTTTGGAGAAATGGAAGCAGCTCAGAATAATTGGAACATAGTAGGAAGGAAGGATGAGTGAATATAGCCAGAGTAAAGAGTGGTTAGATGAAACCATGATGATGGTTTATACACTTAATACACCATATTAAGGAGTTCAACACTTTTTCAGAAAAATAGAAAATTAGTGGAATAGGAGAATAACACAATCTTTGATGCACTAAAAATAATAATTTGGTAAGTAATGTGAAAGATGAGTTGAAATTTAAAACAAGACTAGTGATCTAAATTAGGTTTAGTTCCATAGTCAAGATGAGTAACGATACAGCTTGAGGTAAGGCAGTAGCATTCTGGCTAAAAGAGGGGGAAATAAAGTGCTATATTTGACTGAAAGCAATTTAATCTGCAGTATTTGATGACTTTTTGAATGTGAGTGGCATCTAAGGAAAAGTAAAGAATCTGGAATAGATCTCAAATCTCTAGGTTGGGTGACTGCATCATTTCATCATGTTAAACGGATTGTGGGGGCACCTAGGTGGCTCAGTCAGTTGAGTGTGTGACTCTTGATTTCAGCTCAGGTCATGACCTCAGAGTTGTGAGGTAGAGCCCCACATTAGGCTCTGTGCTCAGCGAGGAGTCTGCTTGAGATTCTTTCTCTCCTTCTCCCCTTCCCTCTCCCCCCTCAAATAAATAGTAAATAAATAAAACCTTTTTTTTTAAAGATTTTATTTATTTATTTGACAGAGAGAGAGAGATCACAAGGAGGCAGAGAGGCAGGCAGCGAGAAAAGAAGGGAAGCAGACTCCCCACTAAGCAGAGAGCCCAATGTGGGGCTTGATTCCAGAACCCCAGGATCATGACCTGAACCAAAGGCAGAGGCTTTAACCTACTGAGCCACCCAGGCACCCCTAAATGAATAAAAACTTAAAAAACAAACAAAAAAAAGGGTTGTGAACTCCAAATTATAATAGCATACCAATTAAACATATATGTAAAAAAAATACATTGTGAAGAATTATAATACATATTAATAGTAATCATTAGGTGATGCATTTATAGATTATATTATTTGTTTCAATAGATTGTATGGTATTTTCCAAATTAAAAAAGTTACATGGATTGCTTTTAAAACAGGAAAAAAAAATGTCAGAAATGTTCCTTTAACTACTGTGGATATAAAAAGAAGTGTCTATAAAACATTTTTCCTTTGACCTTACTTTGATAATTTAGTCTTATCAACTATAAAAACTGAACTTGAGGTATATGTTGAAATATAGGATAGTAACACAGTTCTTTCTTTTTTCTAGTTTTGTACCATGGTAGGAAGAAAAAAAACACTTAAGACTTAGTCTATTTAGAAAGCTGGTGTTTAGAAAAGAGATTTGCTAAAGTAGAAAGCAGATTCCACTTATTTTCATGGCCCATGATACTTATTGGATGTGTGGCTCAGAACCAGTAACACTGGAGCTTCTTAAATCATGGTTTGCTCAGAAATCAGAAATCAGAAATCAGAAATGCTTCGGAAATGAAAGTAACACTGTCAAAAGAGTTTATATTCACAAAGTTTCTGTCAATCTTTTGCTTCCATGTTGAATATATTTAAGCACATGAGCCTGGAGGTCTTTTGCCAGCTCTGGTGTTCTCCAATATTCTTTAGAGTGGCAGTTATTGATTGATAGCTCAAGTGTGATTTGTCAGTGGATGCCCCAAAACACTTTAAATTTCAAGGCATTTGTCTATCGTCTCTTGGATCTGGGTTGAATTTTTATTTTCCAAAGTCCTGAGAATTAATAAGAATCCTTAGCACTGGAGGTTAAACATTTGCTATTTGAAGACACCGCCAGGCGGAAAGAGAAAAAAAATCAACAACTGATATTTAATATGTTCTTATTTCAAAGAGGCCTTTGACTTTTCTTTTCCACCACTCATTTGTGGGTCTATATCACCCTATTGGGTTTTGATCAGAAATTCACTTTGTGTTTCTGTTTATCTGTCATCCTTAGTGTGGCTTTCATCTGTAAGTAAAGTAATCCATTCTCTAGAATGTTGCGGTGTGAGTTACGAAATACTTGAAGCAGAATTGAAAATTTGACTGGCTCACACTATTGCATTTCCTCTTGATGCTTTAATACCTTTTCATGTTGATGTTAGTTTCCTTTAGTTACAAGAGGCTCAACCCTCCCTGTTCTTTTACCACTCCAGGAAAATAAGCAGAAGAATCACTGACGGACTTAAATTCCCACTGAAGCACTAAAAGTTTCAGATATGGGCTGCGCATCATAAAGTGTCCCTTTCCATCTTGTCTCTTTCCCCTAGTACCTCAGCTGCTTTTTTGCCTTGGTCCAATGCCCATTTCAATGTTGGGATTCCTGAGTTCTCCTGGGACTCAGAGATTGCAGAATATGATCACACTCTAGGGGCATGTGGTCAGATAAAACTACCCACTTACAACATTTGCTGGGAAGAATTAGAAGGAAAGATGCACTTGGAGAATGCATTTTGCCCAGGGGATTCATAAAGATAAGCCATAGCCAGCAATAGAAGACTTCATGATGAAACATCCATCTCTGTAGAAGGCATTTCGATGTGATGAGGACAGTAGCTAAGAGACCAATTGAACTTTTGAAACAGGGAAGAGGGTGAATCTGGGCCTTATGTCCCATATTCTTATTTTATTATACCCCCTCAAATTAAAGCATAAGACACATATTTTATTTTATTTCAAATAGATTGAGATGTAGGCCAAAATAATTTCTTTTGAGTCATGTTAGAAAATGAGCAAATGAAACAGAGCAGAAAGCATCTCTTTATATCTCACCCAAACAGCACTTTCCAGGAACATCCTGTATATTTGGAGGTTCTTTGCCTGCGAATTGTGTTGTACTTATATTTAAGTACTTAAATATAAATATAAGTTCAGGATGGCTTGACATCCCCAAATTGTACATCAAGAAGAGAAGCACTTTGGCCAAAGTAGGAATTGCCTGCATGGTAAAAATGGGCCACAACTTAGGTTTGAGAAACTTGGCTTTAAATTTTGTTCTGCTACTTTCCTAGCTGTGTATTCTTGGCCAATTCACTTAGCCTGAGTGACACAATCAAATGGGGATAAGATAAGGATCATGGCTTCATAAGGTTTAAATAAAGTATTTAAAAATATGTTAAAACTGAAGATAAAATTTCATACACTGGCATTTAAGATATGACATAGTCAAATGACATTAGTCAGTGTAAGTCCTGGCGTGGTAATGGTTAGAACATCATGAAGAAATAAACGTGATCTGAATAAGCAAACTCAGTAAACTCCAGTTTTCCAGCTTCAACCAATTTGAGACTGTATTGCTTCTATTTGTCCAAATGATGACTTGTTATTCATATCTCAACAGAGCTTTGAACAGTTAAAGTGCCTTAAAAGATTCCTCAGCGATATCTAGTCCATGACTGACCATGAAGCTGTTTCTTCTATGGATGGAACAAAATACCCCCAGGCGCGCCTTGCCCCTGCATACTCCATGAAAATAGTTGCCCCTTCAGAGCGGTCTCAGTGTTTACACATGTGTCACCTAAATGCACTTTTCTCAAAACTTCTCCAGACAGAAGTTGTTTCAATTAAGATGTGGAAATAATATATTAGCGAGTGTTCAGCTCTTGCCTATGGTGTGGCTAGCATAGCTGTGCAAGGATGAAAGAGCCAAACTTTCCTTGTTCACCTGGCAGAATTCCACTGAGTCATGGGAGGGAAAAGGTAGAAGACAGTTGTGCCTCTGGATGGAGAAAACATCTGGTTAAATATAAAATATATGGACTGTGTAATAAAGAAATAATTATAAGCATATCAAAGAATATGTTAAGAATTGCTGAATTTGCAGGGCAAAATTTGAAATCCACACTCTGGAGGACAGTGAATATCCCTTGACTTGGCCATCATTTTTATAGCATTTTCTCTACTTTTTGGTGATTTATTACGGCAATCCCCTAGTTCCCATATTGTTTGCTAACTCAAACTACACATCTCACACATTCCAAATTGCACCTCAACAAGCCCTTGTAAGCCTTTACCTTCTGGCCACAGCATTCTTACGAATAACTCCCCAGAGTGCTTTTAAGAGTGCTTGTGTGTCATGAATGGCTTGTGATTTCCATTAAATAATCTAAGGAGATTGTGGATCATTATGTACATAAGCTTTCATTAATCCTTTCACTGTCTGATTGTAGTGGCACTTGAGGAAAGTGAAGACTTTCCTCCTCCTGTTTTAGAAAATAAGAAACGAGAAAGCATGGGATCCCAGGGCAAGGAAGAGAGAATAATTGAGAATTTCTTTTCTGGTTTATACATGGTATGACACTACTCATGAAGACTTATCTGGAATCTAATAGCTTCTATGGCTTTAGACCTTAATTAAACAAATTATACAGCTTTGTAAAGAGTAGCATCTCAAGTTTCCATAAGTCTGTTTTCATTTCCCATGGGCAGACTATTTCTTTTTCCTTCTCTCAATGATGTGTATCTCTGTAGTATTGGTTTGTCAGTCAGGCAGGGTCCTAGTAGGAAACAGATGATTATGCCTCAAACTGGGTCTATTGGTGAGAGTTTACTAAAGTGACCATTTACGCAGATGTTGACAGAAAATAGGGAAGCAACACTTGGTGAGCAATACTCAGGAGACAGTAACAGGGCAACACACACATACTACCCATGAAGGTGTAGTTAGCCAGCTGAGAGAGAGAGAGAAAGAGAGAGCACGTTCTGTACAAGGAGCAGAAGCCCCATTGGAGTTGATACAGAAAAGAGAGAGGGAGCTAGGGTAATAGATATGTCCTGAATACACCCTCCTCTTTCTTTCTGTCCATCTCCTATGGGTACTGCTCATCTGCAGAACCAACCAACAAGTAGGTCATTGGCTTCCCGGGGCAGAGCAGGATAAAGAAATGCAAGGGAGTGAAAGGGCAAATGGAAGACAGTCCGCACCTTGGGTAAGTATACTTGGATCTCGGCAGCCATTTCCAACCAGGTTAGGAGCACTGGCAGTGCCTTGAATACTGGTCTCTGTGGAGATCTCTAATTATGTGCTCCTCCACCAGAACTTCAAGAGTAGATAGTTTGGCTTGGATAAACTATTCTTGGAGTCAAAAAGGAAGGGGTTTAAACTAGATAGAGCACAGTATTCATTGTGCAGCCCATGTTTTATGGTAGCGTGCTGGTTATTCTCCCCTCCCTTCCCAGGGTCTTTCTCCAGTGCTCTGCCCTGCTCTAATGCCCAGTCATTCAGAGCTTGTAGCCAACTGGCTTATCAATGCAGAAAATCCCGTGGAGGTGCACAGAGTCATGCAAATGAGAGGAATTACTGGGAGGTTGGCATCAGGATCTCTCAGAGGCAAGAGAGGCCCATTCCATTTTCCCTTTGGTTGTTCTTGGTCATCCTAAAGAATTTTTTTTTTTTTAATGCCAAAATGTAGTTTCAAAAGTTATAGAATATAAATAATACTTTTGGTATGTTAATAGTAATATAAAAGTAATTCTGATATCCACTCTTGATTATTTAAAAAAAAAAGCAATAACTTATTGTATGCCATGATAATGGGGTCTAGTATTGGAACCCAGTCATAAATATCTTTTTCCTTTCAGTCCTGTTAGTACCTCTTTGATTTTAGTAACTTTCATCAGAGGTAACATTAAAATTCCAACTTGGGGGTCCATTGTGAATATTAAACACATATAGAGGGGTCCTCTTCGCATTCTCTCTCTGCTCCTGCCCCACTGCCAGGAATGGGCCTGGACTGTGGTGCTACAAGAGATGGTGGGGGAAAGAGCGACCACGGACGCAGGTGATCGCTGGGTTTACCCACAGACCATGGCAGCCTGTATGATTGCGCAACACCCCTGTGGCAGCCAGTGACAGAGGAAATATTCAGTAGCTCTACTCTGTTGACTCCATTTACTTCCCAGGCAAACACTGGCTTCTTTCCCCCCACTCTCCTGAAACCTTTTCATCAATGTCATGAGTGACCCATTTATTGGCAAGTGAATGACATAGACTACTTGACCATTTTAGTTGACTCTTTGGAAGTTCTTTTCTTGGGCTTCCTGGATCTTCACTGATCTTTCTTTCTTTCTTTCTTTCTTTTTTTTTGTTTTTTTGTTTAAGATTTCATTTATTTATTTGATGGACAGAGATCACAAGTAGGCAGAGAGGCAGGCAGAGAGAGAGGAGGAAGCAGGCTCCCTGCTGAGCAGAGAGCCCAATTTGGGTCTCGATGCCAGGACCCTGGGATCATGACCTAAGCCGAAGACAGAGGCTTTAACCCACTGAGCCACCCAGGCGCCCCAACCACTGATCTTTCTATTTCATTTGTTCTACATCCTCTTCTGCTCTCTCACTATACATCTGCATTCCCTAGGAGTCCATCCTGGGTTCGATACTGTTCCAAATCTCTGTTATTTCCCTGAGGCGCAGCATTTAAATCAATGGTTATGACTCCTTTTCATATGACACACAAATCCACATAATATTTCCAAACCCAAATATTCTCCAGAGCCCCATGCTCACATTTCCAATTATCTCTGCCTAGTGTTTTATCCCCCCCCCCCCCCACCACTGGAGTGTAGCATACTCTATGAATACTGAACTCCTTGTATTTTTATTCTCCTTCATACACATGGAGGCACTTTTGAGTCTTTGCTCTCACATCCCACAATAAGCTTCAATCACAGGACTCTGTTTCGCAATACCTTTCAAAGAAGGCATTCTCATGGCTCTTATCTAACATCTGAAATGGTGCCCAGGTTTCTATCTTGTTCCTCCCAATAATCACTATACCATCAGTAGAATATTCTTCTAATAAATAAATCGGATCCTGGAATTTTCCAGCTTCAAAACCATTCCTGACTATTGATCGGAGTTGCCTTCAAAATTACATTGCACTTCCTTGCATAAGGACATAAGGACCTTGGCGTGTTGTTCCCTCTAGCTATAGTGCCCTAATGACTTTCATTCATCTAAAAAAAAAAAAATGCCCAAATGTTTATGAGTAGAGAAATGAATTGTCAAATTTTGATGAAAACTTTCTAGACAACTCCAGAAACGATTGTTTTATCCTTTCTTTATTCTTTCACATATTTCTTTAGAACACCATTTAAAAATTTCCCAGCATGGGGGGCCGGGTGGCTCAGTCAGCTAAGTGTCTGCCTTCAGCTCAGGTGATGATCCCAGGTTCCTGGGGTTGAGCCCCACATCTGTTTCCTTGCTCCATGGAGAGCCTGCTTCTCCCTCCCTCCCCTCCCCAGCTTGTGTTCTGTCTCTCTCAAATAAACAAATAAAATCTTTACAAATAAAATAAAATAAAATTTCAAATTTCCTATAACTTGTTGGTGTTTATTTTTGAATTGCCTATTTGTCTGAGCCTAGCACAATGCCTGGTCCTTCAAAGAGGCTCAGGATGCTGTTGAGTAATGGGTAGATGAATAGTGAAATATAAGTTCTGGTAGTAATTTGCTGTTCCTACGTGAGCTCTATGGACTGATGGGGTTGATATGTGACACTCCATAGCTTCAGTTTCTATTGTCAGAAAATGTAAGAAACAAGGATTTATAAGGAAACAGCACCATTGCAGGGGCAAGAGACGGTGCTTATCTGGGAAGCAGCATGGTATAGTAAATTTTTATGTCAGGCAGGAAGTGTGCCCACTCAGGGAGTCAACAATGGTTTGGTCAATAACCCCAGAATTTAGGGTCACGTCTCACTTAGATCCTCAATACCCTTTGATTAGGGGACTGCTGCTCATTTTCCTGATATATCTGATTTGGCTAAAATGTTAAGAATGATTTGGTTAAAATGTTAAGAAAAATTGAGTAATCACTTTGTTACACTTTCTATTTATAATAACAAATGGAGGTAGTTGATCTGAACTATAAATTGTCATCTTTGTAATGTTTGGTTTGTTTTCCAAAGACAGTGCACTCTGAAAAAGAAAGGCATTCCTGTGTACACACAAACATCCTAGGCTAACTTGGTTTTTGTGGATGGATGACAAATGATTGTAAACAAAGGCAGTTCCCTCCACGGTAACCTTGACCCATGAAGGCCAAGAAATGCATTGTTCATTTAAATGAAATTCATTTCGCTGTCATATTAGTTATGCTTGAAAGTTTTATATCCAGCAGAGATTTTCAGGGACATGCTGTTCCTGGAACAGTGAACATGCTAATGCAGATAGATATTAGAACTGCAGGACCAGCTTAAACGGGCATAGAAAATTTAGTGCAAAGAGAGGAAGGAGGGAGGATGGAGATGGGGAGAAAGGAAAGAGAGAGACAGAGGAAGGAGGGATGGAAGATGGGAGGGAGAGAGAGAAAGATTTTCACACTGATTTTTTTTTTCTTTTTAAGAATAGTTTGAAGATGTCAAACTTTATGGAAGATTGCATTCCTTTTTATTTTTGCTAAATACCCTTTCCTTGTCCTGTAAGAGTATCATACATCTACATCCTGTCAAGCCGTATGAAAAGTCTGAGATTTTACCCTGCCTACAAACTGTTGCTTTGCATAATTTCATGAATGCTGGCAGAAGACACAAGTTTTCTGGGTCAGAGACAGAGAACTTTATTACTCACAACATGAGGCAGTGTGAGCTTCATGTTCACATCTCTCTTGCTTCCCACCCCCTCCAAGTTCAACAGAGACAACAGAAGGTGGTCCTAGGTTGATGGTGCACACACCGTGGGCTCATGTTCTAGATAAAGAGCCCTGAGGTTAGTGAGCCCCAATTTTATAAGGGATTGCTAACGAATATGCCCAGTTTTTGTCTGGAGGGAAACATCTCTACTACCCTGGATAGCAAATAAGTCTGCCTGCTACCCTAGAAGGAGACACTTTCTCTGTCTTCCAAGACTGTTTACTGTACAAATATCCTCAAAAAGGTAGTCCTTAAATATACAAAGGTTTTCACAATTGTTTTTCCCCAAAGCTTTAAAGCTTCAAAATTATAAAATTTGCTCAATCAATAAAGTTTTAATCTTTACTGTAGATAAGAGTAATGTACACCATGTGATGCCTTTCAGTTTACAGAATACTTTCCTATACGTTATGGTGCTCAATCATATGTAAAGTCAATGACAATGAAGCTAAATTCATTCCAGGTTTGTAGGTAATGATCCATATTGGGAAGAAGGGAGCCTACAATTATTATGACAATCATATATACTAAAGAGGTAGAGCTGGCAATAGAGGTTATGGGAGTTGCAATAAATTGTGCGTGTATGTATGTGTGTGTGTGTTCCTTACCAGGTCATTGTAAAACAAATGTTATAAATTATCTATATGCACACACAGTTCACTTTCTAGCATTGTCATTAATTAGCATTATTAAAACTGCATCGCAAGACAGTAGGGATGTGGATGTAACTTAGAAATTAAAAATAGATGTGCTGGATTTTTTTAAAAAAAACATAAAACATCAAAAAGAGAAAATAAGGTTAAAAAAGATTGAAATCCTGTCTCTATGGATGAAATTCAAGAATGAACTTCTGCAAACTGGAGTCCTTTCATAGAGATGCTGTTAAACAGCTTGTAGTTATCATTGAGATCTCCCTTTCTTTGCGATAGAATCAGGATCAATCATGAATCAAAAATGCAGAGATCATGGGTGGCTCAGTCAATTAAGCATCAGCCTTCAGCTCAGGTCACGATCCCTAGGGTCCTGGGATCCAGTTCCACATTGGGTTCCTTGCTTGGTGGGGAGCCTGCTTCTCTCTCTCTCTACCTGCTCTGCCTGCTTGTGTTCTCTCTATCTCCCTGTCCAGTAAATAAATAAATTCTTTAAAAAAGAATGCAGAGATTATTAGCGTTGGAAGGCCCCTAAAGAATCCCACAGCCTAATGAATCTCAAACATTAGTGTGTGCCATGGAAATCAATTGAGAATTATTGGAATCAGTAAAATATGGACGCTTAGGACCTCACTAATTGAGTATCTGATTTGTTAGGTCTGGTAATTCTGACACAAACCAGTTCTCAGAACCACTGATCTAACACCATTTTATAGATAAAGAAAACCTTCACTTAGAAAATGCACAGTCATTATTTCTTCCTATCTGTGTCCATTTGTACTACCCTAATCTCAACTTTTGTTTCCTCAGAATCCGAGACCATGCCTGGCAGTATGTGCTATTGGATAAATATTTGTTCAATTAATGAGTGTATATTCTGCTCTGACATCATTTACTATGCTGATAATGATCATGCCTCCAAGCAATCTATTATTTGCTGTTGATTAATAATGCTTAAAGAAATTTAAAAAATATTAAGTAACTAAATAAATAAAATATTTTTTCCTTTTTTTTTTTTAAGGAGGAACCTGGGTGCCTCAGTTGGTTGGGCCACCAACTCTGATTTCAGCTCGGGTCCTGATCTCAGGGTCCTGAGATCAAGCCCTGTGTTGGGCTCCCAGTTCTGTGTTCAGTGCAGAGTCTGCTTTTCCCTCCCCCTTCCCCTACTTGCACTCTCTCTTGCTCGCTCTCTTTCAAATAAATAAATAAATAAATAATATATCTTTAAAAAATTAAGTAATTATTTATCTATTTGACATGTGAGAAAATGGAGGCAGGGAAAGGTGAGTGACCTTCATTTCTTTTACAGAGCAGTGAAAAGAGCTATCGCTTGCATTAAGAAATAGCATGTTTCTGAAGACGTGATTCATGAACACTTTGTATAATTTAGATATAGCACAACTGTTATGCATTAAGAAATATGCTATAACCGAGAGAGAATGGAAGAGAGAGGGAATAGAAGGTAATATATCGTGGTGGTTAAGTAGACAGAAAACAGAGCTGGGTTTGAGTTCCACATCTAACATGTGTGACCTTTAGTTGTATGACCTCAATATGTTTATTAATCTCTCTAAATCTCATCTTTCTTATCCATAAAATGATGACGATATTATTTTATTTCAGGGTTATTATCAGGATTAAATGAAGATTAAGTATAAAAGCGTAATAGATCATCTAGCAAATATTAAATAGTCAATACATTTTTTAAACTATTGAACTCATTATCATCGTCACCATTATCATTAATAAGGGTATATTTTAGGAGGTCAGATTTTACCAAGTTCAGGGTCAATTTATGCTTAAAATTAGGGAAAGAGGTATTACTCATATATATATATATAATATATATATAAATATATGTAGGGGAACAAGTTCAAGTTACCTAAAAATATTTGAAAAAATGGTTTCCTTTCTGCAAAAGTAGTTTCTTATATGCCTAGGCTTGGTTCTCTTGCCCAGGAGTATCTTAAAGGTATGAGGGACGACCTGGCAATAGGTGTTCTTATGTCCATACATGTAAATATCTGTCCTTTTTTTTTAAAGTGTACAAACATGGTAATATGTGTATACAGACTCTGAAATTCTTGATGCATTTCTTTTTCATGCAATTCATGAAATTCATACAATTGCATGAAGTGCAGTATAGAGTTTAAGAAAATGCTATATTCCTAAGCTCTTATTAGATTAATCAGCCTTGTGGCCTTTTGAATTGGTTGTTGGTTTTGTTGTTGTTGTTGTTATTGTTGCTGTTGTGTTTTGCCTTTCCTGTCATATCATTTCCTGCCATTTCACAAATACAGAAATTAAGAGGCATCAGTAAAACTGTAAAGTGTTTTACTGAGGTTGTAAATAGGCAGTGTTGTTGTCTATAAAACTTCATTGGCATTAGAAGGATCTCACCATTTATCTAGTGCACTGCGTAGCTGCCCAGGTAAGGTCTCTAGTCAGACATTGTCAGAAGGATTCAGGACTCAGGAAAAGAAAACTCCCTCTCTTGCCTGACTGTACCTCCCAGCTATCCTGTGTAAAGACTATTGAAAGGAACCCTGAAATATTTAGCCAATTATATAAATAGTAACTTAAATTTGGAAAGCATGTTTCTTCAGAACTGTGGATGATTCTATCTCTGCATAATGGTAAATATTTATCAATAGGACTTGTTCTGTGCCAGGGACTGTGGTAGATTCTTTCCAGGAAATAGTTCATTTAGTCTATATAGAAATATATGAGGTAGAGTGATAATGTCCCCATTTTATGGATAAGGATATTGAGGTACAGGAAGGTAAGCAATTTGACCAGGATCATCCACCTCATAAAAGACAAGAGTCAGATTTTGGACTTAGGCCATTTGTCCTCAGAGCCCTAGTTAGAAATATTAACTCTATACAGTATTTTCATTCATATTAACTATGTGCAGTTGATAAGATAGCAGTAGTTTTTGCTTTTGCTTTTTTAAGATTTTATTTATTTGTCAGAAAGAAAGAGCACAAGCAGGCGGAACATCAGGCAGAAGGACAAGCAGGCCCTCCTGCTGAGCAAAGAGCCTGATGCTGGACTCAATCCCAGGACCCTGGGATCATGACCTGAGCCAAAGGCAGATGTTTAACAAACTGAGCCACCAGGCATCCCAAGATATTGATAATCTTTTGATATTCCTTCTTTATTTCAGTTAGGAGGAAAAGTATTGGTGGATCCGTTTCTGACAACATTGTGTTGGTTAGGATATGTGAACTATTCTGAGACAACAACTAAAGCTCCATGATTTCAGTGGCTTATCAGAAGAATGGTTCATTTCTGACTCGTGGGTCAGGTGATCCTCCTTGGCTGCTCTTAAATTATGGCTCAGAGTCTGAACTCCTGCTCTGTAATTCCACTGTGCAAGCTGTTGGCTTCCAGGGTACAGATACAAGAGGGCGATCAAGAAGGACACACACCAACATTTAACTGCCTTTTTGGGACTCATAGTCCCACTGCTGAACTGTCAGTCACACAGCGTCAGACTAACTCCAAGAATGCTGGAAATACAGTTTTACTTTGTGAAGGGGAGACCCTGCAGCGAGCACATTGCATGTTTGTCCATCAGCTTCAGACCACAGGTCTCTCTTAGTACATTCATTCATTTTCTTCAAGCCTGTCCCATTGCATATGTAGAATCATAGACGAATGTGAGATGTCTGGAGGTACTCTTCAATGAAATCTTGAAACTAATAGACATATTGGTTTGAAACCAGTAGACTTGAATTATTTTGAGTTGTAAATGGATATGGCACTTTGTACACATAAACCATGGAATGCCAAAGATTTTCAGTAACATCATATGTATCAAAACTCCTGTGTATATTTTAGATACAGATATGGGGAATCATCTAACTAACTAAAGATTTGGTTAGGAAAGGAGTGAGGCTTGGTTTTAATTACTAATTTTTATTGAACTAGAAACGTGTGTGTGTATTATGTGCATACCTTCATCCCACTAGTGGTTCATGGAAGCTGGTAAATGGGCTCTTTTTTCATTTATCCCCTAAATAATTCTCTTTTATTAAGGTGGTAGCAGTTATTGGAGCATGGGGACTTGGAAAATCAGCTGTTTACAAAGAAACCTTTTCTTCCCAACCACCACTCCTGCCCATCTGCACCTCAAATCAAATAGTATTTGCCATTTCCTTCTTTCTGTCTCCTATGTATCCTGTTCATTCTTCTATCAGGGTCCCACATAGTTTCCATAGGCATGATGGGTAAATTAAGGCAGCAAGAAGAGTGTATATTTCAGTACAGTATAAGTCATCATTTTTTCTGTGATGGTTGAAGCCTGTGTGTGTGGGTGAACCCAGGCAGGAGAAGTTAGTGGATGGCACATTACAAGTTCAAGATCAAGTGAGGACTGGTCTAGGTTTCTAGAAAATGAAGCAGCAAAAAAGGAGAAGTAAAGCTATATAAAAATGACAGTTTAAAGGAAGAATAACTTAATGAATGTAACACAGTATGACACAGGAAGAAACAGCTGTTTAAATTTAAAAAAAATCTGTGTCTGCATTGACGAAAAACAATCTTAGGAAATTAGTAATATTGTTTTCTCATCCACAGCAATACTGAACTATTGAGACAGATTCTACGAATTCTATTTTCTTTGGGAATCTGTCTTCCTTTAAAAAAAAGTAACAATTTAAGGAGTCTTTTCCTTGTTTGAAATTCATCTTTGTTGCTTTTCATTATAACTTTTTCTTCTCTCGTGTTGTGCCAGAAATGCAGACACTTGAATGTATCGCCTCTGCCTAGGAGACCTAATTTTTCAATTTACATAAAAAAAATAACCTGCCAAAACTAATTACTTCTCTTCAAAATCTAAATACATTATTTCTCCTCTTTTTCCAGTCTGTCTTGTTTTAATTATTTTCACATCAGTTGTCATTTTAGAAGCTAGTTTAGACTAAAAAGGGATAATCGGATGTGTCTTACTGTTTTAATTTGGCTAATTAAGATTGCTGCTTTTCTCTGGGTGTCTGGAGGCATACATTTACAGCCTGTTCAGTTTGGGATGCTAGGAGGAAGTGCAATCAAGAAAAAATAGTCACTTACATTTATTTATATTTCTATGCACATATTAAGTGACCATGATCTCTATCTTCCTTGCCTCCCCAGCCTTGTTCTCCAATGCCCTAAAGACTTCACCAGCAAGTCAAGGGTGGTCAAAAATCTTCATCTTTATAGTTCATTATTCCAGAATAAATAATGCCTCAAATACTGCACCTGAGATTTCTACATCCTCCTCATGGTTTGAATGAAGAAAATTGTGAACCCGGCACATGACTGCTCCTAGAAACCAGATGGTTAGCTGATGAACCACACAATTCAGGAGATGTAATTGCCTGGTTGTGAGAAAAATTATACAGCAGCACCTGGAAAGGGGATAGGATGAAAGAACAGGTGGGAAATAAGAGTCTTTTCTGCATCAAACATCTAGTTACTGCATCTGAAGTGCTTAAATTTGTGTTCTTCAGAGTAGTGCCAACTTGGATTTATAAGCACGTTATCTTCCAAATTGATCACAGATTTTTTTTTTCATATTTTGTCTCATTTCTCTTTACTGTGTGTTAAAAGAACTGACCATCTTAGAATGCTTATTACCATGGGGCAACTAAAATTGCGTGAATTTGTTACCGACCAGAAATCGTGCCATTGGTTAGATCCCTTGTCTTATCTATAAAACTGAGCTTTTCTTTGAATTTTTTAATTATTCAAAGAAGCAGGTGTTCTGCTTCCCGTGGTGGTTACATACATATATACATATAAATATACGCACATATATATACATACATATAAATATATATATTCATATATGTATATACACATGTGTGTATATATTTACAGTATATAAAGTTTAATATAATATATATTTAACATATAAAACTTAAATATTTATTTACTTATGTATTTATTTTTAAGTGCAGTGGAATGTCAACCAAATAAGGAGGACACATTACTTTTGATTAAAAGGTTTAGGAAGAGAAAGTAAATTTAGCCTGATTTTTTAGTCTACTGTTTGGGTGATATCTCCTTAATTATCAGAGTAGTTGTTACAGAAGTCCAGTATAATGGCCAATGTACATGTTCACTGATATTAAGATTGTGACACAAAGTATTTTAATTAATTTATTTTTTGTGTTAGAGGCTTTATTTCTTGATTTTATGTGCATAAAACTTCTTCTTTGTGTTCTTGTAGGTACGTGATAGGACTTCCTTTACATTAGGAACAAATTAAAACAACTCTTTGGGAGCATATCAAAGAAGGGACAATAATAATAATAGTAGTAGTAGTAATAATAATATTTATTGAGTGGCTACCACATGACAGGCCTTGTTTTTGGAGATTCATAGGTAGTTTCTCATTTAAACCTCAGATAATTTTATAAAGCAGTATCATCATCTTCATTATTATTATTACTATAATAGTTTTATACAAAACTACCTGAAGCTCAGAGGAATCAAAAGAGTTGACTAGACTCACACATAATTCGTAAAGCCAGAATCTGGATTCTCGTCTGGAGCTGAAGCCCTTGACCTCTGCCAGTGCCACCTGCCATACACCGCCCTGACCAGGATCCCAAGACAGAACCTGTATACATCACATTCAGCTATGATTCAGGAAGGAGTCAGAAGAACTGAATGGAATGTTCTTGTTTGAAAAGCTATACACTGAGGGACATTCCTATAACTAGCATTTCTTTCTAAATACAATCAGGAGAGAATATTCTCTGGCCATTTCTTTTATCTTTTTTTTTTTTTTTTTTAAATTCTTGAGGGTCAGAGAACATAAAAAGGAAGAAAAGAAAAGGAGACAGAGCTGAGTAATTTATTTTCATCATTTTAATGTTTCAACCTTTTATATTTTAACTTCTTTAACTGACAACATTTTGAGTTATTGGCTCTCTGTGCACTTTGTAAATTATATATAAAAAAATTTTTAAAGGGTTTTCAGTCATTTTCATGAACATAGACCAAAGGTAATAAATTTTAGGTAAGTATATTCTTCCTTGTATCTTCATAGTCTGTGGCTTCAAGTTATACAGTGCTGGTTGGCCTGTGAATCCCAGTGTTAAGGAATTATTTTTCAAAAAAGGTAAAACTTGAATCTCAAACAGACATAGCATAAACACTAGTTAAATATTTTATTTAACTGATTGTTAATGAGGGAATCAGACAGATGTTCAAGAAAGTCAAAAATGCACAAATTTATATGAAGTAGATCAATGTTGAAATAAATTTACAGATAAATAACTGGCTTTTCCCCAAGGGGGTAGAGAGCAGCCAACTGAACTTCCCCAGACAGAATTTATTTGCATTTCTATAGACAAGACTATTTTGCTATTGCTATCTGTTATCTGCAGTTAATAGAGTTGCAAAATGGCTCAAAGGCAGTGAAAAGCTACGATCAGATAACGGGGAGCCAGACCTGTGCTCTAATCAATTCCTAGTTTTACCTATACTGGATGAAGCTAGAAGAGAGAACCTGACGCCGTCTACATGCAAATGGCGGAGATGAGATTATTGGTGCACAAAATCATCTGGCAGGGATTTCTGCCAAAGCAATTTTTGCTTTGTTTATTATATTGTAAACACAGTTTTAAATGGATGACAAGATTTATCAGTTGTGCTATCATTTCAGTATGGAAATAATCATATGGAAGGAAAAATTTAAGGATGTCGAGATTGTAGGGAGTAGTGCTAGGAATGGGAAAAACGATACAAAGCAATTTCTAGAAAATAAGAGTTCTCATGATAAAGAATTTAGGACAAGTATGAAAACTGCAAGAGAAAGAAATATGTGAAAAGGCAGTTTTGATGATGGATATTGCCAAGACCTATGTGATACCTAATTGCATCCACAGGCCTTTGAGGATGTTGATCATGATTAGAAGTTCATCTTTACCATTTTTTTTGTATGCAGTTACGTGTTGGAAGATCAGCAGGTAGCAAGGTCATTAGAGAATGTCTGGCAAATAGGAGGGACAAGGGGAGTAATTTATGAGGTAGAATGTAAATCATGCTTTGCTGATGCCTCTCCTTTGAAATATGACATTAATAGATGGTATCTGGGTCATACCCACGACATGACGTTGGTAAATACAAAACCGTGGTTGCTGTGCTGTCCTTTCTGAATATGTCACATGAGGCAGAAGAGTGGCAGAGCCTGAAATTTTTGGACTTGTCTGCAGGCAGCTTCAGTGGAAAGTGAATGTGTAAGAGGGTTAGAATGAGGGCAGCTCTGTCTGAGAATCCCACATGGATCAAGTCTGGCTTTCTGGACCCATTACTCCACACACAGGATTAGCTAGTGTCTCACACATGGACACAATCAATTTTCTAGACAGTGAGACAGAATTCTGGCCCTAGAACTCCTTTTATTTGGAAGAGAATGAGTATCTTTTGAGGGTATCAATATAAAAGATATATACATCTCTATATATATCTTATGTATATATATATACACACAAATATAATTAATACACGATATATCACTAAAAGTAGATATTCACTAGTAATTCTACTTAAAGCAGCTGCTAATAAATATATTGGTTCAATGGCTGAATGAACAGTCCAATCACCTTAAGCTCATTCAAAGAACCAATATACCTCTACTATTAAATTTGAGACTTATTGGACCAGGTGATTTATTTTAGTGTCCTTGTGTAGCACTTTGGCTTTATTTATGAGATATTACTTCCTGATGGCACTAATAGTAGCAAAGGAATCTTTTTGTGTCAAGAGCCACACCAAGTCTCTTTTTTTTTTTATATGTGGTTTGGGCTGAGGAGAGATGACTTTTGATTACCTCATTCCACCTCATTCCTCTTTCAGAGTTATCCTCAGGGGTAGCCTCTGGAAATTGAAATCATCTGTATTAGTGTGCTTCCAGAATATTCTCTTCTTCTCTGGGGACAGTGGCAAAGGGAGAAAAATCTGTCTACATGCACTTAAAGATGTAAATATTTTAGCAGTTCTCCAGTTTGCAAACAACACCTTAGTTAAAAAGTGGAAGCTCTTACGCCATTTATTTCTCTCTATGGTTTTCAGTGAAAAACAGCATTATTTTTTAATTACTTCCATCTCCAGATTGCTTTTTACCTTCCCAGTCTCCCACTTCAGAGTCTCCCTCGGCGTATAAATGTCTCATAGATGCATCTCACCCGCGGTAGTTCCGCATCTGTCCTGCCGCTGTCGAAGAATGGGGTTGAACTGGGGAGGGGAGGGGAGGGTGGTGAACTCCAAACTTGGCCATGAAGACATGTGGCAAGGTCAAGCTGGCTGTATTGGATAGTCTCCAATGCACACTGTTTGCAGCATATCATATCTCAGATTTCTGTATCAAATAAGCTGGTTCACCTTTCACTACCTACACAAGTCACCTTGGAGTCACATCTGAAACCAATTTTGCTTACTTCTGCTTTTCTTTTTAAATGGATTTTATTGTACTTGTCATGTTTGAAAATGTATTGTTATTGTTCAGAGCTTTAGACTATGTACAAAAAAGGTTTGCAAAATGAAGTTGTAGCTGTTTTGGAGGTATTCAATCTTTGGGGTTTTATTCTGGCTTTTAGAAGTCTGGCTATTGACTAGCCTCCTTAGATAAAATATTCACTTAAACTCACTTACAAAACACAATTCTCACAACGTAGGCCTGGCTACTGAGGTTTGAGGATATTTCTTAACATTTCATAAAATCTCTAGCAAAGTCAAAATATTTCTCAATATTTTTCTCCTTTTTGATTTACAAGATAATGAAATTGATGATAGTATCAGTCTTGGTAAGTAAGTATGAATAGTCACAGGCATTGTTGTTACCGTTTCCGTTTCTCTTACTTAAAAGATATTTTAAACTCTTTGCATGCATTAACATTATGTAAAATGGCATTTTTGTAAACAGAAACCTTTCTGTGGTATTTAAGAAAAGAGTAAAGTAAAAAGGATGGAGTTTGGATCTATGTATCTTACCTGTGTTCTTCCTCATGCAAGTGCACAGTAGCAAGCAAATGCCATAGATTCAAGAAAAAGTGGGTAATAATTCCCGCAACAATTTTGTACAAAGCTTTGTGACTCTTATTGATAAAACTACTTGAACTTTAATGCTTTACTAATAACTTCACCTTTTAAAACGTTTCTTTCTGTATAAAATGAAAAGTATTGTACAGTTTTCCATGTTCTTAAGGTCATAAGAGGTAAAGTAATTATGCATATTGGCTCAGTACCTAGGATTGAGTAAGTACCCAAAGGAGGAATGGTTAGTTTGAGCTCTGTGAAGACATAGAAGTGAGGGAGCAGGGGCTGGGTGTAGGATGTCCTCAAGACCTCTTGAAGCATGGCGTAAAGCTTCACATGTTTCAAATCATAATAAAATTTATCGTGTATTATTCTGAGAAGGAAGTTTTAAGAAATGTTATAGGATGACATGCACTACTACATATGTTGTCATGATTTTTACATTAGGAACATTTTTCTACTTCTTACCTAAATATTAGATTAGAGCCTGTCCCATAAAATGGTCCAATGAGGACATTGATGCCACTAAGTAGTAAACCCACTTAGTACCTGAAGACTAGCTGGTTGAATGTTTGAAAAGCTTGAAAGCATTCAGGTTTTGTAAGTGGTCCTGAGGGTAGAAGGAGGTCAGCTGAAGAGAGTGTAGGCAATGAGACTCCAAATTTATCCTGGTTAAGAAAATGATTTATGAGGGAGGGTGGGGATTTGGTGGTAAGATCGGATCTGAAGAGAGAGATGTTTCTCACCCTGGAGATCCTGTGACTGACGCTGTTGCCTCTTCAACAGCCTTTCATCTTGGCTCACAGAATCTCAGCAATAAGCTGGGACATGCTCCTATGCAGGACCCCGAGAGTGCCTACCGGCAGATACCTCTAGAGATGTGCGACAGTAGTGTGATCACTGGGACCTAATCCAACGCATCTACTAGAGGAGTGACAGGGAAGTCTCTTGCTTTTTTTAGAAGGGTTAGGGGCTGGCCCTGCCCCTTTCACCTTTCCCTTCTGCCTTCAGTAGTGATGTGACTTTTGTAGCCATTTTGCAACCTTCCTTCACAAGCATGAGCCCGGAAGCCAGCCGGCAGAGAAGGACAGAGTACAGAGAAATAGTCTCTGTCCTACCTAGCCTCACCATGAAACGCCAGCAGCCGCCTACTTGTGGGTTGATGGTGTATGAGAATGAGAAAACTCGGTTTAGTAAGCCCTTGTTAGTCGGACTTTTTGTTATGTATGCATAAAAGTAATCCTAAAACATACAGATTCTCTAATGTTTTTTCTGACTTTTAAAATCAGAATTTTTAAAAATGAAGACATTTTATAATCAGATGAAAATTCTCAAATTATGTTTATATCCAGGAATTTCTTTGATCCTCACCATAAACCTTGGGGATAAGTTGTTCTAACAATATTTTAAAAATAGGAAATGTAAAATGAGTTATATTTAGGAAATAGCTCAAAGTTCCAAAACTGGCAATGGGAGAAATGGGATGAAATCTGGATTTTCTGAATCTAAGACCAGTGTTTTTTCTCTAATGCTCTATTGAGTGCCATAATGGTTTCTTACCATTACTGGGATAGCATGGTAATATAGAGGAAACAATCTTATATCTAACTGTTTGATGATTTTTATTCATTTGTTTATATATTTATTTATATATGTGGGGAATGAAAAGCTTTCTGAAGACCTTCAATGTAATATATTAAAGAAAAACAAAAATCCATTTTGTTAGTTTATAAGTAACATTTTTAAGGATTATTTTCATCCTGTACATAAAAGTCAAGGGGACATAAGATAAAAAAGGAAGGGCTGCTGAGTAAAATTAAAAAAAAAAAAATAGAAGAATCTCATGGCTTCTTTCATTCAAAGAATATGCACTGAAGTAGGCAGGTGCAGACTCTGTGATCAAACTAAATATTTATAGCATAAAAGATAGTGGAATAGATCTGTTGATCAAGAACAAAAGTTTGAGGAATGACACCCCAGGAATGCTGCAGTCACTTACAACAAACCCAGTTGAGATTGGAAACAACTGGGGTGCCTGGGTGGCTCAGTGGGTTAAGCCTCTGCCTTCGGCTCAGGTCATGATCTCAGTGTCCTGGGATGGAGCCCCACATCAGGCTCTCTGCTCAGCGGGGAGCCTGCTTCCTCCCCACTCTCTGCCTACTTGTGATCTCTGTCTGTCAAATAAAAAAATTAAGATTGGAAACAGCTTAACTCTGAAGGAGAATGTTAAATCAATTATGATACATTAAAAATTAACAAGATGTATTGATGGCCATTTACTATGTACAAAGCAATGTGAAAGGATATGGTAGAAATGGTCATTATAGAGTTTACAGTTCATGAATTTTGTGTTACTAGGATCATGGTCTCTGTTATAGGGTTTTGTCTTATTAGGTGCATACACATTTAGGGTTATTGTAATTTATTATTCTTTTTACCATTTTAAAAGTTACTCTTTATCTTGTTATTCACTATCTTGAAGTCCACCTTGTTTGATATTAATATAATCACTCCTGATTTCCTCTGTTGATTGTTTGCATGGGGTATCTTTTTTCCATTGTTTTATTTTAAATTATTTGGGTTTTTATATTTGAAGTGCATTTGATGTAGAAACCATATAGTTGGGTCTTGATTTTTGTCGATAAAATTATGACAATTTCTGTTGTGTTATTTTACTTATATTTGGTGTAATTATTGGTGTTTTAATTTAAATACAGCATCTTGCTACTTATTATAAATTTCCCTTTTATTTTCTGAATGCCTATTGCTTCTTTCCAGACTTTGTTGGAATTATTGAATATATTTTAACAGTCCGTGTTTGTTTATGGGTTCTTTACTTCTAATCATTGCTGTAGGGCAGTGATTCTCATCAAGGATGATTTCCCAGTCTCACCTCTCCCCCCAGCCTGGATACCTGGTTTTATCTGGAGACAGTTTTTGTTGTTAAAAATCTCCTTCATAGAGGTCAGGGATGATGCTAAGAATGCTACAGTCCATTGGAGAGACCCATGAACAAAGAGTCATCCCACCCAAAATGTCAGTTCTGCTAAGAGTGAGAAACCCTAACAATATGCACTCCGAACCCTATTTAGAGTCAATATTTTACTACTCTATATGTCAAACTTCATGCCTGGTCCTTTACATTTCTTACATAATGTCTTTTTTTTTCCTGACTGCTTTTAAATTTGCTTTGTGTCTTTAGTTTTCAGTTTGATTAACTTGGTTTGAAGCTGTATTATACATATCAGAAATGTACTTGTTTTCTACAACTTGATACATAAAGACATGTAGTTAAGCAAGGGCATCTCTCTCTGCTATGGTTTTGTCAGTTTCCCTTTGTATTTTTTTTTAAAGATGTTTTAATTTATTTTAGAGAGAGAGAGAGAGAGCATCTGGTGGGGAGAGGGAGAGAGAGTCTTAAGGAGACTAATCGGGGCTTGGTTTCATGACCCGAGATCACCCCCAAGATCATAGCCCCAGTTAAGAGCTTGTCTCCAAATGCAATTTGCACTAGATTTGGTTGAAAGTTTTAATATGTAATTTACACTATTTTCTCTTTTGAATGTCAGATATACATATATGTGTGTATGTGTGTGTGTGTGTGTGTGTGTGTGTGTGTGTAACTTACTTCCACTTTGGTGTTGAAAACTTGCTCTTATTCTCCTACATCTGGAAATCTGTATTTTGAGAATCATAAAAATGGAATTGATCTTAGAATGATCATTTCAGGTAGTGTCCATTTCATGGGGTTATTTTTTAATTAAATAAATAATACAGTGACCCAAATGTGATATTTTATTAATTTAATTAATATTAATTTAATAAATATTTATTTATAATAATTTGTTAATTTGATCAATATTATTTCCACCCCTTCCCTCTCTCTCTCTTCATTATTACTACTGATAAAGGTTTCCAAATGTTCTTCTTCATAAAAACACATGTCCAGTGAGACTTCACAATGATCATAATGTCCTTCCATGGCACTGATTCTAATATTATCAAAATCTGATGGTGAGGATTCTGATATATGTCCCTTTGGATTTCAGTGTCTCTTCTGGTTGATAATCACTAAATCAGTTTCCATTTAGTATTTTTATTTTTGTTTTTTTTGAGAAATGAATTAGCTTTCTCTTGGTCACATGAATGGTTAAATGTTGGCATGCAGTGTGCAAATCTCTGGCATTGCTCCTCACATAACATGGAACCAATATCGAATAGCATCAACGATTTGGGAGCCAAAAGGAAAAGAGCAATATTCTAGTCTACATTTCTTATTTTTACAGTTGAATGAATTGTGACCAATAAATTGGTTCATTTACTTGTCGCACCTGACATACTAACTCATGATAGAGACAAGATAAGTATTAAACCGTGTTTTTGTTTTTTTTTCTTTTCCCCAGAAGTTTATCAAAAGCCAGATATTTAGCAGGTAACGAGTTGCTCACAGTAAGTCTCAGGACAATTTTCAGTTCTTTCTCTTTTTTTTTTTTAAAGATTTTATTTATTTATTTGACAGAGAGAGATCACAAGTAGGCAGAGAGGCAGGCAGAGACAGAAAGGAGGAAGCAGGCTCCCTGCTGAGCAGAGAGCCTGTTGTGGGACTCGATCCCAGACCCTGAGATCATGACCTGAGCTGAAGCAGTGACTTAACCCACTGAGCCACCCAGACACCTTCAGGACAATTTTCTAGAAAAATATAAATTGCTAAAAATCAGATCAAAAAGTTTAAAACCTGAGAAGACCAATTACTGCACTCTCCCCCCAAATTTAAATGGTAGAGGAGCTATTTCTATTTTATACTAACTGTTCCAGAGCAAATGAAAAAATGAAAACTCCCCTGTGTACTTTTATTATGGTAGCATCATCTGTGTCTCAATTTGAATTCTTTAGAAATAAGAGACTACACCAAACCTATGTGCTAATGCTTTATTGAGGAATGTAAAGCAGAGAATCCTAGGTAGAGGGAAAAAGGGAAGGGAAGTGGGAAAGAGGGAAATCAAATTCAGAGTGTATGGTACTAATCTTGCCATACTTATAAAAACGCAAACAAACAAAAACTCCCAAGAAAAACAAAAACCCAAAATCAAAAACGAAAAGCAAAACTGATTGCTGATCACACTGAAATGTCCTTACACTGGCCGGATGAAACTACTATGTCTGAGAGAATTCTTTTGCGGGAAGCAGGGACAACTAATCTATCTTCCCAGCTCCTGTATCTCATTAGGTAAAGTTTCCTCCATGGGGCTTTTTATGACTCCATTCTTATGGCTTCTTCTGGCAGCTCCAGAGGCACTGTGAGCTTCTGCACACATGGCCAGGTCAGATTTGAGTGTTAGAGCTGCTGTGGCTTCCACCAGGTAGGAGTGAGGAAGACAAGTCAGAACATAATCCTTGCTTCTCGTGAAGAGGAGGAAAAGACCAAGGAAGCCAGGGGTTTATGACCTTGGATCATTTTGAGCTGTTTGGGTCTTGTGGTTATAAAGCCACAAGATAAGCAGCTAAAGTGCTATTTTTATAAAGCAGCACTGACACAAAAATATTTTGTGATATATAACCAAAATGAATCTAATAGAGTAAAATTGTATCATGATCAGGTAGTATGGCAGTTAAAAATGTCTGCACTTTAAGACTTCCACCTAGGAGTTGGGTTTTATGTTCCTTTCCTGGAATCAGGGGGTAAAGCGGTGAGAGAAGCCTATGAATGTTTTCATCAGTACAGTATGGTTACAGTGAATCTGTCTGACTTTCAGAGATAAGTCATAAAAAGGCAAATAGCTTTTCCTGTTTCTGTTGGGATGTTTGCACTGGTGGAAGCCAACTGCCATGCAAGAAATTCCAACAACTCTGCAACTATCATGGTAGAGAGACAACATGTAGGTACCCCCGTCAGTGGTCTCAAGTAAGTTTAGCCTTCCTGTCATCTTCTAGTCACTGGACATGGAGTGAAGCCTTTTGGGAACCTCCCGCCCAGCCCATCTGCTAGCTGAGGACCACTCAGCTGATGCCATGAGGAACAAAGGAATTGCCTGTCCATCCACATCCTGCCCAGACCCTGAATTCATAAGTGCAATAAAATGCTCCTTGTTTGTTTTTGCCACTTTATTTGGCACGGTTTGTTCAGCGATAATAACTGAAATAGGTGGGTTTATTTCAAGAAAGAAAGATTGGTATGATGGTAATGAAAAAACTAATTTGATTAACTGATAGATGCTGGAAAATATTTGATGAAGTGTGCTATGCAGGACTAATTAAAAACACGTAGCAAGCAGGCTAAAAATGGAAGGAATATCTGTAAGATGTGACAGAATGAATAAAATAATTGTGACAAACATCCTGCAAAGATTTCATATTCATGATATACTGAGATTTGTCCCCATATGGTCTGAATATGTCCCACCAAGATTGGTGTGTTGAAAACTTAATGCTGGAGGTGATGGTGTTCGGAGGTGGGATCTCTGGGAGGTGATTAGGTCGTGAGTGTGGAGCCCTCATGAATGGAATTAGTGCTCTTATAAAAGAGGCCCCACCAAGCTTCCTTGTTTCTTCCACCATGAAAAGTAGAAGCATACAATGAGAAGTCTGTGACCCAGAAGAGGGTCTCGCCTGACCTTGATATTGATCTTGAACTTTTGGCCTCCAGAACTGTGAGAAATAATTCTGTAGCTTATAAGCTACCCATACTATGGTCTTTTGTTATGACAGCCCAAACTGACTAAAACACTCCCAATTAAGAAAGAAATGTAAATAATTTAGTAGAAAAATCAGTAAAAAACAAAGCAATTTCCAGAAAACAAAAGACAAATTGTCAATAATATTGGGAAAGATATTAAACCCCATTAATAACTATGTAATTATAAATTAAAAATCTAATGATAAACCATTTTTAACTGTTATATTTGACTTTTTTCATATGATGTTTATTGTAAGATAATTTATAAATATCTTGCTATCTTTAGTAATCCACTTGAAAAATTTAAATCATTAAATCAACGATATTCAGTGTTCATAAGGACTTGGACAGGCATGCTCATTTTCCTTTGGCAGAAATGGAAACCGCTACTGCTATTTTGGAGAATGACTGGAGAAACATTTTTTTCAGGAGAAGAAAATGTGCATACCCTTTGACATAAAACTCCTACTTCTAGCAATTTGCTCTGCAAAGAAAAAAATATATATGTGTATGTGTGTGCATATTAAAAAAAATTCATAGGAAGCATATCTTGTATAATGACAAAATACTGGAAAAATCTAAATAATGTCTATCAATAGAGAAAAATGGATTATGGTACTGTGGAATAGCATAGAAGGCTTAAGACAGATAAAAATGTATTTGATACATGTTATTAAATAAAATGAAAGTAGAATAGACATAAGTTCATTAACTGTCATCGTAATATTTGTATATGTATTTCATATGAATATGCAGATCATTACCCGGAAGGAAACACTCTAGAGTCTTATGAACGTGTACTTTGAGGAAGGATGACAGGATTGGGCTGTTTGGGAAAATGTGAAAAGGAATGTTTCAAAGACTTCCGTATTGCTTGCATCTTTTTTTTATTGCATAATTAAATTTATTGCATAATTTATCGCACAATTAAAATTGTTCCCAATCCAATAAACCAAACCCACAAAAATTGAAAAACCCAAAAAGTGTGTTATGCAAACACAGACGGGGTTGCTGGTTCCAGAGACACGCGTTCGTCTGCCAGCACGTCCTCTCTCTCCTACACTGCTGCAGATTCTAATTGGGATAAATGCATTTTCTCCTCAGTTGGTTTTTGTGGAATAGAAGACTGAGCACATTTGTATTATTACGCTAACATAGCTACTCAGACAAAAGCATGTTCGAGTCCTTTCCATTTTACAGAGAACAAAACCATTTTTTTTTTCCAGTTATTCTACTTTGCCCTGCTGCTCAGGGGCCTTTTAAATGAGACAAAAAACTTTTCTGTTTTTGTTTTATGTCTGATAATGTTTCCACTATGTTACACTTTTTATTCTGCCTTTGGTCTACCTATCCCAGCCCACTCTGATCCTGCAGAATAATCTACGAGTGTTTTAACTGATTTTACTTCAAAAACAGAGCCCCGCGTGTGAAGATCTGAGCTGTCACTATCAAGTTGCCTCTTGAAGCATTGATTTGACCCCTTTAATTTCCTTTTATGATACTATTAACAACTTCATGCTTTTTCATGTTGTAGCTGCATTTCTTTTGTGCCAATTCTGTTCTCTTGGGTCCAAGATGAACCGAATGGCTGCTGCCCTCCTTTCTGAGTTTCTTTCCCCTTCATATCCCTATCTTTTCTGTTGTGTGTGCTCCTTTTATTAACACAGCTCCTGATTCTCACCTGAGTGTCTGGGTACACTCTGCAAGTCAAAAGCTTGGACAATTTCCCTGATCAAAAGACCATCATCACTGGTTATTTCATCTATTAATTTAACAACTGCTGAGGACCCGGATGCTGGGTGCTCTATCTTAAGGGATCCATTCACAAATTCCCCTCCACTGCTCCAATGCCACCTGCTTTCTTCCTCCCTCCCAACGAAGCATTCGTCTGCACTCTTAACGCCTTGTTTCTTATGGAACACATGCTCCTATAGTCTCTGCACCCAACCCGGTTTAATTATTGTGCTCAGACCTTCCCTCCACGTTGATGACGCTTTAGTGATCATCACTGATTTCACAGTATCTCATCTCCTTTCAACAACGTGGATGGTTTCATCTTCTCCCTCTTTTAGCAGCTCTGCTTCTCTGAGACTTCCTGCACCCCCATTTTTCACGACAATGAGGATAATATAAAACAAGGCCAGGTAAAATGTTACCCTTCCCAATACACACCTTTTTCCGGTGCATCTTTAGGTGAAATATATTTTATGGACATAATAAGGTCTTAGTCTTGGTGACTTTTCTATAGCCTTGAGATCTATAAAAGAACTAAAATGGCTTCTCTCTTGCCCTTTGAGTAAGTAGAAATATCACTGCCTAAATACTAATGGTCATTTTTATGACTGCTGACGAGGCATAAAGCAGAAAGAACACAGACACACTTTAATATGATCATTCATACCTGAGAAGCCTCACAGTGCTCAACTCCTTATGAATCTGTTTGCTGAGGAACGTATACATTCAAACAGGGATGCCAAAAGATATCACTTGTCTGTGGTAGGCACAGTAATGCCTCCCAAGATGTCCATGTGTTAATCCAAGGAACCCGTAAGCATGTTCTCTGACAGGACCAAAGAGACTTTGTAGATGTGATTAAGTTTAGGACCTTGGGATGGGGAGATGATGTCATCATCTAGGTTACCAGGGTCTTTCTGTGTGCAGGAGGAAGGTGGTGTCTCAGACATTCGATGTGAGACAGATACTCCTGGCCATTGTTGATTCTGGAGAGGGAGGAAGAAACATGAGTCAAGGAATTCAGAAAGTCTCTACAAACTGGAAAAGGCAAGGATCTGGATTCTCCCCTGGCACTTCCAGAAGGAACACACCCAGACCAATCCTTTGATGTTAGCCCAGCAAAGCCTCATTTTGGAATTCTGACATTCAGAACTGCAAAATAAATAAATTTGTGTTGTTTTAAGTCACTCAGCTCATGTCAATTTGTTTCAGCAGCAATAGGAAACGAGCATGCCGCCCAAAGAGGCAGTTTCAATAAATGATTTACTAGAGCAGTAGAAATATCCCGCTAAGACCCTATAGAGTTAAAATAGATTCAAATTACTTCTCACTTGCACCTTCCCAAATGAGGTTCATTTTTATTTCAACAACCCCAATGTCCATCCTGTATTTTTCCCCTTGGGCTGGATTTCCTTTAATATCTTCAGCTATTCACCACCTCTGCCCATGTTTGCTACCATGTCATATAATACAGAAAAATCCCTAAGCTTTACTTTCTCTTTCTTCAGTAAAGTGGAGTCTGTAAACCTTGGGGGCCTTTCCTTTTATTGGAGCAATAAATTCTTCCATTGAGATGAAGACTTATTTTTACAACCAGTTCCTTTTTTAATGATAGCACGACCTACCACAAGGCCAGTTGAGGCTGGGTTGCCGGAAGTACATCTGCATTTTCAAGTCAAAAGCATTCCACCAAAATGCATTATTGATTAGTGTAGAAAGAAACATTCCATTAAAACACAAGGATATTCAGGAAATAAAGCACTAAGTACTCTTCATATATCATCATTTTTTTAGCTTGGCGGTTTTATAATTTTCTCATGTCCTTTCAGACCCGAGCCTCCATTCAAATATCCTGTGTCATTGTTTGTAAGGCTGTTTTAGTTACTTCCTGAAGTACTCAATCGAAAGCATACCATTAACCTTCTCTCTCCTGACTATTTTTTCAGACAGTGAAACAAAACTACTGGCTGCTCTTTGAGACTGACACAGACTGATTGTATACTGCTGGAATAGGCACATTTTTGTTCCAGCTATATCTTTTTTTTTTTTTTTTAAGATTTTATTTATTTATTTGACATAGAGATTGATCACAAGTAGGCAGAGAGGCAGGCAGAGGGAGAGGAGGAAGCAGGCTCCCCGCTGAGCAGAGAGCCCGATGTGGGACTCGATCCCAGGACACTGAGATCATGACCTGAGACGAAGGCAGAGGCTTAACCCACTGAGCCACCCAGGCGCCCCTGTTCCAGCTATATTTAATGGCACAAACAGTTTGCTTTATCATTTAATTCCCACCTGTTCATCCAGTCATTCACTTAAAAGAGGTTAATTGAAAACTCACTGACTCACCCTGTGTGTATATTAATATGCTTGTATGTAGGGTAAGAAATTTTTTGTAAAGTATGAGATCTCTGGTCCCTGCCTTCAAAGGGCTTACTAAGCACCCTTTGCATATATTGAAAAGTTAATGAATATTCTATAGTATAATGATCGTCCAAAGAAATTGGTGATAAATACATCAAAAAGGACATGATTTCTTCATCTCATTGGCTTGGTAATCTCTCTTCTCTCATTAAAATAGATGTTTCCCTAAAGCTCAGGGTTTTGACACCTTGTCTTTTGATACTCACTTCCTTATTTATTTATATGAACATTTCTATCTCCCTATTTCCAATATGTTAATATGTTCTATGTGACACATTCACCTGGATTTCCTCAGACAACTTAATCCCAAGGTGTTTACAACCATATCCATGGTCTTCCCAACAAAGCCAGATCTTTCTGTTACCTCTCCTCCTTTAATTAGTTGATGATGACATTTTTTCCTTAAGCATTTATGCTTAAAAATATAATTTCTGCAATAATGCCATTCTAGCTCTTTAGCTTAGGATTGGCAGATAAAATACAAGATGCCCAATGAAATTTGAGTGTCAGCTAAGCAAAAAATGATATTTTAGTACAAGTATGCTCTGTGAGACATACTGTAATTTTATTTGCTAAATCTGGCAACCCTAGGCCAGTGGTTTTCAAACACCACTGTGTGTCAGAATCACTTGGGGGATTTGTAAAGAAACAGACTGCTGGGTCCCAGCCCTGCAGTTTTTGATTCAGTAGGCCTGGGTGGGTTCTAATTCTAACAAATCAGGAATCTGCATTTCTAGCAAATCCTCAGTTGATACTGAGAAGACCAGCACTTTGAGAATCACTGTCCCAGTGATGAGATTAATTCCTCTCTTAGTTGTGATTCTCAATCCTGGCTACATATTAGAACCAATTGGGGGGCTTTAAATAAATCTTAATATATGGGTCTTATACGAGGTCCTCTACTTTAATTGAATGAGGTGTGGTCCAGGCATGGATGGGATTGTTAAGAAAGTTTCCAAGGCAGTTTTGGGGCACCTGGGTGGCTCAGTGGGTTAAAGCCTCTGCTTTCAGCTCAGGTCATGGTCTCAGGGTCCTGGGATGGAGCCCCGCATCAAGCTCTCTGCTCAGCGGGGAGCCTGCTTCCTCCTCTCTCTCTCTCTGTCTGCCTCTCTGCTTACTTGTGATCTCTGTCTGTCAAACGGATAGATAAGATCTTTAAAAAAAAAGAAAGTTTCCAAGGCAGTTTTACCTATAGCCAGGATAAACATGACTAATTGTGTATACTTCCATTCGGTCTGGAATGAGTCTCTTCAAAATTATAGATAATTCAAAGCCTTGTGACTTCTTGTTTTAAATAACCACCTAACCCACTTTTTAATTCTCATGGCTTCACTCTTTAATTTTTCTATTACACAACTGTGAATTAATTCTTCTGAAGCATGTCTCTGATTGCATCATTGGCATTTTAAAACATCTCCAAATTGATCCTCAACAATTGGATAAATATATTCTTCGTATCTTCACATTTAAGACCCTGCCCAATCTCTCTCTAGCCTGCTCCTCACTGGGAGGAGGTGAGTTCAGGATCCTCTCCCATCATCATCTTGAACTGGAACATGTTGAAAAAGCATTTTAAGATTGTTTTCTCATATAAACCTGATGCCCCAGAGAAAAATAAGCTGCAGTTGTTTCCTTGCCCCTTTGTCTTCCCGGTGTGTCTCTTGTTGCCTGACCAGTGACCGGTTTGTCTTCATCTCTCCCTTCCAGGTAAATCACTACATTTCTCTTTTCTCTTTGACCTTTCCTTGCGTACTGGAAATGCTCTTTCCTCAAAAGCCTCCTCCTTTAAACAAATGAAAATCTTTAATCCAACTTGGATTGCTCATTCATTCGATCAGTTCCCATGCAATCAATATTTACAAGAGCACGCTTTATGTGCACTGGCTACCTCAGAGAATGAGGCATCCCTGCTCCCCAAAGCTTCTTCTGTTCAGTGTGAAAGACCGTCAACAACTGAATGGGTGTTACACGATGGTAACTAATAAGAAGACAGGAAAGGAAGGGACTGAAAGATGGGGGTAGTGCAGAGCTGTTTTGAATAAAGAGGTTTGGTCTGGAGACGCTTCTTGCATTAACAGCATTTTACTTGGGGCCCAGGTAAGCAAAGGAAGGAGACACATGGCTGTCTAGAGGAAAGATTCACGTACTGAATTCTTGAAGACTGAACACTTGGAGCCATAACAAGGCCGCTGTAAAAACTGTGGTCTATTCTTTTTTTCTTTTTTTAAGATTTTATTTATTTATTTGACAGAGGTCATAAGTAGGCAGAGAAGCAGGCAGAGAGAGAGAGAGGAGGAGGCAGGCTCCCTGCTGAGCAGAGAGCCCGATGTAGGGCTCGATCGTAGGACCCTGGGATCATGACCTGAGCCAAAGGCAGAGGCTTTAACCCACTGAGCCACCCAGGCGCCCCAAAACTATGGTCAGTTCTATGTGAAGCCACTGGAGGGTTTTGCCGACACCCAGAGTGGTACAGTATGATCTATATTTTAAAAGAACATCTGGGCTGCTCTGTCCAGGACAGAAAATGGGAGCAAGGATGGAAGCAAGGAGAACCGGAAGTTAGGACAGTAATTAAGGTGCTCAGGAGACAGTAGTGTCGGTGAAGACAGAACAGTCTAAAAGGGGAGCTAGCTATGTTGGGAGATACTGAGTGAGGGTAAAAGGGTTAAGTTTCAAATGCCACATCTGAGGGAAAAGGGTGATTCAGTTGCTGGATTAAGGATCTATATATTGGTTTGGCTATTCATTCATTATTAAATGAAGATCATTTATTTTAGATAAAGAAATTGTTACACCTACAATAGGCATTTATGTGTCTATGCTTTTATATCATATAAAAAGTATAGAGGTGGATTTTTCTTGAAATGAATGAAGCTCCAGTGTCATCCTTCCCGAAAACTTGGCTCTCTAAAGGCATTGAAGAGAGCTCTAGGAAGGGGGAAAGCCAGGTTTCATTTCTGATAAATTGTTTATGGGGATCTCAGAAAAAAGTGACTTTAGTAATTCATTGTGATTTCCTTTTTTTAATCTAAATACATACTCATTTATGTACCTAAGTTACGTTTTCACTTTATTTTGTATTTTTCTTAAAAGGCCCCACATATTAGTAGTGAATGTTACATGTATATGTGTGTATTTAAACAATTACATAAATACTAATTTTCTGCATGTTTAATTTATATTATGATTATGACATATCCATGTTATATATGTGTAGATCTGTTTAATGCATTTTAGTTGTTATATAACATATTGCTCTATGATTATTACTATTTATCCATCTCCTGTTGAAAAATTAGCTAGTTTCAAATTCTTCTGCTGTTCAAAAGAATGGTCATGATCTTAGACACCTTGTATCCACTTACTTGAGTTTCTTTGTCTGTAAATGTGGTTCTTTAAGTTAAAAGACCAAAGTCAAAGTGGGTGAATCAATTTAACCTTTGGTAGTTTACGAAACTAGGTGAGCCTATTTTTAATTGAACTCCCATGATACTAATTGTGGTAAGCAGAATATTGACACCTGCCCCAGATGTCCACAGCCTAATCACCCAAACCCATGAAAATGTTAAATTGTGGAGGTTTGCAGGTAAAATGACTTGTTATCAGCTGACACTGACACTGAATAAGGATATTAGCTTGTATTATCCAAGTGGTTCCAATTTAATCACAAGTGCCCTCAAAAGTGGAACAAGGCAGCAGAAGAGGAGAACTAGGGAGATAACAAGCTGAGGGTGTCTTGTGTGGATTTTGCTGGATTTGAAGATGGAGGAAGAGGACCAGTCAAGGAGGCAGGTGGCCTCTAAAAGCTGGAAAAGGTAAGGAGAACCTCTAGGCAGAAATGTACCCTGCTGCCATCTTGATCTTGGCCCAGTAGGACCCCATCAGACTTCTTGTAAGGTAGGAAATTTTGCCTTATTTCCAACTACTACATTCATAGTGACCTTCAAAACAAAAACATCTATAGAAAAATAATATGCTAGTGAAGTTAAGGATCTTTTCATATATTCATTGGACATTCAGGTTTCTCTGTGAATTACCTGTACATACTTACTGCTTATATCTCTATCGGAGTGTTTGCCTTTTCTTAAGTGGTAATAGCATTTTAGAAGTCATTGAGAAAAGTACTATTTGTTATGTGCATTGTGTTCTGGGGTGCTTTGGAGGGTTTTGTTTTGAGTAAATAAACAAGACTATTTTGGGGTTTTAACAATTGGTAACTTTATTTAAAAAAAAAGTTAAACTGAGTTCCTTCTTGGTCTTTAAGGTTGGTGTACAAACTTCAACCTATGTCTAGTAATTCTTACTCACTTTTAAGGACCATTTGAATAACATTTAATATTTATACCTACACTAAAGTCTTTCAAACATTTTGAAATGCATTTATAAACATATTTAATATAATTTTAAATAATATTCTATAAGATAGTTGCTTGAATTAAGAAACAAAAATATCTGAATGCTTAAATAGCTTTTATGCTCCGGTGGAAACAAGCCTATTCAATGTACAGATCTTGCTTTCTAAGGTCATTCTCCAATAAAAGGAACCATGGGTCCCTGGAGTAATGGCTGACCCTAGGGTTGGCCATGACCTATATACCAAATAAGACTGGTAAGTTTTAGTGAGAGAACATAAGGACATACTTGTTAAAATATATACACATGTGCACATGCACACTCAAGCCAGTGTCTGTCAAAGAGTTATGGGGTTTAACTGAAAGAGCTCCCAGTGACCAAAGTGGAACAATATAAATGATCAAATACATACATAAATGAGAATAGGCAAATCTTCCATACAGAAAAATTTCTAATGATTCATGTAGGTATTTCCCTATCAAGGACATTCCCCAATCCTCAACTGTGGGCTGCACTGAGGGACTTCTGCCAAAGAGTAGCATTTGGAAAAAGGGGGCAAAGAGGTGTGGGGAGGCACCTGAGGAGAAAGCAACTTTATATCGGAGAAACCTGATAACTACTGCCCTAGGCAGGTGGTCAAGGTTAACATCCACAGTGATGTCATTTTGGTGTATGTGACTAGAACAGCACTTTACCACTGTGGACTTCTTCCTCAAAATTCCTACTTAGGGTTGAATCATGAGAAAAATATCAGATAAATCCCTATTGAGGGACAATCTACAAAATACCTGACTGGTCCTGCTCAAAACTATTAAGCACTTTTGGTCTATAAGGGTTTTTCTAGTAAAACAAACAAACAAACAAACAAACAAACTTTGACCTTTAAGGAGCTGGGATGACTAAATGGGATCCTAGAACATCCTAAGTCTAAGTCAATTCAACTATAAATTTTAAATTGAAATAACAGGACTAATATTTATAGGAAAAATCCTCTTAAATGTTAGATGTATATAAATTACAAAATAATACGGAGTACACATATTCACTTGCCTAATCCTATCTTCCTAGACTTAAAAGATACATATACACTTAAAAAAAAAAAAAAGAAAAAAAAGGTTGTCCTATTGAGTTGGGGCTTCTCATCCACTAATGAAGAAAGACCCAGACTGGTGAACTGAGCTCACTTTCTCCCAGAGATTTTGTTTGGGCAGGAGATTAGGAGCAGTGGAGAACCACGCATTCTTTTCCTACACTGAATCGTATTGAGCTCCATTTTTAGTTACCATGTCCCACTCAGCAGCCTGAAGGATATTGGTTTTATTGTTCATGTTACTGAACTTTCTAGCCATACACAGAAATCTACAACCCCTCTATAGATCACGCACAATTCAAACAAAATTATTTGGGGCTCAAGATCTTAGTAATATATTTCTGTCTAATAAAGTTGTCTGAAATACTGGGATCCTAAGATCAATAAATGTTTTTTAATGAAAAAGAGCTTCATAAATCTGTTCTTTTCCTTGGGTTACATAACACATATGAAGCTTATAGTGAATTTTTGATGGGTTACATGAATTTTTCTGACTTAGCAGGAGGATCTCATGTGTTGTAGTCTTGCTATAGCCACATATTGTAGTCTGCCTTCATTTTATCATACAAAGATCTATTTTCATAAGATTTTGTTAATATTATGTTGCAATTTCTGCGAATCCAAACCATATGAAAATGTTATTTTCTCCTAACTTTAGCATTTTACTTTATCATATAGGTTCTTAATCTGCTTAAAATGTACTTACTGTGTGAAATAGGGATTTAATAAACACTTCATCTTGGCAAGCAATTCTCCACAGCACACTAATAAGACTATTGAATAGTCCATTCATTCCTAACTTATTTGCACTGATATTTCTAGAACATAAGCTCATTGAAAGGTTGGTATTTTTGTCCATTTTATTCACTGTTTCTCTCCAGTATCTAGAAGAAGGGGTGCTACTCAATGATTATTTATTGAATAGGTACTTTCCATATGAATTTGCATATATTTCTTTACCTTTTGAAAACTCATTCATGTTAACGAGTTCCATTCATGTTAATGAGTTCACTGTTTTCTGAATAACGTTGAACTTTCTTTGTGATTTCATACAGTTTCATATGTACAAATATTCAATATTTAAGGCTTAACCCTAACATTCTTCATGAATTTAGATTAATCCAGACCCAATCCCACCCTCATGTCTAATGATAATTGCCATTTTAATTTTTTTTTTTTTTTGCTTTACTAACTTGGGAGGAGGATATAGAAAGTACATAAAAAAGTTTAGTTCACTTCTCAATTATTTACTTTATGTCTAATCAAGCCCACTTATTTTCCTTATTATTTGTTAAAGCTTTTAGGATCTTTGAGAAAATAAGACATGTATGATACTTAACACAATGGGCTATCCTACAAATTTCTTGTTGAAGGTGAATTTCATTTCACTATGAAGATGCTGTGAAGATGCTGTTACTTCTGTGTTTATATTAGTCCAATTTGGAGGAGGGATGGGAGGTAGGGAGAGGGAGACTTGCTATGCCCAAGGAGAAGAGCATGGATTAAGATACATTCATTCTGGTTAGTGTGGATTTCATCACCTTGTGTGACAAGATATAAACCTTCCGTTTTATCTTTTATATGATGGGTGAGGATACCAAACTTTCAAGGTTATTGTGAAAAATAAAGATACTATTTATAAAGTCATTACTACATCCTAGAACACTTGGCAAGTCTGTTTTCTTCCTATTATATTTGAAGAGATCAAGACTTAATCATCTTTAAATAACTCAATAACCTAACAATCCTGTTCTTATGTAGCAGTAATTAAAGAAAAAAGGAAAACCAAACATACCTGAAAGAAAGACCACGATTGCTATGAGTTTGTGTTCTTCCTAGCACTGCTATTGTTTATGTAGACTTTAAGACTATTTGGGTATTAACAGTGTGATATGTTTATATATGCAAGTTAACTCTAATTTGCACCTTGGGGGAAAGCTGGTGTTTATAGTACCCTCTTCAGGAATCCACACTTCAGAGGTGGTTAAATAACATATCCTGTGAAGCACCCCAATCAGAAATCCACACCTTCAGAGGTGGTAACTTAGCACTCTTATATAGAAATTTACACAAGAGAGATTTATTATTAGCATGAGGGGTGTTAAAAATAATTTTCCATCAGTGAAATAAAGGTGTTAAACATAGATGGTTGCCATCTTTGATGGCAAATGCATGAACGAGGTCTAAGAATTTAGCAACCTTAGCAGTGGATTAATGTCCATGCAGCTCTTGCGGTCCTGTGAATGTCTATTTCAAAGAGACCCCTGCCACCTAGGCTTACAGAAGACAGACTGGGTCTGCCACCAGAGTCTTACTGAATCTGCCTCTTGAGAGTCTTTTGAGTCTGCTAATCAGGAAAGCTTAGCTACTGAGCATATGATATAACTCTCCTTTATTGCCACTTGCTAACATGGTTTTGCACAGTATATACAGAGAGAACTTTGTCTTGGACCTCAGATACTCACAGTAACAAAGCTGTAAGGGAACAGGATCTTAGTTCGTGGTTACCCTAGGAGAGTCTCCCAATATTTAAGGAAACTTTGCTGTTACTAAGTTGTTGTTTTTATTTTAAGCTAAAATTATGACTTACTGACATAAAATGAACAAACGCATGTTAAATATTGAACTAACAAGGAAATCAGGATAATGCTATAACTGGTTCAAAGGAAAACCCAAAGAACAGATACATTTATAGATCTGGGGTACTAAAAAGAATATGCAAACAGAGGGGTGTTGGTCTCCAAGAACACCCTCAGGTTCAGTGGTTAGGTAGAAGATCAGAAGCTCTTCTTATGGTTAAAGATTAATACAGTAAAACGATGCAGATCAGACACAGAATCAGCAAAGGCAAAAGACACAGAGGGCAAAATGTGGGAGAAGCCAGGCACACATTTCCAGGTGTCCCCTCTCTGGAGTCTCAGAGGGTTGCACAGAGTTCTTCCAGCAACAGTGTCTGACAACGCATGGCAAGGGAAGCTCACCCAAGGGTTGGGGCCAGGGATTTTATCGGTAGTCATATGGATACACGGGAACCACCTGACCTCAGCCACTCTGACTCCAGCCCACCCCTCAGAGCAATAAAAGCCTTTTCCCATAAGTTGCACAGTTCGTATACACTTGTCTGGCCTAAATGGTACAGACTAGCTCAAAGTCTAAAAACCTATAAAAAGTTATCAGGAAGAACATTCTTAAGGCTCCAAGGTTTTCTCCTTGGAACTGACCAAAAGCCAGTCCTGAAGAGAGGTCTTTGTTTGGAATTTACAAGGTCTGAGTCCTGCAAGCTTGCTGAATTAATTCTCGTCTGCCCAAGTGTCGAAACAATCTTTTCCTTGTGGAGAAGGAGAGGTCCTTCCAAACAGGGTTCGTTTTCATGTTTATGTACAATAATTTTCCATTGATACCAATTATCTACAACTTGCAGAGGTGAAAATAGCTCCCATTGAATCAGAATTGGCTCACATTGAAAGTGTAGTTCACTAGTGCAGCCCAGAGGAGGCAAACCTTGGGCATTGTGGTCCAGCAAATCAGCTGAAGTTCTTTTACTACAGTGATCATCCCTTAGTAAGTTCATGCAAAATACTGTGGAGCAGGATATTAATTCACAAAACCATGGATTTTCAACCTTATGATTTTCTGTTCTTTAAGAAGTATCTCAGGGTGGTAAGGGCAAACTATAACCCCAACCATCTCTTTCTGCAGATAAGGTTGCTCCCCTCCTGAGCCATCTCTTCTAACAGCTTTCAATTTGCTCTTTGAGTTAGTAGTAAACTAAGGGGTTCTTTTTCTATTTGAAGTTTTGCTTATATAAGGTGTCTTCTCATAAGTTTCCCTGGGAAATGTATTAAATATAAAACCTGAAATATTTTTCTAATAAGGTTACATGTATGTGTGTGTGTGTGTGTGTGGCTGTGCGCTCATGAGTGTGTTTGAGGGAGATGGTGTCATTTACAAGGCAATTGAAGATGCTACAAACAATATGGGAGCAGTGGCGTTGGTTGCTATGGGTAAGGAAAGCTCCCCAGGGTTTTAAGGAGGTATCCTCAAAACAGAGTCAATCCTGTATAACTCTATCATTGAGAAATGTGGCCAGTCATTTTTCTCTTTTAAAAGGGGGGCGGTCACTCAACTTCTGAAAGAGATGGATAACCATAGATAAAGAAGGATCTACTTCTGAGTGTGGGGGGAGGGTTATAATAAAGAGCAGGTAAAGTATAGTTCCATTTATGTACTAATGTATATACATAGAAATGATCTAGATGTGTATACATTGCAGACAATAGTTTTTCTGGGACTATTGAGATTATGGATGGTTGTAATTTTCTTTCCTTTGCTCAATAAATTCTAAATGTCCTATGATGAACATATTTTATTTAATAAGAAAGTGAACAGAAATTTTTTTTTGTCCTAATGAAATTCAGGAAAAATAAGAGAACACATGTTGTCACCTCCCACAGTGGCAAACCTCTTGAGTTCTAAGAAAGAAAATGCAGTGAGTAAAATTGGGTTATATCTGGTACTTCGCCCAGTTGTCCTAAACTCAAGTTCTCACTTTATCAGTCATTGATCTCTCTCAAGTTAAAAAAAGGTGGGGATGAAGAGGATATGTTCTTAATGAATTGGAAAAGTTAAAAACTGCTACATTTGAAGAGAAAAGTGGCACTTATCAGACTAAAGCCAAAGGCAATGAGCGAACAATATGAGTTTATTCTAAGATTATTTGGACAGCTTCTTTTTTGTGTTGACAGAAATACATGGAGGTAAATTGGCTTGATGCAGAATTTCTCAGCTTTGACATTACTGATCTTTTAGGCCAGATAATTCTTGGTGACACTGTTCCATGCATTCATTATAGGATGGTTAGCATCATCGCTAGCCTTTACCACATCCCAGCAGCAACACTCAATTTGGGACAACTGAAAATATGTCCAGAACCTACCAAACATATCTTGGGACCGTGTTCTCCTTAGTGAGAACCACTGCCTTAATGAACCACTTGTCTGGAATTTCTATATGGGAGGCTTTGTAAGTTAGAATTATTTTTGGTGGCCTGTGAGAGATAAACCCCAAATAATGGTTCTTCAAAGGATTATTTCTTATGTAACAGAAATCTGAGAGTGGGTCATTCAGAGCTGTCATGGCAATTCCATGGGTTCTTCAGATTTCAATTCCTGCATCTCCTACACTTGGCTTCATTTCTCAGTCACCTCATCGTTCAAATGGGTGCTGGATATCTAGTCACCACAACCATTTTCCTGGCAAGCCAGAAGAGGAAAAACAAAGAAGTCTGAGAAGACCATATTTTCCTTTAAAGAGTATTCCTGAAAGTCCTTTACTCTTTCACTTCATTTCATGGTCTAGAACTTTGCTACACCGCGCTCACTTAGCTCACTCGTGTAGTCCTGTAGTTAAGCACATCATCTCTCCAATCTCTGTTGGAGTTTCCATTAGAAAGTAGGTAAATGGATATTGGGGTTACATTCTCTTAACATTCTATATAACATTATGGATGGAATTTTCTAGAAAGTTGAGTCCAAATAAAATATTACCAATTACTATAGAATATCTGTTGCAAAATAAAATACAAATGTTAAAGTAAAAACAATCTATAATTGAGTTGCCTACATAATAGAAATTAGAAAAATACTGGTTTTAACCCAGTATTTGGAAAACCATCCTAAACCATTTATATTGCTGTCTAGGCAAGTATAGTATGGTGAATATCATTAGGTCTGTCTGCACCATCTGGTTTCCTTACAGAAGACTTTAGTTGGTGTTCTCCTGAGTGCAGAACCTGAGATAGTGATTTCTGTGAAGGTAGTTCATTTGGAAAGTCCTCTTATGGAACAGGAATAAGAAGATGAGACCAAGAAGGAAAGGGAGATAATACAAGGATTTTTTTTTTTTTTGAGGATGTATTTTGCAAATTTTTGTAGTATCCCCTGAGGAGTCTTATGTACTTCATAAGGAAAACAAAAACAAAAACAAAACAAAACAACCTATCTACCTGGCTGTCCAATGTGATGAGAAGACCTTGGTATGGGCAGGGATGACCAGGTGTTGCTCTTTAACGGGGAGAAGGATGTTGTTGTATGGTTCTATTGGTGAATGGTGGTGGCTGCTAGGTAAGCTGGTGCATGGACAGTGTCTTCAAATGACCATTTTGTTACCTATTAAGTTACATGCTGCTTGGTTCTTCTTCACTTGGTATTGGCTGAGTCAGTCCTCCAAGCACTTGCCCAGTTTAGAAAGTTTATGACAATTTATTTATGTATTTAAACCACTGCAAGGAGATAGCTGGAAATCTAGACTCAGTGGAAATTGCTGGCCTCTGTCTTCATGTAGTCTAAGAGCCTCTTTCTCACCCTGCTGACTCACCAGTTGTGGGTTTTGTATTTTAGCTACCTGGGAGACAAAAAAAGAAAAGCCTTTATCTAAAGATTCCATCCTCACTAGTCAATAATGGCTCCAAAGGTACTGATCCTCTTGAACTCCTGAAATGCTCATGAATGTGTGTCAGATGCATGAGACGGTGTCGTACTTCCTGGAATCAAAAAAGTGAAAGCTCAGTTGTGTGAATGGGATGTACCTCCAGACTGCCTGCATAAGGCCAGTTGAAGGCTTCAAAGAGATTGGTCCTTGAGAAATGGCTGGAGCAACAGGTGGGACATGTAGAACTAAGGTGGCACACAAGCAGGTCGGACGCAGTTATTCTGATGATGAACTTGATTTGACTTTTCTGGAGAATGGATGAAGCTTTTTAGTGTTAAAGCATAACTTGATTACCACTAGTCTGGAGAGCAGTTATCCAGAATAGTGTTAATTTGGAAATAATATGTGGGAGATATACACGAACCCATAAACATGTATATTCATATCTTCTATTTTTGTATTAGATAGTTTAGGACATATTTTTCAAAGTGTATAAGAATAGGAGTTAATACATGTAAGTGTTGTGTGTTTCTGCATTTGTGTCACTGTTAATGAACTATGCTAGCTTATTCCACTTTAGATTCTCTTTGGCCATTACCTGATGACTTCATGACCAGATTTGACTCAATAACTAGAAGAGGGTTATGGGTTATATAGTACCGAGGTGGTATAAAAACCTTCAAAGAAGAGTAACATATTTAATGTTGGAATTTTTGTATTGGTTGGAAAGTTGTCATCATCTTGAATGAACTAGTGATAAAAGAGTTCTACTTCCTGATTGATGGCTTTTTACCATTATGAAGGGTATATTCCTCATCAGTGAACCCTGGGAGAAAGTTGCTGGTAATTGTGTGTGTATAGTAGCAGGCAGAAATTATTGTTGGAGGGATGCAGGGGTGACTGTTGGTTAAGCATCTACCTTTGGCTCAGGTCATGATCCCAGGGTCCTGAGATCTAGTCCCACATTGGGCTCCCTGATTAGGGATCCTGATTCTCCCTCTGCCTGCTATTCCCCCTGCCTGTGTGTGCTCTCGCTTTGACAAATAAATATGAAAAATCTTTTTTTTAAAGAAATTATTGTTGATGTATCCAACCTCAGGATATTTGAAACCTATAGCCTGTATACATATTGTATAGGGACTGTTCTTTAACAACATTTACCTAGAGTTGAATCACTTAAGCTGTTGCTTATAGGAGCAGATCCCGGAGGTTAACTAGGATATAAATGTAATCTGTTCTGACCTTGAGATTGCCATTGGATTTTGACTTCTTGAAAAAAAAAATCATGATAGAAGTTTCTGATCTTGCCACTTTCATATATGGCTTGATAGAGTTCAGCTTAAATTCCAGGTAACAGAGTTTTGGGTAGTTTGAATTCTTGTAACAATTCACAGCAATTAGTTATTTTCGCTCAGCATTATGGTTTATAGTCCAAAAAGAAACCTAAGAGGGAGGTTTTAACTGAATAGGACTTTTTGAGTTGAAAATCCTTCAATTTCTATTAAACTCCCTCCCCCAAATTTTATAGCATGAGAACACACAATTCTCTAGATGCTTAGAAATCATTGCTTAACTCCCCGTGGATGCTTCTGGCTCTTAAGAAATAAACAATTTGATTTGAGCCAAAGGGAAGAACAGGCATAGAAACACAGCTGGGGCATCAAAGCAAAAAACATCAGTAAATGAACAGAAGAGAGATCACACTTGCTGAAATTCTCACGGAAAATATGACAGGAGAGGTTTGCTGAAAACAGTGGGAACAAGAGAACCAGTAGCCAAGTGATTTTCTTTCAATTGCATCAAGTATTGAGTCTGTGTATCTAAAGATCTGGTTTCTGTTTACTGAGTCCTGAAGTAAGGGAGTTCACCTATACCCCTGCAACAATAGCCTATATCGGCCTGAAGTTACTTAACATTTGCGAGAAAAGCTTCAAATAGCAGCAATAAGGAATGTTAAGCTAATCCAGACTGTTGGCCTGTGTTCAAGAATGATGGGTGGTTCATTCTTTCCATCCTCAATACTCCTGCTCCATATCAGCCAGCCCTCCAATACGAATGGTATTTAAAAAAAAAAAAAAAAAAAAAAAAAAAACCTGGCCTATCTTATCTCTGTAGAGTGGGAATTCCTGAAGGAGTCTTGTACTTGCCTAGAACAAGTAACTAGAACAAGAACAAATTCCTAAATCCTCAGCCTTCTCCTTTTCCTTTGGATCAGGTAACTTTTCCAGGTCAGGTGGGTAAGAAAAGAAAAAAAATAAATAAAATGGAACTCAGTGAATAGAATCTGTGGGGCTTCAGCAAAGCTTTTAGTAGACCTTAACTTAGCTCCTTGAAGAGAATAGAGCTATAACTGGCGTCCTTGTGCTCTATTGTAAATTGGACGATCGTCTAGAGATATTCCCCCTCTCCTCACCTTATATGGGAAGAATGCATTTGCTTTCCCACTCATTGTGACCTTGAGTGTGTGATTTATTTGATGGGATATTAGCAAATGAGAGTTGAGGCTTGAAATGTGTCTGTTTAAGATTGTTGTGGTATATATACACAATGGAATACTATGCAGCCATCAAAAGAAATGAAATCTTGCCATTTGCGACAACATGGATGGAACTAGAGCGTATCATGCTTAGCGAAATAAGTCAAGCAGAGAAAGACAACTATCATATGATCTCCCTGATATGAGGAAGTGGTGATGCAACATGGGGGCTTAAGTGGGTAAGAGAAGAATAAATGAAACAAGATGGGATTGGGAGGGAGACAAACCATAAGTGACTCTTAATCTTACAAAACAAACTGAGGGTTGCTGGGGGGAGGGGGGTTGGGAGAAGGGGGGGTGGGGTTATGGACATTGGGGAGGGTATGTGCTTTGGTGAGTGCTGTGAAGTGTGTAAACCTGGCGATTCACAGACCTGTACCCCTGGGGATAAAAATACATGTTTATAAAAAAGAAAAAAATGATTGTTGTGCCCTTGTGTTCCTGCCTTTCTTCATATAAAGATGTGTCTTGCTTAGCCTTTGGTCCAAGGATCATGAGAGGTTTGTGGAACTGGTCTGAAATGAACCATGTCCTAGAATCCAGCTTAAACTAAACAAAGCTCTCGGCAATCTGCAAAGGCAGGACCAATAAATAACTTCTTGTATGTAAGCTGCAGGTATTTTGTGATTTTTAAGCCTAGGTTAGCCTACTGTTTTAATTAGACTGTATTTAGGGGCCAGAGCAATGTGGGGAGTAAGGAGACCTCTTCCTTCCCCTCTCATCTCCATGTTTTTCACATGGGTGATCTAGTGTTGGGAGTGCCGTTTTGCTTTTTTCTACCAGAGCCTAAAATTATTTTGATGACCTGCCAAAAGAATAAAGAAGGTAAGATGTGAGGGCATGTTTGAAAAGAAATCACTATGTTCATTCCTTCCCAGGGTGTAGAATCAGATTCTGCATTGGGCTTAGTGCTAAAGGTCCACAAATATTTCTTATGGAGGCATAAATCCTATATAACTAACTTTTCCCCAAATCATCAGCTGCTACTTTTAAAAAGGGCTGTGGCACAGCACAAAGTTGATCTCAGATTTGATGAGATCTTAACATGTAGAACAGTGTCCATGTTTCCTGGGCTACCTGTCTCCTCTCTGCCTCTGGGATCAGAGGAGTCAAGGATCACTTTTATGCCGTATGCAGCTCTGTTCCTAGAATATCTGATCACCTCATGTTTATTATTCTATATCTTTGACTAAATACATTGGCAGTTTTTAGTGGAAGTAGATAGATCTATGGCCTTTTTCCCCCCAAGTTTTTATTTAAATTCCAGTTAATGTATGGTATAACATCAGTGTATTATTTTCAGGTATAGAATCTAGTGATTTATCACTTACATACAACACCCAGTGCTCATCACAGATACCCTTCTTAATCCCCATTACCTATTTGACCCATCCCCCCACGCACTTTCTCTCCAGAAACCCTCCATTCTTCTCTATAGTTAAGAGTTTTTTGCCTCTTTTCTAAAATAAATACTGTAAGAAAATATAAGGCAGGGGCCTCAAGTCAGAAAGAAATATTCCCCTCAGCTTAAGTCTTCTCAGTCACTGGATAGAAGAGTGTATAGATCAAAGAGCCCAAGTGTCCATTGACTGATGAATGGATAGAGGAGATGGGCTATACACACACACAATGGAGTATTCTTGCTGTTTACAAAGACATAGTTGGAGCTAGAGTGTATTATGTTAAGCAAATATATCAGAGAAAGACAAATACCGTATGATTTCACTCATATGTGAAATTTAAGAAACAAAAAAGATGAATGTGGCAGGCGTGCAAACTTGCAATTGTACATCTTTTTTCCCTCTCTTCCTTTTGAGATAAAAACCTGATGAGAGGCTGGGTGAAGATTTATAACTGGGGGGTATCTTTCTGCAGGACTTAGGAGCCATCCCTCTGAAATGTAACTATTAAAGAAGACTGCTGGATGCCTGGGTGGCTCAGTCAGTTAAGCAATGATCCCAGGGTCCTGGGATTGAGTCCCACATTAGGATCCTTGTTCAGTGGGGAGTCTGCTTCTTCCTCTGCGTGCTGTCCCCCTGCTGGTACTCTCTCTCTCTCTCTCTGACAAATAAAAAAATACAATATTTAAGAAAAAAAAAAAAGATTGTGCTCCTTTCCTCCATCCTCAGTAGAAGGGTAGGAACTTGATCAGATAACATATTGGGCCATAGATAGCCTAATGGCATTGACCTACTGCCTTTGAATGTTGTGGTGTATTTTGCCACTAGCTCACCTCCATACCAAACTCCCTTGCCTTCTGTTTAAGTAGAGCTGAATTCCATTTTTATCCCCCTATTGCAATTATGTTCATTTTCCTTGCTTCTTTAACCATTCCAGTGAAATTTTTCTTTGATTCCAGAGTCCATCTGAAATGTTGTAACATACCACTGAACAATGGCCATTGCTGAGTCCCCAGAAGATAGCAGTTCTACTAAAAGATGTACAGTTACAGGATAGCTACATTCAGTGGGACAGTGTTCTGAAAGAGAACTTTGAGTGTAGACAATTGCTGGGCATCTTAATGGATGAGAGTAAATGGAAAGAGCAATAACAGATTTGGTCCTGAGCTCATGAGATTTCTCTACCCTAGGGACTTCTTGATTTCTCTTGGAAGACTTGGAGGCACCTTGTGTGTTTGAGTGGAAGTAGAGGAGTGTTAAACAGGTGAGGATGGAGAATTTGGTAGGAATCTGAGTGTCCACGTCAATGGGACATTTTCAGTTCCAGAAGAGATAAGTCTGAGACCTATAAGTTATCACACTTATTTTTCATGATCTAACCAACTTTTACTTTTACTCTAGCAGTGATGTTTATAATAATGACATTTAACATTAGAAAAAGATTAGCTTTAAGTATGACAGAAAACCCTAAGGAATACTTAGTCTAAATAAGTGGGAGATTGATTAATCTCTCACTTAAATCTGGAGGTAAATAGTCCAATGCTAGTATGCTAGCTCCACAATAGTCAGATTAATCTCCCTAGGTCACCATAGTACCATCCATAGGATTTGGTCTCTGTCTTCATGGTTCAAGATCACGATGCTCCAGAAAGGGATGAAGAAGGAGATGAAGAGTGTGTATCAGCTGTCTTTTAATGAAAGTTCTCAGAATGTCAATAAATAGTCCACTTATATTCCATTGTCTGGAATTTTATTATAGCTACAAGGGAAGCTAAGATAGATGCTAAGGCCTGAAGTCTTCTAGGTGCACATAAAACTTAACTAAAAATGTTTATTGTAATAGAAGAACAGCATTATGGGACAAGTAAGAGTCTGACAGATTGTCTCATCGGCTGTCTGAATTACCTACACACCCTTCTTTCCACATATGGAACTGCTTACCACCTTTCCAAAAGAATCTATTCTTCAATGTCCTCTATCTCAAAGTCTAGAGCCTCTAATATTATAACACTTTTGGGAATGTTTTAGATACATCTTACCTTGCTCTGGAAGTTGGTAAAAGATGAATTTGCCTCCCATTTTGCAATATGTCACAGTGGAGTGGAGATAAGATTATAACCATAAAAAGTCCCATTTTGAAAAGAGGGGCAAGTGTCACTCATAGCAGTAACCAGGTCACTGGGCCTAGTGACAGCTGCTCTTTTTACTGGTTAACTGATTTGGGAGACTATCTGGAAAACATTCTTTGTGCTTTCTAGAAGGGATCTTTGTGGTCCCTGGCCCTGTCATCTTGGGAGTTCTTCCTTATATCTCATCCTTCCTTCCTGTGTCTGATGTAGGCATTAGACATCTTATCTCTTGGGAACTACACAGCTTTCATACTTTGTTTCCTGCTAGTGCAGGTTAGAGGGCCCAGAGATGGTGTTAGGAAAGGAACACTTGCAGATTTTTGTAAGGCCAAGCTGCTGCTGCTGCTGCTGCTGCTGCTGCTTCTTCTTATCATTATTTTAAATAAAGAGGCTCCCAACTTATGTGCTATGTTAGCCATGGCCAACCATGACTACACATAATTCTTGAACTACTTGATCCTTGATTTACCAACATTTGAGTTTGGCCCATTCCCCCTCAACATCATGTGATATCCCTTGAAGAGATCTGTATCCACCAGCATAAGATAGGAATAGACCTTTCTAAAATCTCAGGGGGCTTGGGGTGGGGGGGCAGAAGGGAAGGTTTGGCGGGAAAATCATTGCAGTAGTCACACAGAGACTTGGGCTGGCAGAGTTGCTTTTAAACCTATGCTTCCAAAATCATCACAGAAGCAAGGGAATAGACTGAGCTGTTGACTGGTTTTAATAATTCTGTTAAGAAATTGTGTCCATTCCACGCACATTTTATTGCCCATAGAAAGATTCTCATCCACATCTAACTCCACAAAAAATGAAGATGAGCAATCCTAGGTGTATTTAAGGTAAACAGTTGTAATGACTCTGTTACTTGCAGTAATGAGTTTAGCTGGTAAGGCATATTCCTTAATCAGGTCTTTGTAACTGAGATGACTTCCATTAATCTTTCCCAAGGAGATGGCAAAGCATTTGTTTTAGAAGGTGTTTGAAAATCTTGAGTTTTCAAGTTTTACCTTCTATTCAGATTACTTCCTTAAGGCACTCTGTTTATTGAAACTGCCTCAGCTTTTGGTAACAAAGAAGTTGACCTTTTCAATGCCAAGAGGATCTATATTAACAGGTTCTCCACTACTGCAGATTTTAGGACAGGTATAGAAAACTACTTATAATTCCATCTCTCTTCCTTAGTCACAGAAGAATTAGCTAGGCATATTTATGCCTGGAGAAAGATTTTGCCTCCATTGTGACACATTTCTGTATGATAATGTAAGTAAAATGTGATGTACATCTTCTGAGAGCCTTCCTTACAAGATACTAGTACAAGCTATTTGTCACTTTCCCATACCTCCCTCCATTTTGCTGCTTCTTGATGGCCTAATCTTGAAAGCTAAATGAATGCCATCACCAAGGAAAGATAAAGTGGTGATCTGGAAGAATTTGTCCCTGAGGACTTTGTGGAGCAGAAATATTAGACTGCTATAGACAGAATGGGTCCCTCTGATTCATAAAGTGGTAACCTAATCCACAATGTGATGGTGGGATCCTGGGGAGGTGATTAGGTCACGTGGGTGGAGCCTTCATAAATGGGAATTGTGACTTTTATAATAGAGGTCCAGACAGCTTCCTTCCCCCTCCCCCTTTCTTACTATGTGAAGACACCATGAAAAGCCAGCTGTCTATAAACCAGGAAGTGATGATCACTTACTAGACATAGTCCACTGGTGCCTTGATTTTGGACCTTTCAGCCTCAAGGATTGTAAGAAATAAATGTTTATTGTTTACAAGTCCCTCAGTTCATGTTTTGTTGTTGTTGTTCTAGCTGCCTGAGTAGACTAAGACCCCTTCCCACTAATGTCCTACAACAGTACAGCGATGGAAACTAGAAGAAATTGCTTTCTGTTTTTGAAAACTTGGCTTTCCTAACTAGTAATATTGGTTCTAGTCCTTCTACTTCTACTTGTTTTCAGCAGAGGAGGCCTTTTAGGCCATCACCTTCTACTCAGTCCAGCTTTCTACAGCCCAAGATGAAGGAGTTCATTCAGGTCATTGCTACTTACAATCTGATTCTTAGGGTTGGTTTCAAGGTCATAGATGCAACCTCTTAAAATGTCCAAATAGCTGGACTCTTGGCTTCCCGTAGCTTCCAGGATGAATATGTGATATGGGATTTGTGCTTCCAGAAGGTTTTTGGGTAGCTGAGTATCTTCACTCTTCTCAGATAAGTACTTTCACTAAAGAGGATGGGATTACTCTTTGCTTTTGAGTGCTAACTAACCTTTTAGGTTTTAATGAGGAAGTCAAATGTAATAACTGAGGACAGGGTGGCTGAGATGGTTAGCTTTTATTGTACTACTTCTTTTCAAGGCCTACCTAAAATTTACTTTATTAGATGTTCACCTAAGTGAAATTTGTCAGTCTGAATCCTTCAACTAACTTCCCAGAATATTAACTTCTGGCTCACATTCCTGTCAATTTCAAGATTTTATTCAGAAATATCTAATATTTGAGACTGAAGAATCGTGAATGTTGATAAAACAATATTAAATCTAAAAATATCTTATGACCTCTCTTAGGGCATAACCTGGCCATCCAACAAAGAGTATGAATATTCAAATTCTCTAGATCTAAGGTCTATTTTCCTGTAACAAGTATTTATTTATCTTTGTCTGGGGTTTCCTAAAAGCTAACTGAGACTAGACGGATATTTTCAACATCCCATTACTTATTATTTTAAAGGTACAACCCGGCAGATTTGTCATTATTCTCATAACAGACCTTTTTTGGTAGAGATGGAAAAGGCTTATTTCAGTTGGTGCTCTAGTCCATTTTTCTTTGTGATGCTTTTTCAGGATGTCTCCAGATTTAAAGGATTTGAATATCTACAAAGACCTTGTCGGGGAATCATTTGAAAGCTATTTGTAACCTTAAGTGGTTTTTCATGAGAATGGATAAAGAGCATGCTAAGACTAAGCAATCTAAGAAAACTGTACTTTCAGAATTTTTAGAACATTGTGTTTCAAGGTGGCTGTTTAAATAACGGCATTGCTGTTTCAGAAACAAAAAGGAGAAAAGAACTCTGAATCAGGAAGCAGAATTAATTAGGGAAGAAGTAATATTCAGTCTTCATAGTTTTAACCACCATCTCCATGAGAGCTTTCAAATGAATGGAGAAAGTGTTGGGGGCCACAGTCCTACCTGGCACCCCAACCAGTGGGTTAGAATTGACCCTCCGATCCTCAGGCTTCCTCTAGTTTCTCTTTAAGCTTCTCTTTGGTTGCCGATGGGACAGACCAAGATTTCTCAAGAACATAAGCTCCATCATAACAGTGACGTTATCTGTCTTGTGTTTTGTTCTTTATGTATTCCCAGAGCCTAGAATAGTTCCTAGCATACTTGATTCTCAAAACAAATGTATACATATACATGGACAACTCTTTGTGTGAGCAATTTTATTATACAAGGGAAATTGTTTCTTCTAAAGAGTTTTTCCAGATTTCTTCCAAAGGTAACTCCATTAGCCTTCTATTTTACTATTGAAATCTGAAGTCTGAGCATGTAGAAGATTGTCTTACGGAAAGTCATGCTGCAAAGAAAATAGAGCACCCTGTCCTGGCTAGCTCCCTTCCACTACAGTCTGAAGCCCAAACTTTATCTCATTTTTTGTACCTAGAATTACATATACTTTATTATATATGCTATATAGAATTAATAAAATACATAAGTCTACATAGAAATGGAGAAAACCATACGATATAAAGGTTTGAATCTGAGAAATGATATTTTATTATTTGGATGGAGGGGTGAGAATATTGTGGTGCCTGGGAAAACAAATGTCTGCTTTGGCAGTCCCTGAATCTCAACAGTTTTATGCAAACAAAGCATGAAGGGGGGGGATATATAGACATCCTAGTGTAGAGTATCCACAGAGAAAGATGTTTGTGTCTTACTGAAGAAATAGCACTGTTGAATATGCATGAGATCCATTTTACCTCCCTGCAGGCACAAAATATTTGTATAAATATGAAATCTGTGCATAATTATGTGAAAGCAGACATTCCCTAGAGGCTAAATATGCTAACATAGTAAGAAAGGTCTTAACCTCCTGTAGATTTTATTAAACGAATTCAAGTCATTGAGAGGATGTAAACATCAAGTACGAGCACATTACTTTAGGGTGGTCCAAAGGAGCAGAACCAGAAATAATGAGACTGTGCTAAGTATAGACAGGTTACAGGGGAACATTTTTAACTATGTTGTACTTTACTCCATAGCAATGCTTTCAGAAATGCTTTCAAGCTAAAATTCAGTCTAATGAAATCTATTAGACCGAAATTACCTTTCTGGGGACATGATGAAAGTCTTATTCCCTGAAATGCTGAATGCGAATTGACTGTGTTTCGATCCATCTTAAAATTGGATTGAATGTAGAAAGGCAAAAAGAACATGTATTAGGTTATCTGCTTTGTCAGAGACTGGTGTGTGACCTTGGACGGTAAATTCAATGGCTTAACATTCCCTTATTTTCCTTTAAAAATACTGCTTCATATTCTCTGTCTATCATGGTTCTAGATATTACACGATTCTTGCTTTCACGTTAACAGGAGTTTCTCCTTCTAAGAAGAAAGATTTCCTTTTTCCTATTCTGTAGTCGAATGTACAGCGTCTTCCAGGCTCCCTACAACCACAATGGAACAATAGAAAGTCTGCTTTGGGTGGTGGAATATTTTAATGCTGGAGAACAAGCTTCCTAGTGCCTTCCTTGTCATCCTGTTCTGTGAAGTTACAAGTTCAACAAAATGCATGCCTGCTATGGGAGCATTATGTATGCAGTGTTTAGAATAACTGCTGGGCTGGGTAGATTTGTAGTGAGAAAAATAAAAGGGACAAAGTGCAAATCTCCTAAAACAAATCTCTTTTTTTGTTAAGAATTTCCTGTCTGATTTGGCCACCTACCTCTATCAAAAGTTGGGATGTACTTTGACAATATATGTTCTGATATATGCTGTAAAGTACAAACTCATCATTTTCATATTTATAATTAACTCATTGAGACTTTTAAGCTCCTTTTTAGGAAGAGGATAGCCCTAACTAGGTGAATCTTTGTGCAACCTTGGCAAGCTTCAATAGCCTGTCTTCTTCACCATCCTTTATTCATGGCCCTATTTATACTTTCTGGGTGAAGAAGCAACTGGCAGTTCTGGCCTAGAGCAAAATATTAATGTAGCAGGATCTTTCCATAGCACTCCGTGTTCCCAAATTGGTCAGGACCCAAAGCCAATGTATATTTGAGCCTATTTCTTCAAACCCTTCACTATTCTAAGACCTGAAATTCTTACTATCCCCAGCTCTTGACCTTTTGAAGGTTTAAGAGGCCAATTCCTTGGGTACCGATCTGGTGGGTACACCATATATATGGTATCTAAAACATGTTATCACATTGAAAAGGGTCAGATCTTCAGTGCAAAAACATCCTTGATACAGTGGTGGCAAGAGGTTTTCTTCCCCTCCAAACTGTGTTTTGAATACAGTCCTCTATAAAATACTGACCTTCTCAGTACACCCAAGCACTGTAGGATATGTTGAATACTAAGTTGATCATCTTCCTGCCTACCTTATAAATTTCCACTGAATCTTCATTTTCCACAGGATAAAGTAAACATTCAACAAGTGGCCTATGGAAACTTCCAGGACATGGATCATGGCCTACCACTCCCTAGTTTATGCTGTCCTTTCTCACATGAAAGCTCAGCCACATTCTGTTTTTTTAAACATTCTACATCTTTCCATCCCCTACCTGCAAGGTTCTGTCTGCCTTGCTTCACTGGATCACAGCTGTGGTCAGTATTTTTAATGATTCTCCTTAAACATTACCACTCTGCTTGTTTTTTGCCCTAACTTTTTCATATATATTTTTTAAATCCTTCTCTACCTTTTGAATATCCTTTTAGTCTAGCTACAAATACTTGAGTATTTGGCTCCTCTCTTCCATTTTAAACATGTATTTTGACTTGGTCTCCTAGATACCTCCTAAGGTGGTTTTCGGTTTACCAACTGCCTTGGTATTGCATGATTTTAGTCCCTTGTCTTCTCTCTTTTTTTTTTTTTTCTTTTAAAGATTTTATTTATTTGACAGAGAGATCACAAGTAGGCAGAGAGGCAGGCAGAGGGAGAGGGAAGCAGGCTCCCCACTGAGCAGAAAGACTGATGCGGGGCTGGATCCCAGGATGCTGAGATCATAACCTGAGCCAAAGGCAGAGGCTTAACCCACTGAGCCACCGAGGCGCCCCCCTCCACCTTGTCTTCTCTTAACTGGCTACTGTATCATGTTCCTTAATAGATTTCCAGTGTCTTATTGTCTCTTCAAATGCAACCTTGATATTGCAGCCAAGAATGTTCTATCAAAAACAAATTTAGTTCTGCTAATATGTAAAACTATTTAAAAGATCTCACCTTTCTGTTACCTGAACTGTTCACTTTTGAGAATAAAAGGGACTGCTGTGAATACACAGCCTACTGGAGGGCAAGTACAATCCGTGACTGTGCCAGGCAAACCTGGATGAATCATCACACCTCTGTAGGATGTTTAAAAACCTATCCAAGTTGTTAAAGAAAACAGAAAGCCCTCTACAATATGGTGCTTCCAGTCTCCCCATTATTATCTATGAATTCCAAATCTGGTACCCTGTGTTCCAGTGGTTCTGTGCTTTACTTCTTGCAAAATCTTCCAATTGAAATGTTTCTCCTTTTTCCACCATCCTTCCTCTGACTTAGGAAGACTTCAGAGATCTCTGCCTTCTCCAAGTTATCTTTCTCTAATCTCCAGTGATACCACATGCCCATATGTCTTTGCCCTTGTGATATTTTTTTATCTTAGAATATGAACTGCTTTAGGACAGAGAAATGTCATTTATTTTGTATTAAGATCTTTCAGGATGCCTAGGACAAATAGAAGGTAAACAGTTTGTGGGGGTTCCTGTGGCTCAGCTGATTTAAGTGTCTGACATCATTTCAGCTCAGGATCTCAGGGTTGTGAGATTGAGCCCTGTGTTGGGCTCCACACTGGGCTTGGAGTCTACTTAAGATTTTTACCCTCTTCCTGTCCTTCTGCCTTTCTCCCTTAAAAAGAGAGAGAGAGAGAGAGAGAGAGAGAGAGAGAGAAGAGAAAGAGAAAAAAAGGAATAAAAGTAGTTAAATCAAAGGTCCTCCTGTGAGTAGGTACAGGGATTTGGCACTTAACTACCTAAAATTTTTAGAATCCTCTTCACTAACAACCTTACACCTAGTTTCTCACAGTGAGACCTCATATTGTGTGTTTTAGGGCTTTAAGCCCTATTTTTCCAAAAATATCTGTCTATTCCAATTCAACTTTTCAGCCATTTTATTTCTTTGTTTCTACATTTTACTTGTTAAGTCTACCCATAGTTACTCTTTTTCTCTGTTTCTTTAAATTCTGTCTGCTGACCATTTCATTTTTATCTTCCCTCTGAGATACTAGGGACTGGTAAGAGAGTACCTTAATAGCCTCAGTCCAAATCAGTCCTCGTGAATGTTTGGCCATTTTAATTCATCTTTATCAACTCTATAGAACTATAACTCACAAACAATAAAACTTACGCATCAAATGTAGAATTTGCTGATAAATGCACATATCCTTATAATTGACACATCTGTAAAGATACAAATTTACTTTGTCTCAAAGTTTTGTGTACCTTTGTAGTTATTCCACACTGTCTTCTGTCTCAGGCAACCAATGATCTAAAAAAAATTATAGATAACTTTTGCAAATTATACCATTTTATATAAATGGAAGCATACAATATATTTCTGTGCCTGGCTGCTTTTGCTCAAAGTAATTTTTTGAAATGTTTTATCATTGGTTGTATGATTATTTTGTAGTTGTTACTGTATGGTTGGTCATTGAATAGTTATATATTTTATTTATGTGTTTACTTGTTTATGGTCATTTTGCTTTCAGTTCTTGTGTTACAGATAAAGCTGCTATGATCATTCAGGTACAATAATTTATGTGGATATCACTTTTCCTTTTTCTGGGGTGAATATTTAGGGATGGGATTGCTAAGTGACATGGTAGGTATATGCTTAACATTATAAGACAATGCCAACATGTTTTTGAAAGTAGTTGTGACATTTTATACTTCCAGTATTCTAGAAATTCCACATCCTCACCTACCCTTGATATCCTAGGTCGTTCAAATTTTAGGCATTCTAGTGGATCTAGTATTTATGAGCTGATATCTCATTGTGGTTTGAATTTACATTTCCATGATAGCTAATACTGTTGAGCAGGTTTTCATGTGGCTATAAGCCAAATACATATCTTTTGTGAAATATCCTAGAAATTTTTGCTCAATGTTTATGGGGTCGTTTAATTATTGAGTTGAAGGACCCTTGGCTATTTTAGAGTTGTATTTTCAAAGCTTAAAGTTTTTTTTGTAAATTCTTTAAAGTAAGCCTGCTAAAATTGTATAGAATTGGCTTTATAGATCAATCAGGAGAATATAGACACTGTAGCAATAGTGTCCATTAACATGAAAAACTTGATTTACTTAGGTCTTATTTCTTTGTTCTCAGCTATTTTTATAGTTTTTAGGTCAGAGGTCTTGTATATATTCCATTAAATTTATTTTCAATTATTTTAACACTGCTTGAGGTAGTATTTCCTTCTCCAGTTGCTTGTTACTGCGTATAAAAATACAATTTTTTAATTTACATTAACCATGTTACTTATTAATCCTAGCAGGTTTTTTGGTAGGTTTTTTTTTTAAGAACTTAGGTAGATCTCTCTATGAAATCATATTTTTTTCAATATATGTATTTTTGTATATGACTGCTATTTTTCTTGCCTTAATGCACTTGCTAGTACCTCTAGCAAAATGTTGAAAAGATGAGATGAGAATTGACATCCTTGACTTGTTCCCACTCATATGGGGTAAGTAGTTATTTGCCATTAAATAGGATAGTGCTATAAGTTTTCAAAGATACCCTTTATCAGACTGAAAAAATATTCTATTCCTAGTTTGCGTTTTTGTTATGAATGAATACGGAGTTGTGAAGTTGGAGGCAGGGGTTCCAGGATAACAACCAGGCAAGGAATACTACAAATTGTCAGCAGCCACCAGGAAATAGGCATGGGATGGATTCTTTCAGATCTTTAAGAATAAACCAGTCCTGCTGAAACATAGATTTTTGGACTTCTGGCCTCTGGAACTGTGAGAATAAATGTTTCTTTTAAGCCATCTAATGGGTAGTAATTTGTTATGTAATCCTTAAGAAATTAATCACCTTGCAATGGGTCAGTCAATCATTAAAACCAATATTTGATTTGTAACTTTCTTTAATGTTGTCTATCTGATTTGTGTTCTGATTATTTCAACTTTGGGTTTAATTTTCTTTTAGTTTAAGGTGGCAACTTAGATCATTGTTTACATACCTCTCATCTTTTTAATTTAACTATTTATTTATTTATTTATTTATTTATTTTAAGATTTTCTTTTGTTTATTTGACAGAGAGAGAAATCACAAGTAGACAGAGAGGCAGGCAGAGGCAGGGAGGGAAGCAGGCTCCCCACTGAGCAGAGATCCTGATGGCGATGGGGGGCTTGATCCCAGGACCCTGAGATCATGACCTGAGCCACAGGTGGAGGCTTAACCCGCTGAGCCACCCAGGTCCCCTCTAATATAACCTTTTAAAGGTATAAATTTGCCTTTAAACATTACACTATCTCACACACTTTGGCATGATTTTACTAGTTTGAAATCCATTATAACTCACTATTTTTTTTAACCGCAGACTTGGAAGCATGGTATTTAACTTCTATTTAGGATGTTCCTATATGTGTTAAAGTTCTTCATTTCTAATTCAATTCCATTTAGGTCAGCTAACTAATACACAATTTTCATCTTTTGAAGTTTATTGAGTTTTATCTTAGAGCCATTGTATGGTTTGTTTTGATGCATTCTAAGTGCAACTGAAAAGTATGTTTAATCCATATTTGTTTTATATAGGAAATGTTGAATGAACTCAATTAAGTCAAGTAGGTTGACAGTTTAAATTTTTTTGATCAACTAGTCAATCTGACTTATGTTTATATATTTATCTCTTTAGTTGTTAGATTTTTGTTTCATGAATTTTAATCTCTTCTGAATTATCTAATTTATCATGGAATGACCTCTTAATTGTTGATAATGGTTCTTATTCTGCAGTCTACTCTTTAAGATACTCATGTAGCCAAAACAATTTTCTTATGCTTAACATAAACATGGAATATTTTTTTCCATATTTTTTGACTTATTGTATTTTTAACTTTCAAGTGAATCTCATATAGTTGTTTCAGTTACTGATTCCGTCTCTCATCTTTGTCTTTGAGTTGGAGTATGCAGACCATTTGCACTTACTGTAATTCTTGGTATGACTGGGCATTAGTATGCACTTTGATATTTGTTTTTTGTTAGTTCCCTTTTTTTCTCTAATCCTTTCCTACCTTTTAAGTAAACTTTTTATTCCATCTTATTTCTTTTATTGGGCTCTTAGCTATACTTCTTACACTGTTTTAGTGGTTATCCTAGAAATAATATGTATTAACTATCAAAGTGTATTTCAAATGAAAAAGACTATGTAATGGTTCTAAGTATGGCTTTGTTGAGGTTATTTGTCTCTGGATAAAAATGGCCAAACTGTCAATTCATAGTTTTTAATCATTAGAAATCAATCAATACATATATCTTCAGCTAGAGATTCAGCCAAAACAGACAATTTAAATAGGATGGGGGCATTCCCAAGCTCAATATTCCTACTGACACTTTTGTGACAATCTCAAAAAGAGATAATAAGAGGCAAGGGCTTACAGTTAATGAAAATTTAATCAATTCCAAATCAAATGAAGAGATGATAGACACAGAATACTCTGACTAAATTTAACCAGTTGGAATTATTTTTAAAGCCTTATTTTATTCATGCTCTTGAAATGAAGGATTTGCCTTTTAATAGGAAATCTGCATTCTCTTTTAACAGTAGAACACACTGTCCTTGACTTAGTTGTTCTCCAGAAAGTGCCTATTCATTTTTATTTTATGGATTTATTAGAGTTGAGACACAATTCACCATAAATCTATCAACAAAAGATGTTTAGAACTTATTATAAATATTTATAATATTGTCCTATACAGGTTAGAGTTATAAGTTGCACTGTTTTTAAATGTTTTAAAAACATAAGCTACAGCTTTAAAACCTCAAAATGAATTGGTAGAGTGGTATGGATGGCTTTATTCTAGAATAAAATGAGTGCTGTTTTTCTATGTATTCAACAAAAATTCATTAATATTCACAATATGCTATATTTTGGGGACACAGATCTCAGAATCCGTCTCCTTGATGGTGGGAGGAGAGAGAAACAAGTCAACTACTCTGTTAAATAATAAGATACATATGGAGGGGACAGTGGAGTACAGAGGAAGGAAATGCAGCCACCAAGTTTTCTTAGAGGAGATGTGGCTGGAGTTAACTCCTAAAGGATGAATATGAGTTCTCCAAGCAGATTATGGAGAAGATTATGGAGAGATACCTGTTACTGGAGATAGAGAAACATAGTATAAGAGGAACTGGCTGGGAGAGGAACCTGGCTCATCTCAGAAACTGCAGATGGTTTGGTAGGATTCCATGATAGACTACATTTTGGAAGAATGATGAAAGCTGAAGTCAAGAGGACCCAAATCACTTGGGACCCCACTGAGAGAACTTGGACTTCATCTTGTTAATGATGGGGAGAATTGGATGATGTAAGGGAAGGGAGCAGAGGGAAACGAAGGCCATTTAAGTTACAAAAATACATATCTAGTATTGGTCTGCCTTTGTAGTTTTCATATTTAAAATTGGGGAGTATTTTTTGTCTGATGACTTTATTATTTCTTCTAGGGAAGTTGTCTCAGGACCATTAATATAGAAAATACATTTGTTAGAAAATACTATATAACTTTTAAGCCACTGAACTGATTTGGAAGTATCTTTTATAAGTAGATAATCTCTGAATTGTACTTTTGGATTTTGGGTGACTTTTACTTAATTTGATATGATGATTTGGGAACTCCTGGCCCAGGCCATTTATTTTTTATGTGGTCCTTAGTGAGTGGTAGACCAGGTCTAGGTCTTCTCTTGAAATCATGAGCTGTGTGTCAGTGATGTGCTAGAGAATATTTCCTGCTCTGGTCAGTTGTTTTCCATTAGTCTTTTAACCTCAAGAAGAGTGATCTGACAGGTCTGACCTGTGATTGCTGCCAACCTGGTGGGATTGACCCTAACATCTGTGACTCTGGAAAGACCTAAGGAAAAAAAGTCTCATAAAAGAACTACTTTTGAAGCATTCAAGATGTCTCATTACTCCATTATTGCCCTCTAGCTACCTGCATTTCTGTTCCGGCAACCTCTGAAGGTGGGAATTTAATTTGTTCACTTTTACACAACTACCTTGTAAGTTAAAATAACTCGCATTAAGTCATTTCAAGTCTCCTTAATTTCCTATGAGAATAAGTATGACTTTTTCAATTTTGATGAGTAATATGAGACACAGCTTACAGCTAGTAAATTCTGCAGCAATATTCTTACTCCTTTGATTTATATTTTAGTTTTTTAATAATACACTCTCACAACCTGTGTGACACTTTCATTACTGTCTACATGCCTGGGGTTAAAGAAGAAGCTCACATGCTATATAGTGCCTGTGGAAAACAGTATGTATACTTCCTCAATTTTATGCTCATTTTAAAAAATATTACAGATTTCAGAAAGGTTTGAATGTTTTTCCCACCTGACAAGAATATACATCTAAATGAAATAGCTATGTATTTTTGCAAGATACTCATTAGTGACACATTGAAAAACTGGATTATTTAGAGGATTATTGCAGTGATTTTACCAACTCAGTATCAGAGTAGAATTATTTTCAAGTGAGCTCTCTGTTGAAGTGTGTATGTATATATAATTTTCTTTTTCTCCAAAGAATGTATTTTGTCTTTGGCTATAGTCCTCATTCATTAAATTTTGGAAAAACTGTTTATTTTTCAAAATAGGTAAAGCAGTTTTTTCCATATTTTCTAGGGCCTTTGTGAAGTGGGTATATTTTGATTCTGGGATTCTGGCCCCTGAATTATAATTCTAGCCCCTGTTCCACAGGATTTAAATTCCTGAAGGGAAGCGCCATGTTTTCTTTTGCATTCTTAGTCCCCAGCAATCGTTCCCATTACTCAGGTCTTTATTTCTAAAAGAAATCAATAGAACATTATTAACTCATCAGCCGTTGCCAGACTTGGAGCAATGGATTGTGAGTTCCATTTATTTACTGTTGTGTTCAAAACTTGAACAATATTTGAAGAGCAAAAACTTAGAGAAGGAGATAGTTGGCTAGGATATAATGTGTGTGCATAAGAGATGAAGTAAGAGTTTAGAGACATAAAATCACTAGAAATTGTTGGAAACTCTGAGAATGGCAGGGAGAATTGAATTTTCTTAAATTGTTATTTGACGGATTCTATTTTCAGTTTTATCCATACTTTGCTGGCATAGGCATAATCTTCAAATGGTTTTTATCTTTTTCTTATACATTTTATAACTCATTGATATATTCAGCATCATAACATCTCTCCAGTGGCATCTTTTTATGTCAGGGGAAGAGTGCTGTAAACGATGTGATTGTGATCGCTGATTGGCAGTAAAGCATCTGAAATTACCAGGTTTATACTGCTGAGAAGTGTCACTTATTACTATGGGCCTGATGTTGATCTTCTTGGGATGTTTTCTGGCATTAAGCAGGTTTCCTGCCTTGTCCTACACCCTTTCAGTGCTCCTCACATGACCAAGTCTCTAGTAATCTGAGAAGAAGAACTGGGGAAGGGTCTTCCAATATAAATCAGGGCATGTGGTCCTGGATGAAAATTTAACATTTACCTAAAAATCTTTTTGCCTCTCTCTCTGAGCTTAAAAGCTTAGTGTGTGCATGTAGTTACTTTAGGATAAAGTGAATAACTTTCCTCAGTTAATATTTATGCAATTTTCCCTTTTGATTTTCCTATGAATTAGAATATTAATTCACATGTTACCTAAGAAGTAAACTTCCGACTCAGAACCTGCCCCCCCGAAACCCACCCTCCAATAACAACTGTCCCTTTGCATGACTTCTGTGTTATTAGCATAATTGTCCCAACCAGAAGTCACTTTTGGGTGACATCTTTTTATATTACTTATGCTTGCTGAGAAGCAATTTGTTTTTCTTAGATTGATGACTTACTGATATTTCAGTTAGTAAAATAATGCTTAAATATCCCCCTTGAAAAACCCTTAAGTGCTCCAGGTACTACAGAAACTCCATACGGAGTGGCTTTTAGTATCGCACGAGGAAAATGCCCTAAATGATTTTATGACTCCTGGACTCCCAAAGGTCAACATTGTGATGAGTGGGGATAATTAAAATTTATAGGCACTAGGAAAAAAAGGTAAACCTTTGGGGGGGTGGGGGAGTGAGAATAGATGTTTTCATGAGCAGCTATGGGATGTACATGCATTTGCTACAGAGTATGCATGGGCTTTCTTCATTCTTTCTGTAGTCCTCAGGAGGGAAAAGAGGTCAGGTCCACTAAGTCTTACTCTGTTCCCAGACATCAACTGATTACTGACAAATGCAAGTGATTGAAGAACTCCATCTAGATTCTTTCTCAATTTTTAATTAGGTTTTTGTGTCATGTTTGGCATTATAGGAATACTTCCAGGAGTAGGGAATCCTGATAATAAGAGCAGAGACACTTTCTTCTCTACTATCTATCCCTTTTCCAGACTCCAGGAAATGTTTCCACGTCTCACATCTCAGTAATCCTTCCCTTTCTTTCCCAGACACCTGGCTTAACCTCTTTCCTGAGTATAGATGCTTCGGCAGATTCTAGCAGCTTCTGGCTGCCTTGCAAAATCGGAGTGCTGCAACAAGCCTGACTATCTGCTTAGAACATGTGTGTTTCACTGTGCAAAAAGGGGTGGGCTTGTGTGTGTGTCATGGGTTGGGAGAAGACAAATGAACTATAGATAGAATAGTCTCAGATACCTCAAATTACATGAAAAAGTGCTCAACATCATTCATCATCAGGGAAATACAAATCAAAACCACAATGAGATACCACCTCACACCAGTCAGAATGGCTACAATGAGCAACTCAGGAAACAACAGATGTTAGCGAGGATGCAGAGAAGGGGAACACCTTACACGGTGGGTGGGAATGTAAACTTGTGCAACCACTCTGTAAAACAGCATGGAGTTTCCTCAGAAAGTTAAAAATAGAGCTACCCTATGACCCAATGTTTGCACTACTAGATATTTATCCAAGGGATACAAACATGGTGATTCGAAGGGGCATAGGCACCCCAATGTTTATAGCAGCAATGTCCACAATAGAAGGAGTTCAGAAATCCAACAGAGAAATGAATAAAGATGTGATATGTGGTGCATATCCACGCACACACACAGACACACACACAATGGAATATTACTCAGCCATCAAAAATAATGAAATCTTGTCATTTGCAAAAATGTGGATGGAACTAAAGGGTATAATAATTTAATCAAAGACAAATACCACATGATTTCACTCCTATGTGGAATTTAAGAAACAAAACAGATGAACATCGGGGAAGGGAAGGGAAAAATAAAATAAGATGAAAATTGAGAAGGAGGCAAATCATAAAGAGACCGTGAGCTATAAAAGAACAAGCTGAGAGTAGCTGGAGTGGGGGTCGTTGGGGGATGGAATAACTAGGGGATGGGCACTAAGGAGGGCACTTGAAGTAATGAACACTGGGGGTTATATGCAGCTGATGAATCACTAAATTCTCCCACTGAAACTAATAATACACTATATGTTAATTAAACTGAATTTAAATTAAAAAATAAAAAAATTTCTATCAATAGGATTCATTTTATCATCACTAAGGCAGATATCAGTCGACCTCTTGGTCTCTTTATCAGAGATTACAGTTGTTAGAGACCTGGCATCATTTGGGCTTTTCTAAGGAGGCAGGAGGGGATAGATAAATTAGGACTGTAGAATACTTTAGCAAAGGAAAGATTCAATTTTAACAAAAATCATGTGAATGTGATATTTTTAAGGCACCAAACAGGGTAAAAAGAACGTTACAACAGCAATCACATTTTCACCAATAAAAGCACTTTCAGACAGCAGGTGTACCCATACAGGTGGTCTGGGTTTTGCACATTAGCTAAAAGTTTGGTCTGCTAGTATTTTCACAAGCCAAACAAAAGAAAACAGGGTCAATAGATGTGCTTCTTGGTGTTTAGACTATTCTATAGGTACTGTATTCCTTACCAGACTCTTTTTTTTTTTTTCCTTTTGCTTTATTAACTTATTTAAAAAAAAAAAAAAACTTACTGTGATTTTGTTCATGGGGATTCAACTGCCTGATTTCCAAAAAAACAGCATAAGGATTGTGATTACAAAGCAAGACTGTGGGGTGGAATGGGCATGAGTTAAAGGAGAAAGAAGATGCTATTTAGTCTCAGTAAAAGATAACCATTGAATTGGCAGTCGAGAGTGTTATAAATAGAATGTTTCTAATTGAAGAAAATAGGGCTGAGCCGACTGAATGATCGTTTGGCTACCTAGGTACAGGAAACTTGACAGAGCTCAATCTTTGCCATATCCTTGGCCAGTTTCAGATGTCCCAGCTATGTGGTTCTCACCTGCCACTTTGGATCAGGTAAAGTTTCTCATAAAACGTCTTCAGTATTGTCGATGTCTTCTAGAACAGCACCGAAATCAGCTAAGGATAAGAGTATTAGCAAAACCATATGGCTACAGCAGTGCTGGCTGATCAATTAGCTGCAGAAGGCTGAAACAGGTAGTCAGGATGCGATCAGTTCCAGACCCTGTGTTCTTGGACCACTGCTTCAGCTCTGCTTAGCTTCCACATGGCCTGCAAATAACACAGGCCGATCATTCCAAATGCTTAGTCTTGCATGCAGACTGATACTGCTATCGCAGCAAGAACTGACTTCTTAAGAACATCTGTCTCTGTGGGGGCCTCAGCCACCAGCGCAGGAAAAGTAGCCATTCTAATCTCTGTCGTTTGGCTTTTCATGGTTCTGTGGAACGAACCAGAAGTCAAAACATGAAACCTTGCTGGTAGTAAACGAAGTTTCCATTTTAATGTCTGACAGCATTAGGACCTAAAACAGAACCTAAAAAACTAGACTCTTTTTTTTTTTTAAGATTTTATTTATTTATTTGTGTGAGAGAGAGACAGAGAGCAGAAGCAGGCAGAGTGGCAGGCAGAGGCAGAAAGGGCAGCAGGCTGCCCACTGAGCAAGGAGCCCCAAGCAGAACTCGATCCCAGGACCCTGGGATCATGACCTGAGCTGAAGGCAGTGGCTTAACCAATGGAGCCACCCAGGCGTCCCTAAAGACCAGACTCTTACCAATGCCTATATGTGTGTGATCTCATTTTCCTTCCTCTGAATCTGTGTCTCACTCTTGTTTGCTAATGCACTTTTATTATAAAATGGAACATATATCAGAAATTCAAAAATGGACAGCTCAGTTATTTCAGAACAAAGCCTAGATGATAGTCACCTAAGTCAGGAAAGCATAGGTCTTGATCCCCCAAAAGGCTCTTTTGTGTCCCTTTGAAATCTTTTTTTTTCTTTCCTCTCCAAAGATAACCTTTAATTGTCAATATTTGTCACCACCATCTTCTTACTAAATATTACTCACCTAAAAACATACGCCCTACACACTAAAATTGGGTTTACTGGCTTCTGAACTTTATTTAAATGAAACCACATCATATGTGGTATTGTATTTGGCTTCTTTTGACTCATCATTTTGTTTGTGAAATCCACGTTTCACTAGGCATTCTTTATTTTCATTGAGATTCAGTACTTCATTATATGACTCTCGGGCTAGCTATCGAATGTTAATAGACCTCTACATGGCTAATTGTTTCCAGTTTGGAGCTTGCATTAGTGTTCTCCAGAGAAACAAAGCCAATAGGGTGTTGAGGTACGTATTCACACTTATGTATAGGAGAGATTTTTGAGGAATTAATCCCTGCAATTGTGGTGGCTCATGAGCCCAAAATCTGCAAGGGAGACCAGCAAGCTAGAGATGCAGGGTGAGAGTTGATATTGTGGTCTTGAACCTAAATGTGGTTTGAAGGTAGAGTTATTTCCTTCTTGGGGACCTCAGTTTTTTCTCTGAAGGCCTTCAGCAGATTGGGTAAGGTTCACTCATACTGTGGATGGTAATCTACTTAAAGTCTGATTTAAATGTTAACCACTTACCTTCATAGCAACATCTAGACTGATGCTGGACCAAATATGACCCAGCCTAACCAAGCTGACATGTGAAATTAACCGTAACAGGGCTATTAGGGAAAATGCTGGTAGATTTATTATTGTACATGTGTCTTGATGAATATAGTTACTTTTCTCATGAGAAGTTACGAAGAATGACACTGAATGTCAAACTTTCTTCCAAAGTTAAAATACCAACCTATCTCCAACACTGCTTTAGGGGTTATTCCTCTGTATTCTTTTGTTATGTACCTTTTCACATTCCTTAGCTCTTCTTTGAGCGGGTGTCTCTGATCTGCTTTTTGTCTTTGAACATGTCAGTTACACATCTTACACAGTTGTATATGTTGCAAGTAAGTTTTCTATCACACTTTGATTTGCCCCTAAATTTCTTAATTGTATTTTTTTTTTTAGATTTTTTATTTATTTATTTGACAGAGAGAAATCACAAGTAGATGGAGAGGCAGGCAGAGAGAGAGAGAAGGAAGCAGGCTCCCTGCCGAGCAGAGAGCCCGATGCGGGACTCGATCCCAGGACCCTGAGATCATGACCTGAGCCGAAGGCAGCGGCTTAACCCACTGAGCCACCCAGGCGCCCCTTAATTGTATTTTTGATGAATAGAGTTTAACTTAAACCTAGACAAACTTACCTGTTTTTTAATGGTTAGTGCTTTCCTATTCAGATTAAGAATTTGACAATAGTTATATTGTAATATGTATCATGCATTATGTATTCTAGTATATATTAAATATACATGCAACTTTTTAATTACATTCTGTTAGACACCATACAGTACATCATTAGTTTTTGATATAGCGTTCTGTGATTCATTGTTTGTATATAACATCCAGTGCTCCTTGCAATATGGGCCCTCCTTAATACCCATCACTGGGTTAGCCCATCACCCCACACTCCTTTTCTCTAAAACCCTCAGTTTGATTCCTGGAGTCCATAGTCTCTCGTGGTTCATCTCTCCCTCCGGCTTCCCCCACTTCATGTTTCCCTTCTCCTAATGTCCTCCATGCTATTCCTTATGTTCTATGTACAAGTGAAACCATGTGATAATTGTCTTTTTCTGCTTGACTTATTTCACTTGGCATAATCCCCTCCAGTCCCATCCAGATTGATGCAAATTGTGGGTATGCATCCTTTCTGATGGCTGAGTGATATTCCATTGTATATAAGGACCAGGTCGTCTTTATCCATTCATCTGTTGAAGGACATCTCAGCTCCTTCCATAGTTTGGCTGTTGTGGACATTGCTGCTATGAACATTGGGGTGCATGTGATCCTTCTTTTCACTACATTGTATCTTTGGGGTAAATGCCTAGTAGCGCAACTGCTGGGTCATGAGGTAGCTCTATTTTTTAATTTTTGAGGAACCTCCACATTGTTTTCCAAAGTGGTTGTACCAACTTGCATTCCCACCAACAGTATAAAAGGGTTACCCTTTTTCCACAACCTCTTCAACATTTGTTGTTTCTTTTCTTGTCAATTTTTGCCATTCTAACTGATATAAGGTGGTATTTTTCCCTTTGCAGTACTTCTCTTGTTGGTTTTCAATTTTTCCATTTTTAATATTTCATATGCTAAATTTTATATTTTTTAATAAACATCATAAAGCTGAATTGTTTTCTTCTCCTGTCCAGTCTGACATTTGCTATCTTTTATTGACTGGTCTTATCATCTGAAGTTCAAAAACCTAATATTGATAAATATAAAAGTTTTTTTTTTTCCTTTGTGTTATATTTCTATTTTCTAAATTGAACAATAGAAATAAGGGCAAAAAGAAATATGAGAAAACAGGAGAAAATAAACTTAAGTCCTACATCAAGAATTACATGTATGTGTCTTACCTGCTAGGTGGAAGTTGCTAAGGGGTAGAAAAACTGCTCTTGACCTATATGTAGTACTTGACACTCCTTTCCACTGTGCCACTTGGTACTGGATTTTGCACATACTTATGACTGGTACTTACTGAATGTAATTATATTTGAATACTTTATCTTATTCCCTATTTGTCTGTCTTTCAGGACTAGCTAGACTTTTTTTTTCCACTAGCCGAAAATTGCTTATTTTTAGTTATGTCTCAGCCTGTTGCGAACAATTACCTAAAATAATCATCTTTAGTTTTAAGACTTTCTCCTTGCTTATGTTAGGTTTCTGCTCATTTTGCAACGTTTTTCTTTCTCTCCTGAGGGTTTTTTTGTCTTTTTGCTTTGGCTCTTTCAATGTCTTCCCCCTCCCATCTATTCTATTTCTTTACTATCAAAACCATTTCCACTAAAAAATAGTACATAGAAAACATGAAAAATATAAAACTTAAAAGTAATACCTTCAAACTGTTCGTTGGGGAAGGTGATGAACTCTTGGTTAAAGATTTTTGGATCATCTAACTATACATACTAACTCTGTCATAGACCAGGAGCCAACTGCAATAGCCATAAGGACTATTTTTTGAACCATAATGCTATGTAGAATTTTTTGCTTCCACATCAGCATCTGCATATGTGTCTTCATGGTTCATGGAAAGTGGGAATATAGAGAGGTAAATGATCAAATAATGGGTGTGTAGAATATTACTTATACTTGACTTTGAGGTTCAGTGGGGATCTTAGCACACTCTTCATGAAATGCAGAAGTTTGAGATCTGTGCCTTGTTCCATGACTTGGTACCACCTTAACTTACGAGTTCTAAGTGAACTGCAGTTCTTTGTATTTGTTCTCAGAAATAATGCACACATGAATAAACTCTAGTGATGTTAAGTCACAAATTAGATTTGTAAATTAAATTTAAGAAATCAAAATTCCTTGATCAGAGAATAAAAGAATACCTAACATCTTGAGCACTTACTGTGTTCTAGGTACTGTTCTAAGTATTTTGTATGTAGTAATTTATTTAAACTTTACTAGCAGATCAAAAGATAAATATCCTCTATCCTGGATGTACTTAATTGATTTTTCCTGAGGTCACACAACTAGTTACTCATTTGAATCCATCCAATTTGGCTCCAGAATCTACTATCTTAATCATTACATTCTGCTTCTTCGGAGTAATTAGTAGTAGAGTTCCTAGGAAGTCAAAGTTCTGTTTTCTAGTCCAATGAACATTTTTGATCTGTAAAGACTAGGTTAGTAGATATTTTCTGCTAACTGGTATATGTATGTGTGTTTTACAAGATGCCTTCAGGAATCACTTGGTTGGTCAATTACTGTATTCTTTTTGATTGCTTTATGTTTCAGGTGCCGTGATTTAGAGCAGGTTTGTTCTGATTTCATTTTTCTTCCAATATTAGACTCTTGATGGAGCCCTAAACTTTGTGTTTATGGCTCACCAACAGTATTTTATGGAGTTAGAGGAGCTTGATCTTGCCTCCATTTCATGGAGATAAAAGTAACATGACTTTCTCTGCTCCACTGTGATTAGTTTAACACTATGGAGATTTAAAAAATTTGATTTTTTATATCCTCATAACCAAAGACATCTTGAGATGTGCAGTGTAACAGGAATGGTATGACACCTAATTAATGAGTTCACTGCATGGAATAGGATATTGGTTAAACAACAGATTATAAAACTATAGCTTCCTGGGTTCATGATCCAGCACTATTCTAAGTATATGACCTAAAGTAGTTTATATAAAATTTCTGTGCCTCTGTTTTCCTTTTTATAAAATATGAACAATACTATTAACTTTAAATACATCTTAGGGTTATTATAAGAATTAAGTGAGCAAAAAATATTCTATCACAGAATAAATGCCATATAAGTGATAACTTATAATTTATCATTTTCTTAATTTAGAACAATTTAGCTCTCATTGAAATATATGCATACAAATAAAATAAAAACTGTAATAGTTACTATAAATGAGAAGTCATTGTGTTTTAGAAGATCTAACAAGAAAACTTGAACAAGATCAGAGACACAAGCAAGTGTTTAAGGATGTGATAGTCAAAATAAGAATGATGGATGACTAGATGATATTCTGAATGAAATGAATGGCACTAACAAAGATCTCATGAAAAAGGAAGCATGGCCCATTTAGAGTGGGAAGAAACTCGGTGTAGCTTGAACTTAAGAGGGAAAAGGAAATAAAAATGATTGAGAGTTAATCAGATAGTGCAAGCCAGGTTGAATGTCCTATAAACATGGTCTTTTTTTTTTTTTTTTAACATGATCTTTATTTTAATAACAAGGTCTATCCATAAAGTAAGTGGCAGAATTCATCCTAAAAGGATTATTCTGTCCTGGAATTTGTTATATTTCTCAGTCATGTGTGGCCAATTCACACACATCAAATCACTGTGTTTTCTCTAATGGCCAGGTTTCTTCACTCTTCCCTGCTTACTGAATTGTGTCCCCTCCCCCAGATTTATATATTGAAGTCCTACCTCCTAGTGCCTTAGAATGTGATTGTATTTGAAGACTCCAAAGAGCTAATTTTTAAAATAATGCTAAGCATTAGGGTGGGCCCTAATCCAGTTTAACTGGTGTCATTTTAAGAGGCAATTAGAGGGGCGCCTGGTTGGCTCAGTAGTTAAGCCTTAGGCTCAGATCATGATCCTAGGGTCCCTGGACAGAGCCTTGCATCCGATTCCCTGCTTGGCAGGAAGCCTGGTTCTCCCTCTCCCACTCCCCTTGCTTGTATTCCCTCTCTTGATGTCTTTCTCTTCTCTCTCTCTGTCAAAAATAAAATCTTTTAAAAAAAGTAAGAAGCAATTAGAACCTACAAAGACAGCAGGGATGTAAGCACACAAGGGAAAGACTCCTAAGGACACAGGATGGCTGTGTTCAGGGCCTCAGAAGAAAGCAAACCTGATTTTGGACATTGATCTTGAAACTCAGTCCTCAGAACTGTGAGAAAACAAATCTCACAGTCTGTGGTATTTTGGTAAGGCAGCCCTGGTAGACCCCTACTTTAACCTCCCTTCTTTTTTCTATTTTTGAAATTTTAGTCTCCAGTTATAAAATTATAGACTTATCGTGACAAACTATTTTATACTGCAAAGGTGAATTATTTGAGGTCACTCTAACATGTCATTTCCTAAAGGTGGTTGATTGCAACTAAAACAAATTCAGTTCGGGGAACATACATAAGCGTGGGATCAAGTTTTGTGGTTCTCATTCCCGCAAAGCTCCTATAGGCATGGGAGTCAGGCCTGACTAATAGTCGTACCATCCACAGCCCTGCAGTTGGTGCATTGGGATGGTTCTAATAATTCTTAGCATGTCTCCTTCAATAATTAATGCTTCAGTTGTTTTAAATATTTCAATACAAAAAAAAAAAATCTCACACATATGCAATGCTGGATGTCCAAATCATAACACAAAATAGATGTTTTACAGTAATTTACATGAAATTAATTCTATCCCAGAGTTCTGGTAAAAAATTAGAAGTCGTTTAAAGGCTGAGCTCCGGTGGTTATGTGTCACTAGACTCCCTCTGTGGAACCATTTCCTTGTAAATCTTTGTAGTCCATTTATATTCTGTATGCATTTGGTCTCTTGATGGCTCCAATGGTTCTTAATTGCATTTCCATAGACATCCCAGTGGTAGGTTTCTTTCAGCTAACAACTAGTAGTGCTATGCCTTCATGGCAAAAAACCACACAAAAAAATACAAACCCCTAATCTCTATTTAATTTTTAATAACGATAGTACTAACTTTCAGAAAAAATGAAAGCACATTACTTGATTAACATATCATTCTAATAAATGAAGTATAGTTTTATTTGGTCAAGTTTGTAGTCTTTTAAATTCCCTTCCTATTTATGTATTTTTAGCCTTAGGTGTCCAGGGTTGAGTTGATCATGTTCTTCTGTTCCTGGAGATTAGTATTGATCAGATACAGAATCTCTGCATTTTGTTTAATTATTCTTTATTTCCATTTGTCATTTTCCTTTCTCTTCCCTCTTAGACAATGTTCCAAACATGATTTTTAAGATTTTTGTTCCAGCTTTTTTGAGATACAACTGACCTGCAATACTAAATTTAACATGTACAGTGTTGTGATTTTATATACATACATGCAACAATATCAGTTAACACATTTGTCCCCTCATATAATTACAATTTTTTTGTGTGGTGAGAACTTTTAAAATGTGTCCAACCTCCAAGTACACCATATAGTATTGTCAATTGTAGTTGCTATGCTGTATGTTATATCCCTAGAATTTATTCATCTAACAACTGGAAGTTTTTATCTTTGACAACATTTACCCATTTCTCCCATCCACTATTCCCAGTAACTGACACTCTGTTTTTCTATTGTATTTGTCTGGGTTCTCATAAAACTTATACACATATTGTTGATTTGAACAATTGCTATGTACTCCATATTGTCTATTGTTTTTCAGTAGTAGTGTTCATAGGATATTGTATTTCTAAAAAAAAAAAAAAAAAAGTTTCTAAGTCCTAATTTGAAAGAAAAAACAAAACAAACCCCCAAAACCACAAAATCTCTGTGGCATATTATGCTCATTCCTTATCTACTCTAAGATCTCCAATTAAGCAAGTAATGCTACACATATAAATGGATGTGCAATTCTAATATGCCTATAGTTCAAGAATGTACTACATATGGAATGCGAGATCTCCAGAGCCCATTGGAATATTCACTAGGAAAGGGAGGCATATTTCTGATTAAAACTGAAAATGTGATTGAAAAAATACAAAGGATGGTACAGGCCAGACAAAATTAAATGTCTTCCTTTAAGCAGCTGAATGGACTTGGCCATGCTTGTGCTTCTAGTACAGAGTAGCTTAGGTAAGCATCAACTTAGGTTCAATCCATGGCTTCACAGAAGACTGTAACCTGGCAGAAGGGGCCAGTTTCTACAGAAAAGGGGATAAGGGTATCAGGTTAATAGAAATTACAACACCTGGTACTTCTAGTATTCAGGAGATGCAGGAAAATGGGAATCTAAACACAGAGGCTAAGAAGATTTAAGATACACTCCATAGGGAAAAAGATCAGTGGTAAAGGTGAAGGGGGATTTGGTTCTTCTGATTAAAACTGCCCATACAACTGTATATTTATATGAAATATGTCCAATATTGATATTATTATATATTATATATTTCTGTAATTAAAACTATTAATATAACTTAGTGATAGGAGTTCTTGTCCTGGTTTCAGATATTTTAAGAACTAGAAGAGAAAGTAGAGAGAAAGAGAAATTCCGAGCAATAATTCGCTGTATGGATTATCTGGGGGAATTAATAAGTATCCAAATGCTTGATATAGTCCTAGATACAAGTAGGTAAGTTCTGTTTGTCGTGTGGTGTGCTTAATGAGAACAGGAACTGGCAAACTATAATGTGGGTCAGACTTGGCCTGCTGCCTATTTGTACCTGATCTTTTATTGGAATACAGCAACATTCATTTATTTATATATGATCTACAGCTGCTTTTGTGATTAACCTGCAGAGGCTGAGCAGTTGTAACAGATCATTTGGCTTTCAAAACCCAAAATACTTATTATGGGGCTGTTTACAAATTTGACCACCCTTTGACTAGGTAACACTAAGAGGTCAAGTTTTTAAGGGGGGCATATACCACTGTGAAGGTGCCTGGATAGAGATAAAATTTGGAAGGTGGTAAAGCTTATTAGCTTTTAACATCATACTGGGGCTGAGTATTTAAAAGCCAGAGAAAATAAGCATAGATTGACCATGATCTTGGGGATGAAAAGAAAAATATCAGAGGTCTTTAGACTACAAACCATCTAAAGACAATGAGCAAAGTTGAATCTTGTGGATTTCATACTTGGTTTGTTAGTCCTTCTTAGTCTTTTTTTTTTTTTTTAAGATATTTATTTATTTATTTGTCAGAGAGAGAGCACAAGAAGGCAGAATAGCAGGCAGAGACAGAGAGAGAAGCAGGCTCCCTGCTGGACAAGTAGCCCGATGTAGGACTCGATCCCAGGACCCTGAGATCATGACCTGAGCCAAAAGCAACTGTTTAACCGACTGAGCCACCCAGGCATCCCAGTCCTTCTTAGTCTTAATTCAGTTATTGAAATGATGGAGGACATAAATGAGTCCTCATAGGCATTTTGTTCCTGAGTATGCCTTCATAATCTTAGTTGACTGAAATAAAGGCACACAAAGTTGATGTACAGATTAGAAGAAAGTTGCTGATGAGCAAGGTTAGCCCTTCACCTTCACTTTGGATTTGTATGTGCTATGTGCTCTAGTAAGTTGGTTATGAAGGGGAAATGTCATGATTCCTTCTAGTGAATGAGGGCATGCTCAGGTGGGGGTGGGAGTTTGGTCTGAAATCTTCTGGAAAGACCTTAATATTTTTAGCAGAAAGTTATTTTTTTAAAAAAATCTGAGACTATTTGTGGATGTTCTTGAGTTTGAAATGTTCCTTTGATCAAAATCTCTAGGTCAAAATCTTATCCCATTTCAAACAGACCGCTTTTCAGTTTGAGTTCATGTAAAGAGAAATTTACAGGACTCCTGAAGTTGAATAAGCCTGAATGTAAGTGTATCCAAATGACATATTAATTGCTCTTATGTGTCTGAGATTTTGAGCATAACTAAGAATACTGATAAGTAGTTCTATATTGATTTCACTTAATGACACAACTTTTAAAAAAAATTTAATTAAGGATGCAACTTCTTAAAAATTATCCCTTAAAATGAAATTGAGCCTTAATTAGATGTCAAGTGTCAAATGTAAACTTCTACATTGACATAATTGTTTTTCTTTTTTTTTTTTTTAAAGATTTTATTTATTTATTTGACAGAGAGAGACACAGAGAAAAAGGAACAGAAGCAGGAGGAGTGGGAGAGGGAGAAGCAGACTCCCTGCTGAGCAGCAAGCCTGATGTCGGCCTTGATCCCAGCACCCTGGTATCATGACCTGAGCTGAAGGCAGATGCTTAACAACTGAGCCACCCAGGCACCCTAACACAATTGTTTTTCAATATTATACACTGGCATTCTATAAAGGAGGGAGACTATAAATGAATGAAGAATGCTTTGAGAAGGAATCCAAATGAGTATTATTTGATTGCAAGTGTATGTCCTATATAACCTAACTTTGGAAAATGACATCAGTGTTAAAGGCAGAAAAAATAAATGTCCCGAAAAGGGCTCCAAACTAATGAGAAATCTTACTGGCAGATTCTAATGGCACCCTTGCTATTCAGCAAAACTGTAAGCTATGTTAAACTTCTTGTTGAAAGGTTCCCAATAGCATATTATACGGTAGTCTAGAAAAATTTCTAGTCAGTGTTGAGCTTAAATTGATGTGTGACAGTTTGGGAATCCATGTTATCCTTTGAATAAAGGATGTACCACTTACAAATTATTGAAAATATTTCAACTATTTAAATACAATAATCATAAATATTTTATGAACTTGTTTAATTGGGAGAACCAATTAGAACTAGAGATAAGGGTCTCCTTTTTTTTTTGGAATTGGTGCTGGGTAAAAAGAATACTAGACACATAAAATTGAGTAAGTATCATCGAAAAAGGAAGCTTTTTCAGTCATCATTGCTATAGTTCAGTACTCAGGAAGCTGTGCTTGGCAAAGAGGGCTAGATTTACTAAATTTAAACTATTAACCTTAAAAATAAACTATCAGGGATTTGACTGAAAATGGGTTTATTTGACCAAAAAATGGGTTTTTTTCAGGAATTGCGGGGATTGCAATTCAGGACAAGCGATCTGTGGCAAAACCATAGGCAATTCCAGAAATTAAACAAGAGGACCATTCTTCTACAGAGGAAAGGGATGGGGTCGGTGGGGGTTGGGGGGGGCGTTCAGAAGAACTGTTATAAACAAAAATTCCACTGGAGTAAACTAGGAGTTGGAAGTACAGTGGTCTTTCCTTGGCTGAATTGTGACTGTCTCTTTGCCTGGATTATTTTCTGTAGATAAGACATTGTTTCTTCCTTCCACTGGGGTAATAGAGTACAGACTTCTTTCTGCTGGGAATGTAAGGTATGACCCTGCCTTTTGGAGTCTGCAATTAACAGCAGAGGTAGGGCCTGAGAGCGCCCCCTTCTGGCCTCCTGGCACCATTTCCCTGCCTTGAATTTCACAAAACTAATAAAACCTAGGCCCCGGTGCTACTCAGATTAGATTGATACCTATCATCCCCATGGATAGGATCATTCATGTTCTAGCACCCGGGGAAGCATAGCAGTAAGGACTACACTCTGATACTTGACAATACTTGGAATGTGGCAAGCTAAGGCAATGGTCATATTGAATTTCAGGAGGATGTATTTTTTTCCATTAGCAAATTTAAAGTTTCAAACTAAGACTGTTCTTTATTCAGAAACAGTACTGTTATGAGGGTCTCCTTTATTGTTCATTAATGTCTTCTAAACCTCAGTAACAGTGATGAGCAACCGTTTGCAGTCAGAACGAAGAGCTGTGTTCATTTATGCAGTGCTAACCCCTGTGCTCACAGGCCATGTAGAGTACCAGGGAGTAGTCAGGTAATGCTATCCTAGTCCATCTACTTCCCATCCCCTCCCCCTCCACATACTCTTTCCTTGTGTGCTTTTGTAAGGCTGCTTCAGAAACAGTCACCAAAGACCTCTTTTGGTTGATAGTGGTATGGAACAAATTTTTAACATCATTTCCTAGTTATCGGGACCTGTTGATAACTCCTTCCTATTTTCCTTTTGTTAATAATCTCCCTATAGGGACGAAAAGCCTTCATGAAGGTTTTTCTGAAGACGAACTATAGAGTGCATAATGGAATCTATAGTGATGGCTTGAATTGTTTTCCCTGTGTATGTGGACATATTGATCCTTATGGTTTATGGAGTCAGACAAGGGCTTGATTCCCAGAGAGTTTTAATTGTGCTTTCTCAGGCCGAGATACTGAGCTTTTACGGGTCTCTTTTCTCATGTATAAAAGGGGAGTAGTATGAGGCTTAAATGAGATACCATGCATGCAATATGAACATGACAGGGAATGTTTTAGAAGTAGGAGCCTGGAGGACCAGAGAGGGAAATATCCATTCTGATTTTGAAAGCTGGGAAAGATGTCCCAGTAATTTTAGAAGAAATACAGATATCAAAACGTAACAGACTCACCTTCTTAGAAATAGAATTACAAATGTACATAGATGAGTGATCCAATTCCAAGAACGCAAAATTGAGCTTCTATTAAAGGAGAGCCAGGCATTGGGGGAAGAGCTAAAAGCAGAAAAAAACAAATGCAGAATTGACCACAAAATCCTGGGATAGCTGAAGCAAGGCATACATTAGAAACTCAAGAACCCTGGGATAAGGACATCTACAAGACTGATGTTCTGTGTGATTCTATGCCCACAGTAAATTGTCCTCTTAACATTGTATCGTTCCATAGTTTTTTAGACTATATTTTGAAAGCAAGCTTGCAAGTGGAGAAGCAGTGTCTACTTACTTTGGCCTACTTTCTCTGTATGTTTTGAGTGACAACTTGTAATAATTAGGGTGTTAACTACACACGGGTTATAATAGTGATGCATCATTAATACATGTAAAAGAAAAATTCTCAAAGGGTCTTGTAATTCTTTCCCAACTCTGAGCTGCACATCCATGGGGAGTGTTGCATCCCTTATAGTAGCACACGAGAAGTACAAATTACTGGTAAGTGTGAATAAAACAGACTCGAACCTGTGCCTCCACTTTGTGATTGCAGGCTACTGCTAGCTGTGTGGCCTCTGTATCTCCATCCTTTGACGCTGTTGCTATTTTGTGAGATGTGGAAGATTTTGCAGACCTTATCATAAACTCAATGAAACTAATTATTTGGAGAAGACAATCAGGGCCATCTAGTTCAATACTTCAGACAAAGAATAGATTGTTTGCCTTGCAGTGTTCAGAATTTGGGGGGTACTCACCCCTCCCCTCTCCCACCATGACTGTTTCATTCTCTCCTACTTTAAATTAATCTAATTGTTAGCAGTTTCTCTGATTTAATGTAAAATTCCAAATCTACTTCTCTATAGTTACTTCCTTAGTCCTTCTCATGTTCTTTGAAGCTACTCAGAATAAGTCAAATATGTCTTTCCTAGACAGATTTTAATAATTTTAAGAAATCACTTCTTGCTTCTATATCTCAGTCTACTTTTCATAGCTAGATGTATGTGATTCCTCCAACCTTACTTCTAACACACGTCCCTAGTGCTTGTTTTTGAGTGAATAAGGATAGAGTGATTTAGAGCCTCTATTATCTGCTTTCCTTTCTTTGGGATTCTAGAGAGTATTTTAGGTTTCTCTTCAAATAGGATGCCCAGAAGGAAAGATTATGCCACATTTTTTTTTTTTTTTTCCTGATTACTCTTGAGTAGAACAAAAGTATCTACTTCTGGAGGATGCCTGGGTGGTTCAGGGTTAAAGGCTCTGCCTTTGGCTCAGGTCATGATCCCAGGATCCTGGGATAGGCTCTGCTCAGCAGGGAGCTTGCTTCCTCCTCTCTCTCTGGCTGCTTCTCTACCTACTTGTGATCTCTCTCTGTCAAATAAAAAAATAAAATCTTTTTTAAAAAAGTATTTACTTCCTTGTTATGGAATTCATACTGCTATTATTATGCTATTATTATTATTATTCATACTGCTATTATTATGACCATATAATGTATGCTATTATTATGAACATACATTAGTATGTTCTGGCCAGCATACCCTATTGTTGCTGTGTATTGGAACAGTAATTCTAGATCCTTCGCTTACGATCTTCTGGATGTTCACATCTCCCTCATTTTGCCCAGAAGTAATCAGAACACTGTAGATAGTAGTTTGTTCTAACTTAATGCTTGGGAAATATCTGGAAATGGATGAAAACAGAGGTATGTGTATTCCTGATTTGTAAAATTTATTATTGATAAATTCCATTACCATTTCTCCCAAAATCACCTGACAAAAAATAGCATCTAGAAAATAATGTTTACTCATGGTCACTGAGAGGCCCTATGGCGCCTTTTCACTAGAGATGACTAATGTCATGTCTGACCAAAAGGGCTACTAAGCTAGAAATATCATTCTTGAGTTAAAGAACACTTGGTGTAATCTGTCTTTTGTTAACCAGGAGTTCATGGTCAGTGGGGATTAATAGCACATTTGCTATTTATTCTGCTTAATTCTTAGCTGAACTAATATCACCTGCTATGCTCTACTGTAGAGACTTTGAAAAAGCTCTGTTAATCCTGCTGTGATGATTCTAGTGTTAGGAAGTTCGGTGCACTTCTGTAATATGTATCTACAGGTGTCTGGTGAATATTTATTGATCTGTGGTAAGTTGGTCAGAGAGAAATAGATTTCTACCAATGTGTTATAGGTTTGGATTATTTTTTTAATTACATCTTCCATCATTAGTACTGTAACTTGTCACAGTGGTGCTCTTTAGTTAATGACCTAGTTTTTATGAGATTCTTTTCTTTTTTTTTTTTCCTGGTGTGTTTGTTTATTGCCTCACATAAAGTTATATGAGCTAAAGATAAGATTAAAGAATGGTGGATAAAGCAATGAAAAAATGTGCCCACTAATCTAGGACTTCTGAATAGTAATTAAAGTGGATGAGGAATCGAGCTGATGACGTGGCAGGGGAGGGTATGTGTATACATTCACATAGGGTGAAATTTGACTAAAAGTTCTATACCTTGGATTTTTCTTAATTAACTAATCAAGAAGTGATACTCTGCATTCCCTTCATTCTTATCATGGAGCAGAGCAAGTCTGCCAGGACCTGGACAACTGGGGAGAGGCACTGATCATCAGAAAATGCATTAAAGGGCACAGATCATACAATAGGGTTTTTAAAGGAAATATCAGTATCTTCATCCTTGATAAGACAAATGGCCAGGAGCTGGATGTGGTTGAGTTGTTATTCCAAAGATGCGTCGTATCTCCTTGCGGGAAGATTATACTGTTCTTCCCTCCCCTCGCACATATTCTTCCTATAGACATCCAGATTGGCTACACTGCTTGTTTTGGCTGATTGAATGTGTGCAGAAGTGATGCGTGTCCATTTCAAGTAGCAGTCTTTAGAATCATTTTGTGAAAATGGCTCTTTCTTCTACCACAAGATTAAGATGCTCCTAATTGTGGCTGTTTTTCAGCTCTGGACCCAGAATAGGATATGGAAGGCAGCCATTATTGACCTTGTGCTATATATAAATGAAAGAAACCATTGTTATAAACTGTGTATGATACAGGTGCTTCATCACTTAAACAATAACCTTTCAGTGTTTCAAGCTGTGCACCAGAACAAAAGCACATTGCTTCATATTAAGTAGTAACTGTATAATTGCCAATTGTGTTAATTGGGAAATGCTTATGTTCTGCATAATTATTTGGGAAATGTATTAACAGAATTGTGATTGTTGGAGATCTTAATATATGCTTTAATTAAAATAGTGGACACAGTATATTCTTGGAAAATTGATTAGGATAACGTGATCAAATTAACATTTAACTAGTAAGACTACAGTGAACTTTAAGAATTTCAATGATTACACTTTTACATTTATGAGAAAACATGTAGTAGGCTACATGGTTTCCCCCAAAGATACCTCCACATCCTAATCCTGACTATTACCTGCAGTGGCAAAGAGGAAATCTTGTCTGGCAAAAGATGGGGTTAAATTAATAACCTCGCAAGGAAGAGTTTATCCTGGAGTATCAGCTTGGTCTCTAAATACAATTTTGTGTTTCCTTAGAGAGGCAGAGGGAATTTTGAAACAGGTACACAAGATTTTCTAGAGGTAAATGTGAAGATAGAGCAGAGCAGAGGCAGCAGGAAGTCGGGCAATGCTGGCAGCCACTAGAAGGTGGAAGAGGGAAGGCACAGAATCCCTTAGAGTCTTCGGAGGGGGCACAGCCCGCAGGCAACCTGACATTTGGACTTCCGGTCTCCTGAACTGTGAGACAATAAACTTCTGTGGGTTGAAGCTGCCATGTTTGTGGTAAAGTTACAGCAGCCCTGTGAAACTAATATGTATAATAGACCAATGACCACCAAAGAGACCAGGAATTCTGGGAAACTTGTTAAAGATTTATTTATTTGAGAGAGAGAGCATATCTCACAGAAGAGTTTGTTTCTAGAAACAGATATATTGTACATTTTGACTCTAGTCTTCTAAATGGAGTTGAAATCCTCTCTAAGTTTTCTTCCCTGTTGGTTAGCCGCATGTGTTACCATCATAGGTAATGGCATCCCACCTGTACTACCATACCAGGCCTCGACATACCATACTACATATTTAGATGAATGTCCTTTATACGATGGTGTTATTATGGACTGTATGTGTTTCCCTAAGATTCTTAAAATCCTACCCCACAATGTGATGATATTTGGAGGTGAGTTGGGGTCTTTAGGAGTTAAATTTATAGGAGTTATGTGACACCAGACCCCTCTCCCCACTATGTGAAAATGTAGCAAGAAACTTTCTACAAGTCGGAAGGAGAACCCTCATGGAGGAAACTAATCAACTGACACTTTGATCTTGGACTCACCAGCCTCCAGAACTGTGGGAAAATTCCCATATAAGCCTCCCAGTTTATGGTATTCTGTTACAGAAGCCCAAGCTAAGATCATGTTTGTATCCGTGATTGTAACTAAATGTATAATATAGAAATTCAAATATTTATAACCTTGATTTTTATTAGTATTCTTCATTATAGATCTGTGAACATTCCCATTCTCATGGAGTCCACGCTGATACATTTAGATGTACAAACTTCAGATCGATCAGGATTTACGGTACTTGTTACTGCATTTCTAAATCCCTAGGGTTTATTGTTTTAAAGATGTGTCCTCATTCCCCTTCTTTAATGTTTGTATTATTCCAATCACATAGTTCATAAATGAGTGTAATTAAAATCTAAGCAAACTGTGACTGTTTGCTTTTACATGGATATATCTTCATGTTTGCTTTTACATGGATACAGAGAAGGAAGGATTATTATTTTAACCATAATGTTGGTGGTAATTATAGAAACACTCATACTGGCTTTAATGGAATCTCTAATTTTCTTCTCCTACTCTCACAGGGCTAGTAAACACCTCCAGAGTTTAAACTACATGTTATAGTATGAAGTTGATTCTATTGCTTTAAAAATTGTATATAGTTATTGCAAACTTAATTTTTCCTAGTTTCATTGCCATTCTGTTCAGCATTATGAAGATTTACTAAGGATCAACAAGGAATAGGAATAGCATTGGTGCTATTTTTTTAGGATATTTTGCCATCTATAATGAATTCACATATACCTTACCTGAGATTTATCTAAAGTAATTGGCAGTTGAAGTAAAGGTATAGCAATAAAAGATATGAAGTTCTGCATATTCCAAGAATTTATTCAGAGTTTCCTTCCACCTAACACAAAATATGGTAGAATGAAAATCAAAAGAATTCACTAAACAGATTTATTTCAGACTCAATAATATAGGCTTATTTTAAGTTTGCACTTAAATGTGGCACAGAGATCCTGATCCTGAATCCCTTGTTTTCTTAAATGACTTTTTAAAGCAATCGTGTCCTTTACTGTCCATGATCATACAGTATGGCAAAATGATAATCTGGAATTTTCTTTAAGTATCCTAATAAAAAAAATCTTTTGTAGTAATTTCTGAGAGCTGTGAAGAATTCTAGGATTTTTGAGCTACAGGTTTATGTTTGTTTGTTTGTTTGTTTGTTTTTTAATTCAATAGGTTTTACTTTGTGGTCTAAAGTTCTATAGGGTGTGACAAATTTATAGACTTGTGTATTTACCATTACAGTCAAGATAGAGAACAATTCTGGCAACAAACGCTTCTGTTTTTTTTGTAACCAACACCATCCCACATGCTCTGTTTCTGGCAATTAGTGATCTGTACTCTATCTTTATGGATTTGCTTTCTCTAAAACATCAGACAAAATCCCATACAATAAGTAGTCTTTCATTTAGCAAAACACATTTGCGATCCATCTATATTCTGTGTATTGATGGTTCTTTTTTGTTTCCTGAAGAGCAGTCCATGCCATGATTATTTATGTACCCGCTTACCCGTTAAAGGATGTCAAAAGTTTTTAAGGTTTGCTATTTGTGCTGTAAACTTCAATGGCTTTTTACTGATGCCTAATGATTGACTTTTTACCTCCCCACCTCCCCAATGCTGAATCAACCTTGCAACTTTTGGAGGAAATCTCAGTTTGTGACGTATTATCTTTTCTACATATTGTTTGACATGCTGATAATTTGTTGAGGAGTTTTTGTACCACCTACGCTCCTGAGGGGTTGTTGGTGAAAGAAAGATTTTTCCTTGTGCAGTTAGTCCATTTGTAGAGCCTTCCATATCTTTTTGTACATCCAAGTTTCTGCCTACTCCCACAGTCCTTCTTCCTGCAGAACACCCTTTACCATTTGAACATTTTATTTTAGTGTAGGTTTTCTAGCCATGAATGTTCTGCTTGTTTGTCTGAAAAGTTTTTTGTTTCTTCATTTAAATGTATTTTTTTAAAGTTATAGATTTCTGGACTGGCAGTTTCACCTTTTTGTTTCAGTACTATAAAAATATTACTTTATTATATTTTTGTAGTTTCTGTTGAAGGGTCTGTAATCCTCACCTACACTGTGTGTAAAATGTGTGTGTTTCTACTTGGAAGATTTTCTTGGTCTCTTCAACTGTTTGACTATGAGATCCCTAGTTGGTTGTGTTTTCTTGGCATTTATCTTCTTTTGGTGTTTCTTGATTTTGTATCCTTAATTGTGAAAAAATTTTTAGCCTTTATAAGTATTTTTCCTTGTTTTTCTCTTCTCCGTTTGTGATTTGAATCATATGTACCTATATTAGACTATTTGATATTGTCAGGTTTTGTGAATGCTCTGTTTCTCCACATCCTCTTTCTTTGTGTTCCAGTTTGGGAAATTTCTGTTGAGCTATCTTCTAGTTCACACTCTTCATCACCTGTGTCAAGGCTACCATTGACACTTTTTATCTGTTGCTATGTTCCTACCCTATCCCATTATTTCAAGTGATTCTCTCTCAGTTTCTATAATTCTACTGAAATTGTATCTTGCATATTTTGTAACTTTTGTTTAGTCTTTTTTTTTTTTTAACATTCTGGGATAGTCCAACCACTGTGCCATATTTAAGTTCAATTCTACTGATTATTGGCGGTGCAATTTTTTTTTAATTGTTAATCTAGACATTTGAATAGTTCAATAGAGTCATGTAAAAATCATTCCACAGCATACATGTAAATCAAATTAGCATATCGCGTACTCTAAATACAGACATACATTGGAGATATTGCAGGTTTCATTCCAGACCACCACAATAAAGCAATTATTATAATAAAGGGAGTCAAATGAATGTTTTGGTTCCCACTACACAGAAGTTATATTTATAGTACACTGTAGTCTAAGTGGCAGTAGCATTGTGTCTAAAAGAAAATGTACATACCTTAAATTAAAAACAATGTGCTAAAAAAATGCTAACATAGTATGAGCTTTCAGCAAGGTAAAATCACTGATCACTGATCACGAGAACAAAAATATTAAATAAGTTTGAAATATTGCGGGAATTACAAAACTGAGAGACACAAAGTGAATAAGTGCTGTTGGAAAAAAGATGGCACCCTAGACTTGCTTCATACAGGGTTGCCACAAACCTTCAATTTGTAAAACTGGAATATCTCCAAAGCACAATAAAACAGGGCATGCCTGTATATACAACTATACTTTTCAACTATTCCTCAGGTGTTAAAAATAAACATTTTTTTTTTATTCCTGGCTTTAGTTTCAAGATGGAGGTTCATCTAGCCCTGAATTGGACTGTGCTTAACACTGATTGGTGCAGGTTTTGCTCTGAGACTACCTTGTGCTTCAAATTCCTCTAGGATATGTTTAGGGGGAGAGACTGGTTTGTCTAAGGATTCTACTCCATGGCTGCTATACCCTCTGCTTTGGGTCTCATCTTTGTGCTGTCCCTCAGAGAGGCCATGTCCCCATGGTCTTACAATTCTTCTAGCAGTATTCTACTGTTACTTGACATTTTCTAGCCTGATGGCAAGAGCTTGGGGTTAGGTATTTTCTATTCACATCAAACCTCCATCTCCGGTAGGCACTGTGACCTTATGTCTTTGGAATCTACGCTTGTGTGAGCTCCTGCCCTATTTCTAACTGTGTGGACCAACCTATATTCCTGGCCTTTGTGGTCTCACTGTTTCTTTCTCCTAGTTGCTCTGCATCCTTATTAGTGTCTGAGGTTGCCATGTCAATACCCTCCCATCAGATTAAGCGTTTTGTTCTATAGAAGAGATGGGGAGAAGATCCAGGTGGGGTTTCTAGTCGCTCCTGCTGTGCCTACTCCTTTCTTTAACTGGTACAATGAACTCTTTCAGTGTTTTGGCTAAAGATTTTCATGGCTGCCTAGTAGTGTCTAAGGGAAAATCTTAAGGAGCATGTACATTCCCTCTGTATCTGTGGCTGTCACCTGTTAACTATTCTAGTTGATTTCTTTCCAGTGCCCAGCTATGTTTGCCTCAGATAAGTAAAGGTTGCATTTTGGCTCTCCTGGGCTAAATTTATCATGTCTAGCTTATTTTTGTTCTAAGTGTGGGAGTAACTCTTAGAGTCTCACTTATACATTTTTATTGAAATTTATTATACCTCCGCATATGCATGTTTTAACTTTATATTTCTGTGCAACGTATAAACAGAAGCATTTATCTTTTCCATGCTACACCAGCATAGAGAACTGGGTAACAGAGACTATACCAAAGATAAGAAGACCACATTCTGACATTAGATCCCAGAAGTAAACCTGGCCCTCTCATTGCCTTGAGATCTCGCATGTTGGCCTGGAGTTCATCTGCTTCTCTGTCAGATTCTCCGAGATGAAATTGTTTGCTGCGGGGAGCAGGTGAACATGTCCTCCCATAGTATTAGCCTTCATTATTAGGTAACACAAAAAAGTAGTCATATTCTCCTTTTCCTACATTGAGTAGTAACATCTTTATGCGATTTCCCTTTTAAAATCATTGGAATCCCATACTAGAACCTTGAGGGGGGAAGAAAAAGACGTAGGGACAGAGTTGTAGTAGGGTGGTGTGAGACTGAGGGTGGTCATATATACGAAGCTAGAAAAGAGTTCAGGAACTTGAAAAACTGTATTCATTTCTACCCCTTCACTGCCACTTTCTCCACTGAAATCAAGCTCATTGTCATCACTTCCTGGGGCAAGTGGCCTCTCACTTTCACATGTTGCTTGGGAGTGGAGATCAATGGGGAGCAGGAGCTGGTATTGGGGGCAGCTATTACTCCCTCCAAATAATTGAGTCTTTAGGAGCAGCAATCAGCTTTGCTGTACTATTGTCTTGTTTCCCATTCATTCATTACAAACCCTTTATTAAACTTGCCATATGCTAGACATTCTGCTGGGTGCTGAGAATGAAGTGCTGAACTCCACTTAGAGTTTATCATTAAATCCTTCTGAAAATAAAATCCTAATCACTTTCCCAGTTACCACATCATCAGATCTTAACAATAGATGTCATTTATTGAGTTTTTATAACTGCCAGGTCTCTTAACAATCTTTGTCCTAGTTTCTTTAATCCTCAAACTGTTCCTAGGGGATAGATGAATATCTCTACCTTACAGATAAGGAAACTGAAGACAGAAGTGGTTGAGTAAAACAGTCATGTAGCTACTGGAGATGGAGGGACAGAGTTATAATGGGAAGCCAGACGGGGTGACCTGATTCTAACAACTACCCTCTCCAAATGTACAAGATTCGGTCCTCTTCCTCAAGTCTGAATTAGAGGGGAATATCTCTCTGTTGGGGCCTTCACTCTGGGGAGACCATATTTTTTACTTACATTTATATTTTATTAGTCATAACTATTCCTTTTTATACCTATGTATTAATACAAGAATTTAAATGTAAGAGCAAGTCCATTCATTTGTAGCAGTAGTTAGACTGACATGATATCAGAAAAATGACCCAGAACTTTACCAAATTTGGAAAAGTAAAGATATTCACAACCAACTGAATGTCAATGTACATTTAAAAAGCTCTATTACCAAAGTAAATTTGAAATTACCTACACTTGAGATAAGAATGTTAAACAAAACAGGAAAATGTATTTGGAAATTTCTCTGTGCTTGGTATTAATGAGTTAGAAAGGTAGAGAAAGACCATGGGTTGCTTTCCAATTTGACAGGGTTTGTTTATAATGCTTATTAGTAGCCAGAGCTAGCACTTTTAAGGGTTTTGAGTTCTCCTATGTGGTTCACTATATGCCTCTTTGCAAATAGATTATTTCCATAATTAGGTCATAATGCGTATTTTTACACATATTTCTATTACTGTTTTTTTTTTATTGGTATGGACCTTTTGAAGGGCATGAAATATGTTTAAATGACGTCTACTCATTCAGTTAGCTCAGTGAAATTACATTAAAACTCTGTCATGATAGTTTTACAAGCGCTTAAGTGTCAGGTTCTAGGAATCCTGTAGGGTTAGGTAAGTAGAGCTAGGGTAGGGTAGTATAGGTTAGGGGAAAGGGTATAGATTTGGAGGCTGGGTATAGATTGGAAGTGTTACTTCCAATATTACTTCTCCTTGGATAGTCCTTTGGTCTCTAACACATGAAAAATGGCTGGCAGATGATCCATGTGACTAGAAAATCTATACCAAGCACTTATCAAAGAAGCGGGAGAGAATAGGAATGTTATGCATCCAAATCAATGGAACTGAATTTGTAAACCTTAAATAATAGATAAAATAACTGTTGTTATTTGTAAAATGGAGATGAAAGCATCTATGTAGCAGCATGTTGGTCAAGACAGTGACATATTTAGAGCAGAAAGGCCAGGACCTGATTCCAAATAGCTACTCATAAGCAGACAACACTGTTACAATTTTATTTTTTTTTAAGTTTATTTTTTTTTTTATTTTTATTTATTTATTTATTTATTTTTGTCAGAAAGAGAGAGGGAGCGAGAGCGAGCACAGGCAGACAGAATGGCAGGCAGAGACAGAGGGAGAAGCAGGCTCCCTGCCGAGCAAGGAGCCCGATGTGGGACTCGATCCCAGGACACTGGGATCATGACCTGAGCCGAAGGCAGCTGCTTAACCAACTGAGCCACCCAGGCGTCCCCTGTTACAATTTTAATTATTATAATCTTGGTCTCCATTTTCAGTGTCCTCATAGTCTAGTTACTTTCAAAATGTTTTTAACTATGGTCTTAAATAAGAAATCCTTTATACATTACTTTCCAGTATGTGACATAGTGTGTGTGCATGCTCCCTACTGAGAGAATAATTTAGGAATAGGGCTATCCTTACTACACATGATAAACTAAATTGCCTTACTATCCTACCTTACCCTATACATTCTTATTCTAATTTGTGGTTCATTAATAGGACACAGCTCACGGTTTCCAAAATGCTGCCTGGAGGAAGAGCTATGCAAGTATTACTACAAATATCTATAATGAATCTGGAATTGACTGTAGTAAATGAATATTAAAAAAGGAAACAACCATAGTACAGTGGAAGAAGTGATTAGTTCTGTTCTGGAGTGGTAGGGAGAGCTTCGCAGGAAAATCAGCTATCCCAGTCTGGGGAGAAACGAGACTTTGTGAGGTAAATAAGAATTGGGAGCAAATAGAAGAATTGGTGTTCTATTAGGGGTATAGAATGTATGGAACTTTGGATGATTTCAAGCTGTTTAGTGTATCTTTTTTTTTTTTTTTTATTTGTCATAGAGAGAGAAGCGAAAGCAAGCACAGGCAGACAGAGTGGCAGGCAGAGGCAGAGGGAGAAGCAGGCTCCCCGCCAAGCAAGGAGCCCGATGTGGGACTCGATCCCACGACTCTGGGATCATGACCTGAGCCGAAGGCAGCCACTTAACCAACTGAGCCACCCAGGCGTCCCTGTTTAGTGTATCTTGAACATTAAGTGCATGTATATACTATATCTGGTGATGAGGCAAAAGACTGGATAATGTCTTGATAGGCAGGATCCTGAAGGATAATGTGAAGTAGCGCTGTATTTATCCTATAGCTACTTGAAAGTCACTGAATACTTTAATAAAGTGGGGGAGTAAGGTCATGTTTGTATTTTAGAAGAACCCTATATTGGTAGCAGAGTGGATGGCTGTGAATAGGCTGAGAATAAGCTTTGAAGTGGCAATTAAGTGAAGCAGTGGAACAATAATGAGGGCCTCGGGGAGATATAAAGACAAGGATAGAGAGAATGGATCCAATGCATAGTTAGGAATTAAGATGTTTTTAGTATATAAGTGATAGAATATGAATTGTCTCTCCCCTTTTAGGATGAGGAGCTAGATAGGAATGCATCTTTCATTGAAAATGAGGATATAAATCTACATCGGTTATCCAAGATGGGAAATCAGATGGCTATATAGGGAGTAGAGAGAAAGATATTTTTTATGTGTGGATGAAAAATCTATTTATTTTTTTTAAGATTTTTACTTATTTATTTGACAGACAGAGATCACAAGTAGGCAGAGAGTCAGGCTGAGAGAGAGAGGGAAGTGGGCTCCCCACTGAGCAGAAAGCCCGATGCGGGGCTTGATCCCAGGACCCTGAGATTATGACCTGAATCGAAGGCAGCAGCTTAACCCACTGAGCCACCCAGACACCCTGAAGAATCTACTTCTAAGTTTAACTAGTTCACAAAAGGAATTCCTTTTAATTTTCCTATTTTTCACTGTAATGGACCTAAAGTTCTTGTGATAACAAACACAACTATCTAACATTAGGAAAAAGCTTGGCATCTGAACTTCTTTGTACAAGTGAGCTAGACAAACAATTTACTTATACAGTTAATCATCTCTGCCTAGTCTTGGTTTTTGTAATGACAGAAATTTGATAAACTACCAAAGTAACAAGAGAAGATTTTTGGGTCCTTCAGTCTTCATTAAGAGCATCATTGCACATGATGTGTGTAACTAAAAATAGTATTAGAGAAATGTATTAGAACCAGAAATGAATGCATTCAAATCTAATGGAGTTGATTTTTTCCAAAAAAAATAAGTTAAAAAAAAATTGTCCTCCTCTTCTGTTCAGTCTTTCATTCTATTATCACTATTCTATTCTTGTGTCATTTCTGAATCTTCCTTGTTAAGAGGTGTATCGATTTTTGCTTTGTAATATATCAACCCCAAAGCAGTGGTTTAACCATTGCATTTTGCCTCACAGTTCTGAAGTCCTTATGTGGTTGTAATCAGAAGTGATGTTCTCTGTCGGTGGAATATTTGTGTAGCAGATCACTTAGGCTTCAGAACTAGCTTATATCTTCTAGTTTTGTTTAGCGTTGTCTAGAAGCCACATGGAGAAAATAGTACTATTGCACCAATGTTAAGCCTTCCTTTTTATGACCTTCCAGTTGTTACTCCTTCCATTTTTATTTTTCTTATTTTCATTGATAAATTCTGGAGAGATGTTTAAAATTAGTGGGTAAGGCTATCTTCCAGTTGCAAGATACTCATATTTGGAATTATTCAAGATGCTCAGAAAACAAATTTCTTTAGTCACTATGCTGATATATCAGATTTCTGTCATCAAAAAGCTAGTAAGTAAATCTGCTGGTTTCATACATGTACTTATTTTATGTGACTTAAATAGCTCTATAACCAGAAGGTAAGAATCATGGAGAAAGAGTCATCAGATCAGGTCCCATTTCACTTCCAGTTCTCCCATGGAAATGATAATATGTGATTTGGATAAATGTAAATTCCTTCTGCTTCCTACTTTCTTGTGACCTCACAGCTTGCATGTCTGTTGTGGAATGGGGTGGGATGGGCTTTCTAAGAGGGAGCCTTCATGACGTAAAGAAGGGCTAAAGATTGGAAGCAGCGTTTATCTTGGTGAATTTAACCTAGAGGAATGTAAAACTAGAGGATGTTGTGATATTCAGTGTCAAAGTTGTGGCCAACAGAAAAGGAGAAGACTTACAGACCAATATCTGTGTTTGTATAAAAAGTTATTAAGAAGTAAGATGTGAGGTACCTTGTAACTGAACAACCTCAGAGCCTAGATGTTGATTTTTGGAAAGGAGCATCAGAATAGCTGTATGAGTGAGACTAATAGAGGATGCAAAGGTATTTGGGGAATATTGAAAGTTCTTAATAAGTCCAGCTTTAAGTTCTATATTTAATTACTTCTCTCCATTTTTTTTTAAGTGAGGTTCATCAGTACAGATTTGGCTTCTGTGATTTTCTTCTCACACTGATATTGCTCTGAGGCAGACTTGTCATTTAGCCAACTTTGCTAAATGCGGAGCAGAGATCTTCTAAGAACAAATATTTTGTGTTCTTCTTTGGAGGAATAGCAGGGGGGGAGGAGAGGCTGGGAACATGGCAATCTCTTAAAAGAAGTATTGCAGACTGTTTTTTTTCCACTGTATATTTTTTCCTGTTTAGTCAAAGATTATTTGACCATAGAGTTGAGGGTCCATATCTGGGCTCTCTACTCTGTTCCACTGGTCTATGTGTCTGTTTTTATGCCAGTACCATGCGGTCTTGGTGATCACAGCTTTGTAGTAAAGCTTGAAATCAGAGAACATGATGCCCCCAGTTTTATTTTTGTTTTTCAATATTTCCTTAGCAATTCGGGGTCTCTTCTGATTCCATACAAATTTTTGGATTAAAACCACATTGAGATCTTGCCTTTGTTTGGGCGCCTGGGTGGCTCAGTGGGTTAAGCCACTGCCTTCGGCTCAGGTCATGATCTCAGAGTCCTGGGATCGAGTCCCACATCGGGCTCTCTGCTCAGCAGGGAGCCTGCTTCCTCCTCTCTCTCTCTGCCTGCCTCTCTGCCTACTTGTGATCTCTCTCTGTCAAACAAATAAATAAAATCTTTAAAAAAAAAAAAACAAAAAAAAACCACATTGAGATATCACCTTATACCAGTTAGAATGGCCAAAATTAGCAAGACAGGAAACACCATGTGTTGGAGCAGATGTGGAGAAAGGGGAACCCTCTTACACTGTTGGTGGGAATATAAGTTGGTGCAGCCACTTTGGAGAACAGTATGGAGATTCCTCAAGAAATTAAAAATAGAGCTGCCCTATGACCCTGCAATTGCACTACTGGGTATTTACCCCAAAGATACGGATGTAGTGAAAAGAAGGGCCATCTGTACCCCAATGTTTATAGCAGTAATGGCCACGGTCGCCAAACTGTGGAAAGAACCAAGATGCCCTTCAGTGGACGAATGGATAAGGAAGATGTGGTCCATATACACTATGGAGTATTACGCCTCCATCAGAAAAGATGAATATCCAACTTTTGTATGAACATGGACGGGACTGGAAGAGGTTATGCTGAGTGAAATAAGTTAAGCAGAGAGAGTCAATTATCATATGGTTTCACTTATTTGTGGAGCATAACAAATAGCATGGAGGACAAGGGGAGTTAGAGAGGAGAAGGGAGTTGGGGGAAATTGGAAGGGGAGGTGAACCATGAGAGACTATGGACTCTGAAAAACAATCTGAGGGGTTTGAAGGGGCAGGGTGGGGTGGGAGGTTGGGGGAGGTGGTGGGTATTAGAGAGGGCATGGATTGCATGGAGCACGGGGTGTGGTGTAAAAACAATGAATACTGTTATGCTGAAAAAAGAAGTCATAAAAAAAAAAGAAGTATTGCAGGGAGCTGGTTGGGGTGGGGGCATAGTCTCTAGGTAAAAAACTGAATGGTGACAGTTTGAAAGCAGAAAGAAAATAAAGATGATCCCAAGAGGATCACCAGAAAACAAACATACTTGGGAATGGAAAACTGATGGCTAGATTACCTCAAAAAGGAAATCCCTGTGGCTTAATTATGTTGCTTACAAGAGAATTGCAAGAGACTTAATGCTCGTTTTAGAACGAATGATTCTTTATTTCCTTCATTTCTCACTAAAATTTTCATGCAGAAACATGGTACTCTATCTGGGAAGAAATTTTGGTGTTATCACATGTTCGATGAAATGAGGTAAATCTCAGAACATGTTGAGGATAATAGCTAGCATCTATTTTACAATGGGGATTGATTCAGTTTCATCTTATTTTTGAGGAAACAGTCTAAAATACTCTGTTCTTGCCTTTATTGCTGTACTACCTGATTGCTTGTGGTCCACCATTAAATTAACTCCTTGATGGTAAGAACATTTCTTATACTCTTTTTTTTTCTTTTTAAGATTTTATTCATTTATTTGACAGAGAGATCACAGGTAGGCAGAGAGGCAGGCAGAGAGAGGAGGAAGCAGACTCCCTGCTGAGCAGAGAGCCCAATGCGGGGCTCGATCCCAGGATCCTGAGGCCATGACCTGAGCCAAAGGCAGAGGCTTAACCCACTGAGCCACCCAGGCACCTCCATTTCTCATACTCCTTTGTATTTTCTATGCCTAACATGGTATCAGGCAGAGCATAATAAAAGTCTGTATAATTAACAAGGTGCTCCACTTGACCAACAGGGAAAGAGAACACAATATCCTCTACTGGTTTTGCTTTTATTTTACTTGGTCAGTGTCTACCTTGGAGAGAAAAACATTCTCTCACTTGGCCTCTACCTTCTCCAACTTCAGAGAACTCTATAGGTAAAAGTTCTGTAAACTCAGCTCTGCCTGCATCATAAGATACTTCTGAGCAGGTGAGAAAGGCACAGGCAACTACATTTGCCTCATTCAGAAGAATCTATAGTTAATATAGTCTTTAGAACTGAAATGGTTTGAGTGAGCTTGATTTCTAAGTGCATCAGGAGTCAAGGGAAAGAAGTTTTCAAATCCTTGCATTTTAAGTGTATTTTTTGCATTGTTAGGACTTTTCTGGTTATGAAAACTTTGAGCTTTTTAGACCCCATAGGATCCAGATTACCTGTTAGACATTTTTTTTTAAACTATGGCTTGAGAGTATTTTCCTGCTGCATTGCCTTAATTCAGAGTTCTTTTTTGGAACCCTGAAACACTCGATAGAAGATACATATACATGCATTTTGTATGTATATGTACATATGTATGCATGTATATGTGTTATGTGTATATACATGTATGTATATGTATGTGTGCATGTAGATGTATTATGTATGTATATGCATACATGCATGTGTGTGCACGCACATATATGGAGGGACTTAAATATACAGCACTTAAATCCTACAGAACTAAGATGCCTGCCATACACCTGATATCTAAGTTGTCCATTAGGGAACCAAAAATGAAGTAGAAACCACTAAAAACACACAATATTCTTTAGTAATGCTGGAGAGCACTAAATTTCAAATCAGTCATTAGCAGCTAATTATAATATCATTTACTTGTTACATATTTTATTAATCTGTTGGTGGTAAACTTGAACATGGTTTGGGGCAGGATTTGAGTTAAGAGGTGGAGCAGCTGCTAGTTTATCCCTTCAGTGACACTTGCAAATGCTTTCTTTATGGTGACCTCTAGTTTAAATTTATGTGACTCGCTTAAATGTCAAACAAGCTAAGTGGTGCATTTCATTAATGAAAAATTAATGAAAACCTTGGGCTGGCACATACTCCTTGTTTACAACATATATAATTTATTAGGAAGACATCCATCGAATGAGGGTCTTGGCCTGGATCTGGTGGCATTGTAAGTAGGCTTTATTCTCTTCCTTCCAGTTAATGAAAGTGCAAGGCTGGGAAAAATTCACATAAAACAGATTTAATGAGTCTTTGGGGGGAGTTTTACAGAATAGGGTACATGAGTCATAAATATCACATGTACAGTCTATTTGGCCCAAATTATTTAGGATTAGAAATGGCCATAATTTCATTTTATAAGCAAAAAGTGCCCAAGTGTTTAGACCAGGAACTTAATTCCAGGCAGAAGTCCTACATTCTTTCTGGAGTCTTGTCATTAACCAGGCTCAATGTTGAACAACTCATATAAGAAACCAATTTATTTCTCCTAAATGGAGGTGAAACTGGGGACCACATTCTTAGATATGGTACATAATGATTCATTTTCTGAAAGTCTCTAAAAAGGGAATATCACTTACATACCTATTTTTGTATATAAAACTTCCTGGACCCTGATAAACTGATTGTAAAAGATGGTACAAATTCTTTTAAATCACTTCAAAGGAATGCTCAATTTCTGCACAGCACTGGTCTCCTCTGTTTCTTTCCCTCTCACTTTCCTGTTTAGCTTTTTCCTCACTTTCACTGTTTTCAGGTGTTTAAAAATGGTATTATTTTTTTAAGACCTGGCAGTAGGGACTGAAGGTATAGGCAACATGAGGACAGGTGCTATTTTATTCAGCATGGTTTTCCAAGCACCTACAAAAGGGCTTGATACATACATAGGTGTGAGACTCCAAGATATATGTTTAATAAATAAGAAAAAGACTGGTCCTTGTCCTGAAGTAGTTTTTGTTTGTTTGTTTGTTTGTTTTGTTTTTCCCCTAGTGAAGTAGACTATTCCCCTGCAAGCATAATTTTTAGAATTGTTTTGGTTGATTTTATATATCAACTTGACTGGTCTAAAGGATGCCCATACAGCTGGCAAAACATTATTTCTGGGTGTTTCTATGACGATGTTTCTAGAAGAGATTAACATTTGACTCAGCTGACTGAGTAAAGAGATCTGCCCTTATCACTGTAAGTAGACATCATTTAATCTGTTGGGGTCCTGAATACAACAAAAAGGGGAAGAAAGGGCAAACTTCTCTTTTTGAACTGAGATGTCTAGCTTTTTCTGCCTTTGGACATCACAACTTCTGTCATGTGCCTTCAGACTCTGGGACTTATATCAGCGCCTGCCTCGTTCTCAGGCCTTTGAATTTGGGCTGAAAAATATCACCACCCTCCTTGATTCTCCAGTTTGCAAATGATGGGTTTGGGGACTTCCTAGCCTCTATAACTGCCTGGGCCAATTCCTATAACCTTTCAGTCTCTCACTTATGTATGCATGCAAATACATCTATACATTTATATGTACCTGTCATGAATGTGTATGTTTGCCCATAGATACATACTTCCGATAGGTTTCATTTCTCTGGAGAATGCTAATAGTTACCAAGTGGTCAATCATATGATCACGGAATATAAATTTGAGAAGATGGAACTATTTCCTTGTCTGAAACTAGAAAGAATAGGATTTCATTTGTTTTTTGGAGAGAGAGATTTTTCCATAATGGCTTTTTATTGCGGATGGCCTGTTTTTGGCAGAAACGCTCCCATGCCTGACACAAAATGGAAGTATTCATAGGAATATAAGGAAGGAGATATGAAAAGAAAGTGGAAACAGAAGGAAAGGGAATTTTTAGCTCCCAAATTAGAACTTGTAATAGGCAAGCTTGATCAAGGAGTTTAGCTACAATGGAGGAAAAGCTGGAAAGATGGTTGTTTGATCTCTAGAGCCAGACTTCCTATGTTTAATGCCAGCCATTATCACTGGCCTCTCTCTTAACTCTGGGCAAAGTATTCAAACACTCTGCTTTTGTTTGTTCACTCTTAAAATGATGATAAAAACAGCTCCCTTTATAGTGTTGTCAAGAGAATCTAATATTAAGAAGTGCTAAGAACAGTATCTGCCACGCAGTCAGTGCTATATTGTCATTTTTCAACAGGTTAATAAGGTGATTGTGGAGAGCTCTGGTGTCCTGTGGGATAGCAAAGCCATTCAAAGTTTAGAAAAGGAATGAAAAATGATAGTAGTGGAATTACGGCAAGTTGAAGTTGGTAACAATATCTACAGGAAGAACTGATGAACAGGAAAATTATGGAGGCAGCTGGTGAAAACCTTCAATAGTTGAGGAACAAAGTATTTGGAATTTAGATTCATGGTTGAAAATAGTAATTGCGATTTTGCTGAAAATTTAAAGGGAAGACTGCTCGAATAAAATAATACAGTAATTGGCCACTCATAAGGAGTGGGCTCTGTAGCTATTAGAATATAATATTTGCCTTTCTTCACTCTTGTTTCTTTAAATAATGGCACTTATTTAAAGCATTCTGTATTCAGAATCTTTGGGAAATGCAAAAGATAGACTTAATGAGGTGTAGTGTCATCAGGTGTGGGTGTGTTTGGAGGCATTAATATCTGGGTTTTGGCACTAGAAACAGTGATTTTATTAATATAGGCCATGGAAGTTATGAACCACTCTTAATGGAGCAATTTGCTTTGTGTTTCTTTTTCTTTGCTTTCCTCCTCCATGTTTTATACAGTTTTCTCTAACATTCCATTTGTATCTGAGGATCATCAAGTCATGTGGTATTCTGAATCCCCCCTTTTCTCATTAACAGTTTCTCCTTTAACAGTTAGGAGAATTAAATGCTGAGAACTGTACTCATTTTTTTTTTCCCTTGTTTTGAAGGGTTATATAATTTTGTATTTGCTTGACTTAGGATGTGTGCTCCTGGATTTGGGAGATGTTGCCTTTGAGTTAAGCCCTATCCATAATAACAGTATGGATATATAGATCCACTTGGTGAGTTTTCAATGGGAGATAGTTCAGTGGATCTTAAAAGCTCCACAAATCCATCAGATAAGTTCCTTGAACAAAAATATTTCAACTGCAGTCAAAAAGTTAACTTTTACTATTCTGTCTCTTGATAATGGCTACAATTCAAAATAAATGTTTGGATTATTTTGGCAATCAGAAGTGAGGGACTTTTATAAGAAGACATCAATAGAATGTGAAACAAGGGGAGCAAAGAGGTAGAAAGCCAGAGGACCGCATCCAACACATAAGCATGTCCTGATTTCCCCACATAACACAGCTCTACCCAGGGGATTAGAGTTGAAATCAGTTAAATATTAAAAATTGTAGTGGGTTACCACTGTATCAGGTCTCAAATTTCAAATTTTTCTAAAACGGAGAGCTTAGTCATTCCCATAATATACCCATGAGCTGGAGCTGAGCAGATGCTGCTGCTTTGGGTGTGAACTGCTCTATCTCTTCCTGCCAAACTGATCCTAAGTACCCTTAGGGCGAATCTGAACTTACAGGGTGTCCTTCCTCTGGTGCTTTGCAATGTGCTTGGCTGGGGAGGCAATGATGATGACTTTTCAGAATTTGGTGATATGGGTTTGATGGAAACATTGCCTTTGAGCTACTTGGATTTTCACCAGTGATGATGGTACTAGCTCCTGCATTGCCTCCTGTCTTATTTTTCCAGCAGATCCCATGTGATATGCAGTCTAGATGAGGGATTTTAAAGTTCTCTCCTTGTTAAGTTGAAATTAGTGCTCACTACTGTTCAAGAAAAGGTCTTGGCTGTCAAAGCAGTATCACTGCAGAGCTGTAAGGACATCAGAATGGCATCTGCCAACCTATACACTGTCTGTCATCAGAAGCTGGTAGTCATCCATAAACTCTTTGAAACAACAGGATCTCAGGATACCACCAGATGGGGCAATCTGTCATGCTCAGGCTGTAGAGGACAGGATGAAGGTTCTTGATATGATTTGAGAGTGCCAAGTGCCACATCTCTTCAAAAGAGAGGCCAAGGCCTGCCAATCATGACAATCGTTGTAATGCAAAAAGGTCAGATAGTCTTGTCTTTGTGTATCAGAAATGCCAACCTTCTGTCAATGATGAGGTCAAAAATCTGTACTAGATTAAAAGCATTTGTGCCAGGAGCTTCACACTTCCAAAAGGTCAGTGTCAGTGCCAATCAAAATTCATGTACAGAATGCAAGTTTAACTTCTGACAAAACTTAAATAGCTTGTTTTTATTTTTTCACTAACCTATCCCTCTGTAACTTTATCCTCAAACTGTTCTTAAATATTCCCAGTGCTCAATGCAAAAAAGGTACAGACATTTTGTCCAAACCAGAGAGTCTCAAGCCTAAGGATATATTAATCAGATTTACATGAGGGGCTTGTTAGAACATAGATTGCAGGATTCTCTCTCTCAAATTTTTGATTCAGTGGGTCTGGGATGGGGTTCAAAAATTTGCAACTTAAATCTCCAGGTGGTGCCAGTGCTGCCCACAATGGGAACCACTGCTCTAGATGGTCATATTGAAAGGAAAATGTACAAAGATGATGTTCCACCCATATAAATAATAGGAATGTATCACAAGTGTTGACTTATTTCAACTTATATTTTTCTTGAAGTTTTTGGCTGTTCGTGTTGACATTCTTCAAGTAAACACTACAATATTTAAAGGCAGCTGTTTTCTAGCATTAAGCTAGAGGAATTTCTGCATGGTTACGTACAAACATGCACCCATCTCTAAGCACAGGAGAGGAAACAGTATATGCATTGATACTTGCATTGACAGATTGTTAAAATCATGATAATAATGATAAAAATTCCTGGGTTGAATAGTAGCAAAATGATGTACTTGGCAGACTATAGATTAGGGGCATTCAAAATTTAGTCTTGATTCCTTAACACCTGAGCAGGTCCCTCTGCTGACCATTTTAGTTGCCTGCTTGATGGCCCTTCTGGAATGGATAAATAAGCATCTCAAACTGAACAGATCCATAAATGAATACTTCGATATTTGTCTTTCAAATTTGTCTTCCAGTATCCCCACAATCTTATTTCATGATATTTTCAACCCACCCTGTTTTAATTCCTGGAAAATCGCTGTCATTTTTGACATTGGTACAACTAATCTATCTTTTGGTTCTAATGGTTCTGTTGGTCAATTCAGTTTCCAAGATATATCCAAAAATCTGTCTGTCCATTTGTCTCCAGTATCAGTACTGAACAACAATCATCTTTTCTTTCTGACTGTTACATAAGCCAAATAAACATCCCAAGAGTTCTAATTTTCTGTTTAAAACTCTTCTGTTTTTATTTTTATTACTAACCAGGTAACATATGAATTTTATAAATGGTTTAAGAAGTACATATTACGAAATGATGAAAGTCCTTTACTCTCCATCTGACTGCCTTCTCCTTCCATAGGTACTTCATTAAGAAAGTTAAGAAAGCATATCTTAGGGGCACTTAAGTGGCTCAGTTGTTAAGCGTCCGCCTCTGGCTCAGGTCATGATCCCAGGGTCCTGGGATGGAGCCCCGCATCAGGCTCCCTGCTCAGTGGGAAGCCTGCTTCTCCCTCTCCCAATCCGCCTGCTGGTGTTCCCTCTCTCACTGTGTCTCTGTCAAATAAATTAATAAAATCTTTAAAAAAAAAAAGTATGTCTTATGTGCAGAGACCTGCACACAGGCGGGCTTACATGTTACTTAACATTTGTGTATTCACAATCCATTGTTTTGACCTGGTTTTATCTATCTCATTCTTTAAAAAAATTAAAGTGTATTAATTTATTCATTCATTTATTCATTTGATTACTATTCTATGGATATGTATATGTATATATATTTGGACTTCATTTTCCGTTTTCATATTTACAGACACTGTAATGAATATATTTGTATGTCTTTAGGAACATAGATAAGCATTTTCTTAAACATAGAGTAAGCTTATAAAAGTTGGATCACAAAATGGCTTACTGATGCAGTTGAGAAGAAAATTTAGTTTTAACATGTGTGATAAAACCCAACCATTGAGAGCAGCCTCCTTTCAAATCTTGGGGCAATCCCCTTCTGGCTCATTCTGTTCCAGCCAGACTCACTGTTCTTTAATTTCTCAAATATTTCACATTTGGGGGTTTTTCCCCCCATGAGGTTCTCCCAGTTTCTCAAATGTTTTTTCCTAACGTCTCTGATTAACTCTGATTTTGCCACCAAGTCTCATTTATATCTCCAGTCCTCAGAAATGTAGACTACATTCCAGTGACTCCATTTCCCCCCAATTAAGTTGGGTCTGTTTATTATAAATCTTTCTCTTCATTTAAGCTTTTACCACAATTTGTATGATCACTTAAGGTGTGCCACTCTACCCTGACCACCTTACCCTTCATCTGTAAATTTTGTGAGGATGGGGACCATTTTATACACAGGGTGGTGAATCAGTATCTTTTACTGAATGTGAAATGTTGAGCCTGTAGTGACTTGGAGGTAGTTCAGCACTTTCTAATCCCCAGTTTGCTTCATATGATATTTTCTGTGTATGGTTGTATGCAGGTCATACTGCTTTGGGTCTGGCTATTTTGTTGGTGAAGAGTTCTGATGAATAGAATTGAACTGATGACATTTCAAAATTCATGGCACATGGTCATCAGCATTCTACATCATCTATTTTTTTCTTTCTTTCTTTTTTTTTTTTTAACATTTTTACTTATCCCCAAGCTCATCCCTCAATAGTTACTCACACCTGTGTTTTGATAATGTTCTTTCTTTTCACCTCCCAGTTATTGATATATTCCTATATTTGTGACAAAGATATAATACTGTTTATGTGATTTTCAAAATTGTTATAAAGATATACTGAGCAAAAAATAGACAAGATTTCTAGCATAACACTTTTTCATACTTATACATGTTGCTATTTGTAAATCTGGGCCATCTTCTCTGATTACTGCATAATATTTTATAATATCCGTAGAACTATTTCATTTATGGTCCTCTATTGATGAACACCCAAATTTATCTCCACTTTTGTCATCACAGATGACACATCAACAGACAGCTTCTGTTTGTATCCCTCTATATCTTGTTGTAATACTTCTAGGGATGTATAAACTCAGGGTGTCCTTGATCATAGATGTATTTGTCAGAGACTACTGGTAGTCTTCAGACTATTTCCTTCTCTTCCTAGACCCACAGCATGACTATCTTTTCAGTATTTCCTTATAGTTAGGAATGGTTATATGACTCAGTCTAAGCCAGCAAGGGAGTATAAATAATGTGAGTCACTTCTAGGCCTGGCTCCTCAAGCCCTCTCTTGTGCCTTCCCATCCCCGCCCCCAATTTTTCCCAGGTTGGAATGGTGAGGAGTTCCTAGAAAACCTTAGGAGCCATGTAGTAAAGAGGACAGAGCAACATCATGAAAAGAACTTGGGTTCCCAAAGTTTATGGGAGAAACATCTGGCAGGAAGATTGGCAGTGGACAGTTATAGGAAGAAAGTTTTACTACATTAAATAACTGACAGTTGGGCTTTCTTGTTTATATCCTTTTTACATAGGCATCTAACGATACTTCAATTAATACTGCATTCATATCCCACTTTCTCTAAATAACTCCAGGTTGCTCTAAAAAATGGCCATGCAAAGTTATATTCCTAGTTAGAAGAAGATTCTCATTTCCTCTCATTTCAACCAGTGCTTGATATTACCCGACTCAATATATTTTTTTTCCAAACCAGGTAACCTTAGAGGAGAATTTCAGTATTTCAACCTGCATATCCCTAGTTGCTGGTGAGGTTAGATACATTTATGTGTATTTATTGACCTGAAGATTGCCTCTCTCTGAATTGTGGGTCATATCATTATCCACCTATTCTTTGTGTTCTCTCATTTTCTATAAATTCCACACATGAAACCTTAGTTGATTTAAGGTTCCAAATATATTCATTAAGCCTGATACTTGCTTGATAACTTTGAAGGATTTTCTTTATTGGACTGATATCTTAAATTTTCATGAGTTTAATTTATTAACTGTTTCCTTAATGACTTATATTTTATATATTTTAAGATCTCTTTTCATTCCTGAGTTCACAAATCTAGTCTCCTATGTTCTCTTCTAGCAAGTTTTTAGGATTTTTATTTTCCCCTTTGCATTCGTGTCTTTGGTCTACTTGGTCTTAATTTTCTTTTTCTTTTTAAATATCTTCATTTATTTTACAGACAGAGATTACAAGTAGGCAGAGAGGCAGGCAGAGAGAAGAGGAAGCAGGTTCCCTGCTGAGCAGAGAGCCGGATGTGGGGCTCGATTCCAGGACCCTGGGATCATGACGTGAGCCGAAGGCAGAGGCTTTAAACCACTGAGCCACCCAGTCACCCCTGGTCTTAATTTTTTAATATGATATGTGGTAGAAATCTTTTTTTTTTTCTGTATATTGATCTTATTTTCTCAACACTATTTCCTAAATAACTTATTCTTCCAGATTGATAAATGCTAAGTTCCCATATAAATGCTTCTATTTCTATATTTACTAATTATTAGGCCTCATTATTCTTTGAATCTATCATTACAGAACTGTGCAGTTTTAAATACCAAGAAATTTGTATATGACTTAACAAGTAATAAAGAAAATCTTCCCTTTTGTTCTTTGAAAAATTATCTCTGTATTAAACTTTGTTTCATGAAGATCTTACAATCGTTTTATTTCTCCCCTAGCCTATAAATGTAATTTAATTGGAATTAGATTTAATTTTATTAAGTAGTTTGGAGAGAATTTATATCTTTGCAGTGTTAAGTCATTCCCATTGTGGAGAGAGGATATAGCTAACCCCTTTTTTAGTTCATTTTTTTCTATTAGTTTGGAATTTTTCCCATATAGCCCAAAACAATTTTTATTTGGCTAATTGCTAAAACTCTAGATAGAAAGGGTAGACATAGATATTGCAGACAGTATTTGTTTTATTGTATTTTAAATTGGTAATTATTGGAGTGTAAGAAACTTTGTGTATTGATATATTATTTCTGTAGTTATGCGAAATTCTTTCAGTGTTTTGTCTTTTGGTAGTCTTCTATTTGTAATAGTAAATGATGGGAAATATTTATGACTCTGCTTTTTCTCCTTGATTTACTTGACCATAACCTTTGGATTCTATGATGCGAAGTAGCAAGAAAAGATGCTTATCTCTGACACCTTAAAAGGGATGTAACTCTCTTTTTAGAGATGTGACACATACTGCAAGTTAAAGTGGATAGACTTTATAAGGTGAAGAGTTTCTTTTATATATTTAGATGTTGATGTTTTTCAAATAAGTTTCTTTAGCTTTTGAGATAATTAAGGGATTTAGCAATGTGCTGGATACCTTGAGGGATTAGGGGAAAAAAGTGTAAGTAATAGTTCATGGTAAGATCTAGTTTTTACTACAGAATGCCTATAATATGTTCAAAATAAAGTACTTTTCGAATCAGTAGTGCCTCCTTACACACAGCATAATCTGTTCTATATCACCTGGGGGCTTTAGTCTGCACGTAGTCTGATATGCATCTTAAGTGAGTTTTAAAAGTTTCATCTTTTGAGTAGGTTAAATTTCAAGATTTTCACAGAATCCGTGAAAGGTTTGAGATCCCAATCTTCTACACAAATTATTGTCATAATTTTTGTTGGGCCTCATTTCTACCTGGATGCACCTTTCATTTCCCAGTCTAACAGTTCCTTGAGGCCAGCCTTTCAATGACTGTGTCTTCCAAACGACCTAAGCCCCTTATTAACACAGCCATGACATGCCATGCTTTGTAAATAGGACTTGCAATGGGAGGGTTGTTAAATGAATTTCAGGAGTATGAGTAATGTTTAAAAATAACAAAAAAGGAGAGGGCATAGCAGGATTAAATTTAAAAAATCAGAGTGCAGCAGATAATATATGAGTGAGTATTATGAAACTCCTGTTTGTGAAACTCTCTTGTCCATGTGGCAAGCAAGGACCATCTCCTCCATTTCTGAATTCTTAAAGTATTTTCTTTGTACCTCCCTAAGGATATTTTTATAAATTCTGTAACACTAGAATAGAAAGTCCTTGAAAGCAGGGATCTTCTATGTCTGAGTCTCCATTGTAATTAGATTCCCCATTAATTCTACATTAGTAATTAGAACAGTGCCTAATACTAATTATGTGCAAAAATACATGTTGAAAAAATAATGAAATAAAATGAACAAATTGTTACCTGTATTATATAATTTCAGTGTTAACAAAGCCTTCCTATTACCATAAATACTGCCTAAAAATTTGATTGAAATGAATTCAGTCATATATGTACCCAGTACAGTTTAGTAAAAAAAAAAAGAAAAAAAGAAAAAGAAAGAAAAATCTAACATTTTGAGAGAAATGAGCATAAACTTTCTTTTGTGCAGCTCCAAATTTTTATTGATATCATAACCATTGTATGATTTCTTGTAGGTTAGCTGGGATCACACTTGTTGAAATCAGAATTTTAAAAGGATAAAATTTGGTTTTACTTGGACTACTTTCTAAGATGGAATTACCATCCTCATTTATGTTTGAATTTTATAGTTACATGTATTTCTCTTTTCCTTTATAGAATACCTTTTTCCTGACCATAAAACTATTATTTCCTATTTTTAAAACCTGGGAGCAGATGGCCTTCCTACAAAGGCAGTAACCTATAAAAATTGTCTATACATGACCAAATGAACAGATTGATAATATAATCAAATGAAATTTATATGAACCATTTACACATGTATAATATGTCCAATCATTTTCTGTATGGAAATTACACAGAAATGGAAGCATTAAACATAAAATGAAACACTGCACTTATATAAACCATGTTTTAAAATGGTTTATTTTTCTTCTGTGACTTTCCCCATATCTATAGTTACTACCCATGTCAAGAACATCTCTTCACCCTCTTTATGTGCATACATGAAAACACACACACTCACACACACTCACACAAATACTTTACAGTGACTTATAAGAGCAATAGGTTTGTGCAGAAATCTATTAAGAGACAAAAGCTGTTTGATTTCTGATTCCATAGTGTCTAGGCATTTTGTGGTCAAAAGAAATATGAAATAAAATCATAAGTCCCTCCTAACACTGTACCTTGCATGATTCTATCCAAAGTAATTTTAATTTAGTCTTATTCAAAGTTAATTTGTCACAATAGTGTCTTAGGAGAACTGCTTGGGGGAAATAACTTTGTGAATATATACTCATCGAAACTTTTATGCTTGTTATTTATCTTTTCTAGAGTGAGTAGGGAAAAATAGTTAGTGAATACTCACAATTAAATCTATGCAAACCTTTTTTAAAAATTAAGTTTTCATTTGGTGTTAACTAAGCACATGGGAAGAAATTTCCTGAAATGTTGAACTGTGAAAATAATTTCCCGGAAATGCTACTTTTAATTGTGAAGCAGGTCATGACTGCAATTTATAGAGCTCACAGTTTGCAAGAAACTGAATTATCAGATAGCCTATAGAATGTATTTTTTTAAAGATTTTATTTATTTATTTGACAGACAGAGATTACAAGTAGGCAGAGAGGCAGTCAGAGAGAGGAAGAAGCAGGCTCCCTGCTGAGCAGAGAGCCCTACGTGGGGCTCTATCCTAGGACCCTGGGATCATGACCTGAGCCGAAGGCAGAGGCTTTAACCCACTGAGCCACCCAGGTGCCCCTAGAATGTATTTTTTTAATAGCAAATTGGAATGATTCATGTAGCTTGTAAATGAAACATGATCCTATGATTATGAAGCTACCACTATATAAATTATGTAAATTAATGGATGTTCTTGTGTTAACCTACTGGTGTGATATTTGAGAGCACATGGTATTTACCCATAATGAGGGTTACTCTTGCTGAAAAGAAAGTACCAAATTCTTTTAATTTGAATAAATTAGAAACATCCTTTATTTGAAATAATTTATAAAGAGAAAGCTGGGTCCAAACAAAGCAGGAATATTTCACAGAAGGAAAAACTAAAGTGTCAGTCTCTATTTAAGCTTTTATTTCACTAGTTTATCTCCTCTTTTTTTCCCTAATTAATATTTAAAATGAAAGACACAAGTTTCAATAGAAGGTCTGTTTTTAATCTATTTAATGTTTTTCTTTTACATTACCCTTTTGTTTTCCCATGTCAAGGATATAACCTATTACTGAGATGTATTTTTGCTCTAAGTATAAAAAATGGATTATAATTTTGTACTGAACTAGAGCCTAAAATCCTGGATCAGGACCGCTTGGGTGGCTCAGTTGGTTAAGCATCTGCCTTCAGCTCTCAGGTCATGATCCCAGGATCCTGGGATCCAGCCCCGCATCAGTTCTCTGCTCAGCGGGGAGTCACCTTCTCCCTCTGCCTTACCCCCTACCCCATGCTTGTGTGCTCTCTCTCTCTCTCTCTCGCACGCGCATGCCTCTTTCTCTCTCTCTCTCTCAAATAAATAAAATCTTTGAAAAATGAAATACAAATGAAATAAAATCCTGGATCTACTATCCACATTTTTTTTCTCTTGAAGGAAGCTGGTACTAAGTTGATTTTTTTAAAGGATTTTATTTATTTATTTGACAGACCAGGATCACAAGTAGGCAGAGAGGCAGGCAGAGAGAGAGGAGGAAGCAGGCTCCCTGCTGAGCAGAGAGCCTGATATGGGACTTGATCCCAGGACCCTGGGATCATGACCTGAGCCAAAAGCAGAGGCTTTAACCCACTGAGTCACCCAGGCGCCACTTAAGTTGATTTTTTAAATCTTCTTATTTTTAAATTTTGTTTCAATGAAAAAGTTGAGAGGTGCCATCTAGTGAGGTCCAGACAGGAAATCATTGATGTGGACGTATTTTGTATCATCATGGGCCTGGTTTCAAACATCTTAGTTTCTGAAATCCTGTGGTAGCAGGACACTTCAAATTTATGAATATCTCTGAAACTGACTACTAAATGCACAAAACACTGATGTATAAACTAAATTGCCACCTTGTTAATTAGAATTGTAAAACGGAGCCAAATAGTCTTTCCGTGAAAGGAAATGGTCATTGGCTGCCAAACTTTCATCAGAAGTTACTTGAGGAACATGGCGTTGCAGCAAAGAGAGATAGCTGGATGATTCGAGAAGTAGCTCAGTTGGCCAGCGTGATAGATCCATGATAGATCCATCTCATGGATAAGGGTATACCTACCAAATTGCTATAAATACTTCTGACAACAGATCAGGATATAGTCTAATCAATTCAAAAGACACGTTAGTTAATTGGTCATTTATGGATTTTCATTTGTCTAGACCTCTTAGAAACTAATTCTGTCTACATAAGCTTTATTTAAACTGGAAACATAAAATTATATAGATTTTGGTATAACTATAGTCATATTTTAACTCAACTTCTAGTGTCGATGTTCTTATGAAATCAGTTGGGCTTTGAAATTCTCAGATGTCCTTCACTCACCAAGAATTACTTTCAGTGCCTTTTATAGTTTCTCCAGGCCCATTTGCATGGATTTGCTGTTGCTATTAAAATTTCTACTACCACAATTTCTATAGCTAGTAAGTACTGAGCATATGCCAAGTGTCAGATTTTATTAAATCTTCACAAACCCTTCCCTTCCTGTTCCACACCAAGAGGTAGGTACAATTATTATAATGCCCATTTTACAAGTGAGAAAACCTAGGGGCCCCTGGGTATCTCAGTTAGTTAAGCACCTGACTCATGATTTTGGCTCAGGTCATGATCTCAGGTCATAAGATCAACCCTGTGTTAAGCCCCACATCAGGTTCCATGCTGAGTGGAGAGTCTGCTTGTCCCTCTACCTCTGCTCCTCCCCCTACTTGCTCACTTGCTCCCTCTCTCTAAAATAAAATCTTAATAAATAAAATAATAATAAAAAAATCTTTTAAAAAAAGTTGAAGAAACCCAGATTTAGAGAAGTCTAAGGTCAAATAGAAAATGGTTTGGCTGAGATTGGAACTCAGACAAATCTGCCTCAAATCTAGATTTTAAATTAGTAATTTTACTCTTCTGATGGTGCTCTTTAACATCCATAGACTTTGGAATGACACTAAGTAATTTCTGAGACTTTTTTCTTTGGCAAGCTAGAAAAAATTGGGATCTGAAAGTTGCTTTGGAACTTAGATTTTTCTAGATAAAATATTACACAAGTAGGTATCTACTGTAATTTATGTAGCTTTAAATCTACCAGGGAAAAGTGACCCTGGTGAAATTGCTTGCCATGTTAGACTTGTCATAAATATTCTGTGAGAATATTTATAGAGTGTGGTAAGTGTGCATGGAGCTTAGCAAAGCATAAAGCAGCATAGACAAGGTGCTTGCCCCAAAGAGCTTGTGAACTAATTTAGATGTAGAAAGAATACTAGGTACCTATAAAATACTAAGAGGTGGTTGATTGACTCATAACCTCACTCATGATGCCATAAATCAGATGGTTAAACTCTAAACAACTACTGAGCAGGCAGGTAGTTGAGCAAGATCATGGTCTGGCCACTAGAACAGCAGCAGGTGGCTTTATTTTGAAATAAGATAGGAAGTGGCCCAGAAGGTAGAGGAAAAAATGAAAGTGAGGACTCTGCATTCCATGCTACACAACATGTTTGAAGGACTGCTGTAGAAAGTCCATTCACAGGAGAGTATACATTTTGCTCAATGAGGCATCATCATTTCTGTACCCCAGCAGGGTCATTTTTTTTTTTTATTCGGCAGAGAGAAATCACAAGTAGATGGAGAGGCAGGCAGAGAGAGAGAGAGAGAGAGAGAGAGAGGGAAGCAGGCTCCCTGCCGAGCAGAGAGCCCGAAGCAGGACTCGATCCCAGGACCCTGAGATCATGACCCGAGCCGAAGGCAGCGGCTTAACCCACTGAGCCACCCAGGCGCCCCCCCAGCAGGGTCATTTTAAAGAACTTTGTAATTTCTATCAGTTATCTTTTACTATGTGCTAACATGAAGAGTATTCAAGCCTGGTAGAGGAATATGGGTGGCAGTCACTAAACAACCATGAAACATACAGCTGCTAGAGAAGATAGGGCTCACTAGATTGTATGCTTCTTGAAGCCATTTGTTCATTTTGGACCACTACCACTCTGACACATATGTGCTAATACAGATTTAAACCTTCAAAAAGCCCATCCAATCTGCTTGTTTGCCAAGATTGGGAGAAAGAACAGACATGTGTGCCTTGGGTATTTCTTGGTTTCCTCTTTTGGACCAGACTTTCTGCTAACCCTGTACATTTCTTTCCTTTTTCCTCCTTTGTGCAGTATATGAATGTCAGCCTCCACCCTGGTGCAAAGTGGACATAGGCTGGCCCACAGTTATGAGCAGCGGAGTTTTAATTAGTGGAAGAATTAGAAAGTTTGAAGCCAAACACCTAATTTGTACCTGCGAGGCAGTTGTATCAGTGATAAAACTACCATTTTTCCCTCTCCATCTCATGTTGTGTTTTGATCTCAGTTGGTTCAAAACTTGGAAAGGAAGAGAAAAGATGTAATTAAACTCCAATATGTATAACAAATGTTTATTGAATAAAGGAGCCAGGTAAATTAGCCATAAAGAGAAAAGTAGAAAGCTGTTACATCTAAGTTTGTTGGTATTTTTGGCATTTCAAATTACCCACGTGTGTGTGTGTGTGTGTGTGTGTATACTTATATATCATTTATATATGCTCGAAGACATGTATAAATCCATTTTCTCATAGATATTTTAGATTGTGGGTCTCCTGAAGTCAGGGTTTTATTCTATCTATGTAACAACCAGCATTTAATAGTTCCAGGCCTATCATAGATGTCAACTATACTTAATATTGAATAGGCATGTATCTTTTGTTCTAAATTACACATCTAATCATAAGTAATTTATTTAAAAAGATTACCCTTATATATTAGAATCTCACTATTATGTAGGATCACTATTTAGCTATTTTGTTATGGAGGAGTACAGTGTATCTTTACTCCAACAATCATTTAATTGGAGAAAAATATTTTTAAAATAACTTAAATTATCTAGAAGTTATTCTGAAGGCATACAGGAAGTGGGGAAATATTCATTCAAGAAAACAGACTAAATCTTAGTAGAAGCAGTGAGAGTATGTGGCACTTTGATATGACTGGTCTCCTACTCCCTGCTCTGTCTTGCTGAAACTACTCTGGGAGTTTGAACGGGGTGGGTGCTCTATGAAGGCATGGACTCCTTCTTCCCTCAGCTTCCAGGCCAGGCTACACCAGATCTGGAGGGGCAGGCTATAGGTATTTCCCCTTGCTCTAGTTCCACAATGCAGAAGCCCTATGTCAGAAAAACAGGGTACAGATGCCTAGGGTTACCTTCTTCCAGCCTACCCAGTATATACAACAAAAATCTCATTCCAGGCTGGCAGGTTGAGAATGCTGGGTATAGAGGTTCTATATCTACAGGACTAAGTCAGGTAGAACTTTCCCTCTCCCTGCACTTACTTGTCAAGGAGGAGTGTCTCTCTGGAAGAAGCATATACCGTTTCTGCCTCTACTTCTTGTGCAGTGATGGGAAGTTCCTGCCCACAAGAAAGGGCAGGCCAGAGAAGAAGCCTTAATGAATCCTTTAGTTCTGTCTAAGGGAACTGATTTTTATTTAAAACAGAGGGTATAAAATTCCATACCAAAGGATGATGAAGAAAACACTAGAGATCTTCGTGGACACCAATTATAAGTGCACTTATAGCTCCATGATACAAGTTGCTAAAAGTAAAGTGGCAGAACACTTAGAGACTTACCATAGAACCCAGAAAATAGATAGCCAAAAAGAGTCCTTCTGGGGTCACTGCCAACGCTGGGGATTGGGAAGGCTATGCATATATGCTTGGCTACACCCACTCGAGGAGCAGAGTAGGACCTAGGACAGACTTGAAACACATTTCCAAAGTCCCACACAATATCTACCCAACTACTAACTGAACTGTGATTTACTGTGTTCTAGAAGCAAGTCCTATTTAAGCCAGCTTAAAAATATAATCTTAATGCAACCATAGGCATCTGGAAGACTGCATATCCTGTAAGAGAGATAGGAGTGATAAGAGGTAAAACTACTAATCCCTATCTGAATGTGGTTGGAATTGTAAACTCAATGAACTGTGACACAGCTTCTAAGCCACACACATATCCAATAGTAAGGGGTAAAACTTGGATTGCTAGAAGGGATTAAGCAATTTTTTAAGATTTATTAGAGAGATAGTGAGCATCCAAGTTTGGAGAGGGGCAGAAAAAGAGGGAGAGAATCCTGATGACTGGCTCAGTACCGGGATGACTTGAGCCAAAATAAAGAGCCAGATGTCCAACTGACTGAGCCACCCCATTGTCCTGGGATTAAGCAAATCTTAAGCCAATAAGAGGATCATTGCTATTTTGGGGACAAACCATAAGTAGTTAGGGTGAAAGATAAAAACAAGAAAAATATCTTAGGGGTCCCTGGCTAGTTCAGCCAGTAGAACATATAACTCTTGATCTCGGGGTCATAAGTTCAAGCCCTGAGTTGAGATCACTTAAAAAAAAAAAATTAGGGGACATCAGAAATTGCATGTTGCCAGAGATCTATAGACTTCAGAGTCATTTTAGCCAAGTCCTGAATCAACCAACCAGGTGAACAACATCAATTCTTCAGGGATGAGAGAAACCAATATCCAAAGCTGCTACAATATATTATCTAAAAATGTCCAGTTTTCAGGAGTAGAAATTACTTTTGAAAGGACCTGGATATTAGACTTAAAAGAAAGACTTCAAAGCAATCCTTATGAATATATTCAAAATAAAGGAGACAACATAGTAAAATGGAAAAATTCGAGTGAAATTTAAAATTCCCTAGAGGACAATCACCAGTTTATTTGTGCTATCATAAGAAAGACAAAAAACTTGAAGACAGATCAATAGGGTTTTACAATCAGAAAAAAGAAAAAAATAATAATGGAGGAAAATGAACACTCAAATATGAGCCATTAAATGTCCTAACATATGCCTGGTGGAAATGTCACAAAGAAAGTGAAAGGAGACAAAAGTATTCAAAGAAATAGCTGAATATTTCCTAAATTTAATTAAAAAATTGAATGTATACATACAAGAATCTCATCAAATTTTAAGGATAAACATAGAGAGGCCCAAACACAGATACAGAATAGTAAATGTTGAAAAACAAAGACAGAGAAAATCTTAAAAGCAGCGAAAGAATAACTCCTCTGTACAAGGGAATCCCAGTAGGATTAATGGCTGAGCTCTCATCAGAAATCAGAGGTCAGAAAACAGAGGGATGACATATTCAAGGTTTTGTAAGTATAAAGATAAAACAAAAAATACCTTTAACCAAGCATTTTATATCCAGCAAAAATATCTTTCAAATATAAAGCCAAAATAAAGATCTTCCTGGATAAACAAAAGCTGAAATAATTTGTTGCTAAAAACCCTGCCATATAAGAAGTTAAAAGTATTTGAGCTGAAAGCAAATGACACTGAACAGTAATTTAAATCCCCATGAAAAAACAAAATGACTGATTAAACTATGAAAATAAGTATAATTGCTTAATTTCTCTCCCTTCTAACTGATTTAGAGAGTAACTGCATAAAATGTTTTATTATATAAAATTTATTATATTACATAAAATTGTGTACAACAAATATTGTTTGACTTAGCACATAGAAATATAATATCTCGAAGTGTTACTGCACATGAGGGACAGGATAAAACTTGAACTGGAGTAAGAAAATGACATTAGAAGATAACTCAATCTGTAAGAAGAAATAGAGAACCAGAAAGGATAACTAAAAAGGTTTAAAACTTAAGAAATTAGAGCAAGTATATATTTATAATCTCAGCTCTTTTTAAGACCTAAGATTATATAAAATAATATACACTATACAAAGAGGTAACCTATATAATAGCCCCAAATGAGAGGAGGGTGTGGAGCTATATAAGTAAATTTTGTTTCACTCAAATTCAGTTAGTGTAAATCTGAATTATATAATGCATATGTTTGCATGTTCATACATACACATATACATAGTAAGCCTTAGAGAAATCATGAAGAAATTAATTATATATAACTTAAAACTTGTTAAATAAATTGAAATGTTAAACTACAAAATAAAAGAAAAAAATAAAATAGAAATAGAAAATACAGAAGAAATATAAAATAAAGAAAAAAAAAAAAGGTGCCCCAAACAGACATGAGCCAGATAAGAAAAAAAAAAAAAGATAGATACAAATCCAACCATGTCAATAACATTAAGTATGAATAGGTTAAACAATCCAGTCACAAGGTAGAGATTATCAAATTAGTAGAATAAGATCCAACCATATGCTGTCTACAGGGGACCCATTTTAAAGATACAGTAGGTTGAGAGTAAAAGGATGGAGAAAGATTCATCATACAAACAGCAATATGAGAGGTAATAACTATAGCTTTGCCATGTAATACATGTCTACACTATGTCAGACAAAATAGACTTTAAAATTTCAAAAATGTAACTAGATAGAAAGGATTGAAACTTTTATCATTAGAAATATCCATCAAGAAGACAAAAAAATTTTATAGTACATGTACTTAAAAGCCCAAAATACGGTAAGCAAAAATTGGCAGAATTGGAGGAATAGAACTTTCAATAACAATACTTAGTATGACAGACATCAATACCCCATTTTATTTGTTTGTGAAGGCTGCCACAACACAATACCATAGAACTAGTGACTCGAACAATAGAAACTTACTTTTTCTCAGTTGGGGAGGCTTAAAGTCCAAGATCAGGGTGTCAGCAGGGTTGGTTTCTGCTAAGCGTCTTCCTGGCTTACAGATGGTGGCCTAATCAGGATGTCTTCCCATGGTCTTTCTTCTGGTGTCTTTTCCTCTTCTTTAAGGACATCAGTCAGATTCGATTAGGACCCACCCAGGAGTCTCATTTTAAATTAGCTTTAAATCTTTAAAGCTCCTCTCTCAAAACAGTCACATGAATTTTGAAGGGACATATTTTGGGCCATAACCCCTGCTATCAATAATGGATAGGACAACTAGGCAGAAGCTCAACAAGGAAATGGAATAGTTGAACATTTTATAAGCCAAGTAGATAAGAGAAAACTCTGTAGAATAAATACTTCATCCAACAATAGCACAGTACTTAACTGCACATGGAAGATTCTCCAGGATAGACTACGTTATGCCATAAAATAAGTCTCAATAGATGAATTTGGGTTGATATCATGGTCATGACCTCATATCATGATCATTTTATCTGATCACAATGGAATTAAATTAGTGGCGGGAGTGAGTGGGAGGTTGGGGAACCAGGTGGTGGGTATTATAGAGGGCACGGATTGCATGGAGCACTGGGCGTGGTGCAAAAATACTGAATACTGTTATGCTGAAAATGAATAAAAAATAAATTAAAAAAAAGAAAAAATCAAATGGAGAACTGAGAAACTCACAAATAGGTGAAAGTTAAGTAAAACACTTCTAAATAACAAAAAGGTTAAAGAAAAAAAATCACAAGGAAATTAGAGAGTATTTCATGATGGGTGACAGTGACAATACAACATGCTGGTAAATTAATCTTCTGAAAGATCATTATAGCTGTACACACTGGTATTAAGGTCTCAAATCAGTAGTCTAAGCTTTTACCTTAAGATACTGGGAAAATCCATTATATCCATAACAAACAGAAGGAAGGAAAAAATAATATTAGGATGAAAATATCTAGAATAGAAAAACAATAGGAAATATTGATTCTTTTTTTTTCATTTTTTAAAATTTATTTTCAACGTAACAATATTCATTGTTTTTGCACCACACCCAGTGCTCCATGCAATCTGTGCCCTCTCTAATACCCACCACCTGGTTCTCCCAACCTCTCATCCCCCGCCCCTTCAAACCCCTCAGATTATTTTTCAGAGTCCATAGTCTCTCATGGTTCACCTCCCCTTCCAATATCCCTCAACTCCCTCTCCTCTCTAACTCCCCTTGTCCTCCATGCTATTTGTTATGCTCCACAAATAAGTGAAACCATATGATAATTGACTCTCTCTGCTTGACTTATTTCACTCAGCATAATCTCCTCCTGTCCCATCCATGTTGCTACCAAAGTTGGATATTCATCCTTTCTGATGGAGGCATAATACTCCATAGTGTATATGGACCACATCTTCCTTATCCATTCGTCTGTTGAAGGGCATCTTTGTTCTTTCCACAGTTTGGTGATCGTGGCCGTTGCTGCTATAAACATTGGGGTACAGATGGCCCTTCTTTTCACTACATCTGTATCTTTGGGGTAAATACCCAGTAGTGCAATTGCAGGGTCATAGGGAAGTATTGATTCTTAAGAAAGATCGACAAAAGTGGTAAACCGTTAAGTAGGCTGACCAAGAAGAAAACACGAGTCTCAAATTACCAATGTCAAGAATAAGAGGTAGCATTACTATTAGCCTTAAAGGGAAAGGTTACATAGGAATACTATAAAAAAACTCTATGTTAAATCAGACTAATTTAGATGAAAAGGACAAACTCAAACACAAACCACTGAAATAGACTTAAGAAGAAGTAAAAAAATTTGAATAGGCCTGTAGTAAGTAGAGGCTGGGTTAGTGATTTAAGCACTTGCCACAAAGAAAATCCCAGACCCAGATCCTGATAGCTTCGTTGGTAAATTCTACCAAATCTTTTAAAAAGAATTAGTACCAATACTTTATAAATTCTCCCTAGTCCTACCACTGCTTAAAAACAAAAACAAAAACACAATTTTAAGAAAAAAACAAAAACACTCACCTGCACACCCCCAGTAATCCTCCTTTCTTCTAAAGAACGTCCACAAAAAAGTTTATTGGTGAAGGACAGAAATCAGAAAGCTTTTTCCTTAAGATCATAAACAGGGAAGTCCTCTTGCCACTTCTATTTAACATTGTAGTTGAGGATTCTAGTTTGATTAAATAGGCAAGCAAAAATAATACAAAACCCAGATTGGAAAATAATTAAAATGATCTTGGAATTAAAAAAAATTAAAACTTCTATTTACAGATGACATTCTTATATATAGAAATCCTATAAAAAGTTCTACAGAAGTTAGAATAACCAATATCAACAATGTTGCAAAATACAAGATCAACATAAAAAGTCCATTATATTTCTAGACACTATAAAATAGACAGTAGACACTACTTTAGAAAAGAAAATCCCACTGTAATAGCATAAACAATAGGAATAAAATATAGGATTTGTACACTAAACTATAAAACTGGTGAAAGATATTAAAGACAAAAGTTGAAAGAAAATTCATGTTCATGGTCTAGGAGACCAATTTTTGTTTTTTTCAAATTCAGTTATCCAACTCATAGTACATTATTAGTTTCAGATGTAGTGTTCTGTTGAACAGTGTTCATCAATTACATATACCACCCAGTACTGATCATATCATGTGCCCTCCTCAATGCCCATCACCCAATTGCTCCATCTGCCCACCCACCTCCCCTTCCACAATTCTCAGTTTGTTTCCCAGAGTCAAGAGTCTCTCGTGGTTTCTGGGAGACCAAATGTTAAGATGACAATATTCTTTAATTTTTTTTTAACAGTTCAAAATTATCCCTATTCAGTTCTCACCTTGATTTTTTGCAGAAATTGGCAAGCTGATACATTTTCTTTTTTAAAAGATTTTATTTATTTATTGACAGAGAAGCACAATGAAAGAGGGAACCCAAGCAGGGGGAGTGGGAGAGGGAGAAGCAGGCTTCCCACTGAGCACAGAGCCTGATGCGGGGCTAGATCCCAGGACCTGGGATTATGACCTGAGCCAAAGGCAGACACTTAATGACTTAGCCACTACGGCACCCTTGACAAGCTGATCCTAACACTCCTATAAATGTGCAAGGGACCAAAAATCTCCAAAAACAACCTTAAAAAAATTTTGGAGGACTCATATGTCCTGATTTCATATGTACTATACAGCTGCCATTATAAAGGCAATGTGAGACTGGCATAGGTAGATATGTATAGATTGAGTACTGGAGGTAGGGTTAATTTAAGGAGTCTCAATTCTAACCTTTACAGTCAGTCTATTTTCAATTTACAAGTCCATGGAGAAAGAGCAGACTTTACATCAATGATGTTATAACTGTCTATATCCACAGAAAAGAGAAAAGATGTATCCCTTCATGTTCTACAAAAATATTAGAAAAAGTATACCTTTTAAACTATCTCAAAATGTATCATAGACCTAAAAGTAAGGGAGAGAACTATAACATTCTTAAAAGAAAAAAAAAATAGTACTAAATCTCTAATCTTTAAAAGGCAATGGTTTCTTAGATATGGTACCAGAAGCAAAAGAGAATAATGGAATAGTGGATTAACTGGGCTATATAAAAATTTAAAATTTTTGGACATGAACAGACATTTCTGCAAAGAAGACATCCAGATGGCCAACAGACACATGAAAAAGTGCTCCATATCACTCGGCATCAGGGAAATACAAATCAAAACCACAATGAGATATCACCTCACACCAGTCAGAATGGCTAAAATAAACAAGTCAGGAAATGACAGATGCTGGCGAGGATGTGGAGAAAGGGGAACCCTCCTACACTGTTGGTGGGAATGCAAGCTGGTGCAGCCACTCTGGAAAACAGCATGGAGGTTCCTCAAAATGTTGAAAATAGAACTGCCCTATGACCCAGCAATTGCACTATTGGGTATTTACCCTAAAGATACAAACGTAGTGATCCAAAGGGGCACGTGCACCCGAATGTTTATAGCAGCAATGTCCACAATAGCCAAACTATGGAAAGAACCTCGATGTCCATCAACAGATGAATGGATCAAGAAGATGTGGTATATATACACAATGGAATACTATGCAGCCATCAAAAGAAATGAAATCTTGCCATTTGCGACAACATGGATGGAACTAGAGCGTATCATGCTTAGCGAAATAAGTCAAGCAGAGAAAGACAACTATCATATGATCTCCCTGATATGAGGAAGTGGTGATGCAACATGGGTGCTTAAGTGGGTACGAGAAGAATAAATGAAACAAGATGGGATTGGGAGGGAGACAAACCATAAGTGACTCTTAATCTCACAAAACAAACTTAGGGTTGCTGAGGGGAGGGGGTTTGGGAGAAGGGGGTGGGATTATGGACATTGGGGAGGGTATGTGCTTTGGTGAGTGCTGTGAAGTGTGTAAACCTGGTGATTCACAGACCTGTACCCCTGGGGATAAAAATATATGTTTATAAAAAGTAAAAAATTATATATAAAAAAAAAAGAAACCAGAAACATCTATGACTATCCTGAAAGATTACCTATTGTTTTTTAGTTGCAGGTTTGAAATTTCTAAAAACCAAATACAAAATCTGATACTGCAAGTGACTAAATTAAAATGTTAATCAAAAAAAAAATTAAAATTTTTTTCCACTGCAAATGATACCATCAAGACAGTTCAAAGTTTATTCATAGTATGCAAGAAAAATTTCTTTATGTTTGATAAGGGTGGATCCAGTATCCCAAATAAAGAACTCTTACAACTTAATAATTAACTCAGTTAAAAACAAGACACAGATTTGATGAGAGATCTCTCCAAAGAAGATATACAACTGGCACATTAAAAAAAAAGATGCTCAGGCCTATTAGCTATTTGGTGTGTGCAAACCAAACAATCATGAGATAACTTTTCACTGTATTTTGTGGATGTGATTAAAGTTCATGATCAGTTGGCTTTAAGAAGTTATTTAGATACTGCTGGTTAGGCCTGATTCAATTCAAACCTTGACAGGTTTTAGGAGTAGAACTGAAGCTTCCCTGAGGGAGAAATTGTGCTTGCAGACAGAAGTTCAGTCATGTCTAAATATCCTTTCTGATGACCTATCCTATAGATTTTGGATTTGCCTGGTTAGACTCTATAATCACATGAACCACATGAAAAATCACATAAAAATAACGGATTACCATTGAGTAAAATAAAGTTGTGTGTATGCATACTGATAGGAATATGTTAAGTACATTAAGGCATTTCTTAGGGTAGTAGTACCAAGTATTAAATGTAGAAGTAGTGAGGGAAACGGAAACTACCCATTTGGCGACGATGGTGGTGGATATTTTGGGTGAGAATCCTCAAAGGATACCAAGATACTGGTCAGTGGAAGTTGAATAGGAACAGAATATTGCCACAATCTAAGAGTACCTTCCTATGAAATTCCACTTATCACCAATGGCAAAAACTATTTTTGTGTAGGAAGACACTTGGCAGAAATGTTACCCATTATGCTTACAGATATCATACTTAAATCAGCGTTTTACTTTAGATATATCATGTTTATACATATCATTCTTATACCATAAGTGGTGATGGTGTGCCCCTTTGATGTGCTGTCTTGAGAAGAGCACACCTTATATTTAGGACATTTCTGTTAGGGATGCCTGAGTTGTCTGCTCAAGAAACACTAGACAGACCTGGTTTGGGTATCATGTAGACTCTGAATCTGCCAAGACCCTGTAGGTAAGGGCAAGACTGAGGAATACCTCCTGATTAAAGAAAGGATTCTGGACGAGAATGGAAATTGTCCAGACTATTGGGACCATTGGGACATTTGGCCCCATTTGAAGGGATCTATGGATGTGATTACAGTGTTGAAACCATGTCAAGTACCTGATTTGGAGGTTATGCCAAAATTACATATAACATTTTTTTTTCTTGGAATATTGTTCGTGAAGAGGCAAATGTAATAAGATATTCAAAATTGGAGGATCTGATTGAAGGCATACAAGAATTCTTTGTATTGCCATTGTAGTTTAAAGTTTGAAATTATTTAAAGATACATTAATTTTATAAATAACGAAAATGTTTTTCTAGGTCTTATTATATGATTCTTGATTTAAATTTAAAAACCTAAAATTGAATTGGTATATGGAACAAAGGAACAAAGCAGATTAAAGACTTTTTAGTTTGTTTTGGGCTTCCAACTATGTTTTGCTTTAAAAAGTAGGGGTCTGGATTGAGGGAATCGAAGAAATTACCTTATAAGAAATTTAACACTTCTCAAATACAATTTAAAGTGATGAGTGGCTCAGATGGTTAAACACCTGCCTTCAGCTCAGGTCATGATCCCAGAGTCCTATGATGGAGCCGCACATCAGGCTACCAGCTCAGCAGGGATTCTGCTCCCTCTTGTGTTCTCTTTTTTTTCTCTCTCTCTCTCTCAAACAAACAAACAAACAAATAACTTTTTATTAAAAAAAAAAAATAAAGTGATGAACAAGGACCCTTATATGGGATTCAGCATTGAAATCATTCTGTGAAGAAAGTTTTTTGTAGTCCAAAGGACAGATGATTTGTAAATATTTCCTGGATCTTGGCTTTCATTTTTCCTTCCATCATTTCATGTAACCAATTTCTTTTTGAATTATTTCAGATGATTCTTTTTCTCTCCTACTGGTAAGCTTCTAGCTCAGTATTTGGTGAGGACTCTTATTTTTGGCCCCAGCAAGTAATTACTTTTGGTTTTCATCTTTGTTTTTTAGATTCTTTCATCATGTAGGACTCTAGTCATGGGTGAATCCAATGATTGTAAGAAGCAGCAAATGTTTATTTTGTAATATCAACTTGATATTTGGATTGGCACATGCTTTAACTTTTAATTTGATATCATTGTTCCTTAGCATAGAATTAGCTTCTATTGTGGTTTTGGAAGCCCATCAACATGAAAAATCAATATGATCTGGAAAGGGTAATATGCTGTAAATTATATTATTATGACCTGGCTAGAAAAGCTACTCCATGACTTCATTCAGTTTCTGGTGTGAAAACAAGTCAGATTGACACACTGCCAAAACAATGCCATGTTTATTTATAAAATCATGAACCAAGGAAAATTGTAAATTGACTCACTAGTGCATGATTCAATTTTTAAAATAGAAAAAAACTTCACATTTTAAACCTTCTCTTTAAAAGGAAAATTGCAATTTATTTTTTTATAAATTCATGGCGCTCATAGAGCTCAACCATAGTATGCTCTGTGGGTAGCAAAATATTGTGGAAAAAGTATATATTTTAGATTTGGATATATATGGGTTCAAATCCTGTATCAGCATCTTAGCATATTTGATCATGAACAAATTAAGCTTAACGTTCCTCACAATTTGCCCAAAGTATTGCATGGTAGAATTAAATAAAATATTATGCATGGTACCTTATAACCAATAGCCATTCAAAAGCATCTCATTTTCTACCCTATTTATTTTGGGGTAGTTTCCTTACAGTTTCTTTTGGTTCTCCCCTCATGGTTTCACACTGAAATTTTGTAGGATTTTATAGGATTGCTCTGTGCTTCAACAAACAGCTTGCTTTGGGAAATATGCTAATCATTCTTAGCTTTATCAGGTCAAGAGGACAGGAAGGTAAATTTAAAAGAATGACGGGGAAGAAAGAGACCTAGCAAATAAGAACCATGAGAATTGCAGGTTATCGACTAAAGCTGAACTCTATCCTGCAGACATACCTGGTGGTGAAAATATATTTGGGGAATATTGAAGAATTTGATGTCAGTCAATCTTCACAGAGTTCGTATGTGAAGAGTTCATCTTATATTAAAGCAAACAAGTAAAACTAACCTAGAGGGCCGTGTTCTTTGATCTCTGGCATCTGCACAATCTATTAAAAAAAAAAATGCCATTATGAAGTCTGTTGCTTGCAAAACTTTCAGTCCTGGAGTCCTGACCTGAAGTCCTAAGGCCCTCTTCTTATACACTCCATCAGTCATCAGGTAAATATCTACAGAAAGCATCCAAGAGGAATCAAGAGACTAACAGAGTAAATGTGAAAACAGAAATGAGTAGTGTTGAAGTAGACCATTGGGAGGGGATAGAGAAGTTTCTACCAGATTTTGTGCTTTCAGAGCCTCCAAATACTGATTTTTCTGCTTTCTGTAGGTAGAGCATCTATGTATTTCAATGTTTTTAAAAGCAAGACTTCAACAACAAATAGATTTGTTTAAAATAACTCAAATTATACTTTGAAATATAACTTTTTTGTAGTAAATTTTAACAAAATTATATCAACATACAGTTTCACATAAACACACAGATATCACCTTCTTCCTCCTTTTAGGGAAAAAAACTATTGAATTTCCTTTTGCAGTTTGACTAAAATAGGAGTTTACCTATTCTGTATGCATTTTTCTGCTGCTGCTCTCAGAGTTTCTCAATCTAGGAAATAGAAACACTGACCTAACTCAGTTGTTCATTCTTGTCTACATTCTTCTACTTATCCCATTTATTGAATTTTCATTACCAATATATCTTGCTTTATTCATAAAGCAGGCAATTAGCGGTCAAGCATTCATAGTCAATCTTTTTTCATCACTTGATACTTTAAAGAACTTCATGAAGTAGGTGTTGTCCCACCTGATTTACAAAGATGCTAATGAGGCCAGGAAAGTTAATTGATCAGCTCCAGATCTTAATTGCATAGGTCAGATAGTCTGAATTTCAAATTGGCAAACTGATCACAAACAGGCTCATTCTATATTGTATCCTCAGCACAATTATATACAGACTTCCCTTGCCTTCTAGTTCCCAGTAAACCCATTGTAAGTTGAAAATATCCTGAGTCAAAAGTGCATTTAATACACCTCGCTTGTTGAACATCATAATTTAGCCTAGCCTAACAGTTACATTAGCTTGCACTTGGGCAAAGTCATCTGACACAAAACCTAGTTGATAATAGTGTTGTATCATGAAACTTATTGAAACCTGAAAGTGAAAAACAGAATGGCTGTGGGTATAGAATGGTTGTAAATGTGTCAGTTTCCCCTTGGGATCCCGTGCCTGAGAACTGCAGCTCACTACCACTGCCCAACATCAGAAGAGTATTGTACCATGTATATTGCTAATCTGGGCAAAGACCAAAATTTAAAACTTGAGCCTCTGAGTGTGTAGCACTATTGCGCCATCCCAAAGTCATAAAATCGTATGTTGAACCATTATTAGTCAAGACTGTAAGTAACTACCATTTATTAGTGACTTATTATTTGCTAATGAGGAAGATACAAGGATGAGTATGTGTAGTAGAATGTAGTCCTGAAGTGCATCAGACAGTAATATGGAGATTTTCAGAAATTAATATTTCTGAGTGATATAAAAAGTGTTCTTTATGTACCAGGTTCTGTGGAGATAGGCAGGAGGGGGCAACTACATTGTGTACATGTAGAGAAAGCTACAGGAAATATGAAGTTGCTTTCTAATGAGTTTTCCACACTAGACTGGTTCTTGTATCCCATACACCAGTTTCCTTGTATGTGCTTAATAAATACTTGTCGAGTTAATAAGTAAGTCAAAGGGTCAAATATCAACTAGATTTTGCAGAAAGGGTAGCAATTATTAGCCAGGTCCAGAAGAATAGAAAGAGTTTTCCAAGTAGAGAGTAGCATGTAGAAAGTAAAAAGGGAGCATATAAAGGGCTTGGTAAGGATGGGCTACAGTGAGCAACTTGTTCATCCATTCAGCAAACATTCATTCAATGCTCACTATGTGCCAGGAACTGTTAAAGGGCCCCAAAGTGTGTCCAAATTATAATGCTTATGGAGAAGAATGGTAGAGGATGATCTCTGGGATATGGGTAGTGGCTTTTTGTCTTGAAGATCAGGTTGATGAGTTTCATATACATTGAGAGCAGCATGAAGCAAGGTTTGGTTTTAAAAACTAATCCGTCAAGAGTACAATATATCAAAGCTGACTTTTATCTATTTCATCAAACTTTACTTTGCAAAGTGTATTTTGCCATGAGGAAAGTAAATACATTCATCATACACACATACACACATACACACACACACACAAACTTAGAAAACAGGAACAGAGTGATGTTTGGAGAGATAGCACTGCTGGATGAGAGAGAGGTAAGATTGGTAAGACCCTCCAGTCAGACTGATGGGGGCTGAGAATCATTCAGCAGAGCAACAAAGGGACACCAACAGTGGGCAATAGTTCTGAGATAAGAACCGTTCTATAGAACCGTTCTATAGAACTGTAGGTCCTACAGTGGGATTGAGGTGATCCAAAGGCTGACTGGTTGTAGTGTGACAATACAGGAATAACAGAAAGACGGTGATTTGGAGATGAAACTGACATTTCCTTTTTCTATAGCATTGGTTATGCAGAGGGTGGAGACGTCAGCTCAGGGTGGGAGTGCCTGGGGAAAAACATATAGGGGTTTGAGGTTAAAGGAAGAGCATGAACCCATTTTGGAATTGGTGGTTTGGGTTGCATTTAGCAGGCAGTCAAAAATACAGGTGTGAAACTTCTGAAAAAGACTGAGGTTGAAAAGGTATAATTAGAAGACTTCATAATAGAAATTTTGGCTGAAGCAGGAAGGCAGATGTGCCCACCCAAGGAGAAAGTGAAAAATAAGAGGAGAAATCAACGCGTGGAAAGCCAACGGTTAATGGGAGAGAGAAAGGAGACAGGGAATGAGCAGGCAGAGAAAAAGGTGGCATTCTCACTGGGGCCTCTGCATAAGGCTTCTGATTACATTCGTTTACAAGCTTGGCAGAGCAATAATTAATGCTGATGAGCTGAGTTGCGTGCAGATCACAGATTCTGTTGTGCCCTTGACACTGGGAATTACAAGACTCCCTGAAGATCTGAAAACAAAAGCAGCCTTTGTGGAATGTGAAAGCCAACTTTATGAATAAAGCACTCGAGTTAGTCCAAATAGAGTCTGGGGACTTGGCTTCAACTCTTTTCAAAGAGAAGACTATTTCTCCAGTTGCTGCTGAGTATCCACTTTTGCATAATCTTTGGTGCAAATTAATCTTTGCAGATTACAATAGTTTGGTAGGATACCAGGACCCAACACTTAAAGGCCATAGGGTCTGCTTCTATGAGACCAGGAGTGACTGAGTAAATGGAGTTTCCTCCAAAATGACTTGAAGTGAAGAAATTCTTAAAAAAAAAAAAAAAATTAATTGACTACAGGAGGGAAAGCCTTTAGGTGTCTCAGAAGAAGCTTATTATCATTTCTCTCTCTTCTGTCTTCCTGTTGGCAGGTATTATAAAGATGCTGGTTGGGTTAGTTTAGAATAATCAATTTTTTTAAGATTCTACTTATGAGAAAGTGAGGAGCAGAGAGAGGGACAAGCAGACTCCTTGCTGAACGTAGAGCCTGATGCAGGGCTTGTTCCCAGGACCTGAAATCATGACCCGAGCCCAAATCAAGAGCCAGACACCCAACTGACTAAGCCACCCAGATGCCCTTAGAATAATCATTTCAATAATAAAATTGTTTGTTTTCCATTATATAAAGATTTTTTTTCTCAGCACTTTAAAGTTTCCACTAATTTATCTATTTGAGAAGACCTTCTACAAATAGAAATTCCAAAGAATGTTCAGGTAAATCAAGACCTTTCCTAAATTTGTCAGTTTACTATTGACAATTAGGGACAGACTTGCTGCAAGCATGATGAGTTAATCATTTATACATTCAGGTGTGCTTTCCTTTCTAGCCTCCCCTTGTCCCCCATTAGCAGTTGTCCTTCAGTCATCAGGGATGTCTAGAGCTAAGATCAGCATGTATAGATAACCCACCTAAGCCGTGGCTATTATTCAAGAGGCAGCATGATGGCAGGCTGTATTGCGTCTGGAGCTGGGGAGGCCTAGGTTTCACCACCTAATTACTGTGTGTGTGTTTAGGTCAGTTTCCCATTTCTTTGTGCTTCCATTTTTGTTGCTTTGTTGGGATTTTTAATTTGCAATATAGGGATGGTGACAAGATTGGGGAAGGCAAGGAGACTCTTTGTGTTCTTGGGTTGTCAGAAGGATTAAATTAGATGATGCATAAATATATAAAATGATTCATTTGTGTTCTAGTACTCCACAGGCATACCTGCATTGGTAGAATCATCCATATATTCTGAAGCATTCTGTATTAATCTCTTGGTGTTTGCAAAATTCTTTTAGATAATTTAATCTTAAAATATTTGAAGTTATTTAATAGAAGGGTTATTATAATGGTACTTAATAGCACTTGCCTTCCATTTTCCTCTTAAATTCCTCTTGACCATCTGCCTATTGTCATTGGCAGGGCTGGGCACTCAGACTTCCTTTTGATTTTTCCATAGTTTGTGACACATTTAAAAAAGTTGATCTTTACAATTACTTATGTCTTTCATATTTAGATTACTACGCTGTTAATGTTTTACAAACAAGATCTCTTGAGCCAGACCACTGGAATTTTAATGCTGACTCCTTCATTTATACTTCTTTGACATTAAGCAAGTTATAAAAACCTTTGTGCCTCAGTTTGCTCATCTATAAATCAGCATGATAATAGCATATACTTTATATAGTTATGAGGATTAAATGATTTGGTATAGACAAAGTGCTTAGACACTTGCCTGGTAAGAAAAGTTTTGCTATTAAGTTAAATCAGTCATCTTTATGAGTGATGACTCTATCACTTAAAGTAACACTTTGGGAATAGAGATAAAGTCACTGTCATGCTACATTTAAATTAACTGATATAACCAGCAAATATAAAAGATATAAAGATAGAAAAGATTTGGGTGGCTCAGTCATTGGGTATCTGCCTTTGGCTCAGGTCATGATCCCACATCAGGCTGGTCAACAGGAAGCCTGCATCTTCCTCTCTCATTCTCCCTGCTTGTATTTCGTCTTTCACTGTGTCTGTCTCTGTCAAATACAAAAATAAATAGATGTTTAAAAAAAAAAAAGATTTGAAGTATTTTGAAATTATTTTCTCAACGGAGAGAAAAGGCGTATTTGAATAGTCATTCTAAATGATAATGTTGGAAAACAAACAAACAAACAAAACAAAATGATAATGTTGAGGTACACACTAGGTCTTTCAAAAAGCTCTAGGTCTTTGAAAAAGTAAAGAATCAGGACATTGATTTCCAGAGAACTCATCACTGACAAAATCTATTTTAGATGAAATTTTTTTTTTGTTTATTTTCCCTTAGAGTAAGTTCAAATGGTTTATTTGCAGAGCTAATAGGGGCCAAACAAACTAATTTTCCCTCTGGTCATCCTTTAATTGACAGATACTCCTATGTTTCTTTAGTTTCTGACTTCATTATTTTCTTAGTGATTACCATTTTATAAAAGAAAAAAATAACAATAATGTTGAAATGACATTAAGTACGAGAAAGGAAATGTAAAAAGAGCTAGGTAAAAATCAGCCCCGAATTTACTCATTCATCATAATTTCCCCATGATTGAATTATTTTGCTAAATCATGATTTCATCTGTTCCCCTTTTCTTTGTTTGGTTAACATATATCCTTGTCTTTCATCCTACCTTCTTAGAATAAAATAGTAATAGATTTTGAGACCCGGGAGTGTCATTCAACACCTCTAGTACAACTCTTTTTAAAATTGAAAAAACTGGTTCAGAGTCACTTTGTGACCAATGTAAGATTATACTTACTGCTGGTTGTAGAACCAGTCATAGTTTTTCGGTTTTCGCCCTCTCAGATCCCATTTTTCTTTCGGCCAACCATACTCCCCTTCTTAGCATCATTGTTTTTATTTTTTTTTTAATCTATTTTTCTTACAGTTTTTGTTATCTTTCTCTGTGCTTTATTTTTATCTTCATTATTTTTCTATCTACCAATCTCTGTGGAAGAGTGACCCTGATGAATTCAATCTTTTTTTTTTTTTTTAAGATTTTATTTATTTATTTGAGAGACAAGTAGGCAGAAAGGCAGGCAGAGAGAAAGAAAGAGAGAGGAGGAAGCAGGCTCCCCACTGAGCAGAGACCCTAATGCGGGGCTCGATGCCAGGACCCTGGGATCATGACCTGAGCCTAAGGCAGAGGCTTTAACCCACTGTGCCACCCAGGTGCCCTGATGAATTCAGTCTTAAGTAGAAAATGCAGTTATGAAAAATTGAACAAAGAAATGACAAAAATTTTCTATTTTCATGTTCAATCAATCTCGATGAAAAAAATTTTCTATTTTCATGCTCAATCCTTCATTCATCATTTATTTATTCCTAGAACTTGGAGGTATGGGTTAAATCTGTAACTGCCTCAAAACATGAACACTTTCTTTGGTTTGGAAAACCATGAATATGTGTGTTGCTACTTCTACTCTTGAAGAACAATGCAGCAAGGTGAGTGTTTAGCTATATTTTATTTTAATGACAATGTTAAATTCATCAATAAGAAATTCAAGCTCTACATTTAGTCAACTACCTATAACTGAATTTTAAAATAACTGAGCAAGTGGAGATAATATATCAAATAGATGATAGAAAAGATTTTAAATGCATGTGCATGCACACACACACACACACACACAGATGTGGGCTTTCTAAATAGAGTAAGGTTAAATCATAGGTCTATTTTATTATCAGAAACTTTAACCTGAATAAAATACTGAGCTACTTTGAGTTTAATAAAAGAGAGTAATTTGGTGGTCCAGCAATTTGAGGAAACATAATGTAATTATGTATGAATTAGTTTATCAGGGTAGAGCTGTTGTGTTTTTAACTTATTTATTTATTTTTTTTAGTATAGGGAAAACATGTCCTATTTCATTCTGATTTAGATTTAACAAAAACACCAAATTTGCGGCATTTGTAATTCACTATCTCCAGCTAATAAAAGCATAGGATGCAAATTCTCAAAAAATAGAGGCTTCCTTTTCTTATCTTAGCATTTCCAGCTAATTATTTACCTTAGCACATTTTTATTAAACTCTCCTTGACATGATTTGAACAAACTTTATATGCGATATAATCTATTAATTAATTGACCTCAAGGTAGTTTTGGACCTTCTTGTGTGAGCGTTTTTTTGTTTTGTTTTGTTTTTTAAAGAAACTCCTTGGGTTCTTCTGTGTAGGTTTCTAGATCTCTAACTTGCTCTTCTTTGTTGATAATTTTGTTGGTAAGAGAAATAACTTATACAAATGCTTAATTATGTAGTAAAGTACTTATGGTCATGATTTACAATTTCTCCATATGACATTGAAATAGTATGTAATAAACCACACAACAGATCACACATAAAGGCAGTGTTCAAATTTCAGCCACAAGTCACTTATAAGTTTATATTTCTATATTTTAGAATAATGTTTCAAAGATAGTGACCCTATATTCACTTTCCCCATAGGTGCTTCCCAAACTCAAACATTTGCAAAATATCCCTGGCATTCTGCTCTAGGAGATTAACAGTGGTTTTATAACCATTTCAATCAATTGCTTACCTGCTAGACTCACAATGACTCAGAAGCACTGCATTCTCATACCAGAAATCAGAAACCGACTCTAAAGTAAAATATAACCCATTTAGTGGCTCTTTAAAACCTCACAGTTAAAAAAATTTTTTTTTAATTAAAAAATTAAAAATTAAAAAAATAAAGCCTCACAGTAACATTTCTCTCCAGATTTTCCAAATTTCACTACAATCCATTTTAGTGCATATACACACTATATTTTTTCATATGTGCTGCCATTTTTTTCTTAGCCAGATTGTAAAGTGCTTGATATCTCTAACTTACATAGTAGTTCTTTTCCCACATTACAGCACATACCTTAGTGCATGATCTAGGAATAACTTCTTGAAAATGTACTCTATCAGGCTACAAGTTACTTTAGGAATCACACATTCATTCACAAAGTGTTTGAGTGTCTATTCTACATATCATTGGGCTCTGGAGTGATGCTTCTGTCATTCTTAGTTGTATGACCTCGAGCAAGTTCTTGAACATTTCTATATCTCCAGTCCACATGTGTTAACATGGGGATAATTTAATTCTCTCAGGAACCAAGGTCCTATTTACATGATATATGTAAGGTTTTGAGAACAATGAATATCTTACATGAAAAAACACAATTATGTTTTTGTGACCATGAGGGGTGATGATGATGAAATGATGTCAGAGACTGACTACCTAATATAGACAAAATTCTCCTTTTTAAAAGAAATTTATTGTTCAGAAGTGAAACAAAAATGGAGACCACAAAGGGCCAGACAATATAAGCTAGGACTTTGCAGAACGAAATAGAAGTCTGGGAGAAGGATATACTATGCTTATTTAGGGAAGTCTGTAAATGCCTCTCAGATGAGAGTGCATTAAAGAGATTCTTTAAAAGATTAGCAACTTGGCAAGTCTATTAGTTCTTATAAAATGGGTCACTACATTTAACCAGAACTGCAGGTACCAAGTAGAGAGGCTTGGGAGAACATGGATATTCTGAGATCCAAATAATTAAGGATCACAGGAGTATATGTTGAGAAAGTGTGTTCCAGGAAATTGAAGTAGCTTGGGGACAAGATAATGCTACTAGTAATAATAACAAAAGTTGTAATAGTAAGGACATAACTGTGGTTAGTTACTATTGTCAAGCACTATGCTAAGTACCAGATATACACAGATTCATTCAATTCTGACAATAACCCGGTGAAGTAGGTACTTTATTATCTGCCATCTTACTGAAGGGGAAAACCACTGTTTATTGATACTGATGTGCCCAAATTGATCCAGCTTTGAAGTGACAGACCAATTTTTGAACCCAGTCACTTTGGTTGTGATACAAAACAAAGATTCTTTAAAATTTTTTTTTTTAATTTTAATTCCAGTGTAGTTAAAATAGATGTTATTTTATTTTCAGGTACAACAATTCCATCCACAACCCAGTGCTCATCATGACAAGGGCACTCTATAATCCCCGTCACCTATTTTACCCGTCCCCTCACACACTCCCCTCTGGTAACATTAATTTGTTCTCTACAGTTAAGAGTCTGTTTCTTGGTTTATCTTTTTCCCTTTGCTCATTTGTTTTGTTTCTTAAATTCTACATATGAGTAAAATCGTATGGTATTCGTCTTTCTCGGACTTATTTTGCTTGGCATTATACTTTCTAGCTACAGCCATGTGGTTGCAAATGACAAGATTTCATCCTTTTTATGGCTGAATAATATTTCATTACATATATAGATTTATATTTATATATTTATAAATATACCGCTTCTTCACCCATTCACCTATTGATAAGACACCTGAGCGGCTCCCATAGTTTGTCTACTGTAAATACTGCAGTAAACATAGAGGGTACATGTATCACTTTAAATTAGTGTTTTTGTATTTTGGGGCTAACTACCCAGTAGTGAAATTCCTAGATCATAGGGTAGTTCTATTTTTAACTTTTTGAGCAACTTCCATGCTGTTTTCCCCAGTGGCTGCACCAGTTTGCATTCCCACCAAGAGTGCAAGAGGGTTCCCTTTCCTCCACATCATTGCCAACGCTTGTTGTTTCTTGTGTTACCGATTTTAACTATTTTGACAAGTAGGAGGTGGTAGTTTTGATTCACATTTTTCTCATCATGAGTGATGTTGAGCATCTTTTCCTGTATCTTCTGGCCATCTGTATGTCCTCTTTGCAGAAATGTCTGTCCAGTCTTCCGCCCATTTTTAAAATTGGATTATTTGGGGGTTTTCGATGTTCAGTTGTATAAGTTCTTCATATATGCTAATCCTGTATTGGATATGTCATTTGCAAATATTTTCTCCCACTCAGTTTGCTGTTTAGTTTTGTTGACTCCTCTGCTGTGCAGAAGACTTTTATTTTGGTGTAGTCTAATAATTTATTTTAGCTTTTCTTTCTCTTGCCTCAGGAAACCTACCTAGAAAAATGTTGCTGGGCTGATGTCAGAGACATTACTGCCTGTGCTCTTTTCTATGATTTTTATAGTTTCAGGTCTCACATTTAGGTCTTTAATCCTGTTTGAGTTTATATTTGTGTATGGTGTAAGAAAGTGGTCCAGCTTCATTCTTTTGCACATGACTGACCAGTTTTTCCAACACAATTTTTTGAAGAGACTGTTCCACTCCCTCCCCCCCACTGGATATTCTTGAAGATTAATTGACCATATAATTGTGAGGGTTTTTTTCTGGGTTTTCATTCTGTTTTATTGATCTATGTGTTTATTTTTATGCCAGAACCATACTCTTTTGATTAGTATAGGCTTGTAATGTAGCTTGAAATCTGGAGTTGTGATACCTCCAGCTTTCCTTTTTTTTTTTTTTTTTAAAGATTTTATTTATTTATTTATTTGACAGACAAAGATCACAAGTAGGCAGCGAGGCAGGCAGAAAGTGGGGGGGGGGAGCAGGCTCCCCACCGAGCAGGGAGCCCGACACGACGACACAGGGCTTGATCCCAGGAGGCAGAGGCTTTAACCCACTGAGCCACCCAGGCGCCCCAGCCCTGGCTTTTTTTTTTTTTTTTTTGACATTCATGTGCATGATAATTGTTTCTCCATACTGTCACCTTCAGTCTGCTGGTGCCTTTGGGTTTCAACTGAGTCTCTCATGGGCAACTTTTAGATGGGGCTTATTCTTCTTTTTCTTTTCTTTCATTCTTTTTTCTTTTTTAAATCCACTCTGTCACCCTAGGTCTTTTGATAAAGGATTTAGCCCATTTACCTTCAACCTAATTATTAATCTGTATTTATTGCCACTTAAGTTACTTGTTTTGTGGCTGTTTTGTAGTTTTCCTCTGATCCTTTCTTGTCTTACTCTAATGTGGTTTGCTTTAATGATTTTCATATAAGTGATATTCGTGGATTCCTTACTCTTTATTTTTTGCATATCGATTACTGGTTTTTGATTTGATGTTATCGCTTAGTTTGTACATATCTCCTGCATATAGCTGTCTATATTTAGCTGATGGTTGCTTAATTTTGAACTCATTCTTTACTCTTCTCCCCTCCACATTTCAGATATTTGGTATTATATTTTACAGCCTTTTATTCTGTGCTTCTCTTGACTGATTTTTAGAGGAATACTTTTTTTTTTTTTTTTTTTTGCTTTTGTGCTTCCTATTTTTCTTACTACTGCTTTATATTTTCCAACCAGAGTCCCTCTTAGTATCGTTTGTATTGCTGGTTTAGTTTAGTGGTTATGAATTCTTTTACTTTAGTTTTTCTGAGAAACTCTTTATCTTGCCCTCTATTGTGAATGGTAGCCTTGCCGGTTCAGTTATTCTTAGCTGTAGATTTTTCCCTTTCAGCAGTTTAAATATGTTGTGCTACTTCTTCTGGCCTGCAAAGTTTCTGCTAAAAAATCACCCAATAGCTTTATGGGGTTTCTTCTGTATGGAATTGTTCTTTACTCTTGCAATCTTTAAAACTCTTTTTCACTATATTTTGCCATTTTTTTCTTGGTGTGGACCTCCTTGGATTGAATTTGTTGGGAGAATCTCTGTGTCCCCTGAATCTGGATGTCTTTTTCCCTCCCCAGATTTAGGAGGTTTTCAGCTGTTATTTCTTCAAATACATTTTCTCCCCTGCTCAAAACAAAGATTCTTTTTTTTTTTTAAAGATTCTATTTATTTATTTGACAGAGAGAAATCACAAGTAGTCAGAGAGACAGGCAGAGAGAGAGAGAGGAGGAAGCAGGCTCCCTGCCGAGCAGAGAGCCCCATGCGGGACTCGATCCCAGGACCCTGAGATCATGACCTGAGCTGAAGGCAGCGGCTTAACCCACTGAGCCACCCAGGTGCCCCCAAAACAAAGATTCTTAAAAAGAATACGAAATCTGTGCTGTATAGTTTTTAAGTAAAACATTTTGCTGAAAATTCTATTAAAAATGTCAAGTAAGTATTAGAAATCATTCTTTGGAATCTTGAGTTTGAGCCTTTCTGGTCAGCCGCTTAGATTGGCATCACTTTATGCAATTATAAACTTGAACATATAATTAATAATATAATTAATGAAATGTGGAGATTGTAGGGAAATTAAAGAAGGAAGAATATCTTGCCTCATTTTTCATAGCATGGAATCACTAAATACTAGACATAAAATGAATATTAAAAAATGTATCAAGCAAAACTTGTAATAGATTTTTCTTAGTGAGACCTTTTTATAATCTTAAATACTAATGACTACAAATTAATATATGTTTTTCTCAAGAAATATTTGTAGTATTTCACTTTTGCTTTAACATGTTTCTTTGGCAGTTGAAATTAAATTTGATGATTTTTTAGTATCCTGAGAAGTGTAATCACAGCTATGCAGGAGATATGTACAAATTAAGTGATAACATCAAATCAAAAACCAGTAATTGATATGCAAAAAATAAAGAGTAAGGAATCCACATATATCACTAAAGAAAGCATATCACTTATATGAAAATCATTAAAGCAAACCACAGAAGAGAGTAAGACAAGAAAGGATTAGAGAAAAACTACAAGTGTAGTGTGATCACACTTCTCAGGATACACAAAACAGAAGTGTAATCACAATTATGCAACATTTCCAAACATTCATATTTTTACATGCCTTTTTAAATAAGGAAACACACCTGGAATTGTTTTCCAACTGAAAACACTTTTAAAGATTTATATATTGTCATTGGCATTTTTTTGGTCTGATGATTTTATATTGCTTATATAATTTGTAGGGTGAATGTGTAATTTAATACAAAATACATTTATTTAATATTTCATTTCCATCATGGAGCCTGGATACCAAAAAAGAAAAAAAAAAAAATCTGTGTCATCTGTGTTGAAGCTCTACTTGGTAGTGAGTGTGGTTCTTTCTGTCCTAGCAGATCTGTTTCTCCAAGACCCAGCAAGGGGAAAAAGCCCTGGCAGCTGCAGCAAACCAGAGTCAGGCAGGATTCTTTAGCTCATTCTTCCTCTGACTCCAAACCCTGAGCAAAATCTAGCATTGTCGGCATTAACTCCTAATACCTCCTCAGGGCTTTACTTCTGTCTGCACTTGTAGCTTCTCTCTTCTTTAGAGATTAATCCCCACTACGTGCTGAGTTCTCTGGTTCATTACCACACCCCATCCAGGGCCTCCCTCTGTAAGGAGTCCTCATTCAATGCTAACACTAGGCTTTGTCTCAATTTACCCCTTTGCAGGTGGCTTCACGGCTCTGATAACTCCACAAAGGGGACACTTGAGTATGGCAGACTTCAGGGGAGAAAGGGTAGCTTTTGTTTTCATAGCTGGTAACATCTGTGTCTTCCTTGATGGTGTCTGCCTCAGGGTAGTAGAACTTATTAGGTGTACTGTTCCCTAACAGTAACGGTAAGAAAGGGTTTCAGAACTTTTGAGGTTTTCTTTTTTCTCTTCCTATCCTCAGCCCACATCTATGAATGTCTGAGTGTTACAATGACAGTGGCATGATGATTAAAACCAAAAACAGCAGGGACACTATCTATTATTTCTTTCCCCTGAATCCTTGGGTCACAGATATACTTAGAAGTAGTGTGCTACTTGCAAGGCACTAAAGCTTTGGGGTAAGACAAGAAATTCTCCAGTTAGGATTAGGTTCAATAAACTTACTGCAATTAAATTTTTCTGCAGCATCATTGACATTGCTTAATTGATTCACAACGTGACTTCAAGGGCCTTAGAGACAAAAAGAGAATGAACTGACATCACAAAACTACACCTGATTCTTCCCAGAACTCTATAGGATAGAAATATCTTTTTTTTTTCCTTTAAATAAAACATCTACCTTAACTGAACCAAATTATATACTAGGGCTACAAGAATATATTCTATGGACCCAGGCTTGCCCTTAAGACCTGCTATCCATTGGTGCAGGGAATCAGAAAACTAAAATCCAGGGAAGTAAGAGCAACAATGGGAGACTGTTGAGAACCATTGGGAAGAGCATCCTGACAGAGCCTAGGGGTCAGGGAGTCTTCCCAGGAGAGAGAACATCTAAGCTGATGCTTAAAGCATCCACAGGAATGAGCTGACTAAAATCTAATGAAATCCTCAGTGAGGAGATTATGTTTCAACTTCTCAGAATTGTTGTGAATGAAAGTGTTACCTCTTTTCCTTTTGGCACTTTTCTCCTCCCTGAGGCAATTACAGAAGCAAATTTTCCTGCATAAAAAGGAATCAACAGGGGCTAGTTTGCAACTTGGCTGGACCCTTGAAAACTGGCAACCAAACCTACAGATAGGGGAACTTTTCAGGGACCAAGAGGGAAAAATAACCAGGCCCTGGACTATCTCAGGATTCCTGTTTGTTCCCTGACCAAAAAGAAAAAGAAAAAGAAAGAGAAAAAACAACCCCCACACCAATGAGCTGAAAGCAAGGTCCCATATCAAAGAATCTTTCCCCAGAGCTACAGAGATGCTGAGCGAAGTTGCTGGGTTATCAGTGCTGTGAATAAGTGGTGTCAGCCTTGACATTTTCTTGCTGGCAGAGACAGAACACCCCTGAGGAAAAGACACTGATCTTAGTTTTGTTTATTCAATTGGGGGCGACGTCTTGCCATGTTTTGATAAATGTGTTTATAAAGTGAAAGGGATATGCTTATTGTGCTGCTTCTGCTTATTGTAATGGTGGTGGTACTGCCTGAATTTCAGAGTGGGTCCCGAGTGATGCATATTTAAAACAGGAAACCATCAGGTAAAAATTACTGTGGCCAATGCCTATTAAGATATGTTTAGCGATACCGCTCAAACCTTCTTTCCCCATTAGCCAGGCCAGGCTCTATTTGTAGAGGATTTTAAGAAAGACACCCTTTTCCCTGTAATAGCTGGCCATTGATGTATGAAATTCCCTTAAGTGAGATAAACTTTTTATTCTGCAGGCTACTGCTGAGGCTCAAAATGCAAAATAGTCCTGGGGGAGATAAAGACTTTGATTTTAATACTTTCCTGTGAGTGAATTTAATGAAATCTTATCTTTTCAGAGCAAATTTTAAAATGTGTATAAGGACTGGGGTGCTGGTGTAAATGAATGTGTATGTGGGAGGGTGTCGGAGAGGGAAAAGAAGAGGTCAGTTTACTGGAGGGAAAAAAAAAAGACCGAGAGTTAATCACGACTAAGGATTCTCCCAAGATTTTTGGGTGAACAGTGTTGGACAGGCGCCATGTTGCCTCTCTGCATTTTAAATGGGGTGATATTAAAAACAAAGCAACAGATATGGAAATAGCTGACTAGCAATGGGGTAGATTAGAGAGGAAGTCAGAGTCTGTGCACAGAGAAAGCTCTTGGCAATACACAACCCTGCTTGAGTACCACCATCCTACTGACCTAGGAGGCCTGCGAGGCCCTCACTTTCTGGGGAGTGTTCAGAGTAAACTGGAGTCACCAACAGAAGAACTGAGACTAGAGTGTTGAGAAGAGAAATATGAGTTTTCCCTCATCAGTGATAGTACTTCCTAAAATATTCCTCCTCAACAGGGATCTGCGGAGGACGAGAGAGTAATTTCTTTCCACAAGATAGAAAACACATATGTAATGAATCATCTTGTACAATTATTAATTTATCTGTTTGCATACTTATTACAAATATTTGTCCAATTTTAGAGGACACTTCTGTTTCTTTCTTTCTTTCTTTTTTTTTTTTTCCTCCTAATGATTCACTAGTAAAATCCTCCTGACACATAGGAGGGAGGGAATGGAAGACAATAATTTCAAGGTGTTAATTTCAGGGGATATATAGGGAAGGAAGTGGATTCCAGTATGAGATGCACCTACAGCTCCAGAAAACAAAACAATGGAATAAAACTGGTTTCTCTAATTGCTTTGTAAAATAAGTAGGTCTGCCTTATATAGTTTTCTCGTAGACTGCTTAGTGTAATCTTTGTATTTGTTTGCTTATTTATATTCAGGTATTTTTACAATATTTTAGGGGATGTTCATGGTTTCAACTCTAGAAGAGTTTAGGACATCTTGATTGATAGGAAGACAGACCCAGGAGAGTTCTAGATATATCTTGGTTTTAATGCTGAAGTTTGTAGAATATTTATTCTGACAAATATATATATTTATATATATTGTATATAACTAACAAATACTGGACTTTAAAGAAGAGCTGGAAATAAGTATAAATGACTGATTTTCCTTTTTTGATAATAGGAAGCCAATAGCTACTGATTAAGATGGAAATGTGTGAAAATCTACATGCAAACGCATACCAAACAAAAAACAATGATCCCCATAAATTTAACAATTTTTATATTTGACTTTTTATTTTAGAGAACCCATCATAAAATATGGCCAATGAACCAAATCTATTCTGCCATCTCTTTTTATAAATAGTCTTACTGAAACATTTATATCCATTCTATGTATTGTCTATGACTCTGTGATAGCATATTTAATAGTTTTAATATATTTAGTGAGTAGTTTAATTAATAGTTTTAATGCAGTAAGTCATCTGCAAAGCTGAAAATAATTATTCTCTGGTCCAATGCAGACCCCTGTTGAGGTAGAATATTTTAGAAGTACTATCACTAATGAGGAAAAACTCATGTTTCTCTTCTCAACACTCTACTCTCAATACTTCTGGTTACCAAATTGTAGTCCCCTCCCCCCCCACACACACACACAGGGAGCCGAGTGTCCTACATTTAACTCAGTTCTGACCCTATCTACCTGAAGATACCAGGAACCAAAACTAAATATTGTAACTGAAGAGGACACTATGGCTTTTATCTGTTTAGAATATTACAAGGGTTTGGGGACCTTTGGACCAAGTATGAGGAGGAAAACCAAAAATATTGTTCTCCTTAGAAATCACATTTGCAATCTAGTTTTACTTCAGTTACATTTTTATTGTTATGCTCAAGGAAATAACATTATGCTTTTAATATAAATAGAGATATGAAATTGCAAAGATACATTGAATGATCTTTTTTTAGGATTTTTTTTAAAGATTTTATTTATTTATTTGACAGAGATCACAGGTAGACAGAGAGGCAGGCAGAGAAAGAGGAGGAAGCAGGCTCCCCGCTGAGCAGAGAGCCCGCTGCGGGGCTTGATTCCAGGACCCTGAGATCATGACCTGAGCTGAAGGCAGAGGCTTAATCCACTGAGCCACCCAGGCACCCCTTTTTTTTAAAAAAGATTTTTACTTAGAGAAAGCACATGCATGCTTGAGCTGAGGGAGGGACAGAAGGAGATGGGGAGAGAAAAATCTTAAGCAGACTCTGCACTGAGTGCAGATCCCCCATTGAGCTCAATCTAAAGGCCCTGAGATCACGACCTAAACTGAAATCAGGAGTCAGAGGCTTAACTGACTGACCCAACCAGGCACCCCACATTGGAAGATCTTATACATAAGACCTCTGTGCTTTAAAAGAAAAATGAATATGTAAGATTTTTAGCAAAAACTATCAAATAAATTAGACATTAGATTGGGTTTGGGCTTTCCCTATTCCAGTCTGCCTTTTGTTTTTCTGGTAGTAATAGCTTATATGACTCTGGTAGCCAAGCCACCAGGGGTGATGTTGAGACAGAAGACCTCTTCATAGTGGATCATGTATTTGCATGCTTTATTTTCTTCAATTTGAAGGCTATTTTCCAAAGTATGAGGAACTAAAACCTAGAAGTTTCTTATTTGAAATCCTAATTATAGATGCAGTCTTAATTAAGATAAACTTGATCTTTCCTGAAGAGCCCATTGAATTCTGCCCCTATGATAATGTGGCCTGGAGTGTTTTTACCGGTCTAGAAAACTTCCTTCAAGTTGATTTTTATTTAGTCACTCATTACACTCTAATAAATAGGAGTTAATACAGCTGTACCTCAGAGATACTGCAGATTTGTTTCCAGACCACTGCAATAAAGCACTTCAAATGGATATTTTGGCTTCTCAGTCATATAAAAGTTATGCTTACAGTACACTGTAGTCTAGTGAGTGTGCAATAACATTATGTTTAAAAAAGTACATACTTTTGTTTAAAAATACTTTTTAATTTAACTATTATTTTTTTAGAGGGAGCAGGGACATAGAGAGAATCTTAAGCAGGGTCCATGCCCAGCATGGATCCCAGTGTAGGACTCAGTCTCGCAATCTTGAGATCATGACCTGAGCTGTAATCAGGAGTTGGACACTCAACTGACTGAGCCACCCAGGGCCTCAAAAATGTATATGCCTTAATTTAAAAATACATTATTGTTAAAAAAAAAAAAAAGCTAGCAATTATCTGAGATTTCAGAAGTTATAATCACAGATCACCATAGCAAACACAATAATGAAAAAGTTAGAAATATTGTGAGACTTACAAAAATGCAATACACCAAATGAGCAAATGCTATTGGAAAAAAGTGGTGCCAATAGACTTGTTCAATGCAGGGCTGCTACAAAACTTCTATTTGTAAAAATTACAGTATCTATGAGATGGAATAAAGTGAAGAATGATAAAATAAGGAATGCCTGTATGTAGATTTGTGTTACAGTTTCTAATGCCGCTGCATAGGGGAGACAATTTTGTAGGGAAGGGAAATTTTTTCCTCTACCTTTCTAAATTCTTTTGGCTGGTCTGTTAATTGACATAAGACAGACTATTGGGAGAAAAACAACTTTGATTTCGTACATATGGGAGTTCCACAAAAAAAATGATGTGGTCTAAGTTGGGCAACTGAGACTTATATGCCCTCCTGAACTAAGGAGGAGTCTAGGGCTTCAGAGGGAAGGAACACAATTCCCAGGAAGGTGGGAAGAGGAAACATTTGGTAAACACATGCTCGTCATGCCCTCGAGACAATATGATACAGAGGGGGAATTTGAGCCTAGCCTTGCTAGGTTTCCCCTAGTTTACTATACCTACCACCCTTACTTCACACTCTTTATAATTCTCTCTGGCGATAGTTCCTCTATCTAAAATCTTAAGAGACAGTGAAGGGGAAGGTAGAAAGCTCTTCCTGAATCTTTTGGGACTTGTTTGTCCTCAACTCAAAATCACCCACATGCTGAAGTAGCACATTTGGGGAAGGTTCATTGTGAACTCCTTCAGTTGGAAAATCTTACAAAAACTTGTTAAGCTAGGGGTGCCTGGGTGGTTCAGTTGATTAAACATCTTGCCCTCATGATCCCAGGGTCCTAGGATCGAGCTCCGCATCAGGCTTGCTGCTCAGTGGAGAGTCTGTTTCTCCCTCTGCCCTTTGCTGCTCCCCTTGCTTGTGCTCTCTCTCCTTCTCTCTCTGTCAAATAAATAAATAAAATCTTTGGGGGGGGGGAAGCAAAAAACTTGTTACTCTAAATGAAACACACTTTTAAACTTTTAAAAAATAATTTTTTGAAGAGATTTTATCTATTTGAGAGAGAGAGAGAAAGAGCAAGAGCAAGTGAGCACAAGCAGGGTAGAGAGGGAGAAGCAGGCTCCCCACTGATCAGGGAACCTGACAAGGGGACTGGATCCTGGGACCTGAGATCATCACCTGAGCTAAAGGCAGACATGCAGCCAACTGAGCCATTCAGGCACCCACTTTCTAAACTTTTCGTTTCTTGTTTTATCAATCCTGTTTGTATATAGACTTAGAAATACTGAGAAATCGTGTTATTAAAAAAAGGGTAATGCTATTGAGAAGTAAAAAACTTTTCAGCAACTGAGTGATTTAACAGATTTAAAAAAGGAAATAGGAGTTTCAATGATGAATCATATTTAAATATTTGAAACTGTCACTATCTGATTGGAGTGCTGCCTATCTAATGTGGAAAGATGGCAGAAATGTGCCACCCCAAGATATGCCACTTTGGAATAAAGTTAATTTTGAACTAGACGTTTGAAAAACAGCAGATACAAAAGGGACACACTGTGCTCCCTGTATGAGAAGAAAGAAACTTGTCATCAGAGATGGGGAGTGAAAGTCAAGAAAATCTGTACAACAGACCTTGTTAGAGTAACTCTTGCTTGTCTTTAGCCTCAGAGATTTTAGTCCCTTTCTGCTAATTTCCACTCTTTGTTCAACGTCCAAGATAAGCATTTAGGCTTTGCCACATCATTTGGTTTTCGTTTTCTTGGGTGGGGTGCTCCCATGTACATGTAAAAATATCTATGCTTTTCTTCTGTGAATCTATCTTGTGTCATTTTATTTTTCAGGCCCTAAGATAGTAAAGGTAAAGTTTTGCCCCTGCTACAAAGTTTGCCTCTGTTCTGTATTCACAGCTGAAAAATGAAATTAATGCAAATAGATTAAAAATGAAAACTTGGACTTCATACACATCCCTTAATTTTCAGTACACTAAAACATAGTACAGGGATGCCTATGTAGCTCAGTCGGTCAACTGTCTGCCTTTGGTTCAGGTCATGATTTCAGGGTCCTGGGATCAAGCCCCACATCAGACTCCCTGCTCAGTGGAGAGCCTGCCTCTCCCTCTCCCTTTGCCTGCCACTCCCCTTGCTTGTGCTCTCTCTTCCTGTCAAATAAATAAATAAAATCTTAAAAAAAAAAAACCCACAAAACCACAAAAAACGTAGTGCAAGGAACACCCGACAGTTCTTTTAATAATAACGAAAATCATATAAAAATTACTTTAAGGTAAACAACTCCTTTCACTCGTAAGATGTTAAATCTAGGGTTTCCAACAGTATCTTAGTGGAAGGATGAAATTGATAAATGGTTTGATAAATGGTTTCCTACTACAGACGTTATATATTGATATTCAAGCTGTACTGAAACAAAAACAAAAACAAAAACCCTAATTAAAAAGGGCAAAGTGTTTAGAGTATATGAAGGTGAATTTTCTACTGTAGAACTATATACAAGCATATGACTGTCTCATGATAATCTACACTTAAAGACAGAATTACATTAAGACAGCAAAGGTTTGTGATGCTTCCTGATGACATTTTCCACTTAATGGTGGTGAAACAGTTGGTAGACAATGCAAATGTTACATTTGTGCTAATGTTATTGTGCTCAGAGGGTCACAGATACTTAACCACACACGATGGAGCAGAAGAGATTCTGTTAACAAACTAACCATCTGTAAAAGAACTGACATTAGAAATGTATAAAGATCTAGTTGCAAATGGTCAGATAGTTTATATCTTTACTTCCCTTTTCCCTTATTTAATGAGGTAAAATTTACATTAAGAAGGAGCTTAAAGCAGGGTAATTTCAAGTGTTTGGCTCAGTGAAGGTTTAAATGTGCAAACACATGTTTTATTAGATGCAAGATCAAGATCTGCATTTCCAGCCCCTAAAAAGGATCTCTTATCCTTTGCATATCAGTACTCCCTAAACGAACCACTGTTCCAGCTTCTCTTGCTATAAATTGATCATGAGTCTTCTTGAAATTCATATTTAACGAATCACATTGTGTGGAATCTTTTGTATCCGGCTTATGTTGTTTAATATCGGTAAGTTAAACCTATTGTTTTTGTTCTTGTATGTTGCGATAGTTTATTTTTTTCTTCTGTTTACTATTGTGTAATATAAAATTTATGTATACTTCAGTTTACTTTTCCATTCTACTATGGGTGAATATTTTTGTTTCAATTTTGGGTTTTTTAAATAAAGGTATGAACACTCTGGTGTGTCTTTTGGTAAGCAAATATGTTCACTTCTCTTGGGTATGTATCTAGGATTGGAGTTGCTTTAACAAATACTGCCAGTTTCCCACTGTTTTACCATCCTACATGGCCACCAGTAATGTGGCAGTGTTCTAGAACTTTGACAACACTTGGTGTTATCAGTCTTTTTAATTTTAGTCATTCTAGTGGGCTGTTTTAATGTGTGTTTCCTTCATGAGTAATGATGTTGAGCTCCTTGTTCATGATCATTAGCTATTTAGATGTGCTCTTTTTAAAGGGGATTTCAAGTTTTCTCTCAAATTTTTATTAGATTTTTATATTTATTGATTGCTTAAATTCACAATACTTGGGGATCTTCTGGTTACCTTTTTAAAAATTACTTTCAGTTCAGTTTAAGACCTATTTAGTTAAAGATCATTTATGTTGTAAGTACTTTGATAATGTTTACTATATAGCCTAGCATATGACCTGTATTATTAAAGGGTCTACACACACTTCAGAAGAATTCATAGTCTGTGGTTATTGATTATAATGTTCTGAAAAGCAATTAAATTGGTATAAGAGCTTTATTGAAATCTTCTCTATCTGTAATGATTTGTGCCTGCTCCTATCATTTATTAGGGAGGTTTATTAAAATATCTAACTATGGCTGTGGATTTGTCTGCTTCTCTTTTTATTTCTGTTAAATTTTGTTTTTTGCACTTTGAAGAATTATTATGAGTACACATTTATGAATTTTTAGTCCTTTTTAATTTAATGTTTTGCCAAAATGAAACATCTCTCTATATTTTTAATAATTATTCTTCCCTTGGAGTCTTTTGTGTCTGATGTGAATAAAGCTGCAAGAGCTTTCTTTTGATTAGGATGTTTCTCTCTCTCTCTCTCTCTCTCTTTTTAAGATTTTATTTATTTATTTGACAGAGAGAGAGATCATAAGCAGGCAGGGAGGCAGGCAGAGAGAGGAGGAAGCAGGATCTCTGCAGAGCAGAGAGCCGGATGTGGGGCTCGATCCCAGGACACTGAGATCATGACCTGAGCCAAAGGCAGAGGCTTTAACCCACTGAGCCACCCAGGCACCCCAGGATGTTTCTCTTGCTTAACTTTTTACCTGTGTCTTTGTGTTTATAGCGAGTCTGTTATAAAAAGTGTAAAGGTAGATTTGCATTTTTCTTGCCAATCTGACAATATTTTAATACTATTTATTTATATTTAAATAGAGATACTTGGGTGTAAGTCTGCCCTCATGCTATTTATTTTCTTTTGTCTCATCTATCCTTTCCTGCCTTTTTAAAAATGTGGGGAGGACATCCTAAATGTATTAGTGCTTTTTCACTCTCAGGGCCTAAAATAATTTCCATTTAGTCATCTTCTTCTTTTTGTGTTGTTATCAAGTATCATTCTCTACCCCTAACCTAACCCTCACAAGACATACTGTTTTTGCTTGTGGCATTTCTGTAGTGCCTCAACTTAGCAAAGTTGAAAATACAATTTCTAAGATTCCATTCCATCTACAGAGTTTTCCCACAAGAGACAGATTGAAGACAGATGTGAGGCAGCCGCCATTATACTGAGGGCTGTTCAGGGATCCCAACACTGCAGAAGCATGCACACCTTGTTGCTGATCTATTGGGTCATGTTGAAACGGAGAGTCGAAATAGAGAAATATTTATCTGAGGGGTTTAGAATTAGGAACTACTTAGCAGTAGAAAATTTAAAGAATTACTTTAAAGAATTTAAAGAATTTAATTTTTTACACATGTTGTAATAATTCCACAGCAAGTAGAGAAGAGTCTACAGAAGAGTCCTACAGGCTATATGTAGTCTCAGTATTTTATTCAGGTAAGCTGTAAATATTTCTAAAATATATATGAGCTTCAGTGTATACAAATACAGGTGTATTTTGCATCCTGACACTATATAGACTATATGGAAACTGGTTTAAAAAAGTGAGTAATATTTTCCATTACTGAAAACATAATTTCTATTTGATGTACGTTCCTATAAAATTAGACCCTGTTGAATATATTGTATGCCATTCCAGCTCTGTTGTCAAGCTCAATTTCCTCTATAGAAGTAGAAGCAAGGGGTGCCTTGGTGGCTCAGTGGGTTAAGCCTCTACCTTCAGCTCAGGTCATGATCTCAGGGTCCTGGGATGGAGCCCCACATCGGGCTCTGTGCTTGGCGGGGAGTCTGCTTTCCCCTTTCTCTCTGCCTGCTTCTCTGCCCACTTGTGATTTCTCTTTCTCTTTGTCGAATAAATAAACAAAATCTTTTTTAAAAAGTAGAAGTAACATGAAAATCCATTTCTGACTTAATATTTCTTTCAGTAGGAATGTATCTCCTCACTTCTGTAATTATCTAACATAGTATATATTTGTTGTCTTTAGAGTTTAATTTCCATTGGAATGTAAGCTTCCTGAGAATCCATTTGTTTACTGATAGATGCCCCAGTGTTTAGAATAAGGTCTCCTGCTTAGCAAGTGTTTTGTATGTGTTTTGCTCTTTGAATGAGCTAATAAAGCTCTATTAAAGATAACCTTTTAAATTTGAAGGTGCTTAGATGATTTTACTAACAAAAACTGTTCTGGGACTAAGTTGATTGTGCAACAACCATTTCAAGTTTGACAGTTGCTACACCAAGTGAAAAGGGTTCTAAAGGAGTCTTACCTCTCAAAAGTACCAGAATGACTTGCGTGCCTCCACTCAACCATGAGAAAGCTGGACATACCAATCCTATAATTTTCCTAGAAAGGGGGCTAAGTGGTGATACCTGGCAACTATCACTAATGGTGACCTTGCTGCATATATTCTTTGAGGGCTTAATATTTAATTATCATATCAATTTTGTAATAAACCTTTTCCAATACCATTTCTTATGGCAGCATAGTATCTTACATCTGTCATGGTTTATTGAACCAATCTTTTCTTTAGTTTGTTTCACAATTTTTGTGTTGTAAATAATGCTGAAACAAACGTCTTAATGCATAAATCTCTGCTTATAGTTCACATTTGTCATCAAGAACATATTAGGAATTTCCTTGTGAAAGAACTGTTAGACCATACTTTTATGATTTTAAATTCTTTAGTACTGTCTATTTCCACCTTTAATTTGGTTGATTTATTTCTGTCATAGCATTGTCAGGGAAGAAGATGGGTTAGTTTTTAATTTTATCTGAAACTCCTTGCAAGTGAATTCTATCAATCTTTTATATCTAAAAATAGTTGGCATGTAAAACTCCAGGTCTTGTTAAAGAATAGACAATAATCTTCTAAATAGATGATTATTATTATCTTTCTAAAATGTGTTATTCACATCTTTAAATGGAAAATAAAGGGCATATACTTATATCCCCTTAATGACTCAGGCCATTATTATAAAAATCAATTAGCGGTCTTGCATTTGGTGTGGTTTAAAGTGTTATCTTCTTTGGAAATAACCAATACTTTGAGAATACCGTTCTTCTACATTAGCAGCTGTGTAATATTGGATAAGCTTAACCTTTTTCGAATTTCATGTTTTTGTTTCCTGTAAAATGATAACAATATGTACCACAAGAAGCTGATATGTTGTTTAGAAATAATACATATGAAATGGTCTCAGTCATGGCAGACTCACTGGAGAGGATAGTAAATGACAGCTAGGAACAAGATGGTGTTGTGCTTGAACACTATAATGTTTGGGACTACTTTTCACTGCAATAAATGTTTCCTTTGCATGTGTGGCATGTGTATGTGTGCACATGTATATGTATGTGTGTATTTATTTTATGTGTTTTACATGTGTCTGTATTTTTCTAAGTGTATGTGTGTATATACATACATATGTGTATATATATGTGTATATGTGTATTTTTCCCCTCCACATCTGCTGTTGGTGATAATCTGTCCTGGCTGTCAGCATACCGCCTAAGCAATTTCTCCTCGTCTCATTCATTACATTCAACTTCAAGTTTGGAAACCAGAGCCTCCTTAGCAGTACTGTGTTTAGAAAAGGAAGAAAAAGACCTTAACTGAAGTTGTGAAGGTAAGTAATCTGAGTAAAGTTATTAAGCTCTGATGCTTTTGTTTTCTTACCCTAGCTATTACCGATCATTGTTACTTCACTTCTTATGTCCCTGGTGGAATTGTGAATTAGTGGGTTTTTGAGATACTTAGGTTTCAAATAAGAGATATTAAGCTATAAATATTATTCATCTAAGAATTTGTTCATCTTTTTATTAAAAATTTTATTTATTTATTTGACACAGAGAGAGAGATCACAAGCAGGCAGAGAGGCAGACAGAGAGAGGAGGAAACAGGCTCCCTGCTGAGCAGAGAGCCCGATGATGTGGGGCTCAATCCTAGGACCCTGAGATCACGAGCAGAAGGCAGAGGCTTAACTCACACAGCCACCCAGGCACCCCAATAATTTGTTCATCTTAACTGGGTATTTATTCTTCAGCTCCTGGAATACCAGTATCCTACTCCAAGTCCTATGTGTCTAACTTGTGTCAACCCTTAAGAAATTAAGTATAAGAATTGACTCAGCAGTCTGCTAAAGATTTCAGAACAGTGTTTCAGAATAATCTAACTCTTCATTTATTGCCTTATTGTGTCCTTAAAGTTTTACACCAGATAGTGAGCATTTTTAGTTAGAACATAGATTTATACTCAACTTTCCCCTAATCTTAAATTAAGACTAACTCATTAGGAAACAATGAAGTTATAAGAACAGCAAGAGGAGACAAAGTGAGTGAAAATTCAAACTGGTACTCCTCCCCTATTTTTGAGGTCCTTTGAGGTCTTTCTCCAGAGTAGTGTTAAGTTGGGCCTTGCCTGCATGACCAAGACTGGAAGCATGAGCCATTTATATCCCAGCACTAGGGAAACAGGACCAAATGGATAACTTGTGGGGTCCAGTGAAAGATGCAAGGGAGGGGTCCCTTGTTCAAATGACAATCAGGCATGGTTGTTTGTAAAGCTGACCTGTGAGGGTGAACACTTCCCTGTGGTGGCCCCGGGGGGGGGGGTGACTTCTTATAAGTTAGGAGGAGGAGGGGGAAGACTGTCCTTTTATTGATCTTTATGTGTCTGTGGCTTCCTTGACTCTTACTTAATTCTCACAGTAACTCTGCCGGGCAAATGTTGTCATCACATTTTTACCTGTGGAAAATAGTGTTAGGATGTTTGTCAGGGTCTGGGAAGTTTCTTGTCCTTGGGTCACAGCTTTTCCCACCATTTCCCCTTTCCCCATGCCAGCATCTGCTTAGCTGCTCTTGCATTACACATGCGTGCCTTTCTTAGGGAATGCACTGCTGGGATACAGGCTCAGATAACACTATAAAGGTCTTTCCAACTCTGGGTGTAGGTGATTCTTAAACACAGAATTAAAAAGAAGGTATCTCAGGATCTGTGGTATTTGGATACTTTTCTGTGTCTAGACCACATATCTAATTAATTAGCAAAGATCTACTTCGTAATTCACATCTGAAACCCATTAGCTACCCAGGTTTTTGTGTCTATAAAAATGTCACACCTATTCACTCTTTTCTAAATGGCCCCTGGAATTTCTTATTTATCTCTTGTCTCTAAAAGCAAACACTACCAAAAAAAAAAAAAAAAATAAAAAAAGTCTCAAAGACTCCTAGAGCCCTCTTAATGAGTAAAGAAAACAATTTACTTTAGAAATTATCTAGAAAGTGATATAAAGCAAAATCATTTTCTCCTCTTCGGATAGATATAATTGCTTGAGTTTATATAATTATAAAGAATGCCCCTGTGATATCTATTTTTAAAGGGACTAAACACTTAATTTTATAAAAATTAAGTTTTAAATGAAAATAATTTAAAATTGTGAATAAAAGAAGAATGACACTATTTGATCCTTTTTCTATTTCTGGCACATAAATATAATGGAACCAGTAAGCTGCTCATATGATATTAAAAAAAAAAAAAAGCTGAAGCACTCATAGTAAGTTACTTGGTAAGAGAACAAAAAATTTACAGAATAGCATAAATGTTTACAAAAGGAAATCACAAGATTCACTTTCACAACATCTATGTATCCAGTAAGCAACACTTTAAGCATTTTGATACCATTTTGTAAGATTATCTGGTTGAAAAATGAGATAGTTATAGTTAAAGCTAAACCTAAAGGTTTTCTCACACAGGACACCATGAATAAGATTAAGTACAATAAGTTAAGCGTTGGATATTTGTATCTGTTAGAAATCTGCTTTATTCAGGTTTGACGAAAATTCTGATGTGCTTTTTTAATTTAATATATATTTTTTTCAGTGTTCCAAAATTCATTGCTTATGTACCACACCCAGTGCTCCATGCAATATGTGCCCTCCTTAATACTCACCACCAGGCTAATCTAATCCCTTAACCCCCTCCTCTCTTCCTTCCCTCCAAAACCCCTGATGTGCTTTTAAGCTGGGTTTTAGTTTACATATTTCTTTGGAGAAGATATCTTCTTAAATGCTTCTGGCTCTTTAGAGCTGGTGGAAAAAAAGAGTTAAGTATATGGGATAAACTTTCACAAAGAACATATTAGGAGATGCTCACCCTGATTTTCACTAAAGACTCTGAATGAGTCAAGCCAGATTGTGGAGAAGAAACACCTTTCTAGGTATGAGTGGGTTGTTTTAGGAATTAGTGTTTTTTTGTTTGTTTTTTCAGTTTTTCTTTTCAATTCTTTTCGATGTGATTTTAGGTTCAGTTGTGAGGTAAGTGGAGGTAAAGGTAACAATCTGGTAAATACCAGGATATTAAGAGATTACTTACTGGCATAACTTAAATTAAGTCACTTACTCCATAAATACTTTTTGAGAACCCAAGTTTGCCAGATATTTGAGGAGGAGCTGGACATGTAGGAGTGAACAAGACAGACAAAGTTACCACTTATCTGGGTGTTAAGTTTCAGTAGAATGAAACAGAACATGAAGTGTCCAAACTTATTTTATATGGCGATGATTTCCATGAAGATAAGCAGGATGACCTAGGTAGTGACACTGCGCATGTGTATGTGTGTGTAAGTACATTTGAGAAGGTGACAATTGAACTGAGACTTGAAAGATGAGAATGAGACATTTTTGCAGAGAATTAGGAAATCCTTACCTGGCTGATCAGTTGCTGTATATTCAAAAATATTTAGGACCAGGGCACCTGGGTGGCTCAGTTGGGTTAAAGCCTCTGCCTTCTGCTCGGGTCATGGTCCCAGGGTCCTAGGATCGAGCCCCACGTCAGGCTCTCTGCTCAGTGGGGGGCCTGCTTGCTCCTCTCTCTCTGCCTATCTCCTCTGCTTACTTGTGATCTCTGTCAAATAAATAAAATCGTTTTAAAAATAAATAAATAAATAAATAAATAAATAAATAAATATTTAGGACCTCCCAGATTGGATGTTTCCTCAATGTTCTCATGGGACCATTTGAGTTTAAAATAAATAATAATCTAACTTCAGAGAGCCTTTCTTTAAATTATGTAAGTGGATGGAGGCACTGCCTTAAGCCACATTAAAAAAAAAAAAAAAAAGTTCTTCATCGGCCATCCATCCCCATCTCAGTTTGCAGTGGGAGAAATGGGAACTGGGATAGATGGTTTTAATACAATCTATGCCAAGGTTGCAAACCCTAGCTATAATTCTCTTTAATCAACTTTTGTCCCACAAGCTTTGAGGCGAGGTCAAAAGGAAAAAAGAAAACAAAGAAAACCAATCCTCTACCAATCAATAAGCACTTGTGTACAGAGTTCCTCCACTGTGCTAGGCTCAGTACCTGGGCTTTAGAAGGAAGGTCTTCTGGGGCTTCCAGACCAGCAAAATTTATCTCTGGAGGTAGCTAGGAATCTCCATGGACTTAAATCCATTGGAAAGACGTGAGTGTGGGCATAGAGAAACTGTGAAATTAGTGCTTTCCAAAGGTCCTTCCTCCAATTCCCTGCCTCCCTCTAAGAATCAGAGCTACTTTTCCTTAAATTTCATTTCCTGGGGCATTGATCTTAATCAGTGGTACAGTGGGCTCCTACTAGCATTTAATCACTGCATGTTCAGGAATTTTATAAGGAGTTTTACATGTTGATAGCTTGAAATTGGCAATGGTGGGATTATCTACACCATGGCAATTCATAGATGGTGCACATTAGGTTTGCTTTCCTGAGAGCCCATTAGGTTTTTACTAGTACATCCCTGAACCCTAGGATCAGGAAGGATTTCTCCTTTCTCTTCTCTTCAGCACATGTTAATACTTAACCATCGTATGGAGTAGCACAAACATGCAGTAACTAGGAAGTGATTCCTTCCTGGTGTCAGAGATCAGTTTGGACAAAGACATGAGTTAGGGGAAGAGGCAGAAAGATACTTGCTGCTCTGCACTGAGCTTCCAGATTCTCCAAAACCTCCCAAGAAAAGGTAGGTCCCTAAGAATTTTAGAGTAATTGGCCCTCCTGGGCCATCCTCTGGCTGATTTCCAAGGCCATGAAGCATGAGGCTTCATGCTCAGAGGCCCCACTGGCATCTGGGGGACTCAAGTTGGCAGACAAGTGCTGAATGTAGGGTGGAAGCCCATGGGGCATGTCACTGTTCCACTGATGCCACTTTCTCAGTTCAGAACTGTTCTCGTGCATTTTCACATACCAGATGTTCTGCACAATTAATGTTTGGTTGCCCTAGTTTGGTGTGAGGTTTTTAAAGATTGTGCTGATAGATGACTTCACTACCTTAATTCTGTAAGAATTTTTACCTATAGTCACATTTAAAAAAAAAATTTTATTTGTTTGTTTTAAAGAGAGAGGGTGTGTGTGTGTGTGTGTGTGTGTGTGTGTGTGTGTGTGTATGTGCACGTGTCAGGGAGGGGAAAGAGATTCTTAAGCAGACTCCATGCAGAGCACTGAGGCCCATGCAGGGCTCAATATCATGACCCTGAAATCATGATCTGAGCTAAACTAAGAGATGGAAGCTTAACCAACTGTGCTACCCAGATGCCCCATTTTAGTCCCTCTCTTAGAGTTCTGTCTTAAATGACATTTTGTACCCTTTGTTTCTTCATCCTGTTTGTCATAATAATTCCTACCTTTAACATCAAGTCTATTCATATATTTCACAATCTAATGACTGACTTGTGCTTTCTTTTCTGTGCCTTTATAGTTGGATTGCTTTGTAATTTAGAGGAGGGACAGATGATGTTCCCACAGTTAGCATTTTTTCTAAGATGTGACTTTGGGGAAGTAATTGAATCCTGCTGTCTATGGACCTACCAGAACCTAGGGACACTGTTGATGTGCTTGCACAAGCTTTGTGGTTTGTTGACTAGTTTCAACGGAAATTTCAAGCTGCTCTCTAAGTGTTTATGTCATTGTTTTCTAGACTTAACATGACCTATTTGGTTGCTCTTGACTCTTACTACCTTGTGGATGACTTCTCTTGCCCTTACTTCCCCAGGTTTTGCTCAGCATGGAAAATGAATGACTTTAACAGCTGTGAATCATGCTAGGAGGAGCCAACCCAGTTCCTTTGGTTTCAAAGGCTCCAATTCCAGCAGCCTTCTAGCTATGACCTTCCCTTCCCTCTCCCCTCCTTACTGGTCCATGAGATGCTCAAACCATGAGGTAGAAGCTTTCCTTTGTCCTCCTTCTTTAAGATTTTCATTTCCCTCATTTGAGGAATTTCAGGGGGACCCACTATCCAGATTGGCTGGAGACTTTCTTGGATTTAACACTGAAGCTCCCATATGCTGGCAAACTGTTCAGTGTTGGGCACACTGAAATAGTTGATCACCCACTTCTGGTTAATCAGCTGAAGACATGAAATGAATGCTAACATCACATAGTGCTGTCTTAAGTCCTTTATTGAACTCAGACCTGTGTCTCTTACCAGGCGGATAGACCACAGCCCAGCAGCCACATTGAGCCTAGGGCCTGTTTTTGTGTAGTCTATGATTTAAGAATGTTTTTTACATTATCACAGAGTTGTTAAAAAAAAAAAAAAACGGTGAATATAGGACAGAGACCACATGGCCTACAGAGTTAAAGACATTCGTTTTCTGGTCCTTTGTAGAAAAACTTTGTTGACCCATGGATTAAACCTTTGTTTGACATACAACAGAGCTTGGGATGCGGGGCCGCAGTCCATTTTGTTAATGAAATGCAGGAGAAAATAATGATCTTTAATTATTGAAAGCAAATCCTAGAAATGACTCTATTATCATTCCTTTAATTGTTAATAATTTTTATCCTGGAGAAAGCAAGCAGAGTGTATGGACCATAAATGACACTGAGTTGTGTTTAAAAAAAAAGGTGCTTTAAATTCAAATTAACAATAGTGATTGTAGTCTTTTTGCATGAAGTGGCTAATAGTTGCAGATGATTTCCCTGTATGTATCTGCTATAAATGATTCATTTAAACCAATAAACATTTCTTGGTCCAGGGATAGCATATGTCCCCAATGGGCCTAATAAGATTGAAGGAAAGGATTTATATTCTACGGACATTAACAAAAAGTTGAATGTGTACCCAGACACTGGGCCTCTGTGCAAATTTAAAAATTTTTGATAATTCCAGGGATTTTCTACACTTTGTGAATTGGCTTTTTTGTTTTGGTTTTGGTTTTAGTTAAGACCAAGGAAGGAAAATGAAATCTTAGGAGATGAACCCTCTTAAGCTGACTTTCTGTTGCATCTTGTGTCAGGCACATGCAGTTTGACTTACATTCTTAAATTCACAGTAATTCTTATTAGATCAGATCATCTTTTTATTCTTCACATTGTACAAATGTAACTTAAAGCCCTGCCTTATGTAACTTTCTCTCTGTTAATATAACAAGAGTACATACAAACTGTCAGAACAATTAGAAACAAGGTTATTTGGCTGTGATACTTGTTTCTTTATATTCTTCCTTATAGAATATTTTAAAAATCCTATGTAAATCTCAAATGTTCCCATTTGTTTAATTCTGAAGCTAATAACATCTACTCCAGTAAGAATTCTGTTTTGCGTAACAGAATTGTAACAGAATTTATTGCTTTCTGAGATAAAGCCTATTTCCTTTTCTTTTCGAATGTCCTTTGCTGCTCAAATGTGGCCTTATTTTTGGCAATTGGCAGTTACCAGGCTTTCTTTCCCTGGCTGAGCTCTTTTCAACTTTGTCATATTGTCTAGCTAAAAATTCTAAAATTTTTTAGAATTGAAAATGTATAGGAAACTGGTTTAATACAGAAGCTGTTGACCAGCAGTCAATTGATTCCTAGTGAATTCATAAATGGGCTTTAAGGATTGTTTTGAAAATGTATGCATTGAATATGTGTGCATTCACTATGTGCATTTCAAGAAAAAAGCGTCCAAGCTTTGAGGATGTTCTCAAAGAGAGCCTTGCTAAATAACGATACAAAATGATCCTAAGCATTATTCTACAAATGGATCAAATGAGGCATCAGTGGTTATAGGACTGAACATGATCACCTACCTAATTAGAAATCCTGGACAAAAACGCAGGACATCTGGCTTCCAGCCCAGGGTTCTTGCCACTTAAGGGAAATGTGTATGTATGTATGTATGTGTGTAGAGGATGGTGAATCAGTTCTTCCTCCACCTTAATGTGGATCTTTGTGTAGGGTAGGCTTTCTAGAAATGATTGATTCTTCACATGTGGCTTGGGAAACCTGCCTTGTTCTTCCATATGCCCAACTCTAATATGTGATAGAGTTGGGCTCGTTATTATAATGAATACATTAACAGATGATGTCATCTGTTTAAATATTTAAATTTAAATGTACAAAATTTAAAATTTAGTTTAAAAATTAACTATCATTTAAGTTGCCATCTGTAGATAAGTTGAAACCTGTGCCAGTCTAATTAGCAATCAGGAATATGGTAATTGCTTTTGGCATGTGAATGTGGAAAACTTCTGGAGTAAAATAATGCCAAGTTGTGCATTTGAGTATTTTTCTTCAAGCTTGACAGTGGTAATATTCTAATAATATATTACTTGGCATTCTGCTTGAAGCTTTAAAAAGTTTTTATTTTTTAACAAATGAATATTATTTATCATTTACCTATATCCTTAAGTCTAGAGCAGAGTTTCTTAATCTGGGCACTCTTAATATTTTGGAACAGATAATTCTTCATTGTGGGTACCACCCTATATATACAGGATATTTAGCAGCATTTCTTGCCAATACCCACTAGATGCTAGCATCCTCCCTTCCCATGATCAAGACAACTAAAATGGCCTTAGACATTGCTCCAGAATGAGAAGCCAGGTATATTCTGTAAACTGTTTTAGACATAATGCTTCTGGGAAAATGATTTTCCAAAGTTAACAGAATAAAAATGTGAGGTCTCGTGCTCAGTTCATTTACAGAACCACTTCAGATACCAAATTTTTATATTCTTTGAATATATATTTCCTATTTGAAGGCCCAATATTTATAGTTCATTGTTTTACTATAAAGGTTCAACTTTTGCATGGTGTTTATTTTTCTTCCCTATGCATTTTCATAACTAAAATTCTTTCCACACAGAAAGAATGAGTAGTTTTTGTTTTTGTTTTTTTTTAAGATTAGTAGAATAATCATGATTGTGAACCATTGCACAGTTGCATAGAACGAGTCTTCAATGAAGTAGCAGCTGCTTGTGGTTGGGGAGATGGTCGCTGTCCTCAGCTATCAGAAATGGCCACCCCCATGGGAACACATAAATATTTACCTGGGTAAGGCCCCTGGCCTTTGCAGATAATTTCCTATATGCCCGGTTGCCAGGAAACAGGGAGGTAGGGAACAGCCCCAGGAGTAAATAAGCATTTTGTTACACTGATAGGCAATCTAGGAAAATAACCTCCACTCTACTACCCATCCTCTACCAACATACATTTCTATTTAGCCTATAGGCACTGGGCTTTCAAGTGTATTTTCAGAAAACTGTTTTGTAAGAAAGTAGAGAAATGTCTTTATTTCCTTTATATTCATGATATAAATTACACAGCAGATATATGGAGAATTCTTTTTTGCTTTTCCCCAAGATTCCTTTTTTTTTTTTTTTTTTTTGTTCCTGGCCAGGCTGTGGAGATTTCCCAAATTCCCTTCCAGATTTAGCGCTGATATTATGGTACTTAATCCGATAGTGACTTCTCAAGTAGCAGTTCTCAGCTGTTTGCTGTGAAAAAAGAAAAAAAAAAAAAAAACCTCTTTGGAAAGCAGTTTCATCTTTCTTTGTGTCACCTTGTTTGAGGAGCAATGAAATCCAATTATCCTTTACAATGATTTGTGAAGTAGCAAATGGAGTTGACATCTGTTCAGCAAATTCTGAAGACAGTCCATTTTTATTTTTCCCTCCATGGAACTAAAGTCATCACAGATTTTGTCCTTTGGCCTTCATTCAGTCCCTTGTTGTAGCCTTGTGATTGTCTAAGCAAGGTTGATTTTAAAAACCAAAAGGCGAGGGATAGGGGAGAAGAACAGAAATAGCTTGTCATTATGCTGTGGGAGGAGTAGTGTTTTGCCCTAAGCATTTCATTGAGAGATCAGGATAATTAAACAACCAGTGGTTTTGTGGCAATTTATTCACTTATTAATTTAACTATGTGTATTTATTGAACCTCTGAAATGTGCCAGGTGTTTTCTGGTAATGGCAGGCAGGGATGTGAATAATACATATACTTTCTCTACTTTCCTGGAGCAGCTAGACAATAAAGAACTAAATATATGGGCAAGGTAATTACTGATAGTAAAAACTCCACAAAGCAAGCAGGAGAGACTACCATGATCAAGAGAGTGATGTTCCTTCAGGGACATCAGGAGCCAACATTGAAATTTCTGGATAGAAGGAAGGCAGTCCTGTAGAGGCTTGGGTAGGAGGAAGGGACAAGAATATGTAACTCCCAATTTGTCACGTTGGCATAAGGATTATTTTGAGCTCAGGGTCTGTCTGGGACCCCTGGAGCCAGGTGCCCTTGCACTTGTGCACACCAGCTACATAAATATAATGGAGTCAAGGCAACCTACGTGCAAACTAGTCATATGTGCTTTCAGAAAAGAGTGGAGGGGAGCACTGAATAAGACAATTTTACAACAGTAGCTCTGAAAGAAAGGGTTTCCCCTCTCCACTACTGGATGAGAGCAAGGGTCTGCATTAAGAAGGATGAAGAGGCTAGAACATTCTAGTTACTCTCAGTTAACTTGCTGGCTGACTTTTTAGGACAGGGTCCTACACGAGGAGAAACTTCCCTTGAGTGGAATCAAAACCAAGCCAGCATAGGGCCAACAGAGATGAAGGCAGGAGATGATTGAGACTAAAATGAGGAGGGAGAGAAACAGAGCCAGAATATCTCCACAAAATCATTAAATTTTTTAACACTACACATGTAAAACAGAAGAGAAAGGTCTGTGAAGTTTGAGAAGGTTTTCTGATTCCCGTCTCTTTCTAAAAGTTCTGAAACATTAATTTCAAATAAAAATATCTGCAGTGATAGAGCTTCGTTGTCACTTAAAGGTTAAGGGAATTTGGAGAAAATCCAGGTGGAGGTAAAGTGGCAGATAATATAGGAGAGTTTAAAAATATATAGTGGTCAAAGGAATAGACAGACCAAATAGTTAAATAAATTCTAATACATGGAAAATAAACTATTGATTGATGTAGTCACCTTGGCTGCTAGTCAGTGGTGGTTGGAAAGAGCTGCCCTAGGTGGTGACTTGTAACTACTGCACATCCTTGCATACTCTACTAGTTAGCTGTAAATGCTGTTTTTAAGGAGAAGCTTGTGAGGGGTTTGTGCAGCATTTGCATTCATGTTTCATTGAATTTCAGCAATTTTCTTTGACATTTTTAAAACTTTAATTTCAGTGTAGTTAACATACAGTGTTACATTAGTTTCAGGTGTGCAATTTAGTGATCCAGTATTTCCATGGAGTACTTAGTGCTCATGAAGGCAAGTGTCTTCTTAATCCCCTTCACCTATTTCATGGATGCTCCCCAGCCCCCTCCCCTCTGGTAAACATCAGTCTGTTCTTTATAGTCAAGAGTCTGTTTCTTGATCTCTGGTTCCCCCCCCCCTTCACTCCTTTGTATCATTTCTTAAATTCCACAAGTAAGTGAAATCAAATGTCTTTGTCTTCCTCTGACTTATTTTGCTTAGTGTTATTCTCTCTAGCTCCATCCATGTTGTGGTAAATGGCAGGAAGTCATTCTTTTTTATTGGTGAATATTCTTCCATGGTGTATATACATCACTTTTTAAAATTTTTTTAAGATCATGAGATTTTTAATTTATTTTATTTTTTAATTTTTGTTTTGTTTTTGTGTTTCAAAACTTCTTCATGCATCCACCTATTAATAGACACTTGGGTCGCTTCCATGTTTTGACTATTGTAAATAATGCTGACATAAACATTAGAGTGCATATATTGCTTCAAATTAGTGTTTTTGTATTCTTTGGGTAAATACCCGGTAATACAATTGATGGATCATAGGTTATTCTATTCTTAACTTTTGGAGGAACTTCCATATTGTCTTCTATAGTGGCTGCTACACCAGTTTTCATTCCCACCAGTAGTGCATGAGTGTTGCATTTTCTCGACATCTTTATTAACACTTGTTTCTTGTGTTTTTGATTTTAGCTGTTGCGACAGATGTGATATCTCACTCTGGTTTTGATTTGCATTTCCCTGATGATGAGTGAGGTTGAGCATCTTCTCAAGTATCCATTGACCATCTATAGGTCTTTGTTGGAAAAATGTCTGTTCATGTCTTCTGCCTATTTTTAGTTGGGTTATTTGGGATTTTTTGGTGCTATATCAGTTATTTATTTATTTTGGATACTAACTGTTCATTGATATTCATTTGCAAATATCTTCTCCCATTCATTAGATATTTTTTTAGTTCTATTGGTTGTTTCCTTTGTTGTGCAGAAGCTTCTTATTTTGAGGTAGTCCCAATAGTATCTCAATAGTATATTTTGATGTAGTCCCAATCGTCCCAATAGCTTTTGTTTTCTTGCCTCAGGAAATCTATCTAGAAAGATGTTACTATGGCCAATGTCAGAAATTACTGCCTGCACATCCTTCTAGGATTTTTATAGTTTTAGGTCTCACACTTGGGTTTTTAGTACATTTTGAGTTTGTGTATGGTGTAAGAAAATGGTCCAGTTTCATTTTTTTTGCAGGCAGCTGACCAGTTTTCTCAACACAATTTGTTGAAGAAACTTTTTCTCTATTAGGTATTCTCTCATCCTTTGTCGAAGATTAGTTGACCATATAATTGTGGGTTTGTTTTCGGGTTTTCTTTTTTTAAAAAAAGATTTACCTATTTGTTATTTTAGAAGGGGGAAGGGCAGAGAGAGAGGGAAAGAAAGAATCTCAAGTAGACTTCCACCTGGGAGTGGAGCCTGATGTGGGGCTTGATCTCATGACATTGAGATCATGATCTGACCTGAAATCAAGAGCCTAATGCTTAACCAACTGAGCTACCAGGTGCCCCTATTTTTGAGTTTTCTTTTTATTCTGCTCTATTGGTCTATATATATGTTTTTTCACCATACTGTTTTGATTACTACAGCTTTGTAATATAACTCAAAGTCTGGAATTATGATACCTCCAGATTTGCTTTTCCTTTTCAAAATTACTCTGGTTATTTGGGATCTTCAGTGGTTCTATGCAAATTTGGGGATTGATTGTTCTAGCTCTGTGAAAAATTCTGATTGTTTTGATAGAGATTTCATTGACTGTGTAGAGTACTTTGGGTAATATAGACAATTTAACAATATTAGTTTTTCTAATCCATGAGCATGGAATATCTTTCCATTTCTTTGTGCCATTTTCAATTTCTTTATCAGTATTTTATAGTTTTCAGAGTATAGGTCTTTTACCTCTTCGACTAGGTTTATTCTTAGGAATATTAATATTTTGGATTCAGTTGTAAATGGGATTATTTTCTTAATTTCTCTTCCGCTGCATTATTAGTGTGTAGGAAAACACATTGATTTTGTATTCTGTAACCTTAATGAATTCATAGATCACTTCTAGTAGTTTTTGGTGGAATCTTTGGAGTTTTCTGTATATAGTATCATGTCATCTGCAAATACTGAGTTTTACTTCTTCCTTATCAATGTGGATGTTTTTTATTTATTTATTTTTTATGTCACCTAATTGTTGTGGCTAGGACTTCCAGTACTATAATGAATGAAAGTGGTGAGAGTGAACATCCTTGTCTTGTTCCTGACTTTAGGGGGAAAGCTCTGTTTTTTCCCATTGAATATGATGTTGGCTATAGGTTTTTCCTATAAGACCTGTGTTATATTGAGGTATGTTCCCATAAACCTACTTCATTGAGGGTTTTTATCATGAATGGGTCATGTACTTTGTCAAATGCCTATTCTGCATCTACTGAAATGATCATATGGTTTTTATCCTTTCTCTAATTGATGTGATTATTATGTTGATTGATTCATGAATATTGAACTACCCTTGCATCCTGGGAATATATCTTACTTGATTACAATGAGTGATACTTTTTAAATCTTTTTTTTTTTTAATTTTGTTTATTTATTTGACAGACAGAGATCACAAGTAGGCAGAGAGGCAGGCAGAGACAGAGGGGGGAAGCAGGCTTGCCGCTGAGCAGAGAGCCTGATGCGGGGCTCGATCCCAGGACTCTGGGATCATGACCTCAGCTGAAGGCAGAGGCTTTAACCCACCGAGCCACCCAGGTGCCCTGAGTGATATTTTTCAACTTAGTGTTGAATCCAGTTTGCTAGTATTTTGTTGAGGATTTTTGCATCTATGTTCATCAGAGATATTGACCTGTGATTCTTTTTTGTAGTGGTGTGTTTTTAGTGGTTTTGGTATCAGGGTAATCTTTGCCTCATAGAATGAGTTGGAAGTTTTCCTTCTATTTTGCCTATTATGCCTGGAATAGGATTACTCTTTTTTAAATGTTTGGTAGAATTCAGCTATGAAACTGTTGGTTGGGAGTTTTTTGATTACTAGTTCAATGTCCTTGCTGGTAAATGGTCTGTTCAAGTTTTCTATTTCTTTCTGCTTCAGTCATGACAGGTCATAGCTTTCTAGGAATTTATGCATTTCTTCTAGCTATTCAATTTGTTAGCATGTGGTTTTTCATAATAGTCTCTTACAATTATTTTTATTTTTATGGTGTGGTTATTATTTCTCCTCTTTGATTTGTGAATTTGAGTCCCTTCTTTTTTTTTCTGATGAGTCTAGCTGAAGAGTTATCAATTTTGTTGATCTCAAAGAATCAGCTTCTGGTTTAATTGATCTTTTTTGTTTGTCTCTATATCATTTATTTCTCCTCTAATCTTTATTATTTCCTTCCTTCTAATGGTTTGGGGATTTTGTTTGTTCTCTTTCTAGTTCCTTTAGGTGTAAAGTTTGGTTGTTTGAGATTTTTCTTGTTTTTTGAGTAGGCCTGTATTGCCTTAACTTCCTTTATATAACTGCTTTTCCTGCATTACAGAAATTTGAGGCTTTTGTGTTTTCATTTGTCTTTCTCTTCATGTACTTTTTGATTTCTTGGTTGACCCATTCATTGTTTGGTAGCATGTTATTTAACCTCTATGTGTTTGTGATTTGTCCAGATTTTTTCCTGTGGTTGATTTCTTATTTCATAGTGTGTGGTCAAATAAGATGTATGATATGACCTAGATATTTTTTATTTTGTTAAGAGTTGTTTGTGGCCTAAGGTGTTATCTGTTCTGGAGGAGACTGCATGTGCACTTGAACGGAATGAGTATACTGCTCTTTTAGGGTGGGATGTTTTGAATATACCCGTTAAATCCATTTGATTCAGTGTGTCATTCAAAGCTACTGTTTCCTTGTTGATTTTCTGTTTGGATGATCTGTCCATTGATGTGAGTGGGATGTTAAATCCCCTACTATAGTTATATAACTATACATTAATTTATGTTTTTTGTTAACGGTTTTATGTATCTGGGTGTTCCTATTTTGGGTACAAGAGTATTTACAATTGTTACATCTTCTTGTTGTATTGTCCCTTTTATTATTATACAGTATCCTTCCTTGTCTTTTGTTACCAGCTTTGTTTTAAATACTTTTTTGTCTAATAAAAGTACTGCTACTTCAGCTTTCTTTTGACATTCATTTGCTTGTTAAATATTTCTCTCCCATCACTTTCAGTCTACAGGTGTCTTCAGGTGTGAAATGAGTCCCTTGTAAGCAGGACATGGATGGGATTTTTTTTTTTAATCTGTTCCATCACCCTATTTCTTTGATTAGACTGTGTAGTCCATTTACATTCAAAGTAATTGTTGATCTGTATTGCCATTTTCTTATTTTGTGGCTATTTTTGTAATTTTTCTCTGATACTTTCTTGCTGTCTTTCATGGTTTGCCGACTTTCTTTGGTGATAGACTTGGATTTGTTTCTCTATACTTTGCAGATCTATTTCTGGAATTCTGATACTTTCTTGCTGTCTTTCATGGTTTGCCGACTTTCTTTGGTGATAGACTTGGATTTGTTTCTCTATACTTTGCAGATCTATTTCTGGAATTTGATTTGTGGCTACCATGAAAGTTATACATACATCTTCTGCATATAGCCATCTATGTTAAGCAGAAGGTTATTTAAGTTTGAACCCATTCTTTACTCCTCTCCCCCCATGTTTTTGGTATATGGTATCATATTTTAAATCACGTGTGTATGTGTGTGTGTGTGTGAATACCTTGACTGATTTTTATGGATACATTTATATTTACTGTTTTTATTTTTCTTACATTCATACTGTCAGTTTTGTTCTCTTGTTTCCACTCAAAGTCCCATTAATATTCCTGTAGGTCTGGTTTAGTGATCATAAACTCCTTTAATTTTTAAGTCTGAGAAACTCTTTACAGCTCCTCTCTTTTGAATGATAGCTTTGTTGGATAGAATACTGTTCTCTGCATATTTTTTGCTTTTAGCACTTTGAATTTATTATGCCATCCCTTCTGACTACAAAGCTTCTGCTGAAAAATCAGCTGATAGCCCTAGGGGTTTCCCTTTATATGTAGCACTTCTTGCTGCTTTTAAAATTGTCTTTATCAGCACTTTTTTTTTTTTTTTGCATTTTTTATTACTAACTATCTTGGTGTGGACCTCTTTGGGTTGATTTTGTCTGGCGGTCCATGTGCTTCCTTGATCTGCATATCTTTCTTTCTCCATATTAAGGAAGTTTTCAGCTAATTTTTCAAATAAATTCTGCCCCTACTTTTTTTCTGTTCTTCTTTTGGGGTCTTTATAATACTAATGTTGTTAAGCCTGATAGTGTCATGGGATTCCCTATCTTTATTTTCATTTTGCATATTTTTTTCTAAATTACTCAGCCTGATTACTTTAGATCATTCTGTCTTCCAGGTTGCTAATTTGTTCCTCTGCTTCCTCTAGCTTGCTATTTATTCCATCTAGTGTATATATTTTTTTTGAAGATTTTGTTTATTTATTTATTTGTCAGAGAGAGAGAGGGAGAGAGAGCACAAGCAGGCAGAGTGGCAGGAAGAGGCAGAGAGAGAAGCAGGCTCCCTGCCAAGCAAGGAGCCTGATGTGGGACTCGATTCCAGGACCCTGGGATCAAGACCTGAGTCGAAGGCAGTGGCTTCACTGACTGAGTCACCCAGGTGTCCCATCTAATGTATTTTTAATTTCATTTATTATATTCTTTATCTCTGATTGGTTCTTTTTTTTTTAATCTCTTTAATCGCCTCACTGATGTCCTCCACTTTTTTCTAAAGTCCAATAAGTATCTTATAATCATTACTTTAAATTTTGTATAAGGCATATTACTTATATCATTTCACTTAGTTCTCTTGGTGTGGTTTTGTCCCATTCTTCCATTTCGAACATATACCTGTGTTTCCTTATTTCATTGAAGTCTGTCTTTCTCTGTGTTAGAAAAGTCAGTTATATCTCCTGCTTTTAAAGGTAATGGTCTTATAAAGAAGAGGTCTTAACGCACCCTCTAATGCAGTGTGCCCTGTTCCCCAGAGTCTGGCACTTCAAGAGGTATCTCTTATGTGTGCTGTTTTGTCCTGGCTCCTTTTTCTTTCAGTCCAGTGATCTGCAGAAGCTCTCTTTGTCCATTGTGAGCAGTGTTTATTCTCCAGCCAGGGTGGGGCACAGAGGTTTAACAAGGTGTGTGCTGGTCTCTTTGCAAAGGGAAATCTGTGTTGCAGGGCCTGGGGTTGCCTGGGTAGGGGCACAGTTTTAACAAGGTGTGCTTTGGGCTTTCACAAGGCCCACTACCAATGGAAGCAAGAGCCTTCAAAATGCTAAGTCAAGAGATGTGGTGTTGGCAAGGTCTGTACAGGTTTTCTAAAGGAGGAGACCCACAGCACCTAGTCTGAGGTAAGCATGACTGGGAAGGGTGGATCCACCAAAATATGGCAGGGTAGATCTTAGTGTTAGCAAATTAGGTAGTGAACATGACTCTGTGCTGGTTTTGCGGGTGGCCATGTGTTTATGCTGTGGGGCAGGGGAGGAAAATCGTTCCTGCCAGCTCCTTTGTTCCTGGTGGAGTCTCCCCTCAGACAGGATCAGTCAACTACTCTCCCTCCCATATGCTCTACATGCTTGTCAAACTATTGCTTCTATGCTGTATCTCTGCTGGCCTGTTTGTCACATTGTCTCTTTAAGGTTGAGGGCTAAGTTTCCTATCTTTCTCAGAGCAGATTCCACTAATTTTTAAAATTCTAGGCTTTAAGTATCTCTGGTTGTAAGAACTCACGAAATTAAGCCCCTCTTGCTTTCAACCCCAAATGTTACCAGAATTTTTCTTCCTCACACAGTTTTCTTAGAAGGATTGTCTGTTTCTTGCCGTTCTCTGTGGCCCTGGCTCCCTTCCACCTGTGTACACCACAATCCATTTTACTTCCCACCACATCTCTGCCCTCCCTACCCTCTTCAATGTGACCTCTTCTGTACCTTTAGTTGTAGAATGTGTTCTGCTGCCAGTCTTCAGGTTGTTTCCTGGGTTTTTTACACTAATGTGTTATCTAGTTGTATCTGTGGGATGAGGTGAACTCAAGGTCCTCTTACTCTGTCATCTTTCCAGTCTTAAATTTCAGCAGTTTCTTAGCCAACCAAGTATGCATCACAGGAATCCTTGGCAGTATAAGCTAAGGAAAGCATTATTTAACTGTTTTAATGTTCATTGTATTAGATTTTTTTATTTTTGTCAAAGTTATACTATTAAGTTTTGAATATTGATCTCTACACTAAATGATCATTTGAATTTCTTTTCAGATTATTTTTGTCCCTTTTGACTGAACATGAACTGAACTGATCAGTCACTTTCTTTTATATGCAGATTAACTTAAACAACTTTTCCATTAAAAAGTCATAATACAAGTTTCCTTCCAAAATGTTTTACCACACAGTAAGCATTTTCTAAGCTACTGGGAAAAAAATAGGCAAATTTAAGAGAGAGGATAATTAGGAAGATAAAAAAAAATGCTGATGTTTTCATAGTAATATCTAATTTATTAGCTTTTAATTTATGTAAGCAAACAGTTGTAGCCACCAATACCTGAGAGGTTGGTACCTCTACTGGGAGCCACAGCTATCATTTCCATCTTAGGGGTTAACCTTCATCAAACTTTAGTAGTACTTTTTAGGAGTTTCTAACTTGTTAGGAGTTTTTATTTCGTGAAAAACAGCTCCTTCTGTTCTTCCTCGAACTACTAGTATCCTGCTCCATTTCATGCCTTATGGTCTTACCACCTTTGAAGCTCCATTATAAACAAACAAATTTCAAATATACTGTCCACTTATCATGTCATGGGAACACTATGTATCCTTACTTTTGATTCAGAAAACATGGCTGTTCCATCTGTGGAATCCAGTCAGTATAGATGAAGGTGAAGTTTGTTCATATTGTGTTATGAAAAGGTTGAGTCTTAATGTAGGAGAGATGAGGGTAAATGAAAATTATTCCTGGCCTCTTCCATTGGAATATAGGTTGTATTTTCCCCCCAGAAATTATAATAAAAATGTTAAGTTATATAAGAGCATGGAGCTTACTTAACTCGTTTTAGTTAAATAGGCTTCCCTGGCAAACTAATTTCCCCTATGCCATTATTTCTAGGAGCAAATGTGTTCAAATTTCAAGTGATAACTTAGAAAACATCTCTTGGGAGATAGCCCAGTCACAAGCTATAGACTTCTTATAAAAATTCTTCAACACGTCCTATGCATCCTTCTTGTGTTGATAGTATATACACTGATGTTAGGTATATACTCTAAAGGTAGATAAGATAGAAGGCCAAAGAATATATTCTTTAGTTAAATATTAAATATTACCAAAGACTAGTTTTGTAATCATACCACATGTATATATGAATAAAGATTTTAGCTCTGTCCTCAGCTCGTTTTGAGAAAGAGAAACTCACATTAATAGATGACTATATAAGGAACATACCTCATTCAAATACCATTTGCTATGAGAACATACTGGAAAGGGAGATTAGTTCTGCATTGTGGGGTAGAAGAAAGCTCCATAGAGGAATGGTCATTTAAGCCAGGTGGCAAACATGGAAATGCCAGTCTACTGGAAGGAAGAAGGGGACTGGATATCTTGAGCGTGAGCAAATTCAACAGATGAGTCTTCTGTATGAAATGCTGAGTGTGATTCAGTTTCTACTGTTCATCTCCCATAACCCTTTTCTGCAGTCCAAAACTGCTGTGCTTTTCTCTTTAATCCTTTAATTCTCTCCAGTTCCTCTACATGTTTCGCTTAGTCAGAGATTATCACACTGTCATAAATACTTGATGTCTTTAATTTTCTGAAGATAGCATGAGCATAAAAGGCATTAGGATTGATTTTGTTCTCCTCCTCCCTACCAAAGCCTCCTGGGAATATCCTCCGATGGGAACGGCAGAGGTTATCCTCACTGACTCTCAACCCTTTATTCATTTCATCCATTCTGAATTTTTCTCTGGTAGCAGCATGTACCATGTTTTCTCTCCCCCCAGGGTTTTTCATAGCCTGTCTTGTGCCTTGGGCATTTTCCATAATCACTTGGCTTAGCTAATTTCTCACTTGTGATTCAGAATGCAGCTTTGGTGTTCTTTCCTTTTGGGTAACCTTTCCTGTATTTCCAAACCTACCAGACCATTGTGCATGTGGTATTTCTCTGCATCCATTAAGCCTTTGATATTGCTTTTATCAAATACCTCTATTTTGCAATTGCTTTTTTAATCATCTCTACTTACCACTAGACTGCAAATTCCTTGAAACTAAAGATGGTTTGTCTTATTTATTAAGTTCCCTATTTCTACTATCTTAATGCCTATATGAAATAGCTACTTACAGAATATTAGTTGAATAAATTAATGGACTTTGAGTGAAATACTACTACCAAGACTATCTTTAAATTATTCACCATTTTTTATTTCCAGGTACTTTAAATATATTATTTTAATTTTGTTGTCAGTATAACCATTTGTAAGAGAGACTATTGTCTTTATTTTTAGATAAAGAAACTGAGACAAAAGAAAACTTGCCAGAGATTTCACTGCTTAAAATGGAGCCACTTTGGGGCTTCTCTAAAGCTTCTTTTCCCCCAATGTGTTTCTCTTTGTACATTTGTTTAGCCCATCATTATATTGCTGTACTCTCCATAAGAGCTCTTTGTAAAATCCACCCTTTTTTTTTAGAAGTAGGGAAGTACATTTGCCAAGAGTCAGTAAACAGACATTTCAAGTGGTTCAAATTTGAAAGGTAGACTTCAGAAGCTTTGAGAAACATTTAACCTTGACATTCTCCCATCCTAATTGACAAGCCTGGTACTGGTTACTTGCTGAGATAAGAGGGATTTTCAGTGTATAATATGCAGGTCATTGGTTTTAAGTTGGGTCCATTATAATTTATTGAAGTCCTGACAGTTCTAGGCGATATAAAGAAGAAAGATTGGCTTTATTAGGTGATTTCCTCGTCTTCAGTAGTGCTACTTTAATAGATAATAATGGTTAACAACTTGATGACATTTCCCTGATTTTATTTTAGCATTTCGAAGGTGATGAATTCTAGGACTCACTAATGTTGGAATGAGCTCATCACTCAGAATAGTGAGTCTGGGAGTCGCAAAAAGTCCATTTTTCCTAAACTTTAGCCCGGTGGCTTTAGCTCCGTGCCTCTCCAAGTACAACCTGACATTTGTGTCTGATTGGTTAAGAGCTCTTAGAAGCGATTAAGAGTACACTTGGATACCCATCCAAATGTTCCAACTTAATAGATTTCCACAGAAACTGTAAGCCCCAAGTGGTTTGCCAATTTTGGAAAGAAGGCTTTTGATACCAGCTCATATTTAGAGTCTGTCTGACATGTAAGCAGCTTAATGACCCCCTTTTTAGTTAAATTTCAGGGGTACCTACAAGTATGCTATCTTCCCCTCTAAAGCTTTTCTAAGTTTATCCCCAAATCTCAGAATTGAAACATGGGAAAAACTTTTCCTTTAATGATTAAATTGGAGACTGCAAATAACCATAGAAATAATAATACTTTGGCTTACATTGTGATTTGACATATATAATTATAGATCTTCCCCTATGGTCTTTGATAGGATAAGAGCAAAGGAACATTAGATCCTTGGCCAGCTGAAAGTGGTAATATTAAGGATAGAATGGCCCTTGAGTTGATTATTAACTTGGAATAAAACAGATGATACTTAGAGAAAATGTGTTAAGATAGTATGCTATGCATAATTATTTTGACACACATACTCATGTACATTTACACATGCCCACATACACCCATTCAAAGTTAAATATATTTACCTTTGATCTAGATTTATGCTTGCTTACATGCTCAGGGACATGGTTTAAAAATCCCTTCAGTCTTTGTTCAATTTTCAGTTTTGCTCATTCTATTTTATTACTTCTAGCAGCAGATTATTTCTACCTATCTATTTGATTACTTCAAGCTATTAATTTTCCCATCTGGGAAAAGAAAGCTCTTTTGGCCAAATTTTCTTTTCTACTGACTGACTCAAGTCTCTTCGTTCTGCATTACAGCAAACTCCAACTCCTTAAAACCCTTCTTTTGAACTTTTGCTAAAGATTGAAGGCCACAATCTACCGAAGCAGTTTTAATCAGTCATCAGTGATTTCTATTGTGCTATTTCTCATGGTCAGCTTATAGTCACTAGCTCACAGTCACTACACATATACACCGTAACTGTTTGTTACAGTAGATTACTATCTTTTGTGATCTATTCTAAATATAGATCTACCTTTAAATAATTTCTTTACTCAGTTCTTGGATCATCATAATCCTATTAGGATTATTTTCTACTTAATTAACTATTTCCTCTAAGTCTCTTTGCTAATTCTTCATCTTCTTAACTTTTAAAATGCTAATTATATTGAGTTTTTTTGGTATAGACATTTTAAGAATTGTGTAGGGCTGAATTACTTTTTACAAGTGTATATACTATATAGCCATTACCTAACAAAGATTTTTTTTTTCTACATTGAGAATTTCCTATATGCTACTGAAGTAACACTTTACTAATTTCTCTAACTGTAGTTTCACTTATTTTTGACCTTCATATAAATGGAGCATAGGGTATGTAATCTTTCGTATCTGACTTCTTTCACTCAACATGATGCATGTAACAATAGATCATTCTTTCTGTTAGAATCCCATTATGTAATATCTTTTCTTTGTACATGGATGTTTGAGTCATTGTCTCCAATTGGCTCAGTTGTTTCCTGCATTTGGAGCAACTGTGAGCATTCTTGAAGTCTTTGTATGAACGTATATTTTTATTTCTATTGGGTAAATATGTTGGGGTGTGTTTTGTGGATTATTGGGTAGCTGTATGTTTAACTTTATAAGAAGCTGACGGTTTTCCAAAGATATGCTGTTTAAACTCCCTTGAGCAAATGTGAGAGATACAGTTTCTTAGTCTGTCATTAATGTAGCTACACAACTTCCTTTTATCTTCTTTTCTTTCAAAACTCTGTGTTCTTACATTTTATGTTTTTTTCTTGTAGACATTTTATTTTTATCCTTTTATTTTATTCATTTTATTTTATCCTATATTCAATGTGATAATCTTTTAATTGGAGTACTTAGTCTATATTTAATGTAATGACTAATTTGGTTACACTTTTAAGTCTATCATCTTGGTCTTTATTTATGTATCCCATCTGTTTGTTCCTTTGTTTCTCTTTTTCTGTATATGTTTAAATTATTTCTTAGTATTCCGTTTTATCTTTTTCCAAGACCTTTGGCTGTATGTCTTTGTGTTTTTGTTTTTGTGGTTCTTCTAGGAACTATAATATGCATTCTTAAGTCATCATGGTGTACTTTGAATTAATACAATAAAACTTTACAATACAAGAGACTTCGACGAGCATCATTCCATTTAACCCTAGTTTGTCCCTTTCTCTACTGTTGTTCTATATTTTACTTTCATCTAACTTTCCAGTTTCTTTGCTTCTAGGTATTGGAGGGGCCCAGGGATAAATTCTTGGGTTTTTTAATTTCTTCTTTTTTTTTTCTTTTTAAAATTTCTTTTCAATGTTCCATAATTCATTATTTATGCACCACAGGGTCTTTTCGCTTCTTAATCTATATTCATTCACTTAGTGGTTTCATGCAGCCTCATGGCTTTAAATATTCTGATGAGTCCCAAATCATATGTAGCTCTGACCTCTCCCATGAAGTCCAAAGTTAAGTATTAGACTGACTACTTGACATATTCATTTTGGTTTCTAATAATAATCCAAAAACTTCCTCCTAACAGGGCCATTCTCACAGTATTCCTTATTTCATCACATTGCATTTCTCATCTCGTTTTTATAGTTTCTCAGAACCAAACCCTGTTTTTTGACTTTTTCTCTCCTATCCAAATCTGCTCTTTCAATAAATATAGTCATTTCAGCTCTCCATGTGTATTCAGAATCTGACCACTTTCCGTCACTTCTGCCACTACCCTTCTGACCCAGGTCACCACCACATCCAGTTGAATTGGCCTGCTAAGTGACTGTCTTCTTTATGACCTTACTCTCCTTTAGTTTAGCGGTCATGGAGGGGTGTGTGTGTGTGTGTGTGTGTGTGTGTGTGTGTGTGTTAATGTAAGTTGGATCAAAGCCTTCTAATAGAGGACTCCAATAGAGTCCTATCTCACTCAAAGTAAAATTCCAGAGTCCTCACTGTGCTCAGTAAGACCCTACATCCCTACATGATCTGACTTTTGTTACCTCTCTGTTCTTTTTTTTTTTTTTTTAAGATTTTGTTTATTTATTTGACAGAGAGAGACCGGGAGAGAAGGAACACAAGCACAAGGAGTGGAAGAGGGAGAAGCAGGCTTCCCACAGAGCAGGATGCCAGTGGCAGGGCTTGATCCCAGGACCCTGGGATCATGACCTGAGCCAAAGGCAGATGCTTAACAACGGAGCCACCCAGGCACCCTACCTCTCTGTTTTTATCTCCAGTTGCTTTTCTGCTTTATTCAATCTCCTGCTGTACTAGTTTCATTTCTCAGGGCTTATATTCTTGTTCTTCTCCATGCCTGAAGTGCTTTTCCCAAATATAAGATATATAATTTACATCCTCACCTGCCTCAGCTCTTTCTTTCAGTGTTTGTGAAGACCTTCTCTGATGCTTCTCCCAGATACTTCCAACCACTTATATTTTACACTATTTTATTTTGAAGTACTTATTACTATATGACCTATTTTGATGCTTTATTTGTATTGCTAATTGTTTGTATCTTCCAAGAAGATGAAAACTCTATGAGGGCAGGGATGTTTGTCTGTTTTGTTCACTGTAGTGCATCTTTTTTGGATGCATGAATTAATTAAAAGAATCAGTCCTTAATTTACATATGAGCAAACTCAGACCTTTGAAAGTAATATAGTTTTCCAAAGGTCAGATCTGGAAATGGTAGAATGGTGTTGAGCAGCATAATTATGTGAAGGTTAGAGGTTAAGGACATTTGTAACAGTGTTAACTCCAAGAAAATTAGACAATTTTCGTGAAAGATTATAAACAACTTTGTTCATGAAAGATTATAAACAACTTTGTCTCATGAAGGATAGAGAAGAACAGAATACCATCTAGAGAGCTCAGATTAAGACTTGACAGAAAATGTTAAGAAATGGGGCAAAGTGGTCCTGGCCATGAAGAAGAGCGGAAGTTATGAATTCTGTTTTGAATATATTAAGATGCGACTTTTTTTAACCTGTTTAATAGCTTCATATTTTGAGTGAAGATAAAGAATTATTGAAGGAGGGACACAGAGAGTTTAGCTATCTGTTAAATGATTATGCCTTAAATTATAAATACAGTAGTCCTATGTCTGTATTGTAATCCCCTTGATTAAAGGGAAACTCTCAAAATGCTCATTTTTGTCTTGTCTGTCAATGCACTTTTCAAGACCTAGCTTTGGACTAAAATCCTATGCTAAAATCATCTTGCTGAACCCCTAGTGCCTCAGGGTGTGGCCTGACTACCAATACCATGTGTCTTCCCAACTTTAGCCACTGTCACTACAACGAAGCTTGAATCTCAGGTAGCTGGCTGATTTTTTTTTTTTTCCAAAGATAATTTGTGATTTTATTTTTATTTATTTATTTTTTTAATTTATAATTTTTTATTTTTTATAAACATATATTTTTATCCCCAGGGGTACAGGTCTGTGAATCACCAGGTTTACACACTTCACAGCACTCACCAAAGCACATACCCTTTCCAATGTCCATAATCCCACCCCCTTCTCCCAAACCCCCTTTCCCCAGCAACCCTCAGTTTGTACGAGAAGAATAAATGAAAGAATCTGGGATTGGGAGGGAGACAAACCATAAGTGACTCTTAATCTAGCTGGCTGCTTTTATAGAGGTAGATGCATAAGGTGGGTAAGTGGAAGCAAAGGCCACTTCTTGCCTTTTGTAAAATGACATCCATGTCCAAACTTTAAGTTTTGGAGGACCCTCTTACAATCCCTCTCTTCAGGTATGGAGTATAATTTGTTGATTTTGTTGGGAACTGGGGTTTCCATTGGGGCTGCTTAGTTCTGCCCTACCATTATCCTGGGTATAGTATATAGAGTCCCTGATACTCCCCAACCTTGAGTCAACTGTAGAGCTTTTTATTTGTTTCCTCCAAATTTTGTCCCAGAGGTAGAAAGGAACTGGGAAGTCCCTCTCCCTTTTTCTCAAATTTCCATCACCTTTCAGTTATTATTACGCATTCAACTATACCAAATGTTCCAGGATCTCCACACTTTCCTTGCCACTTTTGAATTCCTCAGCCCAAGTTTTCCATTTAAGTCTGTCTACTCAAAGCTGAGGTATTCAGATATGTAGAAACTATTGAGCTATACCTAAGTATTTTTTTTAACCTGGATTTTCAGCATCATCTAGATACCTAGTTATTCCCAACAACCTCATCCCTTCATGCCTGATTCTGTTCTTGGATGTCATCTAAAAGTTTGCTGAGAAGTATTGATACTAGCTAGGTATTCTGCTAGGCAGTTAAAATAAAAAGCAAAACCCCCTAATTGCCATTCCCCTTCTTAATGAGATAGTCTCCTTTTACCGATTAACCTTTATAAGAGATTTTTTTTTATTTATTTGACAGACAGAGATCACAAGTAGGCAGAGAGACGGGCAGAGAGAGAGGGTAAGCAGGCTCCCCGCAGAGCAGAAAGCTCGATGTGAGACTCAATCCCAGGAACCTGAGATCATGACCTGAGCCAGAGGCAGAGGCAGAGGCGTAATTTAACTGAGCCACCCAGGATTCCCACCAATTAACCTTTAAATATTGTTTTATAGCTTACAAAGAATTTTCACATACGTAATTTCCCTTTTTCCCATGAAACAACTAGGTGAAGTAGATAATCTTTATCTAATTATCCCCACTCTAAAGATAAAGAACCTGAATCTCAAGGTGGTAAAGGAAATTTGCCAAACGTTACTCAGCTAATAAGTGCAAGAGCTGAGACAAGAACCAGATTTTTCAAAACTTTACAGGATATACCTTTGCTTATGTGACTCTGTCTCAGCCTTGGATAGTGTAGAAAGGAAATAATTAAAGGTCTCTGTCAAACTAGTAGTGTCGGGTTGTAGGGTTAAATTTGATAATTTTTTATTTTCAAATTTTAATTTTAATTTTTTTTTTTTTTTTTTTTTTTTTTTTTTTTGAGAGGAGGAACGACATCCACAGAAGTTGAATTCAGGATCTTGGATGACAACACACACATCTCATTCATTGCTCTCTTCATTATCAGTAGGCTGCCTTGGCTGCCCCGGTGTGTGTGTTTTGGATATGGTTTTTAGAGCAATGTTTACTCCATCCCATATGTGCAACGTTTTGTGCAAGTTATTTACTTGTGCTTTGGGATTCGGCACTGAACACTGTAGGTTATATACTTTAAATTCCGTACAGCCATTCGAGAGAGAAGTTCAGCATGATGAAGACCCTTCCGTCCCCAGTAGTTTCATGCCTAGACATAATGTCAGTTGCTGGGAACCTCAATAGGGGCTATTTTGCATTGTTGCTTAACAGAGGAACAATTCATTTTTCAGGGAGGAGACATGTATTCTCTGAAGGTATTCTATTATAATGTTATCTTGAACGAGATAATTTGATCTGATAAATGCAAATGCAGAATATTGTCAGTTACTACATTTCTCTCTTTTAAAAGGATTTGAATTTTTAAAGGGAATTCCGTTTAGGTGAATTGTATCAAATTCCTAATCCTTATAGTAGGATGTGAGATTTTAAACTTATTGCTATCCCGAATCCTAGAAACTTGTCCCTATTCCTCATTTAAAGGGTCTTCTAAATCTGATATGTACCTGTATTTCACTCCCCATATATCAAGTCAATGAATAAATAAAATAGAATGAGTTAAACCGGATATGTGGTATTATTTAGTTATAACTAAAGTAATGGTGAGACCATCTGTAGATTTCACTGTAGCTTTAGTGGTGAGTGCTTATGTTAAGAAGAAAAATTTTTACTGTATATTCTCACATCTTGAGTTTCATATGCCACACTGAAAAATATTTAAAGGGATGGGGAGTTACTAATGAAATAGAAGTACTGTTTTATTTCTGTACTTACAGTGTTTGCCTAGAAAATGTGTACAGTCTATTTGTTGAAACAATGTATCAGTATTTTCAGTGAATCCATATTTTCAGTGACTAAAAAGTAAATCTATATTAATAACTGTCAAATGATAAGTTCTTATTATTTGAAGGCTAGAAGAGGGACTTAGATCATTTTGTTTTGTCCCCTCATTATGTTGATGAAAGAGCTGAGACCCAGAGATATGATTTGTCCAAAGTCCTACAGCCTCTTAAAGACCAAGATAGGATTAGAATTCAAGTACTGAGGCTGGTAGTCTGTGTTACCCTAAACTATTGAGGTAGAAACTCTCAATGCTTAATTAAATAATCAGTAACAAGTTGTTAACATATCACTTCTATAGGTTCTTATGGCAGAATATATTAACTGTGTCTGCTACCCACTCCTTAGAATTTAAAGTCATCCAAGATTATCATGTTATATCAATAAGGAACAAAATCTCCATTTCTGATTAATACTAACCCCCTATTATATACCTTTTATATTTTTAAGGTACATGACATTGGAGAGAACAAAGTTTGGCTCATCGTTCCCATTCTTTTTATTCAATTCCTAAAATTAAGCTTTATTAATTTATTTAATTTTTATCTCTAGAGGATTTTGGTTTATTTTTTCTCCCACTGGTAACAAAAATCAACACAGTCAAGGGAATGAAATCTTAAAGGAATAAATTCTAGTGATAAAGATACTATTTTCTTGATGAAAGTGAGAATACGGTGTAGTGAGACATTCTTTGGAGGGTGACTTGGGAGAGGAAGAAGGATGGGCACTGAGAGTCAGAGTTAAAAGCATTAGTGAAGAAAAATGTCCCGCTTCCTCCTGGTACTAATGGCATAAATGTGTTTGTGATTATAGAGATAGCCATTTCCCAAGAGGATAATAGCTGTGACATGTCTCCCAAATGATTCGCTACCATTCTTTTTCAACTGCCAAATTATTCCTCCTCAGTGTTTTAGATACTTTAGTTTCTTAAAGATAGAAATAGGGGAAATCAGTATTACCAGCCAGTAAACTATAGCCTTATAATGTTGCAGAAATGGCAATCTTCTTCTTCATATTTTTAAGTGAAATATCCATCCACCCACTTTCAGGACACCCAGAGGAATTTGAAAATGTGACAAGTCATGGAATCAGCTGTTAAAGGAAGACCGGCTTCTGGCTGATGTATAGAGTCAATTTGAGTTCTCACTCAAGAATAGTATGGCCACAACTTCCAGTGCATAAATTAGCCCCGAATGTAGGCGGAAACACTTTCTTGCAGGCTGACAGAGTATCACCCCAAAATATCTCTGATAACTCATGAATACATCTGCTTTTCTGATCCTGTACAAGCAATCGAATGCAACAGAAAGAAGGACCACTTCAGATGCTCACAGTACAAAATGGAGTTAAAATGCAGGTTCACCATTTTCTGTGTATGATCTATCACAAGTCATTTAACTTTTTTTGAACTTCGGGTTGTTGTTGTTTTTTTTTTTTTTTTCTCTCATCTTGAAGAAAATTAGTTAATTTACAGTCCAATTGTAAAAAATGGAAGGGTTAATATTGATAAATGCTGGTTGTCACTCAGTGCGAGTTCCTTCTCCTATCTGGTCATGCTGAATATGTTTCTTGCAGAAGCCAAATTCTGGTTTGTTAAGGATTGGTATAAAGGTATTTTTAAGGATTATTTCAAAAATAATACTCGTAACTATTCACCAAGGGTTTGTGCTGTGCAATAAGCAAAATTCCTAAAGTGTATTTATCACTCAAAAAATCTTACCCTTAGAAGTCCATTTTGTAATAAGAATGTGCAAGTCTGAGAGGATACAGTCTCTGACTCGTTGCCAATTAATAATTAAGAGATGTATTCTGCCTGCTATATAGCAGACACTGTGCTTGATGCTGCAATATATGGACAAAGAAATCAGGAAATGTCAGAGTGACGATACTACTGTGGAGAAAAGAGAATAAAGTAGTAAGCAAATTGAAATAAAGCTTATACATGTGTGTGTAGTGTGCGGGGGGGGGGAATCATTGGGCTGATGTGGGGAGGGTAGCAAATACAGTGACGTGGAAAAGTGGTCAAAGCAGGGGTGGAACCCAGGCATTCCAACCACAGTGTTTATTTTCAAGGGAGAAAGTTACATGATACATATGAGGATGTTTTAAGGAAATGAAGGAAGGAAATAGGTTACGAGCCTAGGGCCCACTGAGATGACTCCTCAGAGAGCACCTGCCTCCATGGAGAGGAGTTTATAGGAGAATATCTAAGCCCTAGAATTTGATGCAAAAATTGAGGGAGAGAGTCAGAGGTAAATAAAAGAGAATAAGGGCCTTGTTAGATCAAGGATCAGAATGGTCCAGAGCTGCCACAGAGGAATCTGAGGTAAGAGGAAAAGAGGGAGGGGGTCTTCTAACTCTGAATGGTTTGGTGTGAGCTCTAATTGGCTGAGATTCATTGAAAAAGCTCTGAATCTCTGAGTCACTCAGACTTTTCAGTACGGGTGAGATGTCTTTTCTATATGCTATGAAAGATGTGGGTATCATAGTGACATCGTTGTATAGACCTCATTCATTGCTCCTTCAATGCTACTGAAAAACACTCAACTTGCCATCAATGGGGCTCATTTTCGAAGAGTGTGGATTATGACTCTTTCCATGCAAAACACATTTCACACAGTATAAGGGAGTTTGCCAGTTAGCTCCACACATTCTCATCTTGGTACCTGGCTTCTCTTCTTGGGCCTTATCCTTTATCTTTTGTCTGGGTTGTTGGTCTTAAAGTCATTTTCCTTTTTTGGGTTTTTGTTTTGGTTTGGTTTTTGGTTTTAATTTTTTTTTTTTTTTTTCTTCCTTGGGTCTCCCTTTCTTTCTCTCTCTGCAGACACTCTGATCAGCCAGCAGATGCTGCTCTCCTGCACAAAACTAGCAGAGCTGTTTGTCCTGCAGTCTGAGCTATCATCAGTTCCCAGCTAGGCCAGCTGCGGAGGATGGCAAACACACCAATGGGCACTTGAAATTTAACGAGAAAAGTGCTACTAAAAGATTTTTCCCATTCTCCGATATATTTTGATTTCAATGGCCCTCTCTTGCTGGGAAATATTTACAGTGAATCACCTCAGTTTATTAGAGGGCAGCCGGAGGGACATGGGATCCTCAGGCAGGAAGCTAAGAGATGAAATATAAAATGAAACAATGCATGATCAGTCAGAAGAAAAACTCCACATGCCCAGAGTGTAAAGTAGTTCTGAACTCAATTTCAGGAGGCAGGGAGACTTGCCGCTCCCAGAGGTGAGCTGTGTAGGAGGTTGGGCAGGTTACTTCATAGTAGGTAAGTTCTTTTTTCCAAGAATGAAATGAGATAATGCATGTAAAATTGTTATCATAGGGACAGGTCAATAGGTACCATCCAATTTTAGTCTGCTCATGTTGTCCTTCCTATTATAAACATTGCTGTCATTGAAGTAACCAAGCAACAAGAAACATGACGGCTTGAAATTATATGATCTTTGAATTATTCATGTAGAAATTTTTGACTACGCGTTTAATTTCCTAAATCACCAGAAAAGATCTGTAAAAAGGTCTGTTTACTATGCTGTCAATTCTCACCCTACCCTTTAATCTCCCTTCCATACTTTGGTTGTTTTTAGCACTACTTAGTGATTTTTAGATTTATAAAGTACAAAGAAATCAAGACCGGCATTCCCACAAGAAACTTCTTGCTAACCTGGCTTAAGCTAAAAGAATGATCTGGGGTCTTCTCTCACTCTGCCAGGCTCAAGCACAGTGTGAAAAGGGCCTAAATATACAGTATATTTCAGAAATGCTGTTCCTTGCCTACCTCTAAGATTAAAAATGGCAATGAATATCAGATTTTGCTGGGAAGTATAGTGCTATAAATTTAATAACCCAAGGTTAGGCTAAGTTTGCTTATCAAAAAATACAATTAATGATTTACCTTTCTCAGGAATAAAGACAAAATGGCAAAGATGGTGAATTCATTAGGAAATAACTGAGATTGGGAAAGCAACAGAAATGTAATAAATTTGTAAATAGATGCATTTGTTTGGATAAGAGACGAGGTTCATGTGGCAGCCTGGGGAGCCCTGCAAAGTGAGAAACCAAAATCTGTGTGTGTGTGTGTGTGTGTGTGTGTGTGTATGATTTTTTGCCTTAGAAAAAATTAAAGGCTGACTCCGGTAAATAGCAATTTTTTTTTTTTTCCTGGAAGTAACATATTGAGATGATAGGCATTTACATTTGAGTGTGAGTTTAAGATCCTTTTATAAGGCTAGGTTTACTTGCTCATTAATTTGAGTACAGGAAAAAAGCAGATCATCTGAAGACTAAATAAAGATTTTGAAATGATGAGAAAAACCTCTCAACTTTGCCTAGTGGCAGACACACACGAAATAATAAATGTAATTTTGAATCAAAGGGAAACACTAGTATCAGGTAGCTAAGGAAGTCACATATTCAGAGGTGAAATTACATTGTTTTGGGGGCCACATGCCTATCTATCTAAGTCTCAAAACCAATGTTTGAAAAGGAAGACCATCATTTAAAATATAACATCACCCCTACATGTAATATTTTTACATATAAGATTTTTAAAAATAAATTTCAACTTTGATTCAACTTAATATGGTTTGAAACCGATTTACATTTAAAATCCAGACATGTATCACCGCACTCCTAAAAAATTAAAAAAAAAAATCCAGACATGTAAGTGCCAAATTTATATACCTACTTATACATACACATTTCTCTAAGATAGAGAAAAAAAATACATGGACGAAGACGTTGAAAGAGAGAGTGTACAAAACCATAGCATTTTTCCCCCAGAGTAAAATGGAAATAAACCTCTACTCAGGCATCTTTTTGGCTCCTGAAGTTCCCACCTCCAGTATCTGTGGGGCAGTGATGGGTTGGGTTACTGCACACTTTGAGTATCCCGTGAATAATTATGTCTGTCCTGAGTGCTTGCCAGCATGACGCATCTTCATTTCATTAAGGAAAAAAAGGACAGGCTGGAATTGGCAATGGCAGAATTCATTTATCACATTTTAATGGAGAAGCAGCTCGGGAAGGGCGGGTCTAATGAGATATTTCTAAAGAAATTAGCCAGTTTCTATTAAAGGGCCCTCTCCTCTCTGTTCCTGGTGGTGACGGCTAGCAGGGACCCAGCCCAGGGAGATTTCCCACAACACTTCCCTCTGCTTTGCTTTTGTTTGCTGAGGCATGTGATCATTTTTGGATGATCCGGCTCATAAATGCTTGAACGAATCATTGCAAAGTGATACCAAATATTAACATGCAGAGAAAGTGACTGGGTTTGATTTTCAGGACTTAATTTATGGAGAGAGACATACTTGTAGACCCAGGGTTGTCTTAACACTAATACCACTAATACTGCTCATCTCTCCATCCTACAATAAAACCTAAGTAGAAACTTATCTCTAAGTTGTCATAAATCCTTTCTTGGAAGTAAATACAATCATTCTGACCGAATCTCCTTCCAAAAATTTCTAAGGATGACAATCGTTAATTTGATTTTGATTCAAACTCAATTTATCAAGGCAGAATGAACTTAGCACTTCTATCAGCATGTGTCCTAATCTAGCTTTCTATATTTTCCTCCATTGCCCCAATGTGATTAGAAATCAGAAGTTTTTTATGTGCATCACATAAATAGGAGTGAGTAATTGACTCTGTGCCTGACACATCACTGTTGGTCTTCTATTGCCAAAGGAGTTTTATGCTGCAATCTTTATGCACTAATTTGCATGAAAATTAGTGATAAGGAGCAGAAAGTTAATACAAATTCCTTATACAAAGACTTAGAAAATATGACTGATTATGGTCTGTGTTACAAGGCAAGAAGCCAGACCTCTGGTGATTTATTTACCCAACAAATATTCATTGAGCGTCTGTTCTAGGCCAAACAATGTGCCACACAATGGGAAGGTATTGGTAGATAGACAGAGATTCTGCCCTTAGTAAATGTACAGTCTCACAAAGGACATACACACAACAATTTAGTAAATAAAAATAGGTTGTGTGATGTTGGCTAACTCACCTTACAAACATTACTGGGTTGTTTATATAATACATATGAGGATGTTTTAAGAATAAAAATTTCTGTTGATGCAAAAGATTCTTAGCATGTTCAATATTGGATCAAATGTATTGACTTGAGATGATTTTCTAGTATCTGAACTTGAAAGGAAAATTTAGGAAGTATATGCATTTAAGTGTGTATATCAAAGCCAAAAGGGGGCCAGTACAGTACAGTGATAAGTTTCAAAGGAGGAAAAAGAAAGGAATGTTTAATGTTTAGGGGGAAAAGTGATAAGTAAGATCCTAGGGCAAGAAGTCAAAGAGACAGACAAATTGGCAAGAAAAAAACCATGATCTTGGCAGAAATATGTTGCATAGTGTCAAGTGAAAAGTGAACAACAGAGCTAGGAAACAGAAGGTTACAATAAGCAAAGCTGGGAATGTGTTAGGATGAACTAAATGTTTGGCTTTCTGCCTTACCAGGTTTCCAACAGTTGTCCAAACTTTGAAGATCCTCAATGAACCCTAGATCTTTTTCTTGGGTCAGTATAGAGTCTGCAAGGACTGTCTAATGTGCTAGTGACTAGCCACATGTGACTTTGAGATATTTTTATAAACAGAGCTCCTTGGGCATCCAAATAGCATTTCTAGTGCTCAATAGCTCCAGGCAGTTAGAAGCTGCATAGTGGACTGGGCAGAAATTATAGACAGTTTCTACCATTGCAGAAAGTTCTGCAAGCCCCGGGAGAATGGTTCAGCATGGCTTTCACAGAGTGGGGGCTTAGTTGATCCATTGAATGGGTGTTACATAAATGCAATACATGTTGCTCAAATATCACCTTTTCGGGGATCAGATTAGAACAGGTCCTATATAACACTCTTTTTTCCTACTGTATTTCTCCATATAATTTATAAAATAATTAGTACTTAATGTTATTAATATTTAAGATCTGCCTCCCCTATGTATTTGCCTGGGTTGTGAGGGCAAAAGGCCATCTCTTTCTTCCTGATACCCTTTCCTCCCTCTTAACATTACTACATACAACGGTATGTTATTTTAATTAAAATAATGACATAGGAAGGGATGGGTTATTCTCATGAAATCAGGTATCACTGAACACAATTCTGAGTGCAGCTAATTATGTGCCACAGAAATCTCTAAGCAAGATCAGGGACTGGCAGGATAAACAGGTATGCAAGCTTTCCTTCTCCTGGGGCTCTAACCATGTGCGTTAGCAATTCTATGGTCTTGCTGATGCACTGAGTGTCTCAGCAAAGGAGGTAGGCCTATGTTGGACTTATTTTGGTGTCTTGAACCATGATGAAGAGCAACTAATCACTTAATAGAAGTTGAATAACCATCCTATAGATTTTGGGTTTGGGGAGGCAAATCAGAGGTGAGGAAGTATGCTCCCTGGTCTGTGAAGTGACCACTGGCGCCCAGGGATATGATATCCTGCAAAATGACTAATTATTCAGGAGCAAATTGTGTGCCAACCTAGTGCTACATGAAGTAGAAAGGTTTTTATTTTACCTGAGCTCTTTGAGTTATAACATGTTCCCTTTCCTGTGTTCCTAGGAAGGCAGGAGGTCCTGGCTGAGGGGGAAGGGAGTCAGTATAGCTTGGTTCTCAAGCACTGCTTTCATGAAGGGGACAAATGTTCCCATCTATTAGTTGTGTTTCTCACACAGAAAAATGTGGTGCCTGCTGGTAGCTGGGGCAGCATCTGAATATTTGTTAGAAATGAAAATTCTCATGACTCTGGAGATGTGATCTAAAAATTTGTGTTTGAATACATCCACCAGGTGATTCTGTGGGATGCTGGTTTGAAGACCACTGACTTGGGGACAGTGCAGTGTTGCTGTACCCCTGCCCACTTGGGGCTTTGGGATCAGACCCCAGTGATGGAGGCTAGGTCCCCTGCTCCTGCTCCCATTGAAGGACTCACTTCTTAGTATATCTTTGAGAAGAGATCATTCCCTTGTATCACAGTCACCAGATCCTCAAGCCTTTCTGAGACTGAGCCCAGAGAGGAAGGACCTCAGATGATGAAGTTTTCCCATAATGGGGCAGAGAGTTCCTAGGGCTGAAGCTTATGCCAAGAGCACTGGGTCAGAATTTAATCTGGAACCTAATACATTGAGAATTAAGGAACACTATCTTTCTTGTTACCATAATGATCCTCTCCCTTCTAATAGAACAACTTTAGTTTTAAGGCCCATAAACTCATTTCAATCTCTGTCTGGAAAGGTCTTCTTCAGCTACTTTCAGGGATATCAAAATGGCATTTTTTTTCCCATCAATATTATATGGTTAAGTAGCTGGTCCTTCTGTAATGAAAAAAGACAAAAACCAAAATCAAATGAAATTAAACATTAATTTACTCTCTACTGTTGGGATAATTTTCTTGCAGAAAAAAAAGACCTAAAATATTTGAACTCAAAAGAATACATCTTTTCCTCCATCTTATTTTGGTCTATCTAAAGACCTAGGTATTAACTCTTCATGACTATGTTAAGAAAATAAAATTCTAGAACCTGTGTTGGTTCCACAACTCTGTCAGGAAATTAATTCAATCTAACTTCAAGTCTTAATCCTAACAATTTCTCCCTCAATCTTCATAGTATTTTGTGGAGAAAGGAAACAGCTGGTCAGCATCTTACATGTAATTGTCCTAGGCATTGTGACTGACTTTGGCAATAGCTGTTTCATCATCACTGGTGGGGGAGGTTTTAGGGATCTATAGTCTAGAAAAAAACACCAGATCTTAATCTAAATAAAATTTCCAGGGAAAGTTTGATCAGTTCCCTGCTGGCGAAATGGTTATAATCTGTTGGCAATGAGAATCAAATGGAAAGATGATCATGACCATATACTTGCAGTAAGTAAGTCCAGTGCCATCTGGACAGAAGCAAGTCCTTTGAGAAAAACAAGTCTGGTAGGCTCCACTGAGAGAACCTTTTACATCAGGGCAATTTTATTCCAGCCAACATAAAACATGATCTCAAAAGACTTCAACTTTCAAAATGTGGTAACGTCTTACTCTAATGCAAAGAATAGAAGATGATAGTTTCGTTTCTCTTTCAGTAGGTCTATAATGGCATTACTACTCATGGGTCTGGTCCAATAGACTGTTTCTGTGAAAACATTATAAGATATAGGGAAGACTCATTGTTTCACAGCTCCTCAAAACAGGATTGCTATAACAGGATTGCTTAAATGATCTGAATTCTCTTCTTTGTTATTTTATTAGTGTTCAGAGAAAATTAATGTTTAAAAGATGACACCAGAGCTTAAGAGATCCTTTAACATCAAAAAAAGAGATTAAATTATCCTCCCTGATGGGGGAGGGAGGTTGGGAGAAGGGGGTGGGATTATGGACATTGGGGAAGGTATGTGCTTTGGTGAGTGCTGTGAAGTGTGTAAACCTGGTGATTCACAGACCTGTACCCCTGGGGATAAAAATATATGTTTATAAAAAATAAAAAATTAAAATACATATAGCTACTGTCAAATGAGGGGGAAAGATATTTGAGGTAATAAGTACAGGAGGAAATCATACTTCATCATTGAGGATGTTTTGGAAAAATGAATGATATTTGTAATCATCATTTGAATCAAGAAAAGCTCCATTTGTGACCATGTCCTCTCTTGGAGGGCAGTCAAATGTTTCACTATATTAGAAAATAAATAAAACATGTTTTAGCATTTAAGCATAAAAAAAAAATTATCCTCCCTGAACTGTAACTATAAAGGCAGAAAGAGGGAATTAGCAAAGTTTTAAGAGATTTATAAAACCGATTCGAATAAAACTACAGTAGGATTATCAGTGGTAATTAAAATTATTAGGTAAAATATTAGGGAGTATAATGGTCATAGATTGTCAAAATATAATCCTTTTGACAGTTACAAAAGAAAAACATACCAGAGACATCTGGCAGAAGCTACCTTTATGTCATCAGAGTGAGTATCATTGATAACAATCTGACATCCATGTCCTTCGATCAGATATAACTTAAAGCATCTCCTAAAATTATTTTTGCCCAAAGTGTCTAGCCTAGATCTCATCAAGCTTTAAGACCTGATCTTCATTGTATAAGATATAAAGGACATTGAAGAACAAGTTAAATCACACAATAAAGTAATATTTAGGCAAATCTAGAAAGGGGGGCCTTCTGTAAGACCACTGTCCTGATCTCTTCAGAGAATCTATTTCCCACCCATTCTGGTAAGCTAAAAAATGGCATACCAGGATGTCCCGAAATTAAGAAATCTTAATCCTCAGAACCTGTGAATATCACTTTATATGGCAAAGTAGAGATGCCATTAAAGATCTCAAGTTGGGGAAATTATTCTCTTTTGTCTGAATGAGCTGTAAATGTGTCATGAGTGCCTTATATAAGGGATTTAGAGAGAGATTTTACTAAACAGAGAAAAGTTGATATACTCAGAGGAGCAAAGCTTGGAAGGATGTGTCCAGGAACCAAGGAATGCCAGTAACCTCTAGAAGTAGAAAGTTCAATGAATGAATTATTTAATGAGACTCTCCTAGGACCCAGTCCTGGTATCTTGATTTTAGCCCCTTAAGACTTATTTTGAACTTCTGACCTCCAGAATTATAAGAGAATAAATTTGTGTTGTATTAAGCCATTAAATCTGTGGTAATCTGTTATAATGGCAATAGGAAGCAAATATACACAGAAGCAACAAATAATGATAAAGAAGCACAGGGAGATCACCTTACACCAGTTAGAATGGCCAAAATTAGCAAGACAGGAAACAACATGTGTTGGAGAGGATGTGGAGAAAGGGGAACCCTCTTACACTGTTGGTGGGAATGCAAGTTGGTGCAGCCTCTTTGGATAACAGTGTGGAGATTCCTCAAGAAATTAAAAATAGAACTTCCCTATGACCCTGCCATTGCACTCTTGGATATTTACCCCAAAGATACAGATGTAGTGAAGAGAAGGGCCATCTGTACCCCAATGTTTATAGCAGCAATGGCCACGGTCGCCAAACTGTGGAAAGAACCAAGATGCCCTTCAACGGATGAATGGATAAGGAAGATGTGGTCCATATACACTATGGAGTATTATGCCTCCATCAGAAAGGACAAATACCCAACTTTTGTAGCAACATGAATGGGACTGGAAGAGATTATGCTGAATGAAATAAGTCAAGCAGAGAGGGTCAATTACCATATGGTTTCACTTATTTGTGGAGCATAAAAAAAAGCATGGAGGACATGCGGAGTTAGAGAGAAGGGGGTTGAGGTAAATTGGAAGGGGAGGTGAATCATGAGAGACTATGGACTCTGAAAAACAATCTGAGGGGTTTGAAGTGGTAAGGGGGTGGGAGGTCGGGGTACCAGGTGGTATTGGAGAGGGCATGGATTGCATGGAGCACTGGGTGTGGTGAAAAAATAATGATACTGTTATGCTGAAAATAAATAAATTTAAAAAAAATGTTAAGGGAAGTTTTATAGGACTCTTTTAAAATGTATTAAATTAAAAAATTATATTTATAAAAAAAAAAAAGCACAGGGAGGTGGTGGTCTGTTTGGTTTAAGAGATTAGAGATACAGCAGCTAAATACATTGCCTGAATCCTGGCTGGAATTCTAATGTATCCAAAGCAGCCATAAAATGCAATTTTTGAAATATTTCAGAATTTGAGTATTGATATTATATGATGATTTCATTATTTTCCCATTTTAGAGATACATTCCAAAGTACTTAAGGACAAAGCATCATGATTTTTGTATTTTACATTTATATATATATATATATATAGAGAGAGAGAGAGAGAGAGAGAGAGAATATTATAAAGCAAATTAAGACATGTTAATAATTGTTGAAACTGGGTGATGGTGTGTGAATTCATTATACCAATCTTTTCTTCTCAGTATTTTTGAAGGTTATTCTTAATAAGAGGGGGAAATTCTATAATAATGTACACAATGAGGTTTTTTTTTAAAGTTATTCAGTTAAAAATGTTCATTCAACTATTCAAGAATGCCGTTGTATTATTTAGGGTACATTAACTCAAAACTCCTACATATGAGTAGCTGAAACAAATGAAATTTTATTTTTTAATCATACAGCAGTCTGAAGTGGGTTTCTAGCTGGAAAGATTTGGGAAACTTACCTGCGAGCCTGCAGGGCCCTTGGCACGGTATACTGTAGCCCCACCATTCCCCAGGATCTCTGATAGCTTGTAGCAGGATCATACAGGAAGCTGTCCATGGTCATCACTGTAAGAATGGCCCATCACTTTGCCACATGTTCCATTAGCTGTAACGTAGTCCAATGGTCACATCTAATTGCATGGAAGTTCAACATTGTCAGCCACTTGAATCTTCAGGAGAAAATCCCTTTTGTTAATATTTAGTAGGCAATGCCCAAATCCCTTTTTCTGAATGATTGTGTGGTACCATGATTTCCTCCAAGGAAATGTGTTAGGAGAGATCTAAACTGCTCACAGCATTTTATTGACCATAAATCTAAAGTAAAATCATTGAGAGAAGCCATTAAAACAATTCTACTAGAAACTCTCATTCATATCTTATCCCTTATTTCCTGAGAATGAAAAAGTTATCAAATTATGTTAATATTATTACATCATTTTATAAACACATGTATGTACACACACACACACACACACACACACACACATTCAAATACTGCCAGCAAATTGGAAATGTGTTTTTAGATGCTACCAGTTTTTTTCTTGAAATCATGTGAGTGTGGCCACCTATGACTAATGATCTCTAGAACAATTGATAAAATGACTCTGTCCTGTTCTTCCTTTGGTCTCCTATTTTCCTTGGCTTTAATTTTGCAGCTTCAGCTATAACTTCAGGCATTCATTCCATTTCCCCGTTCATTCTAATAGCTAGTAACCTGCAGGTGAGCACTATGGTAGGAGATCTGTAAGCACAGGAACATTGCCATATTCATCCAAAAGTTGGAGGGAAGATGGGTTGTAAGAATAAAGAGACAAATATAATATTTTAAGGTGCTCTCAGAGATACAAATGCAGGAGAGAAATGTGAGTTGTCTATTATGTACGGATAGATAGAGGTCAATAGACTTTCCAGAGGCAGTGATGCTGGAGTAGAGTTTTAAGAATTAAATATGGTGTTTTCATGGCTAACCAATGAAGTCATTTAGGGTGAAAATTTTGCTTGACATGAAGGGTCTTCTGTAGAAGGGTGCTATTAATCTCTTTGTCTAGGAGATTTTTCTATATATCATTTCTTTTTTTTTTTTTTAAGATTTTATTTATTTGACAGACAGAGATCACAAATAGGCAGAGTGGCAGGCAGACAGAGGATGGCCGGGGCGAAGCAGGCTCCCTGCCAAGCAGAGAGCCCGATGCGGGGCTCGATCTCAGGACCCTGGGACCATGACCTGAGCCGAAGGCAGAGGCTTAACCCACTGAGCCACCCAGGCGTCCCTCTACGTATCATTCCTTGTGGTAACTTCCTAGGTCCCGTGTCTAATATTCTTGTTTTACAATGACAAAAACTAAGACACAAGGAGGTTAAGGGAACTGCTAAAAGGCAAATAGCTATTAAATGTCAGAGATGGATATTGGTCCTAATCTGTATCTTTCCAAACTTTGTCCTATGCATCATTGACTAAGGAATCTCCAATCATACAGGTTTATTATGTGGATAGAAAGAATGAAATATAGACCCTTATTTGTTTAATAAATGACAAGAAGCAGGAAATTGTAATTTTATATGAATTGTTTTATATTGTCTTACAATTTACCTTTCAAAAATAATCTGTCATCACAAGCTGCTTCTTTGCTTTAACATTACTGACATTCCAATTTTGCAAAGCCATGAGAATAGGCTGAAAACCTGAGCAGAAAACTATGAGGGCATGGGGAAGGGAGTCCAATTTGTTAAGAAAAAAAAAAATCTTGGTTTGTCCCATATTTCTTGTTTTTAATAGAAATAAGGCTTAAGGGGTAAACAGAAAAATTCTCCAACTTTTCTGAACCTCTGAAATATGTCTGCAAATATTGTGAACAGGCATATGTGTGCACATATCCCCACATTTCCAGTAATGCTTCTTGTGATCCTGCATTCAGAAATATAGAGTAATCCATTTAATAGCCAACAAGCTGAGAGTCAAAACTCATACCTTTGCCTTTGACATTTATTCTATGAAAACATCTCTTTAATAGTGAGGTTTTATTTTAACAAGGCTTTATTTTAATGAGGTATATGGTAACAACTTTGCTTCTAACATTTTGGAAATTTCAGCCATGCTATAGGAACTTGTCCTAAAGGATGGCATGTCCGGATGAGGGTAATGAACCATAAGTAACAATGTCATACGTCAGTTGCTCTCAAGGACTCTGAAAACCATGAGGGATATTTTGGCTAACATCCAGTTATTTTGCTCCATGAATCCTCTCTCCCATGGTTTGTTTCCTGTATCATTTGTGATCTTTGTAATTTACTCTATAGATTTGCTTAAAAAAATAGATGCAATAAAAAGTGGGGGTCAACATAAATTAGGTGCAGAGGTCCCCAGATTGCAGAAGAGACTTGGGGGAATGTGATAAGGACTTGTCCTTGTTTTTACACAGGTACTCACAAGTCTGCTGGCTCAGTTTACAGCCAACAGTAGTGAATCAGGGACTCTTCAAACCCCAGATATTCAGTCTATGAACATGATAAAGTCAATCATAATTATTGTGATAAAGGCACCTCTTAAGAGTATTAAAATCAAGAATGGAAATTTTAGGAAACAACTAATAAAAATATACAACAAACATAATAACTCAGCTCCTTTTTAAAAATACTTTACCTTTTAGTGTACTTTCAGTGTACTGCAATATACCAAAGTTTTTGAGTTTATTCCATCTGCAGATTTTTTTTCCATCTAACCATTATTTAAAAGGCATAGGTACTTCTCCCGTTAGAGTCTTAAACTCAAATCTTTCTTCTTTGTGTTCTTGGCATGTAGTCAGAGAAGGTATCAGTTAGGATATAATGTGAATAAAATGATTAACCTTAGATGTATTATAAATGATTGCAAGTGCAAAGCTGATAGAAGAGAAAGAAGAAAATGTATGAATGAAAAGAAGAAATGTATGAAAATGTATAAACAATAAAATGAAACAGTGCATAACCCAGAAAAACAACTACGAGGTATCAAAACAGTAAGTCAAGAGTTGTATACCATGTATTTCTATAAAATCCATTTAAAGAACATATCATTCTATTTATAACAATTTATCGATAGCTTTTGGTGAAAGAATCACTCTACCCTTACATAATCTGAATTTTTAGATTTTTAGAGTAAGTTTGTGTGTATATATATATAGATAGATAGATAGATAGGTAGATATAGATATAGATATATATCTTTGTTTTTGTTAATCCCCACCAGCAAGGAAGTGATGCCATGTAAAGGCACAGAAAATCCACTGTCATTTGGTTTCAGGCTACATTGATCTCAGTTTGAAATAAATTGTTGATAATTTGTCTGGTGAGTAAGGAAGTTTATTTTTCTCTATAGGTAATTAGTGTTTCTTTCTTAGATTTATTTTTTGAGGGTCACACTCCCCCCTCAAAATTTGAAGTCATACTTATTAAAATCTGGGCTAGCAATACATTTTTCTAGGACTCTTGAAGGGAAAAATGCCTTTATTCTACCAACCTAGTGGTACGGAGCTGTGATTTAACAAACATTTTTATAAGATTATGAAAAGCATAGCAGTGACAATTACAATAAATTATTCCTAATCTTGGCACCTTCCACCAAAAATCAATGCATGAAAGTCTTTGTTTTCACCTCTTTCCCTGAATGAACATAGAGGGCATTTGGTCAGTTAGTAGAAATAGTGATAGCTCAAAGTAATTTTTTCAGGGAAGGAGAATGTCTTCCTAAAAATAACCTCTTTGAGCTGTTGTGGATTTATCTACTGTAAATATGTCTTGAAAACACCTAAGTAAAAAATTATGAAAATGCCTTGTCCCCCTTTATTCCTGTACGATAAAATACTTTTATTGTCTCATTGGAAAAAGCCTACCCTATAGCCAGAAACAAAACAAAACAAAACAAACAAACAAACAAAAACAAAACAAACAAACAACAACAACAACAACAAAACCCTCCAAATGGGAAAGCTTCTGCAATTATAAGGAACAGACCAAACTGGGAACTACCTAGATATCTACCTATTGAGTAGCAGAATGGAGAAATAAATTTTGCTCTATTCTTGTAATAGAATACTACCCAGCAATAATAATAAACACTAAAACCATATCCCATAATATAGGCAGATTCTCACAGACATAATGTTGAACAGAAGCAGTTAGATCCAAAAGATATGTTTGACTCCTTTTGTGTAAAGCTCAATAAGTTAACTATACTTATGGAAGCTAGTATAATTGGTTAGTCTTAAGCAGTGGCTTATAACTTGAAAAGGAAAGAATACAGTGAAGTCTGTGGTTCTGGGTGTGGGTTACTCGGATGTATACAATGAGTAACAATATGTCAATCTGTGTATTCATGTGATCTCCTTTTTATTCTACAGAGTGTGTTGGATTAAAAAATGGACAGTGGGTCCACTGACAGAGGGTCAGTGTCTCTTCCCACTCTTTTTGAGTGAGGGCTAGTCTTAATGGCTTCTTTAATGACAGAATGCAGACTCTGTGACATTCTGAGATTACAGACTGAGTCATACTAAGCCTTAGCTTTCCCCAAGCTTGTTGGAAAACCATCTGTTGGAATTCTGAGCTGTTCTATCCATCTGATGACCCTAAGACAGTCAGGCTGTGAGCAAACCCAAGCCACTAGGAGAAGCCATGGGCAGGTAGTTTGGTTGACGGTTTTCCAGTCATCACCAGTAAGGTGAAAGACTTGTAAGTGAAGCTTGTTTAGATCCTTCAAGAGCAGACTTTCTGTCAGCTGATTATTACCAAGTGACTGAGTTCCTGGCACATCAAAAAGCAATCACTCAGCTGATTCTGCAAAATTCTCTCCTTCTAAGTCATGATGTATGATAAATAGCTGCTGGTTTAAACCAGATTTTGATACACAATGGTAGATAACAAAAATAGACACCTTTACTAAAAAAGCTTTTTTGATCTCCAAGTAATTTATGCTATTTTAAATATGTGAGCTGTTCATTGACAGAAGGCTGCTAGTTTATAGGCTGCTAAAAAAGCTTCCAACTGAAAGTACATACCATTCATTGAAATGATTCTGGAGCTATGGCTAGGTCTAAAGATTTTTTTTTTTCCCACAGTAACACATTGTTGCTCATTGAAGAAATATGTTATTTGAACAATATTTTGGACAATAATTATAACAAAAGTCTAAATTCAATATAAGACCAACCACATATGGGTAAATATCACTGATAATTAAATTATGTTTTAACAATGGAGTTTCTATAGCATAATTTCAAGGCCACATACTAGATGATTTAGCAACCCTTGATATGACTTTTGGTATTTTCTATGATATTTCTATTTTTGTTTTTTTTATATTAACAAAGATAAGCCTCACCCTATTTAGTCAAAATGATCATATCAATTAGAAAATGTTGATAAAATCAGCCCTCTTTGTTTCTTAAACTTTAATTTTAAAGAATAGAAAATGTTAGAATTATTTTTATAGTAATAGCTTTTGTGGTTTTTTTTTTTTTCTATTTGTAAGTCAGACAAATGTTTTTATCTTATCCATTAGGCAAATAATGATCTCAATGTATTTTAAAAGTGACAAGCTAAGGAACAGAAAACCTCAAATTTAGCATGTTATTGAAAGGAATAAAAAGAGAAGTAGATTTATTATGAACTTTCTATGCAAGTATTCATAGAGTATAAATGACTTTGAAGGGTTATACTAACTCTTTTATGGGCTCGGAGTTAGAACGGAAAGTGACCTTAAGGGAAAAAATTAACTGCTGGCTGTTACCCTGCTATTCGGTCTACACGTCCTATCCTTTTGGGCTAGTTGGAATTGGTACACTTGCTTCCACATTGCAACAGAATGAAACTCCAGATGCTCACAGATGGTAAGCCTACAAACTTAATTAAAACTCATGCTTTATTATCACAAAACAGGAAAATTGAGAAAGCTTTGCCCAAAGAAAATGTTTGTTTTCCTCATCTCATCTCCAACCATCCAGAAAACTTTAGGGGTCATGGAAGTAGGGAAAAAAAAATCTTGCTTTTGCGAGGCAAAGGGGAAAATTAAAGTTATAGGATCTGTAGACTTATAGAGTTAGTATAACCTAAATACTGCTTCAAATTCAAGGTTAACAAACAGTTATGGATTATGTGCTATGTGTCCAGCACTCTATTACTAATCATGGTATAATGAGATATTATAGAAAAGTATAACCATCCAACAAATATGTGTTGAGCACTTATATTCAGGATGTGATCTATATTTATTTGATTATAAATATTTCTTGTAATCATTGAAAGCACAATTTTACTCTCTTCAGGTATTAAAATGACAGTAATTGACCATCCTATATGTATTTATATACTCTTCTGACTCTAAGAGAGTTTTCCCCTTCATATTGCAAACCTTTATTGTGTTTTTACAAAAACCCATATGTAGATTAATAGTATTGCAATTTAAAGATTATATTTTCACTAGTAAATGCAGTTACTTGTTTCTCTGGATGCTCAGTCTTGACTTGATAGTATTGTAGCTAGAAGACTAGAAGTATAGAAAGAATGTTTTCTCATAAGTCTACTTCTTTGAAGGGTTTTATAGCCTGCTAGATCTTTATTCAATAGTTAGAAGAGGTGTGTCAATTTAAAATAATATTACCTCTGAAAAAAATAAAAATAAAAAAAATAAAATAATATTACCTCTGTTGAAAATAATCACTTCCCTCCTGTTAGCTCCTCTAACTTTCCTCATAGAAATAGGAACATATCTAAATAGTTTTTTTCTTTTTGACAAGTTATGTTTCATGTATATCTGTAGAAAAAGTGTTTTTCTAAAAACAAATATCTGTATTTGTATGCCTCAAGATAAAGGTCAATATTCATATTATCTTATGCCAGTTATTCAATGCTTTAACAAATAAAATATGTATTTATCTCACTACCTAGATTCTATATTATCTATTAAATTATTTTAACATATTTAAGTGTATTGATTTTTTAAAGATTAATTTTGAAGAAAATCATGTATTTGAGTCATCCATTTTGATCATTCCTCTTGTTCAGTCTTTGAAAACTTAATCTCTGCTTTTTTAACAGTCTGTTACATTTTTTCTATATAGGATTGCTATTGTTATTTCTAGGCTGAATATTTCATTTTTCATTTTTTAAAAGATTTTATTTACGAGAGAACATGCATGAGTGAGAGAGCACAAGAAAGGGGAGCAGCAGAGGGGGAGGGAGAAGCAGACTCCCCATTGAGTAAGGAGCCCCATGTGGGGCTTGATCTCAGGGCCCTGAGATCGTGACCTAAACTGAAGGCAGCCACTTAACTGATTGACTCACAAAGGTGCCTCACTTAAGCAGAATATTTTAGTGTTTTTTTTATATTTCCTTTTGTTCCACCTGTGGAATCTTATAAGTAATAATGATTATGATTTTTTCTTCACTTTCCCAACATTTCTATATTTAATTTGTTTTCTTGTCCTATTATGACAAATGACTAGCTCTTCCAGAAAAATAGTAATTAGTGATTCTTGTAAATAAATCTTTGTTTTTTCCATGTTACATTGGGAATGAATATACTTGGGCAATTAAAAATGTTCATTGGTTGTATACTCAACAACAGTGCTTGATGATCACGAATAGATCTGTATGGGATTGTGTATGTAGGTTTATTCTCAAGTTTCAAACTGGAAATAATCAAAATCTCCATCAAAGATAGAATGGATTAAAAACTGTGGAAAATTCATATAATAAACTAAATATCAGAAAAAATATAGCAAACTATTAATACATGCAACTGCATCTATAAATCTCAAGAAAGTTCTATCAAGCAAGACCTAAAAGAAAGATATTGTAGGATTCCATTTACAAGAAATTCAAGGCAAAAAAAAAAATTCAAGTTCAGTAATGGTAATTGATTTAAAAAAATGGTTAAAATAGTGATTTTCTGTTATAGAGTGGAAGATATAACTAGAAACCAAAAGGCGTCTCTTGAGGGGTGCCTGGGTGACTCAGTGGGTTCAGCCTCTGCCTTTGGGGTCCTGGGATTGAGCCCTGCATCAGGCTCTCTGCTCAGCAGGGAGCCTGCTACTCCCCCTCCCCAATTCTGCCTGCTCTCTGCCTACTTGTGATCTTTATCTGTCAAATAAATAAATAAAATCTTTAAAAAAAAAAAGGCATCTCTTGAGAACTTCTGTGAAGCAAGAAATATTCAGTATTTTGATATTTTGATCTTGGAGTAGTTACACAAGTACATAATTACATAAAATTGTGTTTAGCTGTTTAATGACAATTTATGCATTTAATTGTATCAGTTTTACCTCAAAAAATGAGTAAAACCAATGACAATAGGAAAAGATGATGCAGAAGGACTTTTACTTTTAGCTAAAAGAGCTCGTGGCAGATAAAAAAAACCTACTAAAACAAAACAAAACAAAAAACTAGATTGGCCATATAAAATCAGGAAAAAAAATGCTATTTCTTCTAAGACAACTAGAACTTGAATGAAAACTGAACTTGAACTAGATCAACAAATAGAACTTGAATCAACACTTAATGGCAGTTGCAAATTCATGGAATATAAAAGATTAAGAAATCCAGGCAGAGGGCCATGGCTAGGAGGTGAAGAAGTCAGCAGAACTTTGAGGGGTAACACAAATCACAGGTAATCAAAATTAAAATACACTGCAGTCAAGGCAGCTAGAACTCAAAGGGCCAAGATCATGGTGGATCAGTCTTAAAAAAACTGTTTCTTCTTTCTGGTATTTGCAAAGTAGTTGTTCCAAGGCAGGGAACTAAAGAACCAGGCAGAAAGCCATTGAAAATAGAACAATATATTTGCAATCTTATGTAAGTGAAGAGAGGAAAAAATAGAAAACACAGACAACTGAATAAGAGGAGGCTTAATTATTGCTAGAGCCTTTCAAGTAGCCTTGGAGAGCTACTTCGGAGTAGTGCAAGTTATTGGCAAAACTTGACCTCTGAGTCAGTCCAATCACTAGTTTAGTGCCATTTCCTGTGAGCTATCTATCAGAATATAGAATTAACTTTTTCTGGATTTTAAAAAATAATCTGGAACTTTCACAATTTTTCATACATGATGGCTGACATGATAAAATAATAACAAATATACCAAGAAAAATACCAAAAAGTTAAAAAAAGTTAAAGAAACAGACTCACAGATGACTCCATTATTGAAGTTATTAGACATAGATAATAAAATAACTATGATTAGTAGGTTGAGAGAAATAGGTTACAGGTTGCATTACATCAGAGCCCTAGAATATATAAAAGAAAATAGAATGAAATTCCAGAATTAAAGTTGGAGTAAATTATCAGTAATGGCTCATTAGTTGTGGTAAATGTATCGTACTAGGGTAAGGTGTTAATAGAAGGAGAGACTGGTTATGTGGTATATGGGAATTCTCTGTCCTATTTTTGCATCTTTTCTGTAAACTTAAAACTATTCTTTTTAAAAATTTATTTATTTATTTGACAGAAAGAGACTTAGCCTGAGAGGGAATACAAGCAGGAGGAGTGGGAGGGAGAAGCAGGCTTCCCTTGAGCAGGGGTCCTAACATGGGCTTTGATCCCAGGACCCTGGGATCATGATCTGAGCTGAAGTGAAGGCAGACACTTAAGGACTGAGCCACCCAGGTACCCCAATTTAAAACTATTCTAAAATTAAAAGTTTATTTTTAAAATGAAATAATTGAAATTATGAGCTCAAGAAGTGAGTTAAGAACAGACTTTATAGAGAAAAATGATTTATCAAAGAATGTTAAGTCAGCAGGAAGATATCTGGATTGAAAAAAAGAGGAGCAACTGGATAGAAAAGTCCAGAAAAGAACAGAAAGTAAATATAGGAAAATGTGAACAATTCTACTTCATAATTAATGCCCCAATGATAAAAGAGAAAGAAAAAGGAGTATAAGCAATATCTGAAGAGATAATGGACAAAAATTTTTCAAAATTGAAGAAAGACATCAAACCAAAGATTCAAAAAGCTCTACAAAACAATCAGGATAAATATATAGAAAATCACACCTGGCTACATTGATGCATCACTCTCAAAAATAAAACGCAAAGAAAATCTTAAAAGCATTCAGGAAATCAATAAAACTGATAGCAACTTCTCAACAAAAATGAAGGATAGGAGACAATAAAATAACACCTTCAAAATGCTTTAAAAAATCCTAAAATTCTATACTCCATGGAAGTATCCTTCAAAATTGAAGTCAAGGAAGGATATTTCCAAACAAAAGCTGTGAGATATCTTCAGCAAAAATTTTCCCAATAAGTTTAAATGGTGTTTTTTAGGCAGAACGAAAATTATACTAGATGGAAAATGGAAATAAAGAACACTGGAAAAAGTTAATGTGTAAGTATTGATGATATAAAATATGAGTATTGATGGTACAAAATAAATATAATACAATGTTTAAATACAAACACATGCTATCTATCTATCTAGCTATGTATTATAATAACAATAATATAAAAGCTGAAATTTGGATTGAGATTCAGTGGAGTTAAAAATATCCTAAAATCCATGACTTGTGCACTAAATGGGAAAAGAACTAATCAGAAATACAATAAATGAAAGATAAAAGCGTTAGGTTGGCTGGCCTCTTATCACCCACAGGTGTTGACTTGAACAGTATGGGGAAGAATTAGGACAAACCACTCTCCTATCCTAAAGGTGTAGAGAAACATTAAAGGTACATGGTTAAGCAAACAAGTACAATATGACACAGTGGTGTTTTCACAGTCATGAACAGGTTGCTAATGAGAGCAAGTAGGATTGGCACTCCATTCAAACGTAGAAGATCAAGATAAGCTTCCTGTCAGAGCAAGTCTGAAGCATGGATATGAGTTAACTAGAGGAAAATATAAGGGAATGTAAGGAGAACTTTGGCAAGGAGAACATGTAAAAAGACTCAGAAATCATAGTATATTCAGGGGAGTAAATATTATTCAGGATGGCTAAAGCATCATTGAAAAGAAAAGATTTTCACCCATTTTAAATATTTAAAGTGTGTGATACGGTGTGATATACGTGTGTGTTTAAGTTCTGATCTTTGAGTTAGTGGCAGGAGGGTAGTTAACATTTGAAGTCGTCTAATCAGGGACACATTTGAAAAATTTTAATTGGAAGCCACAATCCAAAGGCAGTTATTACATGTGTTTCAATTAGCTTTATTTCTGATCAGTACTAAATGGCTTGCTAATTAGCATAACTCAAGATAAAAAATAATTTTTCTTTGGTGAAGTTAGTGATACTCCTGGTACTCTACAGCTACCACCTGCCTTTGCTGGAGTTCAATGTAAGAATCTATCAAAAACCACAGCCTATGCAACCTCCAGGAGGGCCAGGAGCCTTCATTAGGTCTGTTGAGGAAGGATTCTTTCTGCTGTGTCCACCAGAGTGTTCTCTTAGCTTTCAGAATGGCTGAATGGCTTTTTTTTTTGGTGCCTGTTAGTTAGTAAATGTTGATATGATGTAACTTGTTCTGAGACTTGCTTTTGTTATGCTATAAAACCTGACTATAAGATTACTGGGGAATCAACCTAGATGGACTTGGCTTATCTCTAACTGTTAGAACCTGGCAATATTGCCCCTCCTCCCAGATAGTAACTGTGAACAATCAGGTTAGGTTAGGTGGGCTTCCAACAGAGAAGCATGCTGCATAAAACTTAGGGCACCTTGTAAGCCCTGATGATGGTTTAGACATCATTCATGGCACAGAGGTACAGAGGGAGCCCTGGAGAATTTTATTCAGGATCATAACATGACCAGATTGAAGTTTTGGGGGGAATTAATGGTCAGAATTGATGCAGTGTTTCTAAAAGGTTTAGAGAGAGGAAAAAGGTAGCACAAGTCAAGAGAGACACTAATGCCTCAGCTGGTTGCATCTGATTAAACTTTCAGGAGGCTAGGAAAGTTGGAAAATCTTCTACTATTAGAATCACCTGCATGTCATGGCTGAACTCATTGCTCAAAGTGTTCAGTTAATAGCAAGGATGGTACTTTTCTTTGATTTCCATCATTGATCCAATTGTTGGAAAATCTGATGGGTTTCTTTTAAACTGGTAAATTTATTTAAAAATCCATCAAGACATATTATTAGTGTTAGAGGAGTGTCAAAAATGTATGGAAATCCATTGCGTTTTACTTGCTTGAGAAGTCAAACTTGAAATTATTCCATATGCAAGATATATTTCCTAATGGTTGTGTCCTGAAAATAATCGTTGCCATTATACTCATTTTGTAAATGGAATAAAAGTTAAATATTAAATAAATTTATTACTAACATTTTTTTTAAAGATTTTATTTATTTACTTGAGAGAGAGACAGTGAGAGAGAGCGTGAATGAGGAGAAGGTCAGAGAGAGAAGCAGACTCCCCATGGAGCTGGGAGCCCGATGCGGGACTCGATCCCAGGACTCCAGGATCATGACCTGAGCCGAAGGCAGTCGTCCAACCAACTGAGCCACCCAGGCGTCCCTATTACTAACATTTTAAAATCAACTGTGGAGGAATAAAAAAAAAATCCATTAAGACATCTGAAATATTTCTATTATCAAACCCAGCTTAGATTTATCTCTTATTCTCAACAATCGGATCTAGAACATAGACTTGCCCTTGCATTGTCACTAAGGATGCTAGCCTTGCGGCTGACAGGGGGACTTTGTCCTCATATGGTTTGCTTAGCAATGTAGATTTACTTATTTATTTAGAACTCTTAAGAAAGTTATCAAGAAAAGGTGATATAAACTTTGTCAACATGAATTGACTGTTCAAAGAAAATTTAGTTCAGGAATAACTTCCTTTATGTCTTAAACCACAAATTCCATTTAAGAAAGATTTCTTCCTTTTCTTTCCCCTAGAAATTTTGTCAGTACTTTGAGGCCCAACAGAATCACTTCATGGGGAGGGGTGGTGTTAATTGCTGCCAGTTGTTTTAATGAACACGGAGAAATAGAATTTCTTTTGATATATATAGTTCTGAGACATTACTGTTTATTAATATGATGTAAGATATATGGTCTTTCTCCCTCTCTTCCTCTAATTGATCTTTTCTCTCTTAGATTTATCTTTTTCACGGATCTGCTATTTGGTTTCAAATGGATTATAGATATAATAACTAGGACATTTGTAAAACACCCTGCCCTGTTCATGGTAGGGACCCTTAAAAATAAATCTTCAGATAAATAATAAATCTTCAGATATATAATAAATCTTCAGGTGATCTGGTATACTTCCCTGTTGTTATTGATGTTATACCTGTTGTATGACCTAACTAAAGAATTTGAGTCTGTGTTGATAATTTGGCATCTTTCAAATGCACTACATTCACTTGAAAGGATAAAAATAGACCATTAAAAAGAAAGCTATATAGAAAAAAAGTGATAACTCTAAATAGAAACAAAATAACATGTCAAACAGGTTTCTTGTCGCCCAACTTAATTTATGACATGCATTTCCACTCATATTTAGATATATTTGTTAATTGATATATTTGAAGGTGACAATAGGATTTTAGTCATGTGAAATCTGTAAGGACCCATAAATTATAAGTTACATGGTGGCAGAGATAGACCAAAGAGATATCAGAATTCTGAGAGGGCAGGACAATAAATTATCTGAGGGGATGGTCTGGGTGGCCCAATTCTTAAGAGTTACTGGTTTCACCTCTAGCGCAGAGCTCTCATTGCCTTACAGTGGATCTCTGATCTTGAGGAGAACATTGTAATCAGGAGAATTGAGTCCATTCTTATACCCCATCTTTGCAATAATTTTAAAGGACATATGCCTTTCAAATTATACTATTAGATTTGATGGTGGCAACAAGAGGCCAGTAAATATATTTATGATAGAAAGAAAAGATAAAACTATATTAAGGGGAAAATCTGAAATCACAGCAATAAATTCCTCTCACAGAGCTGAACATAAAAAGAAATACCTTCAGGGAAGCCTGGGTGGCTCAGTGGATTAAGCCGCTGCTTTCAGCTCAGGTCATGATCTCAGCATCCTGAAGCCCCACGTTGGGCTCTCTGCTCAGCAGGAAGCCTGCTTCTCCTTCTCTCTCTCTGCCTGACTCTCTGCCTATTTGTGATCTCTCTCTCTCTCTCTGTCAAATAAATAAATAAAATCTTAAAAAAAAAAAAAAGAAAGAAAGAAAGAAAGAAAGAAAGACCTTCAGAGGAGCTTGTATCAGCAACCCTTGGAAGTGTGTCGAGTTTCAGTGTGCATAGTTTTTGTTTTGTTTTTTATCTAACAAAAGAATCTTTGAAAACTTGTACAAAAACATTTATCAGTTTTCAGGGTTCTACTCATAGCCTGGTCCAATTCAAGAAAAGTTTTGGAAAGCCATGTGTATCTGGTGCTTTTTTTTTTTTTTTAAGATTTTATTTATTTATTTGACAGAGAGAGATGACAAGCAGGCAGAGAGGCAGGCAGAGAGAGAGGAGGAAGCAGGCTCCCCGCCGAGCAAGAGCCCGATGCGGGGCTCGATCCCAGGACCCTGAGATCATGACCTGAGCCAAAGGCAGAGGCTCAACCCACTGAGCCATCCAGGTGCCCCTATCTGGTGCTTTTTTTTTTTTTTTTTTTTTTAAAGATTTTATCTATTTATTTGACAGAGAGAAATCACAAGTAGGCAGAGAGGCAGGCAGAGAGAGAGAGAGGAGGAAGCAGGCTCCCTGCCGAGCAGAGAGCCCGATGCGGGACTCGATCCCAGGACCCTGAGATCATGACCTGAGCCGAAGGCAGCGGCTTAACCCACTGAGCCATCCAGGTGCCCCTATCTGGTGCTTTTGACATCCTGTATGCTTAGTCACCCATGACCCAGGAGAATCAATGAATCTTTATTGAGTGTGTATACCCCTTGCCACCTTCCATGGCTTTTCCAGCACCTGCTGCATACTTGGACCGTGGAACTGACAATGCTTGCTTCCATTGTATTGTGAAATCGTAAGAAGCAGGGACTATTTCTTTAATCAGCTCTGCATCTTTAGCATCTAGCAGAGTTCTGGCTCCAAGTGGAACTCAATAAAAGTTCTTTAAATAAATGATTAAGGAATGCTGGAATTTTAGTTGAGGGTGGAATGTGGCATGTTGTCCCATCTCTTCTAATTAGTCAAGAGTACCTGATTTTCAATGTAGATTTCAGAAACTCATTTGGTTGGTGGATAGCATCAAGAAAAGTGAGAAGATGAGTTTGGGGATGAGACACAGAGGCAGTGTTAGGAGATAAACAGTCATTTGGAGGTTGGACATTTATTTCTGATGAATATATATCACCAAATATTCTGGCTTTGGAAATTAGGATATTAAAGCATGTTGATACAGTGGGGTTAGTGTATTGAAGTAAAGAACATACCCTCTAGAGGAAGAAGATAAACCATGAACCTCTTGTCAATACATAAGAAACTAAATTAGATGCTGCTAAATGCTATGAAAAGACCAAAAGAAGGTGAGGTCTCAAAGAGGCATCACAGCTAGTGTGGTCTGACAAGTACTCTCTGAGGAGGTGACGTTTGTTGGAAGCCTGAATGTTGAGAATGATACAACCATATGAAGATATGAAGAAAGATATTTTAAAATGGGGAACAACAAATGGGAAGATCTGGTATTGGAAGATTTCAAATGTTCAAGAGAGGGAAAAAATGCAACTTGGATGAGTTTGTTGCTCTAGAGTGGGTAGAAATCAAGTTGAGGGGGGAGATAATGTGATGGGTCTTCAGAGATGTCACCCATGGCGCTACTACTTACTGGCATGTACTTGGGGTTACCAGTTGTCAAAACACTGAGGTATTTCTATACTGCTTGGTAAATAGTAGCTGATCCAAATGTTTCAAGTGTGGTGACCTCAGCCAATGCCAGGGATCCCATAGTCTCCCTCATTATTCAACAGCTAAAGGGTAAGTGAGATCCACAACAGCAGTCCCCAGGGCCTTGCTCCAGATCTTCCACCAGTGCACAGTCTGTCAGTTAGTGTTCACGCTGTGCCCATGATAAATATCCTGAATATCACTTCTGATTTTCAGTAATAGAGTTGTAGATTTTATTCAAAGAGCAATGGGAAGCTGTTGGAGGTTTTCAAATGAAAGAGAACAATGATCCAATTTAAACTTTAAAAAGATGACTCTGGCTGTTCTATGAAGGATATACTGATAGGGAGAACTAGAAATGGGAGCCCCAGCAAGAAGAGATCATTTATAGGTGAGAAGTGATGGCATCTTAGATTGGAGTTCAAGCAATAGAGATAATAAGAAGACTCAGGACAGAATTTAGAGATAAAGCTATTTTTTTAAAAATTAATATTTTAGATATGGAATTAGAAAGACAGAAATTGAGAATGAGAACAAGGGCATAGTATAGTGATGGATTTTACTGAGGTTGGGAGTCAGGAGCAGGTTTTTAGAGGGATGGGAATCCATAGTTAAGTTTCCACCAAGTTCGGGTTGAAATATCAATTAGACATTCAATTGGAGATGTTGAGTTGCTGTTTGGTCACTTAGGGATAGGTCTGAGCACTAGAGAAAGAGCATAAGTCCTATATATAGAAATACATTCATGGAAATTATGCATCAGAGACTAATAACTAAGATTGTATTTGAAGCTGTGGGAATTCTCTTCTTTTATCATAGAGTACATGTTGATAGGAAGAAAAGAGGGCCAAAGGCTATTCTTGAGACACCACATCATTTGAATGTAGAGGAAAATGCAGTAAAGAGGACTGAGAAAGACATGCTGAAGAGGCAGGTGTAAAACCAGGTGCAGTGATGTCTTAGAGTAAAATAAAAAATAAATATCTAACATATGAGAATATTGGAGCACCTGGGTGGCTCAGTTGGTGGAGTGTCCAACTCTTAGTTGGACACTTAGTTGTTTTTTTTTTTTTTTCCATGTATTCTCTATTTATTATCACAAGGAGTAATTCACAGTGAGGACTGCACAGAACTGTGGTCACAGAGCACCGCGTACGTCATGACCCGGTCCACACGCGGCTGGGAGCACATGTCCACGCGTTGACACGGACAAGCACGTGCACTGCGGGGACGGGCCTGGGCGACCACCAAAGTGGACAGGGGGGTGGTTTCCAGTACATTTTACAATAAGCATTTACGGTTTTTACAAAAACAACAAAGCTCTTGCTTTTTTAATTTAAAAAACACCGACAATCAGGTCATGACTTCAGGGTCCTGGAATTGAGACCAGGAGGGCTCACGCTCTGTGGGGAGTTGGCTTGAGAATTCTCTCCCTCTGCCCCTACACCTCCCCACTTGCACTGGTAGGTATGAACTCTTTCTCTAAAATAATTTCTTTTAAAAAAACCTCCTTAAAATATGAGAATACCTTGACCTTCAGAGTGTAATATTTTTCCTAGTGTTCATCCTTCTCAATTTCAGCAATAGTGTCATCTCCACGTAGTACTGGCTGGGAGTATGGCACCTACCTAGAAACCACATTATCTATGTAAGTGAAGCCATGGAACTAAGGCCTGGCCCATCATATGTGACCAGAGTGAGGTTGTGATGTGTACAGCATCTGAGTCAAATACGTGAGGAAGGAAGTGCTTGTTCTATGCACTCTCTCCCTCCCAGGAGATGGAGAGTATTGGTATATTGGACTTAGAGATGGAGTTTCTATGTTGAAGAGGGCTGCACCACACCACTGGCCTGGGATTGCCAACTTAGGAGCTGTTCTATAGAAGAAAAACAATTTCTGCTTTATTTAAGCCTCTGTCATTTTAGCTGTCTTTGAAACAGCAGTTAACCTCTGCACTAATTCAGTAGGTAAGGTCATTTTTAACAGTATCTTGCAGGACTATTGCTAGGTAAGCCTTTAGAAGGAGTCCTTCTTCTAGGTAATCCCTAGAAGATAATCCCTTCTAGAAGGAGCTCTTCGATGTGTAAATACTTACTGACCTACACATGAGCTTCCAACAATTTTTTTAAAGATCTTATTTATTTATTTGACAGAGAGAGATCACAAGTAGTCAGAGAGTCAGGCAGAGAGAGAGAGAGGAGGAAGCAGGCTCCCCGCTGAGCAGAGAGCCCAATGCGGGGCTCGATCCCAGGACCCTGGGATCACAACCTGAGCTGAAGGCAGAGTCTTTAATCCACTGAGCCACCCAGGCACCCCAATGTATTTTTTTTTTTTTAACTAGGAAATAAATTCCCAGTGAGTTTGAACTTGCTTGAATGGATCATGTAGACCCAGTATGTTCTGAATTCAATTCTCTGGTTTCATATTTAGAAAGGAAAAAGAAATCTGAATACAGATAGAAATAATAGAGTCTTAAGGGCACAGGAATTCATCAACTCTATGTCTCTATAAGCTATATGCCTCCAAACTCTGGATAGATGATAGTATCCAGGTGTTGGAAAATAAGATGTGATGGGCACTGTAGCAAATTGGAGAAAGTCTGTTTCTTTTAATGACAATCCAAACAATGGAAAACAACAACAACAAAAACCTAATACTTCTGCAAGTTTTAGCCTGTGAGCCACCATTGATGACCCCTGCTAATCTATCCAAACACTTATTTATTTATTTATTTAATTTATTTAGTTACTGATGAGATTCCTGAATACAGTGATTCCAGAAACTAACATTAAAAATGAATATTTTCACAGGGAATTTGAAGGGAATGTTCTAGAGATGGAATTCAAGTCTCTCAACAACCAATATAAAGCTGTTTCTCTCAGAGGTTGATGTCTTTGAGATTGACTAAAGTTTGCTCTATTCAACCAGACATTGCCAAATTCCGTTCAAAATTTAGCATTTATTTTCAAATGTAACTATAATGTATTAGATTCACTATGATCTAAGCCCTTATTATGACAAGAAACTAGATATTCTTTTCTGGGGTATTTGGATTGTGAGGCAAACATGATACATGATGTCAGAAAATTTTGTTTATATATTTCATCAGCGAAAAATAATTTCTGTTTGAGCAATTCCGTTAATTTTCCCATGTGGTGGTATTTTTAGTTTCTAAGTCAGGCATGTCGATGCACAAGGGAAAAAAAAAAGCAATTTACAACTCTGCAAAGAAATACAGCCTCTTCCACTTCATTTGTGTTTCATCTTGATTATCAACACATTTGTCATCCCCCTGTAATTTATTCATTATTTTTACCAGAGGAATATGAAGAGAAAAAAGAAGATAAGTGCACTTGTCAAAATGTGAAACAGATGCTCTAACAATGATTGGAGACAATTAATGTTCTCAAGACGAAAAAACAGGCTGGATTTGTGTTTAGCTTCAGATTTTTACAGCAAACAGACTAGGGGAAAAATGCAAATGTGAAATAAAGGCTTTATTTTCCAAGCAAAGAAAAATAGTATTCTCTGACTACATTGTTGTGCATTTCTGTTATGATCTGACACTTGAGATCTTTTCAGCGAAATCATTAAGAACAATGGGACCAAAATGCAAATTGAGCATCCTTGAAGAGTGTGATTCAATGACTCTTTCCTCTGAATCACCAATTTGAAAGTGTCCTGCCATGGAAATGGCTATTGGTTGGTGGACTGACAAGCAGAATGAAGATAAATGTTTGTGTCTGATCACACTTTAACTCCAATTGAACACAAAAAGTAAGTGCCTCCACTTACCTTTGCAATATATTCTTTGATTGAATTAAAGAGCTTTCAGTGCCATCACCTTCTGAACTCCAACAATATTTTCTTCTACCGCATCTAGCTGTCTACTCCTGTGGCCCTCCAATAGACATTGTAATCAGTTTAATCTCATTCCTGGACCATCACCTTTATCCTGATAGCCCAGTTACTTAATCCATCCACTCACTTCAGTATTCCCCATCAAATACTTTCCATAATAATGAAATTCATTATTGCTGTAGCCAGTATCCAGTTATCCTCTGCTTTAAGATCTGTAGGAAGATCATAGTACTCCACACACAAGTCTGGATTCACTTCGAAGTTATGACCTCTCAAATACCAAATGTGTTCTCAACACTGTCAACCAAACTGATGTATTAGGGTAGAGTAAGTTGTGGGGAAAATAGACCCCAAACACACCATGGCTCAGCAGAGGTATACCTCTCACTGACATAACAGTCCAAGGTAACTCTTTAGGTCAGGTCAGGAGATGATTCTCCTCTACAAGTAATCTAAGGGCAGAGACTTCCTCTATCCTCTGGCTTCGTTATCACCAGAGACTTAGTCATTGACTGCATCCAGCTGGCAGAAAAGAAAAGAGGGGTGCATAGAGAGGACTCTTCTGTGTCTTGTTTGAAAATAACACGTATTTCTTCTCACATACCATTAGAGCACAATTGCAGCCACAATCTTTTTTTTTTTTTTTAACTAACATATAATATATTATTTGTTTCAGTAGTACACCAGGTCTGCAATTCATCAGTTTTACATAATTCACAGTGCTCATCATAGCACATACCCTCCCCAATGTCCATCACCCAGCCCTCCCACTCTCCCTCCACTCCATTAACCCTCAGTTTGTTTCCTAAGGTTAAGAGTCTTTTATGGTTTATCTCCCTCTCTGGTTCTGTCTTGTTTCATTTTTCTCCTATAATCTTCTGTCTTGTTTCTCAAATTCCTCATATCAGTGAGATCATATAATTGTCTTTCTCTGACTGACATATTTCCTTTAGCATAATACACTCTAGTTACATCAATGTCATTGCAAATGGCAGGGTTTTGAGTATTTTTAGTGACTGCCTAATATATATCACACCTTCTTTATCCATTCAACTGTTGGTGGACAACTAAGCTCTTTCCATAGTTTGGCTATTATGGACATTGCTGCTATAAACATTGGGGTGCAAATGCCCCTTCAGATCTCTAAATTTGCATCTTTGGGGTAAATACCCAGTAGTGCAATTGCTAGGTTGAAAGAAAGCTCTATGTTTAACTTTTTGAGGAATCTCCATATTATTTTCCAAAGTGGTAGCTGCCATCTTTTTAAAGACCATCTGAAAACTGTAGTTGAGTTCTGTGACGAGGAAGAAGTAAAAAATAACATCTTTCCAAGTGAACAGAATGAAACCTCAAGAGAGAAAATGCATAGATGGATGCAATCAACCCACAGGATCATGAGAGAAAATTGTTTAATTTAGCCATTAGACTTTTGGATGGTTTGTTATGATGCAATGGATGACTAGAAGGTTAGGCCTAAACACTAAGCATTACTTATGTATATTTTCTATATCTGAGAAGCCACAATCTGGTGAAGGCCTTTAAAGAATTAATTGAAATGTAAATATTAGTAAATTATGGTGAGTGACATGAGAGGTATGAGTATATGCAGGGAGAGAAGAGGAAAATCTTGTCTAGGAAAGTATCATTTGAGGTGGGTTTTGAACTGGCTCTAGAAATTCTCTCATTTCTGTTTGATAAAGGTGGATATGGTTAGGGAGTTCTATAAAGAGAAAATAACTTTAGAAAAATCTATGGTGGTCAAAAGTTAATTGCTGCTAAGGTTTGGGAGCTTCATGTTATATATGTCTATGTGTATATATGTGTGTATGTGTGTGTGTGTTTGTGTGTGTGTGTTTATGTGTGTATTATATAAATCATATTTAATTAATTAATTAATTAATTTTATTTTTAAAAAGATTTTATTTATTTATTTGACAGAGAGATAGAGAGAGAGAGAGCACAAGTAGGCAGAGTGTCAAGCAGAGGGAGAGGGAAAAGCAGGCTCTCTCCTGAGCAGGGAGTCCAATGCAGGCCTGGATTCCAGGACCCTGGGATCATGACCGGAGCTGAAGGCAGCCACTTAACTGACTGAGCCACCCAGGTGCCCTAAATCATATTTATGATTCACGTATATTTACATAGAAATATAAAATTTTTAAAAATATATTGGGGTGCCTGGGTGGCTCAGTGGGTTAAAGTCTCTGCCTTCGGCTCAGGTCATGATCTCAGGGTTCTGGGATTGAGCCCTGCATAGGGCTCTTTGCTTAGCAGGGAGCCTAATTCTTCCTCCTCTCTTTCTCTGCCTGCATCTCTGCCTACTTGTAATCTCTGTCAAATAAATAAATAAAATATTTTACAAATAAATAAATAAATAAATTTTAAAAATAAACATATGTATAGATACATATTTATACTTTATACATATAAATTATATATATGACTTATGTATAAATATAAAATACTAAAAATGTAAAAATATATGTAAATTTTATATATATGTATATATATACATATATATATATATTTGTCAGAGCAATCTAGCAAGGAAGGAATTAACTAAATCAGATTCAAATGTAGTACTGAAAACCTAGACTCTTTTCAGCATGGCACTGTGCCTCAAGGAAACGATAGAAAAAAGTGGGAAGAATCCTTTAAATAGCAGTTTGGAGGACTTCAAAAGAAAAAGATGAAGGCTTTGCAAAAGCTTATCTTTAATCAGAGGAGCAAAATGGACCCAATAAGTAGTTCTCTGCAGGGAAACCCATGTTCCTACTGCTACTTAAAATATTCTCACGATTTCCTTTTTTAAACCATTTTCTGATTTGACCATGTAAATTTGTAATGTGAAATCTTTTCTAATATTCACTTTATTGATGTAAATATTAAAACAAGCATTATTAAATTATGGGAGAATAGGTAATTCAGTCAGTTTTCTGGGTAGCAGGTTTAAATATTTTTACACCATCTTGATTTTAGAGCATTAGGAAGTCTGAGATTTTCTCTTTTATCCTTTCCCAACTTTTAGATAGGAATATTTAAGCTCAAAATTGTTAGAGTTCACACAACTTACCAACAAGAGTAATGGGGCAGGGTGGGGAGAGGGAGGAGGAATGTTAACTAGCCAGGAAACCAAAGTATTTGACTTCCAAGTTAGTGCCTTTCTATGTTAAGTTCACTTCTTTTTAAAAACTTCTTTTGACGAAGTCATCTGTTTGTCTGTCTTTCAATAAATATAATATCAGAAACATAAGCAGGGTCTTTATTTGATTTTCAGAGTAAGTTTCTAGAGGACTGACAAAATGTTCTGTTATGATTATTTAAGATTGCAGATATGTAAAAAAACCTTTGTAACTCTATCTTGGCTTGAGGCCACATCTTGAAAGTAATTTTAGGTGTTTATTTAAAAAATTCTATCATATAATCTTTTTTCTCTCTCCTGTTCTTTAGTGCAGTAGTTTAATTTTATGGAACCCTATTTGCATTTTTTGTAAGAAGAAAACATTTACTATATTACTGACTATAAAAGTAAGGCATGACTATAATAGAAAACAAGGAAAATACAAAAGAGTATTAAAAAAAAAAAACACGTATAACCTCTCTGCCTGGGTATAATAGCTTCAGTTTTCTTTATTCCCTATTATCAATGGAAATATCTTATTCCTTGTGCATCCAGAATTTTCTTATGTCTCCAAACACTACCTAAAGCTTTACATACATAAAAAGAGCTAAAAATATATATTTTGAATGGAAAATAATGTATTTCATTCCCCTGTTTCTTTCCATGTCTTTTACATACCTGGGATTTTTCTATATTAATTCCTGTGCCTGCCCAACATCTTGTGCTCAACACATTAATATTAGGTCATAACATATTCATAAATAATATGCTTAATATCTGCCTATGATTCCCTGAGATGGATACCTCAAAACTCTCCATGCAACCTAGTTTTAATCATTTAGATGGGTACTAAGTTTTCTTGTATAATTCGGTTTTCAAATACCTTAGATGGAGACTGTTTTTTATCTGCCTAAACCTGTTCCCTATCCCCTACCACTCTCTACTTCCTTTGTAATGAGTTGTAATAGTTGGTTGATGACGCAGGGACTGTGATTCCTAGCTCCTGATAGCAGCTACGTGCCGCTGCCACCAAGTCCTTGCCAACAAAATGGGATGAAAGGTATACTGTGCTTCTTTCAGGACAAGCCCTTATCTATAAGCTATAAGTAACTTGGGTATTTTAATTTCTGTGATATAGAACATTCACCTCTGATGAATACAACAATTGGTTTTTGTTTTTGAACCAACATTGCTGAGTCTCTTGTGAGAGCAGCTGAGACATTGGTAGTAATTAATGCAGTCACACACCCCTTCACTAAATATGGTTTGGCTTGCACTTGGGGCTAGCTCGTCTGTTGTGCTCTTGACCCACAAGGGTTCCTGTCTAAAGCAGGAAATGAGGTTTTCAAGAGTCACTTTTCCTGTGGTTGAGTTCCAAGTTAGAGTTTACCAATAAATGGATAATAGATTGGAGGTTGATTTCCACCTGGAAATCTGTAGCAGGGGGAGAGATAGTGGAACCATATACCTTCTTGGGTAGATCAGGTGTACTCCTTAACAATGGTTCTTAAGATTTAGTGTGTTCTGGAACCACAGTTCTTGAAGAACGAGAGTTCGGTTATTCCAGAATGACAAAGAAATGGGGAAGGAAAGAAAATAATACCTTCCTAAATTCAGTTCTTATTTTATAGGGACTTTATCCATTTTGAGTTTATCTTTGTGTATGGTGTAAGAGAAGGGTCGAGTTTCATTCTTCTGCATATAGCTGCCCAGTTTTCCCAGCACCATTTATTGAAGAGACTGTCTTTTTTCCACTATATATTTTTTCCTGTTTTGTTGAAGATTAATTGACCATAGAGTTGAGTGTCCATATCTGGGCTCTCTACTCTGTTCCATTGGTCTATGTGTCTGTTTTTATGCCAGTACTATGCTGTCTTGGTGATCACAGCTTTGTAATAAAGCTTGAAATCAGGTAACGTGATGCCCCCAGCTTTATTTTTGTTTTTCAACATTTCCTTTGCGATTCGGGGTCTCTTCTGATTCCATACAAATTTTAGGATTATTTGCTCCACCTCTTTGAAGAATACTGGTGGAATTTTGATCGGAATGGTATTAAAAGTATATATTGCTCTAGGCAGTATAGACATTTTAACAATGTTTATTCTTCCGATCCAAGAGCATGGAATGGTCTTCCATCTTTTTGTATCTTCTTCAATTTCTTTCATGAGTGTTCTGTAGTTACTCGAGTACAGATCCTTTACCTCTTTGGTTAGGTTTATTCCCAGGTATCTTATGGTTCTTGGTGCTATAGTAAAAGGAATCGATTCTCTAATTTCCGTTTCTGTATTTTCATTGTTAGTGTATAAGAAAGCCACTGATTTCTGCACAATGACTTTGTATCCTGCCACGTTGCTGAATTGCTGTATGAGTTCTAGTAGTTTGGGGGTGGAGTCTTTTGGGTTTTCCATATAAAGAATCATGTCCTCTGCGAAGAGAGAGAGTTTGACTTCTTCATTACCAATTTGGATACCTTTTATTTCTCTTTGTTGTCTGATTGCTGTTGCTAGGACTTCTAATACTATGTTGAACAAGAGTGGTGAAAGTGGGCATCCTTGTCTTGTTCCTGATCTCAACGGGAAAAATGCAAGATGTGGTCCATATACACTATGGAGTATTATGCCTCCATCAGAAAGGAAGAATACCCAACTTTTGTAGCAACATGGACAGGACTGGAAGAGATTATGCTGAGTGAAATCAGTCAAGCAGAGAGAGTCAATTATCATATGGTTTCACTTATTTGTGGAGCATAACAAATAGCATGGAGGACATGGGGAGTTAGAGAGGAGAAGGGAGTTGGGGGAAATTGGAAGGGGAGGTGAATCACGAGAGACTATGGACTCTGAAAAACAATCTGAGGGGTTTGAAGTGGCGGGGGGGGGTGTGGGAGGTTGGGGTACCAGGTGGTGGGTATTATAGAGGGCACGGATTGCATGGAGCACTGGGTGTGGTGAAAAAATAATGAATAATTTTTTTGAAAATAAATAAATTGAAAAAATTAAAAAAAAATAAAAAAAAAGAATACATAGCAGATGCATCAAAGACAAAAAAAAAAAAAGGAACTTTATCAAAGTCAGCATTTTCTCCATGTGACAGTAATTAGTCAAGCTGTTCCACTTGTCCTTATATCTCTAAGTAGGTGGCAAATACTTTGAAACCAAGGTCTGATGGCCACTTTTTGTTTTTTTCTTCCCTGGGGAAGTTCTAGTCAACCTGTGGAAGGACTAACACTAACACTACTGAAACATACATATCTACTGGACCACTGGTTTGTGACAGAGAACACTTTTCGCTTGTTTCAGTCATCAGATGGTTAGCTTATCACTGATGCTTGGCACTGTAAATGATCTACTTGTCATGTTGGGCTATTAATCTTCATGGTATAACAGAAGATTCTAGATGTCAAAAAAAATAATAATAATGAAGGAAGACACCTGATCACTGAAACTCACCATACCATACTTGTCCTTCCTGCCTTCTGGCTATTTCTTTGGCTTTAAAACAACACTGAATTAGAGTGTGTGTAGGTAACATTTAATGAGACTTATCTGAGTCCTTCAAGACAGTCATTTGCTAGAGCAGATGTCTTTCAGGTAAGATGCTTCATAGGCCCTTTGATGTTTTTCTTGCAGGACTACTTACGAACCCTTTTGAATCCTGTGACTTTCCTGTTAAGGAACCTACAATGTCACCCCTACTGTCTTCTGGATCAAAGAAAATCTTTATGTCATTATTCTGTTATATCAGGATGTGGTGACGGAGGGGGATATCTCAGTCATTATCAATACCAGCTACCTCTACAATGACTCATATAATACTTTTTAATGACATAAAATGGATATTGGCACATATTTGTCATCAGTCTTTATTTTTTATAGGAGATAGGCCATAAATAAGACAAATGATCATTGTTCTATAAGACCCCATGCTCCAGAAGATAAAGATAGTTACTTGCAAAAATGAAATGACAGTCTTTGCATTTTCTGATTAAATCCACCTGTTTTAAGTTGTGGTGCCACCAAGAAAATTCCTTGTCCTTTATGATATTATTTATAATTATGTGCTCATGCTGGAGGAAAGCCAGTGTATGAAAACGAAAATGATATTAGCAACTGTGAAACTTTGGTTGGACAAATATCCTCAGGGAAGAGTGGGTTTCTTCTTTTTTCTTTTCTTTTCTTTGGGGGGGGGGTGTCGGTTTCTAATTCAGGATTTTTAATTGCACAGATTTTACTTTTTGAATCTTCATGCTCTTTATTTTTAATTTAATGCCTCATCATGTATTTGCTCTGAAAATAAGGCAAAGTCACATCCATCCTGTATTTCCAGGTCTTAAGAGAATTACCACAGGTCACCATTATGACTAAGATTGAAAATCTTCACAGCTTTGTTTTTAAAAAATTTGAACAGGTCACCATAGCAGTGACAGTTCCTGGCATTTGACATCTTCCCTGGAGGCACCAAAAGACAGTCTGAGTATAAATGGCCTGAGGCATAGCTGCCGAATTAGGAATCTAGAAGACCAAACTCAATGATCCAGTAACCTTGTGCTTAGCTTGTTGTGTAATGACAAGTCCCTGAGGGAGACGGCACCACACCTATTATCATGCTATTGTTATATATACATCAAATATTTACTTCAAGGGGAAGGAATTCTACTTGCATCATACATTTGGTGCCCACTATTTGAGTATATCGAGGGTTTAGGTCTGCTGACATGTAGATTATAGCCACTTCAAGCTGGGGATGATTCATTCTTAGAATGTTCAAGACTCCATCTGATGATTAAGAATGACTTCTCTGATCTATTTCGTGAGACTAGCGTCCTTGTGTAGTCAAAACCAGCCACAGATCTAGAGCCAGATCAGGTTGAGATCTCTGCATTGCCACTTAGCAGCTCTCTCACCTTGGGCAAATGACTTAGAATCTTGTGGTGTAATGATGTCTTAAGTATACAATTTTCAGTGGGCAAGATAAGAGAATGAAGAGACCGTACGTAGTGTAGTACTTAATGCAAATTAAGTGCTGCATAAATTTAGCCATTATTAATAGAAGGGGCAGCTAGTCCTTTTACTTTCTAAATGTGTGTGTACTGCTATCTGAGAAAGAGTAGGGAAAAAGTCAGGGATGAATAGCTTTCTCATTGAGTATTTGTTTATGCAACAAATGTTCTTTGATTAGAGGGAGTGTCTCTGATTAATTTGTAGCTGCAACTGAGGCTAGGAAACTAGTTGATATCTGTGATGTATCTCTTTGAGATAAGTTCCTTTATCATGTAAGTTCTGATAGAAGAGTGAGCTAAGAACAAGTGTTATTAAAAGGAGAGAAGGACTTTGAAACTCTTTGCAGGATCCTATGGCACCTACTTAAGTAAGCCCTTCTAGTTTAGTCACTTACCTGACGTATCTGTTGATGACTCTCCAGTGCCAGCCAAATGGGCAATACGGGGAGGATAAAACAATACACATTACACTGTAATGCCTGTCCTTGTGGAGTCTACGTTCTATTTCAAGGCTTTTCCAAAGTACTGTTTCCAGTTGAACATGATACACCAATTTCCTCTAAAACTGTTAAGTCATACATTTTTGTTGTAATTGTCAGTCTTTACCTGGGGCTTTTTTTTTTTTTTTTTAAGATTTACATATTTATTTATTTATTTATTTATTTATAAATTTTTTTTAAAAAGATTTTATTTATTTATTTGACAGAGATCACAAGTAGGCAGAGAAGCAGGCAGAGAGAGAGGGGGAAGCAGGCTCCCCACTGAGCAGAGAACCCAATGTGGGGCTCAATCCCAGGACCCCGGAATTATCGAGCCGAAAGCAGAGGCTTTAACCCACTGAGCCACCCAGGCGACCTGTAAGATTTATTTATTTTTATTCTTCTCCCTCTGCCTGCTGCTCCCTCTGCCTGTGCATGCTCTCTCTCTTTCTCTGACAAGTAAATAAATGAAATATTAAAAAAAAATAAAATAGAGATGCCTTGGGTGGTTCAGTCAGTTAAGTATCTTCCTTCCCCTCGGCTCCTGATCGCACGGTCCTGGGATGGAGCCCTGCATCTAGCTCTTGCTCAGTGGAAGTCTGCTTCTCCCTCTGCCTGTAGCTCCCTCCTACTTGTGCTCACTCCCTCTCGCTCTGACAAATAAATAAATAAAATCTTTAAAAAAAAAATACTTATTTTTAGAGAGTTGGGGAAGGGGCATAAGGAGAGGGAGAAAATCCTCAAGCAGACAGCCTGCTAGCACTGAGCCCAACGCAGGGCTCCATTCAAGGACCCTGAGATCGTAACCTAAGCCAAAAGCAAGAGCTGGTCCCCTAACCAACCAAGCCACCCAGGTGCCCCGTACAGGAAATTGAATTAATACTCGTATTTATTTGATAAGTGTTCGTTATTGTTTTCTCTTGGCTACTAAGTGGTAGCAGTTTCCTGTTTTGTGAATGTATTAAATCGTCATAGCAAACGTATTAAATAAGTGTTACTATTTTCCCCACTGTATATACAGGGTTTAAGTAACTGCCCAAAGTCACACAGTTAGTAAGTGGGAGGCCAGGATTCAAATCCAGGAAATCTGATTCCAGAGTCTAGGATTTGAGCCAGTGAACATTTTCAGGTAATGTTATTCCTGACTCCAGTGTGAACTAAAAAATGCTTGCCTGAGACAGGTGAAAATTTGTTCGAGGTCATTAAGAATCCCACTTTCTTTTCTCATTTCTCTCTTTTGTATTTATTGAAATATATTCATTATTCTATAATAGCACAGAGTGCCACTGACTACTATCACTCTAAAATCTGCTTTTCCTTTTACTCATTCCAAAAACAATTTCTAAGGGAAAAGATGAGATTTGCTTGTATGTTAATATGCATTGTTAACATTATTTTTGACCACTGCTTCTTTATAATCTGTTCCAAACTTTTCATGGTTTGTTTTCTTTCCTGTAGCCCAAAATACAGTTTCTTTTTCACTTGCATTATATAAAGAGATAGCCTAATCTGTGTAGCAAATACACAGGAGCACTTTGTTTGTTTTAGCTTGTACTGGCCCTGGAATAAGTGCTTGACATGTATTATTTCAGTGAATTTTCACAACACTGCATGAAGCCTGATACTGCTTTTATCTCCATTTAGTGTTCATAAAACAGACTTTTGAAACAAGATAAGTAGGTCAAAGCATTCTATGAAGTTATTGGCATATGGGATGGAAAATGGACATGTCAGAATTTAAGTACAGGTTCATGAGGAGGCCTAAGGTCAAACTCTTAACTGCTGGTGGTCCTCGAAAAATAATGACCTGATTTTGTGTCTGGGTCCTAGCTAAGCAGTATATTCTTGTGTGAGTTACTTAGAGTCTCTATTTCCCAGTTTACCTATTTTTAGTTAAAATATTAGCATTCCATCATTGGTTGTACATTTATGCATGGCTTTTGACTATCTTTCAAAACCCTGTGTTACAAGTAGAAGATACAAGGGTGAATAAATATCTTTCATTAACCTCGTTATCTTTCATTAACAACTTTCGAGGTAATGGTAATATAGTATTTATATCATAGTTATGTGAATATTGAATCAACAGACAACCCCTGCAACTGATACAATCCATATCAGTGAAACACACACACACACACACACACACACACACACACTCATACATTACTAACATGCTGGTAAAGATGAAGGGTGATAAAAAAATATTTGTGGGAGAGAGGGTCTCATGTAGACAAGAGCCTTTCTATATCTGCCTTCCAGGTATGTGGCAGAAATCCATGCCCAAAATAACATTGTGAATGATATAAAAGGTCAGTTTTGAAAATTTTTTTCTCACGGACTCATGGTCACACTCTTTGTGTGACCCACAAAGTCACACCTCTACAAAGAAATGATACCTGGCATTTCCTAACTAAATTTCAGGGAAGAGGGGCACCTGGGTGGCTCAGTTGGTTCAGCCTTTGCCTTTGGCTCAGGTCATGATCCTGGGGTTCTGGAATCAAGCCCCACATCAGGCTCCCTACTCAGAGGGGCATATGCTTTTCCCTCTTCTTCTGTCCCTCTGCACCACCCCTGCCTCTGCTCGTGCTCTCTCTCATGCTCTCTCTCCCTCAAATAAATAAAATCTTAAAGAAATAAATAAATTTCAGGGAGGATTTAGTAAGGTAAGTAGAGATGCATGCCAGACCTCATGGGTCTTAGCATTAGTGTGCTAGTCACATATTATAGCTTACACAGGTAACTAGGATTCTTAATTAAGAGACTTTTAAATATTTTTATAATTTCTGCAGTAGTAAGTATTGATGAATGATAAACCAGTCATTAAGGTAGCTGTAATGTGTTTGGAGACGTTAGCAACTGAAGGCCACTTACTAGATATTATAGCATCATTAACAAAGAATATAAAACATTTGACAAAGATATCTGTATTATGTCTTTAGAGGCTTGAAATGATTATCTTAAATCTGGTATAGAAATCTAAGTAATTTCCATGAATGACTAATGAAATTAAATGCATTCTATGCAGACAAATATGAATATGAATATAGGTAACATTTTCCTGTAGAAACACGTCACATAATTACATCACTGATAATGTTAAATTTAGATAATTGTTGACCTGTACTTACCAGGTCGAAACTGGCATTTCAAGACTGCTCTTAAAACTAGTATTTCCCAGGGTGCCTGGGTGGCTGAGTGGGTAAGCCGTTGCCTTCGGCTCAGGTCATGATCCCAGGGTCCTGGGATCGAGCCCCGCATCTGCTCAGCAGGGAGCCTGCTTCCTCCTCTCTCTCTGCCTCTCTCTCTGCCTCTCTCTCTGCCTGCCTCTCTGCCTGCTTGTCATCTCTCTGTCAAATAAATAAAAATAAAAAATCTAAAAAATAAATAAATAAATAAAATAAAAACAGTATTTCTCTATATTCAAATGAGGCAGTGTCATGTGAGAATTGCCAAAAAAAAAAATATAGCATATTTAAAATTTGCCATTATTTTGATTAAAAAATGTAAAAACAGAGTGACATTTTTCCTCTGTGGTGTGGCTTTTTTTTTTTTTTTTTTTTTTTTGGTTTGGTAGCTGATTCTGCTTCCTATCATGCAGTTGGTTTTAACCTTTGGACTTCATTCCCTTTGAGTTCATTGTTTAATTCCAGGGCATGGAATCCTCTGGGCCTCCTCCCCAGCCCCTGCCATTCCTTCTCACTTGACCTCATGAGCCCACTGGGAGCTCCACTCTCTTATCTTAACCTTAAATTGGAGGGATTACCGACAGAAACCCGACTCCCTTGGGCTCAGCATTTCTTCAATTATCCTATCAGTCCTATCCTGCCTGCCGTCACCTCTTTTCTGATCTTTGTGACTCTGGTCCTGTCCAGTTGAGTGACCCTCTTCATTATTTCCTCTGCACCTGTGTCCCTTGTTTTAAGCGATCTTAGGTAAGGCTCTCAAACTTCAGTTACTTTGATGCCACTATAATGATTTTTGCCATTTGAGTTCTCCTTACATTGTTATTTACACGGCACATTATTTTTTAATGAAATAAACTAATACAATTTATGTTTTTAAACTCACATTGGTTTGAAAGGCCAAGCTAGTAGTTCTCTGCTATATGGAAAAGGAATATCCTTTACCTTAAAGTAACTACAGAATGAAATTTAGCATGAAAAATATATGAGATCAGAGTCTCTCCAGATATTGTTGTGGGTCTGATGATTGTTCTCTGCTTGATGATAATGGAGGTTGGTGATGTTACTGAACAAAGTTACAGTAGGCTGAATTTCTCATCTTTCTACAGTCAGAATGACTAAAAAATAACCAAGATCTTAGTAAGGTGGGGGCACCTGGGTGACTCAGTGGGTTAAAGCCTCGGCCTTCAGCTCCGGTCATGGTCCCAGGGTCCAGGGATCAAGCCCCACATTGGGCTCTCTGCTCGGCAGGGAGCCTGCTTCCTCCTCTCTCTCTCTCTCTCTCTCTCCCTGCGTGCCTCTCTGCCTACTTGAGATCTGTCTGCCAAATAAATAAATAAAATCTTAAAAAAAAAAATCTTGGTAAGGTGACAAATTGGAGCAGCAAAGCAGAATTTTCCTACTTCCAAATTCCTAATACAATGTTAAAAATCAGCAATAAAGAGTAAATAGAAAATCCACTAGCAACTAAATAAGGAAAGGAAAATGACAACAAAATCAAGTTGCCAAACCAGTAATGCACCAAACCAGGAGGGCACAAAAGATTCTGGAACAGAGTAGAAAGGTGCAGAAGCTCTTTACCCTAACCTCCTTCCCAGGAGCCATAGTGATAAAGTGCTAGGACTACTTCCTGGTATGAGTAGAAATGAAGAAATAGATATTAAAATTTGTTACAGGGTACCTACCTGGCTCAGTGGGTTAAAGCCTCTGCCTTAGCCTTGGGTCATGATCCCGGGGTCCTGGAATCAGCCCTATGTCCAGCTCTCTGCTTGGTGGGGAGCCTGCTTCCTCCTCTCTTTCTGCCTGTCTCTCTGCCTACTTGTGATCTCTGTCTATCAGATAAATAAGTAAAATCATAAAAAAATAAAATAATTGTTCCATTTTAAGAGAGGAAAGATTCCTATTTTGACTATATATAATTTTATATAGGCATTTCTGATTAGCTTTCAGGATTTTTTTTTTTTCAGTGCTACTTCATAAAACACAAAATAGGAAATTTATTAAGGCAAGTCCTGGTCCTAAGTAAGGTTATATACTGATCATTTCTATAATTAATTGAAAAGACTTTATACTACAAAATGCTTGCCTCTGAAGTTCATTTTAATTTATATACCCTAAACTATGCTCAGTTTCAGTTACAAAATCCTTTAATAAAAAGAGTTGCCAAAACTTTACACGATTCAAAAGGAAGTCCTTCCAAGCTGAAATTTTACAAAGCACATCTTATAGGTGATGATATATTAAATAAAAGGTTACTTTAATAATTTTTTTTTGCCAGCACAGCTTCAATGCCATATAAATGTTTCCTATTCAATTACCTGCTCACATTTTTCATCTTCACTGATTTTGCAATGATCAGAATATTTCTCTTAAACCTTACTACATTAATCCATCAAAGTGCTTTTTTCATTAGGTGATGAAGTTTCCCACCCAGAATATTGCCAGGGAGGGTGATGACATTTCCTATTGTTCCGCCTCTAGACTGCTACTTCTTGAGAATATTTTTATTCCTTTAACCTCCCATTATTCAAAAAACATAAGGGGTTCTCTCTGCAGGAAGAAAATTGGAAACCACCCAGAATCAGATTCCTCAAATCCTTCAAAGAATCCTCCTCTGTCTATCCTCAGCCCTTTGCAGATTTACTTAATTAATCACCTTTCCACTGATTAATTACTCAATGCATTTTGTCACTGGAATGTTCACTTAATAGAGTTAATCTCAAAACACAAACAGTCCACATTATAGCAGGCATCAGAACATAAAGCAAGGAAGATATAAAAAATTCCTCTTGGAAGGTTGATGGCTAAAAAGTATAAGCAAAATCCCTTGAAAGACCAAACTGAACAAGACTCCAGAACACTGGCAGAGAACACTCATTCCTCTGATTGAACTTCCATGTTGTTGGTTTCTTCTTTTGTGTATCAGGTTATCTTAATGTTTTAATGACATAGAGTTAACTGAGTTGCCAAAGAATTGCCAGGAACATTCTACACGTGTCCAACAAAGAAGAAGAAGAACTCAAACAAATGTTTGAGTTTACAAGTTTACAAGTGTTACAGCAAGTGTTACTCTGGATTGGTACTGAGAGCAGTAATCGCTGTGTTGAATTAAAGGATATGAAAAAAAAAAAAGCTGCTTTTAAAAATCTTTTCTTTTTCCCCCTTAAAACGCCTATATTTGCATCATTGAAATATATTTAATACCTCACTGAAGGTTTATACACCTTGACAAAGTGTGAAAATACCTGATGTGGGGGCTAGGTGAGGTTTGTACAATCTATTATTTGGAGATAGCAAGTGGGGGTGGAAAGAGTGGGATCATAGGACCAGAAGTATTGCATTCTCTATTACACAATGTAGCTTAGACTAGTTCTGCTGATCTAACAATTCCTCAAGTACCAGGTACTTGATACAGAGTATCAAGGTCCTTAGTTCAGAGCCCTGCACTGGGAGGGTAGATCATTATAGGAAGGAACTTTATTTTTCTATAGAGATACCTGTTGGCTAAGGAAAGGCATAAACAAATGGGGATGTGCCACCCAGTGAGAGAGGAACTCTGGTGCAGAAGAAGTTTTGAAAAGGGCAATTTCAACCTGAGCTCAAACAGGCAGAGACTTATTTCCTGGGGAAATTAAACAGTTAACCAGGTTGTGAAATAGAGGTTTTTTTTTGTTTGTTTGTTTGTTTGTTTTTTTAGGTAGGGATGGTGTTTTGGGTGTTTTGGGGTCAGGGAAGAGAACAGAATAACAAAATGAAAAGGTTAGGGCATCCACCGTTTACAACTGAGTAAAGCAATTCTGGCTTCCCAAGTCTGGTTTTAACTCCTGAAACCCTTCCTGCAGTGTAGAAGAAATGGAACAATATATGGGCTTTAGTTACTGAAAGTGGCCATAGATATTGCCCAATTTTCCTTATTAGATGTGTGTTCATTTAGTTAATCAAACAGAGGTAGTATTCATGACTTGATGCATGAGAGGAGATCAGGAATGTCCTGAAACTTTATTCTCGAGACCTAGTGGATGGTCTATTGGGATTTGTTGCTCTGAACCTCAAACTCTCCTAAGACCTCCTAGGTCTTCTGCCAGATTCTACAAATCCTTTATTTCTTTTTTCTGGGTTTCATTTTTTTTTTTTTTTTCCTTCTGGGGCTGCTTTCAATATCAGAAGCGGTTGTTTTGGGTGCTACTCAAGGAATTGAAAAGGAACTAGATTAAAATGCAGGTACCTGACACCAGAGATGAAACAAACCCAAATCAAACATAAGACTAGATATATGTGTACCAAGAAGAGGACAACTAAGTCTCATAAGACTTATGAAAAATGCTGAGTTTGTTATAAAATATACATAAATGTGAGCGCACTTGTGTTTAACACATACAGCATAAAGTTAGGGAATAGTAACTCCTTTCCATATTTCACTTGGTTTAGGGGTTTAAAAAGCCTTTTCTGGTTCTCAATACGAAGTCCTGACCACCCCTTCTGATGACCTCCATTTAAACCCATACTCTTCTGTAGCGCATCTCCCTAAGACAGTTTTGCGCAGCAATATCGCTATAAAATAATTTTCTTTTTTGCTTTCACAGTAGAATAAAACACCAGGAAGGTATAAACTTCAATTACCTTGATTATTGTGTCTAAAATAGTGTCTGACACATTATAGGTATTCAGTAAATATTCACTGAGTTAATGATCATATGTATTTTCTAGATCCCCTCTTTTAGAAATCATTGGCAGAAAAAAATGACTTAGTAGAAGCATCTTCTTGATAGTTCTTTGCCATACAAACAATATAGAAGAATGAACATATGGCATATAGACAACCCCTGTTTATTTAAAAAGAAAACGAAAAAAAAAAAGAAGGTGGATGATGATAGGCATGAAGAGATTGAGTGGTTTTCTAAAGGGAAGATAAGAGCTGGACCCGACCTATGGTAATAACTCATTAAATGCATAAGGGACTTTACTATCTCTAATTTTAAGAGCTGCGAAGTACTTTACAATTACCAATTGGTGACACAGCTTATTCCACTATTCTGATCTTAGCCCTTAAAATGTTAGAATACAGTCCCTCAAGCTTTATTACAATGCTTCCCCTAATGCAGAGAATTTACACTATCTTATCTTGACCACAATTTTTATATGAGGCAACTTGATCACGACTGTTTCACAAGTGCCGAGAAGATTACCTGGTGCTTGAATGACTCTGTAGTGGTCAAACTAATAAAAAACTTTAGTTTGTACACTTTGATAAATTTGGTCTTGGGAACAAACCTCCTGGTAGTTTAAGAGGAAGAGCCCAGTGGATGAATTATATAATATTCTCTTCATCTAAAAGCTAGGAATGTTTGCTTTTAAAACTGCATTATTGTCATTTTAAAGATAGAACTTGAAAGCATGGTGGAATTAAGGAGGAAGTAAGTTTAATTAGGTCTGACCAAATTTTAATCATCATCCTTGAGACAAATTACTTCCCGATAAAAATCAATTTGCTTAAAGAACTCTTGGGTGACTACATATTTTTGACTATTATTGTTTTCTTTATATTTAATGGTCAGTTTTAGGCTCTGGACAAAAATCTCAAAATTTACAACTGTAATTTTACAGGGAGACCTAATATTACAAGGTTTATCGTTCAGTTTGTGAGATTTAAGAGTTGTGGACAGTTTGAATTAGGTTTTGCTAGAAAAGCATCAGTGAAAAAAATAAAATGAAATGATTTTTTTAAAGAAAAAGTGACTTTCCTTCTTCCAATAAAACTTCTAAAAGTCAATACATATGACTTTGTTTTCAAAAACACACATTAAAAATGGCAGATATAGGGCCATTCAGACAAAGACTTAAAACAGAAGATAAAGGAAATTGGCTGAAATAGGAACATTTACCCAGTAAAACTGGCAATGAAATTGTCGTAGATCAGGTACAGGGAAAAAGTCTGTGCATCTAAGATTTTTACTGGAGGTGAGTGGGTAGGGAATTACTGGAGAGGGTCTCAGGAAAACAAGGACCGAGGAAAGCAGAATTAGGTAGAGGGAGTTGAAAGGCAAAGGTGTTGAAAGAGAGGCCTCAGAAAATCCCATGGGGAGTCTGGGATCTGGCACAACCTTTCAAAGTTACCCCAGTTTGAGGTCAGGGGGCCAGGCCCTTCTCCTGCTGTGTGAAGGAGTCATGAGGTTAGACTGCCCCATGGCAGGGTTTGGCTGGAGAAGACTGGAAGAGGGATTCAACCGAGAGGCATCAGCCCACAGGGCCACCAGCTAAGGGAATAAACAACTCAGTTTACACAGAGAACCTGGGCTGCACATCAGGACATCTGCAGTAGAGAATTTTATGTTACTAGAAAATGTTTGCAAAATCCTTCTGATTTTATTCAGGAAGCTCTAGTACACAAAATGCATATGATAAGAAAGGGGCATGTTGCTTCCTTTAAAAAATAGACAAAGAAAGAAGAAAAAGTACAGCATAGTGAAAAGCTGACCACAATGTCAGCTCCTTGAGATAAAGCACTGAGACTGTCCAGCCTGACACACATGAGTGTGCTCTAAACTTAATGGTTGACCTAATGAATGCATTAGTTATTCCTTGACTCCTTTAAAATCAACAGAAACAAATTTATATTAAAACAACAGGCACAGGACACCTGGGTGGCTCAATTGGTTAAGCAGAGGCTTTTGGCTCAGGCAATGATCCCAGGGTCCTGGGATCCAGTGCCACACAGGCTCTTTGCTCAGCGGGGAGCCTTCTTCTCCCTCTGCCTCTGCCTGCCACACTGCCTGCTTGTGCTCTCTCTCTGACAAATAAATAAAACAACAACAACAACAACAAACAGGAACAAATTCTCCTTTGGTCACTTGGTTGAAACTTTCTGGCCACCTTTCTGTAAGGAACTACTTCTTTTTCTCCATTAAAAGCAGCCCCATGGGGGCTCCCAGGTGGCTCAGTGGGTTAGGGCCTCTGCCTCAGGCTCAGGTCAGGAACCCAGTGTCCTGGGATTGAGCCCCCCGCCTCCCACCCCCCGCCCCTGGTCAGGCTTTCTGCTCAGCAGGGAGCCTGCTGCCCTTCCTCTCTCTCTCTGCCTGCCTCTCTGTCTACTTGTGATCTCTCTGTCAAATAAATAAATAAAATCTTAAAAAAAAAAAAAAGCCCCATGCCAGTGATGAACTTCAGCAGCCTTCTCAGAAAGGAAAGGGAAAAAAATCACATAAAGGGATAATTGTGGGTTTTCTTTAGGCTCCTGATAAAACTTCCCCAGTGCTCTGAGTCAGAGTTTGCTTTGAAACTGGGACTCAGCACCTTAGTAGCTCTGTGATCTAAAAAGCAAGATTCTCAGCTTTTCTCTGTATCTTGACTGCAAAAGTGGAATGTTACCACAGGCTTGTTGTGAGTCTTTAAACTCTTCTGCAGAACTAAAACAAACAAACAAACAAACATCGAAATTTCACTCATTATTATACTGAAGTGGGAAATTCTGTTTTACACGAAGCACAGAAATCTAGAAATCATAACGGACGGTTTATGGCATTTTTTTTAAACTTTGAAGAGAGCTTTAATTTATAAAACAAGTAAATATTTGCAACATTTAAAGGAAGGTGAATTTTAAATATGTCAAAGCATTTTGTGAAATACTGAGGATAAGGCCAAGAACCCAATTTTTAAAAAATGGGGAAAAAACAATTGTAGTTCTAAAATAAGAACAAACCAAAAAACAAAATGTAAGTAATATATAACCACATGGAAACAATGTTCAATAAAATGTGTAATAAGAAATTAAAGTTGGAGGGGCGCTGGGTGGCTCAGTTAAATTAAGCCTCTGCCTTCGGCTCAGGTTATGATCTCAGGGTCCTGGGTTCGAGTCCCGCATCGGGCTCTCTGCTCAGCAAGGAGTCTGCTTCCTCATCTCTCTCTGCCTGCCTCTCTGTCTACTTGTGATTACTCTTTCTCTGTGTCAAATAAATAAATAAAATCTTTATAAAAATGGAAATAACACTGGAAACAACTTCCCACTTTTCAAAAAGCAAAACCTAAAAAAAGGAAAAAAAGAAGTTATAGAATATACTGTCAGTGAAAGTCCAGAGGTTCTGATTCATGGTTGGTGTGTGAACTGGTGTGATCTCCTTGGAGAATAATTTAGAAATAGGTATTAAATAAAAAATAAACATACCTTTTGACCCAGTAATTTATAATAAGTTACTATTCATTGAATGATTAATTTATGTTCTGAGAACAATAAGAAAGATAATGTATATACTGTTGCAGAGAGTCCAAGATAATTTGTAGCATGAAAAATAAAAGCAAGTTTGAAAGGCTGTAAGTAGGCTCCGAGTTCTGTAAATAATTATATAAGACTGCATGACTATATTTGTATGCAAACTGTATAGAGAAGAAAAAAAAAATAGAGGTTTATCTGCAAATGTTTGTCTCTGGAAGTGGAGATGGGGGATTTGGAATGAGTAAAAGACGTACTTTTTCACTGTGTACAGTTTTTACAGCTTGATTTGTAAACTATGTGGATTGTTTTAAATTAAAATACAATTAAAATGAAAATTTTACAGGAGGCACTTAGTCTACCTCATTTTATGTTATACCAATGTTACCTGGAGCTCTAATCGGCACATAGAAAACATTTGATATTGTTGAATGAATCTATGTATAAATATCACACGGGGAATTTAGGATACCCACTATATATCTCCAGCCCAGGTTCTTCTCTTGAGTTCTAGAAAAACATTTGTTTCTGGAACCTCTACCCAAGGGCATGATAGATACTTCATACTCAGCACATTCAAAACTTGGTTCATAGTCACCACTATATCTCCTTCTGAACTCTATCTTAATCGTATTACTGTCCACTGAAAACACAACCCAAGGGACACCTGGGTAGCTCAGTGGGTTAAGCATCTGCCTTTGGCTCAGGTCATGATCCCAGGGTCCTGGGAGCAAACCCTGCATCAGGCTTCCTGCTGAGCAGGGAGTCTGCTTCTCCTTCTCCCTCTATGTGTGTGCTCTCTCTCTTTCTCTCTTAAATAAGTAAATAAATAAATCTTTTAAAAAATAAGAAAAAGAAAAAGAAAAACACAATCAGAGATTTTGTCCCTTTCTTTTTACCACTGAGATTATTGACATTAATCTAGTTCACTTGACCTACTGTAACAAAATCTTGCCTCTCTGCTTTGTAATATTGATGCAAACAGCTAGAAGGAGATTTCTGAAATACAATTATCAGCATTTACCTCCTGAGTTTAACATTGTTTACCAATCTCCCTTTACCTGGAGGATAAAGTCTCAATTGTTGTATATGTTGTGACGTTTAACGTTCTTCCTGACTGTGCAGCCTCATCTGTAGGTACTCCTGAACTGAACTACTTTTATTACACTTGTGACATGTTATTTCATGCCTCTGTGCTTTTGGATACTCTTCCTTCTGTTAAATTGTCCTCTTCCTGCTTTTTTGCCCAGAAAACACCCTTTTGTATCTTCATATACAGCATAGGAGTCATGTCCTTTGAGAAACCATTAGACCAGATCGTCTCATATTCCCAAATAGGCTTCTATTCCTACACTTACAAAACAAATGCATTGTTTCTCTTGCATTATAGTCTCTGCACTAGATTACTATGCAGGGGTTTGACAAACAAATACTAATAAGCTGAAAAAAATTAGGGATATTGCTCTAGGTGAACATCTGGTGGGAAAAATGAGAACTGATAGCATAAGAAACATGATTTCATTTAAGGAAGAGAACCAAAATTTATTTATTACCTGTTATGTGCAAGTTATGATTTTTCTAAACCCCTCCCAAATTTTTAATAGTCTCTTTTATTAAACTCTCCTGAAATTATCCCTTTTGATAGAGCTGTCTATTTTCTGTCAGGACCCTGACTAATGTTCAGTCTCATAACTGAGTTCATATCCATAGTAATTATTAAGCTGTGTTAAATTACTCTTGTGTCTTTATTAACAGTTCTTTGTTAAAAATTGTGTACCCTTAATTATTTTGTGTGAGAGACTTTGTAAGAATAAGATAATCCACACTTCTCTGAGGACAATTTTGTGAAATGTTGTTGCTCTTATACTCTGGCATATAGGGTATATCTTACGGAGAAAACACCACCTTTCCCCTCATGTTTTGTAGTCCCTGTCCTTTGTCTGTTTTTAGCCTATCTCTGCCCCATCAATAAATTCTTATCTTTCTGTATATATAAGCATACAATTCATTATCCATCAGTTTATTCACTTAAAAGACATTTCCCCTAACTTACATTGTTTGCTATACAGATGGAGATCCCTCCTTTATCAGAATTCTAAATTCCCCTTGTGTAAGTCCAATATCAAAAAATTCTGAAGAGAATTCGTTCAAACATAACAATTCTTCTCATGACTGAAAACTGCTAATATTTGATGAGAATTATTGATGTAGAAGTGGAGAAGGAAAATTTCCCCTCATGTGGATTAGTAGTCAAATTATAATTACACAACCAGCTTTAACCAATGAGCCTTCCTTGCTTCTGGAAGCTGTAGGTAAGAATAACTGTTTGATTTTGTGACTAATTTGGTTGGTAATGTGGAAATGTATAAAAAAAATGCAAAATAACCTTTAAGTTAATAAAAATAGTATTAAGGAAGAGGAAGATTCTTTTTTTTTTTTTTTAAAGATTTTATTTATTTATTTGACAGAGAGAAATCACAAGTAGACGGAAAGGCAGGCAGAGAGAGAGAGACAGGGAAGCAGGCTCCCTGCTGAGCAGAGAGCCCGATGCGGGACTCGATCCCAGGACCCTGAGATCATGACCTGAGCCGAAGGCAGTGGCTTAACCCACTGAGCCACCCAGGCACCCCAGAAGAGGAAGAATTCTATGCAATGAAAAAACTGATGAGATTTTTTCTTTAGTGGAAGGAAATATCAATTGAGCACTTTATTCCAGATACTGTTCAATATTTTCATGTAGTATTACATTTAATCTCTACAACAATGTTCTTTAAAAGTATTACTGTTTTTCTTGTTGGAGAAATTATGCCTCTGAGAGATTTTCAATCTTGTTAAAGGAAACATGACTGTACAGAGCACGTCAATACTTGAATCTCAAATGCTAAGTTTATTCATTATAATCACATTACCGGCTGCTCTAAAAACTCCCAAATCCTAATGGTTTTTGTTTCTTCTTGAAAGAATGGGATATGTCTTTTCATCTTTCCATCTAGCTATTTAAACTAGCTAGCTATCCTTATACTTATAGATATGTATGGAAAAGTGTCTGAAATGACATTTACCTATTTGTTAATCATGGTTAGTTCTGATAGTGGGATTCCAGTGACTTTTAAAATACTGCACTTTAGTCAGTGTTGATCCTTAAAGAAATGAGCATGTGATATTTTTGCAATGCTATTCCAAAGTAATTAAAGAATATGGGGCCTCGGTAAGTGTTCAGAAGATCCCATGCCTCATTTAATGTCGGATCATGTATCTGTCTGCTGTTTTGTTTTGTTTTGTTTTGTTTTGTTTTGTTTTGTTTTGTTTTATTGAGGTGTAATTGACATACAACATTGCATTGTCCAAGGTGTACAATGTAGTGATTTATTACATGTATATATTACAAAATTATTAGCACAGTAAAGTTGGTTAATATCAAGCCTCACATAGTGATATTTTTTCTTGTGATGAGAAGTTTTAAGATTTACTTTCCTAGCAACTTGCAAATATGCAATACAATATGTTAAATCACCATGCTGTAATTACATCCCCAGAGCATATTTATCTTATAGCTTTAAGTTCTTACTCTTTGATCATCTTTACCCATTTTCCCTGCTCCACGCCCTACCTCTGGCAACCATCAGTCTGTCCTCTGTATCTGTGAATTTGTTTTTTTTGTTTTGTTTTCTTTGTTTAGATTTTACACTTAAGTGAGATTATGCAGTATTTGCCTTTATCTGTCTAATTCATTTCACTAGCGTAATGCTCTCAGGGCCCATTCATGTTGTCATAAATGACAGGATTTTCTGTTTTATGGCTGAATAATATTTTAGAGAAAGTGTATGTGTATCTACCACATTTTCTTTATCCATTCATCTGCTGATGGATACTTACACGTTCCCATGTCCTGGCTACTGTAAATAATGTTGCAGTGAACATGGAGATCTCAATATCTTTATGAGATAGTGATTTTGTTTTCCTCTGGTTATATACTCAGACATGGATCATATGGTATTTCTATTTTTGAGGAAACTGTACTGTTTTCTATAGTGGCTGTCCCAGTTCGCATCTTTACCAATTATACACAAGGGTTCCCTTTTCTCCATATTTTGCCAACAATTGTTATATCTTGCATTTTTAAATTTTTTTAGGTTTTATTTATTTATTTGACAGAGAGAGAAAATGAAAGAGAGAGAGAGACAGACAGACAGACAGAACAAGCAGAGGGAAAAGCAGAGAGGGAGAAGTAGGCTCTCGCTGAGGAGGGATTCCAATGCAGGGCTTGTTCCCAGGACCCTGGGATCATGACTAGAGCTGAAGGCAGATGCTTAACAGACTGAGCCAGCCAGGCAAGCCTATCTTGTATTTTTGATAATAGTCCTTCTATAGATGTAAGATGTTATCTCAAGATGATTTTGATTTGCACTTCCCTGATTAGTGATGTTGAGTACCTTCCATATGCCATTTGACCATTTTATGTCTTCTTTGGAAAAATGCCTATTCAGTTCCTCTACCCGTTTTGTAATCAGGTTTCTTGTTATTCTCATTGTTGTTATTGAGTTGCATGAGTTATTTATATATTTGAGGCTTTAACTCCTTATCAGATATGTGATTTGTGAATAGTTTCTCCAATTCAGTACTTTTCATTTGTTAATGGTTTCTTTTGCAGCTTTTTAGCTTGATGTAGTCCTACTTGTTTATTTTTTTTTTCTTTTGTTGCCTTTGCTTTTGGTGTCCAGTGCAAAAAAAAAAAAAAAAAAAATGATCACCAAGACTGATGCCAAGGATTTTTTTCTCCTATGTTTTCTCCTACTAGTTTTATAGTTTAGGTCTTACATTCAAGTCTTTAATCCATCTTGAGTTGATCTTTGAGTTGCTGTAAATTGGTAATCCGGTTACATTCTTTTGCATGTGGCTGTCAAATCCTGATTGTTTGACACCTATATATATATATACATATATGTATTTTTGATAATAGTCCTTCTATAGATGTAAGATGTTATCTCAAGATGATTTTGATTTGCACTTCCCTGATTAGTGATGTTGAGTACCTTCAACATCATATATATACATATATGTATATATATATATATATATATATATATATATATATATAGTCTTGCTCATACTATAAGTGCAATTGAGATGGGGTTAAGAAAGGAGCATCCATTTCATACAGTCATACAGTCATTTCATATAATCATACAAGAAGCCAAAACTCTGCTATATTAAACACATGGTGACAAGGTCACCCAGGACATTAACTTCAGCTGCCAAAAGGATGCAAGAGAGAGAGAAGGATCACCTGGGAAATTTTATGGGCCAGCCCTGGCTGTGTTGCATGTCAAACCTACACACATTACCATGGCTTGAATTCAATCATATTTCACATCTAAATAAAAGAAGGCCTAATAAATGAGTCTAAGTATGTGACCAATAGAAAAGGGAAATGAACAACTAACCAGCCCTAGCCATAAAAAGTTGGGAACCCTTTACTAAAATTAAATCATAATAGCCTTTCATCAATTACCAACTTTCCCAGTAAACCATCAATTACATTAATGTGTAATCCCAATATTTCATGTCTAGATCTGGGCTACATCTGTAGGAATAACACTGGGCTAGATCTGTAGGACTATACCTGAGTTTAGGTCTTTGAGATTCTCCATGGCTGCTTTGTTTTTTAGGGGACAGCCTGACTTATGAGTCTGCTACGTATCACGTTAACTTCCTAAGAAATGCAGTGATGACTAGCGTCATTGCCAAGTTTGTCCATTACTTTTCAATTAAGTTTATGATAAATCTAGCTAGAAAAAACTGACTTATTTCTACTCCTTGACCCTAAGCCTAAGAATATAATTCTGCTTAAGTATTAAAAAGTTCATTCTCCTCACTTAATTCAGCAACTTATTAGAATGAATATATTGGATGAAAACATCCTAATTGCTGCATTTTTTCTATAGATCAGTGTCCATCATGAAAATAGGATCACTGTTTAAAAAAATTAATTAACAAATATTCAAGCATTCAGATTCATGAATTGGGCTTAGGACCTGAAAATGGATCAAGAATTAAAGAGGATTTAAGGAACTTGATCCAAAATTTCTGGGCTAAGCTTCTATAGCATCTTTGGGTTATCTCACTTTTTTCCAGTATGTAATAACTCACCAGGGTAGATATGGTTTGACATCTGCTTGGTTAACCCCAGAATTAAATGAGTTTTCTCTTAAAGTCATAGTTTTCTAGTAGAAGATAATAATGAATCAACAGTAAGAAAACAAGCTAACCATTGTATTTAGTTCCCTAATCCTCAGAAAACAAATTCATAATTATTTTCACAATTTTCTCCTCTTAAATGAGTTTATGGGAAGGGTTATTTTACATTAGCTTGCTGTGGTCTATGTAGGTAGAAATACTTATTTCAAAGTACATTTCACTGAAAGTAAAATGTAAAAAAAAAAAAATGTTCAGATCTTTAACATCTGGAAATCTGCTTTGAAGAATAAAAAATACAATAGGCAAGTTACAACAACTACAGGAATATCAGTTATTGAACATCAAATATGTGTGCAAATTTTACATGGTTTATTTCATCCTAGAGGAGCAGAAAATGCTTCATTATGGACAGAAATTATTTCATAAAAGAACATTCATCACTTATATAATACAAGCCCTTTCAGAGCAGACCAGGCACACTGTTACTGATGACTCAAAGGCAACTTTTGAAAGGACTAAAACTGAAGGTTATTTTTGCCTTTCTCATTTTCTAAGACTTTGCAAAAGCACAGAAAAGTTTTAGCCATTATTTTCCCCTATTATGTGTGTGGAAATTTAGTCAGAAAGCTAATGATTTCATCTGTCATATGAATTTCAGAGTCTTTAAATAATATTAATAAAATGATGACATCTTCAGATTGTGCTTTTTGCAGTGATCAAGAAGTAGTAGAGGCCTTGGCTCATTTTGAATGGACCTAAGAGGTAATTAGGTAATTAAACAGCTTTTATAACTATCAGAAGTAGAGCTCAACAAACTATGGCCCATGAGCCAAACTGCACCACCTACATATATATATATATATATATATATATATATACCACAAACTAACAATGATTTTTTTTACATTTTTTTATTTTAAAAAATCAGAATATTTTATGATACATAATAAATATATGATATTCAGGCCACCTGGGTAGCACAGTCAGTTAAGTGTCTGCTTATGCTCAGGTCATGATCCCAGGGTACTGGCATTGAACCCTGGTTCTGGCTCCCTGCTCAGCAGGGAGTCTGCTTCTCCCACTGCACCTTCTCACCCCTAAGCCTGTTTTCTCTCTCTCCTTCCCTCTCTCATATAAATAAATAAAATCTTAAAAAAAGAAGTATATGAAATTCCAATTCTAGTGGCCATAAATAAAGCTTTATCAAAATACAGCTACATTCATTCATTTACATATTTTCTGTGACTGCTTTTGTACAAGAATAGCAGAGTTGAATAGTTGTGTCAGACACTGTTTTGTGGGCAAAACTAAATATTTTAGACTTTGCCCACAAAGTCTAAAATATTTACTGTTTGATCCTTTCTAAAAGAAGCTCTCTGATTTCTCATCTAAAGCCAAATGGAAATTAGAGCATTTCCACTCAGAAAAATAGGGTTTAGTATGGTAATGGAAATATGTGCTGTAGGACCAGTGTAATGTGCATGACACTATAGCCCCCTGGTGAGATGATTAAGAATGAATTTGCATTTTACATCAACCTTCCTGGCTGAGTCACAACATTAACCTGGTAATTAATTCCTCACATCTTCAACTTTAGAATGCCCAGAGAAAAACATGGAAAGGAAATAAAATCATGTAGATTCAATCTGAAATGATTTATAGAAAAAAATACAAGCATCAGATTATCTAATAATATTAAAAAGTCAACACATTTCAAGGGGCTACCTTTTGCTTCAGTTTATGAAAAAAATGCTGATTTGGCTCAAAGGATATTTGTCTTCTGACAGCAACAATTTGAAACCCTTTTTTGGGCTAATGTGTAGCATATTGCATATGAGAAATGTTTATGGATTTTATAACCTAGTGTCTATTATTAAGCAAATCAAATGAGATAACACAAATATATAGGCATCTGAACAAACTGCAAAGAACATTATTTCTGTGGTTCTATGACGTGACTTAAATATCTTCATCCATCATTGAAACCTGTAGACTTCCAGTATTAATTTAGGCTTGCTGACAGTTGTGTGGGAGGAATGGTGTCAAAAATACAGCCATATACTTTGCACCCCTTAGTTAAATGTCACTCACAGTTTCCTACACGAGCCTTTTATTGACTGAGATTTCACCTCAGAGGTGAAGATTGGCAGCCCAGAATGCCTGGTTGTTTTCGATTGGTTATTTGTTTGATGCAAAGTCAAATAAATGCTTAAGTCAATCAAGAGATTTCCAATTGCTTTTGAATTTGCAGGGTGCAAATAAAGCTTTGCCTTTGAAAGGACAGCAGATTTAACTGCATATTACAAGACATTCATCTATGTCATTAGAACCTCCATTTTTCAAATCATTCTTATGTAGAAAATAAAGTATAAAAAAAAGAAAGAAAGAAAGAAAGAAAGAAAGAAAGAAAGAAAGAAAGAAAAGAAAAGAAAAGTGAATCCTGCCCAGTATTCTGACATTTTCTCCCCCACTCAGGGATTTAGAACAGGATTGTTGCCATTAGCTAATAATATGAATTGATGTATCAGGATATTTTTAGGGAGGAAAAACTTTTAAAAAAGTAAGATACTATATCTACCTTAAAAAAGCTACAGGCAAAAGATGTTAAGTTTTGTGACAATCTGGGAAGTGGCTTTTAAATAACTGTCTTCTGTTTAATAAGTGACTTTTAAATAAGTGACTCCTATTTAAATAAGTGACTCCTAGAAGTTCTAACTCTTCTCACTTTCTGTTGTATATTCTGGAAATTACAGGTACAGGTAAATTGTCTCCAAATAACATTGTTTATCATATGAGTACCCATGGTGGCCGCAAACAAATGACCCATACTTCCATTTTAAGTATAAACTATCTAAAAAATGTACATGTTAAAGTATAAAAATAAGGTTCTGAAAAAGTTGCTTTGTATTTTTTAACTTCTCACCATCAAACAGTGGTATGGATACCATGGGAACCTACTGTAAAATATCTTTTGAATAATGCATTCAGAATGGATACATTCAGAAATATAACATTATTCAGTAGTAGTTTATTATTTTGTTGAGTTATGAACTGCATTCACAGGTTTAAAAAAAAAAAACAAAAAAATCCAACTTGGTAAGTGATCCCAGCTAAAGTACGAAAGTCTAGATAAAACTTCTCTCTCTCTGTTACTTAACCAGGCAGGCAGAGCAATGTTGAAATGGTTGATGGTAACTATAAGAAGGGAAGCTACTAGGACTAATAAAAGCATCAACTAACCCATTATTAAGAGCTTACTTTGTGCTTGATCCTGTTCTACGTAAATGCTATTAACATCCCTAACATAAGTACTATGAATAACCTCATTTTATAGAGGAGGACATAGATATTTAGAAAAGCTAAGGAGTGTTGTCAAGATTACACACTTGTAAATGGTGTGGAGATGAAGAATGATATGATCTGGCTACTCCAACATCTTACATAAAAAAGTTATTAATACATACTCTTCATAGGTTTGAATACTCAAATATTTTGCATGCATTATGGTAAAAGCACTCAACACACTAAAATTTGACTTACAGTAATACATTTATTGACAGAAGATCTATCAGAACAAAACAAGTCTCTGATTTATTGTGCATATTTGTCATTAACATTTTGAATTTCCACAGTATGACTGGATTAAGATGTTGGAACCAGAGGGAATGATAAGAGTCCCAACTCCACCTCTTACCAGCTTTGGGATGTTAATTTCTCTGAATTGGTTTCCCCTCTATCAATTAAGTCTGATGAAAACATGCACATCACATTCTTATGAGAATTAAAGAAGAAATGTAATTAAAATGATCTTTATAAAATGTAAAGTGCATATAGTTATAAGTTACAGATAAAAAATATCACACACATAATATTATATAATAGGAAACATTATACTATCAACAAAGGCATGGTTTTATTCATGCACATATCAGTTCTTACTTTACTTTGCTATTTCTTATTATAGAATCAGGTCCTAGAAACAGAAAAGAAAAAAAAAGTATTTTAGTCTCACTAGATATTGAAGACCAGTTAATTAGCATTACTTGGCTGCATTCTGTTTTGTTGAAGTTTTATCACAAACTCTTTCCATTGTTGTTGGGCATTCCAGAGGCCGTTTCTGTGGGTGACAGTTTCACCTGGAGTTGTAAATACACAAGATGATTTATTTAAATGCATATACTGTGAATAACAGGAACACTTGGTGTCTTGGTTGTTTCCCCAGTGAAAAAAGAAAACACTATTTAGTCCATAAATAGAAACTGGATGTTTATTTATTATCCAGATGCTACAATCAATAGAAGGTTTGGGTGGGATCCTTGTTAGTGGCTGGTGCTACCCCGGCAAGTAATTGCCAGTCTTGCCTTTCTCTACAATTGTGAAGACATTTTTATAAGCTATAGGTTGACGATCCATGACGTGCTTACTGAAGGCAAGATTCAATAAGCGGATCTTACTGTTTGAGTGGATCTTCACTGTTAGTTCAGTTAAGGCATAAATATATATAGAAACAATAATTAGCACCATCCATCCACAGCTAAAATATCTGCTTTTGTACAGAAGTTCTAAATCACTTAGGAAATGGATTAAGGAAGATGAAGAGTAAGAGGAGGATAAAAGAATGATTCATTTTCTCATACACTTGGTCATCTGGGTGTATCTGCTTTCCTTATATCTTCATTTATTCCTCTAAATGTGGACCTGTATGTTCTCTTATAAACAATATATCTTGCTGGTAAGCTTTTATTTATTTATTTATTTTTAGATTTTATTTATTTATTTGACAGAGAGAAATCACAAGTAGGCAGAGAGGCAGGCAGAGAGAGAGAGAGAGGAGGAAGCAGGCTCCCTGCTGAGCAGAGAGCCCGATGCGGGACTCGATTCCAGGACCCTGAGATCATGACCTGAGCCGAAGGCAGCGGCTTAACCACTGAGCCACCCAGGTGCCCAATAAGCTTTTAAAATCAACCTTGACAAAACAGAAGTGAGAGAGAGCACAAATTTATAAAGATTTTTTTTTTAAAGTAATCTCTACACCCAATGTGGGGCTTGAACTTATAACCTAGAGATCAAGAGTTGCATGCTCTACCAACTAAACCAGTCAGGCACCACAAGAGAGGGTACAAATTTAAAGAAACTTTTAAAAATGTGTCCTTGGAAAGAGTAAAGTTGTGCCGTACAGTGGCCTATGGGGAAGGGAACTGATGGTAGCTGCTGCTTGGAGTAAGAAATTAAATATAGTTTTGGGAAGAACTGTTAAGTTCTACTCTAATCTGTCTTTCATATTGCTTTGGATGATCATTTCCTGGTTCAAGAACTCAGTATGCCTTTTATCTTAAGAGGAACTTTAAATGCAAAAAGATGAGCATCTACCTAATTTTGATTATTGGATAGGAACAAAAAATAAGCATATAATGTTATAGCCAAATTATCATTTAAATATGAGGGCATGAACTCCCAGAAATAGCACTGCAATGGTTTCCAAGGGCTGGGAGTAGGGGACGGGCAGAGGTTAGTCAAATTGCATAAACTCCCAGCTATAAAATAAATAAGTTCTGGACACCTAGTGTACAGCTTGGTTACTATAGTTAATGGTACTGTATTATTTACTTAAAAATTGTTAAGAGTGTAAATCTTACATGTTATTATCACACACACACACACACATACACACACAAGTAATTATGTGAGAAGATGGAGGTGTTAATTAATCTTATTGTGCTAATCATTTTGAAATATGTATATGTATCAACACATCATACTATATACCTTAAACTTATATATGTTATATGTCAACAATATCAATAAAGCTACCAAAAAAAAAAGGTGAATAAATATGAGAGAAATAACCTGACTGGTACATCCTTGGTCACATGCCCACTGATGAGAGGCAAAGATGGCAGTCTATTGCAACATGAAAATGATAGCAAAAGTATATAATCTTCCAGACCTAGTATAAACCCCAAATATAGCATTACATGGATAGCAGCCAGAATTCAAGAGAAAAACTCAGCAATTGGGTCCAGAAATTTTAGATCCTTCCCCTCTAAGGAAGTAATTTTAAATAGAAAAATAAAGTTAAGCAAAATCTGAATAATATAAAGTATTAACTTGGTAAAAAATATGCATTGTACAAATACTTTAAAGCAATACAAATAAAATATATTCTGCATGAATGGAAATTTATTCCATGTTCTTGGGTGATACAACACATTATAAATTTTTTAGTTCCTCCCAGATTAATCTATACATTTAATAAAATTGTGGAAATAAACCTACCAGATGAGAGCAGACAAAGACTATTTTTTCAGAGTTTGGTCTATAAGGGAGTCAGCCACCATCACTGACTGTATCTTGTCAGAAACTCAAAGCAGGCAGAAGGGTGGGAAAGATTTAGTATGAAAAAAAGGGAAGAGTTTTTTTTTTTAGATTAGAGGTTGGTGGTATGAGAAAACTGTAGACAGGCTAAATGGAAGTATGGTATCCTTTGTGATTGGTTAAGGTTGCATATTCGGCTTTCTCTGGTTGGTCCTGGTAGAAGTGGGGACAAAAATTAGGACAGTTATCTGCTATTGGTCAAGTCCAGGCTGTCTGGGGCCAGTTGTTACAGGCTTTATTGTTTGCTTTCTTTGATTGTTTAGTAGTGATAGCAGTTTTACTGCCCCCAAGTCTAACCTGTACATAACGGACTGACTTCTTGGGCTAATTGCTCTAGATAAGAGGTTGATTTCCTGCACTGCTTACTACAGATTATGGGTCAGAATAATATTTTTATGTGTGATCTGAATATTGTATACTCAGTCTTTCATAGTCAAAATCAATGACTAGTGAGCTTTAGGAGAGATCTTAACAAATTTATTTAAGAATTTGTATTGAGAGATAAAAATTTGTATTGAAGAAAAAAAATTTGTATTAAAGAAATAAAGACCGTGGAGAAATAATTTAACTTCAAAAATGAATAAAGAGGAATGAATGACTTATGTTAAAATACAAGCCCAAATTCATATTCATAAAAATAATGTGTAATTAATTAATCATTATATACCACACCCAAAACTAATGATGTCAGTTAATGGAACTTAATAAAAAAATGAAACTTTTGCTATAAAATATAATATTTTAATGACATAGTATGACTTAAAATTACATATGGAATAGAATAGTTATTTTAAGAAGATTTCCATATATGTTTGGGAAATACTCCATGATTAAAATGGCATCATAAAAAATTGGTAAAGGACAAACTATTTAACAGATGGCATCAGGAAAATATCTTCATTAAAGAGAAAATAAAACTGCCCTCTTACTATGAGCATAGAAATGTCAAAGATAAATGTACCAGTAATAGATAACCACAAAAGAAAATATCCTTTTAAGTAAAACTATGAGTAGAAGTTATAAAGATAACACCAAAATTAAATCTTCTTAGTGAAGCAAAAAAGAACAACTTAAGTACAAATTTAAGAGGAGATGCTTGCACTTCTAATTTAAAAAATAATAATGGATAAAAATCTAAAATTTGCCAGGTTATCAAAAAAGGAAATGACAAGACTAATTTTGAAAAAATGAGCAAGGAATATGCAGAGGTAATTTATAGATTTAAAAAACCTAAAGGCAAGGAAGAATGCCAATAAATGCTTAGTTTCATCAAACAAAAACGAAGCTAAAACAAGATATTCCTCTCACCTAGCAACTTGGCAAAGATGGGAAGGTGCCAAATGTTGGTGGGTGTGTTGGCACTGTTAGGTACTCCTGATGTGAGAGTAGACTGGTGCAGCCATTCTGAAGAGCAATCTGGTAGTGCTTAGTCAAAATTGGTGGGTAAGTTGGTAGGTAGATACCTTTGATGCACCAATCTCCTATGTAGGAATATACCCCAAGGAAATATTTGCATAACAACACAGTCATATGAGGATGTTGCTCAGGGTATTGTTTACATAGCCAGGAATTGGAGATGATATAGTTAGCCATCACTCAGGGAATGACAAAACATAGTAAGTATTCACTCTGGAATACTACACATAATAAATGTGTACACAGCAATGTGGAGAAAGCATAGTGCTGGGTTAAATAAAAATAGGATGAATTTATAGAAAACACACAACTATAAAATGCATTTTATAAGAACATAGATAAGTCAAGCACACTAACCGCATAAGAACAGTGGGATATGGGAAAGGATAAGAGTAGAGATGAGTTAAAAATAAATGAACAAATTAATAAACAGAAAGAGAGGGACCTAATGTAAGCCAATGATGAGAGTGTTTTATTAACTAAGAATCTGTAGTAACTCAGATTTACACACTTGAGGACCATAAGTAAGTGCATATAAACTCAAAGTATTTATTCTGCCTTATCCTAGCAAGTAACAAATAAGCCACCGACTCCAAGCAGAGAAGGGTGTGGTCAGAGTATGGGTGCTAGCAATGTCATTATCAGGAGCTCTGAAGACTACATAAGAAGCACAATACCAGAGCCTATACAAGAGAAACTTAGAGGGGTGCCTGGGTGGCTTTATGGGTTAAGTGTCTGTTCAGCTCAAGTCATAATCTCAGGGTCCCAGGACTGAGCCCCAAGTCAGGGGCCTTGCTCAATGGATAGTCAGCTTCTCCCTCTCCATCTGCCCCTCCTCACTGCTCATGCTTTCTCTCTTCTTCCCTTTCTCTCAAATAAATCTTTAAAAAAAAGGCAGAGGAGGGAGAGAGAAAGAGAGAGAAAGAGAGAGAAGTAGGGAGTTACTATCATACATAATGCTGTAGGAATGTGATGGAAAGGCACATCTTTTTCTGAAAGCAAAGATAAAGACAAACCAGTATAAAGGAGGCACAGATTATCTTACCTGATCAACTTCAGCCATCATCCAAACTGATAACCTATGGATGGATAAGCAGAGGGGTCCCAGGCTATTCAGATGTTCTCTCTAATCTTCCAGCTTGTGACTCACCTTGGTTAATCTGGTGACACTGAGCAATATTATCAATCATAGCCCTTAGATTTAGATCCTTGCAGGAACTGACAGATTTTATATAGAATATATTTTTTAAATTTTCTAGAAATTTAGGAGAAATAAGATTCACTTCTAAGCATTTTAGAACTGTGATGTAGATTTTGCACTTTTGCACCTGCTTCATTTCAATATTGTCTGTCAACAAATGCATCCCAAACTAGTCTTTAATTCCCTCATTGTCTATTAATGGTTTGGACCTGATACTCTGCTGGGTACTAAGAATAAGACTTTGAAAAGTGTGTGGTTGCTTTCCTTGAAGAACTCACAGATATAAATATTATATGCACAAAAATTAGAGCCAAATTGTACATAGAAGAAAACAAACAAACAGGGAAATCTTGGTAGCAGGCGAGGTGAAGGGACTAGGTAGAGAGAATAGCACATGCAGTAACAGAAGTTTGAAAGAGTTTGGCTTGTTTATGGAATGTTGAGAGTATTTTCCAGCAAGAGGGATCTGTATTTAAGCGGGATCTGAAAAGGGGTATGGTTAGTGCAGTTAAGTTGGCTATAAATGGTTTTCATGGATGCCATCATCATGGATCTAAACCTAACTAGAAAAAAATGGAAGACATGTTTTGGGTTTCAAGCAGAGAATGACATGATCTGCTTTACATTTTAAGCAGTAACTCTGGCAAGGAACCCTTTCTAGGCTGAGAAGTAGGCTATAGTATAAATATGGGCAGAGGGCCAAAGAATAAGTGCATTTCATCTCTTGAGATCAAGAACATGCTCTTATTCTCCTGCTAACCTGTAGTACTCATTCCTTTAAAAGTGTGTATTTTGAAATCAACTCATATCTCATAGACATAACCCAAATCCTAAATATTTACCAAAACACTCTACCACCATAGGAGGTTTTTTCCTGTGCTCAAAAATTATATATATATAATTATATATATATAAAATAGGGCTTGTTTCTGCTACTGCTTATTTATTTGATATTTTTGTATTGGCTTTGACGTTTACTCAGTAATTAAGTTCCTGTGTTTGTTTTACAAAACCATTTTAGCCTAAGTATGGCAAGGAAAAATTCAGAGGCCTGTGGCTATCTGGCAAATGGTTTTATTCTTTTTTTAATTTCTACACTTTTGTATAAAAAATAAAAAGAACCAGAAAGAGGGAAAGGGTCCTCAAAGAGAATGATGGTTCATCTTGGATGTGCAAAATCTGACAAAGTATATTGAAGTAGAAAAATGAAGATGTTAGTTGTTATGTAGGTTAATATTGCAGTAGGCTTAAAACTCCTGGAAAGTTTCTTTGTTATGTAGATGAACTTCTATACACAGGTTTTTTTTTTTTTCTTTTTAAGAAGAATGAATAATATTATTACTTCTGTGTCTACAGACTGTCCTAGCTGTAGCTAGCTTATTTAGATGTAAACCCCGACTTTTTTTTGGCCACGAGTCTGCCCACTTTTTCTTTTTTTTTTTTTTTTTTTTAGAATAGTTTGGGATGAGAAAAAAAAATGTCACCAATAAGAAAAAATAAATATATACTTATGGACCCTGATCCAGGAACTTCTGGTGCTATTTATTTGGCTTTTTAATATGCCAGTATTATTAGATGATAATAATATAATAGGATAGGTTATGTTACAAAATACTAATCATTTATGCTACTTTTAAAAAATGAAGTAAATTTATTTTCTAAATGTTGGAAAATTAGGATGCTTGGTGGATCAGTGTGCTAAGCATCTGATTCTTGATTTCAGTTCAGGTCATGATTTCAGCTCAGGTCCTGAGGGAGAGTCTGCTGTTGGGCTCTGTGCTCAGTCGGGGAGCCTGTTTTTGTCTCTCTCTCTCCCTCTGCCTCCCTACCCTCTTCCCTTTCACTGAAATAAATAAATCTAAAAAAGAAAAGAAAAGAAAAGAAATGTTGGGAAATTCATAATGTAAAAACTTTATCAATTTATTCCTTCCTCTTTTGCAACATGTTTTGTATAAATCATGCCTGTCTTGGTTTTATGTATTCATGTATCTTGCAAAGTAGATTTTATTTCACTTAGCAATATCTTCATTTCCTCACATTGTAAAAAAATATCTTAACAGCATATTTATATGGATGCATATTATTCTATAACAATGGATGCTCTCATTTGAAAGACTTTATAGCATAGAGTTTATGAACCTGAGTTCCAGAGGCAGGTAAGTGAGCTTTCATCACCACTATTGACATGTGAATTTGAAAAAATTCCTTAACCTCTTTCACAGTTTCAGTTTCTACATATGAAAACTAGGGATAAAAACAATACCTACTCCATAGGGTTGTTCTTATAATTATATGGTTTTATATTTGTAGAGCAATTTGAACAAGATCTGGATATGATACATACTATATTCTACATATCATTATTATATTTTAAATCCCATATTTGGATTTTTTCCAACTTTATGGACTTTTGAATAACAATATGCTTAACAAATTTGAATATAAATCTCTCAAAGAATGTCACAGCCAAACGATATGTCATTCTGATATATACTGAGAAATCTCCTTGCAGAAAAGTTACAAAATTTACCCTACCATCTGTCAGCATGGCAGAGACAGCTAGCTAAACATTAAGATGCCTCATAATTATGTAGAATATATTTTATTGGTAGAAAAATTAGATATTTGTTTTATTCAATCTATATTCTCCTTTTAAAAATTGCCTCGTTATATATTTCCTATTTGAATTTTTCTTTTAGACATTGTTTTAATAATCTATAGATGATATTTAATTTATTTATTACAAAAATCATCCAGGGTTTTTATTTATTTATATTTGAATGTCATGATTAGAAATTATCTGCCTCATTTATACTTTTAGCTTGTGCACACTTTTTAATATTATTTTCTTGATTTTATATGTTTTCTTGGCATTTGTAATCATCTTATTATTTTAGTTTCTTCATGTATTTTGTTTTAGACCATGTCTTGAAAGTAGATACATTTAGATTTTGTTTCATGTTTGATCTCTCTACTAATAGTAAAATTTAACTCATTCACATTTATTGCTTTAGTTAACATAGTCTTGAATCTGTCATCTTTTTTGTCTTGATGTAATGTGTTTTACTGTTTATTCCTGACATCTTAATTTTGAAAAATGTAACTAATGCCTGTTTTTCCCCACCCCCCTTCTTCTCTCTGTAAGAAATTACACCCAGTAGTATAATGGTTATTATTACTTACATCATTTTAATCTAATTTTAAAGTCCATACTGAAACCTTATCAGGTATTCTGGTTCAAAATAGTTTTGGCTAAAGCCTTAAGTGGAATTTCTTTAGTTTCCCACTAAAATATGTGTAAAAACTGGAAACAATCCTTCTCAGACAAAAGGATTCCAGAATATTTGAAGAATGTCCACTCCAGGTAAAAATGATCTTCCTGCCACAGGCATAACTCAGGAACCAGACTGCTAGAGGAGGGGAGCTGAAAAGTTTTGAATCTCCTTCTATGTCTGACTGTACAGAAGTTTAGACCCTGAGCCACTGGGAAAATTAGAGACAGCTGCTCATAGGAAATGGAGGAAAATATGATAGACACAAACAGCGAGAGTGTTGCTCTTCTAAAAGAGAAAGAACAGATGGTAAAAAAATTATCATTTACAATAAAAAAAAAATCTAGCCAACAGGGCAGAAATGGTGCAGGGACTCAGACTGGCAGGAGTTGGGCTGTCCCAGTTCCAGGCCCAAAGAGTTTGATTCCCAGAAATTGAAGGAGGGAATGCTGGAGAGACCACAGGCATATACAACTTTATGATGTTCCTGACAAATTTTTGCTATAGGAGTATAATAGCAGTCAATACTGACAATTATTGGACTTGTAGGTATTCATTCTCGAGTACAAAAATGCCTTGAAAAAACACATTCTCAATTTATCAAGAAGGAAATAGGAAATATTTTGATTATAATACATGTTAAGCAAACTGGCCTCTCAGTTAGAAATGTGTTCACTTGAAAAATATGTATTCTTGTTTCAGAGAGATGGAGTCCTAAAACTAATTAAAAGTGAGTAAATTAGCAAGGACTCTAGCTCTGAATTTGAAGCTGTATATAAATTGGCATGGGTGCAAAGAATCTATTTGGAATGTTTTATTAACTTGGCATTTCCAATTGATATAACACACAGACAATATCAGTGTGTACCACTAAGACCAGAGTTGTGTAAGATATCAAACGTTGTACAGTAGATCTTTTTTGGGAAAGACTGGAAGAGGCAATCGCCTCTCCTAAAACCTGTGAATTTTCATGACTTAATGGAGCAAGCACATATCTCATGTGGTTAAACCCTAGGGTTTTTCATTAGTGATAGTCATCTTCAAATCTTCCCATATTGGTTTGCTAAATATGAATCTTGTAGGGAAAAAAATGGATGATGGTGGTTGTGATGAAGATGGTAATAAAGCCCACCATTAAATGAGACATATATATACCTAGTTTTGTGATGTTTTATATATACTGCAAATTAAACCTCACAACAATGCTATTAATATTTCTATTTCATGGAAGGTGATGGAAATGCTTGTGGGAGAATGTAAATAATAATTACAAAGAAATATAATTGGGGTGAATACAACTACTTGAATCTAAACACCAGGATTTCTACATCTTAGCTATAATGACACTTGATACTATGCATATCATATAGTCAGTTGGTGCCACCTGTTTGCTCTCTGTAAGGTTTGGTTTTATTCTCAGAGAGTAGAATGCATTTTGGCAGAAGTGTGCCACATGCAATTCTCCTGGAAGATAATTTAACTAAGTTATATCTCCAGTGCAATACTATTATGAGATAAGTTTTTCATAAAAAATGTAGAGTTTCTTCTTTTGTGTTTTCCTACACAAAGTATAATTGTATTTCACTTCTGTATCACTGAATCATAGTGTATATTTTTAATCCTGTAAGGAAGACTGGAATGTTTCTAATGATAACCTGTTAGGAAAAGTTAGTTTTCTATCAACAATATCTTATTTGTATTTAAATGGTAGGAATCAGCTCATTTACTAGATTGTGAACCTGATTTGCAATGTTTCCCATTCCTCTGTCTTCTTTCTGGTCTTCACACTAGTATCAGTGGCATTGCCTTGTATATTTTTCTTCTTGATGAAACAGTATGATTGGAACACATGAGTTAAAAATAAACTATTTAGGGACATCTGAGAGGCTCAATCTGACACTTGGTTTTGGCTCAGGTCACGGTCTCACGGGTCGTAAGATTGAGCTTCAGGTAGGGCTCCATGCTCAGGAAATAGTCTCCTGGAGATTCTCTCCCTCTGCCTCTCCCCCACTTGCATGTGTTTGCATTCTCTCGCTCAAATAAATCTTTCAAAAAAGTAAAAATAGAGTGAATTATTTGTATTTTAGTAGGAAAGCCTGAAAAATTATTCCGTAAATCAAGAAAATATACCTAGAAGTGAGTATTCAGGACCTCAAAGAGGGCTGGCAAAAGGGGCAATTTGACTTCTCCCTTTCTTCATTTTAAGTAGAACCTCCCCCTTCTGTTAACTCACTTGATATATTTTAGAAATTGACAGATACATAGTATAAAAGAAAGTAAGTGGTATGAGATAAGATTTTAGGGATAGAGACCAGGTAATACAGCATCTTGGAGGTCATAGGAAAAATGCGAACTTTATTAAAAGTGTAGTGGAGTACTTCTAATTAGTGAAAACTATGTATATTTTTATCTACATTAAGTTATGGGTATCTTCAAACGTATCTCCATATATGTAAATGTCCAGGCTCAAGAACATTATTTCTTGTCTAAATGTAACACTGAAACTTTTAATACTGCACAAGTTGAAAATACCTCCCATGGAAGCTGATGCAAATAAGAAGATAAATTTATATTGCTGTTGCTTTGTCTTAGAATTCAGTTTTCCATTCCTCTTGCTACAGTGCTAACTGAGGTTAGTTAAAGGATGAATAAAGGTTCCCTGTTGCAGAGACAGAGTGAGGAAACCATGTTAGCATTTCCAGTTTTGTTACTGTTCTCCTTTTTATTTCTGAACCTCACATATTCTTCATTCTTCATTGTGGACCCTAGAAAGTACTAAAGCACCTTTTCCCTTCCTCCTCCTGATTTCTACTCATTTAGATACATTTTTGTTCTTTTTGCTAAACAGTCATTCTTTCCTCCATTGTTAGTCTAATCTCAAACCATACTGTGACCAATACAATCCACTCTCCTTTATGTAAGAAGCTTCTAGAATCCTATTCTGTCCCCCACTAGTCAATGATAAATTAAAATAGAACAGTGTCTTACATCTATACCAGCCCTTTATTTCTCAGCCTACATACGTAAATATTCATGTTCTTGAACTTCTTCACTCACCACTTCACAAAATATACTGATTTCAGTGTTCATATATAATGTTAAGAGTTTATTTTATGTTACTGTTAAATGTTTGCACAGTTGTCTGAATTGAGCCCTCCATCTGGCCACACAAATGAACAGACATTCCACATTATGTCAGTGGGTTGTTTCTAATGACATAAGCACTCAGATGGAATGTGAAAATGAGGCTGCAGAAAGCTTGACCCATATGTGCAAGGAGGAAGAACATTTATGTTAATATCATGATCTGACTATTAGAAGCATATAGGAGTTTTATAGGAAGCAGAAGATGCGATCTCTGACATTTGGGGATTTACAGAATAAATAAATACACAGCACCAGAAGAAGAAAACATGCAGAAGAAATTGGAGAGATATGAATATTTGTTGGGGTCCAATTATCCACAAGAGGGATCTGAAGGGTTTTGAGATGTCACTATGTGTGTGTGATATGATGGTTGGGGGGAGGACTTTCAGAAACTTGGCTCCAACACTAAAAACTGTATATCTCTCAGTTTCCTATTTTTCAGCTGTCAGGTAGGGATCCTGATGTCTTCTCTTTCCAGGGCTACTATTAATATTAAATGAATTTGTGTATACAAAATATCAGGCATATGTTTGCTTATTCGTTAATCCTCTGCCATCTGCCCACCCTCAAACAGGACGTGGACTTGATATCGATATTATAAATACAGCATCACAAGATATCTGTCTTGAAGATGACTATATCAAGGTGCCCATAGAAGCCATAGTTAAAAGAATGACAAGCATCTGACAATTTGAAGAGATGTCCATGCGTATAGAATTTATAGAAATTTTACTAGCTTATTTTTTAATAACAATTTTTATTAATATCAGTAGAACAGTATACCTAAGTAAATGCACTCAAATTTAACTTTGCAATGTCTTCATAAGTAAACTTTTTGGAAATATTTCCATTTTTATTGTTTTTTAGGGGATGGTGCCATTTAAGTGGTTCTTTCTTTTGTTAATGTTTCCTTTAAAAAATTTAAACCAATTATATTTTTGCATATACTATTTAAGTTAAACACAGATATCGGGAAAACATATGGCATGCTGGTGACTAGACACTGATGAAATTTGTATCCTTTATGGATATATGATCATATAGAAATAGGATTTTATGAGGGCACCTGGATGGTTCAGTCAGTTGAGTATGTTCTTTCCACTAGGGTCATGATCCCAGGGGCTTGGGATCAAGCCCCTTGTTGGGCTCCTTGCTTGGGGAGAGAGAGTGGGGAGAGCCTGCTCCTCCCTCTTGCCCTGCTGTGTACTCTCTCTATATATATCAAATAAGTAAATAAATAAGATTTTATGCATTTATTTTAGATTACTTAAGCTAGCTGATCACATAATAGTACTGAAATTATAAGGTCATGATATCTGAGACACATTGTACCTTTTCTTAAGTTAAAGAACACAGTATCCTGGGGAATAAGTATATGAGATTGTGTGGAGGGAATGAGAGGTATAAAAGAGCATTATGTAAGTAGACATAAAAACAAATTGGAGATTCTCTGTATGAACTAACTGAAAGAAATTGAAATGCATTTTGTGGCATTTAGATTAAGATGAAGGCATAGTTGCACTCTTACAGTGTTTCTCCTGCTTACCAACATATTTGTAGCCTTTACTGAGATGTCAGAAAATTTTGTTGTTCCAAAAATGAAATCCTACTTTATCATCTGTAAAGTATTCTTGGTTATTGTTACAAGTCTCTAAACCAAACCCCAAAGGAGTGAAACCATAGCCTTTGTGACCAGCAAGCCTTCTGTCATAGAATGGTGAGCACAGTGAGTTTGAGAGTCAGAAAGCATGAATCCAGATTTCTGGTCTATCACTTAATTACTACCATCTCAAGCAATCATTTATGTTAAGCCTCACATTCTTCAGCTCTATAATCAGGATGATATATTAAAATTGTATCTCAGAGCATGAGGGCCAAATAATATCACTGTTTGGTATTAAACCTAGCTATGCATTTATTCAAAATAAATAATTTTTCTCCTCCTTGTAGCAGATCTAATCTAAACTCCACAGAAATGAGCTCAGGCTCAAACATGTATGTATAAAGTCATTGATCCATTGATCCATGACACCTTCAGTGTTAAATCAGCCATGGAAATAACCCAATGTATTGTACTGGAACTTCACCAACGTCACTGCCTTCAAGAAGTTCATGGTTGGAGTGATATTTACCCTGATCACTGCCTACTTGTATTGTGTTAAACTGTGCAGAGACATCATAATTTTGAATTTCTACAATAGAGAAATACTATTTTATGCACTTTAGATTAATATAAAGGAAGTTCTTATAACAAAAGCAAGGGCTAATAGTGTTTACCTGGAAGTGATTCAGAGGAATGTATGATGGGAAGAACACTTTCCAAGTTCAGAATGTCTCACATGTGATTCACAATGTTATAAAAGTAACTTTCGGAGGAGTCATGGCCCCAAATGCATCCCTTCCCTGAGAATCAAAGTACACTATGAATAATGATGGTATGTTATACGCTTTAGTTGTGTTGGGATAGAAAATAATTAAACTCCCATTAATTTAAAAAGCATCATTTTTTCATAAAAAATAACTTTATCGTTTGGTATGTAACCTCTTATAGCATGCCTTCTACATTTCTTGATTTTTATTTTGTATAAATGTTATTTTTTACACCCGACTACAATTATCCACTCACAGGGATTCTATTCTAAGTTGCACTAGACCTGCAGTGCCTACAGAAATCTGTTTCAGACACTCTTTTGGTATTTTCTCTTACTTTTCCAACTCATTTACTGCCCACTTGGACCCTAACCTCATCAAGACTACAATCCGTGAACTCTTAAGACTTGCAGCTATCCTGTCTTTTCTCTCCAAGTCTCTATATCCTTACTCAGGCCAGAGTCCATATTTTAATATTAGGTAAACTTGAATGTACTACTTTGAATAAAATAAATAAATAGAAAATTTATTTAACCTTTTCTCTTCTCTCTCCTCCTCCAAGAAGTTCTTGCTTGATAAACTTAAGTTATGATCACATAAAGCAACAGAACATTGATGGAAAGTTGTTTTCCACCCCCTAGAAATCCTATTTCATTTCTGTACTGCCTGGTGCCAGCATCCTGTGTCAGGACTCCTTTGTGGTTTCCTTTAAGGTTTCCTGTGAGGTAAATATCTCTAGTTCTTGGTTTTTTCATGATTGAATATAACTTCCTATTGCTTATTTTTAAGATTCTCTTCACAGAATCCATTTTCTTTTTTCTACTTTTTGGGTAGGATGCATAAATATCTCTTTGTTGTTAAAGCTCAATACCTCAAGAATGGGGCACTTGGGTGGCTCAGTGGGTTAAGCCTCTGCCTTCGGCTCAGGTCATGATCTCAGGGTCCTGGGACTGAGCCCCACATTGGGCTCTCTGCTCAGCGGGGAGCCTCATTCCCCCTCTCTCTCTACCTGCCTCTCTGCCTGCTTGTGATCTTTCTGTCAAATAAATCAATAAATAAATCTTAAAAAAGAAATCTCAGTAGCTCAAGTAATATAAACTTGGTATTGATGTTGAAGACTTTTGCATCAACTTTTTTTTAACACATTTGGTGTTCTTTGGTATGATGATTAAAACCTTCCTTCATTTCAAAAAAAAAATTCATATCTGATATATTCCAGTTTTGTTTGATTTTTCTGCTTTATGACACCAATTATTCTTATATTGGATCATTTTGGAAATTTTTTAAATTTCTAATAGGCTGCATTCAGAATCTACCTATAACTTTAATCTGCTTTCACTACTTTTAAGAGTTAATATATAAATTGATTTTTAGGCCCATGTATTCTCCTTCTAATTATTTTTAACTTATATTTTAGTATCATAATTATGATATTTGCCTTTAAAAAATGTCCTTTGTTTCCAAATCTCCCTTTTCATTTCATTTTATTTTAGCTGTAGTTTAAGCTCTTGTTCTATGAAATGTATATTTTTATTAGCTAGTTATAAAGCATGAAATGATCAAGAGGATTTACCTCCTGTTGCTTGTGTTATATTTTTTCTAGAATGAGACTCCCTTCCTTCCAAAATATCTGGATCTGATGCTATAGTTCACAGAGAAGAGAACTGACCTTCAGCCAGTGGGAATACAGTCATGATTAGTCAATTAATGAAAATATGTCAGAAAAGAGAGTTTTGAACAAAGATACAAAATGAGAGTCTGCTATTTTTTGGTGTTGTGGTCCCTTTTGTGTAAGAGAAATGGAGGATCATCAGGAAAATCCAGTTGAAATAATACTCTTTCTTGTGAAAGATTTCTTTTTAAAAATTTCTCCTTACCTGGAAAGTGATATATATAGTTTTTCTGGGAGGATTGGTGAGGCTACGGATCATTTCTCCGACTCTAACTGCTCAGCTTTCATTTAGTCTTGTTAGCAAGGGGCATTATGAGAATTGTCAGAATTTTGTCAACCTTTCAGTAAGAGTTCTGTGAAATTGCTTTTTGCTATATTTGTATGTATTGTTATTTAATTAATTTATTTTTTTTTCATCATCTTTAAGTATAGTGCAGGAGATTTTGCCCCTTTTCTTAGTTGGTTGCTGATGTTGCTTTTTCTGTCCCTATTCTTATACACATCAGGGTAAGACATGATCCATGGAATTTCTATCTTCCAATTCAATGGTGAAATCTGCCTGAATAATGTTATTTATTTCCCCAGTATAAATAGGTATCCATATTCTCTGTCACTTTGTAGGTCGACTGTCTCCATATGTTAAGAAGAATTGCTTATTTATCTATTTCTGCAGCCCTGACCCTTTACCTCATTAAATCAGACCCAGCAAGTTTTGAGCACAAAGTGCTGAAAGAAAGAATGTGCTTTGAAACTACCTTTCCTGACTTCATAGTTTAATACTATTTCCAGCATAGGCCCAAGGGCATTGCAAAAATGTGAAAGCCTAGAAACCATTTAACTTAAAAATCTCCTTGAATAAAGCCTGCAACCACTGCTTGACATTGTTAAATACTTCTCCCTAGATCTCTGTAGAGGTGTCATGGACAGAAATGTAACATGAGAGCATAATTTAAGGTTTTCTATTTTCCATAATTTGGTTTGTACAGCAGATTTTATAGACAGAGGTTAGTTATCATAAGACACCTTTACTTACCTTGGCTTAATGAAAACTCCATTTTTCTCTAGAGAAAATCCTGGGCATGGTGGACAGTAATTATCTGTGGCTTGCATGATAAATGGAAAGTCAAATATAGAAATGCTAACAGCGTCAGACACTATACACACTTATACTCTTCTTTAATAAACATATTATGGGTATATCATGGCCTATCTATGAACTGATAAATACTGAATCATATTTAAGCCATTGAACATAATAAACAAATTCTTCTGAAAGGACCATTTTATGACCTACTGTGGAAAATTCCTTAAAATGTGGATACTTGGGGAAACAGTTCTTAACTAGCTTATGGAGTTTTTAGAGTAAAAACATCACAATGGTTACTATTAGTACCTACAGCTTCTAACTAATTTATTGAGCATCTAGTATACAAGTTTATACATGTATGTTTGATGAGATTTTAATGAAATCTAGTTCTGCTCATAATTACAACCACTATTATGAAAATATTGCATAAATCATGACCTTCAAAATAAAAGAGAACCTCATAAATAGTACCATATAAAAATGTTATTCCTCTTGAAGTAATTACACCATATTTTTTTCCTGAGGTCTTTGAAAATCTTTGACTCTTTTCTCTGCCCCCATCTCCCCCCAACTTCTGGAAATTATTTTTATCATATTCTTTTTATTTGTAAAAAACTACAAAAGTGTTTGCTTTTAATATTTGCTTTTAACTCTCCTCTCCCTCCATTGAAGCTTTCTCTTCTCTCTCTCCTTCCCTCTCTGTTTATTAAGATTTAAGGCCAATTGACAGAAAAAAGTAACAAAAACTCCTTTGTATAAATTGGCACTTTGTTTTACTTTGGTAAATTTTAAATCATTTTGGTAGCAGTTATTATTGGTAGGGAATGAAGACTATAAATGCTGCAGCTTTATACCTGCTCCAAGTATAAAACTGATTGTTTCTTGTTGAAAAATATTTACAAAATTAAAATGGTCTGAAAGGGTAAAAAAATCCACCTACCTTTTCTTATTACCTACTCTAAAAGACACCAATACAAGTGAATCGATGTTGGCTACAAGACAATAATTACATTTTTATAATTTTTTGTGAGAAGTCATTACACTTGTAGATTTTGAAAACCTATAAAGTAATTTAATTGCAGAGAGCTTTTTTGGATTAGGATCCTAGAAAGAACTTTGGTAAAAGAACAGGGCAAGGTTTTCCTAAATTGATGGGGTATTACATCTAAATTCAGATATTGCTATTATAATTTAATGGAAAGAATTTTTTTTTAATTTATTTATTTAACAGTCAGAAGCAGAGAGGCAGGCAGAGAGAGAGGAAGGGAAGCAGGCTCCCTGCTGAGCAGAGAGCCCAATGTGGGGCTCAATCCCAGGACCATGGGATCATGATCTGAGCTGAAGGCAGAGGCTTCAACCCACTGAGCCACCCAGGCGCCCCAATGGAAATAAATTTTTTAAGTGAGATTTCAGAACATGTATTTAGTACTGTCACCACTTAGTAAAATCTAAGGATTATGTACTTTGGCTATTCTAATGAACAAACATCCCTCAACTGGACTTGCAGAATTTCCTGATGTTATATTTTATCCTCATGGCATACTGGTTCAGAGAGACTCCATTTTATTATTACCCAGTATTATTCTGGACCTACTCATCCTTTCTTTCTTTTTTTTTGGAGAGGCAGTGCATGCATTTCAGCCCTACCTCCAACCACATGGACAGTAACTAAACTAAGCTCTATGTGTTTGTTTTGTTTTTGCTTTAAAATGCTCCTAGTCAAATGTTTTTTGATAATAAAAAAGGCTCTTTTCTTCATGGTTTATCAAAGGTCTTTATTATACTTCATCACTTTTTCCCATTTTCCTAATGTCATAAAAATTAATATTCACACAAACCCTCCATATTTCACTTATTCTCTGTGTATTTTGGAGAAGTTCTTTGGGAGACTCAGTTACAATAAGCTAAAATGGTATCACAAAATTTCCAGAGCCTGAAAGGTGCTCTGATTTAATTTAATTAGATGAATTATTTAAGAAGAACATCCTTTGATGTACTGATGCTGCTTCTGGAAATTCCTGTGCTAAATCTGGTAGCAGAATCATCTTTGTAACTTCTAATGTAAAAAGAAAAAAAAATGAGAGAGAAAGAAAAACCTACACAAAATCAGACATTGCAACACTCCTTAAATTAAACATTAAATCTATGCATTTCCATAATGAGATTGACTAAAAGCAAGACAAAACGTATAGCTGCTTTGGCTTCCACAATAAATAATAATTATAATAACAATAACTCATTTTATTTTATTCTTTTATGTTTTACAAAATTCCTTAAAGAAAATCTTGTGTTTGATGTTGGGAAAACTCTGTGAGGTTGGCATTATTAAATCCCAAATTGACAAGTGAAGGCACTGAGCCCAAGGAAGAGAAAGCGATTTAAGTTCATAGAGAGAAGCCTGATAGTCTGATCTAAATAGCAGTAGTCAGTGTTTCCAGAAACTCAAAGTTACTGCTTAATTTATTGATGTTTTCTGTAAACACAAGGTATTAGTTCTAGCCATTGATGCAACTTTTGAAAATATTATTGTATCTTCATTGAATCCTTCTTTAAATTATCACTGTAGCTGGGAATGCAAGTTAGTGCAGCCACTTTGGAGAACAGTGTGGAGATTCCTTAAGAAATTAAAAATAGAGCTTCCCTAAGACCCTGCAATTGCACTACTGGGTATTTACCCCAACGATACAGATGTATTGAAAAGAAGGGCCCTCTGTACCCCAATGTTTATAGCAACAATGGCCATGGTCACCAAACTGTGGAAAGAACCAAGATGCCCTTCAACAGACAAATGGATAAGGAAGATGTGGTCCATATACGCTATGGAGTATTATGCCTCCATCAGAAAGGATGAATACCCAACTTTTCTTGCAACATGGATGGGACTGGAAGAGATTATGCTGAGTGAAATAAGTTAAGCAGAGAGAGTCAATTATCTAATGGTTTTCCTCATTTGTGGAGCATAAGAAATAACATGGAGGACATGGGGAGATGGAGAGGAGAAGGGAGTTGAGGGAGGTTGGAGGGTGAGATGAACCATGAGAGACTATGGACTCTGAAAAATAATCTGAGGGTTTTGAAGGGGCGGGAGGTAGGAAGTTGGGGGAGCCTGGTGATGAGTATTACAGAGGGCCTGTGTTGCATGGAGCACTGGGTGTGGTACATAAAAAATGAATTCTGGTACACTGAAAAGAAATTTTAAAAATTAAAAAAAATTGTTTAAATTATTACTGTGAAGGAAGTATGCTTAGATGTTTCTCATGATTTCTGCCCTCTGGTGTGTACAGCCTGGGTAACCTTCTTCAGCGAGGGCAGAACCTGTGCACATGATATAGTCTTTTCATGTAATGTTTTATGCAGGGGGAAGATCATCTTGGCGCAGGCTGGCCTAATCACATGACCCCTTTACGTAGAGAGCTTTCTCTGACTGGTTGCAGAGGAAGGAGTCAGAGATACATTCCTGCTTGCCTGACGGAAAGTGACCATCCATGCTGTGAATGAATTGTGTAAGGGACCCATTTGGTAAGGAATCCTGGGCAGCCTGCAGGAAAGGAGAATGGCCCCTGACTATAACTAGTAAGATAACAGTGACCTCAGTCATACAGGGGCAAGGAGAAGAATTCTCCCAATGAGGGAGCTTGGGAAAGGACTCCAAGTCTCCCACGTTTGTTGGTTTATATCTTCATTACAGCCTACTGAGACCCTGAATGGGTGATTCAGCTAATTCATACCCAGACTCCTGATGCAGAAACATTGAGATAATTAATTTGTGTTGCTTTAAGTTGCTGAGTCGTGGCAATTTATTAAAAGACAGCCATAGAACACTAATACAGTCATCTTTCCTGATGACATTGGTATGCACATCAACAACGGCCTCATTTCCAAGTGACTACAAGGTTCAGCAGAGAGCTAAAAAGTCAGAATTAAGAAAATATTAAACCAGATGGAGATTGCATTTGTTCTTTTTTTCCAGTTTTACTGTCATAGGGCACTTTTTTATGGACAAATTTCCCGAAATTGTACAACTAATTCTAAGTATCGTGGTCTAACAATTACTTCAACATTGATACAGAGCATCACCTACTCTTTCTGTTATAAACTTCCTAAAGAATTTTCTTCCTCTTATTTTTTTTTCCTCTAGGTATTCCTTTTATGTTTCTCTCTTCAGTAAGGATTGATAATTGGACAGTTTTACTTTCTGTCTTAGGTTGAATGATAATTGTCCTGTTTCAAGCATAAACATCACTCTGGTTCTTTCTTGTTATGCATAATAACCATTCAGCATTTCCATAATATGCAAACTAATGGGAGCATAAGTGGTATCAGCCTGTAGTAGCTCTGAGAAGAGGAGTCAATGGATCAACACCTTCTCAGAGTTGTGCTGTGAATTTGAATACTGAGGTTAAGCAAGAGGCTAAACTGATGCGAAATTTCTTGCGCTTCAGTGAACTGGAACTCCGGAGCACTACAAGGCTTTTATAGACATTTTGTCTATGTAGAAGAAAGCTAGCTTCTTCTATCATCTAGACTTGATAAATTGTAGAATGGATTGGTAGCTTGGTTTCACATATGGAACCTACTCTGCTTAAGTGGTACGGTAGCCAATTGCCCTCTGATGAGAAGGACTCTGAGGCTAAAATCGGCTTCTGTGTGAATGAATGTTGTGATTGACCAATAATGTTTGCAATGGTCATCACATAGAATGCTATTCCCACCCACATGAATTATATGCATGATAATGGTGAAATAACTATTCATCCATAAAATTAAATTAAAATATGAATTATATTAAAGATTTTGAGAAGCAAAATCATGTAATTGAGGGAAAAATTCTCGTGTTTCAGCTTTATGTTCTTTATTATCTAAATGTATCTGAGTCATTGGATATATGGTCCTCCTTAGGTAAGTATAAACAGCCACACAGTTTCCTCACTATATGTCATCCTAAGATTTATTCAGACATTTGAGAAAATTATAAATTCCAAAATAGTTTCCCATCTTAAAATTGGTATTTTATTTTTCCCAACTTGATAAACCTTTGTATCTTGTAACGTCTTAGATACTGCATAAAGTGTTCTCTTTATCTTTAAATACTTTATTTATATGACAATGTCTGGGAGTCTACATCTCAAGATTGGTGCCTGGGGAATCAAAATGTAATTATCATCCATTATCACGTGCGACTCTCCACTCAACTTCTATTCTGTGTGGTTAGGAACTGTATAGCAACATCTAAATGACAGCATTTACTTTACTTTTCTACATTACGGAATAGGACTAATTTCAAAGCTATTTACTTTTCTTCTATTCATAGAAAGGGAGTGGGAGTTTGGTACTAATTTAATAGGTATCTGGGCTGTGAAATTCTTCTAACATCCTCATGTTTCCTGGAGAAAATAAAAAATGGAAGTTAATTATGCTACTTTCACAAAAGGCAGTTGATGAAACCTGTAGGCGGTTGATACTTTTTGTGGGGCTGGGAGGCAACCACCTCTTGGCCTGCACTGCCCATTAGCATCAAAATAGCACTGGGGGAGGCACAGTCTTCAGTTTTGGTGAGGGATTTTGCTCTTATTCTAGGTAACTTTGACCAAGAACAACAAACTTAACTGGCAGCTTAGGTAGCAGGAAATACTTTATACTATACCTACAGTTTGGGACTTCATGTCCTCTTCTTCTGTTATGAAAGTAAAAAGGAAAAAAAAAAAGTAGTCATACTTCTAATGTACAAGGTGAGATTCTACTCTAAGACTTCAGCCTAAATAGCTCTATGGTTCTCATAGGCAGAGATAAGATCATTATATTACACAGACAGATACAAAGGGCTTGAGGCACTGACAGAGAGAAGCAGCTACTTCTATTCTGTGATTTGACAGAGGACAGAAAAACCCTCTTCTAGAAGATACCAATTTGACTGATTACCAATCCACCATTGTAGTGTTTGGATCATAAAAACAATATAAAATTTAGTGGGGGTTTTTTGGTATTATCTTAGTTTGATATCTAAATAGAAATTCTATCTATTTCAATCTTATAAATACGCCTATAAGTAATCTACCCCTACTCTCTAACAACTCAGCATCTCTGGCATTGATTATTTTCACAAATTTTCTAACTGATCTATACATATGAATAATAATGGTTAGCATTTATTTAGTATTTATTATTTGCCAGCCTCCATGCTAAGTCATTTGCATGCATTATACCATTTAATTCTCAGAGCAACCCCATGAAGTAGGTAACATTTTTACCCCCATCTATAAATGGGAAAAAGGAAGGTCTCACAGCCAATCAAGCAGAGAAACTGAGATATATATACCAATCTCAATCCACTCTAGCTCACTTTCGGTAAGAGTCACAACTCAGAAGTCAGCAAGAAACAGAAGTGTCTAATAAAAGCAGCCCAAAGATATTTGTGTTGTATTGCACTATATTTACTGCCTAGGTATATTATCTTTTAAAATATAGCACTGACCAAACAGTTCCCTAAGGGATAACGGCCACTACTTATCAATTTCTGGCATTTATAGAATTAAATATACTCTATTAAATATAATAGAGTCCCGTATATTTAATTCTATAATAGAATTAAAACAAATTTAACCATGTATTTCTTCTGATACCCTCACTGGGCTTTGCACCATGTTTGAGATTAAATATGTAGGCTGTTGCCTTTCAGAGAAGTCCCTCCCAATGTGATCCTGAATTATCTCATATCTCCTACCCACTTGGCAAGACAGCCTGTCATCCAACCACAATAAGCATCTTGACTCTCCCTGATTAACTCTTCTCTTTAATATTCTTGTGTCTCTCCAATTTCTATTCCTTCTACTTAAAAAGCACTTCCTTTAGCCCCACCTGATGATGCTTATTCATCCTTTAAGATGCAAATCACGTATCACCTGAACTTAGAACGGTTTCCAACTCATATTAAAAACAGTGTGTGTTCAGGGCACATGGGTGGCTCAGTGGGTTAAAGCCTCTGCCTTCGGCTTAGGTCATGATCTCAGGGTCCTGGGATCGAGCCCCACATCGGGGTTCTTTGCTCAGCAGGGAGCTTGCTTCCTCTTTGCCTACTTGTGATCTTTGTCTTTCAAAATATAAATAAATAAAATCTTAAACAAACAAACAAAACAAGACACTGTGCATTTTTTGCTCACCCAGTATGGTGAGTGTCATTCTAGCAGCACAGACAATATTGCTAGGCAAGTACAGACCCTCTGTGTCGGTCCTGAGAGAGAGCATTGTTTGAAGTAGTTTTATGTAAGGAATTTTACCTGAAGAAGTATTTGAAGAATAAATAATTGTGATTCACAAACAACCTGTCTTAGTTTATCTATTTGAAAAAAGAGCCTTTTGTTTTCCTAGAAATTCAGTGGATTACTCTGTCTTTAGGACAGTGAACATCTTCATTTTTGCATCTCTACAGCATGGCTTTGTGGCTTTGAGAACTATCATGTATATTTCTTCTTAACTTTTATATATAAGTTTGGATGAAAATGAAACTTTACTTAAAAGCACGAAAACCAGTATAATCTCTGTTTTGTGCTCTATTTTCTCATCAGTTTGTTGAACCAAATGACATATTACATTTTTCCTTTATCGTTAGAATAAAGTGCTGACCTTTAGTATATGGCTTAGAGAGTCCTGTATAAATATAGTCATTGCTCTACTGTAAATCACAGTATATGCCATACATTAGAAAATCAATTATTTCTGGAAAAACTCAGAACCCTGATTATATTAAGACGTACCTTCCAACTTAGAGAAAATTCATCTACTAGTCACGCATACCTATTGAAAGGGATTTTGCAACAAAGCTGAACTTCTACACCAGCCAATATTTGCTCTGATGCTTTGTTTCATTTTTGTGGGCAGTTCTGCCCTCTCACCCACCCCTGCCCCACTGGGAGAATGAGGAGGCATAGGGATGAGGGGATAAAACAAAGAGGGAAAGAAGATAAGGTGATAGATATTAGTATATTGTCTGTCATCTATCTATATGAGCTATCTTTTTGAACAAACCTATTTCAAGAGGTTTAATCATAGAGCCACCACATTTTTTTTTCTTTCATGGTCCTTAAATCTACCTGGAGTGAAATATTTTTTTCCTTTGCCCCACGGATAAAAATACAGATGGTCATCTAACTTTCCTTCATACTTTCTTATTCATTATTTTCTAATTTTCTATCCTGAAGTAATTTCGGGTTATAAAATTGCAACAATACTGTATAAAACATGAATATTTCTCAGGTCCCTTTAGAGGAATTTGGGTTTAGTGACATACTAAAATGGCCAAGTTTGCAATTATGAAAACATGGACCTTGACTAGGGTTATAATGAGCCTGATAAGCTCAGACTTGGTAGAAGTTGGAGGTCTGTAGGCTCAAAGATGAAAACAACTGGACTCTTCCTCCTGTAATAAGCACCTCTACTCCTTTAGCCCTATCTTATTAACTGTAGTTTCTGACTCTTCAGGCTTGGATTATAGGAGAGGAAAGCCCTTATTTTTCTGGCAGACACATGAAGGTTCAATTCTGGTGCTCTGATAGTGGCAGGTGTCTCAGATACTTAAAGTTTACTTTGCCCTAAGTGTCTTCATGGATTTTCCAGAAAGCCAGTCATTTATCTCCATATTATTTTATGTCCTTGTCTTACAGATGCTTGGTGATAAGGAAGGGAGGTCAGTTGCCATGAGTTCTTACCCTTGGGTCCGTCAGTCCCTGTACACCCAGCAGTGTTTTCACTGTCATTCTCTTGACACTGTTCAGCCCTCCCAGAGCCGTTTAGGACAGGCTCTGGGACCACCTCTCTGTGGGTCTCTCTCACAGATGGCGCTCCTCTTTTCTAAGTAAGATTGACATATACAGGATAATCTGTTAAACTTTTGAATTTCAGAAAAGCAAGAAATATTTTTACAAGTACGTCCCAGATGTCATATGTGACATATAAAACACATATTCTTTATCTGAAAAGCAAATTTTACTGGCTCCTATAAATTTATTTGCTAAATCTGACAATCCTCAGTCTAAGATATATATTCACACAATCTTTGCCCTAACAAACTTGCAGCATAGGCCCGAGACAAATATCTTTCCATCTGTTTCACCATCACCATATAACCCACCCATCTTTTTGCATTAGATTTCCTAGATAGAAGTCAAACACCAGAAAGAAAATTAAAAAAAAAAAAAAAAAAGAAAGAAAGAAAGAAAGAAAAGAAAAAAGACACAAAGATCTCCAAAGGGAACTTTTAAAGAACTTCTCTTTCTGACTTGAGGTCAAAAGAGAAGGAAAGGAAAGAAAAACAGCTGTCTCAGCACTGAGAGCATACCAGGAGCTTTCTCTAATGAAATATAAAAAACATATTGGTGGTTGCCAGAGGGGAGGTGGGTTGGGGATGGCTGTATTAGGGAAAGGGGATTAAGAGGTACAAACTTCCAGTTATAAAATAAGTAAGTCATGGAGATGAAAAGTACAGCACAGGGAATACAGTCAATAATATTATAATAATGTTTGGTGACAGATGGTGACCACATTTATCATGGTGAACATTGAGTAATGTATGGAATTGCTGAATCAATATGCTGTAGACTTGAAAGTAATATAATGTTGTATGTGAATTAATTAATCAATCAATTGATTTTTTATAGATCTAATACCCCTAATAATTTAAAAATCAAATCTCAACCATTTACTAACTAATTTCCTGCCTCTGCGTTTTATTTACTTTTGTTGTGAGTGAGGATTAAGAGACACATAACTGGACTTTGGACATAACCTTTGTAAATCCAGCATCATAATCGTTCACCTCACTTAGGAATGTTGACGCCTGTCTTGGCCCCTCAGATAAAACTTGCATTTTAATATCCCATCACACACACACACACACACACACACACACACGCACACACACACACACCACATTGTTAACAGTTCTACTTACTAGTTTAAAAATAAGTAGGTGTTATTTTCTGCTACATTTGAATGATTTTCATGGTGATTACATATTGCTTTATCTTATTTTAAAAATAGTATAAGATAAAAATAAATTCTAAAAGATAATGATTAATTTATGGTAAGGGAAAACAAGAGTCAAACTTTGAAAAATCTTCTATTAAAACATTTAATAATGTAATATTAAGTAATAAAATAATAGCTTTCATAGACTGTATAATCCATGAATATACAGATATATATATGTGTATATATATATATATATATATATATATATATACAAACACACACATATATATCTCTCCTAAGTGTTTCATAGTTATATATTAAGAGTGGGATAGTGAATTCTTTTATTTTTCTTATATTTATTTTAATTTATATTCTTAAAAATAAGTATATATTGTTTTTATAATCAGGGAAAAAGTCAAAATTATTAATGGCATGATATAGAATGAATTAAGTCTGAAAATAACCAAGAGTTTACTATAAGTTATAACACCGTACAACTGACAATGGTGATTTATTTACTGAACTTAATGTTCAACACACATTACTCTTCTGAAAGGATGAATCCTGCAGTTCCTCCTTTTCAAAGTTTCTATGGAAAAAGATTGTGGAAAAGTCTCAGTCTTGGAGCAAATCTATATATTGGACTTCATTCTTCTTAGTTTCTTTTTCTGTTCCCAGAGTTAGTGAGCTTTTTCTTTTATTTAATGCAAAAGTTAATCTTTTTTCATTTCAATCTGCAATACCTTTACTTTTTCACAAATCAAACCTACACATTCTGCTATTGAATTGGAGAAACATTACCGTGGGCAGTGCAGTTAGCTGCCTTTAATGACTCTGCAGTCATGGCAGTGATTAAAATGAGTTAAAATGGGTAGAGAAAGAAGCCATTGGCCTATAATAGCTCCATATGCACAAAATAGCCCCATTATAGCTTGTAAAACAAGTGGTTCCATTCTAGCCATTCAAATAGGAAATGAAGATATGACAATCTATCGGTAACATTCTCCAAAAATGAAGCATATTATTGTTCATAATAAAGAATTGACCCACGTTCTGGGCACAGAAAGTAAGATTTTAAAAATATTCCAAATTCCACACCATAAATTATTATTGGTCCTATTAACAAAAATGGCAAAATGACCCTGGAACATTATTTACTTTGTATATAATGTATACAACAATGTATATAATGTATACATTATAATGTATATTATGAAACCTGGAAAAAATATTACTTTTGTTTAAAATTTAACTCTTGAATCTCCTAAGATTTTTAGTCTGGAATTTTACATATACACCAAGATCAATTATTTAACTTTGACTTAATCCCTCTGTCATTGGTTATTCCATACAAATCAGAGACAACAATAGTTGTTCTCTATAACCCAAATGTAATCTTCTTGAATGCTTTTTACAATGATCTCTTTGCCATCTTAGGTAGAAATGACACCAGAACGATTCCTTATAACCATGAAAAAGCATGAATGTGATGATAATTCCAGAGGCAAAAGCAAAAGAAACAAGAGCAATATTTTCTGCCTTTTTTATTTCAGTTGTAGGGAAGAGACAGGTAGGATTAACAAGTGTCCTAGTCAGAAAGAACCAGAAATGGAATAACAAGATCTGGTTGTATTGCTTACCACGTGCATATGTGGGCCAGTTCATTCATCGTCTGAACTTTGGTTGTTTGTTTGATTGTTTTCTCTAAAAATGGGGAAAAAATATAAGAATGCCTACCTCACTCCCTTGAGTTACAAATCTTACAATGTCTTTTAAAAAATGGATTAAACTATAAACCACAACATAAAACATGATATTAATTATTATTGTTAATTAGTATTATATTTTCCAAAAAAGAGTCTCCAGTCTCATGGTCACAGATAATAGACAAAATCACATTGGCATTCTTCAATAATTGAAATTACTTATTCTATATAGTTTGAGGAGTCATCAGCAAACCTTTTCATAAATTTGTGTAACATCTTTGAAGTCATATTATCAATGTCTTAAGTTCTACCAGAAAACATTTATTTCTCTAGTGCCTATTTATTTCCTTGGACCGACAACTAAAACCTCCATTTTCCTGTAAGGGCTTTTTTGATTAGGAGTTGGCAGCTCTTTACTTCTTTCTGAAATAAGGTCTAGCAGAACTTTAATCCAGATGTTTAAAAAATGAGGGTCATGGGAATAGCATAAGGCCCCTGGGTGTCTGGTGACAGCAGGATGAAAAAGGATTATAAAATGAGGACAAGAAAGCAACATGATGTCCAAAAAGAACACTGATTTGGCATCACTAATTGGATCTACAAACTTGAGTAAGTCACTGAATCTCTTGGAATCTTAAATTTCCCACCTGTACAATAGGGATAGGAATGTATGTTTAAACAAAGGGGGGAGGGGCGTAAATAAAGTCTTTAAAGCACTTACAAAAACTGTTTTCTATAATAAGGACCATGGTACATACTTAATTTTGATTCTCCTTTCCCAAATAAAAATATAGTTATGTTTTCTTGAGATTAACTTCCTTTTTATGATTTTACTTGGAACCCATCCAAAAACTTCACTTATGTGAAAGCAACTTTTTTGTGTGTGCCATGGGTTTTCGTAGCTAAAGTTTCCTATAACTAAGTTTTACCTACTTTAATCTTTCACAAATGTATGTAGGTATGATAAATTATATTGGTATCACATGGATATTATCTGGAAGATGTAATTAGCATTTACAACATGGTTGAAGATTAGGATTAATGTCTTATAGACTTTGAGAGGTATTGTATCATGTAAGCCCCAAATAGATCATCTATGCAATGTGAAGTGATAACCCATAGGGAGGAAAAACTGTAGAGTAACAAAGTCATAGACTCATTGTGTCTCATGGAAGACGGAAGTTTTCCCTTATATTACTAGACATTGTTATTGTGGGTCATATATACTTGTCAAGTGTTGAAAAGTTCAAGCAATTATCAATGGTTCTTAACAGATACCGTTTATTTTTCTTCATTATATTCTTAGTGGAGGTCATTTCATTAATTTTTCAGAGACCCTGCTAACTTCATTGGCAGCTTTTTCATTGTATATTTTTGGAGTAAAATAAGTTCTGAAGAAGAATGAATTAAGTCTGAAGTTTTCTCAGTTGATGGAACTATTTCAATTTTCTAGACCTTTTTTGCCTAAGTATTTTTTTTTATCATGCACATACTTGATTAGCCCGAGTATTTTTGGTAATTTACTATCCACACCTAAACACTTCACACCTACATGACCCCTGTTTGAGGAAGAATTTGTAATAACTGTAAAACCATAGGGATGAAGTGTTACTTCCATCTTCAAGTTTCCAGTTGTGAAAACAATCCTAGATACTGTTCCAGATCAGGCAAATATGTAAGGATACACACTCAATGTTCTATATTTTCCTGGGCTTTATTTATTTATTTATTTTTATTTATTTGACAGGTAGAGATTACTAGTAGGCAGAGAGGCAGATAGAGAGGAGGAAGCAGGCTCCCTGCTGAGCAGAGAGTCCAAGGCGAGGCTTGATCCCAAGACCCTGGGATCATGACCTGAGCGGAAAGCAGAGGCTTTAACCCACTAAGCCACCCAGGCGCCCCTTTCTTGGGCTTTAAAGAGAACATGAATAATTCAATTAACCTAAGGGGAAGAAAAAAACAAACAAACAAAAAAAAAACTCAACACCATTTTCAAATCACACACACACACACACACACACACGCACACACACACACATACAATAGCTTAAAACCCACAATCCGAAGTTATAGCATCTAGGATTTCAGACCCAGACTTCCTTCTAAGGTTAGCGGTTCATTGTTCTAACAGCCACTGCATCCTGCCCTGACAAATTGGCTTGTTCACTGTTCCTTCACTTGTGAGCGATAAATGAGGTAATGCCTAAGTAAAGTGCTTTCAGGCCAATAACACATTATATAGCTTATGAGTTATTATTATTATTATTATTTATTGCCCATTTTTTTACAATCTAGGTCAGGTCTGATTCCTTCCACAAAGCCTTTTCTCACTAGCTGAGGTCACCACAATCAATCTTTTTTCTAATATCCCATAGGAGATATGGTACTTCTTTTTTGCATCTTAGTATGACTCATGGCCCAAAGCAGAGTGCAGGATCAGCAGGAGGAGAGGCCAAATGTCATTTATCTCTGAGTCTCTCACAAAGTCTGGCATAGGTCTCACATAGAGAAAGATGAATGTGTATTTGTTGATAACTGTGTGCAATACCCAGATGTCAATTAAGACCTTTCAATAAACAAGTTACTCTTTTACACAGTTTATATGTTCCACTTCAATACAGTCTCTCTCTCTCTTCTTTTTAACTTTTAGGAAGTTTCTCATGGAAAACCAGTGCACAAATACCAAGACTAAAATGCACCTGCTATCTTTGTGATGTGCCAGACATGAATGCAATTTTAAAGTTCTCTCGTACCATTGCTTCAACATCTGTTCTTGTTCTAGTTACAAATTCTACCTGATATCACACAGTTTGTAACCTCATGTTTTTCTGCTCAACCCATGCTTTCCAATGCCAGTATGTGGATTAAATTGATCAGGTAGGAAACTAGCTCAAGTGGAAAGAGTTTCTTAATATCATTTTATTTCAAAAAACTTTCTTTTATAAGTAGGCACTATTTCAAAAAAAAAAAAAAAAAAAAGGAAAAGAAAAAAAATCAATCCAGGCTATTTCACTCTTGCTGTTATGTTTTTCTCTTAATGAGGAACTTATGAAACCAGAAATTGTGTTTCATGTTCGAACATCCCAGAAGCCTTCCACTCTGTATTATATCCCCTCTCCTATAGGCTTTCCAGTCCATTTCATGCTGTCACCCCCTCCCATTGTCAAACCAATAAATATTCCTTTTAAAATGCAAAAATTGATATTTAAAGTAATGGAATATCTTTTGTAAGTAGAACTGTGAGATTTATAGGCAAGTGAAAATCAAGTCTTTAGAAACTGCTGCAGTAGCTGATTTTTTTGGGAGCAGTGTCACAGGAGTAGGAGGAGATAGTCCTAGTCTTACATGAACACAGTAGGTGGCTTTTTCACTTCTCTCTCCAGATAATATTCAATCTCAGTATAAACAAGTAGGAGGTATACTTTTCTAAGGAGAATAGATACAGAAATATCACCTAATTAAAAACAAGGTCTTCAAACAATTTTCATACTTGCTAAATAATTTGAGATCTTTTGTTATGAATAATTTAAAAGATTAATACCGTAAATTCATCATAAGTTTTTAAATAGAAAATATCAATATTTAATTCAAATTTCCCTTAAAGCTTAAGGAGTTATATTAAATCAGCTAAATATAACTGCCATTCATGTTCTTCATCTATCCTTTAAAGCAAATACAAATCTATTGGGAGGAAAAAGAAATCAAGAAGTCATTGTTCTGATATTTGAATAGCTTTAAGATCAATTTCTATGACAGCAACGCAGAAAAGATTTCAGCACAATTAAATTTTGTCAGAAATTTTCTGAACAGACAAGAGTCTTACCTCCTTTGCCAACAATGGATTTCTTGAGGTTAATCTTGTTTTCATGATGTTGTCACCAGAAGTAGCACCATGACTGTAAATTTTACTTTATATTATTGTGATGGATGGATTACTAAGACATTGAGAAGAATGTAAACATCTCAGTAGCATTAAGAAGTCAAACACAGGGGCACCTGGGTGGCTCAGTGGATTAAGCCGCTGCCTTCGGCTCAGGTCATGATCTCAGGGTCCTGGGGTCGAGTCCCGCATCAGGCTCTCTGCTCAGCAGGGAGCCTGCTTCCCTCTCTCTCTCTCTGGCTGCCTCTCTGTCTACTTGTGATTTCTCTCTGTCAAATAAATAAATCTTTAAAAAAAAAAAAAAAAGAAGTCAAACACAAGTGTTTATTGCAGAAGATGTGTGGTATGTCTAGACATAACAAAGGAATAAAAAGCTGCAGAGAATAAAAATTAACCCTACTCAAATTCTAATTGCCAAAATTATGCTTTAAATTGGGACAAGTAACTATACTTAAAACTGAATTAAGTGACAGTTGCTAAATCTTGAAGCTATTTGCTTATCAAATATTTGAAATTGTTAAAATAGATGTAAAGATTAAGTCAGAAGGTAAAAAAAAAAAAAGCTGTCTAAATAACTCCCAATGCATTGCAATATTACTCATACTAACAAAAATTAATCTGGTTTGTGGTTTGGTCTAGAATTTCATTTGAATGAGAATGGTCATTTTACTTTTTCTTCTGATTTTGGTGAAGCAGAGTTGTTCCAAATAAATCTCTGTGGGGTTTATTTTTAATTCTTAGAGAATAATCTTTTTGCTTTAAACATTAGATTCTTTTGTACAAATATATTTAATGGTTTGTTCCTATCCAAACCATAAGAGTTAGCCATGCCATCATACCGACCTCAGTATAAGTAGTTTCACTCATCAATTATACCATCTAAAGCAAAAATTAAATTTCCTGTTATTTAAACTCAGTTGAAATGTAAAATAAATATGACATTACAGTAAAATCCCTTTCCCATACACTAACACTGGGAAGATAAAATCTTGTGAAAGAAAAAAGTAATTCAAAACCCCAACCAAAGGTTGGCTTATGTTAAGTCATTTTTAATAAAGTATGAGTTCAATCAAATAACAGGCAGCTTCTTGGAAAATATTGCAATGGTACTGTGTTCTCAGGATATCCCAGAAGAGATAGCAGCATTGTTTTGCAAATATATCAACACAGAACTGTTAGCTTAAAGTTAAACAGGAATTCCTTGGGAAATACAGTCTTGATCAAATGCAATCTCAGATAATTACATAAGGCAAATCGGTCTCTGGCAATTTTAGGTGTGTGCAGGTATCAATAGTATAGTTGTTGAAAGTCAGACTTCCTGGGTTTAAATACTGGCTCAGACTTTTATTAGTTCTGTTTCCTTCAATAAGTAGTATCGCCTTCAGTTTCCTTATGCACCTTCACACTTACAGGTATGATCCTTGCCATCTGTAACACTTTTCTTTATGCATCCAAGTCTTGGCTCAAACAGCTATTGCTCATCCGAACCACAGAACACAGAAAATGATTTCTTTTTATTCCCCACCCCATACAGTTTCAGTTTTTTTTTTTCTTAGAGTGAGAACATTTAGAGGCTACTCTCTGCAATTTTTAGATGTATAATACAATATTAACTATTGTTACTGTACTATATATTATATCCCCAGGACTTATTTATTTTATGATTAGAAGTTTGAACCTTATTTATTTATTTATTTATTTATTTATTTATTTATTTATTTTTTAAGAGAGAAAGTGCATGCAAACTGGGGCGGGGGAGAGGCAGAGGGAAAGGGAAAGAGAGACTCTCAAGAAGGTTCCATGCCCATAGTGGATCCTGTCTCCAGGCTACATCTCATGACCCTGAAATCATGACCTGAGCCAAAATCAAGAGTCTGATGCTTAACTGAGCCACCAATGCTCCCCAGAAGTCTGTACTTTTTGACCACATTTTGTCATGATTCTCCCTAGAAGTTAAAAAATTAGTGCCATTCTAGAATAGAGGAGAGTGGTTAATTTGTTACATACAACGGGTTTTGGGGTAGGCTAAAAAATTGTCTACCCCCCAAAAGATATCTATATTCTTGTTATGAGCTAAATTGTACCCAACCCTTCATTCATATCTTGAATACCTCAGAGTGTGGTTTATTTGGAGATAAAATCTTGAAAAAGATAATAAATGTAAAATGAGGTCATTAAGGTAAATCTTAATCCAATACGCTTGTACCTTTTTAAGAGATTAGGACATAGACACGCACGCACACAGGAAAGACCATGCAAAGTCATAGGGAAAAGACCGCACGAAGGCTAAGGGGAGACACCTCAGAAGAAATCATCCCTGCTGACATCTCAATCTTGGACTTCTGATTTCCATTAGGTGAGGAAATTAATTTATAATGTCTAAGCCATCTGGTCTATGGTACTTATATAGTATAGGTTTAATTTAATGAATACATTACAATTTATGATTCTTTCTATTCTTAGGTATTGCTGTATTGCTGCTTTCATCCTTTTAATAAATGACCTTATATGAACATACATAAGTGTTTCTGTTGAGTATCTGGGTAGAAACAGAAGTATGGGGATATGGGGTATTTGTATGTTTAGGATGAGCAAATACTACGACGTATTTCCCAACTATAAGTTTACACCCCCGCCAGAAGTTTGAGAGTGCTATTTTTTTTTTTTTTTAATAAATCCAGCCTTTCTGATAGCTCGGTAATAATAACCTATTTTTTTATTTATTTATTTTTTTAAAGATTTTATTTATTTATTTGACAGAGAGAGATCACAAGTAGGCAGAGAGGCAGGCAGAGAGAGAGAGAGGAAGGGAAGCAGGCTCTCTGCTCAGCAGGGAGCCCGATGCGGAACTCGATCCCAGGACCCTGAGATCATGACCTGAGCCAAAGGCAGAGGCTTAACCCACTGAGCCACCCAGGCACCCCAATAATAACCTATTTTGAATTAACTTAAAGTATTATTGATAGAAAATAAATTGTATCCTTTTTAAATACAGGGTTTGATTAATTTAGACAAAAGCATGCACCTATGTAACTACAACCATAATCAAGAAAAAGGACATCTCCATAACCCTTCAAATTCCCCTATGCCCTCCGTAGTCATGCCTTTTTTGCCAAGTCACTACACCATTTTTTATGACTACAGATGAGTTTATCTTTACTAAAGTTTTATGTAAAATAAAATTATGAAGTATATAATTTTGTCTTCCTTCACCAAATTTTTGATATCCATCCCTCATGTGTGTATAAATAGTTCATTAACTTGTATTCTTGAGTATTATTCCATTATAAGGTTATACTACATATTGTGCTTAATTCCTCAATTGTCAATGAATATTTGGGTTGTATGGTAAAAATAAATGCAGCTTGCCAAAAATGCCAAGCCCGTTTTTAAAGTTAGTTTTATTATTTTACATTACCAGCAACAATCTACCAGAGTTATGGTTTGTGAACATACTTGCCAACACTTGGTGTGGTAAGTATTGGAAACTTAATCCAATACATTTGATATGATTTTGATTAAATTGGTTTAATGTTTAAATATTCTCATCACAGTCCCTCATGACAAAAACAATTGGACATCTTATCATGTACTTACTGACATTGGTATATTCTCTTTTATGAAGTGACTTTTCAAATGTTTGTTCATTGTCTGTTGGACTGTTTTCTAAATATTGAGTTGTAAGAAAGACTTCTTTGCATGTTCAGTACACACATCTTTGGTCAGATAAATTGAAAATATTTTCCTTAGGTCTGTGCCTTTGCTTTTCATTGTCTTAGTAATATTTTTCAGAGAGAACTTTTTAATTTTTATGAATTTTAATTCATTTTTTCTCTGATGGAATATGTATTTTATATCTCTTTAAGAAACCTTCATCTACTTCCAAGTAGTGAGGATGTTTCTTCTACATTTTCTACCAGAAGTTTTATAGTTTTAGTTCTTTTAAATCTGTGATGCATTTTAATGTGTTTTTGGGGGGTTTTGTTTTGCTCTTTAATATTGAAAGGTTTTAGCACCATTTGTGTGGAACTGTCATTCTTCTCCCTAATCAATTCTTTGGGTACCTTGATCAAAAATTAAATAAAATTGAAAGGTGTTAGCACCATTTGTGTGGAACTGTCATTCTTCTCCCTAATCAATTCTTTGGGCACCTTGATCAAAAGTTAAATAAACATAATTAAAATAATAATAAAAATTTAAAATCAGAAAAATACCCAGACAATGGAATCTAATATTTCCAAAATAAAACACATTTCTAGTTCTAAAAATAAATGAATGTGTAGATTGTATGAATCTATTTCTGGACTCCCTTTCCTTTACTGATGTATGTATCTTTATACCCATGCCACACTGCATTGGTTACTGCATTTGTCAGATATTATAAGTCTAATTTTCTTTTAAATTTTGTCCAATATAAATGATTTTCAATTCCATATAAAATTAAAATTCACCTTACAACTTAAAAAATTGTTATTTGAATTGGAATTATGTAGAATAAATTAAATTGGGGGGGGAATGACATCCTAAAAAGATTGAATTTTTAGATTTATAAATAAAATATTCCATTTGTTTAGTTCTTTTAAAATTCATTTTTAAATTTGTGCTTTTGTGGTATAGGTCTTATAGAAATGTCATTAAATTTTGCCCTAATTCATATTTTTGATGCTTTGTAAATGGAATTTTTATACACATTTTTCACTCTACTTTGATGATAGCATAAAGAAATATATTTCATTTTGGATATTGACCTTATATTCCAAGAACATGCTGTATTAAATAATTAATTCTAGTAGCTTTTATCTAAATATAATAAGAGGTCCATCTACTTGACCATGTTGTTTATAAATAAACATTTTTTCATTTCTGTTTTAAGATTTTATTTATTAGAGAGAACGTGCATGAGAGAGCATGAGTGGGGGGTGGGAGGGTGGAAGAGGAAGCAGACTCCATGTTGCACAGGGAACCCGAGGTGGGACTAACCCCATGACTCTGGGATCATGACCTAAGCTGAAGGCAGACTCAACCAACTGAGCCACCTAGGTACCCCTCCAGTCCATTTTTTGTTTATTAATTTTCCTTACTTTACTACACTATTTAAGACTTTCAGAATAATATTAGATAGACACAGTGAAAGTGAACTTATCCTATGGGGTAAACACTCATTTTATTTTTAACTGTTAACTATAGGATTTTGTAGATTTTTTTTTTAATCCACTGATACTCTGTATTATAAATGGGCATTGAATTTTGCAAAACGTTTTCTCTCTAGTTATTAGGATACTCAAATGATTTTTTTTCTCCTCCCGTTTATGTGCTAAATTACATTGATTGCCTTACTATGATAAGTTCTATGAGCTATATGTATTAATTTTTAGAGATCAAAGAGATCAAAGAATTTGCTTTGTTAATTTTTTTTTTAAGGTTGTTATTTATATGTACATGAAGAAAATTGGTCAGGGAGTCTTTTTTTTTTTTTTCTTTTCCTGTTACTGTCCTTGTCCAATTTACTATCATATGTTCTCTCCCTTCTATTGTTTGAAAGCAACTATAGGGATTATTTTTTTTTCCCCTAAATGTTCAACAGAATGCTCTAAAAATAGACATTCTGGGCCTGGTACTTTCTTTGTAAGAGGTTTTATAGAGGGCTATTAAGTTTTGTCATTTCTTCTTGATTCAGTTTTGGTATTCTGTTTCCGTCAAGGATTTTTCCATTTGTCTTAGTTGTCAGTTTTTTTTAGAAAAAGTCATTCATGGTATTTTTCCTTCTATCCTTTTCATGTCCATTGGAGTGTAATGATATCTTCTCTTTTATTCTTGATATTGTTGAATATCAATATATGGTCTTTGATGTTCTTACTTTTAATAAGTTTTCATTTATCTTTTACTTTTTTTTCTCTCTTAGCATTTCGTGTTCTTTGATGACCTGAGGTCATAAAAATATTTCCGTATGTTTTAGCCTAAAAGCTTTATTGTTTCACCTTGCACCTGAAATAGACTTTTATGTAAGACGTGCAGTTGAGGTAAAAATTCAGTTTTGCCAGCACCATTTTATACAATGGCCATTCATTCTTTCTTACACCTCAGTTTATAATATATGTGTGGAACGGCATCTATAGAGCTTGTTTTATTAAATTGTTCACTTTTCTATGTTTCTGATGCTTTAATTGACATTATTTAAAATAAAGATTATATTTTATATGTAGTTCTTTGAGGTTTATTCTGCTTCAACAGTTCTTGGATATCTGGTCCTTGCAGATTTCCAGACAAATTTTACAATTGGCTAATTTTCACATGGGAAAAAGAGAAAAATAAAAGCTGTGACTTTTTTTAAATGGGAGGACATTGGCTGTCAATCAACGAGTAGTGATTTGACTTCTTAGCAAAACTGAGTGTTCCATTGCATGAACATGCTATATTTAAACTCTAATTATTTAGATATTTGAAATCTTTGATAGTGATTTGGATTGTTTAGTAAAGGTTTTGCAGTCTTTTATTAGATTCACTGGCAAATATTTGACATTCTTTGATGATGTTATAAATAGTATATATTCTTTAAATTGTTAAATTCCATTTGTGAGTGACAACTAAAAATAAAATTGAATTCTCCATATTTACACTATAACTTTAAACCTTTGCTAATTACTGATTAAATGTCATAGTTTCTTTACATTTATCTTTGTACACATCATATTAAAGGCAAATTGTGATAGATTTTTTTTTACTTTTCTAGTAATTGAACTTTTTATTTCTTTCTCATTGATTATAATTGTTCATCATTAAGTCAGATGTTTGTTAATAGTCAATGTAAATGTTCTTTATAGATTAAGAAAGCATTTTGTTAATTTTTATTCTTTCATAAATGCTGGACTTCTTCGAATGCCCTTATTGCATTTAAGATTGTCATTTTTTCCTACAAAAATGGTAAACTACAGTGTCTTATTTAATTTTATAAATTAAGATATAATTTACATATTATAGATTCTATCCTTTTTCATGCACACTCCCTCAATGCACACTCATTCCCCATCTCCCCTAATAATAAATAAAATCTCTATAACTATCCATATACTTGTTGTTAGATAGCATACATCTTTAATTCACTTAACTAAATACCTAGTAGTGGGATTGCTAATCATGTGATAAGAATAAGTTTAACTTTATTTTTTTATGATTTATTTATTTATTCAGAGAGAGAGAGGTGTGAGCACATGTGCGAGCAGGGGAGGGGAGGAGGAGCGGGCATGGGAAAGAATCTTAAGCAGACTCCCTGCTGAGCTTGGAGGATCACAGGCTGGATCTCAGCTTCCTGAGATCCTGAATAGAAATAAAGAGTCAGATGCTTAACCAACTGAGCTACCCAGGTTTTACTTTATTATTACCAAATGTTTACCCAAAGTAGTCTTATCCATTTTGCATTCATTCCAGATACATATGAGAATTTCATTTGTTTTGCAAATTTGTCAGCAGTTGGTATGCTCAGCATGTGTTACTTTTGTTGTTTTGTTCTAATAGAAATGTATTGGTATCACAGATTTAATTTGCATTTCCCTAATAGCTAATGATATTGAGAAAATATTTTTGTACTTGTTTGCAATCTATATATAGATATATCTATCTATCTATCTATCTATCTATCTATATATTTGGGTGTGATTCATCTTTATAAATTATAATCCAATTATTTTAGTGGGTTATTTATTTTATTATTGAGTTTTAGGGTTTCCTTATATATTGTGGATTCTATCATTTATCAGTTGTGTGATTTGCAAATATTTTCTCAGTCTTTGGATTGTTTTAATTTTCTTAATAACATCTTACAAGCAACAGAAGTTCTTATTTTTGATTAATTTTAATTTAGCATTTTTATAGGGCATATGCCAAGATTTTGGTATTTTAAAAAATATATGTACACTTGATTTAATATTGTTTCTAGTAATTAAATTTTTATATCCTTCTTTTTACAATAACTTACCCTTTTCTTAAGTTATCTTTACATAGTTTTATAAGTTTTTGGTCTTATATATTAATTAGTCTTATATATTAATATAGTGTATTACAATATTCTATCTTAGTCATGGTCCCTTTATATTATATCTTAAAATTAGGTATAGTGTATCCTTCAAACTTCATCTTTTTTTTCAGACTATTCTTGCTACTTCAGCTTACTGCCTTCCCATATAAATCTCAGGATTAACTATTTTTAATATAAAAACTTTGGATGGGGTTTGTTTGGGATTGCATTAAATCTATAGGTTAAGTTGGAAAGAATTAACATCCTAATAATCATGAGCTGCTCAATTAAGAAACAAGGTATTTCTCTCTTTTACATAGATCTTGGTTAATTTTAGCAAGGGTGTTTATCACGAGTTTTTTGTAGTTATAGCAAAGAAACCCTGCATGTACTTTCTTAGTCTCATGTGTCTATTTCATGGTCTGTTTGGAGCTATTGTAAATGCTACTTTTATAATTCAGTTCCAATTTGTTCATTGCTAATACATAGATATATGTGTGTGTTTGTATAATTATGTATATTTATACATAGATTATATAATATCATTGATTTTTTAATAATTAATTTGTAGCCTGTGACCATGCAAAATCATTTATTAGTTCTAGTAACCTTTTGTGTAGATTCTTTTGAATTTTTATACAGGCATGAAATAGAGAATAAAGAAACTTTTGTTGTTTGCTTGATCTGTCTGTATGTTGTTTATTTTTCATGGCTTATTGCATTGCCTAAAACTTCCATACAATGTTTTATAGAATTGTTGAGAGGAGCCATGATTATCTCATTTCATTCATATACGATGTTAGCTGTAAGGTTTGTAGATTCCCTTGATCAGGTTTACTATTAGTTTGCAGAGAAATTTTATCAATAGATACTAAATAATGCCCAGTGGTTTTTTTCATCTTTTATTTTATTATTATTATTATTTTTTTTTTTTGTAAAGAGACAGAGAGAACACATGAGCAGGGCATGGGGAAAGAAAGAGAGGGAGAGAGGGAATCTTAAGCAGACTCTATGTTCAGTGCGGAGCCCAATGCAGGGCTTAATCTCAAGACACTGAGTTTATGACCTGAATTGAGATCAAGAATCAGACATTTAACCACCTGAGCCACTTAGGCACCCTTTCTCTGCATCTTTAGAAGGTATCTTTATTTATTATTTTTAGTCTGTCAGTATGCTGATTTTTATTAATTTTAAAATATTAGAACATATTTCCATTCTAGAATTCCCATTTATTTTGAAGATTGCAATTACCGAGTTAAATTCTCCACATTTTATCTTTGTCTTTATGCTTTTTTTTCATATTCTTTTAAACATCTTAATCATAATTATACTATCCTTTATGAATAAGTGTAATATCTGGAACATTTGTGAATCTGCTTCTATTGTCTGACATTTATCTTAGAGTTTAGACATGTTGCCTGCATTATGACAAGTAGGGTAATTTCTGATTAAATCTGAAATCATTTATTTTTTTAAAAAATATGTTTGACAAGGTATCTTCTAGAGAGGAGCTAGCCTTCCATTTGCTGTACTTATGTACTGGGGACTGCTTACATTAACCCAGTCAGAGACTGTGTTGCATAGTGGCTAGCTTGTTTTGTTGGTAAGGCATAGTACCCTTCTCATTATCACCTGGCCCTCTAGGTTTTCAACATGCTGTTTTCTTTAGGGCTTTTAATGTTCAATAAATAAGAAACTCTGAACTTTATCTCAGGAAACCTTTGAAATCTCCATTCATCTTTTTAGAGTCTTTCTCTTAAGGATTTTTAACCTTCCCATTTATGCTACTCCAGAATATATCCAATGGATCAATAGGGCAATTCACTATGTTCTTGAGTTCACCGTTCCAAGTCCCTGTCCAAAGTTTTGTTATTTAATTCTAAATCACAGCAGCAACTCTCAGTGGATACATTTTCAGCTTTCTGTCTAGACCCCAAATCAGAAAATGCCTGAAGATCACCACTTTTGAAGATCTTTCCTTTCTGAAATCTTAACCTGTTCTGGTCCCAGTACTGGTTATACCTCTAGCCTTCTGCTGTCCTCAAATAGATATTTTTATATTCCGTGTAGTATTTTGTTTTATTTTATTTGTTTTGTTGTTGTTGTGGTGGTGGTGGTGGTTGCTTTCAACAGAAACATTGGTCTGTCACTAGGTAGTACATATCAACCACAAGAAGTTTTTCCTAAATATATTATTTTTCATGTGAGATCAAGGATTTTATTTGTTGTCTCTGATTCTTGGCTCATAAACAGTGGTTCACATATAGTGGACCCTCACTGAAAATCTGCTAAGTGAAAGAATAACCAATATATTTCCAGGAAAATAGACAAGCCCATCAAAATATGTCATCTTTATTTTGAATATGTCAACTTAACTGTAAGTAACTATATATTATGTCACTAGTGTGTCCTAACATCTGTTGAAAATTATGGGTTTAGTTACTTTGCAATGTTGACCTTTTTTGTTCTGGTAATAAGGAGACATTCTGTCACTATCTTATTATTATTATTACTATTAATAATATATAATAAGATAGTGACTGTCATTATAATAAGATGTGTCATTATAATAAGATAGTGACTGTCATTATCTTATTATTATTATTGTTGATATGAGAAAACAATACAAAAGCTGCCATAAACCTAGATATATTTACTAGAGATTTTCTTAAATTATAAATGTGTGTGCATCCAGAATGATTGGCAATATTCTCAACACATCTGAGTTTGAGTAAATTATAGATGAGAAAATAAAATTAGAATTCTAGTAAATACATTTTGTCAGATAACACATTATAATACAGAAGTAGTTTAGTTATTTCTGATTTCTATTAAAATATCTTGATAGACTTTTCCTTGCATAAACTACTACGGCAGAAAACAGAAGAGAAAATTATCTCCTGAAATGTTTTTATTTGAAAAGTATAGGTTAAATTGATTGCCCTGGAGGTAACTGCAATCAAGGGGAGAGATTGACTAGAAACATGATTCAGTAAGAGAATAAAGAAATCTTATGCAATGTTACACAAATCCAAGGAACTTGAACTTTATTTTGGGTGTCTGGGGTAAGCACTTGCTTTAATATTGCTTATGTTCCCTTTTATTTGAGAATATAGGTAAAGAATAATTATCAGAATGCAAGGAATTCCACTGTCAGACAGAAAATACCTTAGTAGGCACTGGAATCATATTACAGTGAGCCCTAAACTTTTACTATAAGGTTAGGATTTGATAATTTCACATACTCCGAGTTCCTGGGAAGCATATGCTCTCATGTGAGTGAGTGTTATCTATTTTTTTTTAAATAAATCTTTACATAACACCTGGGAGAGATTCTTAATCATTGCTTATATTTTCCTTTTAATGTATTTATTCTCACCTTACTCTCACCGTTGACATCATTGGCTTATTACTAAATCTATGAGAAAAAAATAAGGGACCTTTTCCTTAGCTTAGCAAATCATAAAAATTTGTCTGAAAGGAGCTCTTAAAAAGTAGACTGCAAGTTTTGCATTACATTTCACAGCATGAGATAAGAGATGTAATCTCTCCATCTGAAATATCCAAATGGCCCTGCTTTACTCAGTTTAGATGAAAACACTAATGGTACCATTGCCTGTTGCTGCAGAGCTCTGTTCTTCATTCTGGTAAAGCACCAGCCTTAAAGGGACCAGGGTTCATTTTTAAGGGCATTTCAAAAAGAAAGCTAACACTACCAAATAAACACATTTAATGAAGTGAGATTACTAGTCACTAAGGCACTAATGAACTTGAAGAGAGCTGCGGCCAATAGAATTTCTCCTGCGTCCCCTCCTGCCAATATCCAGGACTTCAGCTGGAGAGATAGGATGTAAATTCATCCAGTGTTCAATACTCAGATAGAGGAGACAGAATTCTTTCTCTATAGTCCTCTACTGTCAAAATGGCAGCTGAATCCTGGATCAAAATGAATATAAAGTAAGAGATAGGCAAATTTGATTTTTTCCCCCTACTTTTACAAAGGAGAGGTCTTCCTTATACTCTTTGAAATATATCATTTCTGGTTCTATATTACTAAAACTTTGATTTTGTCAAATTTCTTTGCTTCTTCTTAAAAGATATTATTAATCTACATAGAAGAAATACTGCAAAATTGTCTAGGCCTACATTGGGCAAAATAGCATGAAAGAATTAAAGAAGCAAAAATAACCCATCAGTGACTTAGAAATTGCCAAAGAAAACTCACAGACTACATCTTCCCTTAACACTATCCCCACAACTAGATACACACACTGCCCCTCCCAACATTACCTAATGAAACTCTCCCCTCTATCCCCATGTACTCAAAGCAAATAGTATGTCTGTCTTGGTGCACTGTTTGCCAGCTGCCTGTCTCAGAGCATGGCATTAAAGCAGCGAATGTAACACTCAGGTGTGTTGAATGTGTGCATGCATAGATGCCCAGGGCAATGTAAGGAATGGGCAAAGAAGGACAAACTAAGAAACTGAGCAAGTGGGGGAGATGCAGAGATGGAAGGAAGAAGGAAAACACATACAGGCTTTTAAGCAATTTACTTTAAGCATGATCTACTGATCAGTTTGGCACATTAAGTGTCAGTTTTGCAGATACTTGTAAAAATACACCCTGTTGTCTGTTACGTTTGGTTGTCCAGAGAATTGTTGTGCCATTAATTTGGCTGCAGCAGATAGTACTGATCAGAAAACAGATTGGCTGTACAGGGACCCAGTTCCTTTGCTCACCTACTATGTATAGCAGTACCTGCTTAAAGAAAGAAGGACCTGTTTAAAACTAAAAATGTTTGGTCCATTAAAACAAAAACAAAAACAACAGGGCTCAGTTGATTAAGCGTCTGCGTTGGTCTTGAGTCATGGTCCTGGGTCCTGGGATCATGTGCCTCATCCGGTTCTCTGCTCATCGGGGAGTCTGCTTCTCCCTCTCCCTCAGTCCCGCCCCCTGACTGTGCTCTCTCTCTCACTCCCAAATAAATAAAATATATTAAAAAAAAATTTAAACAAATAGTTGCTAATACAATTATATGATCTAGTCTGAAGCAAACTGATATTATCCTGATGTTCCAATGGTAAACATACTGTTGAGTGTTACAAGGTAGGCACCAATGTTATGAATACGATGTATGTCCTCTGCTGGCTTTCTTCACCTCCTCGTTCATGCATGCTCTGCTGGAGCTCTGCAAGGGGAGCATCACTATGCAACTGCTTAAAATCATGTCGTCAGTACATTCCGGTTAAGGAGGTCCAGGGAGAACAAGCTCAATGTACTCTCCCTGTGGGATCAGATAGGCTCTGCAAGATCTTAACAGTTCAGTTACTTTCAGCCTCCTAAAAGAAATGGAAGTCAAAAGGAAATTTTTTTTTTTCTTATAACTTGCTTGCTTCCTACTTTTTGTGCTGCAAGCATCCTGTCTTCAGACTTTCTGCATCTGCTTTTATTTCATCTCTAGCTAGTCATGAATTCCAGCCTTTTCTCCAAGGAAAACACTTCCCCCTGTGGATCATTCCAAGATCACATTCAGAAGGGAATGTCAAGTAAACCACTATAGGAGCTACAATTTGTACCTATATCAAGGAATGCTTGTGTTTTTTTCTTAGGCATAAGCAATGACAGCAGGTGCTTGCCTTTTTTCCAACTTACTTTTTTCTTGTACTGTACGTGTTTTATAGAGAATCTCATACCACGGATCCTTTCTAGGAAAAGGCAGAGTATGAATATATAATGAAAGCTTTGATAGTTTGTAATTTAACAAAGACCTTTATGTTTAATCCTGCCAACTGCCTCCACTAAGAACCAAAGTCAGTGAAACCAGAGACTACACAACTTGCCCAGTATCCTATTTGGCAGTTTAGAAACTCAAAATCTTCTTGAAATTTAAGTCTTTTTGATGAACTTTCATAATTTCAATGGTTCAGCTATTTTCAGACTTTGTGGACAAGATCAACAGTTTTGGGATGATGGGGAAGTCTTCTCTGTCATCTGTACCCATCTCTTCTGCTTTCCCATCAGCCCTCATCCTTCTGCCATGTTCTCCAAGCACAAGAAATTAGCATTTCGTTCTTAAAGATGCCTGATCTCTGACAGGTTAACACTTGTTTCTCTCTGTCCTTCCCTGATCTAATATGATTCCCCTTTCTGCCTAGACAACTATTTTTCTTTAAGTGATTATGAACACATGACCTGGGGTGTTCTGTTACTTTCAGCTACGTAATTTTGGTAAGTTTCTTAAACTTTCTGTACTTCAGTGCCCTCATTCATAGCATAAGGTGGTAATAGCACTTTCTTTATAGAGTTGCTTCTGGGTAAAAAGATTTAAGTCATTGAAAACACTAAGATAGTTGCTAGTTAATTAGAACCCAAAGTAACCAAGTTTTGTACTTCATATATCTTATACCATATACAACTGGAGGTGGAGGATCCTGTTACATTTTCTCCACTCTGTGGACTTCGTAACTATTATTTTTCTTCTAAATCTCCTCTGCCAAAACTATAATCCAGACCCCGATCACTTATTGGTTGAAATTCTGTGATTTTCTCTTACATGATCTTCCTAACCCATAATTTCTCCCCATCAAAGTTATTTCCCACAGTTTTGACAGTGTAGTCTTTCTAAACTGTAAATCCAGTCAATTCCCTCACTTGCTTTGAACACTTCAATAGCATCCTATAGCTTTTTTTTTTTTTAAGATTTTATTTATTTATTTGACACAGAGATCACAAGTAGGCAGAGGGGCAGGCAGAGAGAGAGAGGGAAGCAGGCTCCCCACTGAGCAGAGAGCCCAATGTGGGGCTCGATCCCATGACTCTGAGATCATGGCCTGAGCCAAAGGCAGAGGCTTAACCCACTGAGCCACCCAGGCGCCCCAGCATCCTGTAGCTTTTAGCTTACACAAAGTTCTACATGCTTAAATCTCTGCTTTATCCTCTAATTCTGTCTTACCAAATGCACTTTATCTCTTATCTTGCAGAAACTGCTGAACGGTAATGAATGAATGAATAAATATTAGCTGCACATTGAGTCATGCTATAAGCATGAGCATATCTATTGGACACTGCATAATGATGTCCTTTTTAACCCTGGTATCTGAGACAAAGCCGAAACTATGTCCCAGCAGGATTAAAGGAGGAATCTGCATTGCTGAAATGCACTGACTCTAAAATAATCAAACGCTTTAATCATCTTTGAAGGACCAGTAAGCCCAGGGATCGTCAAAAGGGAACTCTAAAGGAACGGAAGTCCCTGATGGCCGTGATCTTCCTCACAGTCACATTTGCTTATAGACATGCTACCTTGGGCCGATATAGACTTCTATGCCATTCCTTCTTTATATAAACATTCTGATAGTTTTCTTACTTTTAAAAATTGTATAAATACATGCAAAAAGTGCAAAAAATGAACTCAAATATATACGTAGTGGATTTTTTTTACACTTGTTTACACCCATATACAATCATCATCAAGGTTAAGGTCAACATTTTAATCACATGCAAATATCTCTTGGGCTCCTACCCTCCCAGTCAATGTCCAGCCACACTCCAGAGGTAACCTAGTTACTCCATCTTCTAACATTAGTCAATTTTGACTTCTTCCAATATGTATTCTTTGTGTTTGGCTTCTTTTATGTCACAAAGTACCTATGAGAGGTATCCAAGATGTTTTGTGTGTCAGTAGTTTGTTCCTTTTATTCCTGCAACTTATCCCATTATAAAAATATACCATAATTTGTTTTCTCCTGTCTCCTATTGATGACGTTTGGGGTGTTTCTAGTCTGAGGCTACAATATACAAACATTCTTGTAGGTATCTTTGGTGGACATATTTATTCATTTTTCTTGTATATGTGTATATGTACGAGTGGTATTATTGGGTCATGGGATCCTATAGCTTTTGACATTTTTATTTTTGCATATTTTTTATTTATTCTCTCCGTGCTTTGCTTAGCCCTTAGCAGCCCTTGTTGACTCTTCTGGCCATATTACCATGTTATATTATTTTTCCCGATTCTTCTTTTACACTGTCTCCATGTTCTTTAACTAGACACTTATTTTGAACAATTAGAAATCTAATAAAAAGATTTCTGAGATGGACTTTTCCTTGGTTTGACTGTTGGATTTTTTTTTTCTTTCTACTTTATAAGAATGTTCTGAAGTATTATGAAATCACTGATATGCCACCAAAAATTCCAATACTTGTTTGGAAATTTCTTACTTTTAAATTTTACCTGTGTACCCTTTTACCATTTCTTTTTGACCTCATTACCAAAGAATCTATGAGTATAACTTATCTGATGTTGTTTAGGATGATTAGCATGATTCTTTGATCATTAAATGTTCCTTACATACATTACATGCATGACTATTTTATCAAGTATTCATTTTATATTCTGTGTTCGTTCCTGGGGAGGTAGAGGGTATCAAAAATAACACTTGCCGTTGTATCCTAAAAGCATTATCTCTTAGATTCTAGCTTTAGCCCTTTGAGTGTAATTCCAAGTGGCTAGGCAAAATTTTTCAGACTTCTCAGTGACCTTCACTTTCTTCATGGTTTCAGAATAATAGGATTTATGTCTTTGTGATGCTCTGATTTGCTGTAGAAACCACTCTAGTGACTTCTGCAATGAAGTCTCCTGTTTCACTTTAGCTGTAACATTTTTGGAAAGAAAACAAGAGAACTGAAGAATGTTTCAGCAGGATTTGAAAGAAAAAAAAAAGGGCTTTTAGTACTAAGATGCTAGGTAATGGTGTTTCTTTGTTCTTTCTGGGAAATGCAAGTGATAAATATCAGAGACAGAATGAAGCATATGATAAACAAGAACAAAATCTGAAGCAGGGAAGTAATTTTTGATGCTGCTGATAGTGGCAATAAAATTCCACCCACACTTACATGTAAAATGAGAACTCCTTACTAAAATATATGGACTATAAGAAATCACTCAGGATTTAAGCTTTATTCAGATATAATGAAACCTTTCACACAGAACCAGAGATTATCTCATAAAAATAATTCATTCCCCCTGATTTGCCCAGGACAAGATAAGATCATCCTTTCCTAGTTATCCGTCTAGTAAGAGCTTTGGCCAATCTCTGATTTCCATAAGGACCAAACCAGTACTTCATGGAAATATTTATGATGATAAGGTTCTCAAAAGAGCTTCTGAGTGTCCTTTCTTTTTCCTTGTCTGTCTCCAATCCATAACTTCACTGCCCTTTAGGGGAATTCTGAACAGACCCAGAGAGCACAGAATGCTTTTCACCTCAAAGAAGTTTAGGGTTTAACACAGATCTGACAACTTCCTACCTTAGCAAGGTACTTACTTTTTCTCTGCTACAGCAATTTGCTTCCAACAGTGCAAATACTATGAGAAGTGTACCTAATAGGCAGAATGTCATCATTCCTGTATGCTTCATAGATTCCCCACTCCTTATCAAGACAGCATCATCCTGGAAGTCAGGCAGGTCAACAATCCTCTTCTGAGTTCACTCTGCTGGGTCTGTGACCTTGGTTAGATCGTACATAGTGTATGATCTTCGGTTTCCCCTACCTATGACATAGAAAAAATCATGCCCTCATCTTATAGAACGGTACTGAGAATTAAATTAATAACAAATATGGAAATGCTGGCATCTTAATATATCTCCCTTACCTAAGTACTTTTCCATTTTAACTTGACTTTATATGTTTAAAAATTCTTATAGTAGTTGCAGAAAACATATTGTAACTTTGGAGGGCAGTGTGCAGTAGCTACAAGGAAAAAAAAAAAGCAGTTTGGAGTCACACGAATTCAGTTTATGACAGAAGTTCCACACTGACTTTTGAAAGGTGACTAATCTCTTTGAATCTTAGTTTCTTCAACTATAACATAGAGATAATAGTTATTTGGTAGGGTAGTTTCAAGGGTCAAAGAAGGCGATATATAAAGAATATTTATTGTTGAGGCATACTGTAATAAGTTAAAAGTAATATAAATCTCAGGGCACCTGGGTGGTTCAGTCAGTTAAGCATCTGACTGACTCAGGTTATGAGGCTCAAGTCATGACCTCCGAGTCCTGGGATGGAGTCTGGCATCGGGCTCCCTACTCAGTAGGGAGTCTGCTTGTCCGTCTCCCTCTCCTTCCCCTCCCCCACTCATGTTCTCTCTCTCTCTCTCAAATAAATATATTAAATCTTTTAAAAATGATATAAATCTCTTCTATAATAGGATTAAAAAGAACTTTGGATATATACATACACACTCAAGATATGTCATAAGGTTTTCCCATCATAGTTAGAATGACATTAAACACCTCTCCCTGGACTGGTTCTACCTCTGAGTCATTCTCCTCGGTTTTCTTCCAAGATCACTCTGCTTCAGCCATCATGGCCATCCTGTTAGTCTTCAAACAAGCCAGACTCACTTCCAGCAGAGGAATTCTGCTGCTCCCCTTTCTTGATTGGAATATTCTCCTCTCAGCAATTTCAAGCAAGTTCATTCTCCAGGAATGCCTCTCCCAAATACCTTCTCCAGCCTCTTTAGAATAGCAGCTTACTTCCCCAAGCACTCTCTAGTACCCCACCATGCCCTGTGTGTTTTGATACACATATTGAACTGTGAAATTAGAGCATGCATCCATTTGTTTACTTACTACCTCTCTTAGACAAAAGCAGGTCCTTACTATTTTACACCTTCTTATCCAGAGCTGTAAAACGGTTTGATATAATGATACCAATATGCATGTGCAAAATGAAGAAATCCATCCATTGATCAAACCATACTTCATACTTAAGCTTGTGTAACATTCTTTTCTGTCCATTGTGTCTCTGAACACATGTACAAAGAGACACTGCACTCAACAAACACCACTTAGTATAGCTACTTACTTACAAGGCAAATGCCTATAATGTCCACTTCAGAGTTATGGAGAGTCCCAATATGGTTTTTTTTGTATTTACACTAGCATAAATGGTGAACTAGAAATACTTATCCTGTTAAATAAATTTTGACAAATAAATGTATTTTAGTGGAATACCACCATGTTTTCCTAATGTGAGTGATGATGTTGATCACACCCTTGCCTCCTGACGGTTCCTATAAATTTCCATAGTTTTTTTTTTTTTTTTTTTTTTGTCTATTTTCAGCAAGCTGGGAATTTTTAAATATAGTACCTGCTTTTCTCTTTAGTTTCTTCTACTACAATCTTAGAAATGTTTGTGGCATTAGAATTTATTCAGTGTAAATGAACTCCTGTCCTAATCAAATGTCTCAGCTTCTAAACTTTCACCATTTAGTCATCCACAAAAGTATTTGATTGCCTTCTCTGCTCCTCTGCCATAAATGCTAAACTTTAATTAGTTTGGCAGTTCCTTGCACTTGAAGCCAGGATTTCTGCACAAATATTCTTTTATGTACATTCCAGTGAGTGAGTGAACACTATCCCAATTAATTTGGGAAATTGGCAGGGAGGGAAAAAAATCCTCTGTGGAACAAGGACAGCAAAAATGCAGTCAGGTATGAATTGAAGGCTTATAAAAAAAAAACACAGCATTTTGGCAGATTATAATATGTGTATTAATGAGTAGTAGACATGTGGCTACTATCAGGGAAAACTACAGAAGCATATTATATGCGTGTAAGACCAGACTGATGAAAGGCCATGTGAAGGCTTGTTTGTGCAAATTACTGCACATTGCACAGGTGTCAAGTGTGCTATTCTAGGTACTTTGCCTATGCTTGTATTCAATCCCCTGCCCTAAATTTGACACTCTACTATCTCTATTTTATGTAAAAAGGAAACTAAGACTCAAATAAGAATAGAGATATTAAGTTGTAGATCCTAGATCTGAACCCACTACTCCCCAAAATATAAGATGTAAACCTGCTCTAGAGGAACTTAAAATTTTGACAGGGAAATATAATAATAATAAAAAAACATATTTATCTAAGAAGATAATAAGCCTACATGGGATGATTTCATGGAGAAAGTGTGACTTGTGCCAGGCCTTGAAGGATGGGGTAAATTTATTCAATAATACCAGGGAATAGCTACTGAATGCTTATTCTGTACCAGTCACTTTGCATTCATCTTTGTCTATTAACTTAAACCTTATAACAACAACCCCATAAAATGAATACTATTATGTTCCCCATTTTGTGTTTGAGGGAATCGGGCACACTCATTTGATTCAACTCCTGACAAATTATCCAATAACAATAAACATAGAGTTTGAGATTAATCTTCAGTCTATATCACTTATCTCTAATTGGCTATCTCTGCCTTAACACTGAATTTCAAAATATTTTAAATTCTAAATAAATCAGCTAGAAATGTCTATTTTATTCAGTCTGTAGGACTGAGAAGGTCCAAGACATTATCAGAAAACTTTCTGTTTCAAATATTTGGCTAGGGCATTAATTCAGTTCACAGATAGACAGCAAGTGAATTTTATATGCCAGGTTCTTACTTAGGAGAAACTTTGTTGTGCATGAATCTTTTTATCTGATGAATTTGCCTTAAAAAGTATTATTTTTGCTTGGTGCTGACTGATAGATTTCAGGCTTTTTCTTTCCTTTGTAAAATGTTTTTCCTTTCTTCTTTTTCTTTGATAACTGTATAGAAAAAGAATTACCTTACAGCTGAAATGCATTAACCTTGGAAAAAGCTGTGATAGCTCTTTTATATGATTATTTTAATGGTGTGACATCCATTAGCAAGAAGGAAATTCTATTGCCCTTAACATTTTTAGAAAAGCATTGACAGAGTAAAATGGAATCTTGTTCTACCTTCCACTTGTGGAATAATTCTTATTTACAGGATTCTGAGGGGTGTTTACAACTGCTTCAACAGAACATAAGGATTAGACAAAATGTGAATCAGCTCATTGTCTGGGCACAGGGTAGGCAAAATGTTTGCATAATTTTGCTGATGATGGTAGAATCCTACAAGTAGGATGAAAAGTTCTTAGAGAAAATATTTCAACAAATTCACCACTTGGTAATTCTTAACTGAACTTGATGTCACATTAATGATATGCAAATAGTAAGTGCATTATGTATTTTCCAGAAACTTTCCACTTATCAGAAAAGCAGGAAAACAAACTATATTGACTTCACAACAATTTCTGAACAAACAAACAAACAAACAAACAAAAAAATCAACTCCCAGAACTGTGCTGTCCAATAGAACCATACATAACAAAAGCTATACATGTAATTTAAAATTTTCTAATAAGCCACATTAAAAAGTAGGACAAAAAAGTGAATTCATTATTAATAATCTATTTAACATAAATTATTCAACATACTGTTTTAACTTATAGTAAATATAAAATTAAAGATAATTCACATTTTTTCATGCTAAGTCTTTCAAATTTGATGTACATTTTATAATGATAGCACATATCAATTCAGATGCTAAGATTTTATTGGAAATACTTTATCAGTATTTAGATTTCTTAAAATTATGATTAGAAAATTAGATTCACCTATTCAGGCTGTTCTAAACACTTCTATAAGTATTCCAGGAACTGAAATTGCCTCAAAAAACAGTTTTATTTTATTGCTTATATTCACACTGACAAAACCGGTTCATCTTTTTTAGAAGAATTGATTTAGTTTTGAATCAACAGCCTATTATTTTCAAACTTTTATCTGTCTAAGGTAAATGAATGTACTAATTCTTGAGTCTGTTTGATAACACTCCTACTGAATAATAAACTAATACTGCACAAATTAGTGACTAAGTCTAAAATTATTAAATTTTTATAGTTCTTCAGACAATTTACATAACAGTGTTAATTAAAATTAAAATCTGCATATTGATTCTTATTAGAAGAATATATAAATTAATTCATTTACCTGTTCAGCTGGCTCATAAAGAAGGTTTTCCTGTTCTTGGGGCTTCGAATTTAGCTCATTTAAATGTCACCTGAAATCAGTGAGAAAATATAATTCACACTGACATTTTGTGCATTATTACTGAATATTGGGAAATGATTTCTTTTGTTTCAAGAAAGATTTGAATTTTAGTTCGCAAATCTTGTAAAACCCTTCTATGATTCACTGAAAAAGCGTTCTTTCAGAAAACCAGAACTTAATTCATTTTATTTCTTTTAATAATTCCGTAGCATTCATAGCATTTTCACCTATATACATAACAGCTTAACAGTTATCTCCATGACAGTTTTCTTAGAATTTGTTGCAGAAAACTGAGGAGAAAAATATTTTCAGTATGGATGATGCAGTGAAATAAAGCAGCAAGTTAAATTTCAGTCCATTGTGATAAAAACTTTTTATATGAACCTGAAAATAGTTTTTTAAATATTTTATTTATTTATTTGACAGAGAGATACACAGCGAGAGAGTAAACACAAGCAGGGGGAGTGGCAGAGGGAGAAGCAGGCTTCTTGCTGTGCAGAGAGCCTGATACAGGGCTCAATCCCAGGACCCTGGGATCATGACCTGAGCTGAAGGCAGATGCTTAATGACTGAGCCACCCAGGCAACCCTGAAATTCTTTTTTAAAAGATATAAAGATTCAAAAATATCTAGAGATGTTGAGAATTTTGGTTTTAACAATTTTTGTGAAATTAAGATTTTGTACATACAATCTGTGAACAGTAATAATTTTACTACTTCATTTCCAATTTGGACGCATTTTATTTCTTTTTCTTGCTTAATTGTTCTGGCTAGAACTTCCATATTGAATAGAAATGACACAAGTGGGCATCCTTGTCTGGTTCCTGGTCTCAGAGGGAAAGTTTTCAATCTGGCACCATTAAGTATGATTTTTGCTGTGTATTTTCCATATGGCTTTGATTATGTTGAAATAATTTACTGTTATTTTTAATTTGTTAAGTTTTTCTCATGCAAGGGTATTGAATTTTTGAAAATGCTTTTTCTATGTCAATTGAGGTGATCATGTAGGTTTTTTTACTTCATTTTGCTAATGTAGTGTACTGCATGGATTGATTTTTATATGTCAAACTATTCTTATATTCCAGGATTAAATTCTAGTTGGTCACAGTATATAATTCTTTTTAATATGCTATTGAATTTGGTTTGCTAGTAGTTTGTTTAGGTTTTTATATCAGTCTTGGCAGGGATATGGGTCTGTAATTTTCTTGGTCTGGCTTTGGTATTAGGGTAATGTTGGCCTCAAGAATGAGTTAGGAACTGTGACCTCCTCTTTAATATTTTTTAAAAGTTTAAGAAGGCTTGGTGTTAGTTCTTTTATAAAATGTTTGGTAGAATTCACAAGTGAAGCCATCAGGTCCAAAGCCTTTCCATGTTGGAATATTTTTAAATTAATGATTTAGTCTCCTTATTAATTATAGATGTAGTCACATTTTCTATTTCTTTTTGCTTAAGTTATCCAGTTTGCTGGGAAACAAATAGTCTTAATATTTTCTTATAATACTTTTTATTCTGTACAATTGGTAATATCCCCACTTTCATTCCTGATTTTAGCAATTGGAGTCTTACCTTTTTTTTTTTTCCTTAGGCCATCTAGCTAGAGTGGTTAATTTTGCTAATATTTTCAAAGACTCAACTTTTAATTTCATTGATCTTTTCTATTATTATTCTATTCTCTATTTTACTTAAATCCATTCTAATATTTATTATTTCCTACCTTCTAGCTTTGCATTTAGTTTTTCCTTTCTTTAGTGCCTTAAGTTACAAAGTTAAGTTGTTGATTTGAGATCTTTATTGTTTTTTAATGTAAGCACTTACAGATACAAATATCCCCATTACACTGCACTTGCTGTATTCAAAAGTTTCGGTATGTTTTGTTTTTGTTGTCATTTCTCTCTAATATTTTCTAATTTCCCTTGTTATTACTTCTTGGATCCATTGGTTATTTAAGAGTAGGTTGTTTAATTTCCAGAATTCTGTGATTTATTCTAGTTTTCCTCTGTTATCATTTTCTAACTTCATCTCAGTGAGGTTAGAGAAGATTTTTTTTAAGATTTTATTTATTTATTTGACAGAGAGAGATCACAAGTAGGCAGAGAGGCAGGCAGAAAGAGAGAGAGAGGAGGAAGCAGGCTCCCTGCTGAGCAGAGAGCCTGATGTGGGACTCGATCCCAGGACCCTGAGATCATGACCTGAGCCAAAGGCAGCTGCTTAACCTACTGAGCCACCCAGGCGCCCTACAGAAGATATTTTTGATGATATCTATATTTTTAAAATATATTGAGACTTAATTTGAAGCCTAATATATGTTTTTTCCTGAAAAAATGCACCATGTAAACTTGAGAAGAAGGTGTATTCTATTGTTAGGTAGATTAGTCTGTATGTGTCTGTTGATTGGTTTACTATGTTGTTCGAGTCCTGAATTTTTTTATTAATCTTCTATCTGGTTCTTTTAACCATTAAGAATGGAGTATTAATGTTTCCAACTGTTATTGTAGAACTGCCTATTTCTTTCCTTCAGTGCTGTCAATTTTACTTCATATATTTTGATGGTCTATTATTAAATGCATCCTATAATTGTTTTTTAAATTAGAAAAATAATTATAATTAAAAACTAGTATTTTAATTTAAATGTAAATTAAAATTTATATAAATACAATTGTAACTTAGCCTCTCTCTGTAAATTATACAGATTAATAGTTTATGGTGTCAGCATGTAGGAAAATTTTTTTGATGAAATCAATCCAGTAACACTGACTAGATCAAAGATGTGTTTATCTGTAAACTGTATATGACACAAATGTCTAACTTAGCCTGCAGTACCACATGATGTCCTTTGTGATATAGTGGTTAAAGTGAAATGTAGACCTACTGAAACAATAAAATTGTATTTAACATAAAATGCATTCTCGAATGTTTTAATTTAAAGTAGTATTTAGGAATTGAAAGAAAATAAATTAAAATTTGTTTCTTGATTACACAAGCTTATTTATGAGTTCAACAGACATGCTTCTAGTGGCTGCCATACTGGGCCATGTAGTTTTAGAACATTTAAATTAAAGGGCACTTAAATTTTTACGTAATGGACTTGAGGTGGGGAAAACTTCTCAATTCAATTTTTTAAAATTTTATTATATTTTTTCAGTGTCCCAAGATGCATTGTTTATGCACCACACCCAGTCCTCTATGCAATACGTGCCCTCCCTAATACCTCCCTCCAAAACCTCCAAAACCCTCAGCTTGTTTCTCAGAGTCCACAGTCTCTCATGGTTTGCCTCCCCCTCTGATTTCCCCCAACTTCTCCTTTCCATCCCCCAATGTCCTCCGTGTTATTCCTTATGCTTCACAAGTAAGTGAAACCATAGATAACTGACTTTCTCTGCTTGACTTATTTCACTCAGCATAATTTCCTCCAATCCCATTCACGCTGATACAAAAGTTGGGTATTCATTCTTTCTGATGGAGGTATGATATTCCATTGTATACATATGGACCATTTTAGTCATTAGATCATAAAGAGGTTCACAGAGAAAGGACATAATTACATCTGTGATGGTCCTTGATGGCCATTCTAGAAATCTTCATGGTTGCCTTTGCATCAGAGGTTAAGATTAAAGGTTCTAAAGGTTTTTTTGTTTTGTTTTGTTTTGTTTTGTTTTGTTTTGTTTTGACACACAGAGAGAGATCACAAGTAGGCAGAGCAGCAGGCAGAGACAGAGGAGAAGCAGGCTCCCTGCTGAGCAGAGAGCCTCACGCGGGGCTTCATCCCAGGACCCTGAGATCACGACCTGAGCCAAAGGCAGAGGCTTTAACCCACTGAGCCACCCAGGCACCCCGGTTCTGAAGGCTCTTAATGTGGCTTTGAGTCATGGGTGTTACAGTATCTCAGGGTAGGAATTAAAGATATCTATCCTTTGGTAAGAACTCAGTGAAGGATAAACATTGTCATAAATATTACTGTCAATACTACTTAAGAGACATCTTAATGAGGAGTGCCTGGCTGGCTCACTTGGTAGAGCATATGACTCTTGATCTTGGGGCATGAGTTCAAGCCCTGTGTTGGGGGTAGAGATTACTTAAAAGAGAGAGAAACATCTTTACGAGACACCTATAAGGTTCACGTCAATGCAAATTTTAATGTCTTGGATTAAAAGCAAATCATCATACAGATGCATTAATTTTATCTCTGTTTCACCACAAATCTGTATTTCTAGCTTCTCTCATTTTTGTTTATTTTATAATTTTGTTGTTGAAACTTTTTAAGGTGATAAAATAAATAAATAAAAGTGTATCTATTCGTATTCCTTCAAGAAAAAGTGTTTTTGAAATGTTTAACAAGGGGAAACTAGATGTCATAAAACTTTGGATTCATAAACATAAAATGGTTTAAAAAAAAAAAGTCTGTTTGCTTTTTGGGAACGTTTTTACTGGAAGAGACAAATTCTGGAGTTTGCATGATTAATAGATATAATTAGTTTACAAACAGTGCAAATCAGGGTTATCTAATGGCCAATTCAATCTATAGTACAGACTTGGCCAGAATCAATACGATAATGATCATGCTTTCCTCAGTGGAGAGGGGCGTGAGGTGTAGTATATGTGTGTGTGTGTGTATGTGTGGTGGCAAGAGCTGTGTTGAGCTGTAATGGGACCCCAGAAGAACAAAGGAAATCTTCAATTCTGGGCTACCACCTGTTTGATTTCCAAGGCATTCCATTACTGGGTAGAAGATATTTGGTTTATCTATTTTGACTCTAAACTGTGGCAGACCATAGTAAAAGATTAACAAACAATACTGGTGTGCCTGGGTGGTTCAGTCAGCTAATTGTTAGACTCTTGGTTTCAGCTCAGGTCATGATCTCAGGGTGATGGGTGATGAGATGAACCCCACGCTGGGCTCCATGCTAGGGGTGAATCCTGTTTAAGAGTCTCCCCCTCCCCCTGTCAAAAAAAAAAAAAAAAAGAAAGAAAGAATGAAAGCACATGTCCCTTGGGAAACTGTACAAGCACAGTCCTTTGGGAAGCAGGAGAGAAAACGGACATTGACTTTTTCACTGTTGTTAGGCAGACAGATACAACCTCTGTAAATTTACGAAGGGAGATCTATTGAGTAAAATAATTCATCTTTACTATCTCTCTAGCAAAACTTTAAACCAAAATGAAACAGTATAGTTGCTACAAATGAGATAGAAATTATATAAATATGCTTTCATAAAATGTTAAGTGTTTTTAGAACTAAGAAATAAATATGTTACATCCTTTCTTATTCTCCTGGTGACCTTGGGCAAATGACTTAACCTCTCTGTTCTTTAGTATCCTATGTGTTTAATAGTACTTCATGGGATTTATTAGACATGTTATGTCAGTCATATAGCAAAGAAACTGGCAGATAATAAAGAACTAAAGTATATATATCTGAAGTTTATATTATTATTTTTAAGATATTCTAGTTAACTAGGGGGCACCCAGGTGGCTCAGTCAGTTAGGCAAATAGCTCTTTCTTTCAGCTGAGGTCATGATCTCAGCTAATGATCCCTATGTTGAACTCCACGCTCAGCAGGGAGTTTGCTTGAGGTTCTCTCTCTCTCTCCCTCTGCCCTTCCCTGCCTCAAATAAATAGTTAAATCTTTAAAAAGAAAATAGGGGGGCTCCTGGGTGACTCAGTCAGATAAGTATCTGCCTTTGGCTCCGGTCATGATCCCAGGGTTCTGGAATTGAGTCCCACATCGGGCTCCGGGCTCAGCAGGGAGTCAGCTGCTCCCTCTCCCCTGCTCCTGTGCACATTCACTCTCTCTCTCAAATAAACAAATAATCAAATCTTTAAGAAAAAAAAAAAAGATATTCTGTTTAACTCAAATATAGAATGATAGTAAATCAGTATAGATACTATATGTAAATATGTAGATAGATAAATATATAGTGTATGGCATACTTTACTGTATTTAGTGGAGAGATCTCTTATACTTTTAAAGTAGAGTTAAGGAAAAAGATGATACCTCTAGAAAGTAGAATATGGTGGCCGGATCACCAGCCATTCATCTGAAGTCTTGATTTCCACTTCAGTTTTGTTATTTGTTGATTTTTTTTTTTTTTTTTTTTTTTTTTTGTATGTAGGTAAGTAAATTACCTCTGGTAAACCTGACTTTCTTCTTTAGAAAATAATAATAATAATAGCCTTCTTTCTGGTCTTCCAAAAAAGATAGTTTAAATATTCAAATAAAAACATAGATGGGGCGGGATGCCTTGGTGGCTTAGTGAGTTGGGTTGAGTGTCAGACTCTTGGTTTCTGCTCAGGTCATGATCTCAAGGCCATGAGATCGAGCCCCACATGGGGCTCTACACTCAGTGTGCAATCTGCTTGTGATTCTTTCTCTCTTCCTCTCCCTCCCCTTTACTCCTCTGCTTGCTAGCACAAGTGCTCTCTCTCTCTCTCTCTCTCTCTCTCAAATAAATAGATAGATAAATAAAAACTTAAAAATATATACATGGAAAGTATTTTATAGTAATGTAAAATTTTCCAACTTTCAAATATTCTTATTAATAGAATATCCTAGTATGTGTGAGAGAAAGGGCAAAATAAGCCACTAAGACAAAAGACTTAATACAGAAATTAAAGAAGTGTAAAAGAAAGTATCTGGCTTGCAAGAATGAAGGCATTATCGCTTACTTGGGTAGATTTAAGTTAAAAAAAAAAGTGTGTTTTTAAGGCAGTTAATATAGTGGCTGGCACATGGCTCTCAATAATTGTAACTAGTAAAAGTTAATTATGGAGTAATACTCCATACACATAAAAAAATAATAAATCTAGGAATTTACCATGCTTTGGTCAATAAAAAGGCAGAGTTTCAGAGATATGCGGATCATATGGCAATATCTGTCCCAATGATTCAGTATGGCAATACAGTCAATGTTACTATAATAAATTAAAACCAGATTCATCGTACCTATAAAAGCAAATACAACAACCAGCAATAATGACAAATATGAATCACACTTTTAGAGTCTGCCTCTGAGTCGAAATTGCTTGGCCAGGTATCACCTCATTAATTCTCTTACCCTCAAGATAAATGAACCAATTTTATAATCTTAAGAACACTGAATTATATTTCAGAGAATAATAAGAATTACTGATAGAAAAGAACATACTTGAAATCTCCCTGATTCCTTATGGCTTTACATTTCAAGGCAAAGCCAAGGCTTTTTAGGGGTTGAGTTTTTTATTTATGGCTGGATTTTTTTTTTAATTTCTTGATTAAAGGGGAAGGATTGAAAAGCTCCATAAAAGGGAAATTGGACATCAAATAGCTCTCACTTGACTGAATTTTGATGACTTTAGTATGAATTAATCACAGACATAGAGGTAAAATTTCCCTTGAAATAGATATTCGGTCTTTAAATTAATAAGATAATGTACCTGGGACACATTGCCTTTGGAGAAGGTAACTACACAATCAAAGTATTTTCAAATACTTCTTTCATCAAAAATAACAAAAAAACAGGACATATTCTCTCCAGCAAACTCCAATACTATTGAGATTTGTCTCTTATTAATGTTTTTTTGGATTGGTTCCTGGAATTTAATGATTAAAATTGGCCTGCAGAAGAAGAGATAGCAGGGTTATAGGAAACCTGGATTAAATGTGAAGATGCACAAATTTTAGAAAGAGTTCCAGGAAGACTCTGGTTTTCTGAGGAGTCAGGGAGTGGGAAAGCTGGGACAGCTGTGAAAAACTAAGAAGAGAACCCTACACCCTACACCTGGGCAACATGGTACCATCTCACATCCCCCTGTTAAGTACCGGCTGTTCATGGAAGAGTTCATCCATGAAAACCATGCTTAGGGTAAAAAGCAAAAACAGAAAACAAACAAAAAAAAATGACACACAAATTATTTTTCCCTTGAGCTTCCTGGAAATAATGATGAGTGGGGGAAAAGGAGAAGACTGGAAGAGGAGGGGAAGGGCGATAAAGACCCTGGTGGTGGTGACCATGGTGGTGGCAGTGGCCATGGCTGTGGGCGTGGCAGCTGTAGCAGGGATGATGATGATAATAAAAAAGTCCTGTTCTTATATAGACAGAATGACCTCAAATATTTCTTTCTGCCCTGACTGATAGATAATATATTGGTTAGAAAGAGCCCAGAGATAGATGATATAAATTCTGTCCTCTTACTTTCAATATTGTAATCTAATTCATTTATCCCTCATAGGCAAATTGCTTTTTCTGTTTACAACTGCTTGTCTTTCTCCTTAAAGTTAAAAAAAGAAATTGCTAGGTCTCTGGAACTTCCTAAATCCTTTTTATGCCTATTAGAGATACGAGGTATATTGAAGATATATTACTTTTCTTATGATTTTTAATCTCTTTGTGTTAGTTTGACCATATTCTCTTTCGACCCATCCCAGTGAATTGCTCTAATGATAAATTAGGTTTTAAACTCTAGAAAGAGGTATTTTTGCAGGGGAAAAGAGAGAACTATATTTAGGATACATTAATATAAATATAATATAAATTTATGTATTTATAATATAAAATCTATAATCATCTGATCAGTGCTCCTTCTTACCTTACCACTGAAGTATAGCACATATAAAGCACATAATCTTAAGTGAACAACTGAATTAATTTTTAAATATATCCAAATTGGAATTAATATGTAGATTAACATAAAGAGTCATTATCCCAGAAGCCTCTGTTATACTCTTACATAGTCAACACTCTCCCTCCAAAGCTACTGTTCTGACTTCAGCCATCACTAAATAACTTTACTTGATTTTTTAATTTCCTATAAATGGAATAGTATAGGACATGCTTTTTGTGTCGGGCTTATAGTATTATGTTTGCACAATTTGTCCATGTTGTTCGAATAGCTGTAATTTATCATTGCTGTGTATTATTCTATTGTATTAATAATCCATACATTAACAAAACATCTACTTATTCCAAGTAGGCATAGACATCCACATCACATCAAGTTTTAGGCTATTATGAGTAAAGCTTCTATGAAAATTTCGTACATATTTTGTGGAACACCCATGCACTATTGGAATTCTGGAGTGAATTGCAGGACCATTGAGTATGGACACTTTCATCTTCAGAAGATCTCACCAGTTCCTAAAGTGGTTTACCAATTCTCATTCTTACAGTGGTGTATAAAATGATATTGCTAAATATTTTTATTAGTTTTAACTCAATTTTCATTTCTGTTCCTTCTCAAAGTTATTGTTAATCCAATGTATTTTTTGCCATGTTCTGACCAATTTTTTTGTTCTCTTGCTGGTAAGGCTCTTTAACTGGTTGTTATCTTTTTTGGGCTACATCGTAAGACTCGGGCTTTTAATTTGAAGTTTTCTGGTGGCCATGATCCCTTAGGAAGTGGAAAAGGAAGTGTTCTTTTGAAGGCCACATGAGTCGGCTAAGGTATCTGGAAGATCCCGTCTTAACTCCCATACTTACTTGTTCACCTTAGTCTTAGGGACACAGAAAACAGTCTATATCAAGTTCGTCTTTGACTCCGGCTGTCTAAGCACACTCACACAAAGATGATGTCAGCCTGCCCAGTGGGTGAACAGTTAACAGTTGGCTGAAGTCTTCCCATCATGAGGCTATAATTCTATAATCCAAACACCTTCCAATTCCACAGGTGACAGAGTCACACACTGCTCATCCTAGTTTGCTCCTATAAAACATTTATTTCTCTTAGGATAATACATCATTCTGTTTTTCAGGAAGCCGGTTACCTTGGCAAACCTATTCCCTCTCTCTAACGCGTTTTTTGTTCAGTATTTCTTTCAGAAGGCCTGAAAATTTCATTCTTCTCTTTCCATTTGCTAAGGGGAAAAGCGACATTTCTCCTATTTATTAATTCATTCCAGGTCCCATTTGAATGAGTTGCTCTTTTCGGAGACAAATAATATATTGGTATGTTGTTGAAAAAAGAGATACTCCATGCTGTGTCTTATATCTGTTTAACTTCCCATACAGTGGGCAAGCAGATGTATTTATAAGATCAAGTATATTTGAACAGCCAGAGAAAGATGTCAGTTAAGTACAAATGGTATTTACTTCATATCAGGCTAGACTGTCTTACCACTGGCTGGCTTTTTACTACTGTATTGTAAACAAAATAGAGTCAAATGTTGATCTCTGGAGCCACTTGAGGTTTTTATAGCTTTCTGAAATGTATCATAAAATGTAGACTTGCATATTTCCCTTGATATATTTTTTGTAGTTCAGTTTATGGATGGTTTACAAATCATCATATATGTGAGTAGAAATATGGATGAATTATAAGCACATATATTCCTTTTTCCACTGTATAATTCTAAAAATAATTTAACTTAAACTCTTTACATGAGTTTGAGATTATTTTTACTTGCAATCATCTTTGGTCTAGAATATTAATTCAAGGTGTTCTCTATTTTAGCCTCTTGCCAAGAGGAAGAAGTTCTAAATCATAAGGACATAAACATGAGGCCATCCCAAACAATAATTTATTGAGCTATGCTTGAAAAAAAGCCTATTTCAGAGCTTTGGAAATGGGAAATAAGTAGGTAGAACAATAGATTCTCAAGATAGACTAAAACTCCAGAGGTCACCTGAAATAAACCACCATTTCATTGCTTAAGTGTCCTCTATAGTTACAGTTGGGGATTAAACACTTCCAGAGTTCTCCGCAAAAATATAACTATGTAGAAGTAAAACCCATCACTAAATGGTTGTCCTGAGGCCGGTAGTCCCTTTAGGACCAAACGGTATAGTTTGAAACATACTTTCAGTGACAACTCCACAAGCATTTAAGGGGCACCCTTTCGTTTCCCTGTAACTTGCCTTTCTGGTTTAAACCTCTAGTTCTTTCATCTATTCCTCATACACTGAGTTTTGATTCCCCTTCTCAATAGCCGTCGCACTCTTCTGTGTGCATTCTAGTTTGTGGCAAAGAGAAATATCTACCACTATATTTTCAAACTGTTCATAAGAACAGAATGTCGTCATTCTTGACATTCTTTGAAGCAGACTGTTTCCATTCACAGTTTTAGCATATAAATGTAAACATATACAAATGTAAATATCTATAAATGTACCTTGTTTGTAATTATAAATTATATGCATAATTTATAATTATATATTATAATTTATAATTATATATAATTTATAATTCATAATTTTGATAATTATGATTATGTATAATGTAATATATGATGTAATATAATATAATTTATAATTATTTATATTATATAACTATACATTATAATATGTATTATATGTAATTATATGATTATGTATATATAAAAATACATAAATATGTATATATAAATACATAAATATTTAAAATATATAAAAATACAGCTTTCAGTGATGAAGCTTATTATAACTTCAGTCTTTCACATAGTGTTAAGCCAAATTTCTACCATATTGAATTGGAAGTTTGTGAACTATCAAAGGCAGAGAATGGTGGATTAGAGAAGAGGTAAACGTAAATATTTTGTTTAATGCTATTTATTTTTAAAGCTTAACCTATAATTTTACTTTATCAGGTCTTTTGGATTCTGATAAGTCCTACCAGTTTTGTATGAATTAAAAAATTTGGTCAGTATTTTAGTAGTTCTTACTAAATCTGTAATTAAAAATGTTTTCAAGAGAGCATAGTTTTAGATAAAATCACATACAATTTGATCCATTATTCATATTCTTTGGATAAAGCTCTTTATTCAGTTATAAATCCATCCAGATAGCATTGGTTCTTCATCTTAATCAGCATTTCTTCCACAGAACTTCTTAAAATGTGGGGCGCCTGGGTGGCTCAGGGGGTTAAGCCTCTGCCTTCAGCCCAGCTCATGGTCTCAGGGTCCTGGGATCGAGCCCCGCATTGGGCTCTCTGCTCAGCGGGGAGCCTGCTTCCTCCTCTCTCTCTCTCTGCCTGCCTCTCTGCCTACTTGTGATCTCTCTCTCCATCTGTCAAATAAATAAATGAAACCTTTAAAAAAAAAAAAAGAATTTCTTAACATGTCACACAGCTCAAAGAAACTCATGGCAATATGGCGCATTCTGTTTATGGGGATACATTTGATGGAACTGGCTACTTACGGGGAAGATTCTTCTCTTAGAGCTTTTGATCTGTTCCTTCTCGTGCTTTGTATTTGCTGAATAAAATTTCCCATGTAAAAGTGGACCACCCAAGCCAAGTTTTCCCCAGAGAATAATCAAATAATAATAAAATCTATTTCACTAACATGTATATTTTATATCAGTTAGCAGAAAAAAAAGTGATATTAATTTTGGAAATTAATCTTATTGGAAGATTAATAATCTTGGAAATTAATCTTATTTCCAAGCATTCCCAGTTCTTGAAACATAAGTCCCATGTCCATCAGAAATTTAGATTATCATTCATTTCATAGATAAATTTTTATTACCTAGTTTATGAAATAGTTAGAAATTTATGACTTTAAAACACGGGATACTATCCCTGTCCTCAAGAAATTTACCATCTTGAGTAAGAAATTAGAACTCAGAAGTGATGAATAAATACCTGTTTTTGAAGGTACTATGAAAGTTAATGGCTATAATCAAAGAATTTGGGGGAGTCAGTTGATTTTTTTAAAAATGAGTATAATAGTGATCGATTGCCTTGAGGTACAGAATTTGGGAAAGAGAAAAAAATATATCCAAAGAGGAGTCTAAAGGTCTTCCTTAAAAAAAAAAAAAAAAAAAAAAAAAAAGATTTAATCTAACTGCTATAACTTGTTTAGGCATTCACTAAAGAATTATATTACCTTTCAGTGAATTTTTGGGTTTTGGTATGGATTTTTTGTATGCAGAAACTACTCTCAAAATGAATAGCTTGTTCTACTTAAATGGATATCTTACCTTGACCATATTTAGAATAAAGTCTCCTTTATTTTGAGTTATCTGTGCATCCCTATATTACTTCCCAAATATCAATAATCCAATAGGGGAAGTACTTCACTTCTGATTCCCAGTTTAGACTTCATAGTTTTTAAGGACAACTTCCAGGCTCTGGGAAGTGTCAACAATAAGCTTAATAGTAGTGATTTGGCAATAAAGTTGGTAAGTTTAGGTAGGGCTCTTGTGACATCTGGGCATAGTGTCTAAAGCATTCTCTCTCTCTCTCTCTTTTTAAGTTTGTTTATTTTATTTATTTATTTATTTATTTATTTATTTATTTATTTATAATCTCTATCCCCAACGTGGGGCTTGCACTCATGACCCTGAGATCACGAGTCGTATGCTCTTCCAAATAAGCCAGCCAAGAGCCCCAAGGCATTCTCTTTTGAGTTAGCCATGTCAAGTCTAGTTTCATAAACCTGTGCAGTGGGCTTGAGCACAAGTGCAGCCCACTTGTTTTCATGTTGGTGTCTTCTGGTAATTAGATACTCTTAAATTACTCCACTGAACACAGAGAAGACTGCAAAGGAGAAAGGAGATCACCAGTATTTCACAGCTTCATGCTTCTACAAAATGATATGCACAACATATGTTGTACTAAAATATGTCAGCACTTACAATATCCTAGGCATTGTTTTAGACATCTTCTATTTACTTTAATCCTCAAAATAACCCTCTAACACAGCTATTATTTACCCTATTTTATAGAAACATTGAAGATTACAGTGTTTATTAAATGAGATCCCTTGATTCAAGTCTTATAGCTATTAACGATTACAGTCAGAATTTTTGAGATCACTTATTCTTAATTTCTAAGTCTCTGCTCTTTATGGGAGCTCTTTGTCTCTGAAGGTCTGGATTATCCATGAATAAATCTTCTTATAAATTTTATGACTTAATACTTCATCCTCTGTTGCTGTTATACTTTTGGGTCATTTTATAAAAAATGCCTACCAACACCCTAACATCAGTTTTGATTTTGGGGTTGGATATGAAATATTTACAGAACAAATAAAGTAGCTGGGGCTATCAAAGGATAAAAACTACTTGTTTCTCTTCATTGATTCTTTTGTTTTTTCACTGTTAAGTGAGTATTACAAAAACACAGATGTTATGAGAGATGATTTATGATTCAGTTCAGGGTCAGTAGTTTTTGTAAACCCAAACCTCTTTAAACAACTCTTGAAGTAGGGGAGTTTTACCTGGTCTCATCAAAGCATTGCAAAAACCTGTGATCTAAAGAAGTATAACATTAGAATGCAGAAAATGTAACCTAAGTTGGAATAACAGACATTTTAAGTCTTAGCAGTGTTTCCAATACAAGAGTAATGATTGGTCATAAGGACACAGTTTAAAAGTTCTACCAGTCCTATACATATTAAGAAAAATAGCGACATACTTCAATGCTCTTCCCATCCTTTCATCTTTAATGTCACATATCTAAATAAAGTGCTTATAGTGGTGCTCCTTAAATTTTTTTCACTTTAGAAATTATCAATTAATTACTCTGTTAGATAAAGATATAGCTTTTATTTTACAATTCCACCATAATACAAATATTCCTATACCTGATATTTCATGTGTAAATATATAATTTTGGTTTGTATTAATACTTAAGGCTTGTATTACCCTGGCTAAATAAATGTCAGGCATAACTAAGCCATACATAACACTTTAGTTACTTGAATTTCTCTCAAATTTTTATTTTGCTTAGATTTTTTTTACCACTATGTTTTTTTGTATTTCTTTTTTTTTTTTTTTTTTTTTAGTTTTTAAAAATCCTTTGACGTCATTAGTTAGACTAGTTCTAAAGTAAGTTATCACACACTTTAGTCAGATGCTGACATAAAGCAAAAATCTTCCTAGGTTTTTTTTTTTTCTCTCTCCCTTGCCTGAATTTGGAACCATATGTAAAAAGATTTAGGAAATATGCAGACTGCTCATCTCTGCTAGTTCTATTCACTTTCCCCATTTTAAATATCAGTATAGAGAAATTATTTGCATATATATATAATGTTTTATCAACATTGTCATTTATCTCTAGTGATATACATGCATAAATATTGGTTTTTTGACAAGAGATTTCTCTTTTGCCCTTAGTTACTATAACACAGATTTATTTTACCCTTATCAGCCATCTTAATCTAGTTTCCTTTGAATTACCATTCTTGTATTTTTTGGGTAAATACCCAGTAGTGTGATTGTATTTTTTGGGTAAACACCTACTAGTACGATTTCTGGATCATAAGGCAGTTCTATTTTTAACTTTTTGAGGAAGTTCCATACTGTTTTCCATAGTAACTACACCAGTTTCCCTTCTCTCCCAACAATGCATGAAGGTTCTTTTTTCTCTACATCCTCCCTAACACCTGTTATTTCTTATGTTGATTTTAGCCATTCTGATAGGTCTAAGTTGATATCTCACTGCAGTTTTTTTTTTTTTAAGATTTTATTTATTTATCAGATAGAGTGGGGGGGAGAGAGCGAGCACAGGCAGACAGAATGGCAGGCAGAGGCAGAGGGAGAAGCAGGCTTCCTGCTGAGCAAGGAGCCCGATGTGGGACTCGATCCCAGGACGCTGGGATCATGACCTGAGCCGAAGGCAGCTGCTTAACCAACTGAGCCACCCAGGCGTCCCTGAACTGCAGTTTTGATTTGCATTTCCCTGATGATGAGAATCTTTTCATGTGTCTGTTGGTCATCTGTTATGTCTTCTTTGGAGAAATGTCTGTACATGTCTTCTGCCCATTTTTTAATTGGATTATTTGTTTTGGGGGTGCTGAGTTGTATCAGTTCTTTATATTTTTCTTTATATTTCTTTATATTATATGTTATTTGCAGATATCTTCTCCCATCCTATAGGTTACCTTTTAGTTTTGTTGATTATTTCCTTAGTTATGCAGAAGAGGAGAAATTATTTTAAAACACATTTCTACTTGAAGAGAAAATTCAACATTATGGTGGCATCTTTAAAGACTGATTATCTGATGATGTTTACTTAGGTCAAACCAAAATAGATAAGTCAAATATACCCAAGTGTACAAGTTCCTGGCAAAGCATAAGATGTCATTAATATTTAATAAGAACCCTGGATTCCAAAGATTTTTGAGTATGATTATTAATACCATGGAGATATTTATGTGTTATTCAAAGTCTATCTTAAAGGAATATAGGAAACTAGACAGACATGTTATTATGGGATCCCAGATATGGGTAAATGTTGTATGTTCTTATGTAAAAAGAAATAACCTACTGTCCTATATAGCATCGTTGCTTACTAAGAAGAGATTATTTTTAATACATCCAGTTGACTACTAAATAGCTTTTATCTTCTGAAGACTATTTAAAGAATATTTATAAAATAACTCATTGAAAACACCGAAAATTATCTCTGAGCTATTTACTTGATGTATGCAGATACAGCTATTAAAAGTAATAAATATATATATATATACATATATATATGTGTGTGTGTGTGTATGTGTGTGTGTGTGTATTCACAAAGTAGTATTAAGTGAAGATAAAAAGATGGAAAGAAAAGTACCTGATGATGAAGGAAAGAAATGGATACTCTTGTACAACTAGGAAGAAAGGGAACATAGATGAAAAAAAAAATGCTTTATAAACTCAAAAAGACAAAGTTTTCCAAGATTCTTATACCTTTTTATTAGAAATTTAGATTCTTAAAAAGTGAAATCTGGAGACAAAGAGCTTCTTGAAATTATGAAAGAAAAAAATAGAAGCATTTTTCATAAATCTTAAAATAAGACTAGTTGTTTTCAAGGAATTTTCATTAGGGTAGAGAAAATTCATGGCAATTATTTAGAGTGGGTGTTATCTTTAAAAGACTTGGTTGTCACAACACTTATTCTAGAGATGAACACTGTGAAAAGATTTTTAAAAATTTCTTTTATGACATGTCCATCATTTTTTATAGAAGATACTCAGATTTTTGAATAGGAACATATGTTAAAAACTGGAAATCTAAAAAACAATTTACAGGGTGCCTGGATGGCTTGGTCAATTAAGTCTCCAGTTTTTTTATTTCAGTTCAGGTCATGACCTCAGGGTTGTAGGATTGATCCCCAGTAGGCTCAGCGGGGAGTCTGCTTGAGATTCTCTCTCTCCCTCCGCTGACTCACACAATCTCTCTCTGTCTCTCTTTCTCTCTAAGATAAATAAATCTTTTAAAGAATAAAAAGTAAATTCAATTTGCATTTCCTTTTATTTAATTTTACCCCTTTACTTTTTTTAAGCCATATATGCCATTAGATTACTTTACCTTCATTAGTAAAGTTAGATTTTTGTTGGCATAGGTACACTTTAAATTCAAATTTCCCCAACCCATCCCTTGAAATTTGACTATTTTAAAAATTTTATTCTATTTTATGCCTCTTTATATACCACAGATAAATGAATTGATGAATGTATTTGTATAAAATATAGCCCCACTTCTCTGGCCCTCCCTAAAGCCCCAAATTCTAAAACTGCCTTACTGATGATTCTTGAAAGAATAAACTTAGAGGCAGGTGGTCATTAATTTTTCTAGGTAGAGATTCAAATTGATTATTGACCTAATTATACTCAATTGTATTATCATATGCAACCAGAATACATGCAATTAATATTTTATCATTCTTCATGAAATAAACTCTCCTTCATATCATTGCACAATATTTTAAATGTTTCCTTATTTCTTGAGAACTGTATTCATTTCTAATCATCAGAAATTATGCAAAATAGTAAAGAAGATAACATTCATTGCATATTATATTTGGAAGTTTTATGTTCATTATCTCATTTTATTCTCACTTAATAACTGTTAACAGCCCCATTTTACAGATGCAGAAACTAGACTATGTAGCTTGCTAGTATGCCTTACAATATATTATGTTGAAAAACATAATCCTTATCCATGTTTAATTGTTTCTCTTGGTTTTATTTCTCCCACCATCTGAAGCTTACTTATCAATAGGTATTTGGTGTTAATGTGACCTCAAACAAATAAGATATCTGTCCCTAAACCTACTTCAAAAAATTTATTGCACAAACTGTCCAATATCAGTTATACCAAAGCCTAAGACTAGAATTACAAGGTGCCACATTAGCCAAAACAATGTTCCTCCTTTAATTACTTATATTTCTTAGTTTTCTGTATTTACATCTAAATTAATGAATATACCCCCAAGAGATTAAAAAACAAAATGACAAAAGAGAATGAATATGTTTTAAGCATTGTGCCCTGCACTCAGCAATAAACAACAAAAACAAACATTTAGAATCTTATGAGAAAAATCAGTGGTTTTCATTTTTCCTTAAAATGGTTAATTACTAATTGGCACAATAGACTCCCTCCAGGATTCTTCATCAGAAGGTGTGTGAATATATTTCTTCTCATCTTGAGAAGAAAAAGAAACATAATTTGAGATAAAAATACATTTTCTTCAAAACACGTTATAAATCTTTAAGCATTCCCTGAGTGTCTATTTATCAATTCCACTTGGCCAGATAATTTGGAATTCCTTAATTGTTCTCCATAGTAAACTTCAGATCAAAACCAAGTGATTCCCAAACTTGAGGCTTCAGCTTCATCCTTCCACTGTACATGGTTTTGGGTAACTGGATAAATTCAGATAGTGAAATTGGGTTTTAGCTTGCATTATGAACTATTTGCAATAGAGTGGAAGGAAAAGAAAGTAAAGGAGTGAGTGATTTTATCATTTAATGTAAAGAAACGAATTTATAGTGTCCAGAATTTGAAATCAAATACTATAGAAGTTCAAAGGTGGGAATTTATTAAACTTACAAGTTTCTGGATCACAAGAAGTGGAGATTGGATTTCTATTAAATAGAATTAACACCTCAGGGTGGCTCAGTTTGGTTAAGTGTCTGCCTTCAGTTCAGGTCATGATCCCAGGGTCCTGTGATTAAGCCCTGTGTCTGACTCCCAAATCAGCAGGGAGTCTGCTTCTCTCTCGACCCCTCCCCTTGCTTGAGTTCTTTCTCTCTCTCTCTCTCAAATAAATAAGTAAAATCTTTTTTCAAAAAAATAGAATAAACACCATTATCCATTACACATTCTCTTCATTAATTTATTTTTACTTTATTATGTTATGTTAATCACCATACAGTACATCTTTAGTTTTTGATAACCCTTCTTGAGTGTTTGCTATAATACAATGGCTATAAAACTTGAGGACAACTCAAGATGCATTTCTCATTCCAAAATCTCTCATCCAACTGTTAGATTTTCAAAGACAAAGATTGCCCTTTATTCATTGCAGAATTACTGTGCCTTTAGTGGATGGTAACTTTTATAAAGCAGAACCACAGCAATCCTTATTAAAGTTCAACCTTACTTTGCATAATTCAGAGGTGCAGTACCTAAAGCAGATGGTGAACAGTTTTATTAAGATAATTTTTAAGAGTTTTAGGTTCACAGAAAAAATGAGAGAGAAAGTACAGAGATTTTTCATATCCCCCTCCCCCTGTACATGCATAGCCTACCCTTTTATCAACATCTCCGACCAGAGGGTACATTTGTTACAGATGATGAGCCTACATTGACCTATCAGAATCACCCAAAGTCCATAGTTTACCTTAGGGTTCATCTTGGTTTTGTACATTCTGTGGGTTTGGATAAATGTGAAATGACATATAGCTATTATTACAATATCATACAGATCATTTTCCTACAAATCCTTCATGTTCCACCTACTTATCTCCCCTCTTCCCATCAACCACTAGCAACCACTGATTTTTTTTTTTTTAACTGTCTCCATAGTTTTGCCTTTTCTAGGAATCACACAATGTGAACCCTTTTCAGATTGGCTTCTTTCCCTTAGTAATATGCATTTAAGTTTTCTCCAGGTCTTCTATTGCTTGGTATCTCATTTCTTTTTTTGTGCTGAATAATATTTCATCATCTGGGTGTACCACAGTTATTGATCCATTGACTACCAAAGGATATCTTGGTTCCTTCCAAGTCTTGGCAATTATGAAAAAAGCTGCTATGAATATCATGGGTACGCTTTTGTGTGGACATGTTTTCAGCCCCTTGAGGTAAATACCAAAGACTGTGGTTTCTGGAGCATATGGGAAGAGCATATTTGGTTTTGTAAAAACCACCAAACTGTCTTCCAAAGTAGCTGTACCATGTTGCGTTCCCACTTGCAATGAATGAGAGTTCCTGCTGCAGCATTTGGTGTTGTCACTGTTCTGGATTTGGGGCATTTTAATGGGTGTGTAGTAGTATCTCATTGTTTTTTCAATTTGCATTTTCCTGATGGCACAGGATGTGGAGAACCTTTCCATATACTTCCTTGTCACCTGCATACTTTTTTGATGAGGTGCCTGTTAAAGTCACTGGTCCATGTTTTAATCAGGTTGTTAAAGGATGCAGTTTTTACAACTCTGATAAGCAGGTATTATCATCATTTGAGATACAAACACAAACGCTTAGGAAGGTTAAGTGTCTTGCTTGAGATTACATATTACTAACTTCACAGAAGTAACACAAATTTAATTCTGATTCCCAAGCCCATGCTACAATTTCTATGCTTAAATGACTTTTATTTGTAAGCCAGAAATGACACAGGTGTCTAAGTCTAACTAAACCTAACATATATAGGCATGTTTTCTAAAATTAAAATATAAAACTTCCTCTGAATTAAGAAACATTAAGTTCGAAGCTGATTATTAGTACATTCTTGTTTCATGTGGTTACACAGTCAGGAAGTTTGAACCTAATTGAAACCTAATCACTGGTTGTCTAGGGACAGGACTGAGGTGCAGTGCAGTACAGAGGGCCAGGAGGGGTAGGATAACATCTGAACAGGAGAGAACTTTTGGAAATGATGAGCGTATGATTCCCTTGACATGGGACCAAATGACATGATGACATGATGGAATGACATGATGGAATAAGCAAGAAATTAGGACAGAAAATAGATTAGTAATTGCCAGTGTTTGGTACCAGTTGAAGATAATGACTACAAAAAGGCAAGATAGAATAAGTTTGGATGACGGAGCTGTCCTATATCTTGATTTCATGGTGACTATATAGGATGTAACTTCTAGTACTGTATCCTAAAAAGGGTAATTGTTACCGTATATAAATTATACCTCAACAAAACCTACAGGTATTCTTTAAAAATCTGAGATATAAGGCTAATAGGAGAGAAGGCCAAACATATTTATTTCCTTATGTTTGTTTACCAGGGCTGCTATAACAAATTTCCACAAACTCAATGATTTAAAACAACAGGAGTTTATTCTCTTATAGCTCTGGAGGCTAGAAGTCTGAAGTCGAGTTTGTTATCATCTGGATTATGCTCCCACTGAATGCTCTAGGACACTAGTTTTAGAATTTAGGGCCCACCCTAATTCAGTATAACCTCATCCTAATCAGTTATATCTATAAGGACCCTATTCCATATACTGTCACATTCTGTCATTTCAGGTGGACATGAATTTGAGGGGGGAGACACTATTCAACCTACTATACCCCTCTTAGAGATGATATAGTTTTAATTATATTTTGGCATGGCAATTTTATGTAGATATTTCCAAGTATTTTTCTATATAATTATCTTGAGAAAAATTTGGATGGCTGAGATTCTTGTATCCTAATTGTGTATAACAAATTTTAAATTGATCAGGGATGTGAACAAGAAAACGAGACTCAGCATCCAAATGAAGCAGCTGGGGCACATTTGGCAAAAGAAAAAATCTTCTATGCAGAAATTGCAAGAATATTTCAAATAATGCTAGTCCTTTTTATGAAAACGTCAGAGGACCATTTTGTATTTGGTTAGAATTTCTGTGTAGCTTTTGTCTAGAAGCAATAATTCCAGCAATGTTGGTTCAAATAGTTTCATCTGCCAGTTTCCCAAAATCCCATCTGGTTCTAGAACCCTGGCCAAATCCATGCAGGGAAAATGATTATTGTTACATAACCCATCCCTGAGTAAGACAGATAAGCTTACTTTTTGATAAGAATATCAACATTTCTTTAATATTCACCAAACAGTCACAAATTCAGTTTGCCTAAAAATTCTGCCTTAATCCTTCACCATTGGCCAATAGCATGAAGCAGAAGTGATACTCTGTCAGTTCCAAGCATAGGTTTCAAATGGTTACATGCTTCCCTTCTTTGTATCCTGGAACCAAGCCTAAACAAATTGGGGCAAGCCTGCTGTACAATGAGAAACACATTGCCTATTCACCCCATCACTTTCATTGACAGTCATTTCCCAGATATGTTAGTAAGGCCATCCTTGTCCAGCAGGCGCCTACCAAGCTGATCCTGAGAATATGAGTAAGTTCAACCAAGAAGACCCAAGCCTGGCCCAGATCAGTAGAACTGCCTTACTTACCCAAAGACATATAATCAGAAATAAATGTGTTAAGGCATAGTTTTTATAATGACTCCTTGGTAGTGATACATATTGATACAATTGAGTTAAGAAATATCTCTAAGAATATAAAAGAATATTTGATGAGTCCCTGCTAGGTCAATGCATCCATATTTTATTTTAGTAGACTTTATTTTAGTAGAAGAGATATACTGGCGGTCATTAACACTTAGTTAATCAAATCAAACTTTTCATAATTCTTTCCTAAGCCAGTATACCTAATGGTCAGGCATATGCTTTCATCGTATGCTTTGTCATTTGGTTTTTATTAAATTGAGATTCTGAAAGTATGCAAGTTAAAAGCATAGTATCAACTTGTTCTCTAATTTATTGTGCATTTCCTTTTATTGTTCAAAATATGACCACACAGAAAAGACTGAGTGTTCACTCTGACAATATCTACCTGTAACATGTATTAAAGGCCGTCCAAATACTTCATTCAGTTTATGGAATGAAAAGGTTGTCATGAGTGATAGAGCCTACTATCGTTCATTAAATCAGTTTTGATTCTTTGATTTTCTTTTCTCTCTAATCATCTAAAGTGTTTGACTAATTCTCTTTGCCTTTCACTCTCCATCTGTAATCTCTCCAGTCAAAGAATCATTGTTGTGTTTATTTTCAGGCAATTTATTTGCACTTTTCAGTTCATGTCAAAATTGTAACATCTAAATTGTTTTCTATCTACCTTAATTCTAAAGGATTTTTTTTTTTTTTGCCACAAATTATGCCTTCCACCTACCTTCCTGAACAAAACAGAGCACAAAACTCACCAGCATTTTGAAGAAAAATCATTCATTTCATTGCAATTGTGAAGTCATTTCATGATAATGATTCTGGGAATAAAGCATAACCACTTTTAGGTCTGGATGTGAAAGAATTTCTCTTGAGGAACTGACCTTCTTTGTAAAATGGCATTTCATGATTATTATTGATTAACAAGGGCGTTTCAGATATAAAACAAAGATGAACAACAATGGCAGATTGCTGATACAGATACTATGGAGTTGTACTAGGTTTCTTTTTTTTTTTTTTTTTTTTAATGCAGGAAATATGGAGGTTTCTGAGAAAATAAGATAGACATGGATATTCAAAGGCTTCATCCTGTGTTAGTAGTTCAAATCAAAGTCACACAATGCTTAAAGGTCAGTTGCTATTTGGCAATTATGGCTTGACAAATAGACTGACTTGTTCTGATTCCAGAAGTCCATGTATCTCTCTCATATTTGACATTAATTGGCACAGAGGCCAGTAGTTGAATAAACTTTGGAGAATGAGCCCTACCACAGATACTGTTCTTTGCTTTATTAGTAGATGCAACTCGAACATGTTCAGCCTTATCACTATCAGCAAATCATGAAAAGAATGAAGTTTTCTGAGGTATACTAATGAAAATGGAGGACGATAACAATAAGAAAATCTCATTTTCAATCATGATCCTTCTAATGTTTTATCTATCATCTGCTTCACATCTCCCTAAAATTTATGGGAATACATTCAAACTCTCTTCATTCTTTCCAGGATTAGGATCTTTTATTATATGTCCAGTGTAAATTTTGACACATTTCTTCCTATCTTATTTTAAAAAAATAATAGTCTATGTATATCCTCAAGTCATTTTTTTTGTCTTTCTGTGACATCTATCATCTCTAGCAATTTTAATTCTGCCACTGTAGTTCAGAATGTGGCCCAGAAATGCAGATTAATTTGAAAGACTGGAAATGGAAATGTGGGGCAAAATGCATCCTTTATTGATAGCAGTTCTATGAAGGGAACTTGAAAGATACCTCAGTCCAGTTTTCCTACCCACAAGGCTGTGTCACCTTTGCTTGATCCAAGATGCTTTGTGTCGGAGTGTAAAAGGTTGTGCTAAGGCCCACTTCTGAAGCTACATTACTCTAATTACATGTCTCAGGCTACTTAGAAAAAAAAAATAATACCTGTAACTTGGGATATCTTTGATCATTTCTCTACCTTTCTCTAAAAGCTACCTGGTTATTTCTTGCCGTGCACTTATCTTTTTTCCCGCTTCTGGCTACTGTTTTATTTTATTTATTTTTTTTCCTAATCATATTCAGCATCATGCTCTTATTTAAAACATATTTTTTAAAGTTTTTATCTGAAAAGACTTTTCTTTAAAATATTCTCTTTTAATTTTGAGTGTTTCTCTACCTTATTTCACATTCTATGAACATTCAAGAAACAGAAAACAAATGAAATTATAATTTAGGATGTTACGCTGAGGGGGACCAGTTATATTACATGAATAAGAAAGTGAAATTTAGGTTGTTTGAGAAAGTAGCTGGATTAATGTAATCATTAACAATCAAAGGTTCTGACTTTGTGAAGATCCAGCAGCACGTTTTACATGGAGCACTGGGTGTGGTGCAAAAAACAATGAATCTTGGAACACTGAAAAAATAAAATAAAACAAAATAAAAAGTCCAGATGAAAGAGAGTATGCTCTTCATACAGAGAGTAACATAGGATATATGAAGTTCAGAATATAGTTTCTGAGAGTTACTCATCAAATGAGGAGGCAAGTGAGGAATTCAGAAGCTGAGATATAGAGGCATATAAAAGTTTATGCTTTTATTACATCTGATCCATGTCAGTCTTTTTTTTTTTTTTTAAGATTTTATTTCTTTATTTGACAGAAAGAGACAGAGAGCATAAGTAGGCAGAGCAGCAGACAGAGGCAGAGGGAGAAGCAGGCTCTCCGTGGAGCAGGGAGCCTGATGAGGGACTCGATCCCAGGACGCTGGGATCATGACCTGAGCCGAAGGCAGCCACTTAACCGATTGAGCCACCCAGGTACACCCCCCCCCCTTTTTAAAGATTATACATGTCAGTCTTTATTAAGGAGAAGATATTCAATGGGAAGGGAAGAATTGTAGGAAATTAGAAGTAAGAAAAGGAAGTAAACTAGGAGTAAAGATATAGTTGTCAAAATTCCAGATCAATCACTTATTTTTTGTCCTGAAAAACTTTCATGTAAAGAAAAATGCTAAAAAGATGGTGACTCCAGGTCTCTGTTGAATATAATTGTAACATTTGAATGAAAGTCTTATAGAATATGAAAATATCAATCAAAGGAAGTCAGAGACATATAAATTCACACATATATACTTATGTATACATATAAATATGATATGTAAAGATATTTCCTTATATATATTTAGAGGGGGGAAGGGAGAAGAGGGAAAAGGGATAATAAATTTCTGCGGTCTTTTTTTCAGTAAATATGTGAAATGCTGTAAACAGTTGTGAAATGTCTTCTACTCATTAGAGATTTGCCACTTGAGGGAGGATAAATTATTTATCATGCGCTTTGGCAGGCATTTTTGGAGTATTTAAATGAAATATTTTATCTAAGTTGCACATTTGTTACAAAAAATAGTAGTTCATTTAAAAGTAGTATCTTGGCCTTCTTGATTCTACCTAAGGCACACCTAAAAGTCGAATTTCTATGTCTTAACCAGAAGGGGTTATTCCTCTTTGTGTAACTCAGTTAACAATTTAGAACCAAATCTATTAAAGATTATAGCAAAACTGTACAAATTCATTTTATGGACCCGGGTCAGAATTCCTAAATTTAATATGTTTCCTGTTTGCCATGCAGTTTGGAGTAAGGTATATCATAAATCAGATCAGTCTTTAGTTCAAGTGAGTTACTACTCTTAATTCTGCATCTTTCACCTATAATCTGTAAGTGCTTTGAAGAAAAGGCCACTTACAGGCCACTTAACACAATTAAAAGAAATCATAATTTGATACACAAGTTGAAATGCATTTAATTCCATATAAACCAGTGATATTGAGCTTTTCAAATTCTCGCAAATGTAATATATCTGGTAATTTATTTTTATTTTTTATTATTCTAGTGCAGAAAATTTTTGAAAAGGAAGGTGTTCTCTCCATTACTGCTGCTGCTCGAGTAGGAACTTACCCAAGGAATAATACTAGCTCTATATTCAAGAATTCACAATGTTTTTAAAATATTTACATTCAAGAATTCACAATGTTTTTAAAATATTTACATTAGTAAATGTGAAAAATACTCTTACTTAGTTGCTACTTAAACATGTTAACAGAGGAATGGGATTGTTTCAATACACTGATAGAATACAGAGCCTTACTTAAATCAATTAGCCGGTCATCCAGATTTATTAAGTATATAAATACGTCTACTGTATCAAAAATGCAGAATTAGATTCTGAGAGCATTAAGAGAGGATTAAGGCATTAAGAGAGGATTATTGCTTACATAGAATAACACAACGTATAAAAACACAACTTAACAATCCTTATTTGTGATGGAAAAAATCACATGTCTACCAATATCAACACAGCTCCTAGTTAGCTTGAACAAGAAACTTACCTTCTTGTTTCCTCAATTACAATTCATTTGTTTTATAAATATTTCTTCAATATATAAAGCTTACAGAAAGTTTCTAAATTCTGTTAAAATGAAACACTTTAAGCTTAATCAGAAAGTTTAATCAGAAAGTTTCTAAATTCTAAATCAGAAAGTTTAATCAGAAAGTTTCTAAATTCTAAATTTAATCAGAAAGCTTAATCAGAAAGTTTCTAAATTCCATTAAAATGAAACACTTTAAGAGATTCTATGGATCTTAAGGAAAAAATAACATATATTTACATTAACTCCAGGAGGGATATAATTCGTCAGAGTCCAATGGTGTCGTCCCTAGGTGAACACTTCTCTCTTGCCTGAGATTCCTTTCCATCTGAACCTGCCCATATCTAAGAGTATGTCTACTTAGCTCTGAAACCACTATGCTCATTTTTATATGAACACCTTCAGCAAAACAGAGGCTATATTTCTTGAATATGGAATTGCTAGCTATGCCACTATAGTGATGGCATGAGGAATAAAAAGTTTATTATTGAGTTAATTATGTTTTCCTTTCTAAATCAAAGTAACTTTTCATTGCCCAACTTACAAACCATGAGATGAATTCAATCACAATTAAAATATTAAAGAAGTTAGAATTGTGAGAAATAAATGAATTCTACTAGACTCTTTGAAATCAAACACAAATTAGGAGTATCAAGAAACAACAAGTCTACCAGCAAAAATCATTGCAAACATCCTCAGTTAAGACCCAGGGACAAATGAGTATCTCTTTTCAGAGAACAGTACAAATGGCTTATGTTATTAAACTATCTGGATATAACCGCAAACATAACTTAATAAAATATGTTGGAAGAGAATTAAGCTATTCAAGTTACTTTTCCAAGTACAACTGAACTTCAGGGGACAATTAATCACATCCAGTTGTGGGATTCTTCATTCCAGCGAAACTCTGTGACAGAGAAGTGTGATGGAGAAATTAGTCTCTTGTTTTATGGACATACACTCTGGATGTGGAGAGGTTGACAAGCGCACGGGCTGTGTGTGTTTCTGTGTGTGCATGCATATATGTGTGTGCATGGGTGCGTGTGTGTAATGTGACGTGTTTGAATTTTGTTTAAAATTAACAAGCTGGGGGCACTTGGGTGGCTCAGTGGGTTAAAGCCTCTGCCTTCGGCTCAGGTCGTGATCCCAGGATCCTGGGATCAAGTCCTGCATCAAGCTCTCTGCTCAGCGGGGAGCCTGCTTCCTCCTCTCTCTCTCTGCCCGCTTCTCTGCCTACTTGTGATCTCCGTCTGTCAAATAAATAAATAAAATCTTTAAAAAAAATTAATAAGCTAGTCTCCTGCTGATATCTTCAATGTATCTGTTTCTTCTTAGGCATCAAAAACATAGCTATATTATAAATTCATTGAACTTTAAGTCCAACTTCAACAGAATGCAAACCTTAAAAAAAAGACAACATTAACGTCACATAGTTTAAAGCCAAAACTTTTCCAGAGGTGAGAGGTGAGAAGACAGAATAAACCTGGTAATTCTCACCCAGAGATAGAACTGCTCAGTGACCTTAATACTAAAAGAGGTCTCTGGGTGGAAGAAAGAATTAGAACTCATCTTTGCAATTTCTCTTGACTGACACATCTGTCAGTGTCTTTTATGATCTAGCTGACCCACCTTGACAGAAAAGCCCAACTGTATTTCCAGGATCTAATGAATGGTTGTTATGTTGTACTTCTAAAGTTAGCAACACTCTTACCTTTAATATTGTGGGTTAAACAGGACAGAAGCAAGTATTGGATGAGGCTGTGGTTTTTGTTTTGTCACCAAGGGTGATCTTATTGCTTGCCTTTCAGCTGTTGAAAGAAAAACTTAAAAATGATTTTAAACTTTTCATAGTTTGCCTGTAACTTTGACCCTACAGGATGAGAAACGGCTGCAATATTGTTCAAGATTATTGTCATTTGACAATTTCTGCCAAAATAGCAAAGATTCCAAATGTCTCTGTGTGCCCTTGATGTGGGTAAATCTGCAGGCTTTTATTCCCACAGGAAACAATTCCAAAGAAATTTGATCATATTTAAATATTTTAAGACGAATTAATTACAGTAGGATTTAGGTACAGCTGGTAGTTAGAGTGATTGATAGTGAAGTTCATTTTCTACCAAGGGCTGGATATGGTTTTTGCTGTGCAAATTGAAGATAGAGCAAAATAATTCTACTACATGTACATTTTTATTTCTCTTGAGGTGGCTATTGTAACAGATGAAGCTCACATCATGACCAACCCTTTGGCTAAAGATAAAACTCTTTTTAGTAGACACGCTACATGGGTATTATTTAGCTTTTTTTTTTTTTCTCTCTCTCTCTCTCTCTTCTACCATTTTCCATTTCAAAGATTGTCTTTCACTCCCAGAAAACTGTATATCACTGTCTTCTCTACTACAGTGGTTCTTCAGCTGAGCTGTGGGGAAGTTGTTTGATTCTTTTCTCTTGAAATGAATTTGAAAACTCGGCTCAAATGGACTGAGATAAACTAGTCACTTGCATCAGGAGAGGAGGCAGAAGGTGTTGAGGAGATTTTTACCCTGGGGTCAGCACAGGAGGAAAATTTAGAAAAGATCAATCAGATTGATCTTTCCTAAATTTCCCCTGCAGAATCTCTATCTGATACTTATTCTCCATAAGCTATTGGCTATAAATTGGTTACTACACTCCCAGGTTATTTTTTGAAGGGTATTTACCTTATTCAGGGCCCTTGGAGGCTCCAGCGTACTTGAGTAAAGTTCTCTGACGACAGAGGTGGACTAACTGAACTTCTGAGTACTTAGGGTCTGATTTTCCCTGTGGAAAAAAGTACTCCTTTTAAAGAATATACTACTCTAAGACACACACCTTTACTCAACTTACTGCAATGTATGGAAAACAAATTGTGCTTAAATTCTCGATTTATTTTAAAACCGTTTCCTTTCAGAATGAATGTAGAACCAATTTCACATCCTTCTGGAAGTCATGGAAGTCACACCCTCTGGAAGAGGGTAAAGGGGGTTAGTTTATATTTTACATTTTATTTATAATTATGCTATTTAACAAATCAGTAGGTTGGTGTCTTTGCAAAATAAATATCTTAGGTGACTTAAAAATGTAATTACTATCTTGAATGAGTGGAGATTATAGCAAAATAATTTGTTGCATTCATGCCATTTTGAGAATGGCTTACTTTTCAAATAACCATGGAATTAAAGAAATACATTCTTCTTATATTTGCAGTTATTTAGAAAACACCATTATCATGATACTAATAATACTAAAAATTTACTAAGCATTTCTTAATTGTCAGGCATTATATTAAGAATCTTCTAAGCATCGATTTGTGGTATCTGTCAATTTCATTATGAAGCAGATAATCCTTATATTAAAGATGATGAAATTGAGGCTTAGACATATTAAGCAGTATATTCCACATTCATAGAACAAGAACATGGTGAAGCTAAATTTTAACCTTAGTGGTTGGGATGTCAGGTGCTATGATGTCTATCTGTGCGCCATGTGTGGATATCCAAAACTTAACAATGTGGAAATATACCTACTTTTGTGAAGCTAACTGTAGTTGGGAAGAAGAAAAAAATTAATAGAAAATAAAGGGAAATTATAAGTGATATGTAAGAGAAAAGTACATAGCATTATGTGAGAAAACAGAGGAATACCTAACCAAGGCTTAGGGTTAAGAAAAATGCTCAAGGAAAGAGACACTTAAACCAAGAATGAAAGGATGAGCATGATCCACCAATGGACTAGTGGTAGTAGTCAGGGAAGGGCAGGGTGATTTCTATTAGTCAGGGTCCAAAAGAAAATGGATAGTATCCACAAAAAGGAAAAATTTAAGGAAAGTTTAGTAGAGGGATATATACAAAATATGAACAAATCACAGAATTAGTATGATATCTCAGTACTAGTAATAGTGGGGCTTCATGTATGCTTGTTGGTGTGAAAGGACAAGAGGAGGGGGCAATTTCTGAAGAATGCCTTCTAATAGAACCAGAGCCCGATAGTCCAAGTACAGAGTAGTGGTCACCATGCAAAGAGGAAGCCAGGAGAATAAAGGCCCTTTCATCAGTCTCCTCCCTCTAATTTTCTGGTGCTGCTCCTCATTGACCAAGCCCAGTTGGACTCCAGAGGGCATTGGGAATATTGAAATAATCTAACCGGGCACCCTCTGGAAGCCCTCCACAGTGCAAAAGATAGAGGTATCTAGCACTAGGTATCTAGAGTATAGTGGAGTCATTGCAGACAGAACAGAAACTGCCCTTCCCCAAAAAGGTCTATATCTCATCCAAGAACATGGAAATGATTCAGTAAGCCTAAGTATAGATTATACTTGGAGATAGGGCAGTGCGTGGGAATATTTGATGCATTGGGAGATGTTTGGGACTGAAACTAGCCCATTAAGCTATCAGATATTTTTTATATAAATTAATTTATTTATTTTCAGAAAAACAGTATGCATTATTTTTTCACCACACCCTGTGCTCCATGCAATCCATGCCCTCCATAATACCCACCACCTGGTACCCCAACCTCCCACCCCCCGCCACTTCAAACCACTCAGATTGTTTTTCGGAGTCCATAGCCTCTCATGGTTCACCTCCCCTTCCAATTTACCTCAACTCCCTTCTCCTCTCCATCTCCCCATGTCCTCCATGCTATTTGTTATGCTCCACAAATAAGGGAAACCATATGATAATTGACTCTCTCTGCTTGACTTATTTCACTCAGCATAATCTCTTCCAGTCCTGTCCATGTTGCTACAAAAGTTGGGTATTCGTCCTTTCTGATGGAGGCATATTACTCCATAGTGAATATGGACCACATCTTCCTTAGCCATTTGTCCGTTGAAGGGCATCTTGGTTCTTTCCATAGTTTGGCGACCGTGGCCATTGCTGCTATAAACATTGGGGTACAGATGGCCCTTCTTTTCACAACATCTGTATCTTTGGAGTAAATACCCAGGAGTGCAATTGCAGGGTCATAGGGAAGTTCTATTTTTAATTTCTTGAGGAATCTCCACACTGTTCTCCAAATAGGCTGCACCAACTTGCATTCCCACCAACAGTGTAAGAGGGTTCCCCTTTCTCCACATCCTCTCCAACACATGTTGTTTCCTGTTTTGTTAATTTTTGCCATTCTAACTGGTGTAAGATGATATCTCAATGTGGTTTCAATTTGAATCTCCCTGAGGGCTAGTGATGATGAACATTTTTTCATGTGTCTGATAAGCTATCAGATAATTTGAAACTTGGAAGCAATGCAAAAATATTCACATTTTGTCTAAAGAGTAAGACAGAGATTTTGAAGGATTTGGAGTATGGAGATTGATATGAATCTATTTGCATTTTAGAAAGATCATCGTGGCTACAATCTAGAGAATAAATATGAAGGTACAAAATCAGGAAGGTAAAGTCCATTTAGGCAGCTGTTATAATCCAGTCAAAATGATGGTGGCCTGGATTGAGGATGGTGCCATGAAGGTGCAGAAATAAATCTATGTACTCATTTAAGTTACTCACATTCAAATATATGTGTTTAACCAAAGAAAAAAGAAAAGGTAGGAAATGAAGAAAGAGTATTACAGAAAACTAGAACAATTTAAATCTTTGAGCAACTTCAAATGCCATTCCAAGCAAGCTCCAAAAATAGAGTGGGGTGAAAGAGGTATACTTTGTTCATTTGGTCAAACTGAGATTCTCCACTTCTCCAAATGCATAATTTCAGCCATATGTAATTTTTGCCTTTTGTATCATTAGAGCTTAAAATTGGTGGAAGGAAAGACTTGACTATTCTTTTTTTAAAATTTTTATTTAAATTCAATTAATAAACATATAGTGTATTATTAGTTTCAGAGGTAGAGTTTAGTGACTCATCAGTCTTATAAAACACTCAGTGCTCATTACATCAGGTGCCCCCCTTAATGTTCATCACCCAATCTCCATCCCTCCAAAGTTTTAACTGTTCTTAAGCAGTAGAATCAACAACAGGTTTTCATGAGTGGACCTGAAGGATGAGGAAGAAGGAAGGGCCAAAGACAGTGCCTGATTTCTGGCCTGGAATTTGGGAGGGACATTTGTGCTGTTTATTTGAAAGAGAAGACACAAAAGAATCTATTCAGATTGGGGGAAAGTTTAAATCTAGATACAATTAATTGAGGTACCTCTGAGATGCCCGCATAGAATGTCTAATTGACAGTGGACTAGAGTAAGTAAATTAGTAAGAGTATTTCAAACTGATGTAAAACAAACTGTTCCTGTTACATATCACATTAATATATCCCATGAATACACTTTCATGGCAAAGACCCATGTAGTTAAAGTTAAAGCATTATAAAACTATTTTTAAGCCAATGTGCAGAACTTGTAATATTAAGAAAGCAGATTTGTTTCCAAAGAAACTTGAGAAGAAGAAAGGGGCTCTAGGAAATCCCCAATGTGTGTGTGTGTGTGTGTGTGTGTGTGTGTGTGTGTATGGTGTATTTTTTTTAGAGTGGCAGGGGTAGGGGGAGAGGGAGAGAGAGAATGTTAAGCAGGCTTCAAGCAGGGCTCCACCTCACAAACCTGAGATCATGACCTAGGCCAAAATCAAGAGTCAGACACTTAACCAATTGAGCCACCCAAGCGCTCTGAAATCCCTGAAACTTAGATGGGCTAGGTCGAAACATTTGCATGTTCATAAAGATGGGCATTTTTGCTAGCCCATCTATTGCTACCATTGTTATTCTACTCAACGCTATTTCCATGACAGTCATCTGTTTAGTAACATGGCTCCCATGCATATCCTAGAACCACAAGTTAACTATACAGTGTTCAGGTGGGGGGCAAGATAAAGCGTATGATTTAATATTGAGAGACCCTGATTCAAATCCCTTCATCTATTACTACCCGTGTGATTATGGGAAAGCTTCTTAAACTCTCCAAGCAAGTCTCAGTTACCTAATTTGTGAATAATGAGATAACAGTAGTACCTGTTTCTTAGATTTGAGGTAATAGGTAAATCCCTTGTTAAACTCAAATAGAATATGATGGCACATGCAAAAAACATATGCACTCATCAAAAGTAATTACAAAATGAGCCCCTTTGTGTTCATATGTCCTGAGAGTAATTGGTGTGTCCCTAGAATCACTGTGTCTATGGAATAGCACATTTCCTGAACAACATTTAGAGATTTCCCAGCTTTCAGAGTCTTGGCTGCTGAGAGGCTCCCAGAGTTTACTTCTGAGTGTCATAAAAAGCCCTGCTCTAGAGAGCGTATCATGCTTAGTGAAATAAGTCAAGCAGAGAAAGACAACTATCATATGATCTCCCTGATATGAGGAAGTGGTGATGCAACATGGGGGCTTAAGTGGGTAGGAGAAGAATAAATGAACTTGGAGAAGAATTTTAAAGGCAACATCACCTCTCAAAGCTTCCTCAGCTCTGACAGGGAACAGCATGGAAGAGCAGTTGTGGGAGAGTCATCTAGCTCCTTGACATGAGTAGTCACCATTAGCCAATAACAAATCAGTCCAGGAACATCAGCAAAATACATGCCACCAAACCACATGTATGTTTGCATGCATGCCCACATACCTGAAATCTTTTGTAAAAATCACAAATTCTAAGACCCTGTAGATATTTGAAGCCACCATGTGCTGCATTGTGAAATAAATCCATTATGGTATTTAAGCAAGTACAAAATGCTCAGCATTGTACATAGACTTGAGAAATGTACAAAACGGAGTATATCTCATGAGTAACACTGTCAAATAATATTCAGTTAATTTACAACTTGGTTAATATCCACTGTGCTCCTCTGAGAGGACTTCAAGGCATACAGATGTTTGACAAACATTAAATCTAAATTTTTTGTTGTTGTTGTAGTGGAATTTGGCTACATTGAACATGTTCTTTCAAATAAAACCATTTGCTGAGGTTTCAGAAACGTATTATACACACTTTTTTGTTGTTGTCATTCTAACTTTTCTAGCATTGTAATGGGATGTGATTTGTAAAGATTAAGAATAGAGGTTCTTTTCAATTTTGTACTGGATTTTGAATTTTAAAATATAAACATATGGGAAAAGGTTTTCTGTTTTCTGTTTTTAAAATATAAACATATGGAAACAGGTTTTCTGTTTTCAATTAAAGATAGCTCTAGTCTCCCCATCACTAAATAAGAATGAAGACATATTGAGTTAGCATTAGAGAAGCAAACAAAGAGAGAGAGGGGGAAAAAAGAACTAAATCCATCTAAATAAACATACAAAATATATGTAGAAGGAAAGCATAGCTGATCCAATCTGTGTTACTAACAGAATTGTACATTTAAGGCACCTCTGAAATCTTGAGTTTCAATTTGCTATCAGTTGTTTGTATGAAATTATGCTTGATTGCTCGCTTGATTGATTATTGGTCCCAAGGAAGATATTCTTGCTTTGATCTATTTGACTATTTCAGAGGATGGGACTGAGAGAGGGAAAAAAGCTTGTCTTTTTTTTTTTTTTCCTGTTTTTCTTTTGTTCTAGGGCTTCCTTTCTTTGTACCAGGATTTATTTTTAGTAGTTTTATTTTTTCCTATTAAAATGACTTGTTTCAATCAACAATGAGTGAGACAGTTTATAAAACTAAGTGTCTTTTGATTTTGTCAAGATAAAAAGCTTTTGCACAGCAAAGGAAACAGTGAACAAAATCAAAAGACAACTGACAGAATGGGAGAAGATATTTGCAAACGACATATCAGATAAAGGACTAGTGTCCAGAATCTATAAAGAACTTAGCAAACTCAACACCCAAAGAACAAATAATCCAATCAAGAAATGGGCAGAGGACATGAACAGACATTTCTGCAAAGAAGACATCCAAATGGCCAACAGACACATGAAAAAGTGCTCCATATCACTCGGCATCAGGGAAATACAAATCAAAACCACAATGCGATATCACCTCACACCAGTCAGAATGGCTAAAATCAACAAGTCAGGAAATGACAGATGCTGGCGAGGATGCGGAGAAAGGGGAACCCTCCTACACTGTTGGTGGGAATGCAAGCTGGTGCAGCCACTCTGGAAAACAGCATGGAGGTTCCTCAGAATGTTGAAAATAGAACTGCCCTATGACCCAGCAATTGCACTACTGGGTATTTACACTAAAGATACAAATGTAGTGACCCAAAGGGGCACATGCACCCGAATGTTTATAGCAGCAATGTCCACAATAGCCAAACTATGGAAAGAACCTAGATGTCCATCAACAGATGAATGGATAAAGAAGATGTGGTATATATACACGATGGAATACTATGCAGCCATCAAAAGAAATGAAATCTTGCCATTTGCGACAACATGGATGGAACTAGAGCGTATCATGCTTAGCGAAATAAGTCAAGCAGAGAAAGACAACTATCATATGATCTCCCTGATATGAGGAAGTGGTGATGCAACATGGAGGCTTAAGTGGGTAGGAGAAGAATCAATGAAACAAGATGGGATTGGGAGGGAGACAAACCATAAGTGACTCTTAATCTCACAAAAAAAAAACTGAGGGTTGCTGGGGGGAGGGGGTTTGGGAGAAGGGGGTGGGATTATGGACATTGGGGAGGGTATGTGCTTTGGTGAGTGCTGTGAAGTGTGTAAACCTGGTGATTCACAGACCTGTACCCCTGGGGATAAAAATATATGTTTATAAAAAATAAAAAATTAAAAAAAAAAAAAAACTAAGTGTCTTTAGATCTAAGTCACACTGTATTTGACTTGAACTTTCAGGTGAGATCTTTAGGTTATCTGGAGAAAGAATTTCTTCCTGCTTTTTATGAAATGTTCTATTTTTCACACTCTCAAGTTCCCAGCAGGGATGAGTATTCATGACTGAACTACAGTTTCAAAAAAGACTATTTTCCTTGATAACTTTAGACTAAATTTTTTATAGATCAGAATCTATCCATCAGTATCTAGTGTCTGCACTTTTAAAATACAGACTGACAAATAAGTGTTTGCATTTGTCTATCCACCCACAAGTATTTGAGACTTACTGGACAATATTGATGCCTTACTCTTCCTTGAATCACAATTTCTTAGAACAAAATTTCCCAGGATTTTGCATGAAATAGATTTGACAATGAGCAAAATTTATCAAACAGAGCTGGTGTCATCCTGAATTTAATATATTATTTTCCAAACATGTTCTAAACAGTAAGATGTTGGAAAAATTGGGCATCTCTCGGTCTTCAAAATATTATGAGATAGTTTCTTTAATTAGTGTTCTTTCTCTTTGTCATACATAAAGAATACAACAAAGTATAAAATGTTACCAACAATCCTTCTCCCCTGACATAAGCAAAGGAACCCTTCTATCTAGATTCACCCTTAAAATACTGTCTTAAAATTGTATCACATCTTTTTTTTTTTAATGTTGGCTACTGGATGCTAATATTTAGGTCAAATTAAATATCTAGTTTACATTGCTTAAAGCCACAGACATTTTAATTAGATCCTACTCTGTAAGGTGCTATCAGATGTCATTATGCATGCATTTGGTTTTTACATATTGATCGTGTTTCTTGTGTCCTTGTTAAATACACTTATATGATATTCTAGGATAGTTTTTGTACATTTTTTGAGTTTTTTCAATAACAACATTGTCTACAAGTAAAGACAGTAAAGTTTTATTTCTTTACCTTAAATCTGCGTGTTCTCACTTCTTTGTCATACCTTATTGATCTGGCTTAGAACTTCCAGCATGATATGGAGTAAGTGTTGAGTTTGGGGATCCTTGCCTTACTACAAATCCTAGAGGAAAACAAAAGAAAACATTAAGTCTTTCATCATTACGTCTGATATTATCTAAAGCTTTCTGTAGATAATATTTACAAGGTTAAGGATGCTTCTCTCTGTTCCTAAATTTTTAATTGCAACTTTTAATTAATTTATTTTTTTAATAAACATATAATGTATTTTTATCCCCAGGGGTACAGGTCTGTGAATCGCCAGGTTTACACATTTCACAGCACTCATCATAGCACATACCCTCCCCAATGTCCATATCCCCACCACCCTCTCCCATCCGCACTCCCCCAGCAACCCTCAGTCTGTTTTTTGAGATTGAGTCTTTTATGGTTTGTCTTTGTCCCAATCCCACCTTCTTTCATTTTTCTTTTCCTACCCTCCAACCCCCCACATTGATTCTCCACTTCCTCATATCAGGGAGATCATATGATAGTTGTCTTTCTCTGATTAACTTATTTCACTAAGCATAATACCCTCTAGTTTCATCCATGTCACCACAAATGGCAAGATTTCATTTATTTTTATGGCTGCATAGTATTCCATCGTGTATATATACGACTTCTTCTTTATCCATTCATCTGTTGATGGACATCTAGGTTCTTTCCATAGTTTGGCTATAGTGGACATTGCTGCTATAAACATTCGGGTACACGTGCCCCTTCGGAGCACCACGTTTGTATCTTTAGGATATATACCCAGTAGTGCAATCGTTGCTTCAGAGGGTAGCTCTGTTTTCAGTTTTTTGAGGAACCTCCACACTGTTTTGCAGAGTGGTTGCACTAGCTTGCACTCCCACCAACAGTGTAGGAGGGTTCCCCTCTCTCCGCATCCTCGCCAGCATCTGTCATTTCTTGATTTGTTAATTTTAGCCATTTTGACTGGTGTGAGGTGGTATCACATTGTGGTTTAGATTTGTATTTCCTTGATGAGTGATATGGAGCATTTTCTCATGTCTCTGTTGGCCATCTGGATGTCTTCTTTGCAGAAATGTCTGTTCATGTCCTCTGCCCATTACTTGATTGGATTATTTGTTCTTTGGGTGTTGAGTTTGCTAAATTCTTTATAGATTTTGGATACTAGCCCTTTATCTGATATGTCATTTGCAAATATCTTCTCCCATTCTCTCAGTTGTCTTTTGGTTTTCTTAACTATTTCCTTTGCTGTGCAAAAGCTTTTGAACTTGATGAAATCCCAATAGTTCATTTTTGCCCTTGCTTCTGTTGCCTTTGGTGATGTTCCTAGGAAGAAGTTGCTGTGGTTAAGGTCAAAGAGGTTTCTGCCTGTGTTCTCCTCAAGGATTTTGATGGATTCCTTTCTCACATTGAGGTAAATTTCTTCTTTAATCATCATTAAATGATATGGTTACAGAACATAATTTGTCAGGTCTTATTTAATGGAACAGATTTATTGTCTGCTGTGATGGTGACCCATGCACAACTGAAAAGCATCTGTTTCTATAGTTGTTGGTTGAAGTGTCCAATAAATATGTTAGGTTGAGTTGGTAGATGTCATTGCTTGAATCTTCTATACTCTTGTTAATTTTGGTTTTCCTGTTCTATCAGTTACTGAGATCAAGGATCTATAAATGTGGGTTTTTCTTTTTACTTTTTCAAATTCTACAAATTTTTGCCTTTATTGTTTTGCAACTGTACAGTACCCATTTCATATTGCTATACTTTCTTGGTGAATTGATCTTTTTATAATTATGCAACATCTCACTTTTATACTGGGTAATGTTTTCTTTTTCTAAAGTCCATTTCATCTGATGTAAACATAGACATAGCAGCTTTTTAAGACTTTCATTCTTTTTCTTAAAATATATAATATTTTCATTCTTTTTCTTAAAATATTTAATATATATATTATTCTTTCATTCTTTTCTTAAAATATATAATATATTTTCATTCTTTTCCTTAAAATATGTAATATTTTCATTCTTTTTCTTAAAATATATAATATATATTTCTTATATATAAGTTTTTATTCTTTTTCTTAAAATATATAATATATATTAGTTGTAGACAGCACATAGTTGTCTCTTTTTTTTTTTTTTTAATATTTTATTTATTTATTTGAGAGAGTGACAGTGAGAGAGAGCATGAGCGAGGAGAAGGTCAGAGAGAGAAGCAGACTCCCCATGGAGCTGGGAGCCCGATGTGGGACTCGATCCCGGGAATCCAGGATCATGACCTGAGCTGAAGGCAGTCGTCCAACCAACTGAGCCACCCAGGTATCCCATAGTTGTCTCTTTTTTATCTAATCTGACAACCATGTGTTTAATTTGTATATTTATCACATTTATACTGCATATAATTTTGATATTTTTAGATATATGTCTGCCATGTAATTTTGATCTTTGTTGTTTTCTTTTCTCTCCTCTACTCTTTGTCCCTCTTTTCCTTTTATCCTTCATTGTTTTAGGTTATCTAAATATATTTTCAGTAATAGATTTTATTTCTCTGTTAACCTTTTGGGTTGATCTATTTGCATTATTTTTAAGAAGTTGCTCCAGGGGTTGCTATACACATATTTGAACTTTTGTATATCACATCTACAAACATTGAAAAGCCATCTAAAATGCATTGCGTTTTTTCAAGTTATACATATATTAAAGATCTTAACAGGAGAAAAATAATCTTTCATAATTACCTGCATATTTACCATTGTGTTACTTTTGCCCCTGATGTTCCACATTTTCCTCTAATACAATTTCAGCCAAAGAACCACCTTTACCATTTCTTTTAAACTATGTTTGCTACTGCTGATTTAGTTTTCCTTCACTTGAGAATGTCTTTATTTTGTTATCACCCCTGACAAGTATTTTCACTGGATATACAATTTTCAGTTGACAGTTTTGTTTTACTTTTTAAAGCACTTTACATGGGACCGCTGTCTTCTAGTCTTTTCAGGTTTTGGCAAGAAATCACAGTCACTAAAATTTTTGTTCCCCTGTATATAAAATACTAGCTTCTCTAGCTGTACAAGGATTTTTCTTCTATCTTTGATTTCGAGCATATTGATTATGGTATGAATGGATGAGGGCTTGGAGGGCTGTTTTACCATGTTCCTTTATGTTTTCACTGTTTGCAAGGTCATTATTTCCTTATTTTTTTTTCCTGCAGCAATTTTTCTTCTATTTCAGTGATTCCACCAACATAACGAGTACACCATTTGATGTTTCACAAGTCTCTAAGGCTCTGTTCTTTTTATTATAAATCGTGTTTTTTTCTCTTTCCTCCATCTTCTCTATTCTGCTATTGAGATCATTCTCTCTCTCTCTCTCTCTCTCTCTTTTTTAAAGATTTTATTAATTTATTTGACAAAGAGAGAGAAAGTACAAGCAAGGGGAGCAGCAGGCAGAGGGAGAGGCAGACTATCCACTGAGCAGGGAGCCTGATGTGGGACTCAATCCCAGGACCCTGGGATCATGACCTGAGTTGAATGCAGACATTTAACTGACTGAGCCACCCAGGTGCCCTATGGAGACCATTCTTGTGGGGTTTTGTTGTTATCATTGTTTTGCTTCAAACATTGTAATTCTTCTAATATTTCCAATGGTTATTTTTTAAAAGCTTTTATTTCTCTGCCAAGAAATTATCTCTTTTCATTTGTTGCAAGAACATAACTCTACCACATATAGCATGGTTATCTTAGCTGTGAGAGAGTCTTTGACTAGTAATTTCAATATCTGCATCATCTCAAGATTGGCTTGCCCCTGTTAATTATCATTTTCCTTGAGAATTTGTCATAGTTTTCTTTTTCTTTGTATATTTAACCATTTTGGATTGTGTTCTAGATATGTTTAATATTTTGCTTGAATCTCTAGTTCTTTTAATGATCCTTTCAGAGGGTTAATTTTATCTTTACTTTAGAAGTCTATCACGCTAGTTCGTTTTAGACAGTTTTATCTTTTGTGAGTGGTATTTCCAGGTCAGTTCAATTTTCAAAGCCTTTGTTCTTTGCCTTAGGCCTTACCCCCATATATGCAGCTCCAGCAAAAGCCCTGGTCTTGTGTTGCTTCATACACAGTATCAGAGAACGCCTTTTCAGGTCTCGTTGTCTCTAGTATTCTCATAATCTCTGGCTCCATGGTTCATTGTTTCTAATCCTCTGCCACTAATTGCAGGGGTTTTTGTTTTGTTTTGTTTGTTTGTTGTTTGTTTGTTTTTTCACTCAGAATTTTATCCCTAAGCACTTTCTCACAGTTTTTATGATTGCCATTTAGACAAGACAAGGAGCAAAATAATTGACATCCTCTACACTCTTTGGGTCATATGTTTCTTTGTTCTTGTTTCTGTTTGTTTGTTTGTCTTAGTTCTCCTACAGAAAGATGCTTGTTTTGTTTTGTCTTCTGGGTTGACCACAGCTCACGGCAAAAGCAGCTCTGCAATTAAGGACACCAGGGTAGGCCTGAAAGAAAAAAAATGAAAATAATAAATTCAATTCAATTAAAAATAAAAATAAAATAAAATGGAAAGGAATGGAAAGGAAACAAGAAAAGGAAAAGGGAAGTTTCCCAATTCTGTTTGCTTACAGCTTCCTTTTCCTGGTTCCTTAGCCAGAATAGATGAATGCTGCAGAGTACTACAGAAGAGTTGCTTTTAGGTAAAAATCTGGGCCAGAAAAGGTAGTAATTTCACCTGGGAAGAACCATCATGTTTGGCATCTGTCTCCAGTCTAACTACTACTATCTACTATTCAGAATCCAAGATGGTTGCTTTTTATATTTTGTTCAGAGATTTTAGATCAGTGGGAGAGAGAGCCTATAGTGGGTCTATCTCAGCTTGGCTGGCACCGAGAGTCTTATCTAGAAAATTTTTATATAAATACATCTTTATTGATGTTGGCATCAATAATCACATTGATCTCTGTATGATTTATATATTTCTTATTCTTGGAATTAAGATTGTATAATTTTCTTCATTATAAAAATGGTGTTATGAATATTTTATGTACATACACGTGATAGGCCGTCTCCATATATGTTCACCTTCCTGATTACTTCCTTAAGAGGAATTTTGAAAATAAAGATACTAAGGTAAGGTTAACAATCAGTTTTTTTTGTTTTGTTTTGTTTCAATTTTGATGCTTGCTTCTTTATTTCCCTCTAAAATAGCATTTCTAGTACCAGTATGGAAAGTTCCTTACCTACTCCCCAAAACACGGGGCATGATCACTTTAAAAAATAATTTCTAGCATGGTAAGTGGAAAAAGAATATCATTTTAATTTGTGTTTCTTGGTACTGATGGTTTATATTTTAAAACTACAGCTTTTGACCTTTTCTGTGAATTTCCCATTGATACCATTCTATTTGATTTATAAAAATTCTTTATGTTGTCTTAGCTTAACATTTTGTCGTTTTTCATTTACCTGTGATCATTTACCTTTTAATTTTATTCCCAGACTTTTCTTGTCAAGTAACACTTTTGTAAAATATAGCCAATCTATTAATGATTTTTTATTGTTTCTACCTTTGATATCACCTTTAAAAAATTATTTGCATCCTCATGCTTATATAAGACTCACATATAGATTCTTCTAGCATTTATAGTACCTAAATTGATTTTGGTGTAGTGTGTGAGGTAAAGGTGTAATTTTTATTTCTGTTTTACTTAAATGTTTTGGAAAGCTTTCTTTCCTTATAAGCAATAGCCATTTGTTAGGATAGCCACTTATTAGTCAAGGCATATATACAAAGAGTTAATAGATAACAGCTGTTTTGACTTGGCAATATACTAGCTTTAAGTTAAGAATTTGTTGTAGGCAGTCTTATGTTGGGTTCTATGCTTAATGTTTTGAAACACTTTCTGGAATATCAAAAATACCACTCAAGCTCTTAGTACCTTGCAGAGTTATTAAAAGTCCTGTTTTGTTGTTTCTTTGGTTATAGGAATTTGGGAAACCCTGAACAAATATAGTACCCTTATTTGCAGAAATAATAATTGACTTTCTAAGAACAGAAATAAAAAGGCAGAGACTATTTTGTTTTGGAAGAGAAATAGACATAAATGACTAATGACCAGTGTGTTATAATATTTGAAGGCCACATTCATTTGAGAACATTTTTTTCAAGGCTCATTTTTTTTTTAATTGCAGACCATAAATGAAAGAGGCCAGAAACAATTTTATGAGCATTTAATGGAAGACAAGATTCAAACAACTGAATCATGATCACTGTTTTTCTAACTTAGAAAACTATGAAAAATACTGAACTTACTTTCTCTTTAAGTATTAACCAATTATGTGAAAGCATTCTTTCACCTGCTTCCTGACTTGTCTGAGCCAGAGACACATGGCACAGCGTATTCAAACTTTCCTTGGAGACAGTGTCAGACAATAAGCAAGGAATCTGTTCTGAACACGGGGGTGCAAAACAGTGTCAATATTCAACAGGATGAGCTCCGGTATTGCCTTTTGTTTTCCAGTGCAACCTAGGTTTCCAGTTGTCCGTGGCAGCAGCTCTGGGTGTTTCGTCAGGCAAGGGTAACCTTTGGTTACCCTTGGCAGGCAAGGGTAACCAAAGCAAAAGGGAGGAGGAGGGTGAAGTGCATTGAGCCACAAGTGGAAAATAACATCGAGTTCTAACGGACATAACACAATAGGGGTTATAGCTGTTGAATGCTGAAATATCCCATTAAAAGTTACTGTTTGGATGATCTCATTCCATTATTGTAATGGGACAGATTATTAGATGGATGGTTTTATTTTTATTGCTGGTCTGGTTTCACATGATGCTGGGGATTTTAATATTGTATTCACATTGCAGTAGATTCAGAGCAGGAAGAAAATGAGGAAATAACTAGCTCAGAGGATAACTGACCTAATCCTGGGTTATATTCATATATATCTTTACCTGGAATTCCACGGAGCAATGTGCCAAAGAATGACTTATATACGGGAAGGAGAACAATTGAACAAATGCTGCAGTGTAGCCTGAGGTTTAAATTAAATCTGGACAGAGGCAAGATTGACGGAGGCAATTGAAGCAGCAGAAAGTGCCTATGTGCAGTGGGTCAGGAGAGCTGGGAATTAGAGAATTCTCAAGTGGTCTGTGAAAGACAAGTGCAGGGAGACCAAATCAGAAAAATAAGGTTTCTCCCCTTGCTTGGCAGGGAAATACCAGAAAGCTGTCTTTAGGGTTGTCAAATTTAGCAAATGAAATTACAGGACACCTTGTGTATATGAATTCCAGATAAACAATAATGTTTTGGCATAAGTGTGTTTGCATGGGGTGTTCTTACATTAGGAAGTTACTTGTTGTGGTTGAAGGGTATTAAGAAGGGCACTTGTGATGAGCACTGAGTGTTATATGTGAGGAACCACCAAATTCTATTCTGAAACTAATATTACCCTATATGTTAACTAATTAGAATTTAAATAAAAACTTGAAGCATAAACAAAAGTTGCTATCTGAAGTTCAAAATTATGTATGAGTCCTATATTTTATTTGGCAACTCTACTCCCAACCAATCCCTGCCTTTCTATTAATTCATGATTACAGGGGTTAGTAACCTGAAATGGCCTGGGAGGCATTGAATCTCTTTGAGATTTTCACACTTCCCTAGTGAAGGGTAAGCCTGGTGATGTGGACTAGAGGTAGCTGAATAAAATATTCAGTAGTTCTAGAACTTAATACGACTTCTCTCAAGAAACAATTTTGTCTGAATCCTCTGATTATGGAATTGGTTTCTTAACAGTATATCAATGAACCCAAATTAACTACATCTGTTTTATAAAATAATTTCTTAATAATGATGGCAGAAAAGGCCATGTTGACATGTGTTTCTTCCTTAGGCTATCTCTTTGATATAATCCACCACATAAAACAATAGAAAGGCCATGTTTAAAAAATACACACATACACACACACACTTATCAAAAGAATTGCATAATTGAAACCATTTGAAATGGTCTTGTTTTGTTCTGTAATTTAGAACCATTTGAGCTCTCAGAGAAATAATATGTCCAGATCATAGTAGTCTTGACTTCACATGGCCTCTATGAAACTTCCTTCAAATTGCCGTTCTTACTTTTATCCTTTGGTGTGCAGAAAGACATGCATGGTCATGTGTGAAATGGTTTTGTGTAACTTGACAATGAGGCATTGTCATCACCATACATGAATAGGTTAATGATTTCTGACAAGTGCATGTAAATTATAATAGGATGCAGAGTGATTTCATTTTAAACCAGTTTGGGCTCTTGGGTAAAAAATTCTTGAAAAGTAATTAATCTTGAGCAAATAAAATTATCATTGTTTTGGTGATAAGCTAGAGAGACTGACATGACAGGATGCTACATCCATAGACAACACTCCTTCCTCCAAACCCCCATTGCATCATGGAGTTGAAAAGTCATTGGTCCAATGTATGTGCTCTACTCTCCTTTCTCTGAACAACCATTGTCCACAGAGAGTGGGGGAAGAGTTTAAATGATGCCTAGGATGAGACACAGAGCTTCATCTGCCACCACTCTGTCTTTTCTGATTGAAGGGACTTGAATTCTCCCAGGTGGCTCAGTCTCAACTTATTGACAATGATATCACTTATCAGCTTTGGCTGTAATAAGCTGCCTTATTGACTTCTGCCTTGTCACTCCTCCAGCTAGCTCCTTGTCACAGGCACCACTGCTTTGCATCAGTCTGCCTTTGCTTTATTGGCTTATTGATAGTTCCATCCATCTTCTTCAAGGAAGTTGACAGACTGGCATTTGAGTCTTCTGTATTCCTGTGATTTTACAGCCAGCAGGGTGGCTGCCTGAAGTCCCTAGAGTTTTGCCCAAATGACCAGTGTGCAAACCATTCCTTCCTACTATGCCAAAGGATGCTATAAATGCTTTATCGCAAAATATGGAATTGTAAATAAATTTTTGCCTGCGTGTGTTGAGGTGCAAGCGGAGGCTAATATTTGACCTAGTGACAATGACAAAACAGCTTCAGATTGTTTTTCCAGGTGCTTCCAATGAGCGCTCTCTAATTGTTGCACTAACAGAGCCATGATTTTCCCCAGGTAGCCAAGCAGAGCCAAATAGCCATAGGGATGTGAACTGATTCCCCCCTGCTTTGTACAACATCAAAACCATGTTAGAAGAGCTCTGACAAGATTCTTTGGTACTGGTGGAAAGGAAAAACTAATTCCTAATACTAAACTCATTGATTTTCAAAGACGGAATAATAACAACTTTATTTTTTGTTTTAATTTAAGGTTAGTGTTTATGCCTCTGGCATGTGGGGAAATTATTTGACTTGTAAACTGAATATGTTTGATTTGGAACTATTCAAAGAATGAGAGTGTATGCTGTAATGAGAGCTTTCATGGGAAAAGAAAACAGGGATATATAACAGAAAATCTTTCAGGGGTCCACACTGCTAGATATCATTATGCATGCATTTTCTTCCTATTCATACTAGGTTATATCTATAGAAATCATCTAGGTTATATCTATAGAAAATAAATGAAGGAATTGTATCTGATGTAACCAGAAGTCTAGTATGAAAGTATTTCTTTAACTTTAATTGGTCTTTTTAGAGCAATTATGGTCTAAAAATGGTCCATGGATGATTCTTTCTTTTGAACTGTAAATGCCTCTTAGGGAGAAAAAAGGGGGAAAAAAAAACGAGTTTTCACTTATTATGTTATAATGAATATTATTACATGATAATTATATTATTTAATTCTTATCAAACACTTATTAAAGTGATGTATGGTAAATATTACTTTCCCATGACCAGATGAAAGATATTGAGGCATTATAAAGTTAATGGAGTTGCCAAAGATGACATAGCTAAAACATAAACTCATCTAGTATTTAACCATTCCTTCTTTCTCTCCAAAGCCCAGTCTTGTAACTGCTGTGCAGATTTATCTGCTAAACTGTAAGTTTTAAAACCGTAAAATCTAGAAATCTACAGCAGACCATGTTATGCTTGGGAAGAACAATACATATGGAAGTTAAACTAGGTTGATACTTGAAAATGATAAAGAAACAAGCCCCATAAAAAGTAATTATGAGAAAATGATAAAATATCAATAAATAATGGTAATATATCAATATTTATAATGGTATAATATCAATAAATTATTTTTTATCTACAAGATGGCACATTAATTTACTTTTAAGACATTGCTTTACATTTTTACACAAACAACTAGAGGATCCTCACCCTCTCACTGCCATCATTTGGAGTTTCTCTCCATTTAGGTTTATTCCACACTGCAAATCTTTTGGGAAGATGAAATAGTATTCTACACTCAACCTTATCTTTTTATAAAACAAGCATTTATAATAACTTATATGACATTTTATTTTGCATTTTCTTGTCAAGTGGTAGAATAGGGAATTCTAGTGACTTAATAACAGAACACAATAGGTGAATGCCCACAGCAAAATAAACTCAGCGTTCTATATTCACCTGGCCTCTTGAAGTCAAGAATAGTATCCTGGTATCAGAAACCAATATAATTACATGATAGCCCACCAAAGTTTCCACAAAGCATTGGCAAATTGTTAAAAAGGGAGAAAAATTCTTGTTGCACGAAGCTAATAATAGAGATCACTGAGAAACAACAGGAAAGCCATGTGCTGGGGAGAAATTATGTGTGCAGCTATTTATAAAATGGCTACTTCAGCCTTGGGAACCTTGTAGAACTCCAGTATCTGCAAGTAAACTCATTTCTCTCCTCGACTTTCATGGTGTAAGGGGAGCATTAAATTAGACCGCAGTATTCTTTTAGTTTGCTGGGACTGCTGTGACAAGTTGCCATAACTGCATAACTTAAAACAATAGAAATCTATTCCCTCATAGCTCTAGGGGTAGAAACCCAAAATCAAGCGATCAGCAGGTCCATAAACCTTCTGCGACTCTGAGTGGAATCCTGTCTTACCTCTTGCTCCCATCTGATGATGACCATAAATCCTTGGCATTTCTTGAATTGCAGCGGCCTCATTCCAATCCTTGCCACTGTCTTCACATGGCTGTCAACATTGTCTCACTTCTGTGTGTCTGACTCTGTGTCCAAGTTGGCCCTTATAATGATGAAGCCAATGTTACTGGGTTAGGAGCCACCCCTTTCTGACCTCACTTTAAGATGATTGCCTTTGTATAAAACCTGTGTTCACGTTCTGTGGTATTGGGCATTAAGTCTTCAACATATCTTCTGGGGGGGACAAAATTCAAACCATCATAGATACCATAAAGGCAGAGCAAATGGACTTCATGCCACCATAAGAGTGCTTGAATTATACTTTGGTGAGAGGAGGAGGTGAAGGAGGTTGAAGCATCAGGATAGACCTACTTTTTCTATTTCTGCTAGTCTTGGAAACTCCTTGTCAACAACAGTCATGATGCCTTCTTCCTACATATTCTCCGCTCTTCCAGCTAGTCGGAGATGTCCCTTAGCATACGTTTGAAAAAGATTTCTTACCTTCATACATCAAATACCTGCTGCATCATCCCTACTCCTCTGATAAGAAATTCAACCAAGTCTTTGTTTAGGCCGGGGACACAGCAAGTTAGGGATGGACAGTGGAGTGACACTTTAAAAAACCACCAGCTGCTCATACCCAATTGCTTCCTAGCCAACTTAGAGCAACAATTCTCATTTATATTGCTGAGAAATAATCAGTCCTTGAAGTTAGATGGTGTCTGGATCATTTAACATGAAGAAATAATGGAAAAAGAAGTTACTCTACTTAATCTGAACCATGCTAAAAGGGACTTAGTTTGACCTCCAAAAAATGGAGTGGTGATGCCCCATCGCTTTTCAAATTGTGGACATGCTAAGCATTTTTACAGCAAGAAGCAATAGAGAGCCTGGGGGCCTGTATAATCTCCATTTGTCTTTCACATCAGGATAGAACACACAAGGATCAAATTAAGAATAACTTGGAGACATTCTGTTGTCAGGAGAACTTTCTCACTAAAATTGAATAAAGTGGAAAATTGTTCATTGTCAATATTTGATTATTTGGGGGGAAATCGCGTCATCTAAAAAGAAGTTAAGGGGCGCCTGGGTGGCTCAGTGGGTTAAAGCCTCTGCCTTCAGCTCAGATCATGATCCCAGGGTCCTGAGATCAGTGGTCCTGGGATCGAGCCCCACATCAGGCTCTCTGCTCAGCGGGGAGCCTGCTTCCTCCCCTCTCTCTGCCTGCCTCTCTGCCTACTTGTCTGTCAAATAAATAAATTTAAAAAAAAATCTTTAAAAAGGAGTTAAGTAATCCATTCTTTTTTCTTTTTTATGTTTATACATTCTTTTTTTATGTTTAAAAAGCATATGTATATTCAATATCTGAGGTAATATTTGCTGTAAAGTAAACTAACATGTATTTATTAAGAGCCTACTGTGTTCAAGTTAATGTACTTGGGTCTGCATACCAAAGTCAAAATGCGCTAGCTCAAGGTGGTTTTATATAATGCCCTTTTTTTTGGTACTGTGCACTATTGATATTAAACAGTTCATCACAACCAATATAGATAACTATTTTAAAAGAAAAGTGGACACAATTTGGCCGAAAGCTGCTTCTCTTAAATTAGAGACAGACCGCGTGGACAGATAATTCCTTCTGTTAACTGGAATTCTAGAAATAAAATTAAATCAGTCTACAGAAATTTTTAGATGTTCAAGTAACTGACAGTTTTCTTTAATTGCCATTCTTCCTTCCTGAATTGCCTCTCACTTTGTAAGTACTTTCAAATTCTGAGAGGTGAGTATTTAAATTGAATTTAAAAGCAATTTTTATGACTCTTGGCAAAAACTTATCAATTAATAAGACAACACCTTTACTGTGTAATTTTTTAATTACCTCTGCTGTTGGGTGATAAAAAACACTTTAAAACAAGAGCGTCCTCTTAAGGTTGATTGGGGACATAAAACAAACCAATGATCACAGTATTGTATGCTATATTCTGTATTAATAAGAGCAACATGGTCTCCAGGAAGTGAGAACAGGAAGGATATCACATCAATAAGCTAAGCAGAGTGAAAAATATCCTCTCTGGGATTAGAATAATCAATAATGTTGTGACTCAGTATCCTTTTCCCTCATTGCCCTCCAGCCACATCCCCCAGGCCCATTGAGTCTTTGGGAAGAAAACAAAGATTTTATAAGCATGGTTCTCTATATATCATTCTTCTCAGTGGGTCTGAACATTCAACTTTGAAAAATACTTGTGAGTTGTAACAAGAATGATTCATTTTCGTGACTTTCACTAATCTTATTTGCATATTTCTCCTAAAATACCAGAAATCTCACAGTTTCACCGAACTTTCATTTTGATTTGACCAAACTAAAAACTCCAAGTAACAGGTTATCTCCATGTCTCTCTTATATATTCCAGACTGTTGATAGAAAAGCAATAAAAGCACTTAGCAATGGAGTGTACATTGATCAAGCAGTTTGTTGACTTACCTTTCCATTGTGCAGTTACCATAAAGGACTTTTGGGAAATACATACCAGATTTGATAGACTATTTAATCTTTTCAGTAAAGTTAAACAGTGTAAATGCTAATACAAAATTCATCTGAGAATTTTGCCACTGTGTTTCTTCTTGTTTTACTAGTGACATGATCCTGGCTGCCTTTGAGATATTTGAAGATGAGAAAACTTCTTACCCATGAGCCTTTGCTTTCTTTGTTAGGACTGCTTTTCTGGGATCCTTGCTGTGGTTCCCTCCATTAATCACATTCTAAAAATTTGAAGACCACATTAAAAGCCACGTTTATCTCCTAGCTGAATTACTTTCTCTCCAAAAACTTCATGGATTAATGTAAAGACCCTTTTTGGATTTGTGCAAGGCAATAGCCTTTAGTTTTTATCCTGCCATAACAACCTTTTGTCTTCTCTCTCAATTTTTCTTGTTAGCCAAAATGTCACTAACTCTCTATTTTAGGGATTCTCATTATAACCAGGCTTCCAAGAATTTTCTAGTCAAGGGTAATGTAGTCAAGGTTCTTGGCTGTAAACAGCAGAAGTCAGTTCTATGAAGTTAAGTAGAAAATGAATTTAAGAGTGAATAATGAAGATCTCACAGGGGTTAAGGGAAGTCTAAAGAATAAGGTTATGGAAGCAATCAGTGGTGGTGGAGGTAGTGAGCATCACACCCATACCAGTTGCAGAGACAATCAGGTTGAGACATTGTTGTCAGGGCCACTGGACATGTAATCCATGATGGTCACCACCATATTGCTGACTCTAGACCCTACCTGCTGCAGTCACTGCTGTTCCCTGTGCTAAAGTGAATTCTCTATTCCTTCATGGGTCACTTACTCCAAGATTAAAATCATGGATATAAATATCCAACTGGTCACACCATGTTTATTCCTTCACTGTCAAAAGTAAGGGAGATGAGTGATGGGCATTTGTAGTTTTTAAAATGAGAAATGAGGTTCTGCCTTCCACTGAGATTCATACAATGGCTTGATTCAATCAGTGGTTGATGCCCCAAAAGCAGAAAGGTATCACATCCCAGGTAGCCAAAACAAAAACCACCAACAAAAACAGCAAAAAAGGGAGGTATCAATTACTAGAAACAGGCTATAACATGGACTCATTATGCAGAAATCACAAACCCATGCCTGTTTTGGAAATTAACAGTTCACTTGGACAGACATACCAACAAATCAAAATATGGTGTTCATGGACATATCATGGGACATTTCACAAATTCCTTTGGAATCACAGAGGTGGGAGGAGAGAATTCTGTGTATGGTAATGTAGTAAGTCTTTACTATAGAGGTGTTATTCATTTCAAGAATAATACTTGTGCCTATTTAATAAATGCTACTGTTCTTAAGTTACTAATATATGTAAACCCCTAACATATATTAATATTTTTAAACCTCCTACCAGGAATCAGAGACAGATGTCACTATGACATCCTATAGACAGTGATGAATGAAATTTCCACACAAGTTTAAGCAGTTAGTAAATGTCTGAGTCAGAATATAAACTCGGGATTTCACAGATATTCTTTGTCTGCAAACCACTATATAAAGAGAAAGAAGATTAAGACCAATTTGAGCATAGAGTTCCCCATGAGTAAAAGCAAGAGCTGCAAAATGACTTTGAAATTTGGAGAACTAGGGAAAGTCAGTAAATAACAAATATTTTATTGAGGATTACTACATGCTAGACATAGATCCAAGAGCATCCCGTGTCTTGTTCATTTACTGCTTACACCAACGAAGTGAATCAAGCATTGTTATTAGAAATCTGATTTTACTAATCAGAAAATTGATAAGGTCAAGTGATAACTCAAGTTTTACAGCTAGCATGTCTTTCAATTATCTATTGCTATCAAACAAACCTGAGACTCAGTGGCTTAAATTTGTTTTTAAATAAGCATTTTATTTTCTTTCATAATTCTGTGGCATGACTGGGTACAGGTGGAGAGTCCTTTCGTGTGAGTATCCTGGAACGTTCAAGGTGGCCCACTGATATATTTGGTGTCTTGGCTGCAAGGTGGGGTCCCCCTCTCAGGGCCTCTTTACCTCCAAGGAGCCTCTCCCTACAGCTGAGGTCTCCACAAGGGTCTTTGGTCAGGGTGACCAAATCTTTTACAGTGTAACTCAGGACTCCCAAAAACACAACAGCGGAAGCTGTCAGACTTTCTTAAGGCTTAGACCCAGAACTTTAAGAGCTTCAATTTTACTGGTTTCTATTGGTTACAGGGAGCAACAGACTCAGACAAGATTCAATGTGCAAGAGGATTATACAAGAATATGAGTTTGGGGAAGAAATGTGGGGGTGGGGGAATTTTGGAGAACCGACCACCTCAATATGTTGTGTAGCTAGGGTTGACAAACAGGTGACCTGACATGGAGCCGCTACTTTTTACCATGAAATCTGTGTAGGTCAGGAAAAGGAGAAGGTGGGAAAGAGAAGAAGAGTGATGAGAGACAAGCTATAGAGTCACACTCTGAGCAGGGCAAAGGATCTCATATAAAGGTAAGGACACCTTTGTTTCTTGTTGTTTACTTGATCACCAGCAATTCATGATTAAATTTGTTCTTCATAACTATATTATATATTGGAAATGGTGGGGAATCTTCAGGCTCTCAAAAATGGTCATCCATCTCTCTTAAATAAGGAATGCTGCTTCTTTATACAGTTCACATTAAGGGGAAACATACTGGCTTGAGAGGAAGGAAAAGGTCAATTGTTCACTGATCAATTTGTTTAGAAAGTTAATGTACCCTTCTTTAATTTTCTTCTCTTCATAATCTTTAATTCCCAAAGTGCCAAAAATGTGTACCATCATGTGTTTTCACAAATAAGTCTGTTATTCCCCCATTGCTTATTGAAATGCCTACAATAGGTGCTACACTGAGGGGCACACAAAGGATTTCACAGGGAGTAAAGATACATTGTGACGGTAAGTGTCTGCCTGGGTTTCAGGTGATGATCCTAGGGTCCTGAGATAGAGTCCCTTAAGGGGCTCCCTGCTCAGCTGAGAGTCTGCTTGTCCCTCTCCCTCTGTGCCTGCTCCCTGCTCATTCTCTCTCTTGCTCTTTCTCTCTCTCATAAATAAATAAATAAATTCAAAAAAAAAAAAAAAAGGAAAGGAAAGCTACAGTATGACCAATGAGCAACAGAAGGGGGACTGTTGAGTGTGTGATTGGTGTGACACCCCCCCCCCCCCGCCGTTAGAAAGAACAATACAGAGAAGGCGCAGGTACACAATTAAGTGCAACTGCCTCAAGTTTAGAAAAAATATCTGATGGTGCTCAAATGGGTGCAAGGCTTTGTTCGATATTTTCAGGAGTCTAAAACTTTTTTTTTTAATCTAAAAATGCATTATATTCAATTAACATCACCTACTTACTCTGATACTGTCTGTATTCTTCAAGATCGAATTCTAAATTCCCACAGATTAAAAGGGAATGGTATCTACATTAATGAACAACCATGTTCCCAAACATTTTTCATGAGTGTAATGCTGCTGTCTTTGTTCATTTAAATATAGTAAAACTTTGATTCCATAGCAAGATGTGTGATTACTTACCAATTCCTCCTCCTCGGAGCAAACTAGTTTAAATGTAAACATTGTATTTACAAAGGAGCAGATCCATTTGTGTTCAGGAAAAAGAAAGTTCCAACCAGGAGAGAAGTATTTGGGGGAGGTCAAAATCAATGATCTATATAGGAGATAAATGGAATCGATTGGAAAGAAAAAGTCAGCACACTACCTATGTGAGTTTCCTGGTAACGCACAAAATATTTGGAAAAGTTACAGTAGTTTTGTCTTTCAAAGAGGTCACTCTGTATTTTCTAATTCCCTCAGTCTTTAACAATTCTCTAATAATTTCTTTCATATCCTCAAGTAAAATTTATGAATATCAGAGGAAGATTTCTAAATTGTCCTTTTTTTTTTTTTTTTCACTAGAGAAGGCATGCAAATTGGACTACTTGTTATTTGGACTAAATGTTTATATCCCTCTCCACACAAATGCATATATTGAAATCCTGACCCTCAAGGTGATGATTTTAGGAGATGGGACCTCTGGGAGATAATTAGGCCAGGAGGCTAGAGCACTCAGGAATAAGATTATCGACCTTAAAAATGAGACCCCAGAGAGTTCCCTCATCATTACGATCATGTGAAGACACAGGGAGAAGATGGCTGCCTATGAACCAGTAAGTCGGCTTTCACAGGCACCAAATCTGCTAGCACCTTCATCTTGGGACTTCTCAACCTTCAGAACTGAAATAAATGTTTGTGGCTTAAGACACCCCATCCATGACATTTTTAGGAGCTCAAACTGACTCATACACATATCAAACATGTTTTTCAACTACTGAATATTCCTAGTCACTGAGAGTTTTTAGAACGTCAGTAAGACTGAAAGCCAAGAAAGGTATCAGAATATCAAGGGTATACCAGAGATGATGGAGCATTTTCTCCATGTACCAGGGATGATGGAACTCTAGAATCAACATAATGTTTCTCCATTATTATCTCTGAATCTTAAACATATGTCATTAGGAAAGTCCCAGTCCTTTTAAAACTGTTAGGTTAAGCCTCCTGGCCCAGGAGAATCTCTCCATCAACTGATTTGGGAGATTAAACTATATCTGCAAAATCTCCTTTGCGATAGAATGCAGCAAACACAGGAATATCTCAGCATATTCACAGGCTCTATCCACAGGAAAGTCTAGAATCACAAAAGGTAAAAGGTCAAGTGTCATTGAGTGTCATCCTACCTTTCTGCTTATCACAGCATATACTCAGAGAACATTATAAACACACCCACTACTGTAAGAAAAATCTGTACACTTGAACCATTGCTTCTGTCTTAACCCTATGTCACAAAACTGAAGAAATGCAAAGAAAAGCATAGGACAGAAATGTAATGAGCTTTTTGTAGTAGCTGATGTCTGAATAACAGTGTCAGTTAAAGAGTTAATCATGGACCCCCATCCACCACAGAAGCACCTTCAGATGCTAGAGTAGGTCCTCCTAATACAACATACATCAACTAAATCCTCATTAATATCAAAGGAATTGACTAGCCACTAATTGCAGACCACCAAAACAATCATAACAAGCTGAGAGCAATAGTAGATTTTTTATTAAAGGAAAAATTCCCCCAAAATATTTTTCAAAATCTACCACATTTAAATGAAATTGGAAGTTCTTTTCTGAAGCTTCCTCTTACCACTGTCCTTCTCCTCCCAGCGGAGCACATCAGGGATTGGCTAAGCTGAAGATCAGAGGATTGACATTTTCAGAGGAGTTTCCCTAGGTCTAGAAATTCTGCAGCTGAAGAAAAGAAATAACAAACTAGTTAACAATTATAATTCAATCAACTATGCCAGCAGAAAGACTGAATTATCTGTGTTTTAGTAGGAATACTATGAAATCATTGTAATATGAAAAGGCAAAAAAAAAAGTAAGTAGCCAAAAATATAGAAAAATGAATTTTATAGGTGTGTGCCAGGAAGTTAACTGATGATAATTATAATAAGGTTGTAATGTCATGCTTTTGGATTTTTGGTGTTGATGACCTTTATCAAATTTTAAATGTGAAATTTATTGTAATTTTTTATTTCATTTAAAATATTTACTTTTGTATCTGATTTTGTATTTTCAATTATTCAATTAAAAGAGTCTTTCACCCAAAATGCATATTCTTGTTTCTGCAGAACGTAGAACTACACATTAGTATCATGTATCTATTGCTTGTCCTTTTTTTTTTAATGGAAGTACAATGAATATATAGTGATATATTCATTTTAGGTGTTCAGTATAATGGTTCGACAATTCTATAATTTCTCAGTGCTCATCATGATAAGTGTCTCTTACTCTCTTTCATCTACTGCACCATCCCTCCCACTACCACCCCTCTGGCAACTCACTTATTCCCTGTATTTCCAAGTCTATGGTTTTGCTTTTTGCTTTTTCTTTCTTTTTTTGTTCATTTGTTTTGCTTCTTAAATTCCAAATATGAGTGATAACATATGGTAATTGTAATTCTCTGACTAAGTACACTTAGCATTATACCCTCTACATTCATGTATGTTTCACATGGTTAAGATCTCATTCTTTTTTATGGCTAATATTTCTGTGTGTGTGTGTGTGTGTGTGTGTGTGTACACTATATATTCTTTATTCTTTATCCATTTATCAATGGACACTTGGGTTGTTTCCATATATATCTTGGCTATTGGAAATAGTGCTATAATAAATAGAGTGTATATATTTTTGAATTAACATTTTCATTTTTTATGGGTAAATACCCAGTAACAGAACTTGTAGATCATAGGGTAGTTCCAGTTTTTATTTTTTTGGGAAAACTTCATACTGTTTTCCACAGTAGTTTTACGACTTCGCATTCCCACCAGTGGTGCACCAGTGCTCATTTTTCCACATCCTCATCAACACTTATTTCTTGTCTGGTTTATTTTAGCCACTCCAACAAGTGTAAATACTTCATCCTGGTTTTGATTTGTGTTTGCCTGATGATTAGTGACAGCATCTTTTCATGAGTCTGTTGGTCATCTGTATGTATTCTTTGGAAAAATGTCTATGCAGGTCTTCTGCCCATTTTAGTTAGATTATTTAGGTTGGGGTGTGTGTGTGTGTGTGTGTGTGTGTTTTGAGTTGTATACATTCCTCATTTATTTTTTATATTAACCCCTCATCAGATATATCATTTACAGATATCTTCTCCCATGTTTTATTCTTTTCTTACCAATTTCGATGTCTTTTCTTTTTCTTTTGTTTTTGTTCTGTTTTGTTTTATTCTGTTTTATTGCTGTGGCTAGGACTTCTAGTATTATGTTGAGTAAAAGTGGTGAGTAGACATCTTCTTTTTATTCCTGATCTTAGAGAAAAGCCTCTCAGTTTTTCACCATTAACTGTAATGGTAGCTGTGGGTTTTTTCTATATGGCCTTTATTATGTTGAGGTATGTTTCCTCTAACCTGCTTTGTTGAGAGTTTTTATCCTGAATGGATGAGTATGTGTTGCTTCTTACCAGTCATGTCATCAATAAATAAATAAATAAATAAATAAATAAATAAATAAAGGGCCTTTTCGTGCTCCCAAAAGAATTAATAAATTTCATTTGCAGATTTATGAGAATTTACTTGTTTCAGCTTAGTCATGGTAGATTTTAAAGTTTGTCATGATTTAACATCTTCATTAGCAAAAGAATGGGCTAACACCATAATTTGGGGGAACATAAATTTTGTATATTTAAGAATTCATTAAAAATTATAGTAGTAACATCCACATGTTGAACTTGCCTAATGTGGCTGAGCACAATAGCTCTCTCTTTTTTAAAATTTTGTTTATTTTTTTGATAGAAAGAGATCACAAGTAGGCAGAGAAGCAGGCGAAGAGAGAGGAAGGGAAGCAAGCTGCCTGCTGAGCAGAGAGTTTGATGTGGGCTCGATCCTAGGATCCTGAGATCACAACCAGACCCAAAGGCAGAGGTTAACCCACTGCCTTATTGGCCCCAAACCCAGGTGCCCCACAATAGCTCTCTTATTCAAGTTTCTTCAGAGGTATTTTTGTCATTTTTACAATTTTAATTCTTCTAAAGCTGTTCCAGAAATATTGTCTTATATAACTTTATATACATATCTGTTCTTTTTATATGATTTTATGCACATGTATTACTTTTATTTTTATTTTTTAAATGAATGTTGACATGCCCTAAAGACTGTACAAAGACTTGGATTGTAGTCCATATAAGTACATACACTCAATGACTACGTAATATTCTATCTGTGATTTTACCACAGATTTTTAAAGCATTGATCCATTGACTATAACCTGAATGTCAAGCAGCTTTTGTTATCACATCCAGTAGCCCAATGGAGGTCATTACATATATGTAATTTCTCAGCTAAGTAAACTATGGAATATTTACCAAAGGTGAAATTCTTTTGAGTATGTAACTTGTAAATGTTGAAATTGTCAAGTTCTTTATAAAAATGTATGAGTGTACCTATCCTCTTATATGCTCTCTAGTACTGTTATTACTTCTTCTTTATTGTTAGCCAATTAGTAGCTAAAAAAAAGTACTGTGTATTTTATTCTAACAGTTTATTATATCTATCTATAATATACAGACCAGTTAAAATAATTTTTACAATGAATATCTATGTAACCGCTACCTAGATCCCAACATTAACATGTTACTATACCTGTTTCATGTATTTCTTGATCTAGCCAGCTTACTATCAGTGTATGGCTTTATCTTGCTTTTCTTTCATTATGAGCAAAATTGTGTGTTGTATGAGCCATTTTTCATACCTTTTTGACTGTATTTCCATTGAGTTGTCTCTAGAATTTGTGTAACTCTTTATAATAGAATTTACTCCTTTTCATGTGCTATGATTTATACATGTATATTAATTTTACAGTTTTCCATACAAAGGTATATGTTTTTCTTTTATGTAGCCTTATCTATTAACCTATTATTTACTGCTTCTACATTGTATGAACTTCAAAGAAAAATTTCCACTTTCCGAGACTGTAATCTTCCTACGGTTTATTCTTAATTTTCATGCTTTATTTTGTTGTCATTTAAATGTTTGATCTGCTAATACTTATTTTGCTGCAAGGTTAGACATAGTAATTAAATTTTGTATTTTTTGTGATGTTTACCCACTTGAACCCATACATTTTTTTTAATTTATTAACCTCTCATATTATAAAATTGATTTTTATAGTCTATTTTCATGTTGATTTGGGTCTCCCTTTAGATTTCATTTTCACTGACTTTGAGATTACATTATTTTAGTCATTGAAAATTTAGAATTTGCACTAGTATTCATTTTCAGATCAAGTCCCCACCCATCTCATCTCCATTGCCCTTCTTTGTGGGCAGTTTCTTGGCTGTTTTTACATTTCTTTTTCCACATTACTTTTAGGATCCTTCAGACAGGTTTGAAATCTTGGTAATTTTTGGAAGGAATTTGCTAATTATTAGAGATAATTGACATGTTTATTCTGTGTAATTTTTTCCAGCAAAACATGATCAGCATTTTATTTGATCATGTTGTCTTTTGTCCTTCAGTGTAATTTTAGTCTTAAGAGATCTTAAATGATTTTAAAAATCTCGCAAGCACTTTCTAAATTGCAATAGAAAATGTGATCTTTTATCAGTGTATCTTCCGCCTGCTTAACATTTGACTATATGAAAACTGTTTCTTTGTGTATATCAGTGTTTACTCAGCTATTTCTCAAAATTATTTATTTTCCTGAGTTAGCAGTTGTCTTTCTGTTTCCCATCAAACAATTTTTTCCGCAAAAATATATTTTCTTCATCTTTCTTTTGCATTTACCCTCTCACTGCTGTCTGTTTCTAAGATTTTTAACAGTTACTTGCAGGATAATACTAAGTAGTAATAGTTTAAAAATCCTCTTTACTTTTTAACTCTTTCTAGAATGCTTTAGTATTTCCTCTCTTACACATCCTACTTGTTTTGATATATCCATATCTGGATTGATTGGTTGTTAGATAGAATTTCATAAATCAACATCTTTATAAATAAGGTACATTATATATCCATGGTATGCATATATTATTATATACGACATTGATAAACTACATATAAACTACATATGAGTAAATATATAGTAAGAAATATTCATATAATCAAAATTCAAAAATATTTCTAAAAATTAAGATTTAATACTGAATTTTATCAGGTACCATTTCTGTATTTTTAGAGATAGTAGTTAGATAGTATTAGATAGATAGTAGTTAGATAGTAGCTCTGTAGTTACAGAGATAAAGATTTTCAAATGTATCTATTAACATGTATATTATTGAATAGTCTCTTCCATTTCTGAAAGAAGCTTGACTTAGGGCATGTCATTTATTTGCTATGTGTTGAGACTATCTTAATGTTTATTAAGGATTTCGATGTCAGTGTTCATAAGTAAAACTGGTCTCCCATTTTCTTTCTATTTGTTTTATTTTTATAGGTTGTTGGTATCACTATTATGTTATATTTTTTTAGAAGGTCCATTTTTCCTACACTTTTATTCACTGAAATAATCTAAATACATTTCAAGTTATTTGTTCCTAAAGTGTTTAAAAAATAACCCAGTAAGTGTTATGGCCATAATTCTTTTCTATTCCTTTGGCAATGATTGGCCTTTGGAATTTCTATAATCACATAGGCCAAATTTTGCTAATTTTTATTTTCCTGACAATCATATATTTCATCCAGATTCTGTAAAGCTGAGCATATTATCCCTGGTCATCTTTTAAATTCTTCTATAGTTTTTGTAATTTCCATATTGTAATGTCTTATTTTGCACATTTGTGCTTTCTTCCCATATTCTCCTTATTATTTAAGAATTCTTCTATTTTTCCCCTTCAGTGAATCAGATTCTTGGAAATTCGTTAGTTTTAAAGATTTTTTTTTTTTTGCTGCCTTTATTTGTATTGATTTCTTTACTATCTCTTTCATTAGCTTTCTGCTCTTCTGTACTGCTTGAAGTCTGGTATTTATTTTTACATTCTTCTAAGCTTGTTAATACATGCATTTAAAATTAAATTTTCCTTCGTCATTGTTTATTCTTCTCATATGTTCTGATCTATAATATCCTGTTTTCAATTTATTTCTATTAGGTAATTATGGCTTTTAGTTTTATTTGAACCCAATCATGATGATGCTTAAGATTACTCTTTATTTTTAAATTACTGGCTGACAACATTTTAGTTTTTTGTTTTTTGTTTTTTTAATTTTTATTTTGTTTCCAGGCCCATTAATAACAATTTCTAACTTTAGGGAACCTTGGTGGTGCAGTCAAGTTGAACTTCCAACTCTTGTATTTGGCTCAGGTCATGATCTGAATGTCATGATATAGAACCCCACATCAGGCTCTATGCTCAGCATGAATCTACTTGAGATTCTCTCTCCCTCTTCTTCTGTCCCTCCTGCTTGTGTTCTCTCTATTTCTCAAAAATAAATAAATCTCTTTAAAAAATCATAATAATTTCTAATTTATTCCTGTGCAACTAAAGCCTACTCCATTTTGGGGGAATTTACTAAATATTTTTTCTAACTGTGGTATTATTTCTTTCAAAGTTTTGTCTCAAAGAAAAATAATATTAAAATTTAGCATGTCAATCTAAGATAAAGATCTGACTCCCTAAGGGAAGGCTTTTGACTGAAATACTGTCGAGGAAGGCATTCTTGAGGAAATTCTCCACCAGCTACTTCTGTCAAACCAGCTGCAGCCAACTGTGCACAAAGAGAAATTGCTCTCACCCAGCAGTTACAAGGTGTCATTTAAAGAACATCAAATTCACAACCACATAAAGACCTTCTTGGAAGTGAAGGTCATCCTCTCTCTAGAGATGTGACTTGACTTTGATTTCCAGTTGTTTTTTTTTTTTTTTTTTTTTCCACTTCAGAAGGAACACTTCACTTTTCAAGCATGACATTGCAGGGCAGAGCTTGATTTCCCAAGATCAGAAAATATTTATTGTCCTCCACTCATTTTATCAATGACATCTCATTTCTTGTCTTAATTTGAAAAGAATGACAGAAAGAAATAAGAATCATGTGATGATACCTGAAAGTGTAATTCTTTTTTTTCTATCATCTTCCTAAAGCTGTAATGGTCTAAGATAATGTTTTCATCACATATTTAACCTTAACTAAAATTCTGACATCATGCTCTCCTGCTTCTCCATCCCAAAACATAGTACAGTTCTCAAACAAGGGTAATAGCATAAAATGTGGAAAAGACAAAATTTGATATGCTGCTCCTTATATATGTTGTTTAAAATAACACACACACACACACACACACACACACACATACACACGAGCTACATAGAAACATTCCCTTGGAATCATTCCTAGAGCCCACTAGGGTTATCAGTTATGAGAATATTAGAATGACCTAGAAAAAGAATGTTGGATCTTACTTCCTAAAGGAACCTTAAGCATTAATGTTGTTACTGAGAAATGAAATTAACTTCTTCAAAATATGATTAAATGACATACTCTTTAGTTGGCATCTTTTTCATTTTCATGTTGAATTAGAACAAGAATCTGTTTAGTCAGCATTGGTAAATATTTGGCTGCAGTTAATTTTAACTATGTGTATGGCTAAAATTCACTTTAATGAAGAGAGAAAAAAAATCAATGATATTGATTCTGGAAAAAATCTGAAGACTAAAGACTGTTTTCTAAACTTGACTAGTTTATATACATGTCTGTCTTCTCTCTACTCTTCTTCCTGGTAACGTGAATCCCATTCTCATGACCTCTTGGATGCACCAATCTACAATTTACTCCCCCAGGGAAACTGACTATATTTTATGACCATAGAGTCAAAGAAAATCCAAAATCTGCTATCTTCTGACTAAAACGAAAGGCTCTTGTGACTTACATAAATACAATAAACATTTATTGGGGAAATTTTCATCTTAGAGTTTTAAAATTTTTCATGTAAGATTTTATTGGTCTCATCATTCACATATTGTAATGAAGCAAGATGATTTCTCTCAGAAATTTGTTCCCAGTGAGAACACAATTATTAAATAACATCATCACTGATAATAATTAAACTTTATTACCTCAATTTCAGCTCTGTCAGATCAGGCTTCCCAGAGGGGAGTCTGCGTGTGAGAGGCTTTAGAAAAAAGTGTAGTGAAAAGTACAACTAATTGAACACCTGGTTGGAGACAGAACCTAAGAGCCCCAAAATGATGCAAAACCCCCCTTTGGATAGGTTTGTAACATAACTCTGTTCTATTCTTGCCACATTCAATCAATATTTGAGAAAGGAAATGTCTTTCCAATAAGGAATAAAAATGCTACACATCAACCTTAAAGCAAACTAGAAGGAAAGTGACAAAGGAGGGGACATTAGGGATTGAATGATAGCCACTGTTTTTAAACATCACAGTGCTGGGCACTTTTACTTTTTTAAAACATTTAGCAGGAGCTATGTAGTGGGTTATAGATTCTAGGTGATTTACCAGGAACCCATTTTAACTAATTATTGCTGAAACCAGTATTTAAAACCAGGGCATCCTGCTTCAAGAGGCATATACAGTTTTAGTTTTCAACTAAAATATGCTGTTTCTTATCAGTGAAAGGAAGAAAAAACATACGTGGAGATAAATGAGCAAGAATCTGTTTAGTCAGCATTGGTAAATATTTGGCTGTGGTTAATTTTAACTCAGCTGTTTAAAGTGCACGGTAATTAGCCCAGCCTCCTTGAGGATAGTCTTAAATGAGGATGCCTGGACAAAGATTGTTATGAGGAACAGGAGTAATCAAACTTGCAAAGTTGGCAAAGATGACACTAGGTGAACAGGGAAAAGAAAATACAGTTTTGCATGCTGAAGACTTAAGCACAAAACTCACCAACCTCAATGGTCGGTGGAATGTTACTGTAGCCTGGTAGAGCCTCTTCTATCTACCTTTGGATGCATAGGAACTAATTTGATACTTGTATCAAGTATCAAGTCAGAGGCATAGTAATCATATATTTACAATTCTTGTAGATGCAAAATGTAAAAGACCCAGTGGATATTGGGCTTAGCCCTCATTTGTTTTCTTTATCTGACTTGAACTCTCTAGAGTCCTGTTTTAGTTTTCACAAAATTTGTGAAATAAATTTGTGAAATAAATGGCTCCAGATATTACCCAGACTCATTTTTGGTATCAATTCAGGAGAATGAACCAGCCAACAAAGCCAAGAATGAGAACGTTTCAACAAATGGAAACATTTTTCGTGATCATAAACTTCATCATTTCTGCTACCAGTCTAACAGGTTAAAATAGAAATGAAGATAGGGAGATAAAACAGCTTCTAAAAGAAGATGGAGGCCGAATACCACAGAACAAAAAGGAGAAGAAATGTGTTAAGATTTATGATTCCCAATATGATAATTTAAATGTCTTGAAGAACGTGGGGCACCTGGGTGGCTCAGTCAGTTAAGTGTCTGCCTTTGGCTCACACCATGTTCCTGGGGTCCTGGGGTAGAGCCCTGCATTGGTCTCCTTGCTCACCTGGAAGCCTGCTGCTCCCTCTCTCTCTGTACCCCCCAACTCATGCTCTTTCTCTCTCTCTCTCAAATAAACAAATCTTTAAAAAAAATTTTAAAAAGTAAACATCCTGAGGAACTGAAATAAGACTGACTTCTAAACCACTACTTGTTTTTTGCTTTCATTAACCAATCTGACATATCATATAAAGATAAAGCATTTTTAACTAACTGCTTTATGTTTTTGAGGCTAAGACTTCAGATCATCTCCTCAACGTTAATTTTAAAAATAAGAATGGGGAGGGAAAAGAAAGAAGACAAATGCAAAAGAGCCCCTTGAAAGAAAATAGAAGTTTTTACTCTATACCATGGACATTGAATTTCAAATAAGTAGTAGCTTGCAGTGAGCTTGATGTACAGTCCCATGAGGATGTTTTCACACCTGAGAGGGAGATACACTTACCTCTGTCCTTCCTTTCTTGAACTCAAATAGGCTCTTAGATTTTAAGCAGATTTTAAACACACCCATACACACATACACACACAACCCTCATTTTTTGTTCTTCTAGTAATCTAACCACACCAGTGTTACACATGTAGAACACAGGTTACTAAGCAAGTCTCAGATGTGAACTGTGTGGTAGCCAGGGAAGCAAGACTCAATACTAGGGAGATTTAATATAGCCTAAAGGTGGGGAGTGGGGTTTAAATCCTAGAGGAGAAGGAGACCCTTCCCCTGCTGGCTACCCTAGAAGTGACAGGTTGTTTGAGACACTAGGCCTGGGAAACATCCTCTTTATCTCCCAGGTTTTTCCTCGATCCTAGTCTTGCTTCCCATTCTCTGCTGCTGTTACCTCTTTCTGGAGGCTATGTGGGTTACTGTTTTCAGAACACTGAGATTTTACCTTTGACAACAATCCTTTTGCAAAGTTAATATTTCTTCTATATCCCTTTACATAGATCAAACCTTTTGAAATTCCCTAGTATAAGCTTTGTGTTGATTGTCCCCTTTGAAAGCTTGCTATATACCAATGGGATCACAGAGGGCTCTGCTCTCTAGATGGTATCTATTTTATGAAACTAATTGACTTTTAAGGAGGTCTGTCCTCTTGATGATGTGGCACATAGTTTCCATTAATGTACTAGAGTTAAGTGATCATCAAAGAGATAATAGACCCCGTGGTGAGAACAGCTGAGCTTAATTTACAATGTGTCAAGACAAAGACTCCTAAAGAATAATTCTAAAATTGACATTTTAAGACTCCTTAGAAATTTTTGTCAATGACACCAGAAAAGAGTGGTAAAGCACTCTGATATGCATCCTACAATCTCCATCTGGAGTACAAAAGTGCACCTGTTGTCCTACAGACAAGCAAATATTCCATGAAGCTAATAAAGCTTGAGTTTTGGGAACCTCATTTGGATGGATCCATCCCCAAGCTATATAATGAATTTTTAATTTTGCATTCTTTATAACTGGGTCTATGCTATGGTCTGAATGTCTGCACCCCCATTCATATGATGAAATATGAACCCTTAAGGATGATGGTAGTAGGAGGTGGAGGTCTTTGAAAGGTGCTTAAGCCATGAGAGTGGAGCCTTCATAAATGAAATAAATGCCTTATAAAAGGGGCTCCGGAGAGACCTCTAGCCCTTACTGCTATGTGAGGACTCAGAAGAGGCAAGCTAGGAACCAAGAAGAGGGCTTTCACCAGAAGAGGGCTTTCTCCATGCTGGCACCTTGGTCATGGACTTCCCAGACTCCAGACTATAAGAAATAATTTTCATTGCTTATGAGCTAACGAGTTCATGCTGTTTTGTTATAGCAGCCCATATGGGATAAGACAGTCTCCATGATTGTATAAGTTGCAAGTAGGGCTAACAGATTGAGCAAAATCCAAATCAACCAATCAAGAAGAAAACAAATATCCAGGACACACCATTAAATTTGAATTTCAAGTAAACAATTTTTTTTTAACTAAACATTTGTCATGCAATATTTGGGAATAATAAAAAAAAAAATCCATTGTTAATCTGACAACATTCAAGGCCCTGAGGACTCAGTAGTGAACAAAATAAGCAAATTCTCTTTTCTGATGGAAGTTAGAGACAATAAGCCAATAAATAAATATATAATATGTCTGATGTTGATTTTTTGTTATATAAGCCAGTAAATATTTTCATTTATATATAAGATAGAAGGAGGGAGAACAAAGAAGAGGAGGAGATTAATTTGGGAAGGAATATGGAGGCAATATAAAAAGCAAAATTTCTTGTAAATTATAGTCTTTTTTTAGAACAATCTTATTTTTAGATTGACAGAAAATTTGAGAAGCTAGCACAGAGGATTTTCACATATCCCATACCTGTTTTCCTCTGTTACATAAACATATCCAAAGATATTCCTATATGTAACCATATACATCTATATTAAACTAAACTTGAATTCATACTGGTGTCTCCAACTCTAATTTATTATTGTGTGGATGATGCTAGCCTCCATCCTTTGCTTATCTGTAAATTCTCCAACAGTTAAAACCTGGCTTCCACCCTCTCCCATTCATATATGTAATTTTTCAGTTCAATATACATTTATAGTAGTTCTAGAAGTGTTAACTGGTGCCCCGAGGATATAATTTTATTAATTAGAATGCAGCGCTTTTGAGTAGTTCCTTTTGCTATTAGTCTCACAGGTTTCATTTATTTACAAAGTTACCTGGGTCAGCACTTCTTCCCCACTGCCCCTTTGGTGAGGTTGCTTCATACATTTATAATAGAGTTAGATTCTCTTATCATGACTGTACAACTTCCTGGGATCCACTGACCTTCTAAATGATTTTCTTAAATCTGCATAAATTAATGGTCTACTCTTTGTGCTATAAAGTTCTATGGGTTTGACAAATCCATAATGCCATGTGCCCACTTCATGGTATCATGCAGGAGAGTTTTACTAACCTAAATATCCCCTGTGCTTCATCTTTTCATGCCTCCCCAACCCTTAAATCTCTGGAAGCCACAAATGACTTTACTGTCTTTATAGTTTTGCCTTTTCTGGAATGTCCTATAATTGGAATCATACACTGTATATAACCTTTTTTTTTTCACTTAGAAATATGTGTTTAAGTCTCCTCCATGTCTTATTAGCTCATTTCTTTTTATTACTGGATCCTATTCCATTGCAAGTATGTATCACAATTTGTTCACTCACACATCTGTTGAAAGTTGTTTGTTACTTCCAGTTTATTGTGATCATAAGTAAAACTACTGTGAACTTTCATAAGTAGGTTTTTGTGTGGACATAAATTTTCAACTGAACTGAGTAAATACCCAGGAACGCAATTACTGGATTGTATGGTAAGACTCTATTTAGATTTTTAAGAAACTGCCAAACTGTCTTCCAAAAGGGTGTACAATTTTGGAAGGCAGCTGTGTTCATCACTATACCTCCAATGCCTACTAAGGTTATACCATTTTGAATTCCCCTAACAGCAGTAAAAAATAGTTCCTATTGTTGCATATTCTCTTCAGTTTTTTTGGATTTCAATTATTTTCATTTGCTGTGGTAGCTCACCATTATTTTACTTTGAATTCCCTGATGACAAATGATATTGTACATCTTTTAATATGATTAGAAAAGTAGAGTTTTCATAGATACTTTGCAGAAAAGTTTTGTAAAAATAGAGGAAAACCTAAGCCTAATAAATTCCACACTCCAGAATTATTCCCTACCATTAGTGAAGGTAGAGAGATAAGTGACAGATAAGTCAACTCAACAATTCTTCATATGTTTCAACCTGTGCTGGAGGGAAGTCCTTATAGTTGGAGAGAAAGGGAAATTCACTTTTGTTTTTATAATGATGGATGGCTTAGCTAATGTGCTAAGTTAAGGTTTGCTAGGTTAGGGATGGTTACCCAAGTTTTATTTGGATGATTAAGAAGGACTTTCTCCTACACGAGGACTCTGTATTAGTCCTTCTGAGATTAGCCTTAAAATAGCACGAATATATGTGGAACGCTTACTATGTGCCTCATGCTGTGATGAACTCTTTACAGATAGTGATACATGTGAAAACACTGAGATATCTTGAAATCCAGACCCTATAATTATCCCTATTTTTTTTCTACTAAAGCTAAGGAAGCAAACAGCTAAGTATCTCCCCTAAAGTTCATAGCAATGTGTGGCAAAGCTTGAATAAGAAATCAGGCAATTTGACTACAGAATCTGGTTTCTTAATCACTTTAAAGTTTCACCTACCTCACACAGCATTTCTTACTACAAATCAAGAGGGAAAGCTAAGAAAGATAATGAATGGTGATACCTTTCTTGAGAAAGAAACTGTATTCATCTCTCGAAAGCAGACAACTTCTCCACTGCGAGTTAAAGGAGTCAGCAAGAACTCATCTCTTTGTGATTATAGAAATTGAGAACTTTAGATTTAGGCCTTATCTTGAAGTTCTCCATTTTATAAATGAGGACTTTGAAGCCAGAAATATCCATTGTCCCAATATCTGAATGGATGGTCTTGTGTTGAGGGCTGTAATAGGTCCTCAGAGCTGTGTCATTTCCATACAACATTGTTTCTCTACTTGAACACTACATGGGGGAAAAAAAGTAGATTAATAACTATTCCTTTTTAAATTCTGGTCAACCTGTCATTTTGTGGCCAAAGCCTCAAAGCACATTAATGGAAAGGTAGAATCTAGGACGCTCCACCCGCATTTCTCATCTCTGTTGTGCCAAAATGTAAACAAAAAGGCCTTTTATGTGCTTAGCTGCCATCATAGCCCTCTAGGCTAATGCTCACTTCATTTAAATAGAAATTATTCTCTTCCTTCTAAAGGAAGTCATGTAAGTCTAACGAGCAGAGAGTATTTCTGTTTTCATTCCCCAGTGAAACAAGCGTGGTGCCACAGTAATTTGGACTTGATTATTACAATATCAAAAGAAAACTGTGAATGAGGTTTTTTTGTTTTTTGGGTTTTGTTTTTATGGTTTCTTTTTTTTTTTTTTTTTAGGAGATCAAGAGGAAGATGATAGCTCTGTGCTTTAATTCACTGGGTTTCATACTGGTCTCAATATGACAATAAAAAATGAAAGAGAGGCAACTGTAAATAATGCATGCAATTATATCATTATTAAGATCTTATTGGTGGAGTAAGAAGGTGGAAAGAAGCTAAGAAAACAAAGCTCAAGTTAATTCCAATTCATAGCTTTCATTGCATTTGATAAATCTTCTTGGAAAATAAATAGCAGCAAGTTATAGTGAGCTGGGGAATCCTTTTGGTTTATTTTATAAATGGAAGAAGTATGTTAGAACCTAATTAAAAGCTTTAATATAATTAATGAAATTTTGAATGTGTCTGTCACTAAGTATTAATTATCTTGTAGCCACTAGAACAGATAATGATATCATTCTTCATGATTATTGTGGAATATGTCTTCCCAGTATGAGTGCTGTTGAACAAGAACATATCGGTTATTAAATTAAATATTTTTCCCAATATAAGATATCTTCGATAATACTAGCTTAAGGTGTTGGAGGGTGGTGGAATTTGCCAATGACCATGTTTGCCTGGCCAAAAATCAAGTTAATGAAGAATCTAAGGAAAAAATGAATAAACTCAACAGAAAAAAAAAATATGATAGAATCAATGCGACAGAAGAAAAACCTGTCTTTTAAAGGTAGAGGAAAAGGATATATTTGTTAAATTAATTAAATGAGGAGAACTTAAACAGGTGGTTCTAATGCCTTGAGAGCTTATGTAAGCAAATTAAACATCTAAGCTTGTAAATCCCTCAAAGTCAAGAAATTGAAAGCTAAGGATATCCACTCATGGTCAGTTACATTTTCCCAAATAAGGGAGCAATTACTTGATTAGGACAACCAAGTAATTTTCTTGCTTTACTTCCACATCTTTTTTTTTTTAATTTATTTATTTTCAGCATAACAGTATTCATTACTTTTTCACCACACCCAGTGCTCCATGTAATCCGTGCCCTCTATAATACCCACCACCTGGCTTCCCCAACCTCCCACCGCCCGCCACTTCAAACTCCTCAGATTGTTTTTCAGAGTCCATAGTCTCTCGTGGTTCACCTCCCCTTCCCATTTACCCCAACCCCCTTCTCCTCTCTAACTTCCCATGTCCTCCATGCTATTTGTTATGCTCCACAAATAAGTGAAACCGTATGATAATTGAGTCTCTCTACTTGACTTATTTCACTCAGCATAATCTCTTCTAGTCCCGTCCATGTTGCTACAAAAGTTGGGTATTCATCCTTTCTGATGGAGGCATACTACTCCATAGTGTATATGGACCACATCTTCCTTATCCATTCATCTGTTAAAGGGCATCTTGGTTCTTTCCACAGTTTGGCGACCGTGGCCATTGCTGCTATAAACATTGGGGTACAGATGGCCCTTCTTTTCATGACATCTGTATCTTTGGGGTAAATACCCAGGAGTGCAATTGCAGGGTCATAGGGAAGTTCTATTTTTAATTTCTTGAGGAATCTCCACACTGTTTTCCAAAGAGGCTTCACCAACTTGCATTCCCACCAACAGTGTAAGAGGGTTCCCCTTTCTCCCCATCCCCTCCAACACATGTTGTTTCCTGTCTTGTTAATTTTGGCCATTCTAACTGGTGTAAGGTGATATCTCAATGTGGTTTTAATTTGAATCTCCCTGAGGGCTAGTGATGATGAACATTTTTTCATGTGTCTGGTAGCCATTTGTATGTCTTCATTGGAGAAGTGTCTGTTCATATCTTCTGCCCATTTTTTGATATGATTATCTGTTTTGTGTGTGTTGAGTTTGAGGAGTTCATTATAGATCCTGGATATCAACCTTCTGTCTGTACTGTCATTTGCAAATATCTTCTCCCATTCCGTGGGTTGCCTCTTTGTTTTTTTTACTGTTTCCTTTGCTGTGCAGAAGCTTTACAGTAGGACGTATTAATGAAACTAGAAGCTGGTTTTTTGAAAGAATCAATAAGATTGATAAACCATTGGCCACACTAATCCAAAAGAAAAGAGAGAAAGCCCAAATTAATAAAATTATGAATGAAAGGGAGAGATCACAACTAACACCAAGGAAGTAGAAACAATCATCAGAAGTTATTATCAACAGTTATATGCCAATAAACTTAGCAACCTAGATGAAATGGACGCATTCCTGGAAAGCTATAAACTCCCAAAATTGAACCAGGAAGAAATCGACAACCTGAATAGACCGATATCTAGTAATGAGATTGAAGGAGTGATCTAAAACCTCCCAAAAAACAAGAGCCCAGGACCTGACGGATTCCCTGGGGAATTCTACCAAACTTTCAAAGAAAAAAATAACACCTATTCTCCTGAAGCTGTTTCAAAAAATTGAAGCAGAAGGAAAGCTTCCACATCTTCTTTATAAGAGTTTCCTCTGTGTCCTGTGGGGAGAATGCTCCTAACCAACGTCTATTTGATATTGCCATTATTGCGTAGATTTTTGCTCAAACTCAACATTTTTAACATACCTCAATCTGTCTTTTAACATACCTAATTAGAACAATTTCTTCAGTTATGCTGTCATTTATTCTAACTGTCCTGAGCTTTCATCATTCATGTGATTTTAATTTTGACAGGAAACCTTCATCATCTTTGAATCTCACAGTAAAAAACCTCAAGTAAAATTCTCATGTTTTGAAGACTTTTTAAGTCTATCTTAGATTTTAAGTAAATACTAAATTATCAAATCTAGAAGATTAAATATTTTAACTTAAGATAGTTCTAGAAATAGAGCTAAACAGTATACTAAGTTCTCTTTCTATCTTTATATATGTTGTAACCATGTGAGATAAGTGGTTTCAGAAAACAGTTTACATCTGATGGAACTGATGATTTATAGGTTAACTAATTGACCCAAGCAGTCAGTACAGAAAATTATAGATCTGGCATGTAAACTGTAGCCTGTCTGATTCTAAGTGTTGTGATACTTCCTTATCTCTGTTAAATGTTAACAAATATTCTGCCAAATTAGAAAACACCTCAAATTTGAGTTATAATTTATCATGAGATGCTTTCATAAGCCAAGATTAACAATATTACAGGGAGCACAGATCATTTTAAAGTGTTATGTTTTTACATAGTAAAGCTCTTGATTTAAAAAAAAAAAAATCCTGAAGAAAGGTGATTTTTCTCCACAGTCAAAGAACAAAACTATCAACAAGTCATGTCTCTCATGGCTTGTGTCTTAAACTATTTAACAATCCAATTACATTTGTTAGCCACATGTCCCCTTACCACTGGTCCCATGGTAACATTCTCTCAGCTTCTGGGTGAGAGAAATGTGGCTGGTGCCAAACAAGATAATATTTGTTACTTCTGGACTGCAATTTTGCTGGAGTAGACCATCAGCTCATCACATATCAGAAAGGAGTAAAATGGTGTTATGGCTCGTGATCAACCAAATCACATTATCATTCTTTAAGAAGGACCAGCTTCTCTCTGGCTTCTTTTCTCCAAAGATGTTTTATCAGAAGCAGGTGCTTAGCTTTCATTGGACTCTAAGAGTCCAAAAGTCGATGTTCAATTGTTTCATTACTTAAAAGCATTAATATTTAAGAATTAAACGTTGATGGCTGACTTTGGTGATAGGACTGAATTCCCATAGAACATAAATCCCAGCATGTATAATAGAAATAAAAGCAGCAGGTGATAAAGAGGTGTTCTCATGTCTATATTCTTCATAATAAAGTTCATTCAAAAAATGGCATGTGTATTGGCTTGGCCCTCTAAAAACGCAATGTATTCACTTCCAATGTAAAACACGAGTCCTAGGAAGCAGATTTATTTCCTTCTTGACACTGCACAGTTTCCAAGTTTAGCTGTTATTTTAAGATAGAAGATATGACTGACTCACCCCTCTGTGAGTTGAGCCACAGAGTATCATTAGCTATAAAAAATAATAATGCTCTCTTGGGTCTATGGGGATGCTTAGGAAATTACTGGAAATCTCAGTGATATATACATCAATAAAAATAGATTTCTCACACATCTGCAGCTTTCAGTGTGAGGTTGTCTTATCTAGGCTGGGTATAACTAAGCAGCTCTGCTTCACATTCCCTTATTCTCTGCCTGAGCCTAGCAGGCTGGTGCAGGCATGTCTATCTCTTAGTGATGGCAGCAACACAAGAGTGAGTCTAATTACACAATAATTTCTATGAAAATACTTTTTCTAGTAACATCATGCCAACTAATATGCTCTTGGCCAAAACAAGTGGTATGGTTGAGTCTGGTCTCAGGGGCAAAGATACAGCACTTTAGTGGAAACTGCTGCAAAGTTACATGACAAAGGTCAGCTTCATCAGAAGGGTTGAAAAATTGAGGCCTTTCATGCAATCTATTCACAAGAAATCAAACATATAAGAAGCCATTATGAATGCTAAAAGTCAACAGTAAAATTAAAATAGTTCCTCAAAATTATGTTTTCCAATCACTGTAATTACAATGATTAGTTACTGTTACATGCAGTAATTGTCAACTGTAACTGTGTTGAGGTTGCAAATCATGGAGGTACACAGAAAAATGTAAGTACTGTGTGTATTGACTTTACCTCTGATCTTGTCTTATTTCCCCTACCTTTACCTTCTTTACCCCTTACTTAAAAATATGATTTTGCTTTTTACCTTCATGAGGCACAGCAAATCTTTCAGGAATGGGGTAGAATATAGACATATTATCAGTAGGAAATCTTAGAATTAAAGTGGAAAATAAAATTAGCATATTCTCTGGTGTCTTTCATATTTTACAGAGGATATAACTGAGATACAAAGAAGTTATATGACTTGTAAAGATTTAAGTGAGATTATTTAGAAGAAAAATGCTTTAATTTGTGATCTAATATCACTTTACATTTTTTATGGACCAACTCGAGGAAAAAGAATCCTGTTTGCTTCACCATTTTTTCTTAAACTACATCATAAATAACTATTCACCTTTATGTAAATGTCTACAAAAATTATGAGCTGAAAATGTTGATTATATTTTATTGCTTTTATCAATGCAAGTAGCTACTTTTTTTCCTGTAAAGAATTTTTTTCTTTAAGCTTCCAAATGCTAGAGGCTGCCTTTTCTAATGTTAACTGTTGTTCCTGAACTGTGGATAAGTTTAGTCAAAATCCTTTGGCTGTATGAGAGAAATATTTTTGCATGTATATGCACTACCCAAAACGAAAACCAAGACAACCAAAAGTGAATGAATTATAAGGATAGAAGTGTTTCCCTCGGACTGTCATTGCTTCCGAAGGTCACTGGAACTCCACTATTACAAGAACACATATATAGAAGCTGAGATGCATAGTGGTTTCAGCTGGACAGGGGCCCAGGGATTCTGCAATAACCAGGCTTACATAGGTGGCTCCAATTTTTTGTGTCTCAGAAAACAGAAGGAGTGGCCACTGAAATAATGATAAGAAAAATGGTTCTAGAGTTTTATCCCTATGACTCAAGATAAGCATTTACATTATTTAGACTCTCAAAGTCTCTTCTGACTTTGACTGCCTTACAGTCTATAGAATATATTTAGTGTCCCCATGGAAGTAATTACACTTGAAACATCAACATATATTTATTTATTAGACAGTGTTTTCATAGGACGCTGCAGCATATTTTAACAATAGTGGAAACTAAAATTTTGGCGTAGTGTGTTATCTGTTATTCAGATCAAAGAAAATCCAGTACTTGTAAATTTTAGAAAGCAATTGAAAGTTTCATAAAGTTGTAGGAAGTAGTGAAATGTTAGTAATTAATTAAAAGTAGTAGGGTATAGAAGTAGTAAGTAGAACTCTGTGTGTATTTATGTGGTAAAACACAAAGCATTATATTTACTATCTTAATCGTTTTTAGGTGTACAGTTCAGTGACATTAACCTCATTCACTATATTATGCAACCATCATCCTCATCCATCCCCATAACCCTTTTCATCTTCTAAAACTGAAACTCTGTATCCATTAAACAATAATACCCCCTTTTTCCTCCCCCAGCCTCTGACAACCACCATGTATACTTTCTGTCTTAGTGATTTTGTTTGACTAACTCTAACTCATATAAATGGAATCAGATAGTGTCTGTTTTTTTTTTTGTTTTGTTTTGTTTTTTGGGTTTTTTTTTTTTTTATCATTGGCCTATTAACTCAACATAATGTCCATAAGGTTTATTTGTGTTGTAGTGTATTGCAGAATCTTCCTTTTTAAGGCTGAACAACATTCCATTATATGTAAAGGCCACATTTTGCTTATCTAGTTATCTGTAGATAGACCCTTGGTTTGCTTCCCTGTTTTAGTTATTGTGAATAATGCTGGTATAAACATAAGTGTACAAATGCTTCTCAGAGACCCTGCTTTCAATTCTTTTTGGTATATACCTAGAAGTGAAATTGCTGAATCATATGGGAATTCTATTTTTAATTTTTATGGGACTTACCATATTATTTTCCACAATGACTGTACCATTTCATAGTCCCACCTACTAACAGTGCACAAGAATTCCAATGTCCTTACATCCTTCTAGTATTCATTGTTTTCTGTTTGTTTGTTTGTTTTTATAGCAGTCATCCTAATGGGTGTGAGGTGTTATCTCATTTTAGTTTTAATTTGCGTTTCTCTAATGATTAGTGATCTTGAACATCTTTTCATGTTCTTTTTGGACATTCATATATCTTTTTGGAAGAAATGGCTATTTAAATCTTTTGCCATGTTTGTATTAGGTTGTTTTTTGTTGTTTTTAAAAGTTCTTTATATATTCTGGTTATTATATCCTTTATATATCTGGTTATTAATCCCTTATCTGAGATATAATTTGCAAATAATTTCTCTCAATCTATGAGTTACTTCTTGCTCTGTGGATAAAGTCTTTTGAGGCCCAAAATTTTTAAATTTTCATGAAGTCATTTGTGTACTTTTTTCCTTTGCAACGTGTGCTTTTGTTGTCATATCCAAGAAATCACTGCCAAATCCAATGTTGTTAAACTTTTGTCCTAAGTTTTCTTCTCAGAGTTTTATTGTTTTAGGTCTCACATTTAAATCTTTAGTTCATTTTGAGATAATTTTTGTATATGATGTTAGATAAGAATGAAATTTAACTCTTTTACATGTGGATATCCTGTTTTCTGAACATAATTTGTTTGAAAGACTGTTCTTTCCCCACAACATACTTTTAACACTCTTGACACTCTTGTTATTCTTGTCAAAAAAATCACTTGACAATATATGTGAAGGCTATTTTTATACTTTCTGTTATATATATATATATATGCCAATACCACAGTGTTTTTATTAATATAGCTTTGTAATAAGTTTTATAATCAGGAATTTGAGTACTCCAGTTTTGTTCTTCTTTTCCAAGGTCATTTTGGCTATTAAAATTTATTGAGATTCCATGTGAATTTTAAGATACATTTTACTTTTTCTACAAAAAATATTGTTGGGATTTTGATACTGCATTGAATCTATGTCTATACTGACATTTTAATAAGATTAAGCTTTTCAATCACAAATATGAGGAATGTCATCATTTATTTATGTGTTCTTTAATTTATTTCAGCATTGTTTTGTAATTTTCATTGTACAAGTCTGCCACCTCCTTGGTTATGTTAATTGCAAAGTATTTTATTCTTTTCAGGGCTATTATGAATGAAATTGTTTTTGTAATTTCCTTTTCAGATTCTTCATGGTTTATAAATGAGCACTGCCTTTTATATGTTGACTTTATACCCTGGTACTTAATTTGCGTGTGTGTGTGTGTGTGTGTGTGTGTGTAATCTTTGGGGTTTTCTACATATAAGATCATATCATCTTCAGACAGAGGTAATTTTTCCTTCTCCTGAAAGTTGTAAGACTTCAACAGATTCCCAAGTTGCAAAATGTTACATCAGACAGATAATTCTATTCTAATTGTTGTCTAGACAGATAACTAGTGGGAGACAGATGCATAGTGCTTCCTATTCTGCCATCTTCCCAGAATCCTCCCAGTAGAGTTGGTTAGTTTCCAAAACATTTTTAAAATTTTAATATAAACCCCAAAATACAGAAGTAGGCAATTGAGCATATCCATACATAATTCATGCTTAAAGCAGTACTTACTACCCAACTGTCCAGGCCAGGAAGTCAAAATGTTTTAATTATTAGTTATTCACTTAATAATAGAAGACTCTCTTAGAATTCTATAAATCCAGAATAAAATAATGCACCTAAAGGTGGCATTATCTCAAAATAATTAACACCTCCATATTGAAAATGTCCATTTTCTCTTTAATGTAGTAATTTTTGATTGTTAAAACAGTAAAGCATGGAAGCAAATAGAATACATGGGTATTCTATTCAAAAAATGTGTTCCTCAAGGAGAAAATAAATGCTAATCTGACCTTCAGCCTGTATTTTAACCTGGAGTGTTTCCCCATTCCCAGATTTTTTCACTACTGTGATCTATCATATCTATTCTATAAAGTTTGGGTATTTGCCTCCCTATGTGCCAGAGGTGTTACTCGTGTGTGTAACAAACTTGTCATAATATACTCAAATTTGGGTTGGTAAGTCAATCAAAGGAACACTGTTTGGAGATACATTAAATGTTTCAAGTTCAAGTAAAATTTTATTTCATGAAATTAAACCATAGAAACACAAAGGCAATATGAAGTAATTTTCTGGTCTCTAACAATATTAAAAATGTTTTATTCACAAAGGCTTAGAGACATTAACAGTAATCAAACAATCCAGAAAACATCTTGTATGTAAAATTCTTGAGAAAGTTATTTACAAAATAACTTCAACTGATTGAAAAGCCAGGACATTGTAGGAACTCAGTTGTTTAACTCCCATGAATTAGACATGTCTTAGAGTCCTTTCAGCAATAAATATTCTTTATGAATAAAGAAAGCTGAATAAAGAACATTCATGTTTATATATATTTTTTCCAATAATTTGATTTCTAAGAACAAAATCCTAGGGGGATAATTTTTTCAAAGGTTTATGCACAGATAAAACTAATTATACCAAAATACATGCTCATTTCTAAAGGAAACATTTAAGTAAATTGTAGCATACCTGTATCATAGGTTACTCTGCAGCTATTAAAGTGATGCTTATAATTTTTATTTTTTAATTATTTAAGATGTATTTATTTGAGATTGAGAGCATTGGCAAGGAAAGGTACAGATGGAGAGGGAGAGATAGAATACTCCAGCAGACTCCCTACTGAGCATGGAGCTCAGTGCAAGGCTCAGGCTCCAGAACCTGAGATCATTACCTCTGCTTAAATCAGGAGTCAAAGCCTCATCTGCCCGAGCCATGCAGGAACTCCAATGCTTATAATTTTTAAAGAAGTAGATAAAAATCGAATAGGTCATTAAAGAAGGCTACACAGTTTTATGCACAGTATGATATTAATTACAAAAAAGATGCATAGTATTCTATAAAGTAGAAGGAACTAGAAACGTCTGTCTTTATGGTGACTGTTGTAAATTATTGGGGCTTTTTTAATGGTTTTCTTTTTTTAAAGATTTTACTTATTTATTTAACAGAAAGAGACAGTAATAGAGGGAATACAAACAGGGAGAGTGGGACAGGGAGAAGCAGGCCGTCCACCAAGGAGGGAGCCTGATGGGGGGCTTGATCTCAGGATGCTGGGATCGTGACCTGAGCCGAAGACAGACGCTTAATGACTGAACCACCCAGGCACCCCTTAATGCTTTTCTATACTTTCTCATTGAGTGTATATAGTATCACTATTTTTCAATCTTTTTAAATGTCTTTAAAAACTTTATCATTGAATATGTACTAAGTATAATGAACTAAGTACTGAAAACAGTAATGTTTTCTTCAGCCATAGCTCTGGGTTTCTATTTTGTTCAGAAGACTTGGTTATGATGAATGATTAGAGGATACAGGGATTATTTTATTTAATATTTACCCACCTTACCCAGTAACAACTTTGGAACTATTGTTTTTTTAAGAACCTAGTTTATTCTGTACCTAAAGAAATCTTTAAGGTGCTTGCTCCTTTGTCATTTTATAGACCTCATGAAACTGAAGATTCACTATAATCTCCCATTGACTGTTCCTTCCAAAGAACCACAAAAGATTATTTATCAACAGAGTTTTCTGAAGTCACTTGCTTACTGCAATAGCTGTTTTAGGTAATACTTGTTCAGAACTCACAATGTCCTAAGTTTTAAAAATGTATTTTAAACAACAGTTCCTGTCTTCTGAGTTAATATTCCCATGAGACTAGAGAGCTGTAAAGTTTCTTTCCTGATTTTTAATTGAATCTGTCTACTTGTTGCAAAGTGGTTGCATTTTAGAGTCATGCCTTTCTCAGGCATGTTATTAGGGAATAGATTGTGTTGTTTCCATGACAGAGTTGACCTTATGTCTAAATTGAAAGCTTTGCTGCAGTCAGTCCCCAAAATGATCCAGCCCCTTCTCCTAAAACTAAATTCTCATTGAATTCCTGAAGTTAAGCAATAAAAGTAAGTTTTCTGAAATCACTGGGACCGTACCAGTTTGTCAGATGCAAACAAGTCAAAAATCCTTGTCACTGAGTATTTTCATTTTTTCACATCTAAACCTATCATGTTTGCAATGTGATGTTTGAGGAAAATGAGGTGGGTTGCATTGAACAGAACTAATACTGGGAAAACCATTTCTCAAGTGAGTGGATAGAAAAAATAAGAGAAGATGCCCCTATTAAAATAGCATTTCACAAGGACATTGTTTCCACTGTTACAGAACAGAATTTTCTGTAACATATCCTATGTTTCTAATGTGCTCCTAAGACTACAACATAGCTCCTGAAGTCCTATCAGTCAGCACTCCGGGAGAAAAATGACTTCTGCTGAACTACCTCCTTAAAACCATTCTGTAGATTCAGAATGCTTGAAGAATTGCCCTACAAGCAAGGGGAATTTTATTAGAAAGAACTTATTCACTTGGATTGAAAATAATGCCTCAGAGGCTAACACTACCAATCATAGCAAAAAGGATTGTAGAGGCAGAACTGGGAAGAAGTGTAATTTATCTAGATCCTTCTTTCAGCTCCGGAGTAGATGGTAATTAATTCAAAGACTGTGAACTAAATATTTCTCCTAAGTGTAAAGTTTACCAGAGTTAGTTTGTTCTCCTGTGATTTGGGGTCTAATGTCATGGATTTTGTAGACATTCAATAAATATTGATTATTAGTAGTGATTCTGTATTTTCAATGAAATACCATCCTACCTTATAGTCTTTTCAGTGTCTAATGTAAAACTTTTCTGTGACAACAAATTCTAAACTGTTTTATACTTATCGTAAATGGAACTTTTTGTAAATTGAGGATGACTAATGGCCTCCTTAGACAGTAGCTTTTATATACAAGGTCATATCATGGCCACTGTTTTCTCTGGATTTTAAACATTTGCTATTAGTCCCATTTTAGTCCATTTTTCTCTTTATCCTCTATGAAATCAGTGTCAGTGAAACATCATTGTAAACTAGTTGCTACAAAATATTTCCCTGCACTAATGTCAGGGCATAAAAGGAAAGCTGTTATTTATATTTTTATTAATAAAATTTAAGGAGGCCCTTTCTGAACATTTTAACTGTGTACTTAGCATTTAAATTCCATTGTTCAGCCATTATTTATTGTTGTTTAGGCATGAGAAGGACACTTTGAGTTTTAAACTAGGCGAAGCTATACCTTCTCAAATCATAAACTCACCTGTCAACATATTTGGTCTCAGATGTTTCCCATGCTCTGAATTTCCAGCTCTGGTCTTTTGCATTTCTTGAAGTTCATGATGTGATCAGAGAGCAAGGACATTTGGCTGCAGATTATAATAAAATAATGGAGATTTGAGTGTCTTGCAGATACTCCAAGGAAAAGAAAAACTCATTCAACTGTATTGCATTTAAAAAAGCAATGCTCTGATCATACCGCCAAGAAATAATCCCATCCTAATTTATCTTTAGCTCATTAAGTAGAGGTTAGTAAGGTACTAAGCATATATAGAGGGAAAATATTTTACCTTTCTAGATTACTGTTAACAAATGGAGATAGAACCCTAACTTCATCTTTTATCTTGATAAGGTATAGTGGTAATGAAGGGTGATAGTGAAAATGATAGTTTTGAAAGTGATAGTGAAAGATTTCCGCTCATGCAAGGCTTTGAGCTCTGTAAGCCTCTTTGAAAACCTAGTACTTCTTCTTTAAAATGTATTTATTTATTTATTTATTTACTTACTTACTTATTTATTATTTTGTGTTATGTTAGTCACCATCAGTACATCATTAGTTTTTGAGGTGGTGTTCCATGATTCATCATTTGTGTATAACACCCAGTGCTCCATGAGATCTGTGCCTCCTTAATGCCCAGTACCAGGCTAACCCATCCCCCTCAGTTTTACATAGATTTATACAATTAGTATAATTAGGATTGAAAAGTGACCAGGACTGGCTTAATACTATTGTTGATTTTAGCCATTCTGGCTGGTATGAGGTGGTACCCCGTTGTAGTTTTGATTTGCATTTCCCTGATGGTAAGTGATGATGAGAATATTTTCATGTCTCTGTTGCCATCTGCATGTCTTCTTTGGAGAAAAATCTGTTCCTGTCTTCTGTCCATTTTCTAATTGGAATATTTATTTTGGGGGATGTTGAGTTTTATCAGTTCTTTACATATTTTGGATATTAAACCTTTACTGGATATGTTATTTGCAAATATCTTTTCCCATCCTGTAGGTTGCCTTCTATTTTTATTGATTTTAATCCTTCACTGTGTGGAAAATATTTATTTGATGTAGTCCCAATAGTTTAGTTTTGCTTTGTTTACCTTGCCTTAGCAGACATATCTAGAAAAGAGGTGCTACAGCCTATGTCAAAGAAGTTACTGCTTGCGTGCTCTTCTAGGATTTTATGGTTTTAGGTCTCCTATGTAGATCTTTAATCTATTTTGAACTTATTTGTCTGTATGGTATAAGAAAGTCATCCAGTTTCATTTTTTGCTTGTTGCTGTCCAGTTTTCCCAACACAAGTTGCTGAAGAGACAGTCTTTTTCCCATTGGGTATTCTTTCCTGATTTGTTGAAGATAGTCAACTCCATATAGTTGTGAGTTCATTTCTGGGTTTTCTATTCTGTTCTGCTGATATATGTATCTATTTGTGATAATACTATAATGTTTGATTATTACAGCTTTGTAAATTGAAGTCTGGAGTTGTGATGCCTCCAGCTTTCCTTTTTTTTTTTTAAGATTATTTATTTATTTATTTATTTATTTATTTATTTGACAGAGAGAGATCACAAGCAGGCAGAGAAGCAGGCAGAGAGAGAGGAGGAAGCAGGCTACCTGCTGAGCAGAGAGCCTGATGCGGGGCTTGATTCCAGGACTCTGAGATCATGACCTGAGATGAAGGCAGAGGCTTTAACCCACTGAGCCACCCAGGCACCCCAGCTTTCCTTTTTTTGTTTGTTTTTTGTTTTTCAAGATTGCTTTGGCTTTTCAGGGCTCTTTTGTGCTCCCATACAAATTTTGTAAAAAATGATGGTATTTTAATAGGGCTTAAATTAAGTCTGTAGATTGCTTTGGGTAGTATAGATATATTAGCAATACTTGCTCTTCCAACTCATGAGTATTGAAAGTCTTTCGATTTCTTTGTGTCTTCAATTTCTTTCATCAGTGTTTTGTAGTTCTTAGAGTACAGGTTTTTCACCTCTTTAGTTAGGTTTATTTCTAGATATCTTAATATTTTTCTTGCAACTGTAAATGGGATTTTCTTAATGTCTCAATCTGCTGCTTCATTATTGGCATATAGAAATACAAGAGATTCCTGTACATGTATTTTGTATCCTGTAATATCATGTCATCTGCAGAGTGAACATTTTACTTATTCCTTACCAATTTGGATGCCTTTTATTTCTTTTTGTTGTGTGATTGCTGTGACTATGACTTCCAGTACTATGCTGAATAACAGTGGTGAGAGTGGATATCCTTGTCCTTTTTCTGACCTTAGGGGAAAAGCTCTCAGTTTTTCTACCTTAAGTATGATGTGGGTTGTGGGTTTTTCATATAAGAACTTTATTATGTTGAAATACAATTCCCCAACCTACTTTGTTTTTTTGTTTTGTTTTGTTTTTAATTTTTTCTCAGTGTTCCATCCAAGATTTATTGTTTATACACCACACCCACTTTGTTGAAGGTTTTTGTCATGAATGGATGTTGTATTTTGTCAAATGTTTTTTTCTGAATTTACTGAAAATGATCATATAATTTCTATCCTAACTTTTAATGTTATCTATCATGTTGATTGATTTGTGAGTATTGAATCACCCTTGCAACCCAGGAATAAACCCCACTTGATCATGGGGAATGACTTGTTTAACATATTGTTGGAATCGGTTTGCTAGTATTTCTTTGAGGATTTTTGCATCTATGTTCATCAGGGATATTGGCCTGTAGTTCTTTTTCATAGTGGTGTCTTTATCTGGTTTTGGTATGAGAATAATGCTGGCCTCATAGAACAAATATGGAAGTTTTCCTTCCTTTTCTATTTTTCTGGAATATGTATACCTCTTCTTTAAATGATTGGTAGAATTCACCTGTAAAGCCATTTGGTCCTGGACTTTTGTTTGCTAGGAGATTTTTTTTTTTTTTTTTGCTTTTATTTTTTATTTATTTATTTATTTTTATTACTGATTCAGTTTCTTGGCTAGTTATCAGTCTAGTCAATGTTTCTATTTCTTACCCTTTCACTTTCGGTAGTTTATATGTCTATAGGAATTTATCCATTTCTTATAGGTTGTGCGATTTTTTGACATTAGTTTTTCATAGTATTCTTTATAATTGTTTGTATTTCTGTGATGTTAGCTGTTATCCTCTCTCATTTGTGATTTTATTTATTTGAATCATTTATCCTTTTTTCTTAATAAGTCTGGCTAGAGGTTTATCAATTTTTTTTTTTTTCAAAGAACCTGTTCCTGGCTTCATTTATCTGTTGAATTATTCTTGTTGTTGTTTTGTTGTTGTTGTTTTTTAGTTTCTGTATCATTTGTTTCTGTTCTATCATTTATTTCTACTCAAATCTTTATTATTTCTTTCCTTCTGTTGGTTTTAGATTTTGTTTGCTGTTCCTTTTCTAGCTCCTTTAGATATAAGATTAGGTTTTTAATTTGATATTTTTCTTATTTCTTGAGATAGGTCTGTATTGTTATATGCTTTCCTCTTAGAATTGCTTTTGTTGCATCCCAAAGGTTTTGGACTGCTGTGAATTCATTTTCATTTGTCTCCATTTACTTTTTTAAATTTCTTCTTTGGGGGTGCTTGGGTGGCTCAGTGGGTTTAAACCTCTGCCTTTGGCTCAGGTCATGGTCCTAGGGTCCTGCGATTGGGCCCCACCTTGGGCTTTCTGCTCAGTAGGAGCCTACTTCCCCTTCTCTCTCTGCCTGCCTCTCTGCCTACTTGTGATCTCTGTATGTCAAATAATTAAATAAATAAATAAATCTTTAAATTTCTTCTTTGGTTTCCTGGTTGACTCATTTATTGCTTAGTAGCATGTTATTTACCCTCCATGTAGTTGTGTTCTTTCCATATTTTTTCCTATGGTTGATTTCTAGTTTCATAGCATTGTGTTCAGAAAAAAATGCATAGCATGACTTCAGTACTGAATTGTTGGGACTTGTCTTGTTGGCTAATATGGGATCTATTCGGAAGAATATTACTCCTCTTCTCCTTACATCTTACCTTCATTAATTTTTTTCTCCCTAGGTTTTAGGTAGATGTTGCCATATTTTACATCCTTTTATTTTGTGAGTTCTGTAACTGATTTTTTTTTTTTTACAGAAATACTCATTTTTACTGTTTTGTGTTTCCTACATTCCTTCTATCATTTTTGGTCTCTCCTTTTCACTCAGAACCCCTTTTAATATTTCTTGCAGAGCTGGTTTAGTGGTCCTGAGCTCCTTTAGTTTATTTTGTTGGAGAGCTCTTTTTGTCTCTTTCTCTATTCTAAATGATAGCCTTATTGCATAGCGTATTCTTGGAGGCAGACTTTTCCCATGCAGCACTTTAAAGATCATACCACTCCCTTCTGGCTTGGAAAGTTTCTCCTGAAAAATCCTCTGCTTGTCTTATGGAGTTTCCCTTTTACTGTCTTCTTTTGTCTTCTACTTTTAAAGTTTTTCTTTATCATTATATTTTGCCAAGATAATTATACTATGTCTTGGTTTTATGAATTTGTTGGGGGTTCTCTGTGCACTTGGATCTGGATATCTGATTACTTCTCTCGATTAGGGAAGATTTCAGCTATTATTTCTACAAATAAATGTCTTATTTAAAAAAAAAATCTCATTATTTCTTCAAATAAATGCCCCCCCTTTTTTCTTCTTTCCCTCTCCTCCTCCTCCTTTGTCATTGTCTTCTTCTTCTTCTACTCCTATAATACAAGTGTTATTACATTTATTTTATTTTATTTTATTTTTTAAAAGATTTTATTTATTTATTTGACAGAGAGAAATCATAAGTAGTCGGAGAGGCAGGCAGAGAGAGAGAGGGAAGCAGGCTCCCTGCTGAGCAGAGAGCCCGATGCGGGACTCGATCCCAGGACCCTGAGATCATGACCTGAGCCGAAGGCAGCGGCTTAACCCACTGAGCCACCCAGGTGCCCCCAAGTGTTATTACATTTAATGGAAAATTAAGTTCCCTAAGTCTATTTTTGTTTTGCATAATTCTTTTTTCTCCCTTCTTGTTCACCTTGATTACTTTCCATTACTCTGCTTTCTAGGTTAGTAATTCATTCCTCTGCTTCTTCGAGGCTGCTGTTTATTCCATCAAGTGTGTTTCTCATTTCATTCATTGAGACTTTTATCTCTGCTATGTTTTCCTTATCTCTGCCTTAAAAGACTCACTTATGTTTTCAGTTCTTTTATCAAGTTCAAGGAGTATCCTTATGATCATTGCTTTAAATATTTTATGAGGCATGTTACTGTTTCACTTAGATCACTGACTGTGATTATCCTATTCTTTCATTTAAGATGAGTTTTTCTTCTCAGTCTCTGTTTCTCTGTGTTAGGAAGGTCAGCTATATCTCCTGTTCTTGAGGGCAATGGTCTTATGAAGAAGAAGTCCTTTACTGCCCTGCTGTGGAGTGTTCCCTCTTCCCCAGAGACTGGTGCTTCCTGAAGTATCTCCAATGGATGCTGCATGAACTCTGCTGTCTTGTCCTGGCCACAGTATCCTTCAGGATCATCTACAGAGGCTGTCTTGGCCTGTTTTGGACAGTGTTTGGTTTCTGGCCTGAATGAGGCATGATTTAATTAGGTGTAATCTAGTCTGCTTGTGAAATGAGAACTGTCACCACACCACCAAGACTGAGGCTCCATAGAACTCTTAATTTGGGAGACATAGTGTGAGCAGGAGTTTGAGCCTGTCTTCTGAAGAAGGGGCCTGCCAAACTGGGACAGAGGCAAGCAAGATTGGGAAGGGCTAGTCCATCAAAGCCAGGGAGGAGTGATAGGGAGGGGAGGGAGGAGGTAGGGTTTGGTATAAGTTAAATAGTGGCTGTGGGTACTGTGGTGGTTCCTGCAGGTGACCCTGTGCTTGTGCTGAGAATTGTGGGAGGGAAATGAAGACAACCAGTTCCCTTGTTCCCATACAGATTTATGAACACTGCCTCTCTGGGACATGCTTTGAGATGTGCAAATAACCTCCCACTGTGTGTCGCAGGCACTCTTCCGGTCACTATTTCCCCACTATATGTCTATAGGTTATTTGCCTGCCTTCTCTTCAAGAGTAGAACAATGCCTCTGGGCTCATCTTAACCAAACTTTCTGATCTTTAAAACTCCAGGCTTTAAGCCCCACTGTTTGTTACAAAACCCAACCACTCTCACTTTCCAAGCCAATTTCAATGGGCATTTATTTTTCCTTTATGCTCCCCTGAATGTTAGTCTGTCTGTCACTCTTCTTCATGATTGTGGCTCCCTACCCGACACAGCAGCCACAAACCATTTCTCTCCTAAACTTTGTCTCTGCATTTCCTACCTTCTTATACATGGCCTCTTCTCTACCTTTATTTGTATAGCTTGTTTTGCAAGTCTTCAGGCCAATTTATGGGATATTTAGGATGATTTGATAATTATCTAGTTATATTCATGGGACAAGTCAAGCCTAGGTTCTTCCTACTCTACTGCCATCTTCCAACCTCCAAGTGTGTAACTTTCTTAACCAGAGAACCCACATTTTATTAAGTCTTTTGAAATTTTGTCATAACTATGTTCTTCAAAAAGCCATTTATAAAAGCTTATCTAAGCCTCCCTCTCTTTTTTTTTTTAACAAATAAAGGTAACAGAAGAAATGATTTGTTATATTTTCTATGCATGATTACAGTATGTTGATGGCATAAATTTATGTCAAAATAGATATCCAGACCTAGATACGTATGCTTGCTTTTTCATTACTTTGGTCAGCTCCTATTCATTAGTCATTATTCTGTAACTATAAATTAAGTCACTTTTCCAAATACTTAAGCAATTATCATAAAATTATCTTTGGGTTGCATTCATAGCTACAATCACAAAAAGGGTTTTCACCTTTTAATGATGATACTTTTTGCTACATTAGTAACTATATCATGTTGAGTGAGATTGATTGTCCTCCATAATAGTGATATAGTACTTTTCCAATGAAATTTTCATAAAGTGCACAACTTGAATATTTGTCTCAGTTCTCATATCTTCAATTAAATAAACAACTTCACCCCATCATCAAAGGTCATGTCCAATCTCTGGGTTATATTTTTTTTAAGGATTTTTAACTATTTATTTTAGAGAGAGAAAGAGAAAGCGAGGGAGAGCACAATAGGAAGGGGGAGAGAGAGAGGGAGACAGTGTTGAGCAGACTCCATGCTAAGCAAGGAGCCAGATGTGGGGTTCCATCTCATGACCTTAAGATCATAACCTGTTAAAACTAGGAGTCTGGCACTTAAATGACTGTACCACCCAATTGTCCCTGGGTTTGTTTTAAATTTCTGTTTTACCTGTTTGCATAGGCCCCTAAAAAGAATCAAACAACAACAACAACAAAAACTGTAGTGGTAGAATTTCTTTCTTTACAAAATCAGTTAGGGAAGCCACATTGTTTTTGTATGGTTTGCTTTGGTTTGGTCTGGACTTCTTCCTACTTACCTTAAAATCCAGACAGCTGAGCCAAAGTTCTTTTTCCTAAATAAGCCAAACAAAGTATCATCATTCTCCATATTGTGTTGGAATAAACTATTCAGTAAAGAAACCACCCTCATTTCTGAATGAGGACTCATTTTAGGTGAAGCCAATAATATATCTTCAAAATATTCATTTTTTACAATTCTACCAGACTTCTCTTGAATGCCTACCATGTTGCAGTCACCATGCTTCTGAAGAAAAAACATGGATGCTCAGCTTTCAAAAATCTCATAGTTTTAGGTGGGAAATAGATAAATATACAGAACATGCCATCATAACAGAAGTGTGCATAGGGAGCAAGGAAAAAGAGAAATTCTAGAAGAATTAATGTCAGGTGTTTGACAAAGAACTGCAGTCGCATTTTCCATAGTTTCAAAATTGTTTCTTTCTGTGTTTAATGAAGCTATAGGAAAAGGTGACTAGCAAATGTGTGGTAGAATGGGGATCAGCGAGTGAGTGTATGTGTATGAGTAAATTATTCCAGTCTGAAACATATTTGTTAGGAATAAAAATCAAAAATTTTAAAATCAAAATAATAACTGTCTTCCAGAAAAGGTCATTAGTATTCATAGTCATTTATTTGTATATGAAAAAGCAACCCCAGCCCTTGAGCTCCAGCCCTCCTTGGCACCTCTATAACCACTGTCTGGTGAGCCTGACATGGACTGCCTTTTTCTTTCTTGCCTAGAGTATACTCATCAGGACCTCCATTTAACTTTCCACAGACAACATGACATAGAGAATAAATCTAAGCAAAGCTCTAACCCTCTCTCTCTTACAGATTTAACGAATGCTCTAAGCAGTCATTCATATAGCTGATAACTTGTCCTCCACTGGATTGTCTTCCTGCTAAAACTGAGGCAGGGTCCCAGACAAACTCAGGCAAACTGACAACTAAAGTCATAACCTAGATCATTTAGTTCTGTTGGGACCCATAAGCAAGAATTGCTTAACAGATTTTAAACCCTAAGATTCTTAATATCATAGAGATGTAATTCTGTTCAGGAGCTAATTACCAGGGTAAATGAACAAGCCTCAGCCTAAGCCATATAAAATTTTAAAACAAAGCATAATCCTTATGGAAAAAGACCATATAATGAAGTAGACCTAAGATAGGATCATTTTTTTCTATCCTCCTTGTAGCTACCTAATAACAATAATTCTTTTTCATTTTATTTTATTTTATTTTATTTTATTTTATTTTATTTTATTTTATTTCTTTTCAGTGTTCCAGAATTTATTGTTTATGCACCACACCCAGTGCTCCATGTAATATGTGTCCTTCAAATAATGATGATAATATTAGACAACTGGAAAGTACTGTGGTAAAAATGATTTAACTGCTACTACTGAAACCACCTACACCATTCATAAATTTACTTATCAGGAATTGGTAGTAAACTTGCATATCTATTCTAAAATTCTATACTCTCCTTCATGCCCCAATCCATAATAGCATTAAAATAAACAAAGAACCCAAAACAGAGCCACATCTACCACACACTACTTCCTTAAACCAGTAAGGTGTGTTCTGTTTCACTGGAGGATGCATGATCTGAACTTCATGTGCTTTCTCCTATAGAGAATGAGGTAAGCATGGGGAAGGAGAGAAAAATGAAGTTCACTGATCCTGTTTTAACACAGTGAGGGATAGTGGGTAGTATCTACAAAAAACGAGCTTTAACATGGAATTTCCATTTTTCATATACCACATTGTATCCTTTCCCATGTTTCCAAGTCTTTATCATAGTTTGTAAAACCCAGGAACACTTTATATCATCACATTTCCTCCAGGGCTGCTTTTATATTCTGTACTATATTATTGGTATTTCACTTGAATAACAAGGAGTATGCTACAGTTATCTGAATTTTACAGTGGACATCTAGAACATTTGCATTCAAATTTGCTGTTGATGCTTAAAACTTGAAGCTGAAAGTAAAGTACTTTAAAAAACAACAGAAAATTTGAAAGTGGGTTTAAGAAATAAAGAAAATTTGTTGTTATAGGACATTGGGGTTAGCAAATATCCAGGTCCTGGAATTTCTTCTCTGTTCCATTTGGTTATCCTCAACATATTAACTTTGTAGTAGCTTGGTCCTCTTGCTTTCAAAAGGGCTGTGTTAGTGACATATATCATGAAAACACTACAACCAGAGCCAGAAAAAACTGGGGTGCTTTTCCTCAAAAATATCTCTACTACCTGGAGGAAACAGTTTCATAAAAGCCCCACCCCAGTACATTTCCCTCTTGTTTATTTAGTGATATTATATCTCTTGGTCATGCCTAACTAATTATTGGTAAAGGAAATAGAATTCCATATTTGACTTAGGATAATCATAACTTGTCCTCTCAGCTGAGTAGGACCCCCTGCCATAACCTTGCTAAGTACATGCTAAAGCAAAAGAAATACATAAGCAAAATCAGCACACACAAACAAGAACCAAGGGGGAGATTTACTGTTAAGAAGAAGGAAAAAATAATTTTCTCCCTGCTTCATCACACAATGTCAAAATATTTTTAATCAAAGCACAGCATTCTGTGTGTCTTTTTAAAAAATATTTTTTTTATTTATTTGACAGAGAGAGATCACAAGTAGGCAGAGAGGCAGGCAGAGAGAGAGGAGGAAACAGGCTCCCCGCTGTGCAGAGAGCCTGATGTGGGACTCGATCCTGAGATAGTGACCTGAGCAGAAGGCAGAGGCTTAACCTACTAAGCCACCCATACGTCCCCATTCTGTGTGTCTTAACCTCAGTCCCTGGACAGACATCATCATATATTTTTAGTGGGAGAGTAAAGTAGTGTTTTTATGGAAAACAATCTGATAGATGTATCAAAATCCTTGAGGGTGTACAGATGATTTTTTTGAGCCAGGAATTCTATATCTAAAAATCTTATTCTAAGAAAATAATTAATTTTATGAACAAAATTATATGAATAAGGTAAAATGACATTATTAGTATTATGTTTGCTATTAGTATTAGTAAATAGAATTAGTATTTGATGTGCACTGGAATTCCAAAAATATCCTGGTGTATTCGTTATGCTAGGATTTAAGTTAGTCTGAGAATCCAGTAGTATTTCTAATTACTTACAATAGTACTATTCTGTCATCAGTGTTGGGTGTCACATGATTCCCACTATCTTTGTACTACTATAGTGATGACTTTTAATATCTCAGTGGGGATTAGTGTTGGGTGAATGGATCAACAGCAGGTGTGTGCTAGGTTGAATAGTTGACTACACATAAGATTACTCAGAAAAGTAAAGGATTTCTTTGTTGCCTCTACAGCAAAGCCTCATATACTACCATGACATTGCCTCTATCCACCAGCGTCTCCAGGATAGAACAAAACAAAACAAAAGCAAACAAAAAACCCCCAACAACTAAAAAAGTCTCTTTATCACCAGGGACTTAGTAATGGGTATATATATATTTGCTCTTATTCTGTCCTGGACATGGATATACTCTATCTAGTCTTACACTTAGTGACTTAGGAAAAATTTGTAGATTTGTTGAGTTTACAAATAACTGCTTTACAGGTTTGGTTTTTTTAAATGATTTATTTTTTTTAAGAATTATCTTTTATAGAAGCACCTGGTTGGCTCAGTGGGTTAAGCTTCTGCTTTGGCTAATGTCATAATCTCAGGGTCCTGGGATCAATCCCCGCATTGGGCTTTCTGCTTGGCAGGGAGCCTGCTTCTCTCTCTCTCTCTGCCTGCCTCTCTGCCTACTTGTGATCTGCTGTCAAATAAATAAATAAAATCTTTAAAAAAGAATAATCTTTTGCTTATTTTTTTAATATTTTATTTATTTATTTGACAGACAGAGAGTAGGGTGGAACACAAGCAGGGCATGTGGGAAAGGAAGAAGTAGGCTTCTTGTTGAGCAGGGAGCCTGATGCAGGGCTTGATCCCAAGACTCTGAGATCATGACCTGAGCCAAAGGCAGACAATAACAACTGAGCTACTCAGGAGCCCCTGATTTCCAGATTTAATATTTTTAGTTCCTAAAAGCCCCTGCCATGTAGTTTCTGTATTCACAGCTAAGTATAAATTTCATTTGGTTTCATCATATGTTCAAAATTTCTACATTGTTATTTCAAGAGACAGAGGTAGATACGCTAACTCACAGCCCATTATCACAGTAGCCCCAACTAAATTAACCTCTTAGTCCACAATTTGTGTTTCTACTTAATAGAACTTCTACAGTTTATTGTGTCGCTATAAATAATACTGATTTCCAAATATTAGGATCACGTAACTTCAAATGTTGATCTCACATTTCTACCAAGTAATTTATTCAAATGGAACTTGGCACAACCTTAGCAGATAAAGGTCAGGAATACATTACAAGGACATATTTATCAGTGATAAGATCAAGGGTTAAAAAGCTCAATGAACTGAGTTATGAGGGGATATAAGGCAGAAAGAAATTGAGTATGATTTTTAAAAATCAATGAAAAGTTCAGTGAAAATCTAGAGTTAGAGTCAGCCACTATATGGGGCTCTGCATTTCTACAGTATTATTCTTAACCAAGAAAACACCAAAGATTCCAACTCAGTATTATTTAAAATATGTGGATAATGTTACCATCCCACACTGAAATAAACCACCTTATCACTGGGGGCATGGACCTAAAACAATTTACAAAAAAACATGACAGTGGGCAAAAACAGACAATTTCAATATTATGGCCCATTAAATCTCATACAAAACCTAGATAAATCCAGTTGAAGAGGTGCATGATAATTCAGAATTATCGCTTTCTGATCATTCACAAACAAACAAACAAAATGGCTATGAAAGAAATAGAAGAAACAGTTACTCACAAAATAGAGACAAGATAGAAGAAAATGTATAACAATGTTTTGACTTTGAATTATTTCTATTATGCCATATGAGTCTCATTAAGCTTTATCTCTAAAGAAAGATGATATCATTATTTAGATCATGAGATTTATTTATTTTCTTCTGTTCAATTTTGGCTGTTACTAGTCTAAGAAATCTGGAAAAGTTTTTATGGACCCAAGCTACTTTCACATATGACTAACTTAACAATAGGAGATCTCAGATTGCTTAAAGACACATTTGCTTTCAGATAAAGCAACATTTTCACAGAATGCTATCGTCAGATGCTTGGCAATTCCCCTGCCTTCTAAATAAGGCCCTTTTCCAGCATATGTAGGAATTGAGAGATTGCACACATTGGTTAAACTAGAATTGAAATAGTCAGCCAACATGTGGAAGACATCAGCAAAAGTTATTCCAGTGATCTCACATTGGCAAATATGGTGCTACGACTGTTTCCAGAATAAACAGATCAGTCGGCCTGAGTGTGCACACCCATGTGTGAACATATGTAGACACACAGGGATTTGAAGAAACAAAGTAATAAGTGCATAGCAGAACCCCAACAAAGAAGGAAGATGTGTACCACTGGAGCACTATCATCATGCAGGATAATCCACACCATGGCTCAAACTGTTGAGTCATAAAGATGGGCACTCCGTCCAAGGAAAAATGGAGGAAAGAAGAAAGTAGAGGAAGGGTCGGTTTTCCAATTCACATAAATCTCTATGCTTGGTGAGTCACACTAAAAATTGAAGAGCTTTTAAACTTGGAATCTAAATGACCTTTTCTTAAGATTAAACTTGGAAAATATACAATTGGGGTTGCAGGTGTGAGAACGGCTGGAATAAAATACACTGACGGTTTAGATAGCAAAGGTGGAATTGTTACTTCCTGAAGGAATTTGGCTGCTTCTTTTTACTGACAAGCTCCTTTATAAATAATAATAATGTGAGAAGAAAGGTACTTGTTTATTGAAGGTCCCTGACCAAAGAAAGCAGGAAAGACCTTGGGTATAGCCAGGCTTTAGACACTCTTCAAGGACTCCTAAGAGTCAAGATAGAGGTTTGGCTTCATGCAAGTTATTTCATTTTTGAAACATTATTTTTGTTTTGGAAAGTTAAGTTACTAATATTACCAAGACTAAGAAAAAGATATATACCAGCCTTGCTCCCATTCTCCTTTTTAGATATCCAGGTGATATTTTACTTACCTTATAGGAAGGAATCAAAAATTAAGACTGCAGTGAGGATTTACCTGAATTGTGGAAAATAACACAGTACTAAGAAAAGGAAGACACAAGTCACTACTATCTACCACCAGCTACATTCCCCATCAGAGGTCATCCATAGGAGGTTATCCCTTTCATGATTTTATATTTCATTCAGTCAATACTGTGTCAATAGCTACATGACTTCATCAACAAAATGGAGGTGCTAAGATTATCATAAAGTTTTATAGTCAAAGTTTGAACCAAAGTGTTTGATCTCAGTCAAATAATTCTTTTTTTTATTTTTTTAAAGATTTTTTTTTATTTATTTGACAGAGAGAGATCACAAGTAGGCAGTGAGGCAGGCAGAGAGAGAGGGGAAGCAGGCTTCCTGCTGAGCAGAGAGCCCCATGTGGGGCTCAATACCAGGACCCTGAGATCATGACCTGAGCAGAAAGCAGAGGCTTAACCCACTGAGCCACCCAGGCACCCCTTGGTTAAATAATTCTTAAACAGTGCACAATCAATGAATTACATATTTCAAAAAATGCAAATTCTAGTTTTAGGAAATTGGGTATGGATGAGAGGAGGGAATATTTACTTTGCTTACTTGGTTTGAGTTTTATTATTTTCATTATTCTTTTTTCCATTAATATTGCATGAAAATATAATGTAAGAAATAGTAAGTGCAAATTAACTTGGATCCTCTGCTAAACTTCTAAAATAGGTAAATTAGTTAATATTCTATTTAGTTAGGTATAAGAGAAACCCAAAATTATAGCCTAAACAAGAAAGAGTATATTTATTGCCTACATCAATAAAGGTAAGTAATCCATTACTAAATTTAAAAGCTAACTGTTGAAGGCCAGAGGGACCTAATTACCTTTCAAGTGACTACTTCACAACCCACTAGGTATGACCCTTATCATCTTATGTTCCAAGACTGTATCCTAGACAACTCAATGATGACAGAGAGGAAGGGTGTAAGGGAGATAGTGGAAGTAATTAAGGACAAGCACTAATAATACTTTAATGGTGATCTAAGAAGATAATATAAGAAACGCATAGTTATGTCCTATTGGCAATTAGTCATATATCTATCTTGGCACGGAAGGCTGGTAAATTTTTCATTATTTTAGGTGTCTTAAATTCTATTATTTTAGAGGAAAGGCACAGTGAAGGACAACTAATTGTTACCAGTCTATCCCATAATATGTTGTTGGGAAGCCTATGACAAGCAATTCATATTTTTCTCTCCAACATTGAACAAAATCAGCAAGCATGGCTATCACAAACAGCCATCTGACACATTAATTAATATTCCATTAGAAAAATAAATAGGTAAGTATAATTTTCAGTAGGGTATTCTGAATCTCTGCAGCTGAAAAATTCTAAAGAAACAATAGAATGTACTGTAATGTTCACTTTCATCTAATTCTTTTCTTTTTTTCATTCCCTTGGGGTTTGTATAGATTTTACACTGGGATACTTCAGTTATTTTCCGTGAGCAAGCATAAAAGACCTTCCATGTTCATAGGATCCAAAACTCTACATTGAAATTCTTGTTAGGTCAAGTATTCTTACAGATGACAAATACGATATCCAGAGAGCAAATTAATCAAAATTATATAACACCCGTTGATCTTCTGATTATGCAAGGCAAGGGTGTTTCTACTTTTATGTTCTGACTTATCTTATCTGTGAACCTGAATGCTTTGAGATTTTCTAAATTCAGAGTACAAAACAATAAGGGGACATGAGAGTAAGTACACCAAGAAATCAAAATATAGCTATAGTCAGTGCCCAAAGTATGTTAAGCTTTTTATAATTAATATTTGCCTAATAACTGTCAAATAGTTAGTGGCCAAAGAAATTAGAAAGAAAAACAACAGGAAAAAAAAAGAGAGAGAGAGAATGCTAAAGTTCATTTCTTTTGATTCAAAAAATCCTTTGTGAAACGTGTATATAAAAGCTTTTGCATGTGCAGGAAGAGACTGTATTCATGTTCATAATTTCAAACTCACCTTAGCTTAGAAGAGTATTACAACCAAATACAACAAAATAGAAAACCATATGCTGACTCATATGTGTAGAGTCAAAAAGTCACGGGAAGGTTGGAATCTTTAGGAAGATGGAATTACATTAACTTCTTTCTCACTGGAATATTTTGAAGATGCTGACTAGTGTTACCTTCTTTATTTTTTGAGTTCTAGTTTTATTTTTGAAATCAGAAGATAGTAGTCAATAGAAACAAAGCCAAATAAGACATAGTGCCTTTTTTGTCAGGTCGGAGACAAACATGTATCTATGAAATACAGGCCATGGCATATATGTTTCATTTCAGGTATGCAGGTTGGGAAAGGTTACTTTATTTATAGAGAGAACAGGACCTGGGTGATGCACTTCTGTCTTTAGGGGCAAAAGCAGTACTAGAAAAATATAGGGGCTTCTTCCTCCTCCTGGTTAATTCTGTTTACTCTTTTCAGAGCCTGGTCCCTCACATCATCTGAAAGGAAGAAATTAAGTATGTCTAAGACTTAAACACCCATCAAGCTGTTCCAAAAGACTTTTCTAAGGCTTTGGGATGCCTTAAATTTAGGGTCCTCAAATAAAACTAAGCACAAATAAGAGCTTTTAAAATTCTATATTCCTCTCTGATTGGCAGGAAGTAAATTAAATATCTTTTTTTTTTTTAAAAAATTGTATTTATTTATTTGACACAGAGAGAGATCACAAGTAGGCAGAGAGGCAGGCGGGGCAAGGCGGGGGGAAGCAGGCTCCCCACTGAGCAGGGAGCCCGATGCGGGACTCAATCCGAGGACCCTAAGATCATGACCTGAGCCAAAGGCAGAGGCTTAACCTGCTGAGCCACCCAGGTGCCCCATAAATTAAATATCTTGAGATCATTAGTACTTGATGATGAATCAGCTGAGAATCAAACAAGATAAAAATCCCAGAGAGGGTTGATAGATGAGGGCTTAAGACAAAGCAATTTCCTAGGAGAATAATTTCTTCAATCTGAAAACAGACCCAGATGTCACAACACATTACCCACTACTGTCTACCCCTTGTGTCACTTAGATCTTTTTGTATATATTCTGGGAGTAGCTTCTCCAGGATGCTTGAGCCTCTTTGGGGGGGATAACAAACAAACAAACAAATAAGCAAACAAACAAACTTATAAGAAGAAAATTTGTGCAAAAAAACTCTAACTCTTACAGATAGAGCTGGTGATTAGACCACAACTGATTCTCAGTGTTTCCTCCTCTACTTTAATTTCTAGATTTCCCCAGCTTTTATTCACTCCTTTGTTGATCTGGATGACTTACATATTTGGGGGTGACACAAACCTCCTTAACAAAGATCCAAGCCCCAGTCACCATGTTCTTCTTAGGCCATGCCTGCGACATTCATACATTTACCATCAAAACCAGGGAAAAAGAATCACAAAAAACCCTCAAGTCAATCAGCTGAGAGCCAAAAACTTTTCTATTTGACCCTATTATGTAACAGAAGCCTTACCTGACCCTTAGCCTAGTTTCTGCATAGAGAACAAATTACTAGCAGGCAAGGATGAAAGCAGAACAGCTAGTCAGCTATTACTGATTTACAGAATAAGAAAGAGAATGGGACATGGCTGGGCCAAGGTGGTGGTTAAGTGGAAGGTCGTCAAATTCTGGATCTAGTTTGAAAGTAGAGCCAGCAAGATTTGTTGATAGAATGGATGTGAGATGAAGATCACAGTCAAGAATGATTACTTTCTAAAATGAGAAAATCTTGAGTCTTTTATTTATTTGTTTGTTTGTTTGTTTTTGTCAGTGAGCTGTTTTACATACCAAAAGATTCATTCTAGAAACAAGGTCATACTGTGTTCTTATAGAATGGGATTCCCATGGTAGTAATGTATTTCTAACAATAATACTATGCATATTTTCTAGAAATACAGGAGTAAAATCAAGTTGGCTAATATCAGTTCACCTCATATACTGGATCTTTTGGCTAAATGAGTTTCAAAATTTTATAAAATAATATAGAACAAAAAATTTTACAGATGACTCCAGTAGAATTCTTTGGCTTTATCTCTTATCTCTTTCTCTTCTTTATCTCTTATTTCCACTTACAACTTCTTTTCCAGTAACAAAGAACAAATTGCAGTATCTGAAAACACCATCATATTTCTGATCACTATGCAAAACTCCCTATCTCTTAGAACCTTTCTTTAAGACTATGATGTAATGTTAGTTTCTTCAGATTATTTCCCCAATATCCTTATGCCCGCTCTTCCCTGAATTTCCTCAAGTGTCCTGACATGTCTCTTGGCATTTTTCTAATTGTATAATAATTTCATTATCTCTCTACATCTAGAGCTCTCTGAAAACAGAACACTTATCTGATTAGTTATTGTATCCCAACACCTTGAGTATTTTCTAGCATAAAGAAAGTATCTAGTCAGTAGTTGTAAAATACAGAAATGACTGTTAATTTAAAAGACAGATTACCTTTTACCAAATCAAAGGTGTATCAAACAAATTACTAGGCATCTAATCTAGAATACATGCCTGAACTTTATGTTTCGAAATAGTCTTTTAAATAATTAGAAAGATCAAAAAATCATTTCTGGTGAGGCTGATTTTGTATGTTCGAAGTAGGAGCAGTGATGGTTTTGATACAGATTTTGACCACCCAAACTTATAGATACACTGGCCTAGAGGTTTCAGGGAAAATAATTAAAAAACAACAACAAAAACAAAAATCTCTCCCATTCAACCAGGTGAAGTAGTATAATTGGCAGTCGGAGTTATGAAGAAGAAAAAGCAGATCTAAATCCTGAATCATTATTTTTATTACAGAGGTCAAAATCTAATTACAACAAAAATACAAGGTAAGTTAGAATTCAATTGCCAACTTCAAGGTTGGTAAAATGTAAAAAGTAAGCCAACCTCACATTCTTATACATGTAAATTTAAGGCCTTTTATTTTTGAAGTTGATTTAGCAAAAATTTATTGAAAATTTCCATTGTTGTTTGCTATGTTTTAGCCATTGAAGAGTTCATAATTATATAAAGGATTTTAATTGCTAGGTTGCTGCTCAATGTCTTACAGTTAAGATTTTATTTTATGTTAATTGCACATTGAGACAAGTTTTTAAAGTGGCATACATTTTCAAACTCTAAAAGATAAACTTTTTATATAGGATTCAGGTACATTTCCATCAATTCCTATTTTTTGATGGCGAGGCATATATAAGGCAGCATTTTCCAGATTAACTTGTAACTTCGTTTCTTTTAAGCTTGAATTCTTTCCTTATTGCCCTTCTAAGAAAGAAAATAATACTTTTTTTTTTTTTTTCCTAGAGGAAACCAGTCCTAAAAATGGGGTGTTTTTCAAATCTGGCTTTGAATAGGAGACATACTGACGAGAATAACCACCCAGAGTGAAATTACCTTGAAATACATGAGCCTCTTCATTTCTCAGCCACTGGAGTAGACATGGAGCTGAGATATCTCAGGGAAAGTTGAAATGTTGTAGGTGTTAATATTTCTATTTCTTTAGTATCAGTCAGTTCTAAGTAAATGGCCATCAGGCTTTAAGTTAACTTTAGTACATAAAGTGTTGTCTCTACATGTAATATCTTCGGGAATTTAAATATATATATATCCCAAGGAAATTTTTTTCTCAGAAGAACAGATCTCACATTCTACCTTGAATTACTCTATCTTGAATTGCCAATACATTAAAATGAACCTGTAAATATGTGGAAAATTGGCTGGAGCCACTCGGATATCAGTGTCATCCTCATTCCTTTTCAGTGCATTTTACTCTCCAGCCATATACTGGCAGGTTCCGTGCATCTGTCCTTAGGCAAGCAATCACTTAGCATAGTGCCATGCTCATATATTACTATAAATCCCAAGTAAGTAAATGAGAAATAGGAGTAGAATTTATGATGAATTTTCAAGTTCCTTATTTCATTGCTTTTGGTTTGTCATCACAGGCTTCAAATGACTTTCTTGCATCTAGTTTCTCCCCAGTTTATTTCCTCTTTTAGCCATAGACAGATTAATCTTTATAAAACCTCATTTTAATCATGTCACCTCATACTCAAGAACATACATGACTATCCATTGCTTATAAACTAAAGAATATGCTGTATTTTTTCATGGCTGTGGCTTTAGTCACAGTATTTATTCATTCAGATAATGCATTCTTATTGAACCTCCACTGTGGCTGATTAAAAAACATGGCCACAGTATTTTGCAGCCCCTTCCATTAAGAGGTAGAGATGCTTTCCCTGTTCTTTGAATCTGGGCTTGTGATGCAACCCACTTGGATCAATTCATGCAGCAGAAGTGATACTGCACAACTTCTAAGGCTGAGCTTTTAGGCGCTTCACAGATTCTGTCATCACCCTCTTGGAATGGGGCACAGAAAGCAGCACAGAAACTGGAGGCGAGAGTCCATGTGGAAGATATATGAAATATGTTAGCTGATGGGCAGTACCAGTTGCCATGCAAGAGTCAGGTCATCTAGGACTTCCAACTCGGCCAACTCTCCTTCTAAGCAGAGCCATAGGAGTAAGTATAGGTGAAGTCAACAGAAAAACTGCCCACTGTACCCCCTAAATCGTGATGATCATAATAATATAATTCTATGTGTAGCCACTTAGTATTTGTTAATAAGTATTGGTAGTTTGTTATGTAACAACATAGTTGTTGCTCTAAGCAGGTGGTAGGTAAGTCTTTAGCTGCTACGTATTCATTAATACAAAAGATATATAAGAACATTGATTTCATCGCACTTAAAGCCTTGCAAGCAGAAAATGGCAAAAATAAATACATGCACAAGAAAATACCATAACAAAGCATATCTCGTATTGAGAGATTTTACATAGGGAATTGGAACAGGACGATGTAAAAGATAAACATCAGAACTAAGGAAAGCCCATTCTGAGATGCTGTAACAAATCAAAAATCAAGCACTACATCAAGTCTGTAAGACTTTTGGTTAAGTGAGATTTGTCTCTCTTATTTGTTGTTTTTGTTTTGTTTTGCTTTGTTTTTAAGAAATCTGAATACTTTTAAGTGGAACATGTTCTGTTGGATCACAAGCTTCCTCAGCCTCTGATATCTTATATCTAGACTCTTCATATCTTCATCCATCTTACCCTAAGTATGCCTTGTGTCTTACATTCTTTGGCTTTACCATTCTCACTACTTAGGTCAGGGTGTTTCGTTCTCTTTACCTCCAGCATCTCTGCTCATCCTTTAAAACTCAGTTCAAATCACATTTCTTTCAATAAAGTCAACTTCTACCTTCCAAACCTTTCTCTCAAAAGGGTATTCTCTCTTCAAAATTATAAAATGGAGATCTCATTTTTCAGTGGGGGATGTAATATCTATCCTGGTAGTTCTGGTGAACATCAGAGGCAATTATATAAAGTGTTTAATGTAGCTCTTAGCACAGGGCACAATTAAAAGAAATGATAGAAATCATCATCATCATCATCATCATCACCATCACCATCAATGCTTTCGTCATTACATTTGCTTATTCATTTATTTATTTAGTGCCTTTAAGGTACAAGATATAGTACTAGTTTTGGGGAAGACAGGAATGAGTTATGCTGTATGATGTTATCCATCATAGGTTAGTGATCACAATCTGTGCAACACTTAGGCCTAGGTATCTGAGACCCCATCATGGGCTCAGTGTTTTGGAGGACCCTTATCCATGGGTCCTCCCCACGAGGCCAGCAGTCCACAGGTCCAGGAAACATTGCTCACCCAATACACCCCTTCTAGACCAGTGCTTCTCAAATATCTGTGGTGAAGAACACACTTTTTTTGTCTGCTGTGTACACATACCTGTGTAAAATATAATAAAAATTAAATAAAAAATATAATAAAAATAAAAATTACTAGAGGAAATTAAATCTAAAAAGCTAACATATAAAATGCAAATCCTTTTTAAATTATTCAATAGGTATTAAATTAGCTCACCAAATTGCTACAAAAGTGTCTTAACTTGTACATCAATTTATGCCCTTATCTTGTCACAGACCAGTAAGAGACTCTTTTCAAACTGACAGTAGTCTGCAGAATGCATTTTGAGTAGCCTTGTAGTAAAACTACGTTCCTAGGAACCCAGAATTCCATCTCCACATAAGCAAAAAGTAATAAGTGTCTGAGGTAAGTAACCATGGTGGAAAGGCAAAAAGTGAAATGAATTTACAAAGTATTACCAAGGTGGAAACGGCAGGATATCAATTATGGTCTCTAACACTTATTTGACTCTCATTATTTACCTTTATTAATGCAAATATTTTTTATGCCTCTGAGATGTGGCAAGAATTGACATGTATTTATGCTTGGAGCAGCACTAGCAAAATTGAGCAATTTGAGGACTGTCTTGCTTCCAAGCTCCTGCTCCTTACCATGCACCATTCCCATCATTTTCCCATTTTTTACTGTGTCTATGTCTCAGACACACACTTAGCTTCCCCTATAATCTGAAAGTAAGGGCTGTACATTTAGTCCTTAGGAATCCTGATATTCAATACTCTGTTCTTTTTAGAGAGCGCTTATTGTGAGGCTATAAAACAACGTTAAGACTGTGGTTCCCAAACTATACACTAATGCATCATTGAGGACTGTGATGAATTCACAGATCACTGTGGGATATTTTAAATATCCCAGAGAAACACAGCAATATCTTCTGGACACACAGGCACTATTAGCTCCAGGTTGTTTGCAATTTCAAGATGATATCACTACTTTCCTTCTTGTGACACTAAAACTTTGTGAATTTTTTGAGATTGCTGGGATAAAGAATTAAGAACTGTATGGAAATCAGTATAAAACAGAAATTAGGGTTGTGATATCAAACTTTTCAGTTTTGAGAAGCGATGCAATCCCAACAGGGGTACCCATCTTATTAGTAGGTAACTGTAGTTTTGTAAGGATGAATTTTTTTAAAAATTAATGTCTATTATTTCTTAAGTAGCTGCTAAATTCATAGGGTATGCTTAGTTAAAATCTTAGACATAGCTACTTAACAAAAATGTATATTCCATTTTTTTCTGGCCAAGGACACAATGAACAAATTAGTTGAACACTAAGGGCTTCAGGAACAAAGAAATTTTGAGAGCCTCTGGTATAAAATGTTTCAATCCCATCTTTGGGATTTGGGATTCGGCCACACCATATCTATTGCAACTGCTCAACTCTGCAAAAATAGTGCAAAAGCAGCCCTAAACAGTATATACACTGATACGTGTGGCTATGCTCTGATAAAGCTTATTTGCAAAAGCAGGAGGTTGGTCAGATTAGGCACACAGGCAAGTTTGTCATCTTTGTTCTAAGTTAAGAGAGAGTACGAATCTAAATGAACTGGAATAATATCACAACTGGACTTAGGTTTGAGGATGTCAAAGAGACTTTGTAAATAAGTGAAGGTTGAAAACATAAAGCTAATAATTGACTTTCATTGATTCAGTCAAGATTGAAAGTTATATTGCTAGTAAACTATGAACAAAACACTGATTTGGGGAAAATCTAGTGATCCACTAGTGCATTTGGAATATTGATTCTCTACTCATGGTATTTCCTTCTACACTAAGGGAGGTCCTTCCTCTCTCTGTCCTCTCAATTACTCCTTTCAAGAAAAGAGCAGAGATTTAATATGATTGGTGAATCTGGAATGAAAAGATAGGTATGTATAGTTTAGACTCTTCCTCTCCATTTAGGAATGAGTTGCTCCAGTAAGTTTTGATTCCGTGTAGGTGTGTGTGTGTGTGTGTGTGTGTTTGTGTTTGTGTTTTGAGGGAGGGGGAGAAAACCACCATTACTGTGTAAGGCTTCCTTGTTTTGGGGATATGTTTTAAAGGGTTCCTATGCCTATAGATATAAGCTGTGTCCATCATCTCAACATTTACCAATGATAAGGGTGAAATTTTGGCCTCCATAAACCTTACTCCTTTGTCTTATTTCTCAATCAATCTATAATTCAAATGACAACAAGGGGTGCTCTATATCAGCCTGACCTTAGAATTGAGTACAACACACATGGATAATGCTCCCAAAGAGCCACAGGAGGAGGTAAACATTTCTTAAGAAAAGTAAAGAATTATAAACTGCTGAGGACTAAGGCTAAAAAATACTTAGCCAACAAGGAATAAACCAGATGGATCTAATCTACTCTTGGAAGAGGAAGGTAGTGGCAATGCTCAGAAATGTACTCCCTGAGAAAGTAACATTTGTATTGAAGTCAAAAGGATAAGTACATTCATTAGGCCAGACTGAAACTGAATAGCTTTCTGAGCTTAAGCAGTAGCATGTGCAAAGACCTTGATTAAAAAGTAGTGCATCATGTTCTAGAATCAGTCTGCCTCAAAACATAATCAGGGATAAGAAGTGAGAGATGGTCCTGGACAGGGGAAGAAACCAATTCACGAGGGGGCTTGTAGGCAATTAAGTAATGCAGGTGTTATTTAGAGAACAAAGGGGAGCTCTTCTGTGTTTTTAAACTACCTAGTAACATTACCAGAGAGATTTTTTTTAATTGGAAGAAAAGGCTTTAATTAAGAATGATAGTGGACACTGATTGAGGATTTAGGAACCCAGTAAGTAATTCTTAAACCACCATAATCTCCTTGTTCCTTTTCATATACCCTGATGACTGTGATTTATATTTCACTGAGAAGATAAAAAGAGAAAAGAAAAGAAAAGAAAAATGAAGAGAAAAGGAAAGAAAAGAAAAAAGGAACTTGCACACACTCCCATCATCACCTTTTAAACTGCATGAGTCAATATCAGTATCCTTTGCCTCCCCATTAGGTGCGCTGGAGGGAAGGTCCCTCCTTTTACCCAAGGCTAAGTCCTTTATCTGTTCTTTAGACCTCATTTCCACACCTTCCATTAACCATCAGCTCTTTCCTTTATCTGCTCCCTTCATTAACAAAGCTTTAGAAGAAGTCTACTTGTTACCTATCTTCAGTTCTCTCTTCAGCTTCTTTAATTCTCACCAATATATTCTAAAAGCTATGAGGGTCACCAATAGTTTTCACGCTAAAAATAAATAAATAAATCATTCATTCATTCATCTATTCATTCTTATTTGACCTATCGGTGTTTGGAAAAATTGAATGAAATTTCCTGAAATACTTTTCCTTGGTTTGGGTAATTCTATTTCCTCTTGTCTTCTGTTATTGGCTGATCTTTCGACTCATTTTCCAAATCTTTAAATATTAGATTGCCTCTAAGATTGGTCCTTAGATCTTTTTCTTTCTTCCCTTTCCCTGTTCTTCTGCTCCCTTCCCTACTCCTTCCTTCTCTGCTTAAATACACTTTCTTGTGGTTCTCAGCCACTCACCAGGCTTCACATAGAGCCTGTTTTGTTGCTGACTTCCAGAAAATCAGTCTCCTGAATACTAAATCCATGTGCCCAACTGCTGACAGAAAACCTTCTCTCAAAGAATCACCTCTCTCTCCCATAAACTGTAAAATTTCACTTTCATAGACTTATTCAGTAAGTGGAAATTTCATTCTCTTAACTTCTGTCCAAGTTTTCTTGGTGTCCTTCACTTCTCTGTGTGTCTCTCCTCACCCACATCCAGTCCATCAGCAAATCCTTTCTGCCATGCCTTCAAAACATGACTAGAATCAAATGACTTTTCATTTTTTATAATTACCACTATCAAAAATTCATAAATAACAGAATAAAACCAATGAATCACTAAAGTATTAATTAGTAAAATTTTATTGTGCACACATCAAAAAGACCAGGCATACTTTAACCAAAACATGAATTGAAGCTCAGGAGTATATTGTTATAAAGCAGCTTATATAGTAGAAAAGTAATGACTATTCTTCATAGTGATTTTTATAATATTAGTATTATATTAAATTATAATAAGTAGTTAGTAGTTACCTCATATCAACCTTTGAGAACAGTTAAGTTTTGCTTATGATTTTCAGAGACATAAGCAAAAGGTGACCCACGTCAAGTTAGCCTTGCAGGGTAAACTAAACTAAGCGTTGCTTGTATGACTAATCTGGTTTTGCCTTTTCAGGGAATTTTCAAGGCTAATCTCTTTTTTTTTTTTTTTAAATTTTAATGTCATCATGTCTCAAGCCAGTTCTCAGGTCTTTCTTAACCATTCCTATAGCTCCTATTGTTCTCCCTGCTTCTATCCTTGCCTTTCTACATCTATTCTATCCCTTTCTAAATCTATTAATCCAGAATACTATGTGAAAAAGTGAATAGGACTGTGACATTCTTTTGCTCAAAAACTTAAATGACTTTCCAGTATACTTGGAGTAAAATCTAAACACCTTCCTCTGATCTACAATGCCTTCCATGGTCTAGCTCCAACTTGTCTCTCTAGGCACATATCCTCTCATCCTTCAGCCTCTCTCAGCGCACTGCCGTTCTGCTGGGATCCTGGCTGCCCCATAGACATAATTCTTGCCTTAGTATCTTTACACAAGTTGTTCTATTTTTCCGAATGCTCTACTCCCACATATTTGCCAGTCTCACTCACTACTGTTCAATATAATGTGTTTTTTTTTTTTCCTTTCAATTTTTGGTTTTGTTTTACTTACTCTTCAGGGAAGGAATTATATTTTAAAAAATGATTCAGCGCACAATTACAAATTAAACACAAAACATATGCATGTACACATATACTAATACACTATTCTTGACCTACTAAATTGATTTCGTTTCTTGCTAATTTGTAGGTTGAAGATTACTGCTATATGAAATGGTATCTATGTAGTGGTCATTCTTTATCATATTTATCTACTTTAGTCTTTCAGTAACACTTTCCTTCAGTTTATATTGTTTACATATGTTTGTATTTATTTACTATCTTTACTTACACTTCGCTAAAATGCACATTCATGACTGCAGGAGCTCTGTTTTTTTTTAGAACTGTATATTCAACATCCATTACAATGGCAGACACTTAGTAGTCACCCAAAAGACATATGTTGATAAATCCTTCAGGGATGAATAGTAAGCTATAGTCACAAAATTTGTGTTGGACTACATTTGAGGCATGAAGAAAAAGAAAGTTTTAAGGATCTGCTTTATGATTCTGGCTTATTCAGTTAGCCAAATCGTGGTACTATTCCCTAAAGAAGAATACCCTGCTTGAGACAGAGTATTTACAGGAAAAGCACAAGTTCAGTTGTGGACTGAGCTCTTTAGAACATCTAAGTGAAGACAACAAGCCCTGAATCATCTGAATAAAATCTGCACAGGTCCCATTCGAGACATTTAAATTCAAAGATTCAGGTTCGATATGTCATTTTTATGTTATCTTTTTCTTTCCCCTATCTTTTTTCTCTGCAACTTTTTTTTTTTTCCTTAAGCCACACATCTAAGAATATAGATTACCCTCTCTTTCACATAGCCTGAAGCACGAGATTATACTTTCTCATTTTGGAAGCCACATAAGATCATATTTAAAAACTTTAGAAAGAGATTAAATTCCCCACAATTTCCCTGACAAAACATATTGGAATCTACAATATTACTGTCAGAGAGATATTTGACTTTTTTTTTTTTTTTTAACTCAGAAATTGGATGGGGGCAGAATGGGATAATACAGAGCCAGAAACTTCTCTATCTGTTGATACGAATATCATTGAGTGAAATCAGTACTGTGACAGAGACTGAAGTTCTCAGCTTCCTAGCCAGAGGGGTCCTAGAGAGGGATGATAGGCAAGTCAAGCAGTGGCAGCCTTGAGTGTAATAAGCCAAGAGGCCCTCAAGCCCAGCCACCGCCTCTCAAGTTATGCCCACCTCTTGCTTTCAGTTTGCTTTTAATTGAACATTAAAAACAGCAAAACAATACAAATAAAATGTTTTATTGAGAAGGACTTGAGGCAACATTCCCTAAATGTTCAAAAACAGTAGTTATGCATTACAGGAAAATATAATTTTGGTTTTTAAAGTGTTTGAGAATTGTTGAGTTAAATAGAGGTTGACTTCAAGATTCTTCAATATGTGATAATGTACATTTTATTTCTCCAAGAAAATTATCTAGCATTCATATGATATAAAAACCTTTTTGACAATGAATTATTTTTACCAGAAAACATCTCAAAATATGATTCTTGGGGCATATTGAGACATGTTGACATAGATTGTTTTCTGATGACTGTTATATTAAAAATTACATTTTTGAAAATAGATATATCACCAAGAAAGACCCAGATTATGGCAGGAAGAGAACCAGTATCTACTTCTCTTTCTCCTAAGTTTCACTGTGAACATTGTGGTTATTTTATTTGTAAAGAGATAACAGTCATCATAGTTTAGAGAATTAAAAAGAAGAAAATATTATATTCTGCAGTATCAGAATTTTTATGGATCTGAGGACATCTAAATTTTAAAGGTCTTCCTTGTCAAGTTGAATTTCTTCACATGTCCTCTTACTCAACTCTTTTTCTGACTTTTAAACACTACAGAGTCACTGCTTTTCCTGCTTAGTGCTGGAATTATTGTCAATGGACTACTTCAATTCTCACAATTGAGACAGAAATTAAAGACTTTCTCTATTGTTTTTAAGTTTCATACATGACCTCTAAAATCAAAGTTCAAACCTTGTGTTACTCTCTATAGCTACTAGTTTAGCAGCTCTGCAGAGAGCAAATTATCTTTATTTCAATCAAGGCAGACTCTCTCACCACCAAAGCTACCACATTCATAGGATAGATAAGAAGAGCAAAAGTATCACCTGTTTGCACAATATTTTGGATGGCCAGACCCAAAGGCATCCTGTACTGACAGAAGGGATCTGGTTGCAGAAACAAGGGGAGATCACGGGATTCTGAAGGAGTTTATTGTTGTTATAGATACTTCTTAACAGTGCAAGGATCAGAGCTTAAATATATCCATTATAAGAGTGCCTGCTTTATTTTAGACTGGGGAGGTTGAGGGTAGAGAACTACATTTTACACCACTTGTCACTTTTCACAAAAGGCACGTTTGCATTTATAATTGAAGAAAAAGCAAAGTAGGAATGTTAATACATCTTTCCATTTTTCCCCCAACATTTTATTTATTTATTTATTTGTTTGACAGAAACAGCGAGGGAGGGAACATAAGCAGGGGGAGTGGGAGTGGGAGAAGCAGGCTTCCCTCTGAGTAGGTAGCCCAATGCAAGGCTTGATCCCAGGACCGTGGGATTCTGACCTGAGATGAAAACAGATTGCTTAACGACTGAGCCACCCAGGCGCCCCCATCTTTCCATTTTTTAACCCAACTTATAAATTCCCTGAAATAGAATAGGTGTCTGATGAACTTTTTAGTTTTTCATTGTTAGCTTTAAAATAACTAACAAATCTTCAAAGTACGTATTTTTAAGTAAAGCTGAACATAGAGAGTAAAGGGGAAATTTAGTGTCTTTTTTTTTAAGGTGAGCATTGGGGATGATGGTGACTGGTGAGATGTGCAGTTTGTGGAGTAAGTAGATAGATGTCATTGTTGTAATGTTATAAGCGACATCATGATGGCTTCTATGCTATAAATACTATAGGATATTAAAAATAGTTACTTTTTTAAACCATACTCAGTCCTAAGTTAGTTGCTTTGTAGGAATTATCTTACTGAGAAAACAGAACCTTTGATAATTTATATTTGTGTATCCAACTATACCACACAAAGTTAACCAGAAACAAAAATTTGGAAATATGCAACATTTTACCTGAGTGTTCAGCTGATACTGATCGGCACTTTCGTGTGAGAAAATTGCACCAGACTGAGAAAAGAGCAACCTGGAAGTCTTAGCAGGAAAAGTGCCTAGCATTTACATAATGCCTCAAATACTACTATTGACTTCACCAGCCAGACTGGAAGACCTCATAATTCATGGGACATTGGGTAGAACCCATATATTCTTTTTGTCTCAGTACAGAGGGCAAGTAGTCTTAGAGTGACCATAACTTTAGTATTAAGTATACTAATAAGAATTTTCAAAAATCTAGTTTGTAAGAAGATAAAATTTTTTAAAAATGTCTAATATTCAATTAAAAGTCAAGAAGGGTGGTCCAAGATGGTACAAAAATCCTCATCATCTCATCCCATGGGCACATCACATCTATAGTTACATATGAAAAATTAACCCTCTGAAAATGACTTGAAAATTAGTTAAATACCTCCTTGAAAACAAACACTAAAAGGACTGCTTTGAAATGGTAGGAGAGTCTACGGCCATACCACCCTGAACGTGCCCGATCTTGTTTGAAATGGTAGGAGATGCAGACGGCAGAGATGCAGTCTCTGCTGGCATGAAGCGCTTTGCTGGCATGACAACCCACAATCAGTAGGGATCTCACAAATCCACAACTTCTCCCTGAGAAGCAAGGAGTCTGCGCTCTACAACATGAGGCCCATCCCTTAGGGCCTGCAATGAGGAATGAGTCCTAAAATGTCTGGTTTTGAAAACCAATGGACCTCAGTTCCAGGAAAATCAAAGGGCTGTAGGGAACCTAGATACTTTTGTTAAAGGACCCTCGAACAGACTCCTTCACCATGGAAACCAACACAAAGACAGCAGTTTGAAAAGTACCTACAGAGTACATGGAAATAAATTTGATAATTTTAAAGCATCTACTGGAGGAACAGGGGCCTGTCAACATTGTTGTGTTCTCCCTCTACCTGGATAGTATCAGCAGGGTACCTTGGCCTTGCACTCTCCCGTGGTCCTGATAAAGATGGCAGGTGTGTCCTAGCTCTGTGTTCTCCCCTGGCCCTGTGACAGCTAACAGCCATGCCCCAGCCTTGTGCTCTCCCACTATCTCTCTAAAGTGACAGGTAAATGAACTCCACACAGGAGATGCTTCTTAATCATCTGGCTCTGATGACTAGGAGGGCTTGCATTCATGGGTCCCAGGGGACTGTAACAATCAGAAGTAATTCTTGGCAGGTTACCACTTACTGGGCATGGCATGGCAGACTGATACACATCCCAAGTCTTTCTGTGCAAAAGGCCAATTAATTTGTCCTGAAGCTTTAACCTGGGGACAGACTAATGGTTTTCTGCACATCTGAAGGTTAAACAGCTATTCTTAGGGAATGTAGGCTGGAGAACACGCATCTTTGTGCTCTCCTTTGGCTTCACCACACCTTACAAGTACCTCTAAGAAAAAAGCTTATACACTTGTTTGAAGCTTGAGCTTTTATATCTGCTGCCCAGGAGACATCTTCTGACTGCCTGGTCTAAAGACCAGCAGGGTTTAAAATTTCAGTCCCACAGGACTGTATATATTTGCATAATTTAAAAGTGGCTGCCTGAGAGCCTTGATTTCCTATCACCTTGAAACTAGGTGCTGACTGAGACTCCCTCCCTTTAGAATATTGGCAAGTCTTGGTGTACCCTCAACACCTGCAACCTATCAGTAAATCAGTCTGCTTTGATAATCATAAAAGTTTCAAGAGATAAGCAAGAGTGAGGGCAGGGTTCATGTCCTACATAAGGCTACGCCTTTAAGACTCAGAGAGGTGGATATTTCATCTAATATAGAGAAACAGAAAATCAAACAAAATAAGAAAACAGAGGAATCTATTCCAAATAAAAGAAAGAATATATATATAAATTCTCAAGCAAAACAAAACAAAACAAAAATAAAAACAAAACAAAACAAAACAAAAAAAAACCTTCATGAACTAGAGAGAAGAAATTTACCTGATACAAGGTTCAAAGTAATGGTCATAAACAGTTCATCAAATGGGAAAAGAAAGGTTGAATACTGTAACAACGTCAACAACAACAACAACAACAAAAACTTAAGAAAGCACCAAACAAAAGTCAAAGAACTGAATAACACAATACCAGCACTGAAAATTACACTAGTGGTGTTCGAAAGCAGACTAGATGAAACAGAAGAAAGGATTAGTGAGCTACAAGACAGGACAGTGAAACTCCCATAACAGCACAGAAATATCTTAAAATAATTTTTTAAAGATTTTATTTATTTGACAGAGCGAGAGAGCACGCAAGCAGGGAGAAAGGCAGGCAGAAGGAAAGGGAGAAACAGGGTCCCAGCTGAGCCAAAAGCTTAATGCAGAACTCAATCCCAGCTCCCTGGGATCATGACCTGAGCTGAAGGCTGATGCTTAACTGACTGAGCTACACAGGCATCCCTTTAAAAAAATTTCTTAAGGGCGCCTGGGTGGCTCAGTGGGTTAAGCTGCTGCCTTCAGCTCAGGTCATGATCTCAGAGTCCTGGGATCGAGTCCCACATCGGGCTTTCTGCTCAGCAGAGAGCCTGCTTCCCTCTCTCTCTCTCTGCCTGCCTCTCCATCTACTTGTGATTTCTTTCTGTCAAATAAATAAATAAAATCTTTAAAAAAAATTTCTTAAAAATGACGATAGCTTAAAGATAACATCAAGTAGAATGATATTCCCATTATAGGGGTCCCAGAAAGAGGAGAGAGAGAAAGTAAAAATAAATGAATAAATAAATAAATAAATAAAGGCTCAAAACATCCCTAACCTGGAGAAGGAAATAGACATACAAAGCCAGGAATCCGAGGGAATTTCAAATGAGAAGAACCCAAAAGGAGCCAAAACAACACACATTATAATTAAAATGTCAAGAGTTATTTCAGAGTTGAGTTTGAGAAGTTCTTTATAGATCTTGGATATCAGTCTTTTATCTGCAATGTCATTTGCAAATATCTTCTCCCATTCCATTGGTTGCCTCTTAGTTTTGTTGACTGTTTCCTTTGCTGTGCAGAAGCTTTTAATCTTGATGAAGTCCCCAAAGTTCATTCTTTCTTTTGTTTCCCCTTGCCTTTAAACATGTCTTGAAAGAAGTTACTGTGGTCAGTGTTGAAGAGGTTACTGTCTATGTTCTCCCCTAGGATTTTGATGGATTCCTGTCTCACATTGAGCTCTTTCATCCATTTTGAGTTTATCTTTGTATATGGTATAAGGGAATGGTCTAGTTTCATTCTTCTCTATGTAGCTGTCCAATTTTCCCAGCACCATTTATTGAAGAGACTTTTTCTAATGGATATTTTTTCCTGTTTTGTCAAAGGTTAGTTGACTATAGAGTTGAGGGTCCATTTCTGGAGTCCCTATTCTATTCCATTGGTCTATGTGTCTGTTTTTGTGCCAATACCATGCTGTCTTGGTGATCACATCTTTGTAATATGGCTTGAAGTCAGGTGACATGATGCCCCCCACTTTTTCAGGGTAATTATTCCCTAGGTGATTCGGGGTATCTTCTGGTTCCATACAAATTTCAGAATTGGTTGTTCCAGCTCTTTGAAAAATACCAATGCTATTTTAATAGGGATGGCATTGGAAGTGTAAATTGCTCTGGGCAGGACAGAAATTTTAGCAATGTTGATCCTTCCAATCCATAACCATGGAATGGTTTTCTATCTTTCTGTGTCTTCCACAAGTTCTTTCATAAGCTTTCTGTAGTTTCTAGAGTATAGATCCCTTACTCTTTAGTTAGGTTTATTCCTAGGCATCATGTTTTTTGGTGCTATTGTGAATGGAATTAATTCCTTAATTTCTCTTTCTATAATTACATTGTTAGTGTATAAGAAAGCAGCTGATTTCTGTGCATTAATTTTGTATCCTGCCACATTGCTGAATTGCTGTACGAGTTCTAGAATTTGGAGGTAGAGTCTTTTGGGTTTTCCAGATAAAGTATCATGCTATCTGTGAAGACAGAGTTTGATTTCTTCTTTGCCAATTTGGACGTCTTTTATTTCTTTTTGTTGTCTGATTGCAGAGGCTAGGACTTCTAGCACTATGGTGAACAATAGTGGTGAGAGTGGGCATCCCTGTTGTATTCCTGACATTAAGGGGAAATTTTAATTAATAATTAAAAATAATAATTAATAATGATATTCACTGTGGGTTTTCATAGATGGTTTTTATGAAATTGAGGAATGTTCCCTCTATCTTTATACTCTGAAGAGTTTTAATGAGAAACGGATGTTCTATTTTGTCAAATGCTTTTTCTGCATCAACTGAGAGGATCATATTGTTCTTATCTATTCTTTTGTTAATGTCCTCTTTCACATTGACTGATTTGCAAATGTTTAACCACCCTTGCATCCCAGGAATAAATCCCACTTGGTTGTGGTGAATAGTTCTTTTAATTTACTGTTGAATCCTATTAGCTAGGATTTTTTTTGAGAATTTTGGCATTCATATTCATCAGGGATATTGGTATGTAATTCTCCATTTTGATGGGGTCTTTGCCTGGTTTGGGGATCAGGGTAATGCTGACCTCATAGAAGGAGTTTGGAAGTTTTCTTTCTGTTTCTATTTTTGAAACAGCTTCAGTATAATAGGTATTATTTCTTCTTTAAGTGTTTGGTAGAATTCCTCTGGAAAACTATAATTTTGGGGTTTTTTGAGAGATTTTTTATTACTGCTTTAATTCTGTTACTGGTTATTGGTCTATTCAGATTGTCTCTTTCTTCCCATTTCAGTCTTGGTAGTTTGTAAGTTTCCAGAAATGCATCCATTTTTTCCAGGTAGCTTAATTTGTTGGCATATAGGTGCTGGTAATAATTTCTAATAACTGTTTCTATTTCTTTGGTATTAGTTGTGATCTCTCCCCTTTCATTCATGATTTTATTAATCTAGGTTATTTCTCTTTTCTTTTGGATAAGTTTGGCCAGTGGTTTCTTGATCTTATTAATTCTTTCAAAGAGTGAGATACTAATTTCATTTATCTCTTCTACTGTTTTTCTGGTTTCTGTTTCATTTATCTCTGCTCTAATTTTTATTATTTCTCTTCTCCTGCTTGGTTTAGGTTTTATTTGCTGTTCTTTCTTCACTTCCTTTAGATATAAGGTTAGCTTGTGCATTTGGGATTTCTCTAATTTTCTGAGAGAGTCTTCGATGGTTAAGTATTTCCCTCTTAGAACCATCTTTTCCGTATCCCAGAGGTTTTGGAGTGAAGTGTTTCCCCAAAAAATGGGCAGAAGACATGAATGGACACTTCTCCAAAGAAAACATACAAATAGCTAACAGACCTATTAAAAAAAAATGCTCAACATCATTAGCCATCAGGGAAATATAAATCAAAACCACAATGAGATACCACCTTATGCCAGTTAGAATGGCAAAATTAATAAGTCGGGGAACAACAAATGTTGGCAAAGATGTGGAGAAAGGGGAACCTTCTTAAACTGTTAGTGGGAATGCATGTTGGTACAGCCACTCTGAAAAACAGTGTGGAGGATTCTCAACATGTTAAAAATAGAGCTATCCTACAACCCAGCAATTGCACTACTAGGCATTTACCCCAAAGATACAGAGGTAGTGAAAAGAAGGGGCACATGCACCCCAATGTTCATAGCAGCAATGTCCACAATAACCAAACTGTGGAAGGAGTGGAGATGCCCTTCAACAGATGAATGGATAAAGAAGATGTGGTACATTAAACAATGGAATATTATTCGGCCATCAGAAATGATGAATATTCACCATGTGCATCTACATAGATGGAACTGGGGGGATTCTGCTAAGTGAAGTAAGTCAAACAAAGAAAGACAATTATCATACAGTTTCACTCATATGGGGAACATAAAGAATAGCACAGAGGACTGCAAGGGAAGAGAGGAAAATCTGAAGGGGGAGAAATCAGAGAAGGAGATGAATCATGAGAGACTATGGACCTGGGAAATGAACTGAGGGTCTTAGAATGGAGGGGTTGGAGGGAGGCAGTAATATGTGATGGGTATTAATGAGGGCACATGTTGTGATGTGCACTGGGTATTATACATAACTAATGAATCATTGAACACTGCATCAAAAATAAATGATGTATTATACAGTGGCTAACTGAACATAATAAAAAATGAAATAAAAATAAAATAAAATATCAAAAGTTAAAGATAACATTGTAAAAGCAGCAAGAGAGGAATAACTTGTTACATACAGGAGAATCCCCATAAGACCATCAGCAGATTTTTCAATGAATAATTGCAAATCAAAAGGGAGTGACCCAATATATTCAAACTGCTGAAAACAAAGAATGAAACTTCCAATCAAGAATATTCTATCCAGCCAGGTTATCATTCAGAATTGAAGGAGTGATGGAGTTTTCCAGTTAAGAAAAAGCTAAAGGAGTTCATCTTCTTAAACTGGCCTTCTGATGAATGTTAAAGTTTAAGATGAAAAGAAAAGGCATTAATTAGTAACTAGAAATTATATGAAATACAAATCTCACTGATACAAGTAAATATACAGTAAAAGTGGATAAATTACTTATAACGCTAATACAAAGTTTAAAAGATAAAAGTGGCAAAAATAACTAACTTCAATAATCAGTTAAGGAATACATAAAATAAAAAAGTGTAAAATATGACATCAGAAACAATAAAACATGAGAGGAGCTTAAAATTTAGTCTTAGAATATGTTCAAACTTAAGTTGGTATCAACTTAAAATACATATTAGGATGTTATAAGTGAGCCTCATAGTAACCACAAAGCAAACATATGATAAATCCAGAAAACGTAAGATGGGAATCTGCACATGACTCTAAAGAAATCCATTAAACCACAAGGAAAGATAGGAAGAGAAGAAAGGAACATAGAGGAACAGCAAAACAGCCAGAAAACAATTAATGAAATGACACTAAGTACTTTAAATGTAAATGGTCTAAATTCTGCAATCAAAAGATAGAGTAGCTGAGTGGATCATACATCATGATCAAGATGATCAAGTGGGATTTATTTCAGAGATGAAAGAATGCTTCAGCATCTACAAATCAATGTGATACACCATATTAACAAAAAAAAAAGGTAAAACTCATATAATCATCTCAATAGATGCAGAAAAGTCATGACAAAATTCAACATCCATTTTTGACAAAAACTCTCAACAAAGTGGGTTTGACAATACCTCAACATAATAAAAGCCATATATGACAAGTGCATAGCCAACATCATTCTCAAGAGCAAAATCTGAAAGCTTTTCCCCTAAGATCAAGAATAAGGCAAGGATGCCCACTCTACATATTTTTATTCAACATAATATTAGAGATCATAGCCAAGAAAATTAGGTAAGAAAAAGAAGAAAATAAATAAATAAAGGCAAAAAAGCATCCATGTTGGAAAAGGTGAAGTAAGATTGTAAGTATTTGTGGATGACATAACTTTATATATAGAAAATCCTAAAGGACTCTACCAAAAACCCACTAGAACTAATAAACAAATTCAGTAAAGTTGCAGGGTACAAAATCAGTTACGAAAATCTATTGCATTTCTATACACTATCAGAAAAAGTAGGGGCACCTGGGTGACTCAGTTGGCTAACCAGCTGCTTTCAGCTCTGGTCATGATCCCAGGGTCCTGGGATGGAGCCCTAGGTCTTGTGCTCTGCTTAATGGGGAGCCTGCTTCTCCTTTTCTTTCTGCTTGCTCCTCTCCCTGCTTGTGCACTCTATCTTTCTCTCTCATTCTCTCTCTGTCAAATAAATAAATAAAATCTTTTTTAAAAATAATTAATATGAGACATAATACTCCATTGTATATATGGATCATATCTTTATCTATTCATCCATTGAAGGGCATCTTGATTCTTTCCATAGTTTGGTGACTGTGGCCATTGCTGCTATGAACATTGGGGTACAGATGACCCTTATTTTCACTACATCTGTATCTTTGGGGTGAATACCCAGTAGTGCAATTGCAGGGTCATAGGGTAGCTCTATTTTTAATTTCTTAAGGAATCTCCACACTGTTTTCCAAAGTGGCTGCACCAACTTGAATTCCCACCAACAATGCAAGAGGGTTCCCCTTTCTTCATATCCTCTCCAACACTTGCTGTTCACTTTCTGACTATAAATAACTAAATTGTTAATTCTGGCCATCCTAACTGGTGTAAGGTGGTAGCTCAATGTGGTTTTGATTTTAATCTTCCTGATTGCTAATGATGATGAACATGTTTTCACATGTCTGTTAACCATTTGTATGTCTTCTTTGGAGAAGTATCTCTTCATGTCTTCTGCCCATTTTTTTATGTGATTATCTATTTTGTGTATGTTGAGTTTGAGGAGTTTTTTATAGATCTCAAATATCAGCCATTTTTCTGTAGTGTCATTTGTGAATATCTTCTCCCATTCTGTGGGTTGCCTCTTTGTTTTATTGACTTTTTCCTTTGCTGTGCAGAATGTTTTGATCTTGATCAAGTCCCAAAAGTTCATTTTCCTTTTGATTCCTTTGCCTTTGAAGACATATCTTGAAATTAGTCACTATGGCCAATGTTGAAGAAGTAACTGCCTATGTTCTCCTCTAGGATTTTGACAGACTTCTGCCTCACATTTTGAGTTTTTTATCCATTTTGCGTTTATTAGGTCTTATCCATTTTGAGTTTATCTTTGTGTATGGTGTAAGAGAATGATCAAGTTTCATTCTTCTACACATAGCTGTCCAATTTCCCCAGCACCATTTATTGAAGATACTGTCTTTTTTCCACTGTATATTTTTTCCTGATTAGTCAAAGACTATTTGACCATAGAGTTAAGGGTCCATGTCTGAGCTCTCTACTCTGTTCCACAGGTCTATGTATCTGTTTTTGTGTCAGTACCATGCTATCTTGGTGATCACAGCTTTGTAGTAAAGCTTAAAATCAGGCAATGTGATGCCCCCAGTTTTGTTTTTCTTTTTCAACATTTCCTTAGCAATTCAGGGTCTCTTCTGGTTCCATACAAATTTTAGGATTGTTTGTTCCAGCTCTTAGAAAAATGCCAGTGGAATTTTGATCAGTATGGCATTGAAAGTATAGACTGCTCTAGGCAGTATAGAAATTTCAGCAATGTTTATTTTCCTGATCCACTAGCACGGAATGGTCTTCCATCTTTTTGTGTCTTCTTCAATTTCTTTCATGAGTGTTCTGTAGTTCCTCAAGTACAGATCATTTACCTCTTTGGTTAATGGTTTAATAAACCTGGTTTATTCCCAGGCATCTTATGGTTCTTGTTGCTGTTAAATGGAATCAATTCTCTAATTTCCCTTTCTATATTTTCATTATTAGTGTATAAGAAAGCAACTGATTTCTGTACATTGATTTTGTATCCTGCCACATTACTGAATTGTATGAGTTTTAGTAGTTTGGAGGTGGAGTCTTTTGGGTTTTCCATATAAAGTATCATGTCTTCTGCAAAGAGAGAGTTTTACTTCGTCTTTGTCAATTTGAATATCTTTTAATTCTTTTTGTTGTCTGATTGCTGTTGCTAGGACTTCTATTACTATGTTGAATAACAGTGGTGAGAGTGGACACCTTTGTCATGTTCCTGATCTCAAAGGAAAGGCTGTCAGCTTTTCCCCATTGAAGATGACATTCTCTGTGGGTTTTTCATAAATAGATTTTATGAAGTTGAGGAATGTTCCCTCTATCCCTATATTTTGAAACATTTAAATGTTGAAACGAGATCTATGAAGAAATGGATGCTGTACCTTATCAAATGCTGATGGGTATTATGGAGGGTGTGTATTGCATAGAACACTGGGTGTGGTGCATAAACAATTAATTTTGGAACACTGAAAAAAATTAAATTTAATTTAAAAAGAGAATTAAGAAACCAATCACATTTATAATTTCATTAAAAATAATAAAATACTGGGGCATCTGGGTGGCTCAGTGGATTAAGCCTCTGCCTTCAGCTCAGGTCATGATCTCAGGGTCCTGGGATCGAGCCTCGCATTGGGCTCTCTGCTCAGCAGGGAGCCTGCTTCCCCTTCTCCCTCTGCCTGCCTCTCTGCCTACTTGTAATCTCTCTCTCTATGTCAAATAAATAAATAAAATCTTTAATAATAATAATAATAAAATACTTAGGAACAAATTTAACCAAACAGGTAAAAGACTGTCACACTGAAAACTTTAAGACATTGGTGAGAGAGATTGAAGAAGACATGAATAAATGTAGATACTCTATGTTCAGAGAAAGGAAGAATTAATAAAATGTTCACATTTGAAGCAATACAAATTTAAGTCAGTCAATAATAAAATCAATGGAATTTTTCACAGAAATAGAATAAAGCATCCTGAAATTTGAATGGAAACACAAAAGACCCTGAATAGCCAAAGCAATCTTGAGAAAGGAAAGCAAAGCTAGAGGCAATGCATTCCCTGATTCAAACTATATTGCAAAGCTACAGTAATCAAACTGTGTGGCATTGTCATAAAAACAGACACATAGACCAACAGAACATAATGGAGAGTTCAGAAATAAAGCAACATATATATAGTTAATTTATAACAAAGAAAGAAAGAATATTCAATGGCAAAAGGAAATTTATCTTTAATAAATGGTTTTGGTAAAACTGGACGGCTACATGAAATGAATGAATCTACACTAATATCTTACACCACACACAAAAATGAGCTCAAAATGGATTAAAGACTTGAATGTAACACAAGAAACCATAAAACTCCTAGAAGAAAATATAGGTGGAAAACTCCTTGATATAGGTCTTGGCATTTATTTTTTAGATCTGACTCCAAAAGCAAAGTCAACAAAAACAGAACAAATGAGAATATGTCAAACAAACAAAAACTTCTGCACAAGAAAGGAAACCAACAAAATAAAAAGGCAGCCTACCAAATGAGAGGAAATAGTTGCAAATCATGTATCCAGTAATGGTTTAACCAAAATATATAAATAGCTTGTACAACTCAATGCCAAAAACACAATCAAATTGATTTTTAAATGGGTAAAGGATCTGAATAAACTTTTTTTCAAAGAAAACACAGATGGCCAATAGGCACATGGAAGATGCTCAACAGCATCAATCATCAGGAAATGCAAATTAAAACCAAAATGAGATATCATCTCACACCTGTCAGAATGGCTATTGTCAAAAAGAAAAAAATAACAAGTGTTGGCCAGGATGTAGATAAAAGGGAACCCTTATGCTCAGTTGTTAGGAATGTAAAATGGTGCACCACTATGGAAAACAGTATGCAGTTTTCTCAAAAAATTAAAATTAAAACTACTCTATGATACAGCAATTCTACTTCTTTGTTTTCAAAGAAAACAAACCCCTAATATGAAAAGATATTCGCAACCCATATTCATGGCAGCATTATTTATAGTAGTTAAGACTTGGAAATAAACTAAGTAACCACTGATAGATGAACAGATAAATACATACACACATACACACACACAAAGGAATACTACTGAGTCATTAAAAAGAATGAAATCTTGCCATCTGCAACAGTATGGATGGACCTTGAGGGTACTATGCTAAATGAAATAAGTCAGAGAAAGACAAAAGCTATATGGTCTCACTTATATGTGGAATCTTCAAAACAAACAAGACAAAACTAAATTCAGAGAAAAGAAGATAGTGTTTACCAAGAGGAAAGGAGGTTGGGGTTGGGCAAATGCGTGAAGGCAGTCAAGAGCTACAAATTTCTGACTATAAATAAGTCATGAGAATGTAATGTACAGTGTGGTGACTATAGACAATAATATTGTAGTGTGTATTTGAAATTAGTCAAGGTCATTCATCTTATAAATTCTCATCATTAAAATAATAATAATTTTGTAACTTTGTATGGTGACAGGTGGTAACCAGACTTAGTCTGGTGATTATTTTTCAACCTACAGAAATATCAAATCATTACGTTGTACAGATGAAACTAATGTTGTGTGTCAATTATTCCTCAATAAAAAATAATCGACATTCAAAGAAGCAGGAAACTATTACCCAGAACCAAATGATAAGTCAAATAATCACAACAAACTAGAACTGACATAGGTTTAGAATTAACTGACAAAGATAGGAAAATAGGAATATATTCAGGTGAACTGGTAGAGCAGAATAAGTGATGATGAGGAGCTCTAACTGAGGTTAAAGGTCTCCATCCACAGCAATGTTCTGTGCTCTTTGCACTGCCACAAACCTCCACTAGTGACAACCTCTGCCTCAGCTGGGGCAACTATGAGGCTATCTCTGTGTCTCCTAGAAGCTCTCTAATGGGAATGAGTTCCAGTTGCCCAGAATGAATGCTGTCTTGGCAATGCACAATATTTTTCCTTTAGTTCTCTATCTCATTTCCTCTTACCCCTAATTGTGCTTCCTAGTATCATCTCCTAGGTAAATTATTAGAATTCAAATCCTTGCCTCCGGATCTGCCTCTGGAGAAATGGAAAGCATAACAATGACTGTTTTGGAAGTTTTATACTAAGTAACTAGCTGAAGCACTGGCTGCTATTAGGAAAACAAAGGATGAGCTGAGTCAGAAGCCACATGATTTAGAGGCTGGTTTCCTTTTGTTCTAAGAACCTGGATATTTCAGGGCACCTCGATGGCGGAGTTGTTTAAGCATAGGACTCTTGATTTTGGTTCAGGTCATGATCTCAAGGTTGTGAGATCGAGCCCTGTGTGGGGCATGGAACCTGCTTAAAATTCTCTCTCCCTTTACCCCTCCGCTGTGCTCTCTCTTTAAACAAACAACAACAACAACAACAAAATAGGACTTGGATATGTCATATAAACAAGTTATGTTTGCCTTCATTTTCTTCTCCTCATAAAGTTGAGTTTAACTTTATTCACTATATGCTGAGCATGGGGGGGGGCAGTAGGAGAAGGGCCTGCACAATCAGATCTCTTTTCTTTTTAAATATTAGCATCCTCTAAAAAGTTAAGAAATTAAAACAAAAAAATTAGCATCCTCCAGCTGACTTAGGCTTTGAAAATATCCTAACCACTTTAGAATTAGAACACCTAGTTGCAAACTAGGACCTCCACCTTCAAATGAGTTGAGTTTTAAATAAAAGTCTTCCAATATATTTATCCTTAGATGTTATTTGACTCTTCTATTAAAAAAAAAAATTAAAGAAGAAAACTTTATTCCAGCTACATATTGTCCCCATTTCTTCAGTTTTCTTTAGGCACCAGAAGTCTATTGGGATAAGACTTAACAGAGTTATCACTACAATTTTTGTTATTTTAAGCTAACATGTTAAAATTATTAAAAATATAGGATTTCCTTCCATTAATGAGTATTTAATCACTGCATTCCATCCAAGCAAAGATGAAAGAGATGAATTCTTTGTGCGAATACTTGTAGGATGCAGTGGGGAAAACATTTTGTGTTAACTAATGGTCTTCCACTGATATAACAGAGAGTAAGATTTCATATTATGATCAAGAACAACTGATAAGCATTTCTCTCATTTCTAATATAAATAACCTGAGGAGTCCATATCTCTTCAGATGTCAGGGAAGTAGTTTTAAAATTTTGTCAACTAGAGAGAGTGTGGTTTGTTTGAATTTAGTTTGCTCTTTGATGGAACAAGCCACTGTATTTTAACTTGGAACTAACATTTAGTCCAATTGCCTAAATCTATGTCCTAGGGGAATTTCTATAAAGATTTGCAAATGTTCAACTTCTCAGGTGCCCTATGAATAATTGCTTTTTATAAGCAGTGAAAGAATGGCTCAGCAATTTACAAAAGACACTATTTAAAAGACTATACAACCAATCACTTTATTATTGCCTGTAGTTGTTTTTCACAACTTTTTAAATAGCTTACTTCCCTTTGAACTATTTCCAAGACCTGAGCAGAACTGGAGTCCCTCCACACCCCAACCACTTTATCCACCCATCATCTTTGAACAGGTGGACCAAGAGAGGTTCATTCATCATCTAACCTTATGGACATGATCTCATCACCACCCTTCTTTTTTCTCCATATATATATATATGTGTGTGTGTGTGTGTGTGTGTGTGTGTGTGTGTAAAACTGAAGTAATATCATGATTTCCCTCTCCTCTTTTGCAAATCATAAATAATATCTCACAAGAAAATAGATTAAGCCTTATGGTACCATGCTTTCTTACTGACAGTATAACAAATCTGTTTTCTCATAAATGAAGCAAACTTTGCCAAAAGGAAACTAGCTAAGGGTGATCGCTATAGGCTGATGCACACTGCTTGAAGACCCCTCGCGTATTCCGTCATCTAAAACAAAACTAATGATGTTTTAAATATTAAATGAGTTCATTTATGCCAGCCTTTCAGAATAGAACCTGACATATAGAATATATGTCACATAACTCAATATCTTAGCTGCTGTTATTGTAAATCTTCACATTTGGGCATTATCTAAGGCAAAATGAAAGAAAGCGGTCTTTCTGGCTTTTTAACAATACAGAGTTAGTAAAATAGTTTCAAAGGTACAAACCAACAAGAGCATAAAAATGGCTGGTGTGGATTATTTTTTACCCCTAGCAGATTCAGAGAATTTTAAATTATTATTAATTTGGGTAATATAATTGCTTTAGAATGCTTTTATGAATTTGATTTCCAACTTTATGGACTTTTCATGTTGTATTAACCTCATATATAATGCAGATAAATTTCATTTGGATTTCAGCCAGATTAAGATGATTCACAAACTAGGATTGCTTCCAATTCACCAGGACACCACTATATTAACCTGGTCCTTATTCAGTGATACAAACACTATTCTCCCGAGTTACCCTTTTTCCTTATCTAAAGAGAAAGGCTGGTAATTAGAGGTTCTCAACTTTTGTAGGCACAAGTCCTTATGGAGACTTTGAAAGCAACCTTAATCTTCTTAATTACAACCTAATTCCCTAGTCCAGTGTTAAAATGTCTATTCCTTTTCTAATATTAAAATAAATGCACTATGTAAAATATGTTTCCTTAATATTTATTTCAATCCAATGCCAGATTACTCTCATTTCTTCAGTAGAACAGTTTTATCATTCATAGAATTGCCTGAACTTTCATATAGTCTCATCATAACCCTCAGAAACTTCTCAAACTTATGAAGAGATGTTGTTCACAATAATTGAGTTTAGCTATAGATATAGATATAACAGGGGTGCATGGGTGGCTCAGTGGGTTAAGACTCTGCCTTCTGCTCAGGTCATGATCTCAGGGTCCTGGGATCAAGTCCCGTACTGGGCTCTCTGCTCAGTGGGGAGCCTGCTTCCTCTATCTCTCTCTCTCTGCCTATCTCACTGCCTACTTGTGATCTGTCAAATAAATTTTTTTAAAAATCTTAGATATATATATATATATATATATATATATATATATATACACAACAGTTTAGGCTGGGCAAATAGGAAGTACTAAAGAACTGTTGGTTGTTAGAATTGTTAAGGTTTGGGATTTGGGGTTAGCCCCTTGCTCTGGCATGGGGTGTTGCTACAGGTCCAATTCTCAGAATCAATGCACAGGAGGGATCTTGTGTTAATAATTTGCATTTGGCTAAAGGGTGTGTTAGGTTGTTTTTTTTTTTTTTTTTTGGCCAATGAGTGTACCACATTTACCCAATCCAAATTGTTCTATGGTCCTTGACACAAGCAGTGAGCATAACAAAGTTGCAATGGTAGCAATGTTTTACTCATCTGAATATGAGCTCACTCTAGTACAAGAACTTTTATAAGTATGCTTCCTAACTTGTAACTCTATAAAAAATGTGGGTTTCTAGACTCCATAGAACGAGGAAATAGAGTAATTATTTTATTGGATATCCACTGATGTTACCATCACCCGGAATGGCTTACAGAAGTCACATGGTCTGGAACCTACCTTAGGTGGGAATAGGAGAACCTGAGGTTTATCAGCGAGCTCTAAAAGGCAAGGCTTACGACAAATCACAGAACAAATCACAGAACTCAAATCACAGAACTCAAAGCTGAAGCAGCAAATGTGTTCATGTTCATATACTTGGGAGAGTTGCCCTGACTATCCCATATGCAAATCCGTAACCAGCTGCTAGCAGGAGATTTGTGTGCCACACCCCGGGTTAGTGCTCACCAGATGGAGGGATCTCTGGCTAGAGCTCCTTGTGTAGGAATCTATGTGGATATCACTAGACGTGATTTCAGAGAGATCCACACTGGTAAAAATCTCAGTGTGTTCCCCATGGTTGGTTACATGAGAATAAGGCAAGGCTTGGACATTTTTTTTTTTTTTTTTTTTTTTTTTTTTTACTTATCAACAGAAGAAAAAGAAAAAAAAAAATTCTGATTTGGAATCATTTTGGCCCGGGAAACTGTGGCTATGTGACCTGTTGTATGTTATACAAAAACAGTCTAAGACCTAATCAAAATTATCTTTCCAAACTTTACTGATTCCTCCTTTCTTCAAACTTTTCCCATATATCCTATCTGTATCCCTTATGTAAGCACTTAAAAATGTGTCTTTATGTTGTTGTTTCATCTGGGTTGAGTCCAAAAGCTCCTAGGGGGGCAGAAGAAAACATGGTTGCTATTCATTTCTTCCAGTTGAACAAAAAGTTGGTAGTTCATTTAGCTTTTGCAATAGTTTAAAACTGAATTGTTTCCTTTGAGAGGCCTGGATTTTGGTTCTTCCTTCCTATTTTCCCACAGTAAATTACGGGCAATGTCTTCTTTACCAATCTTTTTTAATATCTTCTCACCATTCCTGGGTCAAATAGAGCAGACAAATGCACCTATTTTAAATTTGTGTTTAAGAAATCAACATGCTATTACACAAGTCAGCTGTAGAATCCAGGAAAGAAATTTAAAAGACTGAAAAAAACAGAGATGAGAAGCCAGAGTAGAAGTTTTTAGGTCAATGAGAAATAGTATGGGAAAAGAGATTTACATTCTACTCTTTCTCTTCCTGTCAGCAATTATGCCATTTAGGGCAAGCATTAAAAATAAAGGAAACAATATAATACTTTCAAAAATTATAAATTGAAAACAAAAATATAATACTGGCAAGGGGATATACAAATTACAGGAAACCATGTTAGAGCTCCTAGTTTTGTATCCAAGTAAACCACAATATTGCAATATTATTTCTAAAGGCACAATTATTGTTTCCATTCCCAACTGTGGTTAACACTAAGAGGTACTTTGTATATAAATTTTACCATTACAACATTCCCTCCAAATACAATATGTCATCTGAAACTCAGGCTTCATTCTATCTACATATAATATAACCACTCAGAAATATATATGGTTATAAACAAAAATCCACATAGTTTCATGGTAACCAGGCGATTATAATGTATATATCCATAAGAAGGTAATTAAATTTGATGTGAGAAATAACAGATTAGTCTAATTATATATATATATATATGCATATATATACACACACATATATACATACATACTATATAATCATATATATAAATACTATATAATAATATATATGAATATTATATATAGTATTCATTCTTATTGTAGTGTTCTTAAGTTCACAAATGTATGTTGTATTTTACCTTTTAATTTAATTCCTATTAAAAAAATGAATTTGAAACAACTGTGATGTATCTATAGGAATACTAAACATAAAATGTAAAAACATAAAATTTAGAATATGGAGGCCCAGATTCAGGTCTTATTTCTGTAATTTATTCACAGTGTAACCTGGAACAAACCATTTAATTTTGTGAACCTCAGTACTTTCATATAAAAGAGAAGCATTATTTCACAGTGTAAGGCAAGCTTTTACTTAGGAAGACTATAAGTAGCTACTTAGCTACTTACTTGGGAAGACTGATCTCAGTGTTGTACAGATGGACAAAAACATAGTCTAAAAGAACCATGACATTTTTCCTTCAGGTCCAGCATTCAGCAGATATACTGAGGACTGCCTGTGTGTGGTGACACATGCTGAACACAAGCCATAAAGGAGTGAATATGCCACATATCACAGTACATATTTAAGTTGTTTTGTATAAAAATATATACCCAAATACACAGACATAAACATGCACATGCGAAACACCCCAAAATGTTAGTATTATTAACTTTAAAGTCGTAATGATGTTAAACTCTTGGGTTAAGGTGTTTTCTATTTCTGAAATTTTATATAATGTACATTTTTTATAATTTAAAAAAAATTTATTTGTCAGAGAGAGAGAGAGAGAGAGCACAAGCAGGGGAGTGGCAAGCAGAGGGAAAGGAAGAAGCAGTCTTCCTGCTGAGCAAGGAGCCCAATCTGGGATTCAATCCCAGGACCCTGGGGGTATCATGACCTGAGCCAAAAGCAGATGCTTAACCAACTGAGCACCCTGTAATATACATTTTTTAAGTCTTAGAATCACACAGCAAAATAACTGTGATTAGTTAATCATTTAAGAGTACAATTTTGTCACTTGGAAGTTTGCAGCATGTCTGAGCTCATTTTATAAAATAAGAGCAATTTCTAAGAAGACTACTCCATCCTTTCTTTCTTCCTCCTTCCCTCCCTCTCCTTTTCCGTCCTTCCTTCCTTCCCTCCTTCCTTCCTTCCTTCCTTCCTATGACAAGTCTTGATATCCCATTTCCTCATCTCTAAAATTAAAATAATGAAATTACCTCCTAGGGTCACTTGAACATGGAATATGTAATCTTAGACTGGTCTATGCAAGTGTTCTTCTGTTTCACTGTTACAATCATTGAGAGAATGACTTCATTGCCTCTATGAGAAAAGAAGTAAAATATTTTTAGAAATGGGATTGGTAGCCCCACTCGCACCCCTTCACCAGTACTCTTATGCTTAGTTTACACAGAACCAATGGCAAAAACCTGAGGGCAGAGATGATCCACTTTAAAGACAGGTTAATTCAATGTTAAGCAACTGCTATTGCTAAAAGCCAGTTTAGCAAAATGTAAATAAATAATATGGAACTTAAATTGGAATAAATTTTCTGGAAGACAGCTTTGAAAAAAAATCATATATATATATATATATGATTTATATATATGATATATGTATATCATATATACATACACACATATATGCATACATTCAACATCTTAAAATCTTAAAATTACTAAACTTGGACTCAGTATTTTTACTTCTAGGTAATAGGTAACTTCTAGGTTTTATTAGAACCTGTATCCTCTTCTTTACCATAAACTGGGATCTTTCCCCAAAACTTCTATTTTTTCTCATCGTATAGTTATATTTCTTCTCATCATGCTGTTCTATCAAACTTAATGCTTCTCTAGAAAGGAAAAACATTATATATATATGGAGTCCATTTATCTTGACTTCTTGTTTTCTCTTCCTGGTTACACTGGTACTCACTTCATTTTTTCCTAAACACCTTTCACTTTTTCCTCTCATATAGAAGACCCTGGCTTCCAACATGTGGCAACTGAGCCAGCCTGAAAACTAATAGCTAAACTCCTGGACCTTTGCCTAGCTGGACCAGAGAAGCCCACACTAAATGTTTCTGTCTTGGGAAAGCCTCTGGAAACAAAATTAACACAGCTTGAAAAGAGAAATTCTTTTTTTAATTCTTCATGTTTGTTTCAAATTGCATAGTAAAATTTGTGGGGCATAATATTAAAACTAGTAATTTACTTCATTCAAAAGAACAAGATGGAAATCACTAAGGCAGCTACCAATGCATAGCAAGAAACATCCACAACACTTGGTCTTTCCAACTTCTCAGCAGTTTAAAGCAGAAATATTTTCAGTCAAGTTATCCAATTAAGAAATATACTTTGACACTTAAAAAAGAACAGAACTGGAGGACACATGCTTCCCAATTTCAAAACCTACTAGAAAATGTAATCAAGACAGTGTGGTGCTAACATTAAGGATAGATATATAGATCAATGGAACAGATTGGGGGGTCAAGAAATAAACCCTTGCATTTATGGCCTATTAATTTTCAACAGTGGTACTATAAGAATTAAGTAAGAGAAATACTTGTTTCAACAAATGGTCCTGAATAACTGCATAGTTGCGTACCAAAGAATGGATTTGAATGACTTCTTTACATTATATCTAAAAATTAAGTCAGAATGGATCACACACTTAAATGTAAGAACTTAAACTAAAAATAAACAAACAAAAACCACTCTTAAAAAATATAGAAGTAGGAGCGTCTGGCTCAATCAGTAAAGCATAAAACTCTTAATTTTGGGGTTGAGAGTCCAAGTACCATGTTGGGTGTGGAGCCTACTTAAAAATATGTATAGAAAGAAGTAAATCTTTGTGACATTAGTTTAAACAATATCTTCTATATACCAAAAGCACAAGAAACAAAAGGAAAATTAGATAATTTTGACTTCATCAAACCTGAAATCTTTTTTGTTGCAAAGAGATCAAGAAAGCGAAAAGATGAACCCACAAAATGAGAGAAAATATTTTCAAATTATATAACTTGTAAGGAATTGGTATCTTGAATTTATAAAGTTCTCTTAAAATTCAATAATTAAGAGATGTATAACCCAATTAAATATGTGGCAAAGGATCTGAATAGTCATTTCTCCAGAAAAGATATGCAAATTGTCAGTAAGCCTACAAAAAGTTGTTTAGTAGCATTAGCCAGCAGGGAAATACAAATTAAAACCATAATGCGATACCACTTCATATCCACTAGGAAAATTATAATGAAAAAGGTAGACAATGGCAGTGTTGGAAATGATATGGAAAAATTAGAATTCTCCCCGTTATTGGAAATGGTGGAGCTGCTTTGGAAAACAGTTGGCATTTCCTCAAAAAAAATTAAACAGAGTTACCATATGGCCAAGCAATATCATTCCTAAGTATATACTCAAGAGGAATATAAATATATATCCATATAAAACTTGTACATGAATGATCATGGCAGCATTGTTCCCATAGCCAAAGAATGGAACAACCCAAATGTCCATTATCAGATTGATGAATAAATACAACAAAATATTACTCAGCCATAAAATATGGTGAAGTCCTGAGACATGCTACAACATGAGTTAATCTCAAAAGCACTGTGCTAAGTAAAACAAATCAGTCGCAGATGACCACATATGGTAGATTCCATTTATATGAGATGTCCAGAAAAGGCAAATATATGGAAACAGAAAGTAGATGAAAAATTCCCTCAGCTGGAGATAGGGGAGTGGAAGAGGAGAAGGTAAGGGAGTGATTGTTCATTTGAATGGGGTTTCTTTTAGGAGTGATAAAATGTTTCCAAAGTTAGATTTTGGTAATGGTTGTACAACTTCATGAAATACTAAAATCCATTGAATTTTATAAGTTTACCAAGTGAAATATGTAGTACATAAATTATATCTCAACAAAGCTGGTTTTTTTTTTTTTAAAGAAAAAGTGATTAAGGCAGCCACCAATGCACAGGAAGACAGAGACATAAGATTTATTTAGAGCAAAGAAACATTTTTGGAAAAGTTGTCCAAGTAAGAGATATACATTTAATCTTGGAAAGCAGGATAATAACTATTTTTTTCACCTGTAGAATGGAAATTTACTTTTTTATTGCTTCTGTCATAAATTAAAGTGAATGTCTTTAAAGCAGGAGGGACTTAATATACCTTGATCATTCCTACTTCTCAAACTTGTTGAATACTATTAAACTCAAAATGGATAAATAATTATTTGACAGATGATAGATTATGGATAGATGGATGTATAGAGCAAAATGGTACTCGGAATACTTGTAGAATCAACTATAAAGTATTATTTTTGAGATATCTTTGAATTCTGATTTTATTAATAAATGGTATTTGGAATATTCAGGGCGGATTTCATTGCAGTCGCAGGGACTCATTGGTCTCAGTCCAGACTTATGTAAAATTTTGTGAGATAGAAAATAGAATCCCAGCATCCATCCAACTAGCACATTTAAATAACCTTGTTTAAGAGATTAGTCTTTCTCCAGAATAAGTCAGGCATTAATTTTGCCTTTGAATACATTTTTCAAGTCTGAGTTTTGCCACATGGCATGAGGCCAGGTGTAAGAATATTTACTTTCTTTTACTATGTGTTGAAAACAGGTTGAACCCAGAATTAGAGGAATACACACATATGGTGGAAAAACAGTTCACTGCCTCAATACATGTGCAGCTCCTACAAATTTTTGAGGCACATTAATAACCTAGAAACTGCTGAGACCCTTGTTATGATGACAGAGATATCCTCTCTTCCCTGCCAAATTCATGCTCATAGCTTTTCTAGTGTATGATTCCATATGCTATAAATATAGATAAAATCCCAACTCCCCTCCAACTTAGCGTTAATGGAAAACAGGAGAGAGCACATTTGACTACTCGTGAGCCACTATTTCAAAAGGGAGGCAGCTAACATATCATACCAGTTACAAAATACAAAGTCTTTAATATTTCAAGCCAGAATAGATCACATTGACTACATATAAAGTCTTGGGCCAAGAACCACCTATACCTGAAACAAACCAATGAACATTTTAGAGAACTTTCCCTCTTAATTGTGAAAAAGCAACTCGCGTAATTTAACTGGTCTTTAGCTTTAATTTCTGTTCCCATAACCATGAACCCACAGGCCTGATGTCCCCAGCACACACACACACACACACACACACACCCCTTTCCTCCCTACTGTTGCCCAGGATATGGTAGCATCAGCACAGAAAATGGTGAAAGGCATTTACTGAATTTAATTCCTAAATGCAATAATTTTTTTTTTTTTTTTTTTTTAGTGTCCTTTGTCCTTGAATGCCCTGGAGCGGAAATGATCACAAAATTTGCCTCTTACCCTTTAAGAGGTAAGGGAGGTCTGAGCACCTCCTGAAGATAGTCCCACCAGCAGAGGGCAGTGGCGTACCGCACACAAAACGGGGGAACCGGCTTCCAAAGGGCCTTGCCACCTGTGGTTAATAAAGAACTGGGCAGGAGAGCAAAATAACTGGGTTTAGAAGAGATTTATTTCAACTCCATAAGCTAGAAAGTTATACAGCTCCCTGAGAAAACTCCATTGGTGGAATTCACAGCAGGCTAAAGTGTGCCAGTGATCAAAGGCTACAGTGAAACTCTAAATCATTGGGGCTCCAGAGCCATTTTATCAGTCCTGTTAGCCTCTACCGCTGTGGTGAAATCCTTGAAGATGGACCTCAGAGCTATTGTAATTTTAACAACAAAAGCAGGATTGACTTTGTGGTCTCGGATTTGGAGAAGTGGATAGCTTATTATAAACAAATCTGAATCAGGAAGCTATGGGCACCCTCCAGCCAAAAATAAGAAACATGGGTTATTGTACCAGCTTTGTAATTAAATCAACTGTGAATCTAGGCAAGTTTCGTAACCTCTCTGTCAGTTTAATCAAGAGTGAATTGGGTTAGACAATTCTAAGACAACTGCAGATCTCTTGTCTTTTGGCTCACCAGCCTTCCTCTGAAGACAGACACGGTTGTTAGGGTTAGGGTTAGCACTGTAAGCAGTACATTTAGTAAGTTCTTTAGAGTCATTCTGTAACTGGGGGAGGGGTGGCTGAAGTTCCCCTGGTTGTTCCTCAGTGATTTAGATTTAAGAGACTCCTTCTCCTACCCCACCAACTTTCATTTCCTCTCCTAGTTAGCATTGCTTCCATACAACGTGCCTGAAAACTGAATTCAGAGGTGTCTACCCGACAAACACTTTTTTTTTTTTTTAAGATTTTATTTATTTATTTGACAGGCAGAGATCAAAAGTAGGCAGAGAGGCAGGCAGAGAGAGAGGAAGAAGCAGGCTCCCTGCCGATGCGGGATGCGGGATGCGGGGTGCGGGGCTCGATCCCAGGACCCTGAGATCAGGACTGGAGCCAAAGGCAGCGGCTTTAACCCACTGAGCCACCCAGGCGCTCCCCCGACAAACACTTTGGGCAAAGTTAAGGCAAATGTATCTGTTCATTAGGTATTGATTTTTTTATCATTTAATAATTTGTCAACATTTTAAAATTAGGAAACTTCTCATAGGCATCCTGATTTCCAGCTTCTTTTAAAAGCCACCAAACAAACAAATATCAGGTAACACTGGGAATTCATTCCCATAGCAAACAATTTCCAGAAATGAGGGCTGCTGCTTCCTTTTGATCTACCTCCTTGACTCTCCTAGATCTTCACATTGTGGATTTTTCTCCCGTATGTGATCATTCTGGGACACTGTAGGCATTGGAGTATAAGATCTTTGGATGAACACCAATACCGAAGTTGGTTTGAGGTTGTTGCTTGTAAGGAATTTTGCTTCTATTTTCCTCAGTTTATTAAGTTAGAGTTTCAAAGTCTCTCACCACAAGCTTTTTCTTTTTTCTTTCTTTCTTTTCTTTTCTTTTTTTTTTTTTTTGTACTAGCTCTAATAAGAAGCTTTATTTTGTATTTCCCTCTAGATAACTGGTAACAGATTTAAGCTTATAGGCTTAAGGTGTCATTTTTCCTACCAACACAGCTTCATTTCACTAGTGTTTTAATGATAAATTCTTAAAAACTTGAGTGTTTGTGATTCTGAGGAAATGAATATAATACAATAACAACAATGGAATTTATTGAGGCCAAGAAACCATATACCTAGTTCCTTAAATCTTATTAGCTAGGCTATCTACAGTAAAGGCACAATAAGTAAAAATTACAAAAATAGCCACCATTTACTGATCACCTATTATATGCCAACCCTACACTAGGTTATTAAAATCTCCATTTTATAAATGGAGAAATACAGCTTCTGGGAGCTGTACTGATTTGCAAAGACATGAGAGCTTGAGAAGTGAGAGGGAATTTAGACACCATTGGGTTTAGTCTCTTTCCCTAGCAGGATGTTGAACCCAAAGATGCTAAGATTTTGGAGTGGCTTCTGCACTGCATAGCCCCAGTGATCAATTTGGAATATAGAAGTTGGCTGCCTCCACTTATCTGTACTATCTTTGGGCATCCTATTCTACTAAATCCTCTCTTGTTATTTACATTTCTGTCCATCTTTCCTAATGGAAGGTTAGAGCCTTGGAGGGCATGGCCTATATGTTATTTATCTTTGTAGCTTACCTCAATAATTCTCATACAACTTGCACCATGATACTTTGTGATACTAAATCTTAGAGCCTACACTAGCGCAGATATCCAAAGGCTGTGGCAGATAGCTAAGTGGCTTCATGACAAATGTTGCAAAACCAAATGGAGCATCTGAGAAGGGCAAGGCAGGGACACTTGGGATGACAGCTATATACACACAGCTTCAGCAGCAACTCTCCAAGCACTTTTGGAGAAGTGGAAAGAGAACAAAGTGACAACATTTGCAAATAAAATGCCCTGTGGGCATATTCAGTATATCCAAGCTGCCATGCCTGGAACAAAGCAGAGTCCATTAAGACAGAAACCTCTACTAGTCACCCTTTTCAAGCTTCATTGATTTTTATGCACAAAATCATGACATATAGGAGGATGATAAAGTGATGGTGCCTATAAGTAAGGAGAGGAATAATAAAGCCACCAGAGGACTAGTAATTAGTGTAAGACTTTTAAAAGCAAAATCAACGTTCCATCCAGGGTGCTTCTCCTATTAGGAACATACAGCCCCCAACATCCTGTCCAAAAAACGTAGTAGTTTTGAGTAGCTTCAAGGGCAATAATAACAAGGTAAACTTAGCACAGAGAAGAGGATATTAACAATAGACTAAATATGACTTCCCACATTTTAAACATTGAAATCCCACCACTATGGAAGACACCAATATGGTAACATAGGACGATCCTGAATTTGCCTCCTCCTACAGATTGATTATACAGTGACAGAGCAGTTTCCAATGAAAGAAATCCAGGAACTAGATGAGTGATTTCCACACACTGGGTACTAAGAAAATACCCACCTGAGGTAGGAAAGGCTAAGACACCCTCTGGCCACTTGTATGAAACAGTGCCACAGAATGGGTAGGGAGCCATAATCCTCAGCTTTTCCCTACAGTGCGAAGCACTGAACCACAATGTAGAACCACAATGTTTAAAGCTGACACCCAAGAAATAGGCCCCCAAATTACCTAATTCTGAGAGCCAGCTGGGGCTTGTGTTTATGAGTCCCACAGGACTATAGCAAACAAAGAAACAATTGTTATTCAGGTCTGCATAGAAATCCCAGCCACTATAGTCTGTCTCCCATGCCCCTCCCCCACATAGCCCCCAACCTGGGCTGGCTCAGCGCAGAGGAAGCTGAAAAAAATGCCCATCTCCCAAGTTTCTCCCAGAAGGATTTTAGACTGCATAATTTACCAGCTGCTCCTTTAGAGTCCACCTTCTAATGAGTGTGCATCTAGGTGCTGACTAGGATCCTCCTAGAACCTGAAAGTGCTGATGGGTACTTCCTCTGCCTTCTCCCTCTGGCTGTCTCCAACAGTTAGACCAAGTCTCCAACTTTTCCCTGTAAGATGCACGTGTAGGCATCTAGCACGCCAACTGTTAAGGCTATCACCCCAACCCCAGGGGATTGACTCCCAAATCACAAAGCTCTGGGAGAGGTATGAAAAAGCAAGCCGTGGAATGGGAGAAGATATAGGTAAATCATAAATCTGATAGAGGACGGGAGTAACTTACATAATGCAATAGCAAAACAAACAAAAACGAACAAATAACCCAATTTTAAAAATGGACAAAGCATCCTCTAAGGAGGACATACAGATGGCCAACAGGTACATGAAAAGGTGCTCACTGTCGCTAATTGTCAGGGAAATCCAAAGGAAAAACCACAGTGAATTATTACCTCACACACCTGTTAGGATGTCTATGACACTGAAAAGACAAGAGATAATAAACAGCTGGCTATGGTGCGGAGGAAAGGGAAGCCTTGTTCACTGTTGATGGGGATGTAAACTGCTACAACAATGAGGTGGTTTGCCAAGAAATTAAAACTAGAACTACCACATGATCCAGCAATCTCACTTCTGGATAGGTCGATATATACAAAGGAAACAAAATCATTATTTTGAAAAGATATCTGTTCTTCCATGTTCATTGAAGCCTTATTCAAAATAGTCAAAATATGGAAACAATCTAAATGTCTGTTGACAGTATATGAAGAAAATGTGATATATACTAAATATTAAATATGGTATTTTATATTTATATAGATATACATGTGTATAATCCAGCCTTTAAAAAGAAGGAAACCTGCCATTTCCAACAACATGAATGAACCTGCAAGACTTTATGCTAAGTGAAATAAACCAGACCAAGAAAGACAAATACTGCATGGTATCACTGATATGTGGAATCTATTGGAAAAAAAAAAAAAAAAAAAAAGACAGAAAGAAAACAAAAAAAAAAAAAAAAAATGAACTCATGGAAACAGAGAGTAGAATGGTGGTTGCCACAGGAGGGGGTGGGGGAAATGGATAGAAGATGATAAAAGGATACATACTTTCAGTTTCAAGATGAATGAGGTCTGAAGATCTCATGTATAACATGGTGACTAGAATTGGTAATATTGTTTTGTAAAGTGAATTCTGTAAAATTTGCTAAGTTAAACGTATGAGGTAATGGCTGTGTTAGTTAATACTTGCAGGAATTTAGGACTTCCACCTTAACATTCTGCTTGACACATAGTGAATGCCTCATGCAAATTATCAATGGATAATCTCAAATTCAAGAAATAGACTTGACTATTGACTACCTGAAACCACTAACATGACCCAGAAAGTCAGAGTCAGAGTTTAGTGTTAGACTTCTGACGTCAAATATAGTCTATCTGTCCTTCAAATAGCAAACATACTGCTTTTGTCAGAATGAAGAGTATGAAAATAGAAAGAGAAAATAGACATAAGGTACTTAACTACTTAGAAAACTTTGCTTCCAAAAGAAAAGCATGGCCATTTGCTTTGAATGCATTATAAATCCAATGCCATTTTTCTCAGATTATCGCCAAACCAAAATTTTAAAAATCCTTACGCTTCTTTTCCATTTCCTGTTGAAGAGGGATTTTAGAGACATATCCAACAGTACAGACCATAGGTCAGGTTGCAATTTATTTGTTCCATGACCTTGGGCAATTTATTAACATCTCTGTGCCTTATATCCTAACCTGTAAAATTGAGATAATATTACTACTTCATAGGATTAGTCTAAAGATTAAAACATATATAAAATTTATGTATAAACATAATTTATATAAATACCTAATTTACATCATTTATTATATTTATTTGCATATAATGTATATAGTATATATATTTATATTATATATAATTTTACATGTAACTTATAACCGTTGTTATTATATGAAGAAATTACACATAACTATTATTGTATTAAGAAATATTTTGCATACATGTTTTTAAGACATTGCTATCCACAGTTCATTAGATTAACCTAGCTTCAGAAAGGCTATTGGGGTTCTGCTCTTACATCAGTCATCATGGTTAATCATCAAACAGCTTGTTTCTGTCCAATTTTTTTTCAGTTGCATTATATATTTCTGTGAAAACATGCACCGCTCTGAGACAGAGAAATTAGCTCTATCGTAAGAGAATACTGAATTTCCTCCGCAAGTTGGGACTTGCTTTTAGTTTTACCTTAAATGATCAAAGTTAAAGAGAATGTGTTTCAGCTACTGAAATACGTGGCTTTATAGGACATAGAAGGGTAGGTCTTTGTGGAGGTATGAATATTTTTGGACATTGTAAAATTGTGCTAGTTTTCAAGGAGTGTTTACTCTGCAAATGTGACAACACCTTTTTTCAAAAAAGCTCCATTTCTTCATGTCATTGGTGATGCTACAACAAGGCTGTGCTGGAAATGAGAAGCAGAAGCTCAGTGCCCTAATACAGGCCCCATTCCCCATCCTGTTGTTCCCCAGTGCTTGGTCCAGCCCTGAATGTCTAAAGCAGAGATGCAAAGACCTTGAGGTGATTAACCCCTAAAAGTCATAAAAGGATTAGTTGGATGTGGTCGATGAAAAGGAGAAAAAAATTGTTAATGGGAATTTTATTGGGTCCTGACCTCTTTTCTGGGAAATAGTGATTTTCCAGGACATATGGCACTCTATGAGTGACTTGACAGAAATGCCAGGTGTGGCCACACTGCCCCATGGTGATAGGAATGCAAGCTTCCCCCAACTTTACTACCCAGTCTCTCTGTTTTTCTCTGTATCTCTCTGTTGATGTTTCTCATATTCTGCTGTCATAAGAAAAATAGTATTTTTAATAGATTTGAAGAGACGTGAGCTTAAAAAAAAGAAGACTAGTTCCTTTCTGTCTCTGACCATAAGTAACTTTGCTGTCTCAGGCCACTCTCTGACACCATCCCCAACCTCTTACCCCTCCCCCCCCCACACACCCCACATATAGCGCGTTGCGCGTGTGCACGCATACACACACACACATACATACACACTCACCTTTGGGGTTCTTCTCTGTCCAGGAAGGAGGCTGGGTCTAGGTTTCCTTCCAGTTTGACATTCAGTAACCTTTATTACTTTTCATAAAGTTGCTCCTCATCCAAAGGGATTTGTAAATGGATATCGTTGAGCGGGAAAATATATGATCAGTGTCCTGAAGACTATCAAGGAGAAAAAGAAGATAGGAATGGATAGGATATTTTAAAAAAATCACAGCATCTTGAGGTTGACTTGAGGGTACAATTATAAAGTACACATATGGGAGATTTGAACAATGGCTTATCCATTTGGCTTAAAATATTAATGCCCATTATCATGCAAATGATTATGGAGGTAAGAGAAAATTAATATTCATAATCTCGATCCAAATGTGAATAATGTTTGCACTACAATCTGTAAATGTATTTGTGTGTCTAAACATTTATCTCCAGTGTGTGTATAGGGGCATATTTATATATTTTTATAGGTGATATACATGAATCACCATAAATCATATGCATAATAAACATATGTTAAAAATTACTTTTTTAACCTGAGAAACCCACTAGTAAAATGGGTAAATAACTTACTCATACACTTCATAAAAAGAGGAAGTAAAGATACACGATAAACACATGAAGAGTGTTCATCCGTATTGCAACCAAGGAACGCTTAATAATAAATTTACGAAGAGTCATAATTTCACACCTATTATATTGCTAAAAGTACAAAGTCTAACACTCTAGATATTATTTAGGATGTAAAGCAAAGGGGCTTGACGTGGGATATGGAGAATGGGAATTCTTCTCTATAAGGTGTCAATTGTTGAAACAACTTCAAATCTAGTTCAAGGACAATACCCAAAGCCTGTGATCTAACTCGTCCACTTCTGGTTATACACCTTTGGATATAGTGTGCATGAGATGTGAACAGGGATATTAATATCTCTTTAAAGTAGCCCACCTGAAACTATTTGGCCCAAAAAGATAAGCTATTTTTTTCTTGTTTGCCTCTTTTTATTCTATAGAAATCAAAAGAGTGCTGTCTGGCTTTTAACAGAGTTTGCTGACCCTTGGTAAAGACTAAGGGAAAGAATGTATCGTAAGCAGCAAACAGAATATTCAGATTGGGTTTCCAGGTGTGCCTGGGTGGCTTAGTTGGTTAAACCTCTGCCTTCAGCTCAGGTCATGGTCTCAGAGTCCTGGGATCGAGCCCCACATCTGGCTCTCTGCTCAGTGGGGAGCCTGCTTCCCTCTCTGTCTCTGCTTGCCTCTCTGCCTACTTGTGATCTCTCTCTCTCTCTCTCTCTGTGTCAAATAAATAAATAAAGCCTTAAAAGAAAAATTGGGTTTCCGGGGGCCAAATGCAACAATGCCTACTTCACGGGTTTCCCAGTTTGCTGCAGATATATGTGACACCCTGCTTTAGCTGCATTTATCAGGACTGTGTCACTCAGACTAAGTGTATGGGCAGCTCTTAAGCCAGGGCTTGTCTTCCAGGCTTAACCCAGAATGCTCCCACCTGAAGGTCTGCGTCTGCCTTGAGGACAACCAGCTAGTAGAAAATAAATGACAAAGTCATCCACATGATGTCTTTGACGAGTACTGCCTTTCATATTTCAGGGAAGCCTGTTTGTCTTATTTGTCTCTTTTTCTTTCTCTCTTTCTTTTTTTTTTTTTTTTTAAGATTTTATTTATTTATTTGACAGAGAGAGAGAGAGAAATATCACAAATAGACAGAGAGGAGGGCAGAGAAAGGGGGAAGCAGGTTCCCTGATGGGCAGAGAGCCTGATGTGGGCCTTGATCCCAGGACCCCGATATCATGACCTGAGCCAAAGTCAGAGGCTTAACCCACTGAGCCACCCAGGCACCCTGTGTCTTTTTTTCTAGATCAAAAAATTTCATACTTCTGTTGTCTTTTATGACATTTTTTAAAGGAGTTAAAAAGAAAAACTTAGTATATGAAGTTTGCAGAAGACAGTAATTCAAGCTCAATCACAGACATTGGGATATGTCTTTCAATTAGCATGTACCATATTTCTGCTTTAATGAAATTTAGGAAATATTTATTGAATTACTACTATACACAAGAGACTCGGTATTGAGCACCTAGTCCATTTGTGAAGTTCAATTGCATTCTAATGTAATTACTGACTGAATCAAAAGAAGTAATTCTAAATATTGTAAGAAAGGAAAAAAGATATGGATTGTCTGCTACTCTACCTTGGGTCTCTCATTACATATCCTTGGTACATACGTCTTAGTGTCTTGGAGCTATCTTTGGATAATCTGCTTGTTTACATACTTATTTTTGGGGCATGGCAATATCTTTGAATGGAGATGGAGAAACTGTCAGGTATCTATCTCATTGTATGCAAAGCCCACTTCCATAAAATATATTAAGTGAAAAATGTATATGATTAATTTTAATGTGACTATGTGTTAAACTTCTATTTTTAAAGTATTTTATAATTCATACTAAATAGCATGAACAAACAAACTTTTCTAAGCACATCTCAGCCATTTACACCAAGATCACTCTTCACTAGTGCACAACATTTGCTCTTCAACTCAACAAGCAGCTACTGACTGCCTCTCATGTTAAAGTGCATAGACTAGTATTGCTGGGACCAAACTAAAGGCAGGTAAGTCCTTACTTCAAGAAGCTCAGCTTTGGGGCACCAAAGTGGTGCAGTCAGTGAAATGTCTGACTCTTTGTTTCAGCTCAGGTCATGATCTCAGGGTCCTGGGGGCCAGCCCCATTGGGCTCTGCATTCAGCAGGAATCTGCTTGAGAGCTTCTCTCTTCCTCTCCCTCTGCACCTCCCTGTCCGTGGGTACACAAGCATGCTCGTGCTCTCTCATTCTAAAATAAATTAATTAATTAAAAAAAAGAGAGAGAGGGACACTTGGGTGGCTCAGGTGTTAAAGCATCTGCCTTTGATTCAGGTCATGATCCCAGTGACCTGGGATTAAACCCAGATCCAGCTCCCTGCTCAGTGGGAAGTCTACTTGTCTCTGCCTCTGCCCCTTCCCCCTGCTCATGCTCTCTCTCCCTCTCTCCCTCTTTGTCTGTCTGTCTCTCTCTCTCTCAAATAAATAAATGAAATCTTTTTTTTTTTTAATATTTAAAAAGCACAGCATTCAGTGTATGATATTAACTAACTGGAATTTAAATAAAAACTTTTTTTTTATAAAACAGCATTCATTTGAAATCCCAGTTTGATATTTAACATACAAAATACTTAAATGCTGAATTAGGAAATACAAATTCCTACTATACCATTTGATATTGATTGATTGATTAATGAGAGAAGGAAGGTAAAGGAGGGGGGCCTCAGAGGAAGAGGAAGAGGAAGAGAGAGAATCTTAAGCAGTCTCCACGTCCAGTATAGATCCCAGCACAGGGCTTGATTTCACAACCCTGAGATCATGACCTGGCCTAAATCAAGTGTCTTTCACTTAACTGACTGAGCCACCCAGGCACCCCTCTTTTTCTTTTTTTAATATTACTTGAAAAAAACCTTGAGTCATATGGAGAAAACACCTATAATTGTGGATAACAGAAGAGAGATAAAATTTGGAAACTACATTTATTAGAAATATTTAAAGGCAAAAATCAGGTAAGAAATTTGGACTTGACTAAGTGTGAAGCACCAAAAGAATGGGGACATGTTAAGGGAAATCTGTGAGGATACTTGTATTTCTGAATTACAGTACTGCCGCCATCCCTGTCAAACACTCTGTATGCAGAATTGGAAAGGGAGAAAATGTACTTTGAAAACAGTGTTTCACATAAAATTCACATGAGATACTTTTAATCCTTTTAAGTAAGATATTTTGTTTTGTCATTGTAATACTAAAACAGAAAGAAAAAAATAATAAAATACAGAAAAATATAAGAAATACTCAACTATAGGGGCACCTGGGTGGCTCAATGGTCTAAGCCTCTGCCTTCAGCTCAGGTCATGATCTCAGGGTCCTGGGATGGAGCCCCACATTAAACTCTCTGCTCTCTGCTCAGCGGGGAGCCTGCTTCCCCCTTTCCCTCTGCCTCTCTGCCTACTAGTGATGTCTCTATCACTGTCAAATAAATAAATTTTAAAAATAAATTAAAAAAAAGAAATACTCAACACTCAACTATACTCTCCATAAATATTACTAGCCAAAATATTAGCCATAAATATTTTAATATTTTCCAAGGATTTTTTTTCTTTCAACTAGAAAAATACCCTTGAAACATCTCACAAAATCTTACAGAATTAAAACAATGTTATCCTTGGAGCTTGTTTTTGTTTTGTTTTGTTTTTTAATTTTTATGCTATGGTAAATTTACATCCAGTGAAATATTCTTTGAAAATATGCTTCTTAGAACCTAAATAGTATTCCATCCTATGTGTCATAATTTGTGTATATTAGCAGCAAACCAGTTACTACCTAAACTTCAGAACATTTGTCAAACATTAAATAACTGTGCAAAACACACTTGAAGTAAAGTAGTTCAAAGATAATCAATCCATTCTCAAGTACTCTAATTGCCTCAAATATTTTCATCATTAAGGAACAAGGACCGAATTAAGAACGCTGCTTTTGTACCTAAGCAAGACTTGTTTAGCAAGACCATTAATTTATATTGTTCTCTTTCATATCACTGTTCTTGGTTTTTTATAACACTTGAGAGTTCTATCTACAGGAGCAGTGCTCTGTTTACAGATTCTTTAACCTCTGGTGTCTTGTCCGTAGATTGTTTGGTTTCAGAGACGCATCACTTTAAAATATAGGGGACTCTACCTTGATGAAATGTATTCGCACCCTTTAGTTCATGCGTTTCACCATCATTTGGCTTTGTTGTGGATATTATTAGCTCTTTGAGACCATTAGTGTCCATTTCCTCTTCCTCTTCCTACAGATATTTCTTTTCCTCACATTCAGTCAGTGTGATTTTATGGAAGAAGATCGTAACGCCAGCAACAGATGCCACTAAAAAGCCTCTTTCCTGTGGTCCCCCCTTATCTATGCAGACACTGGACTCATTTGGGAACATGGACCTCTAAGAGCTCTGGAAAAAGAGTTTCTTTTCTCTTCTCCTGAACTACCTGAAAAAAAAAAAAATGCTCTTCTGGGTTGGTTATTGTCAGGAAGAGAGAAGATTTAGCAACCAATCCCAAGTAAGGATTCCTACCCCGTGAAGGATGGCAAAGATCCTAACGATGTCAAGCCCCAGAAGCAGGAGCTCACGGACCTCTACCTGATCCTTTTCTATCTATGGGTTGTGAGTTGCCAAGGAGGACTCAACACTTAGGACTGGTTGGGGCAACAGTTTACTCATAGAAAGGAGTAGAGATGCAGCAAGATCAGCCTCTATAGTGTGTGCTGGTCTCTCTGTGTCAGTGCAGGGTGATAGCCTGCACGTACTTCGCTCATACTACTAGGAAGACATGGCTCATAGTTAGGGGAGAAGGGAGTTCCTGCAGCTGGGGGAGAAGGGAGTGTGCAAATATATTGGTGGGACTGGCCAGGTGTCATATGATTCACATGCTTAAACAGTGCAAGGAAGTTCATTGCATACCTTGAAATTCCTTCTAAGAAGGAAGCAGAATCAGAGGCCAAGGAATAGTTTGACACCCCATTTCCTCATAGGTAAATATTTCAAGACTACATTGCTCCTGGGCAGACCTGAAGAGGGATGGCAGGTCCCACAATGTCTGGTTCCCCAACAGATATGATTAAAGAAACAGAGAGAAGCAGAAGGACAGCATGTCTAACATTGCCTTTGCTGTGTTTGATCCTAGATTTCCCTACTGTGTCATTACCACAGCGCTCGTTGTTGTTAGGGTCATCCTTTTTCTTTTTTTTATTCCTTTTCTGAAAACTATGTTGGACCATGGGAGCCAAAGTTTGCTGAGAAAGAAGCCAACACCAGGAAGAGGTACGAAATAGACAGAGAGTAGAATAATGTCCTCTTTCTATGATATAAGTTGTTAGCTGAAGGATTGGATGTGGACTTTTTAATACTAAGAGCTAATAAATCCCTTTTACTACTTAAGGAGTTTAAGTTGGTTGTCGAGTTACTCACAAATTTAATATCTCAAATTAGACAGACATTACATTTTCAAAATGAGGCTGAAAAACAAAAACCTCACATCAGTAGAAATAACTTGCTTAAGATAACAAAACTGGTAAACATCAGAGCCACGATGTAAATTTGGAATTTTGGAGTCTGAATCCAAAGGCTTATTAACCTTCCCTTAGAGCTATTTCCTTGGTTAGGCATACTTGGAGTTTTATTAAAAATCAACTCAAAAATTGGTCATTTTTCTCAGAAGTTTTAGTTTGTTTGTTTTGCAAATACTTCTGCAAATGTTCTGAGCCATTTGTCTATTGTGTGATTAAAGAATTGTACTAAGGATTATATGCTTCTCTCTACCTCTTCTCCACTAGGAGCAACTGAATGCAGAAACCAGATAAGGAAGTTTTTCTCCTTTTTCCTTTTTAGGAGAGGGAATGGGATTTGGTAACTTAAGAGGTTGCTGTTCCCAACATTAATAGCTAGTCTTAGACCTGATGCTGGCCCCTCACTAATCCTACAACTTTAAACTCAGCACCACCAACATAAGCCAAAGAGAGCAGGTTTTGAGAGACCGGGAAAGCTCCCTAGATGATCAGTATATTTCACAGTGGCTCTTCCTTCTCAGAAAGTAGTTATTTGTCTTTCTTTTACTCTTTCTCTACAGGTAGCCCAGCAAGCTTCCAATTCAAAAGCAGAGAGGTCTTTCATTTCAGACAGGAGCCCTCAAGCCACAGAGCTGCACTCCCTGTACCCCTGCCAAATTCTCCTAGGCAGGGGCTAGAGACAAGCCTAATAGGGCAGAGATGTATTTTTCTTGCAGCTAGAAATGTTTTCACTTAGAATTCAGCTAAAGCAAAGTCATCTATTATTGTCTCCTGGTTTTGAGTGTTAGCTGAAGGAGATGGATAGAGAGCCCAAGCTCTAACAAAGAGGATTTTTAAGTCAGACAATGTGGTTGTTTCTTCCCAAACCCCACCACCGCCGCTTTGGGCTAAGTGGTATTTGTCTTGGGTTCTAGTCCCGCCTGAGGCTTTTCAACAATGAAGTCTGATTCCTCACATCAGACTCTTATATCCCTGTACTTAACAATTTTTCGAATTTTTTTAAAAGATTTTATTTATTTATTTAACACAGAGAGAGAGTTCACAAGCAGGCAGAGAGGCAGGCAGAGAGAGAGGGGAAAGCAGGCTCCCCACCGAGCAGAGAGCCCGATGTGGGGCTCGATCCCAGGACCCTGAGACCATGACCTGAGTCGAAGGCAGACGCTTAGCCCACTGAGCCACCCAGGTGCCCCGATTTTTGCAATCTTATATTTAGTTTAATTTGGCCAATCCAAATTGGTTTTTAAGCTATAATTTGATTCACTCATTTTTAACTCTTACATTTTATGCAGTTTTCTCTAATATTTTATTAAAAAACGTTTAAATCTACAGAAAATAAATTGGGAGAACTGACCATGAAGATCCATACACATGCTCTCCACATTCAACAATTTACATTCATTCTGTTTATATTATCATACATCTATTCATCCATGTACCCTCCTATCCATTCATCAGTTAATCTGTTTATTTTTAGTGCATTTCAGTTTACATTTCAGACATCACTAATCTATGCATCTAAGCACATCATCAATATTTATAGCTTACAGTTCATTTTTCCCGGTGTAAAATTTATATACAACGAAATACGTTTAAGTCATAAGTTTATCATTGAGTTTTGACAGAAGCATACACCTGTATAAACCAATTCCTCCCTGAAATCCCCAAAAGTGCCTTGATATCCCTTTCCAGCAATTCCCACACCCTTGTCCTCAGAGGGAACAACTGTTTTGATTTATGTCAACATAATTTAACCTGTTCTAGAACTTGGTACAGATGGTATCATAAGGAGGGACTCTTTTGCTTAAGACTTCTTTTAGTCAACATAATATTTTTGAGATACATCTTTGTTGTGTGGATCAATAATTCATTTATTTTCATTGCTGAGTACTGTATTTTACTAGACGAATATATTGCAGTTTGTTTATCACTGTCTTGTTGATAGAAACTTACTCTATATCTAGGTTTTGACTATTATTAATAAAGTTTCTATGAACATTCCTATACGAATATTTTGTAGACATATATTTCCTCTTGGGAATGTGAGGGACAGGAGAGATAAGTACTTAAGAGTGAAATTGTTGGATCACAGGGCTGGCGTATATTAAGTTTTATAAGAAATTGCCAGACCTTTAACATTGCGCACTCTCACCAAAAAGAGAGCATTCTGAATGCTCTAGATTCTTGCAAATACTGATTGTCAGTCTTTTTAAATTTTATTTATTTTTTTAAGATTTTATTTATTTATTTGTCAGAAAGAGAGAGAGAGAGAGAGAGAGCACACAAGCAGGCAGAGAAGCAGGCAGATGCAGAGAGGGAAGAAGCCCTGCTGAGCAAGGAGCCCGATGTGGGACTCGATCCCAGCACCCTCAGATCATGACCTGAGCCATAGGCAGCAGCTTAACCAATTGAGCCACCCAGGCGTCCCAGTCTTTTTTAAATTTTAACCTTCTGGTAGGTAATTACTGATCTGTTGTGGTTTTAATTTGCATTTTCTTAATGACTGATGCTATTGAGCACTTGTTCCTGGGTTTATTGGCCATTTATACATTTTCCTTCTTCAAGTGTCTGTTTGTATCTTTTGCCCACTTTCGTTTTTCTTTTCACTTAATAAATATTTATTGATTGCCTATCATGAGCATGACACTCTGTTAGACTCTAGGAAAACAGTGGCATATTAGTGCTCTCCAGAAAAACAGAATAGGGTATATAGAAGTATATAGAAAAAGATTATCAAGGATTGGCTCATGCAATTACAGGAAACCCCATAATCTGCTGTCTGCAAGCTGAAAGCCCAGAAAAGCCAGTGATACAGTTCCAGTCCAAACCCAAAGCCCTGAGAATCAGAGGAGGCAATGGAGTAAGTCCCAGTCTGAGTCTGAAGGCCCAGGATCTAGGAGATCAATAAGTTCTGGTTCAAGATCAAAAGCCCAAGAATCAGGAGTATTCATGTCCTAGGGCAAGAAAAGGTGGGCGTCTCAGCTCAAGCAGAAAGCAAATTCACCTTTCCTCCAACTTTTTGATCTACGAGGATCCTCGGTGGATTGGATGAGGCTGACTCACAATGGTGAGGGCAATCTTCTTTACTCAGTACCAGTTCAAAGGTTAATCTCTTCCAGAAACACCCTCAGGACACAACCAGAAATAATACTGTACCAGCTATCTGGATAACTTTTAGGGTAGTTAAGTTGACACATAAAATTAACCATCCTAAATAGTAAGACAAACCAAACATTATCCTTGCTCTCACAGCAAATGAGCTGATTGAATACTCAGAAAAATAAATAGAAAAATCACAGTTGAGTGATTACGGGGAGTGCGTGCATCCACAGGGCACTTGATTCTGTCTTGTTGGCAGGACGCAGTGGGAGAAACTGGGATAGTCTCTCACTGAATATGATTGGTAAGTTTGGCCTGTTATTGATGGACAGTGTGCTCATTTATTAGGGTGGCTTGTAGTAACAAGTAACAAATTACTACAGACTGGGTAGCTTCAAACAACATAAATTTATTCTTACGCAGTTCTGGAAGCTTGAAGTCTGAAATGAAGGTATTGGCAGGGCCAAGATCGCTATAAGGGCTATAAGGGAAAAGTCCTTTCTTGCCGCTTCCTTGCTTCCGGTGGTTGTCAGCAACCCTTGGTGGTTCTTGGTTTGTAGACAAATCCCTCCAACCTCAGTCTCCCTCTTGACATGGCCTTCTTTTCCTCTGTGTCTCCTCTGGGCCTCTATGTAAATCTCCCTCCTTTGTTTTATAAAGATACTAGCCAGGGGATTAAGTGCCTACCCTAATGTGGAATAACCTCATTTTAACTACTTCTGCAAAGATGCTATTTTCAAACAAGGTCACATTCACAGGTACCATAGATTTGAACATATGCTTTAGGGGTACACAATAAAGCCCATGACAGAAACAATGGACGAGTTAATTCATGGTAAATAGGGAGAGTTTTGAACTGGACACCTAGGGATAGTAAACCCTCTTCCAAGTCCTGTTTCTGTCGAGCTCTAAGAAATTGAGTAATTCAAAAAAAAAATTCAGAAAAAGAAAAAAGAAAAGAAATTGAATAGTTCCTTCTACTTCTCAAGACTTCATATGCCTCCTTTGAGAAATAAGAAATAATTTTTTCTAAATTTCCTTCCAAATCTAGACTACATAACACATTCTTACCTTGTTCTTACCCTTCTGGCAGCTCCTACTTTCTCCTCATTACACTGTCTGTCCCTCCGGATAGTTCTCTATGGCACCTAGCATATTGGTATCATTGCATCTAACACCATGTCTTATAATTGCTAAACTGTAATGATGCATGCTTTCTTTTACAAAAAAACACTGATAACATTTTACCCTAGTTCCTTGATTTTGTCTTTTGTTTTGGATCAATTTCTTTGCCTCTCTCATTTTGCATATGGGAAATGTATTGTAGATTACTTGAATTCAGTAAATATTCCTTGTTTACCCTGCTTTCATTGTTTTATATCTACCAGTTATCTTCCTGTGCCACTTTTAAACCCCTGAGGTTAATATTCTGACTGCTCAAGTGAAGGGAATATCTAATCTAAACTGTCAACTCTCATCACACTTTGTTCTTATATTTTGACAAGTGTGGTTTAGTTGGTATTTATAAAAATGTCTCCCAGTAACCTATAAATGTACTGTAATATATTGCCTAAAAATAATGGCATCTGAGTAATACGAGCCAATGCAATTTCATGAAAATAATCTGGTATACATACTGGTCAAGAAGATTAATGTAGTTTGTATAATAATGCAGAATTATATTGCATATTTAAATTAGTCATGCAAATGTCCTTATACTGTATTCCTGAAAGAAATAAAGAGAAAAATTACAAATTGAGGTAAGTGCTAAAAAGGAAATAAACAAAGGGCTAAAGTAGAAATTAGAGATGGATGAAATACTCAGAGCAACTGATCAGGAAAGATTTTGCTGATGAGGTGACACTGAAGTTGAGTCATGAAAAATGAGCAAAATCTAGTCATGTGCAAAGTGCACATGTGTTGTGTGCATGTATAAAGTGTATATACATGCAAGTGCATGCACTTGTTGGAAGAGTACTCCAGAGTGGGGACACAACATGCAAACACCTTGTGTCGGGAAAATCTTGGCATAATAATGATGTAATTGGACTAAATGAGTAAAAGAGGACATTGTACAAAATGAGGTTTTGCAATAAGGAAAGGCCAGATAATGCAGGGGTTTTTATATGATGCAATAATTTGGACTTTCTTCTAAGTGTTCTGGGAAGCCAGTGAAGAATTCTCAAGTGAGACATTATCTGATTTAGTTTTCTGGAGACATAATGTTGGGTTGAATTGGATCAAGAAGATATATGGAAAGCTATCAGGTTAGCTAGATTAAAAGATGATTTTTACAACACAAAATGCCACAAATGTTCAAAATAAAAAAAATGCAGGTACTTCTCAAAGTGCAAATACAGATTGTGCTATAGATAGAAGCACTGTTGAAAATTTGCATAAGAAAGATTTGTACTCCTAAAATCTTTCCCTCATTAACCTCAGACTAGTAATTGAGTGTCCTTTACTATCACAGAACACCAGGGATTTATTCTCTAAAGAGATTGGTTAACCTAAGAAATTATCAACTCAGGACCTCAGAGAAAGGGGAGGAAACAATACTCATAAAAAAAATAATGTGAAAGTCTACATACAAAATAGTGAGAGCCCTGAGCTTCTTCTAGTTAGTTCCAAGAACATGGCATCAAGGCTTACATTATCCAAGAGGGAGCTGAAGAATTCTTCTGGGGAAACCAATAATTTCAAGAGAAAGAACCTTCAGATAGCTGACAAGTGGATGTCCTCAAGAAGAGTCCAAATAATCTGCACTGATCCAGCACAGGTACCTTCCTAAGAGAGTTCTAGTGTATCACTTTTAGGTATGGCAGACAGTGAATGATTACCAAAATCTCAAATATTAAATACTCTTAATAAAGTAGAATTATGTCAAAAGTAGTAGAAAATCTACACAGAAAAAAGGGAAAAAAATAACATGTTTATTAAACAGGGTTAGGTTGGTTTAGAAAATACAAACATTCAGAAAGAAAAAAAGTTTCTTTCAAAATAAAAATAAAATAGCAGACATAAAAGATTAAATTAAAAAGTGGGAGTGGAGTTAGAAAACTTATGGAAGGAAAGAAAGAGAAATATGGTAACTAGAAAAGATATAATTAACCATTATCTCAGTCCAGACACTCGGAATCTAAAAAATGTATTTGGAAAAAGTAAAAAAAAATTAAAAGAAAAAGGAGATAGTCATTAAGCAAACTAAGAGCATTTCACACAATTGAAATTCATGATGTTGTAAATTGAGAGGACTCATCAGTAAAGTGACCCAATGTCCTGATTTGCTTAAAACCAGGGAGTTCTTGAGGCACAAGATCTTTAGTTTTAAAACAATAATAACCCCAGGCACACTGGAAAAAGTTGGTCACCCTACACAACAACTGCCAGTATAATAGATTAAAAAGACTCATCCCAAATCACATGCCATCATGAAACTTATGGGACAATATGAGATCTTACATAATTTCAGGAAAAGGAAAAGACTTGTATACAAAGGACATAGAATCAGAAAAGTATCAAACTGCTCAACAGCACCTCAGGAAGTTGGAATATAATGTAGCAAGGCTATCAAAAGTCTGGGGATAAATACTTTTCAACCAGAATTCTATACCTAAAGATGCTGTCCAATGTGCACGATCTCAAAAAATTTTCCTCACATATACCCTTCTCCAGAAATCTACTGGAGGATAGATTTCACTAAACACAGGAATAAACTAAGAAAGTGAAAGTGGTATCCTGAAAATTGGGGATCTTACCCGTGGGAAAGGGGAAAATAATTTGCAGGATTATGGCAAAGAAATATCCCAAGATGACATCCTTTGTGCAATCATTAATGAAAGAGAATGAGGATCTGTAAAAAGGATAACACTAAGAAAAGAAAATGTTAAAATTCATGAGAGAAAATTATATTTATTACAGTACATTAAGAATGAGTCCAGAGGGAAAAAAGCAAATAAAAAAGGTGACAAAAATATAAAAAAAAAATAAAATAAAACAGACACTGCATGACTCACTTGTTAATATTTACTTAACCATAATCATATAGAGACAGCATAATGATTCAACTAAAAATTATGGTATAACTTTATCAAGCAGAAAGGAAAAAAGCAATTCATGTGTGTAAGTGTGTACAGGTGATATAAGAAATTATGGTAGTAACAAGTTGATAGATTATTCTAAAACCAAAAAAGCAAGCAAAAATACTTTGAACACATTATTTAGAAATTAGGAGACAGGGATGCCTGGGTGGCTCAGTGGGTTAAAGCCTCTGCCTTCTGCTTGGGTCATGATCTCAGGGTCCTGGATCGAGCCCTACATCAGGCTCTCTGCTCAACAGGGAGCCCGCTTCCCCCTTTCTCTCTGTCTGCCTCTCTGCCTACTTCTGATCTCTGTTTGTCAAATAAATAAATAAATAAATCTTTAAAAAAAAAGAAAAAAAAAAGAAATTAGGAGACAAATGCCAGGGATGGCATGAGGGAAAGTAGTTTGAAAGGTTTGAAAGCCATTGTTTCCAGAAAAATGGGAATGGGAATGTGGAAAGGTAACATGGAAGTTTACTATTTTATGTAAAACTTGTAAAATTATTTGACATGTGTCACATTGGTAACAGTAACAATTCAGAACAGTCTGTGAGAGAGGAGAGTCAAGAGTGTTGGTGAATGTAGCTGCTGAGAAGTTGAGTCGGATGAAGACTAAGAACTGCCTACTAAATTTGGCAACAGAGAAGTCACTGGAGACCTCAACATTGTCATAGTCACTGGAGAAGTGTAGGCAAAGCCAGACTGTCCTGGATTGATGAGCTGTTGCAAAATGAGGGCAAGAAAGTGAACTTCACAAAGCCTAAAACTAAAGAGCCATTCTTGATCCAAGATGTCTTAGTAATGAGGGGCTACACATCTACTGTGTTAATTCTGGTTTATTCAGGGATGCCTGGGTGGCTCCGTCAGTCAATCAGCTGCCTTTAGCTCAGGTCATTGAGCTCAGGATTGAGTCCCACACTGGGCTCGTTGCTAAGTGGGGAGCCTGTTTCTCTATCTGCCTGCTGCTCCCCACTTGTGCTCTCTATGTCTTTCTCTCTGACAAATAAATAAATAAAATCTTAATAAATAAAAAAAATTAAAAAGAAGAAATTGTACTTCTGGGGAAAAAAAAAGACTGGTTTAGTCAGGAAAAAAAGAGAAGACATATTTAGAAGTGTTAGTTAAGAAGGATTTTTTTTTTTTTTTTAAGGCACTGTTAACACAAATGTAGAGAGGTTAAAAAAAACTCACATGGGGGGAGCCTGGGTGGCTCAGTGGGTTAAAGCCTCTGCCTTCAGCTCAGGTCGTGGTCTCAGGGTCCTGGGATCAAGCCCTGCATCAGGCTCTCTGCTCAGCAAGGAGCCTGCTTCCTCCTCTCTCTCTGCCTGCCTCTCTGCCTGCTTGTGATCTCTGTCTGTCAAATAAATAAATAAAATCTTAAAGAAAAAAACAAAAACAAAAAAACCCACATGGGATGGTGACACAGCCTGGGGTTAGAAAGAGCCATGGCCATGGCCACCCTTAGCCAGAAAGGAGCAGTGGGAGGGAGTGACTACTGAAAGTCCAGCAAGATGTGCTTCCCATCTGATGCCATGGCCCTTTGTAGCTGCCACACTGCAGCTTTGCAGAGGGGAAGCTGAGGGAATACAATACCCAGCATCCCTCTTCATCTTTGTCGAATCTCCCACCCACACACCTGCCATGATGATACCCAATCAGAAGCCAAAGGCAAAGCAGTCTGGGTGGTACCAGCCATAGATACTGATATGTCTTTGGGAACAAAGTAGGTCAGTAGAATTTGAAATGTGTGTTTGGAAAAACAAATAGAAACTATCCAGCATAATACCTTGAATTTAAAGGAGCTACTGTCTTGATGCATTTTCTTTGTTTTCCAAGTCTTCTTATTTTTAGTTGACTTTATCATGCCCTTCTTTATAGGTCTAATTATAACTTTGGTTTTAAAATGTCTTGGCTCACTAATGTAAATGATGGACTCTCTGGTGTATGCTTACTTCATGATTGTTTTGCTTCCTGTCCTGTCACAAACTGGCCATTTTTCACTTTTTCCAACTTCAGCTGCTGAAGAAGAATCTCTTTGGACCAGATGTTTACTGTTTAGATAGAGTTTCATCAGCTTTCAAAGCCTGTCCTTCAAAAAACACTGAAGGGTAACAAGATTGCCTCAGAAAGGGCTGTGTATGAGATGATTCAGAATTGGCATTTATAAGACTATAAATTTACATTTGTAAAGAGCTTTCATGTGCATCAAGTCTTGCATGTGAAAAAGACACATGAAAACATTTATATTTAGATGGCTTATCTAAAGTCACTTAGCAAAATTACAGCAAAACCAGGACAGATAGGAAACCAAGTTCTGTTTTGTGAAATTTACAGTGATACAACTTAGAGGAGTAAATTTTGAAAAATTATTTTGTTACAGCATGTGAAGACAGAACTATACAGAGAGATAAATGCCTAAGAAGATAATTTCTATAGGAATTATGGTCTGTGGTGGGAAGAATGGAACCTAATATTGAAAGAGTCCAGAAGAAAAGAGGAAAAGTAGGAGAAACATACGATTTGAAGGAATTAGGAAATTTAAGATTTTTAATGACACAAAGTAAAATAATGTTTTAAAGATAAGTCTCTCATCCTTATTCCTTCTAAATATTTGAGAACTTTGGGCCAAATCTGGACAAATAATTGAGGGTACAGTATAAAATTGAGGCTATAAGCTATCGTGTGCCTGTGTGATTAATGTCCCTCAGCACACAGGCGGGCGTTATCAGTACAAAAGCCAACTGGTGCAGATAGAGGCCATGAAGAAAGATGGGAGTGACTGAGTTTAGGAAGGAAATGGGAAGCAGCAGAAGAGGAAGAACCAGGACTGTTCAGTTCATGTGGATGGAGAAGATAGGCCTGGTGGAAAGTGAAAGATTTAGAACTTGGGGTTCTATGTGGCTCATGAAAAAGGCACTGTGTAGTAAGACAGGGAGTTAAAAGATGAGAAGGCCTAATTGAAGACAAGGGGGCAGAGAAGACAGTGACGGAGAAGAAAAACACACAGGGCTTCGTGGGATTGAAAAAACCCAAATGACATGTGTTTTAAAAAGAATGATAATTCTCGAAAATTCTATGTACGTTCTGTTTACAGAGCTTGGTCCTATGCCTAGATTTAAAAGGTGATAACTAGTCTCTGGAATGTAAGGCATTACAGTAGATTTTTTTTATTCATCTATGTTTAAGGTGACTAATGCAAGAGAAATCAAATGAGTAACTTTTGTCTTAAGTGTTCCATTGGAGATGAAAATGAGACATGGTAGATGGAATGAAAGGTAACTTTATCTAGATGGCATTGTGTAAAAAGGGGAAAAAGGTGTCTTTTTTGTTTTTAACTCATCCTTTCTAATATTAGAAATATTCCTTCTGCGCCTCCCTTCTACTCCCTCCTCCTCCCCTTCCTTCTCTTCCTCCTTCTTCTTCCCTTCCCCTTCCTCTTCTTGTAGTTTTTATCCTTTTCCTTCTCTATCTTCTTCTGCTTCTCCTTCTGATAAACTCTTTCATCTTGGTAGGGTTGGAAGTAGCATACTATAAAGGAATCCTTCATCTTAAGTCATTACCTGAGTTTAAAAAAAAAAAAAAAAAGCCCTCTTCTTCTCACTCCATTCATGTCATATAATAAAACCAATCACCATTTGGAAGGAGATATTTGTGGACTGAAAGTGATTGAGGAAATAGCTATCAAGTGAATAAACCTATAGGGGCTCCTGGGTGGCTTACTGGGTTAAGCCTCTGCCTTTGGCTCAGGTCATGATCTCAGGGTCCTGGGATTGAGCCCTGCATCGGGTTCTCTGCTCTGCAGAGAGCCTGATTCCCCTTCGCTCTCTGCCTGCCTCTCTTTCTACTTGTGATCTCTCTATCAAATAAATATAATCTTTTAAAAAAAGAGAGAGAGAATCAACTTATATCCCCAAACCAGTGATTAGATTTCAGGTAGGTGGGGAGGGTATCTGTCATGTGGACTTAGAAAGTACTGTTATCAAGGGGCTTCTGTGGTCTGATCACAAATATATTCAGTCTATAATCAGAATCAGTGGAGACAGAAAATGAAAATAATTCAAATAAATCTGTATATTTACCCCTTGGAGTTCATCATTCCCTTGTATCCCATTGTTCCTCTTACCATATTTTTAGAAACTGAATCTCAATTGAGAAAGACTGAATTATGTCAATATTAGGGACAACTTCCTTTTTCTTTGTTCCAAGTAACTTTTGTGGGTCAGGTTTAAGAAATTAGGGTGGAAAACAAAAAACAAAAACAGTAATGTAGTCCAGTCATTTGACATGCAAATATAAGGAAAAGCCAAAGGCCCTTAATATAAACCAAATGAGCAGCCTTAACTGGTCATTTTAGCCAAGACAGACATATCACTTAATTTGACCATGGTTTCCTCATCTATTAAAAACATCACTCAGCATCAGGGAAATACAAATAAAAACCACGAGATACCACTTCACACCAGTCAGAATGGCTAAAATTAACAAGTCAAGAAATGACAGATGCTCGTGAGGATGTGGAGAAAGGGGAACCCTCCTACACTGTTGGTGGGAATGCAAGCTGGTGCAGCCACTCTGGAAAACAGTATGGAGATTCCTCAAAAAGTTGAAAATGGGGGCACCTGGGTGGCTCAGTTGGTTAAGTCACTGCCTTTGGTGCAGTTCATGATCCCGGAGTCCTGGAATCAAGTCCCATATCGGGCTTCCCCTGCTCTGAGGGGAGCCTGCTTCTCCCTCTTCCTCTCCTCCTGCTTCTGCTCTCTCTGCCAAACATAATTAGAATCTTTAAAAAAGAAAAAAGAGTTGAAAATAGAGCTACTCTATGACCCAACAGTTGCACTACTTGGTATTTACCCCAAAGATACAAATGTAGTGACATGAAGGGGCACCTGCACCCCAATGTTCATAGTAGCAATGTCCACAATAACCAAACTGTAGAAAGAACCCATATGTCTATCAACAGACGAAAGGATAAAGAAGTTGTGGTAAATATATACAATGGAATATTACAGAGCCATCAAAAAGTTGTCATCTTGCCACTTGCAACAGTGTGGATAGAACTAGAGGGCATTATGCTAAGAAAAATAAGTCAATCAGAGAAAGACAATTATCATGTAATCTCACTGATATGCAGAATTTAAGAAACAAGGCAGAGGTTCATAGTGGAAGAGAGGAAAAAATGAAACAACATGAAACCATAAAAGACTCTTAATCTCAGGAAACAATCTGAGTGTTGCTGGAGTGCAGGGGGTGGGTGGGAGGGATGGGGTGGTGGGGCGATGGACATTAGAGAAGGTATGTGTTGCATGGTGAGCACTGGGTGTTGTGTAAGACTAATCAATCACAGACCTGTACCCCTGAAACAAATAATACATTATATGTTAATTTAAAAATAAATAAATAAAAATCTTTAAAAAAAAATTTTAAGAGAGTAAGATGAAAAAAAATGTTTTAAATAAAAAAAAAAACCTGTGAAATGTCTTTATATTTTTAGATTTTATTAATTCCATTTAGGCATAGGGCACACCTGTTTTGTTTGTTATTTTTCTTATTATTTGAAGGCAGGGAAAATTATGAATATTATGAATATACACACATCCATATTCTCCAAAATATCCAGATCCTGGATGGGCCCTTAAAGGAAAAGCATTCCAATAGTCCCTATTTAGTTACTTACTGGTATCTGACTTAAGATTTGGCTATTAAGGGAAGAAAGGACATATCTCAGAATAGTGTTTTTTGGTGCCTTAATCTTTTTCCATGCAAACTAAGGTGTTTAGATTGTTAAGTTGTAAATTTCACTTACATATCAAAAATCAAAGCAAAGGGGGTGCCTGGGTGGCTCAGTGGGTTAAACTGCTGCCTTCTGCTCAGGTCATGATCTCAGGGTCCTGGGATCGAGTCCCGCATCGGGCTCTCTGCTCAGCAGGGAGCCTGCTTCCCTTCCTTTCTTTCTGCCTGCCTCTCTGCCTACTTGTGATCTCTCTCTGTCAAATAAATAAATAAAAATATAAAAAAAAATCAAAGCAAAGGGTAAGAGGGGTTGTATAATGAGATGGACACTGCTGAAAAAGAAAAATGAAGGACAGTGAAATGATGGGGCTATTTGGTCTCCCCTTTAGGCCGTCTGCTATCAGCTGATTTATAAGTTGGCCTAAAATTCTAAAGATGTAGAATATTGGTTTTTTTTTTTTTTTTTTTTTTTTTTTTTACTATGGAAGGGACTGTTTACTGCCAATGGTTTTTCTCAGAGCACATCCATCCTATGTTTCTGAGAAGCATTTTTGTTTGTTTGTTTGTTTTATTCTCCCCTCTGGGATCCTACTCCATGAGAGGAAAAGCTGACCTGGTGGGAAATTAAAGCAGGCATTTTATGGGTTGTAATTGATGAAAGAGTGAAATGCTAATTGAGAACAGAAAATTGGAGCCCAGGATCCTATTAGAAATCTCTTCTACTTCCTAGATCTTTTTAAAGATTTCCAAAATACTTTTGGTTGGCCCCCTCACTGCTTTCCATCTGTTTTGTTTGGCTTACCAGCTTCCCATTTACCCTGAAACAATGAATTTGACCATAAAATCAAGCAGATAATGTTTTTTTCAGAGAGATTAGAAAGAATGAAGAGAATACCTTCCTAATTAGGTAATCATCCATCACCTCACATGACCAATGATTTACCATTAACTACTTGCACTATCAAGGCAGAATGATAAATGGAACAGAATTCCATATCCCTGGGTTTCCCTGGAGTAGAAATATTTTCCCCGAGAAAATATTTATGGTCTTCAATCTGCCCTGGAACAATCAGCCCTCGTACTTTGGGCAAGAGCAGGAATATTGAAACTAATACAGAACTTTAGAGTTTATAAACTGTTTTGCATGCTTTATTGTATTCAGTCCTTATGTTGACCCTACAAAGTAGCTGGTATCCATACCTTTTTTCAGATAAAGAAGTTATGGTAGGAAGATTGAGAATTGTCTGTTGGTTCACATACTCCTCTCGAAAGCTTACCCCACGTGTAATCTGAAATGGCTCCTGAACACAGAGGGCAGGAAGAGACCCAGGAAAGAGACAGGCCACTCCAGATTAGTAGGTGGCAGGTTTAATAAGCAAGGGAACTTAGGTACAAAGCTTCTCTTGGGTGGCTGAAAGACAAGTAGATCTCCATCCATGCCCACCGAATCTTAAATTTGGTTTATATAGAGTTAAGGAACTAGGTTCAGTCATGTATACCATCTAGATGGTCTTAACACTATGTCACTATCACAAGGCCATGTCCTTGGGGCAGCTTCTGGGAATAGGGAAGGCAAGCAAAATGCACATTCCAAAGACAGGGAAGGGAATGAGAAGTCTCAGATTGCCTGGGTCAACAGGTAGTCACATCTTTGCAATGGCCTCCCTCAACATTTGTCAAGTTGGCACTACCAGAAAGCATGCAAACCCAGAAAATTTCTCTGTCAAAGAGGAAAATGTTATTTTAATTCTCGGGCTCTGGAGAGGAGAAAGGAAAACGTGTTCTTTAAAGTTCAAAAACATGTGCCAAAGGCAACTGTACCTGTTGCCTTCTTTCATAAAGGACTCTTCAGAGTATATGTTTTATTAGGGTATACGAAGGATGTATTTTAGTGTATATTTACGAAGTGTATATTTTATTAATTGGCACTTCAGTCTTATCTATTTTGTATCCAGGGGTTACAGCCAGGAGAGTTGGTACCATTTAGATGTTCTTGGTTTGTGGAAAAGAAAGAAAGAAAAAAAAATTAACCCAATTTGGGAAAGAGTATTGCCTAGCTAATAATTTCAATGTTAAAGGAAAGTTGGATGTAAGGAGATCTGTGCCGCATGGAGACTGCTGAGCCTAAATAAACACAAACAATGTGGGAAGAGGACTGAATCTAATTAGAGCTCACCTCTAATACCACGAATATGTTGACTTTATACACAGGACTTAATTTCTCTAGTCTCAGTACTTTCACTTAGAAAAATATGGCAATTCAAGCTCTATTACAAAGCTGTCATCATCAAGACAGCATGGTACTGGCACAAAAACAGACACATAGATCAATGGAACAGAATAGAGAGCCCAGAAATAGACCCTCAACTCTATGGTCAGCTAATCTTCGACAAAGCAGGAAAGAATGTCCAATGGAAAAAAGACAGCCTCTTCAATAAATGGTGCTGGGAAAATTGGACAGCCACATGCAGAAAAATGAAATTGGACCATTTCCTTACACCACACAAAAAAATAGACTCAAAATGGATGAAGGACCTCAATGTGTGAAAGGAATCCATCAAAATCCTTGAGGAGAACAAGGCAGCAACCTCTTTGACCTCAGCCGCAGCAACATCTTCCTAAGAACAATGCCAAAGGCAAGGGAAGCAAGGGCAAAAATGAACTATTGGGATTTCATCAAGATCAAAAGCTTTTGCACAGCAAAGGAAACAGTTAACAAAATCAAAAGACAACTGACAGAATGGGAGAAGATATTTGCAAACGACATATCAGATAAAAAACTAGTGTCCAGAATCTATAAAGAACTTAGCAAACTCAGCACTCAAAGAACAAATAATCCAATCAAGAAATGGGCAGAGGACATGAACAGACATTTCTGCAAAGAAGACATCCAAATGGCCAACAGACACATGAAAAAGTGTTCCATATCACTTGGCATCAGGGAAATACAAATCAAAACCACAATGAGATATCACCTCACACCAGTCAGAATGGCTAAAATAAACAAGTCAGGAAATGACAGATGCTGGCGAGGATGCGGAGAAAGGGGAACCCTCCTACACTGTTGGTGGGAATGCAAGCTGGTGCAGCCACTCTGGAAAACAGCATGGAGGTTCCTCAAAATAGAAAATAGAACTGCCCTATGACCCAGCAATTGCACTATTGGGTATTTACCCTAAAGATATAAACGTAGTGATCCAAAGGGGCACGTGCACCCGAATGTTTATAGCAGCAATGTCCACAATAGCCAAACTATGGAAAGAACCTAGATGTCCATCCACAGATGAATGGATCAAGAAGATGTGGTATATATACACAATGGAATACTATGCAGCCATCAAAAGAAATGAAATCTTGCCATTTGCGACAACATGGATGGAACTAGAGCGTATCATGCTTAGTGAAATAAGTCAAGCAGAGAAAGACAACTATCATATGATCTCCCTGATATGAGGAAGTGGTGATGCAACATGGGAGCTTAAGTGGGTAGGAGAAGAATAAATGAAACAAGATGGGATTGGGAGGGAGACAAACCATAAGTGACTCTTAATCTCACAAAACAAACTGAGGGTTGCTGGGGGGAGGGGGTTTGGGAGAAGGGGGTGGGATTATGGACATTGAGGACGGTATGTGCTTTGGTGAGTGCTGTGAGTTGTGTAAACCTGGTGATTCACAGACCTGTACCCCTGGGGATAAAAATATATGTTTATAAAAAATAAAAAATTTAAAAAAAAAAGAAAAATATGGGAATACATACCCTGCAAAATACCAGTTCCTCTGTTAAACTCAATTCGCCTTGTGGTTTCCTTCAAAAAATCTCTTCTAAGTACTGCCAGCCATGTCATCGTGAGCACTCCCTCTTTTGTATTACCAACATGCCCCTCACGTACATATGATACTAATGAAAGTCAGTTAGAAGAAAGACAGGCAGGGACAAGGGTACCTTTAAGAGTAAACCACCCTTAAAAGGATTTTATATCGCCCTGGAAGGAGGTCTCCACCCTTTCCCACGTGAACAGCTACCTGATAGATAGATGAGCACGTGGACAAAAACCTGATTGGGTACCAGGGACATGGGGTGTTAATCAGATTAAAACAGTCCCAACAAGCCCATAAAAACCCCTAGACTTAGAAACTCCGGTAGCAACCCTCTTGGGTCCCTCCCTCTTCCAGGGCTCTGTACTACTGTGGCTCAATAAATTTTGTTTGCTTCCCACTATTCTTTGTCTGGTCTACGTCTTCATTCTTCCAAGTGGCATGACCAAGAGCCCCAGGCGCCAAAGGAAAGAAATCCTGCAGTAATATATTTGTAGGAGATGATATTTATCACCACAGACAGTATGATTACTGTTCTTTCTATATAATCTGGGACTCAGAAAAGTCAATGATTGCCCAGCACTGTACAGCCCATGTGTGAGGGGAGGTCAACACTTAACAGTGGCTGAGGCCAAAGCCCCTCCTCAATCCCATGAATTATGTACATGTCTAAACTAAGATTGCCTACATACTTTCTAAATAATATTTATTATTGTGTAATGTTGTAGAAAAGCCTTATAATAGATCTGAAAGCACACAACAAAATACTTAATAAGGACATACTTGATGAAATAGATCTGAATATCATAAGCATGAAACAAATGCAGAGCAATGCTATTTTATTGAACAGCAGAGGAGGGCTGTGATATCTTAGGAGAGAGATAGCTTTTTCCTTTCCTTTGTTTAGCACCATTACAGTGGGGACACTCTGGGAGTCCTACCTAATTTTAACTGCATGGGCAGTCAATCTTCAATTCAGGAATCATTCACATGTGACTAATTACTCATGATCTCTATCATTTAACCTCAGGGTAATCCTTAATCTCTCTATACTTGCCTCCTCTTTGAGAAGAGGCCGTAAGCTAGATCTTTTCAGAGGCAGTGGTTCTCAAACACTACTGCATGTTCAAATGATCTCATAGGCTTTATAACAAATAAAACAAAGTTTCCGAGGGTGGAATCCAGCTACCAATGTTTTTTAAAACTCTGGGAGCAATTTCAGTATGCAGCCAAGTTTGAGAACTAGTGTCCTAAAGTCTCTTTAAACCTAGGGGTTTTAATGTAAGCCCTGGCAGATGGTTTTTCTTTTATTGTAAGCCAAGTACCTAACTTAAACTTTGATTGTCAAGTCATCCACTTCAAAGATGGTTATCTCAAACACATTGCCAGGCACAGGACTAGATAAAAAGCTAGCCAACCTCTAACCACACCACCACCCAACTCCTGCCCCAGGCTACTTTGTTTTAGAGATCTTGGCGGATTTCGATAACTAACTCTTTGGGCTTATTGTTTTTTCCTCTTCCTATGATTTAAATTATCGCTATTATGTTTTAAACTCATAAATAAATAATGAGCCCCAAAACCTTAGGTCCCCACCTTCTATCCAAATGAAAACCACCTCAGATCCAAGCTTTCTCTTCCTTTCTCTATCCATGAGCTCACTGTGTGGCTTCAGGTATGCCATGTGCTTTCCAGGACTTGTGAATTTTTTTTTTCCCCAAAGTTTCCTGCTGTTTATTGCTGAGGACATTTTGCAATCATTGTAAGAACCACAGGGTCTGGTCCATTTACAACATTGGTTATTGACAGGCTAAGAGGAGCACAAAATAAGGCTCATATGTCTCAATCCAAATGGGGAAAGTTAATAGAGTGCCGTAATTACTCAAATTATGTTGGTGATTGTGGTGATAGAAAATATAATAAATATATGGTGGAAGAAGAATGAGTAAGCATGGATATTCCTCCATCTCTTATAACTAAATTGTTTTTCTTTTTTAAAGATTTTATTTATTTATTTGACAGAGAGAGATCACAAGTAGGCATAGAGGCAGGCAGAGAGAGAGAGAGAGGAGGAAGCAGGCTCCCTGCTGAGCAGAGAGCCCGATACAGGACTCGATCCCAGGACCCTGAGATCATGACCTGAGCCGAAGGCAGTGGCTTAACCCACTGAGCCACCCAGGCGCCCATCTTATAACTAAATTTAGAAGGGAGTTAGCAGGCTGGATCGATACACACCATGGGATTATATTCAGGCCGTGTGGTCCAATCTGGATTTAAATATTGATTCTGCAACTTACCCATTTTGCTGTCTTGGGAAGCCACTTAAACTCAAAGGAGCATTAAGAGAGAAAATTAGAGTGCTTCTGAGATATAAGTGCTACTTGTGATAGAGTTGAAAGCTATGGAGGACCTTTGTAGAGGCATCATTTGGGGAAGACTTCAAGGTGGAAGAAAAGGTAGAACTGAATCCAGAAGTGTAAGTGGTATTTATTAACCCCGGGCAGAAATGATACAGAGCCTAGCAGATGTTCCTACTTACAGGTTCCAAGAGCATGTTTGGGTGGGAATGGAATTTAGGGTGTGTTGAAGTGAGAGAGAGAGAACATTGCAAGTAGAAATAATTGAAGCTGGTGAGGGAAGTAAGAGTCAGATAATGACAAGCCTTGCATGCAACACTGACCAGCTTTGAATCAATGGAGTCTAGTGAGAAATTTCTGAAAACTTCCAAGCAAAAACATGATGGAATAAGGAATGCATGTCAGGAAGTCTCCTTTTATTTAAGTGTAAGGAAATGAATCAGAGGTAGCAGTTCAGGCAGTTCCTGGGGCAGCAGTTCAGGAAAAGGACAGTGGTGGTCCAGAACAAGGAAGTGGAGGTGGATTTGTGAAATATTTAGGTGAGAATCAATAGGTCTTAGTGATTAGCTGGCAGAAAGGCTTGATGGAGAGAAAGAAGTTAAAAATGGAGAAACCGGATGGATTGCAGTAATGATAGGAAGATAGGAAGAGGACGGAACTTTGGGATAAATACAATGAATTAATTAACTTATGATGTTAAATCTTTGAGCTATCCAAGTAGAAATGTCTAAAGCTCAACTGATCTGACTTGGGAGTCATTGGCATATTTGTGGAATTTGAACCTTAGACTTAAGCAGTTCACTAGGGAGGTTAGAATGAGAGAGAACCAAAGAGGCCTCCAGAGGAATGGCAACATTTAAGGAGCCAGGAAAGAAGATGAAACCATAAGAACAAAGTACAACTAGAAGCTCAAGAGAAGAACCTACATGAGGTATTATCATGGATATGCTTCTGTTTGCTTGATTCTAACAATGGAGTTGAAGCTATAGATCTCAAAAGGTTATTGAGAAGAATAAATGAATGCGGCAGGTGACAGGGTCCCTGCAGCCAATTTTAACTGTAAAGGTTGTAAAGGTCCTTATATCTGTCATCACAGATTTTTCATTTACTCTCTCTCACCCTGTACTCCCTCAGCTTTTTCAAAATAGAACATGGACAATGAAAATGAAGTTCAGGCTTTGTGTTTAGAAACCTGCCTGTGTGGTTTCAAATATTATGGCACCAACAGTCTAAGCTGAGGCTAAAAAGTCAGCCCAGATCATGTCAGTCATTAGTGGCTGTGCATCTGTGTATCTGCCTTGGGAGCTGGTCATTAGGAAGATCATGATTTAACTTGTAAAATGGAACAAATTAAATCCGGACACCATCCATAGGTTTATATTTCCAGCCCCTTCTCTGCCTTCCAGTGTTGTTTAGTACTTGTTCCTGGAATACTAATCGTGTTTTGGGGTTTGTTTGTTTGGTTTCATTTTTTTAAAATTCTGCTTTCTCTTGTGGCTGGTGATCATTTGACATCTACCAGGCCGGGATTTTCAGTGTATCAAGTTCATTTCTTGGTCTCATCTAAGAGAACCCAGACACATTTAGGGCAGTTTCAGTAGAGAAAAATGGTGAGAGACTAAAAGATTAGTTGCTATATTCAGATATTCTTTCCACTTCAGGCAACCGTGATGCCCTGATTTCTGGTACACTTGTGTAGACATGCTTTATCTTGCTCAGGGGTGCAAGGTCTGATAATTCAGCAAGGCATGGCAAATAGTAGGAACTATTTCACAGTTTGTGCATTATAGATGTTCTGAGAGATAACAAGAGTAAGATCCACTATGTTTGTGAAAACAGTTCAGATTCCTGATGACACAACAGTCATTTCAGTTTCTCATAGGAAGGGTTCAAATAGCCTCTTATGATCCACAATTTAGCAACTGACCCTTGCTTCATTATGTCCTTGCTCTCTCTCCCTTTCTCTCCCTCTACTCTCTTCCCCTTCCCTCTCCTCTTCCTAGATATCATATATCTATAGATATTGTCATATATATCATTTATTTTTACCTAATTTTTTTCTTAAATAGTTTCCTGCACATGGAATTTCTCTCTCCTTATCTCCCTGAAGTCCACACTTTGCATTTGACCTTTGTCTTCACACCAAAATTGTTCTCAGTGAGACCATTATTGCCTCTGAATTCTCAGCTTCCACGGGCCCAAGTCATTGTCTTTCTGAACCTGTATTGTGTGTTGACCATTGTTCACCATTCCCTCTCTGCTATAACTTCTCTTAGATCTCATAATACCACTCTGATCCCTAATTATTTCTGAAGATCCCTTCCTCTCCCTATTTAGACACTCTGTTCTGTTATCAGCTTAGTACTTTCCTCCTGCTCTGGAGTCCTAATTCTCTCATATTGCAGCATATATTAACAGTAATACATGAAATCCCAAGTCTAAATACTATGGAGACATCTGTTCTAGAATTTAGACCTCTATCATGCTATCCGTAAAATGTATGCACTTTGTGAGAACATGGTCACATCCTCCAATCTGGCTTTATCCTTAAATGTGTTGAGTTTGATAGAATGTTGAATACTCATTCTACCTCACCAGTTGGGCTGTGTTATTCAAATCTTGATGACCTATTTTATCTGCTTTTCTTAATGTAAAAAAAATGTTTCTCAAAAATTAGTGATCGAGATATTTTAGGGCTAAGCACGTCTGACTCTTGATTTCAGACCAAATCATGATCTCAGGATTACAAGATGGAGCCCTGCATCAGGCTCCATACTCAGCACAGAATCTGGTTGTTATTCTCTCTATCCCTCTCCCTCTGCCCTTCCTCCTGCTCTTGCTCTCTCTCTCTCTCTCAAATAAATAAATAAATCTTTAAAAATATTTAAAGAGAGCTTTGCCCCTTTTTTTTCATGACTCATTAGTTTCTTTCATACATCAAAGTTGCTTAATGTTAAATACTTTCAAATCTTTATCACTTTTTCACAGGACCATGAGTTTTCTTTGTGGTTATGGCTTATCAATGACTCTTCATTTCCAAAAATGGTGATGTTTTAATCCCCATTAGCTGATTGGTATTCCTAGAGGCATAATGGTGTGGAGTGGAAAAACATGGGCATTGGAAATAGTCAACTTTGAGTTTCAATCTTGCTATGTCACTACCAGAGACTTGAGATGTGATAAATCGTTTAGTATATGTAGCATATAAATAGTGCCCATGTGAAGATATCACAAAGAACATACAAATGTGTTTGTAAGATATTTAACACCATGTATAGATGGAAAATGATAATTACTGTTTTGTTTTGTTTCTTTTTATTGTTATATTTTAGGCTGGGTCCATGTTCTAGTTACTCCAGCTAGATTTTTACTGATTCATTATACTCTTGTACTGTCCTTGATTAAGAAGAGTGTGTGTGTGTGTGTGTGTGTGTGTGTGTGTGTAGAGGTTGTGGGTATAATGGTAAGACCGTGGCCTCCAGTTGTGTAACAAGTAAAAGTTCATGCCAGGATTAGAGCTCAATGTAGCCTTTTCCATTTTCCTTATTCTAACAATGAGCAGATACCTGCACTGAAAAAGCCTTGTCATCATGTTTCTACATCACCAAATACCCTGGATATAAGGTTAGATAGAGGGAGATAGGACTTAATACCTGTTAAAATGTGGAACTGTAAACTGGGAATCTAATTATTTGTATGTTGCCCTTCTTTGGCTTTAAACAGGTGGAAATGTCAGAAAGTCTTCTTTTTTTCTATATGTCAGGTTCTGTGCAGATGTACCAACATGAAACAAAGTGTGAATGGACCATTACTGGCAAAGAGACCAGGAATACCGACATAAAGAGCTTTGCCCCAGGACTCAGGCTTCCTTTTTAGGCAGAATATAAAATACTTAGGTTATAAATTTTAACAATGATAATTTACAGGCCATATTTTCTGGGCAACACTAGACTAGATGCTTGAAGAAGGAGAGTAATTTGGGAATTATGCTGCTCTCTAAGCTCTCTGCTTGTGATGGCATATGAAAAAATAAAATTCCTTGTCAAATGCAACAAATCCCCAGAACTGTCAACAACACTGACACTGGATTTCCCTGATTCGCTGTAGAGGAGTGAAGCCCTTGTGACAACCTCATTATTCTAGAGACTCACTTTTTATTTTCAAAGTCCACTGCAAAGTTATTTTTTATCATTGAACATTAAAATTAAGGAATAAGTTAAATGTGTGGAGATAAGTTCAATGTCTCCCCAGATGTGTTCTACTCCAGAGTGAACATGGTTTGTAACTAAATCCTCTCGCCACGACATGAGCAAAAGCATCCCCAGCCCATTTGGTACAGTTTTTCTGTCTTCCTCCTTGCCTGTCTTCCATCTTCTCTGACACAGCTCTCTTGACTACTCAAGTTGTGAATTCATTTTTCATCTTCCACTCTGTTCTTTGTTCGCTTCATTTAATAACTTACTTGCTCTACTCGGTTAGTCTTTTGCGTGAAAGAGAATGTGTAGAGTGGTGTTTTGCAATATTTTACACTAGCATGACATTTATAGACAACCCCAGTAATTTATACCTGAAAGAGCTAAAGTAATTCCTTTTTTTTTTCCCCTCGATCATACTCTTTGGCATTGAACTGGCCAAAATCTAAACCTCAACTGTACCAGTTACTCAAAGAAGGGCAACATAATCTCTGTAAATTACATAATCTCTGTAATCTCTGTAAACCTGAATTCCCTAAACTGTCAGGTGAAGAGTTTAATGTGTATTTTCAGAACCATTTAAATAATTAAGTTAGATAACTATTATCAAATACTTAGCACAGAAACTTGGTTAAAATATGCTCTAAATAAGTGGATAATATTATTGAATCATATAACTCTAATTCACTAAAATATATTTTTATTTTTTTCAAAAAGAAAAAACTATCAGGAGACATTAGCATCACCCTGATTTCAGAATAATGTCAGAGGAATAACACAGAGCCAGTGGTTAGATTATCTGGCTTCTATTTATAATTTTACCACTTACACATTTGATGGCTTTAGGCAAATTATTTAAACGCTTTGTCTATAACATTATAATAATAATGCTGAATTTTCTAAGGAGTCTGACAAATACAGAAAGCAAAGTGCTCAACTGTTTGTCTTCTACCACAGAGAAGTACCCATGTAGAGTAATGGTCTACCCACTACACCCCCTGTAGACAGACTGCTGAGAATGGTCCACTTGGGCATCCTCAAGAAATCTTCTAAACAAACTTAACAATACTCTTCCTCTTTTAAGTAAACCCATTGCAAAAGTCCTCATCGGATAGCAACCGATCATTAAAGAGCTTCTCAAGTCAGAGACTTCTTTCCTTGTTCTGAGCATTCATCACACTGCATAGCCGATGATAGGAACTTCATAGACATTTCTAATGAATGAATGAATAGATAACTATTGCTATGCTGCTAACTTGACAGGCAACCTCTAGATCACTTTCTCTTTTTCTTTCTCACTCACTTGCTCACTCACTCAATCCTTCCTGGTCCTTTGAGCAAAATAAATGAGGTTCTATGCAATGAGGACAGACCCTTGGTCTAGATCTCACCCTGCCATGAATAACTTAAGAATTGAGGCAAGTAAGTTAACCTGTCTATACTTCATGTGAAAATCAAAGAGGCTGTTTTAGCTCCCAAATGATGTCATAGTTAATATTTCTTGGCAAGGGTTAGAAGTTTACCCTGTGGCTCAAGAATAAAGGTAGGTGACCAACCTAGATGTCAAACTCATAATCTCAGTGTGCCAAGTTCTAAACTTCTGAGATAATTAATCCCACTGAAGCAGGGACTTTTGACAGTGCATGTCAAAAGTCAAGAAAAATAATCCATTCTTCTGGCTTCAGTTTTGTGTTCTACATACAATTCTAAGTTTTTATCAGAGTTGCTTTCATTCTTTTCATTGAAATAAACAATAGGAATAGACAAAATAATGAGTGCTTTCCTCTACAAACTCAGCTCTGCTATTTGTTTGGGGATTGTGGATTTTTTACTGTCCATTCTTCTGAAAGTTAAGTGTAGAAGATGAAAGGGTGACATTTTTATAGAAAAATCATTGCCCTTGTCTAAGAAATCTGTGCGTCATAATGCTTTTCAACCAGCAGTAATGAACCATTCCATCTCTTTTTCCTCAGCGCCTTCCTTGTGTTATTAAAATAAAAAGTAGTTGGTTATAAGTGAATGTAAAAGTTTAACAATAGGACATGCAATTAAAATAAAAAGATTCCCAGAGTCCAAAAATGGCCAAATTAATTTAAAAAAAAAAAATGAAAAGCCACAGAGGCAAAGAGGCTTACTTAGTAGTTTGGGATAAGGCTTTATAAGGAAGAAAAAATAACTATGTTGAAATCATTAATGACATATGCAAATTTATTAATTAGTAGATTATTTTCATGTCATAAAAGACAAGAAATATCTCTCGATCGTATTATTAGGTTGACTTCTAGTTGTAAGTTTTCATTTAAAGTTTCCAAGTTAGGAGGAAAAATGGATCCAAAGAAATATTCCTTTACAGCACCATTAAGAATGAGAAAAGAAATTTTTTCCCACTTCTGATCATTTCTTTTCATTTGGCTCTGCAGTCTATGTATGTCTATGTGGCAATTTGTATTTGTAAGAGATAGGGCCATTATTCTCTAGGATAAACTCATCTGGTAAACACAGACTGCAAGAAATAGAGGGCTTAAGAAAATGAAATGCTATAATCTTGTGAAATAATTGGAATAGTTTACAATATCTCTAATAACAGAAATAATACAGAACTAGTCATATTCTACACATAAAACTTCATTTAAATAGATATTCTCCTAACATACCTAAATATTTATTTATTTATTTTTAAAGATATTTTAATTATTTATTTGACAGAGAGAGACACAGCGAGAGAGGGAACACAAGCAGGGGAAGCGGGAGAGGGAGAAGCAGGCTCCCCGCTGAGCAGGGAGCCCAATGCAGGGCTCCATCCCAGGACCCTGGGATCATGACCTGAGCCCAAAGCAGACCCTTAACGACTGACCCACGCAGACACCCCTAACATACCTAATTTTTTAAAAGAAAATGTTGAAAATAGATAATAATCATCTTTTTTTTTTCTGACAAAGGGGAAAATAATTATGTTTGTTCATAATTTCATCTTATTTTAAATTAGGCATCATACTTATATTGCATTAAAGAAATTGCAAATTTAAACCAGATAAATTGTTTTAAAAGATATCTATTGTAAATAATTTTAAAACTCATAATTACTGCCTTGAATATTTTGCTTGATGTCATGATGATATGTATATAATCAGAAGTATAATTTTCCTTTGATAAGGAATATTTAAATAAAACATTTAAATAAATATTTACCCAGTGTTTCCAAAAGTGGATCACAAATCCATAGTAATGTTTTTTACAGTTGTCTGTGTTCTGGTTATAAATTCATCTTGATGTAAGGTTTTGACATACAGTTTAATATTTTAGAAGCACACGATCTTTTAATTACTAGACAGTTTCTTTTCCCCCCAATAAATGTATACTAATTTATACCAGAAGAAACATGAGTCTGATGGTCATAAAATTAAAAAAATTAAAAACAAGCAAAAAAGGTAAAGGGTAACTATTTTATAATGTTCTCCAGATTCTAGCCAGTAGAATGGAAGAGTAGGAAGATATGATCTTTGGGCTCTAGAGAGGTAGAAGGATTTGCGTTTTTAAGTTTAAGATCCTTCACTTTAATTCAAGAGTATTTTGTTGTATTAAATACCACTGAGAGGGGCACCTGGGTGGCCCAGAGGGTTAAGCCTCTGCCTTTGGCTCAGGTCTTAGTCTCAGGGTCTTGGGATCCAGCCCTGCATCGGGCTCTCTGCTTGGTAGGGAGCCTGCTTCCCTCTCTCTCTTTGTCTGCCTCTCTGCCTACTTGTGATCTCTCTCTCTGTGTCAAATAAATAAATAAAATCTTTAAAAATAAATAAATAAATAAATAAATAAATACCACTGAGATAGTCACTTTCCACTTTAGGGATATCTAACCACACAAATTGGTAAATAATTTAAATTTTAATTTCAAACTCAAAAATAATCATTAATAGGGATACCTAAGTGGCTCAATTGTTTAAGTGCAGATCATGATTTCAGGGTTATAAGATTGAGCCCCTAAGTGGTTCCCCACTCAGCAGGGCGTCTGCTTGAGATTCTCTCTCTCCCTCTCCTTCCCTCTCTCTCTGCCCCCCACCTCCTGTGCTCTCTCTTACTCTGGCTCTCTCTCAAATAAATAAATAAATCTTTTAAAAAATCAATAATATGCA